>NC_058082.1:134390879-135679264 GCF_014858855.1 Bufo gargarizans | reverse complement strand
TAATGCTGTCACTGTGTGCCCTCCTACTGATGCTGCTGCTGCCGCCACCTCCACACACTGTCATTGTGCAACTCTGTGAACTCCTGATGAAGCTGCTATCTCCACACTCATTGTGTCACTCTGTGACCTCCTGATGATTCTGCTGCCACCTCCACACTCTGTCATTCTGCCACCCTGTGGCCCCCTTCTGATGATGCTGCTGCCTCCACCTGCACACTCTGTCATTGTGCCACTCTGTGACCTCCTGATAATTCTGCTGCTACCTCCACACTCTGGCACTGTGCTACCCTGTGGCTTCCTCCTGATGCTGCTGCTGCCACCTCCATTTTTTGTCATTGTTCCACTCTGTGGCCTACTGATGCTGACACCACCTCCAGACCTTGTCATTGTGCCACACTGTGGTCTCCACCTAATGCTGCTGCTGCCGCTACCTCCACTCTCTGTATCCAAATAACTCTGTGACTGCCTGATGATGCTGCTGCCACCTCCACATTCTGTCATTGTGCCACCCTGTGGAATCCTCCTGATGCTGCTACTGCCGCCACCTCCACACTCTCTTTTTGTGCCACTCTGCGAGCTGCTGATGATGCTGCTGTTACCGCCACACTCTGTCATTATGCCACTCTGTGGCCTCTTGATGCTGCTTCCAACTCCAGACTTTGTCACTGTGCCACCCTGTGGTCTCCTCCTGATGCTGCTGCTGACGCTACCTCCATACTCTGTCATTGTACCACTCTGTGACCTCCTGATGATGCTGCCACAACTTCCAGATTCTGTCGATGTGCCACTCTGTGGCCTCCTCATAAAGCTGCTGCTGCCACCACCTCCAGACTCTGTCATTGTGACACTCTGTGGTCTCCTGCTGTTGCTGCCAACTCCAGACTCTGCCATGCTGTTACCGTGTGCCCTCCTCCTGATGCTGCTGCTGCCACCTTTACGTACTGTCATTGTGCCCCTCTATAAACTCCTGATGAAGCTGCTGCCACCTCCACGCTCATTGTGTCACTCTGTTACCTCCTGATGCTGCTGCTATCTCTACACTCTGTCATTGTGCCACCCTGTGGCATCCTCCTGATGCTGCTGCTGCCTCCACCTCCACACTCTGTCATTGTGCCACTCTGTGGCATCATGCTGTTGCTGCCACCTCCAGACTCTGCCATTGTGCCACCCTGATGCCTCCTCCTGATGCTGTGCAAATAAAAAAGATAAAGAGAGGAGGCAGCACCTCATGTATGGTATTGTTTCACAAATAAGTAAAATGAGGTAATAGATTGCACTTACTGAAAGGTGTTGTGATAGAGTCACAACAGCTAATTTTGCCTTGCTGGTAATTTTTGGATCCCGACCAGCATCTGGGAGGTTCACGTGACTGCAGCCCTGGTTCCTAACTGCACTTTCCTTTGGATTTTGTGCAGTGACAAAATGAGAAAAGTAAAAATCCAGAGGAATTGGAACCACTTGTTTCGGCGCTGTCAAGCATGATGTTGTAGGCAGGACTTTTCTTTTCACACAAGGATTATTTAGTCAAAGCATTTCAAGGGCTTGCAGCCCCCTTCATCAGGACAATATTGTTTTCTTCTTCTCTTCTCCTCCTGATGCTGTTGCTGCCGCCACCTGTAGACTCTGTCATTGTGCAACTTTGTGACATCCTGATGAAACTTCTGCCATTTACACACTCTGTCATTGTGCCACAATGTGGCCTCCTACTTATGCTGCTGCTGCCGCCACCTCTAGACTCTGTCATTGTGCCACACTATGGCCTCCTGATTATGCTGCTGCCACCTAAAGACTGTCATTGTCCTACCCTGTGGTCTCCTCCTGATGCTGCTGCCACCACCACCTCTGCACTCTGTCATTGTGCCACTCTGTGACCTCCTGATGATGATGCTGCCACCTCTACACTCTGTCATTGTGCCACTCTGTGGCCTCCTCCTGATGCTACTGCCACCTCCACACGCTCTCATTGTGCCACTTTGTGGCCTCCTGATGTTGCTGCTGCCATCTCCAGACTCTGTCTTTCTGCCACTCTGTGGCCTCCTGATGCTGCCGCCACCTCCAGGCTCTGTCATTGTGCCACCCTGTGGCATCCTCCTGATGCTGCTGCCGCCACCACCTCCACACTCTGTCATTGTGCCACTCTGTGGCCTCCTGATGATGCTGCTCCCACCTCCACACTATGTCATTTTACCACTCTGTGGCCTCCTCCTGATGCTTCTGATGCCACTATCTCTAGACTCTGTAATTGTGTCACTCTGTGGCCTACTGATGATACTACTGCCACCTCCAGACTATGCCATTGTGCCTCTCTGTGGCCTCCTGATGCTGCAGCAACCTCCAGGGCCTGTCATTGTGCCACTCTGTGGCCTCATCCACATGTTGCTGCTGCCGCCACCTCCACACTATGTCATTGTGCCATTTTTTGGCCTCCTGATGATGCTGTTGCCACCTCCACACTCTGTCGATGTGCCACCCTGTGGCTTCCTCCTGATGTTTCTGCTGCCACCATCTCTAGACTCTGTCATTGTGCCACTCTGTAGCCTCCTGATGATGCTACTGCCACCTCCAGACTATGCCATTGTGCCACTCTCTGGCCCCCTAATGCTGCCGCAACCTCCAGGCTCTGTCATTGTGCCACTCTGTGGCCTTCTGATGATGCTACTGCCACCTCCAGACTATGCCATTAGCTACTCTCTGGCCTCCTGATGCTGCCGCCACCTCCACAATATGTCATTTTGCCATTTTTTGGCCCCCTGATGATGCTGCTGCCACCTCCACACTCTGTCAATGTGTCACCCTGTGGCCTCCTCCTGATGCTTCTGCTGCTACCATCTCTAGACTCTGTCATTGTGCCACTCTGTGGCCTCCTGATGATGCTACTGCCAACTCCAGACTATGCCAGTGTGCCACTCTCTGGCCTCCTGATGCTGCCGCAACCTCCAGGCTCTGTTATTGTGCCACTCTGCTGGCCTCCTCCTGATGCTGTTGCCACCTCCACACTCTGTCGTAGTGCCACTCTGTGGTCTCCTCCTGATGCTGCGCCCACCGCCACCTGCACACTGTCATTGTGCCACTCTTTGGCCTCCTGATGCTGAAGCCACCTCCAGACTCTCTCATTGTTCCACCCTGTGGTCTCCTCCTGATGCTGCTGCCACCGCCACCTCTGTGCTCTTTCAATGTGCCACTCTGTGACCTTCTGATGATGCTGATGCCACCTCCACAATCTGTCATTGTGCCACCCTTGGCCTCTTCCTGATGCTGCTGCCGACACCTCCACTCTAAGTCATTGTGCCACTCTTTGACCACCTGATGATGCTGCTGCCACCTTCAGACTCTGATATTGTGTCACTCTGTGGCCTCCTGATTTTTCTGATGCCACCTCCAGACTCTGTCATTCTGCCACCCTGTGGCCTCCTCCTGATGCTGCCACAACAGCCACCTTCAGACTCTGTCATTGTGCCACCCTGTGGCCTCCTCTTGACACTGCTGCTGCTGCAACCTCCAGACTCTGTCATTGTGCCACTCTGTAGCCAGATTCTGATGCTGTTCCTGCTACCTCCACACTCTGTCATTGTGCCACCCTGTGGCCTCATCCTGATGCTGTTGCCACCTCCACACTCTGTAATCGTGCCACTATGTGGTCTCCTCCTGATGCTGCTACCACAGCCACCTTCAGACTCTGTCATTGTGCCACCCTGTGGCTTCCTCTTGACACTGCTGTTGCCGCCACCTCCAGACTCTGTCTTTGTGCCACTCTGTGACCTCATCATGCTGCCGCCACGTCCAGACTCTGTCATTGTGCCACCCTGTGGCCTGATTCTGATGCTGCTCCTGCTACCTCCACACTCTGTCATTGTGCCACTCTGTGGCTTCCTCATGCTGCTGCCACCTCCACAATCTGTTGCCTCCTCATGCTGCTGCCACCTCCAAACTCTGTCATTATGCCACTCTGTGGCCTCCTCCTAATGCTGCTGCTGCCGTCGCCACCTCCACACTCTTTCATTGTGCCACTCTGTGGCCTCCTCATGCTGCCGCAACCTACAGATTCTGTCATTTGGCCACTCTGTGGTCTTATAATGCTGCTTCCACCTTACAACTATGTCATAGGGTCTTCTCTGTGGACTTCTCATGCTGTTCCCACCCTCCCCACTTCATGACTGGGCCACTATTTTGCCTTTCAACGTGGCTGATATAATTTATTTGACCCTTCTTCTGATCTGGAAAAATTAGACTCAGAATTTATCCTGTCTATGTTATAACTGTAAGACCTATTCCCTATTTTCCATCAGAATTGGCTTACGATTTGGTCGCAAAAAGCAGGAGTGGGTACAAAACACAGAAAACATGCAAATATTCGGTTCACCTGTCATCTCTGTTTGGGATCCACTCCTGTTTTTTTTAGCATTAGCAATACTGATGGATTACTGACTGAGTAAAGACAAATTCTCAACAGACAGGATCCGTTTTTTGGGGGGGTTAGTGTTCTGACGGATCAGAGGAAGGGCAAAATAATCAGTGACGTCAACATAAACTTACTGCTGACACCCTCTCCACTCTTGTAGGAGGGGCTCTACTTTTATAAGCGTTTAGCGTTAATAGATCAGCTTCTGTAGACATCTATTTGGAATCAGCTGCGTTTTTTCTTGACACTAACATTGACCTGTAAGGCAGAGTTCATACTTGAGTTATTTGGTCTGTTTTGGCCACGTGACTGCCCAAATAAGTGAAGTGTGCAGTGATTCTAAGTGTGACGCCTGTCATCTGCATGTCATACGGACTCACAGTATTATTTCACTACCAAAGCAGACTCCCTATGCGTGTTACTGCAAGGCACAGTGTTCTATACCACTATAAAGGTTCTCAGCAGCCAGGAAATAGCATTTTTTTTACTTAAGTCGGCGCGAATATATTCGGATCGAACCAAAAGTTTCCTGAAAAATTCGGCAAACTGGTAAATCATTTTTTTTTTTTATTCGCTCATCTCTAATATTGATGTTTTAAAAAGACACATTTATGCAAAGATAGAAAGGCTTATGATGCTTAGACCTGAGTCAAAGTATAATTTCTGACTAACATAAATTAAATGTCCATTCAAGTACACAAATACTTTGTTTTAATGTAGAAAATATGGAAATGACTAGATATATTGCAATAATCAGGATACATTATTAGGTGGCAGTGGAGAGAAATAGGTCGCTGATTGACTGCTACTAGATACATTTTATCTTGTGAATTCTAGATAATATAATGAAAACCTTTAGTTGCTGATTTTTTTAAAACTTGCTGATAGATGAAACAATTTAACACTGGTACTTGTGAATCTATTGCAGTGCTATCAAAATCCTCCTGTACGCCCCATTGGTGAGGACTTGGGGTTGATTAAGCTACACAACGTAGTAGCTGAAAAACTGTTGCTGAGAAGCCAATGAAATTATACTTCATGATTATAGCTCTTGACAATAACGTACATTACCATTAATAATAACTAACTGTAATGACTGATTACTGCACCAACTCAGAGTATTTTTCATCTTAGGAAATCAAGAATCATCAATAAAGAAAATAATTTTCACATACAGGGCATTGGATGTACACCCGCTAGGTCACTGAACAGATTTGACTCGGAACTACTCCTTAGGGCATTGTCAAGGTGGGCTCCTTGTATTCAGCCCTATACAGGGATCTAGACTTTGTTGCATGAGCCTCCAGGCTGCTACCACAGCCTAGGAGGAGTCTCTGTTCAGAGTGGCAGCTAGGGATTTGAAGGTCAAGACAGGGAAAGTTTTTGCAGTGCAGGGATCATATTAGTCTGTGTGTATTTGCAACAGGGAGCACACTCAAGCAGGACATGGAAGAAAGTGACAGGGGCAACCACAAGCATCATGGACAGCAGCGCAGTGGGGAGGCCCACTGGGAGAAGAGAGATGTCATTAGACATAGACCTGTCAGAGTTGCTCATCTTTATCTTTTACAGGTCAAACATATCACTGAATGCAGATATATTTCTCTTTAACTAGTTTAGGAGTTTATAGAAGCATACATATAAAAATTAATTTTTATTGATACATAGATATAAAAAAGTCATAAATATAATTCATATTTCAAAATTTACAAAAATGATTGTCCCTAAAAATAACATTACCCATATCAACAATCATGGTCGGCCTTACAGTCACCGGTCCGTGGTATACAGACAGGAAGCTGCCAATATAGCCAAACAACAACAAAAATCTATAGCTAACCTGTGTGACAAACTCAGTGCAATTTGACAAATAGGTATAAAAATAAAATAAAACCTAGACCCTATAAGATAAATCGTTTCTCAAGTTAGTCATCTATTTCCCAACTCAAATCTCCAATTTCATTGGATCATCAAGAGAAGTATCGGGAGACAAGTTGTACTTTAGGGATAGTATTTGTCGATATAACTAAACTGGGTTTGGTAGCTCTAATGATAAATATAGATACAAATGATCCACCAGTGATCAAGAATACAATTGGAAGATCAGATTGAGGCAAAGCTTCATGGCATCTCATGCGTGGATTGTTTCTGGTATTGTCAGCTGCTGCTCCATCTTTAAATATCACACATGAAGGGATATCCTTTACTTATTGATGTTGGCGCCCACAGCAGTTTTGCTTCAATCGGATCGTTAATTGCATTATTTATGTTTAGGGACAATTATTTTAGTAAATTTTGAATTATTACTTTTTTTTATATTTATGTATTAATAAAAATATATTTTATATGTATGCTTCTGTGAACTCCTTTCTTTCACAGTTTACACAGATTCATTCGTTAAAAGTACTACAGCAACAGTACAATTCCAGTGCATATCTTATTCTTATATAGTACTTCACCTCTAATGCATAATGTTTGCAGTTTTGCATTAAAATAAAATTTTATAAACACAAGAAAAATATGTTATACCTAATGCAATTTGTGTTATTGTATGGTATAGTATATGTGATACTAAAATATGCACATGTTGATTCTCTCGTATTTTATTGTATGTAATGAAATTAAATGTTAATATACAAACCGGATTCCCAAGAAGTTGGGACACTAAACAAATTGTGAATAAAAACTGAATGCAATTATGTGGAGATGGCAAATGTCAATATTTTATTTGTAATAGAACGTAGATGACAGATCAAATGTTTAATACGAGTAAATGTATCATTTTAAAGGAAAAATACTTGGATTTAAATTTTCACTGTGTCAACAAATCCCCAAAAAGTTGGGACAAGTAGCAATAAGAGGCTGAAAAAAGTAAATTTGAGAATAACGAAGAGCTGGAAGACCAATTAACACTAATTAGGTCAATTGACAACATGATTGGGTATGAAAAGAGCTTCTCAGAGTGGCAGTGTCTCTCAGAAGCCAAGATGGGTAGAGGATCACCAATTCCCACAATGTTGCGCAGAAAGATAGTGGAGCAATATCAGAAAGGTGTTACCCAGCGAAAAATTGCAAAGACTTTGCATCTATCATCAGCAACTGTGCATGACATCATCCGAAGATTCAGAGAATCTGGAACAATATCTGTGCGTAAGGGTCAAGGCCGTAAAACCATACTGGATGCCCGTGATCTCCCGGCCCTTGTCAGTGAACACAATCCACCGTGCCATTTGCCGTTGCCAGCTGAAACTCTACAGTGCAAAGAAGAAGCCATTTCTAAGCAAGATCCACAAGCTCAGGCGTTTTCACTGGGCCAGGGATCATTTAAAATGGAGTGTGGCAAAATGGAAGACTGTTCTGTGGTCAGACGAGTCACGATTCGAAGTTCTTTTTGAAAATCTGGGGCGCCATGTCATCCGGACCAAAGAGGACAAGGACAACCCAAGTTGTTATCAACGCTCAGTTCAGAAGCCTGCATCTCTGATGGTATGGGGTTGCATGAGTGCGTGTGGCATGGGCAGCTTGCATGTCTGGAAAGGCACCATCAATGCAGAAAAATATATTCAGGCTCTAGAACAACATATGCTCCCATCCAGACGTCATCTCTTTCAGGGAAGACCCTGCATTTTCAACAAGATAATGCCAGATCACATTCTGCATCAATCACAACATCATGGCTGCGTAGGAGAAGGATCCGGGTACTGAAATGGCCAGTCTGCAGTCCAGATCTTTCACTTATAGAGAACATTTGGCGCATCATAAAGAGGAAGGTGCAACAAAGAAGGCCCAAGACGATTGAACAGTTAGAGGCCTGTATTAGACAAGAATGGGAGAGCATTCTTATTTCTAAACTTGAGAAACTGGTCTCCTCGGTCCCCAGACGTCTGTTGAGTGTTGTAAGAAGAAGGGGAGATGCCACACAGTGGTGAAAATGGCCTTGTCCCAACTTTTTGGGGATTTGTTGACACCATGAAATTCTGATTCAACAAATTTTTCCCTTAAAATGGTACATTTTCTCAGTTTAAACTTTTGTTCTGTGATTTATGTTCTATTCTGAATAAAATATTAGAAGTTGGCACCTCCACATCATTGCATTCAGTTTTTATTCACGATTTGTATAGTGTCCCAACTTTTTGGGAATCCGGTTTGTATTTCTTTTCTCTGTACCACTTGTTAGTACTGTATATATAATTTTTTTTTTTTATTGCAAGTAGAATAACCTTGCAATGGAAGAGTGCAAAGGTTAACACTTATCAAAGAAATGAAAACACATGTTGACCTTTCGACCATACTAACAAGTCAAACCAATTAATGAGTGCATTGGTAATGTAAGAATATTTGCTTGTGAATACCGATTTCTCTAAAGAATGGGATAAATTCTTCTTTGACCAATCAGTAGCACTGATCCAACTTATTATTAGAAGAAGAACCCAAATATTGGAGGAGACTACGACCAACATCTCTAAAGTAAAAGACACTATAGACAAATTTCCAAAAAATGAGGAATATAACATATGGCAAGAAAGACTCTGCAAAAGTATTGATAAATTAGAACATGACATCATAGATAAAAAATTTAATAAATGTATTAATTATGACAGAAAAAAAAAACATTATCCACAGACCCAACTTGCTGGGAATGCGTCATCCCCAGACACACATTCTAACACAAGAGTTCTAGAATTAATTAACACAAATATAAATCATCATACACAAGACACTACAAAAATGAAACCTAATATTCCTACCTCTAATAGATACGAGGCTTTAATGAATGATCATTTTTTAGACCGTACACCACCACACCACAGAGTACGGACGAGACACTATCACAAAGATACCAGACACTCACCGAACAGGACACACTACTCTCCCCCACCCAGTCTGCACCCATACAATTTGAGGAGCGGACAGGAGAATATAATGTGGGATCACAGAACTCATCGAGAAACACTATCTCAGAGACACAACGAATACCAAGAACACAATTGGTCACCAGAGAGACAACAGAAAACTCACAAAAAACACATACACCAAACAGGAAGAGGAAAACACGGAGAAGCCAACGAAAGAGAGCACAATCACAAGAAGAAATAAAATTGGAACAAGATGCCATAATTAACTTAAGCAATGTCAATTTAACCGAATCTCAAATTAAACTTTTGAACAAAGGCCTTAAATTTGCCCCTACCCCTAAAACGAATAAATTCGACATATATATAGGAATCGAAAAATATATTCGAAAATTATGCCTTAAAAAATATTTCATCAAAAATCCAATTGCCCCAACTCTAGAGGAAAACTCAAAATATAGACATACAGACTTAAGACCAAAGTCTTTAAAATATCCCAGACAAGAAATAAGTACCGAAATGAACACATTCCGAAAAAATGTAGAACAGGAATTAAGATTATTAAAATTTAAAAATACTAGGTCCAATCTCTCAAATTCGGAAGTCCAAGCAATAAAAAATCTGCAATCAATGGAAAATATTACAATACGCCCTGCCGATAAAGGCGGGGCTATTGTAATTATGAATACCCAAAATTACACTAACGAATGTAAGAGACAACTGTCGGATACAAATACTTACGTTAAACTTCATGCAGATCCTGCAGATGATTTTAAAACTATTTTAAAAAATTATTGTAATAAAGGCACAAATAATGAGATTTTATCAGATCGTGAAGCTAAATTTATTTTAGATACACAATGTAAACTCCCAGTTTTTTACTGTTTACCCAAAGTGCATAAAGACCCAATCAATCCACCGGGCCGCCCCATTATTTCGGGAATTGGCTCCCTAACAGCAAACCTCTCCCAATACATTGATAACCTACTTCAACCAGTTGTGAAAAAAACTAGGTCGTACATCAGAGATACAACACAAATTGTAAATATTATTGAAAAATTAAAATTTGACCCTCAATGGATCTTAGGTACCCTAGATGTACAGACATTATATACATCAATTGATCATGTACAAGGAATAGCGGCGATGAAAAACCAACTTAAAAACAGTAAATTGTTTCATAATGAACAAATTGATTTTATATCGGAGGGAGTAGAATTGATTTTAAAACATAATTATTTTTATTTTGATGCAGACTATTATTTACAGATTACCGGAACAGCGATGGGCACCAGGTTCGCCCCCAGCTATGCCAATCTATTTATGGCCGAGTGGGAAACATTAAATATAGACCACAAGCTGGGGTCGGACCTGGTGCTATGGTACCGCTATATTGATGACGTGATCTTTATCTGGAAGGGAAGTGAAATGACATTAACCTCCTTCCTGGATCAAATTAATAATAATGAATGGAACCTCCGTTTCTCCTCTAATATCAGTAAGACAAACTTAGAATTTCTGGATCTGAATATTAGAGTTGAACAGAACAAATTATTATGTTCCACATACCAAAAACCCACAGCTAGAAACAGTTTTATCCTGTATTCTAGCTGTCATTTACCCAGGTGGCTGCTCAATATTCCAAGCAGCCAATTCAGACGTCTGAAGAGGAATTGTACTCAGAATGAAACCTTTGAGCAAGAAGCAGAACTTCTAAAATTACAGTTCAAGGATAAAAAGTACCCCATAAAATGTATTGAAGAATCATTAAACAAGATCAAACAATTGGATAGACAGTCCTTTTTTAACAAAACGCCCAAAGACACTGTAAATCTGACAGAACAAGAAGAAAAAATGCCAGGATTGGAACGTACAAACATAATTCTTCCTTTTAACACACAATACAAAAAAATTGAAAAAATTCTAAACAAACACTGGCACTTTATTCAGAAAGACAAAACCATTGGAGAACTACTACCTAATAAACCGATTATAATTTACACCCTAGGCCCCAAATTTGGGCTTAAAAATTGCCCCTACGGTAAAATCTAGTATCTCCACTCAGGATCCATCTATACATGGATGGCTCCATCTGAAAGGTTTCTACAGATGTAACACCTGTCCAAATTGTAAAAAGACACATTTTAATAAAAAAACAATAAATGTCACATCCACCTCTAATGGTTTTAAACATGAAATACAGGATTTTTTAACATGTAACAGCAAAAATGTAATTTATATCCTTCAATGCCCGTGCAAAAAACAATATATAGGACGCACGAAAAGAACTTTAAAAGAAAGAATTGCTGAACATTTTTACAAAATTAGGGGTGGATCTGATAAACATACAGTGTCGAGACATTTTAAAGTGTATCATGATCAAAACCCAGACTGTCTTTCCTTTGCTGCTATTGAAAAAGTCAAACCTCATTGGAGAGGAGGCGATAACATCAAACATATGTCTCGTGTTGAGACACGATTTATATTTAATTTTAATTCAATTATACCCCTGGGCTTAAATGCTGAATCTGAACTCTTCGGCTTCTTATAAAGTACTCTTGTGGGGGTGGAGGCCCCCCTCCCGATGTGGCCCAGAGGTGGAATTAATACCCACTCTGGTCCATCTTGGGTGGGCGGCCCCCATCCGCATATTCTCCTCTCCAATGACCCTACAAACAAGTTAGAAACAATGAACAATAATTACAGTATCAATACAGTTTTAACAGGTTCTGCATCATTTTAATCATATTGTTATATCTGAAATATTGCTACATCACATGTAACGCAGCAGCTTAAAATATAGAACCGATAAGAACTGCTATATCCTGTGCCTTTATATATGATAAACATTTGCAGCTTATAAATGTAATGAATGTATATTTTTGAACATTTTATATTCAAGACTTTTACTTTTATATATATTTTCTTTTATTGCAAATTTTGTACTCTCTATTAATTTTTTATCCCCATATTGCATTGTATGATATAAAATTATTGAAAACCAGCATAACCTGCACCCACAAATATAGGGGACAGTAAAACGCATATGCATCAAAGGAACTGCATCTGCGTTTAAAAAAAACTGCATTGATAAATTATATAGAAATCACTGCAAAATGAAAACGGGATCTAATTGAGAAACGCCAGATAATAGGACCGCTAAAACCGATTTTTAGTACAATACTTGGAAATACCTTTCCTTATATAAAAATAACAACTATTTAGACTGTTCCATGCCAGAGTTTCCATACGATCAGATCCAAAATCCACTTTTTTGCTCTAGCTCACCTTAAGGGATGTTGGGTATAAAAAGAGGGTCAAAACCCTCTTACAGACCACCACTGAGGAAGGGGCCAGGAAAGGACCCCGAAACGCGTCTGGTTATTGCACTCGGACATCAGCTGATGAAAAAACTCACGAGACCCCAACATCCCGACAATTGAACTTTGACTCTGCCGGAAGTATACCCTTTTTTGCTAGTGTGGAAGAAACACCTTGTTACTCATCAACCAGGTCCAGGCTTGCAGCATCGGTGAATATCATCAGAAGACTTCTCACGCCGAGAGCTATACGCTCATTTCAACCACCTCAAGCAAGCGACCAGACTCAGGTACCGCCGATTCTAATACAGTGAGCCTCGTGGGACGCCACGGTTATACTCACATTAGACGGCGTATAACAGGTGTATTATACCCATTTAAATATATGTCCACCTAGCCACATTGAATCAAAGCACTTTATACGAAGTGAACTAACACAGGGATACTAATTTGCTTTTGACTATTGACAACTATTGGATACCATATCTGGCGCATCTATTGTACTAACCAGTGACTTATCGCACATTCATTACAATATTCCGATCTGGACACTTTATTTGGCGTACTCCCTGAACTTATCAGCAGTCTACCAAATATTTATTCTAATCATCTGTATAATGTACTGTGAATAATTGCTCCCTTTTTTTTTTTTTTTTTAGGCCTATTATATTTTTAATATTGTCTAAGTTATATATATATATGACTGCATTTTATTATAGGTGTATTTATTTTTGAACATCAATTTTTTATATACCATATTATTATTGATTCTGCTGCATTTTAGATATAGGGCTATATATAAATAATAAATATTTTGCTATATATCCGTTTGTTCTCTAATTGGTCCAGCTGGTGAGTGCTCAGTCTTCCTACACATTTTTATATTTGCTGCATTTATTTCCAATATAGCTAAATATACCTCTTGACATTGTTATGGCTTAAGACATAATGTTAAACAAATTAAATATTTTTTTTCTAAGGATTACACTTACAATAAGCCCTACATTTTTCTAAAGTATTAAACTTCTTCATTCACTGCTGCTGGCCTTTGCAGGTCGCCACTATCGTAGAATATTGCATTTTCCCTAAATACACCATGTACAGTGGGATGCAAAAGTTTGGGCAACCTTGTTAATCGTCATGATTTTCATGTATAAATCGTTTGTTGTTACGATAAAAAAATGTCAATAAAATATATCATATAGGTGTCAGGGAACCAGGGGGGCCGTTTCGCATCAGGTTCGCAGGCGTGGGTGGCGGGCGCAGATAGCTCCTCCTCTTCCTCCTGACAGGACACCTGACGTCAGTGTGGCCAGTGCGCCTGCACGAGTCGGACGCCGGGTGCGCGGTACACAAGCCGCGTGCGCGGGGATACGAGCGTAGTGCACATGCTCCATTCCAGACCACAGGTGCTATTCAGGCTGGGGGAGGGCTTCAGCCTCCGTCACCGCCCTCAGCCTTATGATTGGCTTCTGACTAAGGAAGCCTCGTGGTTGCCCGGCAACCAGGTGGGCGGTCCTGGGTTCACTGTGTACTTAAAGCCAGTCACAGCCTTGACTCATTGCTGAGTTATTCAACCTTATGGTGAACACCCAGCTCCCTCCTGTGAACCTGTTGTTTAATCTGACTTCCCAGCTACCGACTCCTTGCCTGTTTCCTCGATTACGATTTCTGCTGCCCGCCACGACCCGGAACTGGAATCGACTACCCGATTGGATTGACCCTTTTTGTACTACGCTAATTTTTGGGATTATTTCGTCCCTGCCAAAGGATTCCATACCTGATCCACTATTCCAGTCCTGACAATAGGAGACACACACAGTGATATTTGAGAAGTGAAATTAAGTTTATTGGATTTACAGAAAGTGTGCTATAATTGTTTAAACAAAATTAGGCAGGTGCATACATTTGGGCACCACAAAAAAGAAATTAAATCAATATTTAGTAGAGCCTACTTTTGCAGAAATTACAGCCTCTAAACGCTTCCTGTAGGTTCCAATGAGAGTCTGGATTCTGGTTGAAGGTATTTTGGACCATTCCTCTTTACAAAACATCTTTAGTTCATTCAGGTTTGATGGCTTCCGAGCATGGACAGCTCTCTTTAAAGGGAACCTGTCACTGGGATTTTGTGTATAGAGCTGAAGACAGGGGTTGCTAGATGACCGCTAGCACATCCGCAATACCCAGTTCCCATAGCTCTGTGTGCTTTTATTGTGTCAAAAAAAACGATTTGATACATATGCAAATTAACCTGAGATGAGTCCTGTCCCTGACTCCTTTCACGTACAGGACTCATCTCAGGTTAATTTGCATATGTATCAAATCGTTTTTTGACACATTAAAAGCACACAGAGCTATGGGGACTGGGTATTGCGGATGTGCTAGCGGCCATCTAGCAACCCATGTCCTCAGCTCTATACACAAAATCCCGGTGACAGGTTCCCTTTAAGTCACACCACAGATTTTCAATCATATTCAGGTCTGGGGACTGAGATGGCCATTCCAGAACGTTGTACTTGTTCCTCTGCATAAATGCCTTAGTGGATTTTGAGCAGTGTTTAGGGTTGTTGTCTTGTTGAAAGATCCAGCCCCGGCGCAGCTTCAGCTTTGTCACTGATTCCTGGACATTGGTCTCCAGAATCTGCTGATACTGAGTGGAATCCATGCGTCCCTCAACTATGACAAGATTCCTAGTCCCTGCACTGGCCACACAGCCCCACAGCATGATGGAACCACCACCATATTTTACTGTAGGTAGCAGGTGTTTTTCTTGGAATGCTGTGTTCTTTTTCCTCCATGCATAACGCCCCTAGTTATGGCCAAATAACTAAATTTTAGTTTCATCAGTCCACAGCACCTTATTCCAAAATTAAGCTGGCTTTTCCAAATGTGCTTTAGCCCACCTCAAGCAGCACATTTGGTGCTGTGGGCGGAGAAAAGGCTTCCTCTGCATCACTCTCGCATACAGCATCTCCTTGTGAAAAGTGTGCCGAATGGTTGAACGATGCACAGTGACTCCATCTGCAGCAAGATGATGTTGTAGGTCTTTGGTGCTGGTCTGTGGGTTGACTCTGACTGTTCTCACCATTTTTCGCTTCTGTCTATCCGAGATTTTTCTTGGTCTGCCACTTCGAGCCTTAACTTGAACTGAGCCTGTGATCTTCCATTTCCTCAATATGTTCCTAACTGTGGAAACAGACAGCTGAAATCTTACAACTTACAATTGACCACCTTAAATATTCTTTCTCATAATTGGATTCACCTGTGTATGTAGGTCAGTGGTCAGTTTTGGAATCAATAAAATGACAACAGTGTCCAAATTTATGCACCTGCCTAATTTTGTTTACCAAGCCAATTTGAGTTCCAATAATTAGTTCTAAAGGTTTTGGAATCAATAAAATGACAACAGTGTCCAAATTTATGCACCTGCCTAATTTTGTTTAAACAATTATAGCACATTTTCTGTAAATCCAATAATCTTCATTTCACTTCTCAAATAATACTGTGTGTGTCTGCTATATGATATATTTAATTGACATTTTTTTATCATAACAACCAACGATTTATATAGGAAAACCGTGACGATTAACAAGGTCGCCCAAACTTTCGCATCCCACTGTATGACAAATTCTTAAAGTTTGGTGTTTTTGCATTTTAAAATCCCAGAAAACCTTTTAATATCAACATTAAGTTATTATTTGTTACTCTTCTCTTTGCTTTTCTTCATTTGTAAAAATGAATGTATACAAGATTTATATATAGTACCTCACAAAAGTGAGTACACTTTTTTGTAAATGTTTTATTATATCTTTTCATGGGACAATTTGAAACAATGTAAAGTAGTCAGTGTACAGCTTGTAAATTTGGTGTGCCCTCAAAATAACTCAACACACAGCCATTAATGTCTAAACCGCTGGCAGCAAAAGTGAGTACACCCTTAAGTGAAAATGGCCAAATTGTGCCCAATTAGCCATTTTCCCTCCCCTTGTTATGTGACTCGTTAGTGTTACAAGGTGTGAATTGGGAGCAGGTGTGTTTAATTTGTTTATCGCACTCGCTCTTGTACTGGTCACTGGAAGTTCTACATGGCATCTCATGGCAAAGAACTCTCTGAGGATCTAAAAAATGAATTGTTGCTCTACATGAAGATGTCCTAGACTATAAGAAGATTGCCAACACCCTGAATCTGAGCTGTAGCACATTGACCAAGACCATACAGCATTTTAGGAAGACAGGTTCCATTCAGAACAGGCCTTGCCATGGTCAACAAAAAAGTTAAATGCACGTGCTCAGCATTATATTTAATCCAGAGGTTGTATTTTCAAAATAGATGTTTGAGTGCTTCCAACATTGTTGCAGAGGTTACAGAGGTGAGGTCAGCCTGAAAGTACAATAGAAATAGTACAGAAGAAAACAGGTTTAATGTTGGAGGGGTGATGTTGTGCGATCAATAGTCAAAGAGGTTCTCTGGGAATCATTTAAAATTGCCACAAGTAACCTGTTCTAGAATGTGAATAGGATGGATTGTATACACTTACAAAACTAGCTGGTGGGGTTAGATATGGGGGCCACTCTACACAGTGCACGTGACACCTCACTACACTGCCTTCACTTTATATTGCTGAGATTTCCAGGATCACATTATTATAATCTATTGTCAACTGGGGTCAGGGGTCAGTATTGGGCCCTATTCTCTTCAATATATTTATTAATGATCTTGTAGAAGGCTTGCATAGTAAAGTATCAATTTTCGCAGATGACACTAAACTGTGTAAAGTAATTTACACTGATGAGGACAGTATACTACTACAGAGGGATCTGGATAGATTGGAGGCTTGGGCAGATAAGTGGCAGATGAGGTTTAACACTGATAAATGTAAAGTTATGCACATGGGAAGGAAAAATGCAAGTCATCCGTACATACTAAATGGTAAAACACTCGGTAACACTGACATGGAAAAGGATCTAGGAATTTTAATAAACAAACAGCAAACTAAGCTGCAAAAACCAGTGTCAGGCAGCTGCTGCCAAGGCCAACAAGATAATGGGTTGCATCAGAAGGGGCATAGATTCCCGTGATAAGAACATAGTCCTACCACTTTACAAATCGCTAGTCAGACCACACATGGAGTACTGTGTACAGTTCTGGGCTCCTGTAAACAAGGCAGACATAGCAGAGCTGGAGAAGGTCCAGAGGAGGGCATCTAAAGTAATAACTGGAATGGGGCAACTACAGTACCCTGAAAGATTATCAAAATTAGGGTTATTCACTTTAGAAAAAAGACGACTGAGGGGAGATCTAATTAATATGTATAAATATATCAGGGGACAGTACAGAGATCTATCCCATCAGCTATTTATCCCCAGGACTGTGACTGTGACGAGGGGACATCCTCTGCGTCTGGAGGAAAGAAGGTTTGTACACAAACATAGAAGAGGATTCTTTACGGTAAGAGCAGTGAGACTATGGAACTCTCTGCCTGAGGAGGTGGTGATGGTGAGTACAATAAAGGAATTCAAGAGGGGCCTGGATGTATTTCTGGAGCTTAATAATATTACAGGCTATAGCTACTAGAGAGGGGTCGTTGATCCAGGGAGTTATTCTGATTGCCTGATTGGAGTCGGGAAGGAATTTTATATTCCCCTAAAGTGGAGAAAATTGGCTTCTACCTCACAGGGTTTTTTTTTGTTTTTTGTTTTTTTGCCTTCCTCTGGATCAACTTGCAGGATAACAGGCCGAACTGGATGGACAAATGTCTTTTTTCGGCCTTATGTACTATGTAACTATGTAACTGTGCTCTACAATACAAAGTAATGACGTGATCCTGCATATGATATTTCAACGAGGGTCAGCCGGCACTCCGTTTGTAGGCGTGGTGCACGTGTCCAGGGCCGAAGTCCAAGTACAAATAAAAGAAAAGACCGGCACTCACTTATCTTCAAAGATTTTTTTCTCTTTTATTCGCCACACATAGATATGTTCAGTGACGCGCGTTTCGGCTCTGTTGCGAGCCTTTCTCAAACCAATGGCATATAACAAAGTCATACACTACAGTTGATTTAAATAGACCGCCAAAGCGGAAATGACATCATGTAGTCATGGTAATTCAGACAAACAGAATGGAGTAAAGGGTAAAAAAGAAAAAAGAAAACAGAAAAAGCAAGAGGGAGGGAACAAAAGAAAAGGGGAAACACAGAGTAACAATTTAAATAATCAGATACACGTGAGAAACAGCCCAATCGCAACAGCATCAATAAGAATGATAGCAATCATAGATTCTTTTGAAGTTCTCTAGATATTCGTACTAGCTTGCAATTCAGATGATGCGGTTGGGGGGTTCCTCACGTTTTCTGTAAAATACAAAAAAACACAAAGTATAAATTTAACATACATATAAAAGAAACAGCCATCTACAAAAAGCTATGGAGATCATACTCCCGGTTTAACCCCATGGGTTCCAGTGTCTGGAGTGTATGAATCCAATAGGATTCACGCTTCTTTAGCATTTTTAAGCGATTACCACCTCTACGAGGTTGTTGTACCTGCTCAATGATTTGAAAGCGCAATTGCGCAATATTGTGCTTGCAGCGATCAAAGTGATGAGGGACGGGTAGGAGTAAATTATTTTTTCTAATAGTGGACTTATGCTTAGAGAAGCGGTCCTTCATGCGCATGGATGTTTCACCTATATATAACAGTCCACAAGGGCACTTGAGTAAATATATGATGAAACTACTATTGCATGTGAAAAAGCCTCGAACTGGAAAGCGCTTGCCTGTATGGGGATGCGTGAAATATTCCCCTTTAATTACACTTGAACAGTGTATACACCCTAGGCAAGGGAATGTGCCCTTTCTAGGAGTTGATAAAGTCTGCTGACGCTTCTCAGTTTGAGCACTGCCCACATCCGCCCTTACCACCATATCGCGGATATTCTTATTACGCTTATAGCACAATAAGGGGGGATTTTTGAACTCCTCAATAGAGGGATAAGCCCTTGACAATATATTCCAATGTTTAGAAAAAATAAATCGACACCTGTTCACCCATGGGTGGAACTTAGTAACGAACGGTATACGTGACCCCCTAGACTCCTGTTTAGGGGTCAAGGAGGTGACCCTACTTCTCTCACTATCCAGCAGTGCTGTGGGATATCCTCTATTCTCAAATCTCATAGACATTTCATCAAGACGTTTATCCTTCACTTCAGTATTAGAAACAATCCTACGTACCCTTTGAAATTGGGAGTGGGGTAAGGCTTTTTTTACTGTGGGAGGATGATAACTTGAGAAATGGAGAAGAGAATTTTTGTCGGTATTTTTGATATATAAATCAGTCACAATTGACCCACCTGCACCCTTAATGACCAGGGTGTCTAAAAAATTAATCTCATGATCACTATGATGTAAAGTAAACTGCAGCTCGGGCCAAATTGAGTTCAGAAATTCTGAAAAGGCACGAAGGGATCGAATGCCGCCCCGCCATACACAAAACACGTCATCGACGAATCTTCGCCAAAAAATACAATGAATTTTAAATAGATCATTGGTGTAAATATATTTGTCTTCAAACCATGACATGTATGAATTTGCATATGGCGGTGCGGCATTCGAGCCCATCGCGGTCCCACAGCACTGCTGGTAGTAGGTGTCCTGAAATAAAAAATAATTCTCAGTTAAAATAATTTCAAGAAGTTTCAGAAAAAATTCTTTGGCACCTTCACTGTGAGAGGAGAAGGATAGAAGCCACTCTACAGCCCGTATACCCTTCCAGTGAACAATAGAAGTGTACAGAGAACAAACATCGAAAGTAACTAACAAATCATCATCCTGTAACACCAGGGTTCCAACCTCACGCAAAAATTGATTCGTATCAAGCAGGAAAGACGGCATGTTTTTGGTCAGGGGTGTCATAACCTTTTCAAGCAAAATAGCTGGTGGAGACAAAATAGAATCAGTCAAGGCCACAATAGGCCGACCCGGTGGTTGGGACAAGGATTTGTGCACTTTGGGCAGTGTATAAAACACTGGTGTTACAGGATGATGATTAATCAGATATTCCCCCAATTTGGGGTCAATAATCTGCTGTGCAATAAATGTATCAACCAAAGTACACAATTTCTTTTTTATAATGTATACCGGATCGCCGTCCAAAGGACGATACACATCGGTATTGGCCAACTGGCCCAGAATTTCACTGACATAATACTCCTTGTCCATAAGGACAAGAGCACCCCCCTTGTCAGCAGGCTTGAAAATCAGGCTATCGTCCCCCAATAAGTTATCGATAGCCTGCTTCTCAATGCGCGACAAGTTGTGGTTAACATGAAATCCACCCTGCCGTATCTCCTGCAGAGATTTTGACATGTCACGTTGGACTAATAAAATGAACGTTTCAACAGGATGATAACACTTAGGTGGTTGAAAGTGACTCTTGGTTCTCAGTCCAAAATCCTTCAATGATAGGCCAGTGTCACTGGTGGTTGCTGTACTTGCGCTTTTTTCAACATTAGTGGACTGCAAGCCTGAGAAATGCGCCTTAAGTCGGAGGTTCCTAAAGAAGCGCTGACAGTCCATATCAAATTCAAAACTGTCCAGCGGACTAGTAGGACAAAATGATAGTCCCTTCTCCAATACCTGCAACTGGAGAGGACTTAAGCTTTTAGAGGATATATTGAAAATTAAAGTGTCATCTCTACCTGAGAGCGTGTTATCCGTGGTGCGTCGATACCCCCGATAATGGCGTCCTGCTCGTCTGGTGTTTTTCTTTGTTGAGGTCTTTGTCTCCTTCTGCCTAAAAAAGGCGCACGCGGAGGTCCAATAGTGGAATCACTTCCCGATCCGGATGACATCGAGGTTCCCCGACGTTGCTGCCTGGTAAATAGAGGTATAGCTGTGCCAGACAGATCTTGCCATTTATATACACGTTTATTCTGATAGTCCTCAGAGTCTCTGATAAATTTCTGGCGTTTAGTGCTTTCTATCTCCCTTTTCAGGTCAGCGCCAATTTTTTCCACTTTGGATTTTAGAGTAACCAATTCCTCAGCTGGTAAAGCGTCCTTGAGTTGCGTCTCAATGGTGGCAATTTTCTGCCTGCTAGTCATGATAGCTTCCGTCAGGTATTCGATGGTTAGTACCATCAAGTCCATAGAGCACTTATTTAGAATATTTGAGAAGTTAGTGCAATAATCAATGTTGTCACAAAAAAACGTGGGTCTCAAATGGACTCGCAATCCACGTGGGATACGGTGCAAGCGGCAATATTCAGCAAGTGTGGATACATGTAGTTCCCAGGAGGTTAATCTCCTTACCTCCTTTTCGAGTTCTCTCCCTCGATACTCCGTGGGAGGTATTTTGAGAAAGTCCACATTAGCAGTCACATTGGACACGATTTCCCGTGCCCGTTCTTCCGTGTAGGAAAATGAAGCCATGTTGTATAGAAAATACACAGGTGCTCGCGCCGAAGAAAATTTGAAGTATTTCAACGAGGGTCAGCCGGCACTCCGTTTGTAGGCGTGGTGCACGTGTCCAGGGCCGAAGTCCAAGTACAAATAAAAGAAAAGACCGGCACTCACTTATCTTCAAAGATTTTTTTCTCTTTTATTCGCCACACATAGATATGTTCAGTGACGCGCGTTTCGGCTCTGTTGCGAGCCTTTCTCAAACCAATGGCATATAACAAAGTCATACACTACAGTTGATTTAAATAGACCGCCAAAGCGGAAATGACATCATGTAGTCATGGTAATTCAGACAAACAGAATGGAGTAAAGGGTAAAAAAGAAAAAAGAAAACAGAAAAAGCAAGAGGGAGGGAACAAAAGAAAAGGGGAAACACAGAGTAACAATTTAAATAATCAGATACACGTGAGAAACAGCCCAATCGCAACAGCATCAATAAGAATGATAGCAATCATAGATTCTTTTGAAGTTCTCTAGATATTCGTACTAGCTTGCAATTCAGATGATGCGGTTGGGGGGTTCCTCACGTTTTCTGTAAAATACAAAAAAACACAAAGTATAAATTTAACATACATATAAAAGAAACAGCCATCTACAAAAAGCTATGGAGATCATACTCCCGGTTTAACCCCATGGGTTCCAGTGTCTGGAGTGTATGAATCCAATAGGATTCACGCTTCTTTAGCATTTTTAAGCGATTACCACCTCTACGAGGTTGTTGTACCTGCTCAATGATTTGAAAGCGCAATTGCGCAATATTGTGCTTGCAGCGATCAAAGTGATGAGGGACGGGTAGGAGTAAATTATTTTTTCTAATAGTGGACTTATGCTTAGAGAAGCGGTCCTTCATGCGCATGGATGTTTCACCTATATATAACAGTCCACAAGGGCACTTGAGTAAATATATGATGAAACTACTATTGCATGTGAAAAAGCCTCGAACTGGAAAGCGCTTGCCTGTATGGGGATGCGTGAAATATTCCCCTTTAATTACACTTGAACAGTGTATACACCCTAGGCAAGGGAATGTGCCCTTTCTAGGAGTTGATAAAGTCTGCTGACGCTTCTCAGTTTGAGCACTGCCCACATCCGCCCTTACCACCATATCGCGGATATTCTTATTACGCTTATAGCACAATAAGGGGGGATTTTTGAACTCCTCAATAGAGGGATAAGCCCTTGACAATATATTCCAATGTTTAGAAAAAATAAATCGACACCTGTTCACCCATGGGTGGAACTTAGTAACGAACGGTATACGTGACCCCCTAGACTCCTGTTGGATTCATACACTCCAGACACTGGAACCCATGGGGTTAAACCGGGAGTATGATCTCCATAGCTTTTTGTAGATGGCTGTTTCTTTTATATGTATGTTAAATTTATACTTTGTGTTTTTTTGTATTTTACAGAAAACGTGAGGAACCCCCCAACCGCATCATCTGAATTGCAAGCTAGTACGAATATCTAGAGAACTTCAAAAGAATCTATGATTGCTATCATTCTTATTGATGCTGTTGCGATTGGGCTGTTTCTCACGTGTATCTGATTATTTAAATTGTTACTCTGTGTTTCCCCTTTTCTTTTGTTCCCTCCCTCTTACTTTTTCTGTTTTCTTTTTTCTTTTTTACCCTTCACTCCATTCTGTTTGTCTGAATTACCATGACTACATGATGTCATTTCCGCTTTGGCGGTCTATTTAAATCAACTGTAGTGTATGACTTCGTTATATGCCATTGGTTTGAGAAAGGCTCGCAACAGAGCCGAAACGCGCGTCACTGAACATATCTATGTGTGGCGAATAAAAGAGAAAAAAATCTTTGAAGATAAGTGAGTGCCGGTCTTTTCTTTTATTTGTACTTGGACTTCGGCCCTGGACACGTGCACCACGCCTACAAACGGAGTGCCGGCTGACCCTCGTTGAAATACTTCAAATTTTCTTCGGCGCGAGCACCTGTGTATTTTCTATACAACATGGCTTCATTTTCCTACACGGAAGAACGGGCACGGGAAATCGTGTCCAATGTGACTGCTAATGTGGACTTTCTCAAAATACCTCCCACGGAGTATCGAGGGAGAGAACTCGAAAAGGAGGTAAGGAGATTAACCTCCTGGGAACTACATGTATCCACACTTGCTGAATATTGCCGCTTGCACCGTATCCCACGTGGATTGCGAGTCCATTTGAGACCCACGTTTTTTTGTGACAACATTGATTATTGCACTAACTTCTCAAATATTCTAAATAAGTGCTCTATGGACTTGATGGTACTAACCATCGAATACCTGACGGAAGCTATCATGACTAGCAGGCAGAAAATTGCCACCATTGAGACGCAACTCAAGGACGCTTTACCAGCTGAGGAATTGGTTACTCTAAAATCCAAAGTGGAAAAAATTGGCGCTGACCTGAAAAGGGAGATAGAAAGCACTAAACGCCAGAAATTTATCAGAGACTCTGAGGACTATCAGAATAAACGTGTATATAAATGGCAAGATCTGTCTGGCACAGCTATACCTCTATTTACCAGGCAGCAACGTCGGGGAACCTCGATGTCATCCGGATCGGGAAGTGATTCCACTATTGGACCTCCGCGTGCGCCTTTTTTAGGCAGAAGGAGACAAAGACCTCAACAAAGAAAAACACCAGACGAGCAGGACGCCATTATCGGGGGTATCGACGCACCACGGATAACACGCTCTCAGGTAGAGATGACACTTTAATTTTCAATATATCCTCTAAAAGCTTAAGTCCTCTCCAGTTGCAGGTATTGGAGAAGGGACTATCATTTTGTCCTACTAGTCCGCTGGACAGTTTTGAATTTGATATGGACTGTCAGCGCTTCTTTAGGAACCTCCGACTTAAGGCGCATTTCTCAGGCTTGCAGTCCACTAATGTTGAAAAAAGCGCAAGTACAGCAACCACCAGTGACACTGGCCTATCATTGAAGGATTTTGGACTGAGAACCAAGAGTCACTTTCAACCACCTAAGTGTTATCATCCTGTTGAAACGTTCATTTTATTAGTCCAACGTGACATGTCAAAATCTCTGCAGGAGATACGGCAGGGTGGATTTCATGTTAACCACAACTTGTCGCGCATTGAGAAGCAGGCTATCGATAACTTATTGGGGGACGATAGCCTGATTTTCAAGCCTGCTGACAAGGGGGGTGCTCTTGTCCTTATGGACAAGGAGTATTATGTCAGTGAAATTCTGGGCCAGTTGGCCAATACCGATGTGTATCGTCCTTTGGACGGCGATCCGGTATACATTATAAAAAAGAAATTGTGTACTTTGGTTGATACATTTATTGCACAGCAGATTATTGACCCCAAATTGGGGGAATATCTGATTAATCATCATCCTGTAACACCAGTGTTTTATACACTGCCCAAAGTGCACAAATCCTTGTCCCAACCACCGGGTCGGCCTATTGTGGCCTTGACTGATTCTATTTTGTCTCCACCAGCTATTTTGCTTGAAAAGGTTATGACACCCCTGACCAAAAACATGCCGTCTTTCCTGCTTGATACGAATCAATTTTTGCGTGAGGTTGGAACCCTGGTGTTACAGGATGATGATTTGTTAGTTACTTTCGATGTTTGTTCTCTGTACACTTCTATTGTTCACTGGAAGGGTATACGGGCTGTAGAGTGGCTTCTATCCTTCTCCTCTCACAGTGAAGGTGCCAAAGAATTTTTTCTGAAACTTCTTGAAATTATTTTAACTGAGAATTATTTTTTATTTCAGGACACCTACTACCAGCAGTGCTGTGGGACCGCGATGGGCTCGAATGCCGCACCGCCATATGCAAATTCATACATGTCATGGTTTGAAGACAAATATATTTACACCAATGATCTATTTAAAATTCATTGTATTTTTTGGCGAAGATTCGTCGATGACGTGTTTTGTGTATGGCGGGGCGGCATTCGATCCCTTCGTGCCTTTTCAGAATTTCTGAACTCAATTTGGCCCGAGCTGCAGTTTACTTTACATCATAGTGATCATGAGATTAATTTTTTAGACACCCTGGTCATTAAGGGTGCAGGTGGGTCAATTGTGACTGATTTATATATCAAAAATACCGACAAAAATTCTCTTCTCCATTTCTCAAGTTATCATCCTCCCACAGTAAAAAAAGCCTTACCCCACTCCCAATTTCAAAGGGTACGTAGGATTGTTTCTAATACTGAAGTGAAGGATAAACGTCTTGATGAAATGTCTATGAGATTTGAGAATAGAGGATATCCCACAGCACTGCTGGATAGTGAGAGAAGTAGGGTCACCTCCTTGACCCCTAAACAGGAGTCTAGGGGGTCACGTATACCGTTCGTTACTAAGTTCCACCCATGGGTGAACAGGTGTCGATTTATTTTTTCTAAACATTGGAATATATTGTCAAGGGCTTATCCCTCTATTGAGGAGTTCAAAAATCCCCCCTTATTGTGCTATAAGCGTAATAAGAATATCCGCGATATGGTGGTAAGGGCGGATGTGGGCAGTGCTCAAACTGAGAAGCGTCAGCAGACTTTATCAACTCCTAGAAAGGGCACATTCCCTTGCCTAGGGTGTATACACTGTTCAAGTGTAATTAAAGGGGAATATTTCACGCATCCCCATACAGGCAAGCGCTTTCCAGTTCGAGGCTTTTTCACATGCAATAGTAGTTTCATCATATATTTACTCAAGTGCCCTTGTGGACTGTTATATATAGGTGAAACATCCATGCGCATGAAGGACCGCTTCTCTAAGCATAAGTCCACTATTAGAAAAAATAATTTACTCCTACCCGTCCCTCATCACTTTGATCGCTGCAAGCACAATATTGCGCAATTGCGCTTTCAAATCATTGAGCAGGTACAACAACCTCGTAGAGGTGGTAATCGCTTAAAAATGCTAAAGAAGCGTGAATCCTATTGGATTCATACACTCCAGACACTGGAACCCATGGGGTTAAACCGGGAGTATGATCTCCATAGCTTTTTGTAGATGGCTGTTTCTTTTATATGTATGTTAAATTTATACTTTGTGTTTTTTTGTATTTTACAGAAAACGTGAGGAACCCCCCAACCGCATCATCTGAATTGCAAGCTAGTACGAATATCTAGAGAACTTCAAAAGAATCTATGATTGCTATCATTCTTATTGATGCTGTTGCGATTGGGCTGTTTCTCACGTGTATCTGATTATTTAAATTGTTACTCTGTGTTTCCCCTTTTCTTTTGTTCCCTCCCTCTTGCTTTTTCTGTTTTCTTTTTTCTTTTTTACCCTTTACTCCATTCTGTTTGTCTGAATTACCATGACTACATGATGTCATTTCCGCTTTGGCGGTCTATTTAAATCAACTGTAGTGTATGACTTTGTTATATGCCATTGGTTTGAGAAAGGCTCGCAACAGAGCCGAAACGCGCGTCACTGAACATATCTATGTGTGGCGAATAAAAGAGAAAAAAATCTTTGAAGATAAGTGAGTGCCGGTCTTTTCTTTTACCTGCATATGATATGTCATCATGGCTCAGCAACCTGAAAAAAAATAGGAAGCAGGAAAATGTGAGGAGATTGTATAAGCCCTGTCAATTAGTTAGTGGCCCACTGTTTGTAGGACATTTCTGAGGTGGAGCTTAAATGCCCTGAATTTTCCAAGAAGAAGGGGTGAGGTTATTAATGGTAAGTATGTGTCACTGAGGCTGCTGCTCTTGGTAATGTAAATCCCAGAGGTATTTGAAAAGAGGTCACTGAAGGAAAGGCCATTGGGATACTCTCAAGACAACTAAATAGGGTGGAGGGGAGGGAGGAGGTGAAGGGAGATTGGGGATGGGAGGGGGGGGGGGAATTTATTCTTGTTAAGAGGATTTTCCAAAAGATTAAAGGAAGGGGATAAATTACTATGACATGATTTTGTATAATGGTGTATATTTGTATTGTTATGATACTTTTGTAATTTAGTACGGCATATATATATGCATCCTTGTAATGGCTAATTCCTATGTATGGTATGTTTTAATGAGAAGAAGAAAATGATAAATAAAAAGAATTAAAAAAAAAAAAATCCCAGAGGTAAATGGCAACCAGTGATGTTAGATCTCTGAGTTTGTGGTAGCTGGAATTTGGGTCCGGGATTTAGGAGTGACTGAAGAGTTTGGGTGGGAAGGTCACTCCCATACTCCATCTTGGGTGTTACCACCTCACCCAGCTGGAAGCTAATTTAAAAGACACACTGTCAGTGTGTGGGTGTTGTTGGTCTGCAGAGGACTTGGGAGCATTTCCTCTCCACAGTGTTCTAGGGAAGGGAAAAGACAAGACTCTGCACTAAGGTGACTCCTGTATGTCTGCCTGTTTAAAAATTGAACTGTTATATGACACATGAGGGCTGAAGATAAGTGCTTTATGTGACTGAACGTTGATGGGCTGAAACCAAGCCATCCTGTTTAATTAATTTTTGTTGTTTTTTCCCCCAATAAAACCCTTATGTTGCATCCAATCCTGCCGACTGCCTACCATTTGTAAAGCTAACTCACATATGGTGGAGGATGCGGGCAATTGGTTGCTAAGGGTAATGGCTGCATATATTTTTTGTTTTAACTCCGTAACTTGCGTATGTCCTGGGTAAAGGCTGTTACATTGCTGCCCAGCAAGACTCCTTCCATGAAGGAGCTGGTTAAGGAGTTGGTGCAGGTCAGTGCTGCCCAGCAGGAAACCAACTGTCTGTTGCTGGAACAGGTCACAGTCCTGAGGGAGAGTGTGTTCGCACAGCCAAGGAATATGGAGGAGTTATCTGCAAAAAATGACCCCAAATGATGACATAGAGTCTTATCTGGCGGTGTTTGAAAGGATTCTGTAAAGGGAGAAACTCCCTGCGGCTGAATGGACTGAGGTTCTGGCGCCTGATTTGACTGGAAAGCCGCAAAAAGCATATTTTGACTTAACGGCAGAGCAGGGCAAAGACAATGATATCCTTAAGGCAGAAATCATGGCCCGGCTGGGAGTCACCTTATCTGTGCGTGTTCGCAGAGTCCATGACTGGCGGTTTGAGAAAAATAAGCCACCCCGCTCCCAAATGTTTGATTTGCTACACCTTGTGCACAAGTGGCTACAACCCGAGACACTGAGTCCCGCAGACATTGTCGACCGAATTGTGCTCGACCGCTATGTGAATAGACTTCCTTCAGACATGCACCAATGAGTTGCTCAAGGAGACCCCAAAATTTTGGATTAGTTGGTTTCACTCGTTGAGCGGTTTACAACTACCAAGACCTGTCTGAGGCCTGAAAGTAAACCACAGCAGTTTGTGGGATCCCCTGGTGGTTGTAGAGAGAGAGAGCAACCTCCACAACCATTTTTGCCTCTGACCAGGAGGACCGAGCCAACAGACAAAGCCTGGGTGGCTCACCCAGGGGAAAGAGGTTTTTCATTCCAAGAAAAATACCCTCCCAATCTGAAGCCCCACTCGAAGGCCGACCTGAGGTCCGTTGTTTATAGTGTCAGCAACCGGGGCATATTGAAGCACACTGTCCCCAGGGGGAGGAGCCAATGGATTGTGGTGCCACCCGCCGCCTCTCCATGTTTGCTCATTCTGTTTGCAGCGCTACACCCCTGCAGGAACCAGGTTCCCAGGACCATCAACTCCAGGTAAACGGGGTTAGTGTTGTGGCCCTATTGGACTCAGATAGCCTGGTCACCCTCTTGTGTGCTGCCGTATCCGATGACCTGGTCATCCCTGAAAGGCGGGTGAGGGTGGTTTGTATCCATGGGGACACTAAGTATTATCCGCTGTCCAAAGTGACTGTAGGGACTGGCTGTGGGACAGTGACCCATAAAGTGGGTGTGGTACCAGACTTAATACATCCATTGATTGTGGGACGTGATTTTCCGTTGTTCTGGGAACTCTGGTCTCATTCCCACTGTAATGAGACGCCTGTTGCATGTTCACCTTCTTTCAGGCCAATTCCTTTAAGGGGAAGAAGCCCAAACTGATGCTGTAGAGGTGACCAATGAGGTATCGGACAGTTTTCCCCTTGCAGTATTGGCTGGGGATGAGGGTCAGGCGTCTAAACCTGAACAGAATGTACCGGACTTGGAAGTGTCACGGGAGAACTTCGGGACTGCTCAGTTACGAGACTCCACCCTGAAACATGCATGGGAAAATGTAACCGTACTGAATGAGGTACCTCAGGAGTCTAATGCTGATCAAAGGTTTCCTCATTTTGCTGTCAGCGATAATTTACTGTATCGTGTTACCAAGATGCATGATGAAATTCTGGAGCAATTGGTCGTACCCATACCTTATAGAAGGATGGTCCTTGATATGACCCACACTCATTTACTTGGAGGTCATCTGGGGACCGACAAAACAAAGGAAAGAATCCTGCAAAAGTTCTATTGGCCAGCTTGTTACCAAGAGGTTGAAAGGTTTTGTCGGTCCTGCCCAACCTGCCAAGTAACGGCTCCTGTGAGTCACTTTCGGAGCCCCTTGTTTCCCCTACCAATAATTGAGATTCCATTTGACAGAACAGCTATGGATTTGGTGGGACCATTAGTCAGGTCTGCCCGTGGCCATCAGTATATTTTGGTAGTGCTGGACTATGCCACCAGGTATTCTGAAGCCATTCCATTGCAGAATACCTCCTCCAAGTGCATTGCTCGGGAGTTGGTTCATATATTTTCCAGAACTGGCCTACCAAAAGAAATACTGACTGACCAGGGTACACCTTTCATGTCCAAAGTTATGAAAGATCTTTGCAACCTGCTGAAAATTAGGCAGCTAAGAACCTCTGCATATCATCCCCAAACAGATGGCCTCGTAGAGAGGTTCAATAAAACCTTAAAGTGGATGTTGAGAAGGGTGGTAGAAACGGAGGGGAGGGACTGGGATTGTCTGTTGCCATAGCTTATGTTCTCCATCCAAGAGGTCCTCCAGTTATCCACTGGCTTCTCTCAATTTGAGTTATTATATGGGAGACATCCCAGGGGATTGATGGATATTGCCAAGGAGACTTGTGAGAGTGAGGCTACCCCTTACAGAAGTGTGATAGAACACGTGGCCCAAATGCAAGATCGCAGCAGCATTATTATGCCCATTGTGAAGGAACACATGCAGAAGGCCCAAGAGTCCCAGAGCAGAGTGTACACTAGAGCAGCCCGGATGATGCAGTTCAACCCTGGGGACCAGGTACTAGTGCTGGTTCCTACGGTAGAAAGCAAATTTCTGGCCAAGTGGCAGGGTCCTTTTGAAGTAGTAGAAAGGGTTGGAGAAGTCAATTATAAAATACATCAGCCTGGGAAAAGAAAGCCCATCTAACTCTATCACTTCAATTTAATCAAACCTTGGAAGGATAGAGAGTCCCTGGTAGCAGCCACAAAACCCCAAATGGACTGTCACACAATAGGTGACACCCTTTCCAAACCAAGGAGTTTCTACAGCGGAACAGGGATATTTTTACGGACCTGCCAGGCACTACAGATGTCATTCAGCGTGACATAGTCCCTGACCCCAAGGTAACGATAAACATTTAACCATACAGAATCCCTGAGGCTCGGAGACAAGCAGTCTCTGAGGAGGCAAAGCATATGTTAGCTCTGCAGGTTATTGAGGAATCCAAAAGTGGGTGGTCCAGCCCCATTGTATTAGTGCCTAAGCCAAACGGGACCTGCCGATTCTGCAATGACTTCCACCGTCTAAATGAAGTCTCTAATTCCTATCCTATGCCCCGGGTAGATGAATTAATTGAAAGGTTGGGACCAGCTAGGTATATTACCACACTTGACCTCACCAAGGGATACTTGCAGATTCCACTATCAGAGGAGGCAAAGGAAAAGACTGCCTTCTCCACCCCAGATGGGCTCTTTGAATATACCAGGATGCCCTTTGGGTTACAAGGGGCACCTGCCACTTTCCAGAGAGCGATGAACAGGGTCCCATAAAAGGTACGTAGCAGCATACTTAGACGATCTTAGCACGGACTTGGAATCCCATCTAGGTAAGGTACAGGACATACTTGATTCCCTCAGGAAAGCTGGTTTTACTGCTAATCCAGAGAAGTGCGCTATTGGGTTGGAGGAGGTTCGCTATCTGGGATATATTATAGGAAAGGGCACAATAAAACCACAGGTGAACATAGTGAAGGCAATTCAGAAGTGGCCACAACCTTCAGACAAAAAAACAAGTCAAGGCGTTCTTGGGGATTGTTGGCTATTACCGCAGATTTGTCCAAAACTTTGCCTCCATTGCAGCACCATTAACAGACCTTACAAAAGGGAGAAAGTCAGTAATGGTCCAGTGGTCTCAAGAGGCAGAAAAGGCATTTCGGGACCTTGAAAAAGCCCTATGCAGTCAGCCTGTAATGTTTGCACCAGACTTCTCAAAAGAGTTTATGTCATATCCTGCTCTGACTATGTACGGAGGTCAGCCAGAATAGCAGCACGTGTTTAGTGTTCTGTTTTGGAGCCGTGCTGGATCCGCCTCCCATCAGGTGCACTGGGTGGGGTCATTAGTTTAAATAGCACTCTATCCCAGTGCTCTGAGCGGGTTATAGAAATCATTCTGGCCTTGGAAGCAAGGAGGGAAGGTTGTCTGTTCCAGCTCAGAAAAGATAAGTGTTGTTTCAGTTTTTGTTGTTTGCTATCTTGGTTGTGTTGGTGTCATCTCTCCCATCCAGGTTCTGTGTGAACAGGCTGCTCCTATTCCCCTTTTCACCATCTCAGGGAATCTAGGGTGTTTTAGCCAAGGCACGAGGACACTTCATTCCTACCATCAAGGTTTGAATGTGGGCTGAGCAGAGCAGGGAGAGAAGTCAGGATTTGCTAGGAGGTGACCCTTCCCCTACTTCTCGCCTAGAGCCTGGTTTGCTGTATGTCTGAGATCCCGTCCAGCATGACATTTTATTGTCCAGACCGATGCCTCAGAGGTTGGTTTAGGGGCAGTAATGTCACAAAAGGTAAATGGGGAAGAACACCCCATCATATATTTGAGTAGAAAACTCACCTCCTGTGAGAGAAACTACTCAATAGTGGAGAGGGACTGGCAATGAAGTGGGCCCTCATGGCTCTACAGTAATATTTAGCAGGTAAGAAGTTCCTCTTGATATTGGACCATTCCCCTTTAAAATGGATGTGCCTAAATAAAGGGAACAATGCAAGGGTAACACCTGGAGTTGCAGGACTTTAACCTGTAGAGAACACATGATGTGTTGATGTGTGGATGTGTGCATGTGTGTGGGGGCACGGGTGTTCGGGTACTTATCCCTAAACCTAACAGAAAAAAATTAATTAAAAAAAAGGCCAAAAGATGTGAAAAAAACTTAAATAAACATAAAAAACATATTAGGTATCTCCGCATCCGTAAGAATCTGCTCTATAAAAATACCCCATGACCTAACCCCTCAAATGAACACGGTAAAAAAAATTAAATAAAAACTAGTTTTTTTTGTCACCTTACATCACAAAAAGTGTAACAGCAAGCGATCAAAAATTCTTAGGCCCCCCAAAATAGTGCCAATAAAACCGTCCTCTCATCCCGCAAAAAATGAGCCCCTACCTAAGATAATCGGCTAAAAAACAAAACAAAAACGGACTCTTAGACTATGGAGATACTAAAGTGTGATTTTTTTTTTCTTAAAAAGTGGACATATTAGGTATCGCCGCGTCCGTAATAATCTGCTCTATAAATATACCTTATGACCTAACCCCTCAGATGAACACGCTCCAAAAAATTAAATAATAACTGTGCCAAAACAGCTATTGCCTAGGTGTTGCCTACCTGTCTGCTTCGTTTCTATTTTTTTTATAATTTTTTTTAGGAATTATTATTTTCACATCTTTTGTTCCATATGTGGTTCACATATTTTTGTCTGTCATTGAGGAAAACCCTCTTAGACATTTTGTGAGATGTGGGTGAATGGGAACCATTAGTTACAGGTACTGCACTGATGTGATTGTGTCTGTCTGATGTGTCCCTTTGCGTTTGAGCGATATGTCATGGAAATGATACATTCGCTTTCGCTGTCCCAGCATATTATTGGCTTATATTCAGGATATTTTGGGCTTTGGTGTCCTTATCCTGACCTATACAGACAATCCGCATACAAAATGGTGTTGCAATTATGAAGATATATGTGTAGCTCCGAGAAGCAGTCTGAGATATGAATTTCCCTTAGTCAATATGCTACCGTGGCAGTGCAATAGCAAAGTGCATGCGCTGACTGCTGCCGGTCTCAGAGAAGCGGATGATACACAACACTTCCTGGACATGCGCACTCAGCCGCACGGGACGCCAATGCTAGCATGCGGCATGAGAAGATCGCCATTCACCTACAATCCTACTGGTACTGTCCTCCATGTGATTTAGTCTCTCCGCCCCACTAATAATTATTAGCACTTATTACTTTACAATTAACACCATCACACAGGTGTAGGATATATTGATTATTAATTATATGTTTTTGTAAATTTTCTATGATATTTATTGTATATGAAATAAGGGACATATTATCAATTACTATACTATTGATTATTTTATCACCTGTATTTTATCACATACATATTAATATTGTATTTTATCACTGACTTTGATTGATTGATTGATTCAATTTGTAAATTGCACATTGATTGTATATTTTATATATACTCAGCTTTTGTCCAGTCACTTTGCTTGAGAAAGCCTCTAGTGTTGAGCCGAAATGTCGCTTTTCTTCCACATGAGTGAATAAAACTTTTATATTTTTTTATTTCGGGAGTGCTGCCCGTTTTATATATATATATATATATATATATATATATATACACACATACACACATATAGGGCTAGTGCCCAAAAAATTAATAAATAAATAGGTTAATAGATTATCGTTGAATATTATATCTGTACTGGTTCATACTACGAGTGTAGTGCCTGCGTTGTCTGCCCCACATACTGTAGGCCGCACCCGCATTCAGTCAGATATATAACACACATGGAGTGGCACGTCATATATTGTTTTATGGGAAAAAACATTCTATTGCATTTTGAAATGAAACTTGTCTGGTTGTGAGTGATAATTTTGCAGCACAGACACAGGTTTGATCTGCATTTAAAGCTCCTCAATTCCATTGATGTTGTTGTTTTAGAGCTATTTTCATTGATGTTATGCTGTCTGGGTTTGCTGGGGGCTAGGATACTCTTGATGATTGGGGCCTGCCTGTTGGTAATTTTTGGGGTACAGGTGAGATGTTTTGCTAGGTGTAGATCCAGAAGTAATATGTGCCAGTGTTTGGCCAGTGTCTCTTTGATGTATTTATTCGAGGTGCTGTACTGTGTTATGCAGTTTATATGGTTTGGTCTTTCGTGTTTCTTTATGGTTTTTGCTGGGCACTCCTCTTTAGAGGATGATGAACTTTTATTTATTGCATTATTTACTAACCGAGTAGGGTATACTTTTTTTAAGGATGTGACTTTGCTGTATGAAGTTATTTTCATTAGTGCAGTTTTGCCTTATTCGTTTACATTGGCTATATGGTATATTCTGTAACCATTTTTTATGGTGAAAGCTGGAGTAATGAATGTAACTATTTGTGTCAACAGACTTAAAGAAATTAGTACAATTTTTCACACAGTATTAAGTCAATAGCTTGTAAAAAACACTTTTAGCATATAACTTGAAGTAATCTTTTCTGTATGACTTTGTCAGTCTTTCACATTGTTCTGGAGGAATTTTGGCCCACTCTTCTTTGCAAAGTTGCATCAGTTCATTAAGGTTTCTGTGCATTTGTTTATGCACAGCTCTCTTAAAGGGATAGACAAGATTTTGATATTAATGACCTATCAATATTTGATCAGTGACGACCCAAAATATATACATAAGAGCTTGGAATTCTTTAAATGGAACCTCCGAGGATCAGCCATGCACTCAGACTTTTGGAGGTTGTCCTTGGGAGGAATTATTTCCTTTTTGGGGACAACCTCTATTGGCTGAGGCAGGGTACAGTGATGGGGTGGAACATGGCCTCGACTTATGCCAATATTTTTATGGCACAGTTGGAGGGTCTGCAAGTGTATGGGTCCAAATTTGGTGAGCACATCCTGCCTCCCTGTGAGTGATAAGTTGTCAGTGGAACATGACGCCTGCTGCTCATTGGGCATTAGCTGGTGCATGCTCACACAAGGAGAAGTGAAGGAGATGATGTGGAAGCCAGAGTAAGAGGATTGTCCGTATAAAGTTTTGTGAAGATCACATTACGTGACATGCGCAGTCCGTACGGGAGGACAGAATGTGCGTAATGTAGAGACATGCGCAGTCAGGGACGGATTGCTAATAGACCTTACAGGAAAATTTCGCGGGGGGCCGATGCCCAGGGGGCCAACTGAGCCCTCCTCACTGCTGGCCAATGGAAGTTTTTTGTGATGGATTGTGGTATTTAGCTCTGTTGGGGTGGTATAATGTTCCACAATATGGTATTGCTGGCCCTGCCTTCCATCAGTTTGGACCCAACTACAAAACAGGGCCACTTTTAGTATTTTTTTCTAGGGCCACTTTAGGTTCCCAGTCTGCCCCTGTGCGCAGTTATACATCTGAGACACTGGAGAGGCACGCTGTTGCAGCCATCTTGCAGTTCACTGGTCCATGAATATTTCAGTAAACGTCATGTAAGACGTTTTCTTTTGTATGGAGGATATTTTAATCCACATTATGCGAATGTCTGTGATTGGTATTGAGATAATAATTATACACAGATTGTTGATTGGTGGAGGATTTGATACACCCCTATTTTTGCATGTCTTTAAATCTGAAAATATGTGACATACAATATGGCTTGAGAAAGGCTTGATATACGCTGAAACATTGCCTTGTTTTATATGTGAAGTGGAGTAAACTTGCGGAAAAGAGAAGATGCTGATTATGATTCCTTTTATTCTTTATATAAAAATTCACTTGGTCATTAAGGCCCAAAACAGGCTCATCACTAAGGGTTAATTATTTTATTGGTCTTGTCTGTATTTTTCAATAAAGATCATTATCTTTAATGTAACACTTTGCTTTGAGATTTTATGAAGTGCTAGTTTACATGCGATCTCCACATATGTTTTTAGGTATCAATATAAGGCATTCATGTAAATGTGAAAATATGTGAAGATGGTTATGGGTACAGTATGCAAAATGTAAGATGTGAGGAAGAATAAACATTTTATAGAGCATTAATCTGCCCGTCCAGCTCAGTGCAAGTTGTGCGAGTTGGTCAATTTCTCCCTGTATTGAGGATAATATGGTGGTAAAATTATGCTTATTTCCGTGTGGCAGATGTAAACGGAATGCCTAAGCAAGGGATTAGAATAGGATTTCAGAAAATTAAGACTGACTAGCGCTTCCTCCAAAAGTCATGAGAATTTTATATAAATTAAAAATACACAGGCAGATGTCACCAACTTACCTGTCCGGGCTCCAGGGGTGCGGTCTGGGGCTGCAACGTGGCCACGCTTGGGTGAAATACGCTGCCAGGGCATGCCCCCTGATTTGAAGTGTCCATTGCATCAGAGCTCTTGCTCTGTTCCTCCCAGCAGCTGACGCATGCAGAGGGGGGTTACTATGTTATTTAGTTTAAATGCGTCTACTTTGCTTTAGAGTGAGTGACAGCTCAGTTAACCTATTCTGGTGCAACTTGTATGTTGGTTCATTGGGGCACCGAGTACATGGACCTATCAGGTCCTGATTCGGGGAATCAACGTCCTATTTAAATCTCATGCTGGCAAAATAGGTTCTCTTCTGTGTACGTTTGGATTTTGCTTATTGTATTGACCTCAGCTTGCCTTTGACCACTCTCTGTCTCATGATTTGGTGCTACGTTTACCATCTGGTTCTGACTTCAGCTTGGCAATTCTGACTACCCTCTGTCATCTGATTAGGTACTGTGTTTTCTGCCCGGTTCTGACCCATTCCTGTATGACTTTGTCTTTGTGTAGTTTATTTTCTGTTTGTGTCAGTCATGCACTTAGCAGAGTAGGAAAAGTTGTGGACTTGCCGCTTAGGGTTGGCACTGCAAATAGGTAGGGGAAGTGGGCTGGGTTTCAGTTACGGTGCACTGTCTGTGTGTTCCTGCCTTCTGGGGGAACATAAAAGCCTATAAACTATATAAAGTCCCAATAATGCATTTCAGGGCACTGCCCCTTCTTCAGCTAAAGGACTAATTAGTCCTCTATCTTTAGAGGGGGCAGTGCCCCGAAACACATTATTGGGGCTTTCCAGCACACTTTAAATCAATTTAACTGACCTTACTTCCTAATAAACATATTAAAAAACATTTGAAAAGAAGCAGTCAAGGACAGATCCAGAGACTTACAGGTGGCGTCGCCATGGATTTTAGTTCTTCACTTCCCTTTTCTTCTTTATTTGGTCCAGACTATAATGCGCAGATGTCTTTGGTCAGGGGTGTTTAGCCTCCTCTGCCACATAAGAAGTATGTATATACTGCATATTGTAGATGGAGAACAGTTAGAAATTTTGCATATCAGGCCCAAATTTATACAGACTCCAGATCAGGCCCCAAATTTATACAGGCAACTGTCATCCTGCTGCTACTCCCAATATTGTGTCCACATTGACACATTCCCTTTGAGCATATTAGGTCAGTTACTGCTTTTTATTGAACAAAAATAGAATTGTTGTCCCTTTTTATGGGAAATTTTCATTGTGTAATGAATTCACAGATGCATCAGATTTATCCTGTGGAAGAGGTTTAGCCTCTGAAGTCCATAATTCCATAAATGTTTATCAGCTTTGGAAAACTTTTGGTATGAGAGAAGGAGAACTCTGGCGAGATGTACGAACTAAGAAAGAGTAGAATAGAAAAGCTATACAGGAATCAAGTGAAAAATATATTGTTCTGTATTAGTGATACCGAAAATACATTGCTGAGGATTATGCAAGTAATAGAAGAGTTTCTTCATGTTTCGAGATTAGAAATGAACTGTTCCAAGACTACTCTTCTTCCATTAGCTGTAATTAATATGGTTAATTGTGGCAATGTATAGAGATTTTGTAAAATTTAAATATGATGCCTCTAATAGCTAAAATTAGGGCTAAGGTTATGATAAGGCTTAAACTACCCTTGTCCAGAGCAGACAGAATTTCCCCTATTAAAATGGTACTTCTGCCTTAGTTTCTTTATGTGTTGAGAGTATGTCCCGTACAGATTGACATTAATCTTTTAAACTGATTGAGAAGAACATCAATGATGTCATTTATGGATGAAAATGGGTTAGAAAGAAGACATTATATATATATATATATATATATATATATATATATATATACAGACCAAAAGTTTGGACACACTTTCTCATTCAGAGTTTTCTTTATTTTATTGACTATGAAAATTGTAGATTCACACTGAAGGCATCAGAACTATGAATTAACACATGTGGAATTATATACATAACAAAAAAGTATGAAACAACTGAAAATATGTAATATTCTAGGTTCTTCAAAGTAGCCACCTTTTGCTTTGATTACTGCTTTGCACACTCTTGGTATTCTCTTGATGAGCTTCAAGAGGTAATCACCTAAAATGGTTTTCACTTCACAGGTGTGCCCTGTCAGGTTTAATAAGTGGGATTTCTTGCCTTATAAATGGGGTTGGGACCATCAGTTGCGTTGTGGAGAAGTCAGGTGGATACACACTCCTACTGAATAGACTGTTAGAATTTGTATTATGGCAAGAAAAAAGCAGCTAAGTAAAGAAAAACGAGTGGCCATCATTACTTTAAGAAATGAAGGTCAGTCAGTCCAAAAAATTGGGAAAACTTTGAATGTGTCCCCAAGTGCAGTCACAAAAACCATCAAGCGCTACAAAGAAACTGCCTCACATGCTGACCGCCCCAGGAAAGGAAGACCAAGAGTCACCTCTGCTGCGGAGGATAAGTTCATCCGAGTCACCAGCCTCAGAAATCACAGGTTAACAGCAGCTCAGATTAGAGACCAGGTCAATGCCACACAGAGTTCTAGCAGCAGACACATCTTAGAACAACTGTTAAGAGGAGACTGTGTGAATCAGGCCTTCATGGTAGAATATCTGCTCGGAAACCACTGCTAAGGACAGGCAACAAGCAGAAGAGACTTGTTTGGACTAAAGAACACAAGGAATGGACATCTGTGAGTCCAAATTTGAGATCTTTGGTTCCAACCACCGTGTCTTTGTGCGACGCAGAAAAGGTAAACGGATGGACTCTACATGCCTGGTTCCCACCGTGAAGCATGGAGGAGGAGGTGTGATGGTGTGGGGGTGCTTTGCTAGAGACACTGTTGGGGATTTATTCAAAATTTAAGGCATACTGAACCAGCATGGCTACCACAGCATCTTGCAGCAGCATGCTATTCCTTCCAGTTTGCGTTTAGTTGGACCATCATTTATTTTTCAACAGGACAATCACCCCAAACACACCTCTAGGCTGTGTAAGGGCTATTTGACCATGAAGGAGAGTGATGGGGTGCTGCGCCAGATGACCTGGCGTCCACAGTCACCGGACCTGAACCCAATCGAGATGGTTTGGGGTGAGCTGGACCGCAGAGTGAAGGCAAAAGGGCCAACAAGTGCTAAGCATCTCTGGGAACTCCTTCAAGACTGTTGTAAGACCATTTCAGGTGACTACCTCTTGAAGCTCATCAAGAGAATGCTAAGAGTGTGCAAAGCAGTAATCAAAGCAAAAGGTGGCTACTTTGAAGAACCTAGAATATGACATATTCTCAGTTTCACACTTTTTTGTTATGTATATAATTCCACATGTGTTAATTCATAGTTTTGATGCCTTCAGTGTGAATCTACAATTTCCATAGTCATGAAAATAAAGAAAACTCTTTGAATGAGAAGGTGTGTCCAAACTTTTGGTCTGTACTGTATAAAGCTCTTGAAAGGGAGGATTATCCCTGAACTATTTTAAGGGATATTTTTTGGCCTCACAATTACAGTTGTTTTTTGAACTGGTAATATTACCCGATTTTGATGGTTGGTGAGACAATCCGCTTGTAATAATGTATTTGCACTACTTGAATCTGGACAACTTTGGTGATTATAGGGTCTGGCCGACTAATGTGTGTAATGGACAGTGGGTGTGGACTCATTGAGCCAACCAACCAGTTTGACTTTGGGCTAAAACTAAGGGCTTTGTCCTGGTTGTTCCCTGGTTTTCACGTTTTAACACCTGTACAGGGATCTGGCCTTCACTGAAGAGAACTAACTAGGCCGCTACCTCCTGGAGTAGTCCTTGTGTGGTTGACTGCTGACCCACTGGGATCAGAGACACCAATGTGAAGCACCAAGGAATCAGGCAAAGACGTAGCCTGAATACAGTCCACTGTCTGTGCAAGGTGAGTATGTGCATATTCGAGATAACAGTTGCAAGGCATAGGCAGGCTGAATACATGAGTAATCCAGATATCAATTCCAAGTTTGGGGCAGGTGGCAAGGAGCAGAATTGATAGTCAGGCAAGTTATAGTTCAAGGGTAGTGAGAAAAGAGAACTCACCTTCGCTGGTTACAAGACACTAGAGATATAGTACAATAGAAGCTCCAAATGTGTGTGGGCTTCACCAATATCCCCCCTCTGAGGGGGGAATATCATTAATTAAAATATAACTTTTAATTCAATAAATAGCTAAAACACACCACTAAGCATCATCATAACAAACAAACAAAAGGGGGGTCCAATCCTGGTACCCCAGTACTGGTAGAGAAGTGAATAAACCTGCTCCACCTGGTGAAGTGCGAGCAGTCTTTCCAGACCAAGCAAAGCTACTGGGATCAGCACGGATTTCCTGGAGGGTCTGTCCAAGAGTATCGGATGTAGGCTGGATACGAGGTCACTCAGTGGGGGTGGCATCTGTGCAAGCAATGCAGAACTGTGCCCTATATGACTCTAAGTAGGGGGAAGGGGGCTAGTTTCATTCTGCCTATCTACAAAGACAACTACAAATCCCTAGTGCGGAAAAATAATAAATGTGGCCAGTTTAGATTCCTTATGACCTCCCGACGTGGCACGTTTATGTCCGTGTCGACTCTATTGAGGGGAAAAGACGGTGCAAAAAAGGAAAAGAAGGACAAAAAAGACCGCAGGTATAAATCCTGCAGCAATAACTGGTTCAAGTGAAAAAAAATGTATTTGTTACCCCTGGTATTGGGATGTAATTGGCAAATCCCCTATAGTTGGGGGAATAAGTAACATGACAATCTACCAGCTGCAATAATGTACTTATCTGTGGGGTTTAATAATACCTGCGCGCACCTTTCCTAGAGGGAACGCCTCCCCACCCTCGGCTTCGGTTATATCGTGGGTGGGAGGCGTTACCCTGGGTGCAAAATTGCAGGGGGCGCCAGGTAGCAAACACTTCAATGAGGGTCATGGGAGCCTATGGCTCCCGTCCCCTGTGTTCTTCCTCATAGGCTTCAGGCAAGTGACCTGAAGCCTATGAGGCAGTAGAGCAAGCGTAGTGTCTAAAATGTAGTTGATCCTGGGAGGTATGATGTCAGGGGAAAAGGAGGGGTCTCATCATCCAGGGGGCGGGGCCTAAAAACGTGCAGGAGATTCTACAGAGCAGAAGCAGAGTCTGCAGGTAAGTATGTGGAGGAGAATGGTGACTATTATTTTTACTTGGGGGGCTTTTTGCAGGGGCTGAAGGGAGAAGGAATCATCTTTGTACTGAAGACTGAATGTTAGAGTGGTCTGAAGAGAGGGTAGTGTGGGTGATATTATTTACATGGGACTGTATGCTGGAGAGGCTGAAGGCAGGGGGGTGATATTATTTTACATGGGTGTCACACTGGACAGGATACAAGATACTTGTTTGGATACACAACCAAACAAGTGTCTAGGCAAGAAGCTGGGGATAAAGGTCACCACCTGACAAATCACTACCAGCTCTCCCTAGACGTCTATGCCCACATTCAGACCCTGAAGATGGGAATAAACGTGTCCCTGTGCCTAGGCTGAGATACCCTAAAATACCTAAGGTGTTGAAAGGGGGAAAGAGGCAGCCTGCTCCCTCAGGACCTGGAGGGGGCAGGCGTCTCTCTAACAGCCTAGACAGACAATCACAAGAAAAACAAAACAAACTTATCTTGTTAGTGAGCAGGAACAGCAAATCCTTCCTTCCTTCTTTCCTCTCAGCAAGACAGAAGCTATAACCCGCACTGGGAGTGGGCGTAATTTAAACTCATACCAACGACCCCACCCAGTGCACCTGAAGGGAGGCGGATACAGCTCAACTCCAAAACAAAAACAAAAGGCTACACACGTGCTGCTAACCTGGCAGACCTCCGCACATAACCTGTGCAGGGCATGACAATGGGACTGTATGCTGGAGGGGCTAAGGCAGGGAAGTGATGTGTCTTACATGGGACTGTATGCTGGAGGGGCTGAAGGCAGCGGGGGTTGTATCTTACATGGGACTGTATACTGGAGGAGCTGAAGGCAGGGAGAGTGGTGTAGCATACATTGGACTGTATGCTGGAGGGGCTGAAGGCAGGGGAAGTGATGTATTTTACATAGGACTGTATGCTGAAGGGGCTGAAGGCAGGACGAGTGATGCATTTTAAATGGGACTGTGCAAGAAGGGCTGAAAGGCAGGGGTGTGATGTATCTTATATGAGACTGTATGCTGTAGGGGCTGAAGGCAGACGGCAAAGAGAGGGAGTGTGATATAATTTACATAGGACTGTATGTTGGAGGGACTGAAGGCGGGGAGTGATGTATTTTACATGAGACTATATGCTGGAGGGGCTGAAGGCAGGAGAGTGATGTACCTTACATGGGACTGTATGCTGGAGGGGCTGAAGGCAGAAGAGTGATCTACCTTACATGGGACTGTATGCTGGAGGGGATGAAGGCAGGGAAGTGATGTGTCTTACATGGGACTGTATTCTGGAGGGGCTGAAGGCAGGGGGAAGGTTGTATCTTACATGGAACTGTATGCTGGAGGCGCTGAAGGGGGGGCATAATTATTACTATAATACTACAGAGGGGGCCATTATAATATGAATAATAACAATACAGAGGAGGAAATAATAATAATACAGAGGGGCCAGTATATATTATAATTATACAGAGGGCATTATAGTTATGGGCACTACGGGTGGAAGGGAGGTTTGTTATCTGAGGATGATAGTAAAGTGATAAATCCAAAACAGTTTCTGTGAAACTCTACAGAGATGAGACGCGGCTTAAAGAAGTTATCATGACAGTCCTATCTCCGAATAAAGATGCTGAGGAAAGTCTACATCACAGGAGAGGTCACTGGATGTAACAGGTATGGTGCGGTATCCTTTTGTATATTTCATAGCAATGTATGTTATGTCCATCCAAATATCTATTTGGGGGGGTGGATATAGAATTTGGCCCACACTGACGAAGCCTGGCTCCAGACCTCAGGTCACACTGTGTGTGTTCGGAATTATGGGGCCTCACACCCATCTACTACATTATCTGTACTCAGAGAGTTATCCCTGTGTTATCTGTGGTGTTACATAGGACTGCAGATGACATCTACTGCATTATTTGTAAAAAGGGACATGGTCACAGGTTGGGGGGGCACAATACTTGGCTTTCCCCCGGTGCAGAGAGACACAAAACTGAGTAACTCAGAACGGTCCTCCACTGAGACAGACTTTTCAGACTCTGAAAGAGACACATGCCCCAAGACTAACAAGTACCCTAACAGGGGCAACTCTAGAAGGGGTCGGTCTCGGTGCTCATATCGGGGACGTGACAATCGTTTTTTAGGGCAACCAAATCAGGCCCTAGAATACCCACTCCACAGTTGCACACAACTGCCCCCAACATAGTTTATGGACCACAGGTAGTCAATCTATCCTCACGGCCCCACAGCCAGGATGAAATTAAGACCTTAAAACTAGGCCTATCCTTTGTACCCACCCCCAAATTTGACAGATTTACTGCAGTGAAGGATCTCAATTTGTTCATTCGCAAATTGAGGTGGCATAAGCACTTTAAACATATGGATATGCGCCAATGCCTTGAATTAGAGATTCCTGTAGAATTATTGGGGGATGTACAACTTCTGCACTCCATAGATATGGAGGAGAATGTCACTCCAGGCACAGGTCCCTTCACAAATTTAAAGTAAAAAAAAGCACTAAAATGCCACCTACTTCTAGTGAACTATTGTCACGGAAGGTGTACAGAAAACTAGAAGACACCAAATGAAGATCTGACTGACTGGATCCAAAATTAAGGAACAAAGCCCTGCAACAGACCTGGCTCTCTCCCTAACTGCTCAGCCTATGCGAAAATCTCAATGGTAGATGATCACATATCCTCGTACCTCGACTGTATAACACCTGAACACCCTATAATAGTGAGGGGACACGACCACCGGCTCTCTACACTTGATACGGAGGGAGTCAGGGTCACCTGGGATCCAGCAAACAGGAAAACACAAATGAATGAACAAAACTTATCCGTAGAAGACTCAGTAGTAGCATCAGCATGCACACACTCCAGGAAGGAATTTAAACCACAAAGTGATGCAGTAGGGGAAGGGATTTAAAGTGATGCAATCAGTGCAACTACATGACAGCTGAGAGAGGTGACGAGATGAGAAAATGAAAGCAAAACAAAAGGAACCTCAAGGAGGAGGTTCTGAAGGACGTCTGTCAGAGCTTCTCAGATGTCTGGTGGTGACAACTATCCTGTATTGATGTCTTCCTTAACATGGTCACCAAAGACTTGGAGGACCTCAAAGTTTCCTCACATCATTCCAACTGCACTGAGTCGGTGACCGCTGCCATCTCTACATTAGCTGATGACCCCCATGTCATCATCAAACCCGCTGATAAGGGGGGTAATATCGTGGTCATGGACTCAGTGCACTATAGGAATGTGTGTAAAAATTTGCTGTCTGACAATGAGACCTATGAGATCCTTGAGAGATACCCCACTGACATGTATAAGCGTCAGTTGAAAGCTATCCTTGATTAAGCCAAAGTCTCACAAGTTACTACATCTGAAGAATATGCCTTCCTCTATCCTCTACATCCCCATAGATCAACCTTCTATTGTCTCCCAAAATCCACAAAGGGGTGCCACCCCTTAAAGGGAGACCTATAGTTTCGGGCGTAGGCAATCTTAATCAAAATTTGGGGAATTTACATTGACCGCATTTTGGCACCCTTTGTTACTGCGCTGCCATCCCATACAAGGGATACTACAGACCTTCTCAAACATTTGGAGGGTCTCGTACTGGAGGAAACTTGCCTCCTATCAAGTATTGATGTGGAGGCTTTGTATTCCTCCATACCACATAACCTGGGTTTGACAGCGGTTGAATATTTTCTCAGGTCCCGTGGTTGTCAATATCGCGCCCACAGCCAATTTATCCTCCGTATCCTTGAGTTTACCCTGACCAGAAATTTCTTCTCCTTTGACAACAAAATTTACCACCAGCTCAGGGGTACTGCTATGGTGAGCCCCTGTGCCCCATCGTATGCAAATTTATTTATGGAATGGTGGGAGGAGGCTCTCGTATTCAGGGATGAGGAATTGGAGGATATATCAAAAATTGGCTTGTGGGCGCGATATATTGATGAAATCTTAATTTTATGGAATGGCAACAGAGCACAGAGTCCTTTGTGTCGCATCTCAATCGGAATGATATTGGGATGCGCTTCACTTGCGATTCACACTCTGCTAGTTTGCCATTCCTTGATATCAGAATCACCAAAAATACCAAGGGTGAATTAGACACATCCATTCATAGGAAATCAAATTCCACAAATTCCCTCCTGAGGTGAGAGAGTAGCCACCCTCTCCCACTCAGATGGGGGATCCCAAGGGGACAGTACCTTCGATTGAGGTGGAATTGTTCAAACAAACAGGAATTTGTCATCCAGACAGCTGACCTGAGGATGCGGTTTCAACAAAGGGGATACCCCGACCACGTCCTCAGGTCCGCATATAGGGCAGCCTTGTCTCAACAAAGACCTTACCTTCTCACCCCTAATCAATCCTGTAACCCAGACGCCAAGGTGTTACATATGATCACTAATTTTGATAGGGGATCCAAACAGGTGAAACAAATTGTCCAACGTCATTGGGAGGTCCTGAAAATGGACCCAGATTTAGATGAAGTATTGGGGGAATACCCTCAGATCACTTATAAACTAGGGCGCAATCTGTGTGATAAGTTGGTGCATAGCCACTTCTCCTCCAATGTGATGCACTCCACCTGGTTGCGGTCTAACATTGTGGGATGCCATAAATGTGGCAATTGCGTGGCGTGTAAACACATACAGACAACGTAATCTTTCAGGAGCTCAGTCACGGGTAGACATTACTCCATATCACAATTCATCAACTGCAATTCAAGGGAAGTGATTTATCGTATTCAGTGTGAATGTGGGATGGAGTACATTGGCAAAACTATACGTGAATTCAGAAGGAGGGTAGGTGAACACCTGGGGGATATCTCACACAAAAGAGACACCCCGGTTGCAAAACATATACACTCAGCACATAATGACATTGATTTGGTTAAACCTCAATCTAGATGAGGGGACTGGGATAGGAACCTTCTCCAGCGGGAATCGCGCTGGATATTCCATCTTAAAACATCTGCCCCTCTGGGTCTGAATAAGAGACTCGACTATGGTTGTTTTATTTGAATCTGCCAGTGCAACTCTCTCATTGGGTCACCATTGGGGGATTATAATATTAATTGATAAGGGGCGTTATATGATTGTTCCAGATCTCTCCTACTGGAGTCCTGTTCCAGGAAGTGAATGCAAAGCCTAGCTAAATAGGAATGTTGATCAGATCTTCAATCAGCAGCTGGGCTGTGAGCACTCCTGATTAACTCTCACAGGGCTGAAAGGAAGTTTGCTGAGAGCGAGGTCCAATTCCCACAGGCAAAATATAGCGACGTCCGCGCCTGCTCGAGACAGTAAGACAGCGTTGTAACAATGTGTTGCCTAGTAAATGTTGGGTATCATTAAAAGGAATGTTGAGAATTAAGGGATCCATGATTAGAGAAAACTATGAGGGGCAGTATACTCAATAAAACTTTACTTTTAATAACGCATAGGAGATAAAAAAGGCCCCTGCAGACATACGACAAGTAAGACGTGTGTACCCTCAGCCTAGTATGGCGAGAGAGCATAGACAGTTACAAAACAAACATAAATGTAGATTATGGACTGGACAAATATATACGTGGAGAAGCAGGCGAGACGGTGTTGGTCTGTGTAACCCACTAGCCCTACTGCCTCCCTACTTGTCCTGGTCCACCCTACAAAGTGTGTCCAAGGGACGGGGTCCAAAAAACCCTGCAAGGGGTGGCCCAAACTGGAACTCTGCTCCTGTATAGGAAGCCCTAATGAGGCCCTAACACGAGAATTCCATCCATTGGAACAACACACAAATATAGATAATTAAAGATGTTACCCCACCAAAAAGCCAAAGAAAGGGGATAAGGCGGGGATATACTCAAGTGTCCCGACGCGTTTCTTCGATAGATGCCCCAGGATTCTTCAGGGGACAGTCAATATGTGGCTGAGCTTGCTGGTCGCCGTTCACCCCACCACTGCAGACACCACCACCCTGGGTCCTGCTTGGAGGTGGATCTACAGCCATACGCTGACCGCAGCCACCAGCAAGCTCAGCCACATATTGACTGCAGCGAATGCAGAGGCTATTCCCCCACTTTTGGGCCACCAGCTGACAGGGATAACTATCATCTTTGCCCTGGGGCATCTATTGAAGAAACGCATCGGGACACTTGAGTATACCCCCGCCTTATCCCCTTTCTTTGGCTTTTTGGTGGGGTAACATCTCTACTTATCTCTATTTGTGTGTTGTTCCAATGGATGGAATTCTCGTGTTAGGGCCTCATTAGGGCTTCCTATACAGGAGCAGAGTTCCAGTCTGGGCCACCCCTTGCAGGGTTTTTTGGACCCCGTCCCTTGGACACACTTTGTAGGGTGGACCAGGACAAGTAGGGAGGCAGTAGGGCCAGTGGGTTACACAGACCAACACCGCCTCGCCTGCTTCTCCACGTATATATTTGTCCAGTCCATCATCTACATTTATGTTTGTTTTGTAACTGTCCATGCTCTCTCGCCATACTAGGCTGAGGGTACGCACGTCTTACTCGTCGTATGTCTGTAGGGGCCTTTTTTTTATCTCCCATACGTTATTAAAAGTGAAGTTTTATTGAGTATACTGCCCCTCATAGTTTTCTCTTGTTGTATTTTTTGAGCAGTATTCAGGGAGGCATCACTGCCTCTCCTGACTGACCAGCTTTATTGGATCCATGATTAAACTATACAAATATATAAATGGACCATACAAAAAATATGGTAGAAAAACTGTTCCATGTGAAATGCCATCAAAAGACAAGGGGGCACTGCCTCCAACTGGAGAAGAAAAAGTTCAGTCTCCAGAAGCTTCTTCATTGTAAGAACTTTGAATCTGTGGAATAGAATTCCCCAGGATGTGGTCATAGCAGGAACAGTAGACAATTAAAAAGAAATTTTTGATTAATTCTTGAAAGTAAATGACATTAATGGTTATGAAAATGTGTAGAAATCTGAGTCTCACTTCCTTCTGCGATTCACATCCCCACCTATCCCTTGGTTGAATTTGATGGACTTATGTGTTTTTTCAAACGTATTCATTAACTATGCTCCACTATGTTTTACACGTCTTTGGAGTAACTAAAACCTGAAGAAGTTCATTAAAATGTCTGGTGTTTGTTTTAGTAAAGACACGGCATGTTTTATATTTCTCAATACATACTGTTTCTCTCATACATTTTGACTAGGAAAAGGATTGACATCAAGAGCTGTTCTACTCAACAATATATACTCTATATATTGTTGATTAGAGGATGTCTTGATGTCCATCCTTTTTCTAGTCAAAAATGTGTGGAATTATGATGCTGTTAGTCTAACTAGGAGAGCTGGGACATGTGAGATTTTGGCGAGACTAGCAATCACATTAGTTTGGATGAGAGATTCCCCTAAATTGAACATCTAGCATAATTTGGTGAATATTGTGATGGTATATGAAAAATTACTTTACAAGAAAAAATATGAAGGATAGGTTAAATATTTGGCAATGCTGAGATCCTCCTTAATGTGTGTCCCCCAGCTTTTTGCATTGTATCTTTGGGTCTTGATGTTTTGTGAATTGCATTTTATATTATTATTGCTAAAATAAAATAAAATATATATTATAATTTGTCAGCATTTACCGCCATTAAAATTATAAAAAAATATGTTAAAGGAATTCTCCAGCTCTCAATGGATAGTTTTAAACAGCAATTGCAATGAGAATGTATAATGTTTGTATTGTGGCCATTAGTTGCTAGGGAAAAGTGAGAGAAGACGGTCCAAAAAAGAGAGATTCAGGTTTGTAGGCTTTCTGTCAATTGACAGAGATATTAGTCCTATTAGAGCTGGTGGTGATTCCATTTCCCCTTCCTCATTAATCATTTCTCATCTAAAGTTACTGATGTGCATTAATTCCCAATAGCACAGAGCTCTTCATAAGTATAATGGAGTGCTAACCCACAATATATGAAATGTATTATAAAACAAACTGTACTGCAGGAGGTACAGAGTAACTTTATGGCCCCCTTTGGTTTATTAAGTCTTGATGGAACTGTTTTATTACATTTATTTCTTTTAGGAACATATAAGAACAAGTTTGTTTCTGCCTTGTTGTAATATTGAAGAGTGTTTATCATTTCAGTAAAATAACTAAATTCTAATCTCACAACTGTAATCTGTAATGCACAGTATATACTGTTTGTATGTGGCGTTCAAAGTGAAAAAGGCTATATTATGTCAAAAACTGTATGGTCGTCAGAAGTCAATGCCAACTAAGCATGATATTCTGACTGTTAAGGGAAATATGGCTTTCAGACAGAACCATCATCATCCTGATGACCACACAAATATGCCTAATAATTGGACCCAGTGGTATTCACCCATTCAGTATGGCCAGTAGCATTGTGTCCCTTGTTAGCATATCTAAGGCAGTTGAACAACATCCTCTTGACCAAGAGATGGGGGGAGATATTTGGGTGGTCACAGGGTGGAGTCGATGGTGGGGGGTTGGGACACAGGTAGATATAGGTGGAAGTTGGGAGTGAGGCAGGGTCTCTCTCTTCCTGCCACCCACTGGAACAACAGCACTTCAGGAGCAAGCTAAGTTATATGTGTGCGTATGTGGGTATGTATATAAGTATAATATCCCAGTAGACTTTATATGTGTACATATAGATATTTGTAGTCGGCAATTGCATTACCAGTTAGATTATATATGCTGTTTATGCAGGAGTCTCTATATGTACATGTACTAATGGTCAGGTACTGGATGTGAAGAATAGATCCAGTAGACTGTATATTGGTGGACTCTGGATATACTTTATATACATACACATTATTAGCCACATTGCTTAGCATCCGGGGTGGGCAGGAACTGAGGTGGCTGTGTGTGGTGGTGTCCTCTATGTATTGTGTTATCTGTATCTTTATGTATAATGTCCATTGTATTGTCATCTTTATGTTATCAGTAAACTATTTTTATATATAAGTATCTGCGAGGGTTGTGTGTTGCTCCTGGGGTATATGAAGGACTGGAAGAGGTGTAATTATACACAGGATATTCGGGTTGTATGGGAAACAACTGCAACATGCTAGGAATAGAATAGAAGGGACGGAAAACGGAGATATACATAAATCTCCATTTTCCAAGAAGCAAAAATCCCCTCATCCTTGACTTAAAAAAAAAATGCAAAAGAAAAACAGCTAAAACATAACTGAAGTGAATTTCACAACTTTCCAAACCATTAGTTGATTATGGTATAATTTAGCGAAAATACTGCAGCATATACTAACCTTTCAATCCCCTGCAGCTGCCCCATGTCCCCTGCCGTTTGCTTACCTGGAGCTGAGACATCCCCTATTTACATGAAACTGCTTCAGCCACTAAAACTTAGTATGATCACTACTGCAGCAAATGAAGGGTTGAAGTGGCCACATGTCAGCTTGGCACACCACAGGTCTGTACGGTATAAGCAAAGATCTGTGGGGGTCCGTGAATTTGAGGGACTGCTCTGGGAAATGTTCTGCTGGGAAATCTCAGGTCCTGACATTCATTATAGATGATACTTTGACAAGTACCACCTGCCTAAACATTCTAAACGATTTAGAAGTGCAGGGAAAGATGATTCACGGTGTATGGAAAAGATAGGGATGAACAATCCACAGCATTTCTGGTAAATAGGGTTTATTCGGGGAGGTGACAGCCTGGTAATAGGAACATTCCTATTATACCTTGCTGCACTGACTGGGCTCCCAAATTGCCATTATACAGCTCTGTAATTCCAGCAAACCATTCTTATTAGGGTACAAGTGCTGTTTGATACAGGCATTAATGGGGGTTATTACAAGGAAATATTTCTACGTTTTATTTGCCCTAGTGCGGTGCAGTTATATGTTCTACAGCATTTTTTGGCTTGTATTAGTGAGAAAAAAAGGTTTATTAGCCGCTGTGCGGTGAAGTGCGAAAATTAGAGCCCTTTTTGTCATGTATTAGTGGAAAAAGGAAAAATATATTTGCCGCTCAGCGGTGCAGTTATCTGTTTTAAAGACCTTTTTTGCGTTTATTAGTGAAAAAAGGAGAAATATCTTTGCCGCTCAACAGTGCACTTATTTGTTATAAAGCCCTTTTTTGTGTATATTAGTGGAAAAAAGGAAAAACATATTTGCCGCCATTTAGTGGTGCAGTTATCTGTTGTAAAGCCTTTTGTGGTGTGCATTAGTGAAAAAAGAAAAAAGTATATTTGCCGCCTAGTGGTGCAGTTATCTGTTTTAAAGACCTTTTTTTTGCATTTATTAGTGGAAAAATATATTTGCTGCTCAGCAGTGCACTGAGATATTTTACAGCCCAGTTTGTCATGTACTAGTGGCGAAATACAAATATATTCGCCGTTCATCGTTGCACTTATCTGTTGAATAGCCTTCTGTGTAAAAATAGAAGAAAATCTGGGCCTAATTGCCGTTCAGCAGTACAGTGCGATATTTTACAGCCCAGTTTGCCGGGTATTAGTGGCGAAATACAAATATATTCGCCTTTCATCTTTGCACTTGTCTGTTGAAAAGTCTTTTGTGTAAAAATAGAAAAAAATTAGGGTGTAATCAGGGGTGTAGCTAGAAGTTAATGGGCAACAACAGCAAATTTTTGTATGGCCCCCCCCCCCCCACGCTTCACAACTCCCTTTGTCTGTGTAATCCCCATTCCTTTGGCCAGTCACGATCTAGACCAGGGGGGCGCAGACAGGGGCCAGAAGGGTGCAGGCCATGGAGGCACAGACAAGGGTAGGGGGCTCAGACAAGGGCCAGAGAACCTAATTAGCATAAAAATAAAAGACAGAGCCTTGTACTCAGCATGATCAACCCTACAAGGCAATATGGTTTACTAGGGTTGATCATGCTGACACATGCTCTTTAATATTGAAAATTGTAAGACTTATTACTCCGCCTGTTCTTCATCATGACTATGGCGCTGAGGAACATCAAGATCTCCACTTCCATTTGGAAGAAAACTAAAAATTCTTTTATGCATAAAATGGTCCAATCCCTGCCATAAGGGCTGTAGCATAGCCAAGCTGTTCATTTTGAGACTACAATCCATCTTCTGCTGCTAACTCTCCCCCATGCTTAATACTCCAATTCTGCTTGCTTTTACCTATATTTCTGCATAGGAAGAAGCTCAGCAAGTCGTCGCATGAGAGAAAGAACTTTACACCACATATATAGCTATCCAGACTGTATTTATGGGGGAGGGGGTAACATTTACCTTTAATGTAGGTACCCACATCTTCAGTACAACAGGGGAGCTTAAAATTAACCCCTTAATACAAATGTACACGGCGGGTGCCATGAGGAGGAGGCAAGGGGCTGTTGGCCACTGTGCCACCAATGAATAGACTCTACATGGAGTGGCAGTGGGCATACTATTTTGGGCACCGATTCTGTGACTTTCTAAAGCCAGAATCCTGGAGTGCAGGGCGTGATAAATTCCCCCCCAGGTCTTTTTACTCATTCTAGGTGGGGGCTTCCAGTATGGAGTCTGTGTAACCAGTTGGACAAGACCATAAATGCAAAGGAACTCATATAAACTGGCCAGTACCCAAATGTAACTACTTCCTATCCCATCAAACTTGTCCTATTACAACGGCAATCACCGTGTGGGCAGAAGAACATGATAGGCTCATAGGTAGGGATCCGGCAATACCAAGTGCCTACACGCTAATGGCTTACTAATGGGTTACCACTGCAACATCCCAGAAGACCCATAAAGCCCATGTAATAACGCAAATAAACAGCTGACCACATACATGAATAGCTGGGTCTGCAAGAACGGGTCAGTGTTAGCGGCTCAAGCTCATACATGACCATTACACTACTTTAACATGCTGCACAACAAAGTCGTCAGAGGCTTTTGCCCTCCTCATTAAAAGGTTTTATGGTCCTGCTTCCATAAGGGTGCAAAATGGGTATGCCAGGAACTGCGGGCAGGGCATACCCAATTATTAGGACTGTAAATTAAGCCATGTGATCCTGGTTACAGCAACATGACACCAGCAGCAGGTGAAAGAGATGGGCACACAGATATAAGTGCCAACCAACCCCAAAGCCATGCACAGGTGCCCTTGAACATCTGCAGTATCCTCACCCAGAAGTCACAGGGATTGCCATCCTCCCGCTGAGATGGCAGCACAGAACACATAGGGGCACCTTCTGATTCAGGAGGAAGGAAGCAGACAGCAATGAAGACAGCAGGAAATAAGGCTGCGACACCAAACGCCATAGCGCTGGCACCCCATACACCAGAGCGAGCAGCAGAGCGATCATACTGACTGAAAGATTAAGATCACTCTGCCAAAGGAGCCTAGAGCTGCAGAAACCAGCCCCAGGAAGCCGCCGACCAATCACAGCGCAATATATAACACCAACCAATCAGGCGCAGAGCGACCCATTTACTACAGGTTACATCCGACCAATCAGAGGCTGCGCCTGTGGATAGGACTTGGCGTCCTGCCTAGAATTAACCTATGCGCTGAGAAATACATGCGCCGACTATGATTGGCTGGAGTGCAGGCCAGGCCAGCCCACCGGATGTTGCGAAGGCTTCGGCAGGACCTGCTCGCACTGGAGGCTTCTGGTATAATGTTCCACCTGGGCCCTGGCCTGAAAAACTGTATTAAAACTTGACTGACACGCTGCCGGGCACCGGGGCCCTTGTCAGCCCGGGCCCCGAAACAGCTGCTTTCCCTGCTTCCACGGTAGTTACGCCACTGGGCCTAATTGCCATTCAGTGTTGCAGTGAGATATTTTACAGCCCAGTTTGCTGTGTATTAGTGGCGAAATACAAATATATTCGCCTTTCATTGTTGCACTAAAAATAGAAGAAAATCTGGGCCTAATTGCCGTTCAGCAGTACAGTGCGATATTTTACAGCCCAGTTTGCCGGGTATTAGTGGCAAAATACAAATATATTCGCCTTTCATCTTTACACTTATCTGTTGAAAAGTCTATTGTGTAAAAATAGAAAAAAATTAAGGCCTAATTGCCGTTCTGCCGTGCAGTGAGATATTTTACAGCCCTGTTTGCCGTGTATTACTGGTGAAATAAAAATATATTTGCCATCCAGCATTGCACTAATCTGTTTAAAAGCCTTTTATGTTGTGTAGAAAAAAATTAGGGCCTAATTGCTGTTCAGCGGTGCAGTTATATGTGGTAAAGCACTTTTCGCGTGATGGTCCAAATTACGCACTGGTGAATTTTTTTAAAAGTAAATAGGCTTTTTGGGGGAAAATTGATGGGTGATAGTAGACTTTCTTCTGTATGAACCGATTTCCATTATCCTTTCATTAGTGAAATTATTTATTTCAACTATGTTTTCTTCTGGAAAATTGATGGGTGATTGTACACCTCCTTTAGCGGTATGGACCTAATTACGTAGTGGTGACATTTTCTTATGGGAAATAGCCTTTTTTGGGGAAAACTGATGGGTTAGGCCTCATGCACACGGACGTTTTTTTTCACGGTCCGCAAAACGGGGTTCCGTTGGTCCGTGATCCGTGACCGTTTTTCCGTCCGTGGGTCTTCCTTGATTTTTGGAGGATCCACGGACATGAAAAAAAAGTCGTTTTGGTGTCCGCCTGGCCGTGCGGAGCCAAACGGATCCGTCCTGAATTACAATGCAAGTCAATGGGGACGGATCGTTTGACGTTGACACAATATGGTGCCATTTCAAACGGATCCGTCCCCATTGACTTTCAATGTAAAGTCTGGAGTTCTGTTATACCATCGGATTGGAGTTTTCTCCAATCCGATGATATATTTTAACTTGTAGCGTCCCCATCACCATGGGAACGCCTCTATGTTAGAATATACTGTCGGATATGAGCTACATCGTGAAACTCATTTCCGACAGTATATTCTAACACAGAGGCGTTCCCATGGTGATGGAGACGCTTCAGGTTAGAATATACAAAAAAACTGTGTACATGACTGCCCCCTGCTGCCTGGCAGGTGCTGCCAGGCAGCAGGGGGCAGACCCCCCCCCCTGTTTTTAACTCATTGGTGGCCAGTGGGCCCCCCCTCCCCTGTTGTTAACTCGTTGGTGGCCAGTGTGCGCACCCCCCTCCCTCCCTCCCTCTATTGTAATAATAGCATTGGGGCCAGTGTGCGCGCCCCCCCAACCCCCCCCCCCCTCCCTCCCTCTATTGTAATAATAGCATTGGGGCCAGTGTGCGCCAACCCCCCCCCCCCCCCCCCCCGATCATCGGTGGCAGCGGAGTAGAAGATTCATACTTACCTGGCTGCTGGCTGCTGCGATCTCTGTGTCCGGCCGGGAGCTCCTCCTCTACTCCGCTGCCACCGATGATCGCGGGGGGGGGGGGGGGGGTGCACACACTGGCCCCAATGTATTAAAACAATAGAGGGAGGGAGGGGGGGGTTGGGGGGGGGGCACGCACACTGGCCCCAATGTATTAAAACAATAGAGGGAGGGAGGGAGGGGGGTGCGCACACTGGCCACCAACGAGTTAACAACAGGGGAGGGGGGGGCCGCACAATGATATTCAAACTGGGGAGGGGGGGGGTCTGCCCCCTGCTGCCTGGCAGCCCTGATCTCTTACAGGGGGATATGATAGTACAATTAACCCCTTCAGGTGCCGCACCTGATGGGGTTAATTGTGCTATCATATCCCCCTGTAAGAGATCGGGTGCTGCCAGGCAGCAGGGGGCAGTCTTGTACACAGTTTGTAGTGTATTCTAACTAGAAGCGTCCCATCACCATGGGAACGCCTCTGTGTTAGAATGTACTGTCGGATCTGTATTCTAACTAGAAGCGTCCCATCACCATGGGAACGCCTCTGTGTTAGAATGTACTGAAAAAGCTTTTATGCAGACGGATCTTCGGATCCGTCTGTATGAAACTAAAACCTACGGCCACGGATCACGGACACGGATGCCAATCTTGTGTGCATCCGTGTTCTTTCACGGACCCATTGACTTGAATGGGCCCGTGAACCGTTGGCCGTGAAAAAAATAGGACAGGTCATATTTTTTTCACGGCCAGGAAACACGGCTCACGGATGCGGCTGCCAAACGGTGCATTTTCCGATTTTTCCACGGACCCATTGAAAGTCAATGGGTCCGTGAAAAAAAACGGAAAATGGCACAACGGCCACGGATGCACACAACGGTCGTGTGCATGAGGCCTTATTGTAGACTTTCTTCTGTATGATCCGAATTCCATTATCCTTTCATTAGTGAAATTTTTTATTTCAACCATATTTTTTTCGGGAAAATTGATGGGCGATTGTAGATCTCCTTTTGCTGTATGGACCAAATTACATCGTTGTGGGTCCTGCAGTAAACATAATGAAGACGCTGATGACAACACACCAGCCGACTTTGCCTTTACTATCTATTCACAATTAATTCCAGCAGCTTCACTAAGTTGCAAACATTCATGTGTTTTTTTTTTTTTCTGCTACATCTGCATTCGATCTCCACAGCACACAAGACATGACAGGAGAGCCTCTGCTTTGGAGTCCAAGTTCAGTTTCTTAAGATCAGAATGATCTTGGTTGCCCCTATTTTAATTCAGGAGCAGCAAACAGTGGGAAGAAAATAGAGGTAGCTGAACTCCGCTGCTCTGTATTTCTTGTGAAGTCAATGTCTCCAGCAATGCCCCTCTTGCGATTTACAGCAAATACATTATTTTCATGTAGAGATCCAAGAATTATGTTGGAGGCATGTAATGTATGGAAGCCATGTGCGAACCCTCTCAATTAAGGTCCTACTTTCTGTTCAGAGATGCAGTTATATGTGGTAAAGCCCTTTTGCAGTAAAAAAATTTATGTGACACAGCCTTTTTTCGGGAAAATTTATGGGTGATTGTACACCTCCTTTTTGCGGTATGGACTGAAGTACTTAGTGGTGAAATTCTTTATGTGACAATGGCTTTTTTTCAGAAAATGTATGGGTGAATGTGCACCTTCTTTTGCGGTATTGAACACCTTACTTAGTAGTAAAATTCTTTATGTGACACTGCCTTTTTTCAGAAAATTTATGGGTGAATGTGCTCCTCCTTTTGCAGTATGGACTGAAGCACTTAGTGATGACATTCTTTATGTGACACTGGCTTTTTTTCTGAAAATGTAAGGGTGAAGGTACCCCTCCTTTTGCAGTATGGACTGAAGCACTTAGTGATGACATTCTTTATGTGACACTGGCTTTTTTTCAGAAAATGTATGGGTGATTGTACACCTTCTTTTTGCGGTATGAACTGAAGCACTTAGTGGTGAAATTCTTTATGTGACTCAGGCTTTCTTTTGGAAAATGTATGGGTGAATGTACACATCCTTTTTTAGTATGGGCCAAATTACGTAGTGGTGAAATGTGTTATGTGAAACAGGCTTCTTTGGGGAAATTGATCGGTGACTGTACACATCTTTTTGCTGTAAGGGCTGAATTACACAGTGTTGCAATTTTTAAATTCAAATCAAACTCTGCTGCTCTGTATCTCTTGTGAAGTCAATGTCTCCAAACATGCCTCTCTCGTGGTTTACAGCAAATACATTATTTTCAGGTAGAGATCCAAGAATTATGTTGGAGGCATGTAGTGTATGCAAGCCATGTGCGTCCCCTCTCATCAATCAAATCCTGGCTTTCTCTGCAATAACTGAAAATCAGAACCAATGGTGACCGATAACAGGAAAAACATGGTGTTGGCACTGCATCAAGGAGGGCTGAGCTGTGCGCCCTGCATGGCTCATGTGTTCATTCTGTTTGTCAAGCGGTTCCTGAAGTCTTCCACCCATCTGCAAGACATCCTAACAATGTCCAGGAAACTTTGCATATACTTCAGCCACTTGTACACGGCAAAGCACAACCTCCTTGAGCTGCAGCTGCAGAACAGCATCCCCCAACATCGGCTGATATGCAACATTTCTAACCATTGGAATTCCACCCTTCATATGTTGGACCGAATGTACGAACAGAGAAAGGCCATCATCGATGATTCAAGCGGACAGGAGTAGTCCCCTGTGTAACTTCGATGTAAGCCAGTGGCAGCTCATGTGTGACACCTGCCATTTGCTCAGGCCCTTTGAGAAGGCCACGTTATTTGTCAATCATCAGGATTACGGGATAAACAATGTCATTCCACTGCTTTATGTCCTGGAACAGATGCTGATAAATCTGGCTGGTCAGGGTACTGGAGACGTGGCGACTAGAAAGATGGAGGCAGAGTTTGATACGATTGTCTCTCAATATCTCTGTTCACAGTCAGTGAATTGGAACATCATTTATCGCAAGGATATGCAAACACCAACCGATGGGGTGTTAACCCCCAGAATTAGTTCATCGGCATGAAGGAGCAGTCATTTTAACAGCTCGAGGTATCCTCCTGGAAGCTTGACCTCTGCAATTCAACGGTCTGCATTGCAAAGCTTGTCTAAAAGAAACATCCTGCAGTGCACCCCCTTGGAGGAATCTCTTGATCCAGCACAGGCTGCTTTGCTCCTTCAAAAACAATGGACTCTGTACAGCATGAGACCGATGTATAATTTCTCATACACCAGAATGAAAGAGGATTCCAAGCACCTGTCTGCCCACATAGCTGCCGAGAAGCAGAAGGGTCTTGCCATTCAAGTTGGCTCAGAGTTGAACCTAAAAGCCAAATTTTCCTGTTTACCTGGACTCAAAGGAAAGGACAGAGAACCACTGGCTGTGCTCATACACATTTCATCCAAGCCTCCACTCACCAAGGCAAGCACAGAGGACCGGATTGTGCGGACAAGTTGGTTCTGAGGGACGTACACATAAGGCTACTTTCACACTAGCGTTCGATCGGATCCGTTCTGAACGGATCCGATCATAATAATGCAGACGGAGGCTCCGTTCAGAACGGATCCGTCTGCATTATATTAGCATATAAAAGCTAAGTGTGAAAATAGCCTCGTACGGATCCGTCCAGACTTTCAATGTAAAGTCAATGGGGGACGGATCCGCTTGAAGATTGAGCCATATTGTGGCATCTTCAAACGGATCCGTCCCCATTGACTTACATTGTAAGTCTGGACGGATCCGCACGCCTCCGCACGGCCAGGCGGACACCCGAACGCTGCAAGCAGCGTTCAGCTGTCCGCCTGTCCGTGCGGAGGCGAGCGGAGCGGAGGCTGAACGCCGCCAGACTGATGCAGTCTGAGCGGATCCGCATCCATTCAGACTGCATCAGGGCTGGACGGAAGCGTTCGGGTCCGCTCGTGAGCCCCTTCAAACGGAGCTCACGAGCGGACCGACGAACGCTAGTGTGAAAGTAGCCTAAGACGATCTATTGGAGGTGTTACCAAAGACATTTACTTGCCTCCTGTTCTTCCTGTATAACAGCTCCGAGGCGCTCACGGCTATCGTAGGGACGTGGTTCCAAATAAACTTTGACTGTTGTTTGGGTAAGCTGGTGATCAGTTCTCAGGACATTACCTGGCTAGCAGCGATGTGTACTGGGTATGACGTGTCTGGATCAGTATCGGCCACAGAGCTTGTTTTCTCTGTGCCCGTCAAAGCTCGCATGGGCATTTCTTATGCTACCCACGCAGAGGAGTTCAAGACTTTATGGAATAATATTCATAAATCAAAGGACGAGGTCACGTTGGACAATTCATTCCAATGTCTTTACTCGTATTTCTTCAGACACTTTAGGATCCACTTATCAGAAACCCAATTCGTCATGGAATAAGCTGGAGTCAGCTTGTTTGCTGTACTATCCTCCAGTTATCAGCCATAACCCCATACATTTCTTGATCTGTATGCATTACCATCATGGTCACCTCGACACTGGGCGTCAATCCATTCTTGTTGATAAGGCACTTTGTTTTTCCAGTTCGTCTTTTAAATCTTGTGGTTTTGCCCCTTCTGTGTTGTATTTTATGTGTGTTAATATCCTGTTTGTTAAATAAACATTGTCTTTTCTCCCCCGTTCAAAAAAATAAATAAATAAAGAATTGGCTTGTGATTTGGTAGCCCAAAGCAGGAGTGGGTACAAAACACAGAAGAGATGCAACTATTCCGTTCACATGTCATCTCTGTTTTGGATCCACTCCTGTTTTTTTGGGCATTAGCAATACTGATGGATTACATACTGACCAAATGCTGACCGAGTGAAGGCGGATGCTCCACAGACAGGATTGTGGGCTATTGTTCTGATGGATCAGAGGAAGGGCAAAATAATCAGTGACGTCAACACAAACTTACTACTGACACCCTCTCCACTCTGTCGGGGGAGTGAAGCATTTGTTTAAGCATTTGATAGAGTAGATCCTGTAAACATCTATGTGGAATCAGCTGAAGATGGTGTAAAAGGAGTGCACTTCTTATTGGCGCTAACATCGACCTGTAAGGCTGAGTTCATACTGTACATAAGTTATTTGGTCAGTTTTGGCCTTGTGACTGCCCAAATAAGTGAAATGTGCAGTGAAGTGTGATGCCTGTCATCTGCATGTCATAGGGACTCACAGTAATATTTCACTACCAAAGCAGACTCCCTATGCATATTACTGCAAGGCACAAGGTTCTACACCACTATAAAGGCTCTCTGCAGCCAGTAAATAGCCGTTTGTTAACGTAATTCACCACAAATTTATTCGGATCGAAGCAAATTTTTAAAAAAATTTGCTTATCTCTAGTTATGATGGATCAGAGTACATCATGCATGTATAAATATATTTAATCAACATTTTATTTTAGAAATTAAATCATTTTGGAGGTAGTGCGAAGGACTGAAATTAAATGCAATATATAGTTTGCCTATTGGTGTAATGGCCAGCAGATGCAAACCCACTGTCTCACGTTATTAACCTCCCTAGAGGGGAATGACAAAGTGTACCCCTCATTCTTCATAATACCTCTGATTATGAGGATAGACTTTCCTGAGGAGTACAACATGCCTCCACCTCTGATAGGAGGTTGGAACACGAGGAAATGAGAACCTGGGTTGAATCCACCAGACTGGCCTCCAGATGGTACAGGGTACCCAGAGGCAGTCGGCAATATGGCAAATTCCGTAAACGAGGTCTGAAATCAGAGCAGGCTGCAAGATAGCAAAATCCATAAAACAAGATACAAGGTCAGGGCAGGCAGCAGTGAGGCAAGGTAGGTTAGAAAAGATGCAGTGTCCGGTACACAGTAATGGCAGAAATCACAGAAACACTTTCACTCACAGGAATAGACAAGGCTAGGAACCACATTTTCTCAGGCGCCTCTCTGTTGAAGGAGCTATCTTTAAATACATCCTGTAGGCCAGTCATAGGCTGGGGAATATAGGAGGCATGCATATGTTTCCTCACATAACAAGGAGTGACACTCTCGCACACACTCTATATGCACACAAAGAACTCAGAGCCAAAGCACAATCTCTGCTCAAAGCCAGGAGCAGATGCCAGTGGCAGGAGCCCACACCACAACTAAGAACCCCATTGCCAGGGCGTAGCGGCATGACGTGAAGACGCTGACGTGCCGCGCTCCCCCCCTCCCCCCCGTGTGTACTGATGGCTGTGGCGTCCGCTAGAGCGTTACTCCGCTACCTCTGCCGATGGATTGCCATTCTGTTCCGGAGCCGCGCTGCCCCGCACGCTGATCTGTCTTGACGGCAGCCCCGCCTGGATTGGAATGGTGGTGAGCGACTCATGGCTGAAGTAGTAGAGGCGGCACAACTGGTGCATAGCGTGCGCCACCTGTTTACCCCATCACTCCATTAAGAGAGGTCGGAGGCTGCATCCTCCACCCCCCACCAGAACTCTGTACCTGCGGATGTGAGTGTACCCCCCCGCTAGACTGTGTATGAGGTCCGTAGGAGGTCGATTGGCAGGTCGGTCGGCATTACTCCATTAGGAGAGGACTGAGGCTGCACCCCCCCTCCCCACCAGAGTTTACCTGTGGATGCGAGCGGACCCCGCTAGACGGTGAACAAGGACGATCAGCAGGTTCCCTTCTACATTTGCTATCGTCTGTGTGCATGTATGAACTGGCCACTGCCGTGCAGAGGGTGCTGTGTTATGGCAAAAGTTGCACTGAGGGGCCTGAAGTTGCTGTAGAAAAGGGTTCCTGCAGAGGACGTACCTGGTGGAGTGAGTGGTGCGCTGAAAAAACCTTGGACGGCTGGAGGTGGAGAAGGGGAGGAAAAAGGAAAAAAAAATAGGGGGAGAAAGGATAAGCAGCGCAGCAGTAAGACCTGGGATCCCTAATGTGAACGTAGGGGTATGTGGCTACCCTAAATAACTGGAGTGGTCTTTAAGCTTGGGGAAACAGGGGTGTGCATACCAGAGGGTGGAAGAGGAAGGCAAGAAAAAGAGAAAGAAAAAAGGGGAGTCTACGATATGGAAAAATAAGGTGCACGGCCAGCTTACAGTTTTGGACTAATCTATATAGGTGCACTAACGCACTGTGTCATCGCTTTCGAATGATGGCGTGAATATTTACCTGTACTTATTGTCTTTATTGATCCGGTGATTTAAAGAACAGAAGGAGTGGCCAAATTAAAGTGTTTTCTTCGGTTTGGTGACCAAAGGAACGGGACTGCAAACAATGGGACGGAAAGGATAATCTTTTGTTTGTCTCTATTCTTTTTTTTTTTCCCCACCTCTCTGTCTCCCATGTTGTCTACACTTGGCTTGCCTGCTTAGCTTGGGAGGAGGGGAGGAGAGAGGGAGGGAAAGGATCATAAGAGTGGTGGACAACCGCGTTTTGAGAAGTTTGGGGGTCCAAAAGAACGGGACGTAAACTTTTCTTGTTATCTTTTTTTTCAAGGGAAAAGGGATCTAGAAGGAATAAAAAGTAGGGTAGAAGACATAGACGGCGGAAAAAAAAATCCTTTTAGAGAGAATCACGATTATGGAGGATATGTCGCAGAGAGCAAATATTAGGATAGTGGGATTCCCTGAGGGAGCGGAAGGAGAGGACGCTACAGGGTTTATCCAGCAGTGGCTACAGGATAGCTTTAAAAATTAGGTTTTGTCCCAATGGTTTTCAGTGGAAATAGCCCATAGAATCTCGGGGAGACCTCCCCCAAAAGGGGGTCTGCCGAGGGCAATTCTAGCTAAAATTCATAACGCTAAGGATAGAGACGCAATAATGAGAACAAAAAGGAAAATGTAGCCAATAGAGTTTAATGGTAATAATATTGAAATATATCCAGACTACTCTAGAGCAACCCAGACAAAGAGGCGCGAGTTTAGAGAAGTTAAGAAGAGGTTTGCTGCTGTTCAGATTCAATATGCCTTGATATACCCTACTAAGCTCCGGGTGATATATCGCAACAAGGTTAGTTTTTTTGGCTCTCCAGTGGAGGTAGCAGACTGGCTGGATGCCAATGGAATAGGAACATGAAGATATTAGAGTGCACGACAGGGTGAGGGGAAGGGGAGGGAAGGGGCCGAGTGTAAGAGGTGGGGGAAATGGGTGATTTCTACCGACCAGATAGGGGGTGGGGGAGGGGTGTTGGGGGGGAGGAGTACGGGGATGGGAAAAAGGGGGGAGAGGGTGGTGGGGGGTTTGAGGGGGGATCGGTTGTCTTGGAAGGTAAAGCAGGGACGAATGTTAAGAAAAAGCAGGTGAGAGATCCGCATGAGTAGGATTATGACGTGGAATGTACGGGGCCTTGGAGACAGGGTTAAGAGGGTTATGGTCTTTGATATTGTCACCAGACATCTTACGGCCATAGTAGGGTTAATGGAGACACATATTATAAAAGACAAGATAAATTTATTAATGAATAAATGGGCCCTGTATCAGTATCATTCATGCTTCTCTACCTACTCATGCGGAGTCAGTGTATATATTCATCACAAAGTAGACTACCTCCCACTTGAACAGGAAATAGATGAGAGGGGTAGATACGTATTTCTTTTTTGTCAGTGGAATGGTATAGTATGTATCTTAACTTTCGTGAATATAACCCCCCCCCCCATTCTCTTTAACGGTTATTCATAGACTAGTGGAGTTTGCGGACTCAAGGGGAAAATGCCCCATATTAATAATGGAGGATCTTAATAACGTCATGAATAGCAAGTTAGATAGATACTCAGTGACCTCAAAGGATAAATACGAGACTGTGCAACAAACAACGCTGGGGAAAATATCGCAGGAATTATCATTAATAGATGTATGGAGGTACCTCTATGATGACAAGCGTGCGTTCTCTTGTTTTAGTCGTGGAAATAAAATAATGTCTAGAATAGATCTGGCACGAGCCAGCCCAGAACTGATAGACCAGATATCAAGTATGAGGTATGAAGCAAATAGTATCTCAGATCACTCCCCCATTTGTTTGTCGTTTAAAATAAAATCTAGGCTAACAAGCCGAGGGTTTTGCTTGAATCCACATTGGTTGAACTTAATTAAGGAGGAACAGGGCATCAGGGCGGATATAGAGGAGTTTTGGCAGATCAATTTAGGGTCCACAGGTCTAGGGTATGTCTGGGACGCTTTTAAAGCATTCCTACGTGGTATATTGGTAAGCAAAATTAAGGGATTAAAAAGTGGATTTGTCAAGCAGGAGAGAGAGTTGGAAGATAGAATAAAATAAATAGAAGCAGAACTTTTGATTTAGAAACTCCCAGAATTGACGGGCAAGTTGGATGATGATAAAAGTGCATAAAAAAAATTATTTGTCGGATAAGGCACAACAAAAAGTGTTTTTCGAGGGGGAACGGTATTTTAGGGAATCCGGAAAGTCGGGGAGATTACTGTCCACACTTGTACAGAATCAAAGGGGAGGTAATAGGATTAGTAGTGTTGAGGGGAGAGATGGCATCCAGCCAGGGAGAAATAGAGCAGGAATTTATCAAATATTATAGGGACCTCTACTCCTCGGAGGGAGTGGGGGGGACTGAGGAGGTCGGACTTTTCTTAGAGGGAGTGCCGATACCCAGACTCTCTGAGGAAGAGAGGGACTTACTGAATGGCCCCATCAAAATGGAGGAATTGTGGGACACGTTGAAAACTATACAGGACAACTCTAGTCCCGGGTTGGATGGCCTCCCCTTCGAGATATATAGAAGATATGGAGATGTTATTCTCCCAGTTTTTGTGCAGGTCTTTAATGATTCAATGGACAGGGGTGAACTCCCGGCCTCATTTTCAGAGGCTGTAATAAGTTTACTAGGAAAAAAATAGAAGGATGAGAAAAAGGTGGATTCATATCGCCCTATCTCTCTCCTCAACACTGATTTTAAATTATGCGCAAAATTACTTGCAAACCGCCTAAAAAGAGTTATAGAGAAGTTAATACATCTGGACCAATCAGGGTTCGTACCCAAGCGACAAGCCCAGACGAATAGGGGAAAAATTGATCAGATGGGTACAACTGCTTTATAATAACTCGAAAGTCAGGGTTAAAATCAATGGAGTAATATCAGAGTCGATACCTATGCAGAGGGGAACGCGTCAGGGGTGCCCACTCTCCCCATTATTGTTTGCCATATTTGTTGAGCCTTTGGCTTGTAAGGTTCGTGCAGACGAGAAAATAAGGGGGTTCGGGGGAAATGGTGCATTGGACAAAATATGCCTTTATGCGGATGACATTTAGTTTTTATTGGAAGGGGGGCATCAATGGTACCATACCTGATGGGAATAGTAAATCAGCTTGGTCTAATGTCAGGATTCAGGGTGAACTGGACAAAGTCGGTGCTGCTCCCAATTGGCCACGAAATAGGGCAAGAGGATATTAACGTTAAAATTTTTAAACCCATGGAGTCTTTTGAATACCTGGGCATTAAAGTCAGCTCGAGGATACAGGAGTATCTGGAACTCAATATTTATCCTTTGCTAAAAAAAAGGGTTAAAGAGAAAATAAGTACCTGGCAAAAACTGTTGATTCGACAGGTGGATCGAATTGCGATAATAAAAATGGTCCTGTTACCGCAAATTTTGTATGTTATTTCCTCTTGCCCTGTATGGATGGGGGATCACTTCTTTAACACGTTAGAGGGAGTGATAAACAATCTCATTTGGGGGAGAAAAAGGGTCAGGCTGAAACAAAAATACTTATGGTTAGATGAAGAAGATGGTGGCCTGTCCGTTCCATGCTTCCGAGGCTATTATTATGCATCCCAGCTTCAGTGGTTAATGATGGAGGATGATAGACTGCGTCGTTTTCTGGTAGGGGAATTTGGAGGTCTCCAATATAATATTATTAGTATTTAAGAAACCGGAATTATAAAAATAAAGGGCAGGCAGTGCCCAATTAGTAATATGATACATTTAGTCTGGGTTAATGTTAAAAAATTACTGGGTATAAATTATTCATTAAGGTTCACTCCTATTTGGGGAAATCTGAATTTAAGTGAGTTTTGGAAGCTAGAAGATTCCGTATTCTGGGAGAGAAAGGGTATTAGGTTTGTGTCACAGATAGTGGTGGATGGACAGGTGAAGACACTAGAGGAAATGGGGCTTAGCACAGATATAGATAGCCTCATATGGTTTAAATATGCTAGATTAAAACACGCATTTAACTCAACTGAGAATATTTAATTACGAAACACTCAAAAAAATAAAGAAGGGGTTAGGAGGGGTGATTAGATTTAATAGTGAAAATAAATGGGCACTAGAGGTGGAACCTTATATTTTGGATTGGAGATGTATTTACAAAAGTATAAAAAGGAGCACCATTTCTAGTAATTTCCGACTGACGCAGTTTTTTATCCTCCACCGGACATACATAACTCCCTGGGCAATGAGTAAGATGTACGAGACAAGGGATGCAAAATGCTGGAAGTGTAGAGAGGAGAATGCGGATTTTTTTCATCTGATTTGGTATTGCCCCATTGTGCAGGGTTATTGGACCCAAGTCTTTCAGGATCTTGCAAGAGTAACGGGGTGTTGGACTCCACTGGAGATTAGTATAGCAGTGCTGGGAGATACCAGAAAAATTGGGGTGGACAAAAAAAGTGAAAGGAAATGGGAAAAAGGATTAATGCTCGCGCGGGTCGTGCTGGCTAGAGGCTGGGGAGCGGACAGACCGCCCAGTGTTGCAGAGTGGAAAAATCTATGCGAGAGGGTGCAGAGATATGAGTATGCCTGTCAGGTGAAAAGAGGGGTAGGAGTGTAAAAAAATTAAGTGGAAGGTAAAAAGGATGACACAAGTTTCTGAAAAGAGATTATGGAAACAAATCGCCTTGTGGATACTCCTAAGACAACCGAGGGTGGAGGGGAGGGAGGGGGGTGGTGATATACGATGTTTCTTTTTTTCTTTGTATTTCTTTGAAAAGAAAGTAATTCAGATAAGAATAGACTTTTTATTGCATTGAGCAATTATGTAATATATGTTGGTGTATATTCTTATATCTGTAAATGTCTATCTCCTGTGTTTCTGGGGTTTTCTTGTCTTTATTGCTTCCGAATTTTGTATGAAGAAAATGATAAATACATTTAAAATAAAAAAAAATATAAGAACCCCACTGCCTGAGCCTGTCAGCACGGTGTGCAGCAGCGGGAAGGAGTGAAGAAGCCCGTCGCCGGTACCTGCGCATGGGGACAGAATCGCGGGTATGGGAAGCTGGGTTAACAATAGGTAGCTGACTATTGGAGCGACTTCACATTCGCACTAAGACTAAGTTGTTAATTTCTCTATTTTTACTCACATGCTGGCAAAGAACAATGGACTTTTATATATAGAGCACACTACACATCCTAATGAATAACATTTTCTAATTAACTTGCTTCTTGCGTAATTACACTATTCCACTTTGCTGTTTTAACAGACAATGAGAAAACTTACAGACTGCATTTTCCTTTTTCTTTAGCATACCAGATAATAAATGTTATTTCACAAGTTGTTTCGGGGTAAGAAATCGCCATTGTATGTGATTAGCGTTGTCTCATCTTGCATTTTCTAAAGAACTGATTATCCTCTGGGGGGTAACATTTGTGCAATTTATCCAGTTTTAAATGAATCCTATATACCACCTTAATAGCATCTTCATTCAACAGGACATTTTTGGTTCATTTAGCAGTATTTATCCATACTGTTTGCTATGCTTTGTTATCTACATTTATTCCTAAATCATGGTACCAAGCTGTAGCTTTTACAGATAGCTTTACATTCTATTGATTTCTCAACACAATCATTTTCAAGCTTAAAAGCTTTATACTATTCACAATGCATATATTGTAGGGTAGTATCTTTTAAATGTATGCCCCTAAATTTAAATTCATTCCAGGTGGAATACTCTTTGACATTACCTGCTTGTTCAAAAACAAAAATAATAAACAATTATATATATTTGTGAAAAATATTAAACAAATGAAAAACTAGTAGAAAAATTCCAAAAAGTACAGGTATATATGCATACAATGAGTATTACAAGAATATTTTCCCCAGTTCTTCTGCAGTGTAACAGTACCAGTTTAGTAGATGAGTTTTAAAAATCTAATTTACACTGTGCAGATACTGTATTTTCAGTTCAGAAATTGGCCTGCAATATAAATTTTAAAGTCTATAGCAAATCAATTGTGCAGATTTCACCGTTTGCAATGTAAAGGGTAAGATTTAGGACAAATTTACATCAAAATCTGCAACAAAATGGACAACAAAATCTGCATAAACCACACACCATTTTAGTATACCCTAATTGTTGGCATACATACAAGCTAAATAGGCACCTAGTAAATAGAAAATATGGTTGGAAAGTTGAGGTCTGGGAAAGTAAATAGGATTTTAAACTGATCTCATAGTCATGTTAGGTCTTAGATTTTTCCATGAAAGTTTCCAGTAAAAGCATACAACAGATTGCTAGCCAACACTTCAGTGTAGTGTTAAATTATCTGCACTTACATCTTGAAAATGAGATGCCAGGGTGCCAAATAAACATGAACTAACGATGCCCTGGACTAAATGTTAAATTCTATTTACTGTAGTAATGTGATAATATAACAAATTAAAGCGTACCTTTATTTGTAATTTCAAGTGATTTTTTAGAAACACCTGTTGTATGTGTAAATGAAAAGTGGAACTATTTCTGACAATGATATGATGTGTATCCTGCAGTGTTGAGGAAGTAAAGTATTCAAAGTGGAATTTGGTATAAAGTTTAGGAAAACTTTGAATCAAAGCAAATCCGAATTTCCTCGCGCTTCATGGTAACAAATCAGATTTTCCCCAAATGGCAGCTGCACATGTTACAAAGCAAAACTAAGTGTACATAAGACAAGCCCTGTAATAATGCCAGATCACCCATAATTCCATGTAGCCAGCCAATTTGCAGAGAGCTATCCCTATTAGAAAGGGAGAATGCAGGGATAGTACAGGGAGACTGCAGGTAGACTACAGGGAGAGTGAAGAGAGATTTTTTCTGCATCAGTTTTATTTATTTATTTTTACATTTACTTTTTACTTCATCAGCTATAAATTAAGATATGTTGGTGTATATATATACCAATAAGATGGAAGCCTTTATTATTCCACTGCCAGAGTGCCAATCAATACCATCTAGTTTGAGTGCAAACCATTACCATCCAGTCTGCACCCCTTAGGGGGGCAGGTTATAATGATGACCATCCTCATCTTTTGCTGGTTTTACTTCTTCTAAATCATCCTTCAAAGTCTACATGTCCTAGAAAAGTCAGCAAGATGCATAGAGAGGAGAAGCTGGATATTCCTGATGACATATTGATATTCTCATCGATATTGGATGATGTGGAAAAGGAGCAAAAGCAGATCTCAGAAGGAGGGCTCCCACCTGTAAAGCAGGAGAGCACCAGGGTTGAAGAAGTGGGTATACCAGAGCTAGTTAATGTTCACTGTTTACTGTCAAATAACCTACTGGAGGTTGCAGGCAAGAACAGCAATACTATGCATATTATCACCCCACCTAACCAGCCAAACCCCACACCAGAAACATGCCCTGTTTAAAGGTGCATTAAAGGTGTGTGCAATATTAAATGAAAGGCATCTTCGGGCTAATTGGCAGTTCTTTACCGCAGCATGGCCGGAATCCACCCGCAGCAATGCCACTTCGCGTGGCCGTAATCTAAGACAGAGTGGCCTGGGTATACCTGATTTATGACCATTCATGACAAATTAATTTAGAGCAAGTCAAATTTATTGGCAAACTTGCCAAATTAAACTTGCCGAATTAAAATTTGCCAAAGGAATTGCTCATCTTTAGTATCCTGCATTAATCACCTGCTTTTCCCCCTTATTAGCCTCATATTAATTATCAGTCTGTAATATATCTTATTTGAGGATAGAGCCTATGATATTTCACATACAGAACACACAGAAGAAAGAAGAGGAAGTCCTGCAGCATCGTGGGGGTTATATAAAACAGTAACACACAATAACAAACAATGTAGCAATATCTCTGTGTGTCCCTAGGACTGTCTTTCACTCTGCAGCTGCTTCCTCCTTCCCCTACCCTCGTCATATACTTAAGGACAGCATGTAATCTGATCCCTCAGAGATCTGAAAGCCTGATTCATCTATAAAAACGGAATTTACCTGTAAATTGAGTGTGAATAGTCAGTGCGGGATGGGGGGGGGGGGGGGCAGAAGGTATGGAACACGAGAAGAGAAAGAAGTATTTTTTTTCCTAATAATATATATGTCACAATCCCTACTCAATAGGTCACGTCACTGGGGTGAATTATACTAGTGAGCTCATCAAGTTACCACAGAAATTCCCACCCACCTATTCTAGATGACGGAATTATGCTAACTTACTCTCTTAGATTCTAACACCCCAAATTTTATTATCACAATAGCTGCCACCACCTATACTATAAGGCAATAGGGGCCTATACTCAGATATTCTCTCAACCCAAATTTAACACCTTAACACAAGTTATCTATATGGGATCTAAAATCCTCTGAAACACTACTGATAACGTTATTCCCTCCAAAAGAGGAAGTTCTATAAGACCACGAGGAAGGGACTTATCATTTTTTTAAATTTAATACACAATAGTGCAGTGCAATACAAAAAGAAAGTGTCAGATAAAAGATAAAAATATACATACAATAAAAATGCAGTAAAGCAGATAAAATAAAAGGGATAAAATACAGAATATTGGCTTCCTCAGATGCAGCAGTTATATTCCGGCTGTGGGGACAAACGATGTGGATCCCCAAAATGGATGAAAATTACCTGTTCCCAAACACTCATTTTTATCCCCCCTCAGCCAAGGGGTGGGCTGTGAGGCAACCTCCCTCCTTTCGGTCCGGCCTTCTGGGACATCTGATATTATTCAGGTTTTTGCCCCACCTTCCCACAAGACTGACCGATGTCGCATTATGAATCACAATGATTTCTCGCCGTATCACAGGGACTGCGGGTACAGGTAAGATCCCATATTCTGAGTCGCCTCGTGTCGGTCATACAGACACCAAATATGATCGAGTTATGATTTCCAGAAGGCCAGATCCTGAATACCGAGAAATGCCTCATGTTCAGTATGGTGTGTATAGACTCTCCCCGAAGCCCATGTCAGGCTGAACACAATTATTAGGGTTCTGAGGGTGTGGGTGTTATGAGGTCAGAGTTATGGCTTCTGATATTATTTAATTCATCAATTGAATGGGTTAGACCACCCGCTGGTCTAGCAGACAACATGTCTGGGGTTGCTCCACATTTTTAATATCTCCCTTCCAGGTTTTCATTAGTGTGCCCAAATGGCTTGTAATTAGCAGGCCAGTGTTAAATAGAGCTTAATAGATCAACAGCCACTGCTATACAATCAGCTATTGATAATATGTTTAGGATAATAGGAAATCTATCTATCTATCTATCTATCTATCTATCTATCCATCTGTCTATTTACCTTGTATTTCGTTACAATATACATTACAGTGCTTCTTATATTAATTTGTTCTATTGATTTATGCAAAGGTTGTTGAAATGACACTGCCCATTGAAGCCTTTTCATTGAAAAATACTCCTTCTAAAACTAAGCTAGATAAATATAAAAGCCTTTTTTGTGTGCAATTATAATAGAAAGTAGCCACTCCCGTCGTGATAATGTGTGTGACTAAATGTTCTGTGATTCCTAGTCATTTTGAAAAATGCAGTGTGCCAAATAGATAAAGCAAAATTGTGACACACATATATTTTCTGTCAGTCTTATTTTATTTTGTGCCAGGTTTTTGGACTTTATTTTGCAGCTATGTTATCAAATATTGCACACCATCTGTAAGTTTTATCATGCCATATTAGAGAAGGAATGTGTAACAGCGGCGGATGTACGCCGCTGTTCCCCATGCTAACCACTGTGGTCCTGGGTAGTGTTGATCACGAATATTCGAATTTCGAATTTTTATCGCGAATATAGGTACTTTGATTTGCAAATATTTAGAATATAGTTATATATATTCGTAATTTCGAATATTCAAATTCTTTTTTTCCTTTTTATTTTTTTCAGATTTTTTTTTTTTTTTTTTATCAGTACACATGATCCCATCCTGCTTTTAGCTTGTGGGCCAATAAGAAGGCTGCAATATACTTGACTTTAGGAGTAGTAGTGTTTGCAAATTTTGCTCTATATTCGTTTTTTCGAATATTCGCTATATTGCTATATATTCTTGTTTTAGAATATTACGAATATTCGAAAAAACAAAGTTATAGCAATATAGAGAATATTCGAAAAAAATCGAATATAGAGCAATTTAGCTAATATAGTGTTATAATCTTCTTTGTCTAATAGTTGTAAGTTGAAAATTCGCACTACAAATTACAAAAATTCGAATATTACACAATCATTACCTTGCCGATTTTTCGAGTAAAACAAAATTCGCGAATTTTCGAATTTTCGAATATTCGACGAATATTCTAAAAAATATCTAGAAATATTGCAAATTCGAATATGACCCCTGCCGCTCATCACTAGTCCTGGGCGCCGTGCTCAGCGGTGATCCTTTCCGTCCACTGCTACAGTCCTGGGCTCTGTCGGTGTATGTGCTGTGGTTCTGAGGATTCCGTTAAACAGTTTCCACTCAGCCCTGGCCACAGCATGCTTGCTTCTGGTTTCTTGTTACTGCCCTAGGGGTGGTGAGCATCACTCCCTGAGCTGCATGGGTTGGGTCATGTGACCTCGCTAACCAACCTTGGCTCTCCTGCATGTACTAAACTGGCTAGGACCCCTTCCCAGATTCCTCAGTGTCAAGGTCCTTGTGTTTTCTAAGCTCCTGATACTCAGGTATGCTCCTGACTTATAACTCGCTCCTGGATTCTGCTACCCGTCTGATCCTTGCCTGCTTGCCTTGACTCTCCTGTTGCCGACCTAGATTGCCTGACCTGTTCCTGTGCCGCCTGCCCTGACCTTTTACCTGTCTGACTACGACTCTACCTGCTCCTTTGGTCCTTCAATGTTGCTCCTGGTTATGACTACACTTGTACTTCTGGTTCCTGCTCAGGTACCTTCTGGACCAGCTGCCTCATGTGCCTACACTCCTCAAGAGTTAGCGACCTGGTGTTACCCTCAGGAAAGTCTATCCCCACCATCTGGGGTACTGTGAAAAATTTGGGGGTTCACTTAGACAATGCCCTTAGAAGAGGTGGGACAGGTGGCACAGTGGGTTCACACCCACTAGTTTGTGACAGAATGGAACAATGGGATAGGTTTTGTGGCATTGTTACTTTATTGCAAGATTCAAGATAGCCTGGCTATCCCTAAAGTGTCCCTATTGAAGTAAGACACTAAAGATAGAGTGCTATCTCTAAAATTTACAGATTATTAAATCACATATCTGGAGGACTGGTCTTTGTATGCGGGCCAGCAGTTCACCAAGCAGCTCCGAGGAAGCATTGCAATTAGCTCCTGTTGACCTGTTCCTTGCCTGCATAAAAAATAGTCCCTCACACATAGCCCCCATATAGAGTTTTAATGGACTCACAATTTACTTTGCTACTGTCTATAGACAGAAATAGCTATATAAAAGTAATGGTGAAGGAATGAAAGATATCTGGGCCGCTTCAACGGCATCTGTAAGAGATCACTACACCAGCACTAATAGGAGAGGAATGGAACATAAAAGCAAACTAATCATGGTAGTCCACCTCTGAATCTAGCAGAAGGTGGACCAGAATAAACATAAGGGAGCGGTAACAGACAACAAGCAGCATGAGGAGATCACAGAGTAGTGATGTGGCAGCAGCATGAGGAGACCACAGAGTGTTCCAGTGGCAGAGTGGGGAGCTGGGGGGAAACACCAGTACCAGCAGAAGATGGTGGGTAGCGGTAGGAGCACATGGCAGCAGGTTTGGCATCAGGCGGGTGTCAGCATCAGAATAGTAGCTAAAGCAGGTAGCCAGAAGAAACAGGTCTCTTTTGACAAAGTTTAGGTGTGGCACCATAGATGATCTAGTCTGATGCATTAGGCACTGGTGTTTAAAAATCCTAACTAATCCACGCCTGATTCATCTTCACACAGGTCAGTTTCTCCACATTTTGGGTGGAAAGGCGAGTTCTCCTTGGGGTAACTATGACCCCAGCCACACTAAACACCCGCTCTGATGCCACACTTCTTTCTTGGCCGGAAAGCTTGTCTAGGGCAAACTAGGCCAGTTGGTCCAGAGATCAAGATTAGCTGCCCAGTAGTCCAGGGATCCTTTGATGTGGGTTGGCAGGGTGCACTGCAAGTATGCCACAACCTGCTGCTTCAGATTCTGCTCTATGTCTAACTGCTGTTGCTGGTGAGTAGTTTCTTCAGTAGGCGGGTGAAGAAAACTGCTCATCAGCAACTCTAGTGTCACCACCAGACATCTGAGAAGCTCTGACAGACGTCCTTCAGAACCTCCTCCTTGAGGTTTCTTTTGTTTTGCTTTCATTTTCTCAACTCGTTAGCCTCTCTCAGCTGTTATGTAGTTGCACTAATTGCATCCCTTTAAATCCCTCCCCATACTGCATCACTTTGCGGTTTATATTACTTCCTGGACTGTGTGCATGCTGATCCTACTTCTGAGTCTTCTACAGATAAGTTTTGTTCATTCATTTGTGTTTTCCTGTTTGCTGGATCCCAGGTGACCCTGACTCCCTCCGTATCAAGTGTAGGGAGCCGGTGGTCGTGTCCACTCACTATTATAGCGTGTTCAGGTGTTATACAGTCGAGGTACGAGGATAAGTGATCATCTACCATTGGGATTTTCGCATAGGCTGAGCAGTTAGGGAGAGAGCCAGGTCTGATGCAGGGCTCTCCCTTTCGTTCCTTAGTTTTGGATCCAGTCAGTCAGATCTTCATTTTGTGTCTTCTAGTTTCCTGTACACCTTCCGTGACATTATAAACCGCCAAAACCGTCTCAAGCATGGATCCGGTTTCACTTTTGACTGAACGCATGCAGGGTCTTTCATTGGAGGTAGCAGATCTCCGTAAGACTCTTTCTCAGTTTCAAGTAACCGGTTCTGCTTGCGTTCATGGAGTTTCTTCTGAGCCTAAGATCTCGCTCCCGGATACGTTCTCCGGGGGTAGTGAGAATTTTGTTCGTTTTAGAGAGGCTTGCAAACTCTATTTTCGCCTTCTTCCCCATTCCTCTAGTGATGAGGAACGGAGGGTGGGGATCATCATCTCGCTGCTCAGGGATAACGCTCAGTCCTGGGCCTTTTCGCTGCCGGTGGGGGCACGGCCCCTCCGTTCAGTGGAGGAATTATTTTTAGCCCTGGGTCAGATATATGATGATCCAGATCGTATTGCTCTGGCTGAGTCTAGACTACATCTTTTATGTCAGGGTAAACAATCCGCAGAGATATACTGCTCAGAATTTCGGAGATGGGCAGCTGATACTGATTGGAATGATGCTGCACTCTGAATTCAATTTTGCCATGGTCTTTCAGAGGGATTGAAAGATGCATTTGCCTTTCATGAGAGACCTACCTCCTTGGACTCTGCCATGTCTCGGGCCGTTCGTATTGACAGGCATCTTAGAGAGAGAGGAGAGATCACTCCTTCCTGTTATACTCAGTCCAAGGACAGTGCGGCGGTCTCATTCAGTGCACAGGGGTCTCAGTCGCTCTCAATCCCTTCTGAGCAGGGGCCCATGCAGTTGGGTTTGCTTGCCTCTGACAATAGAGGATTCAGCTCTCATAGGAAGGTTTGTTTCTGTTGTGGAGGTATAAATCATTTGGCAAATGTTTGTCCCTCTAGGAGATTCAGGCAGTTTTTTGAGAGTAATAAAGAAACAAAAATAAAAAAATCCTCTAAAAACGTTCCATCTGTTACTATTGGCAAGGTTGATGCGGAAATTGAAGGTTTTCCGTTTGCTTGTAGTTCCCGTTTTGTCCTACCTGCCAGGGTGGCGCTAGAGAGCAAGAACATTTTTTGTGAGATTTTTGTAGATAGTGGAGCAGCTCTCAATCTCATTGATAGTCAATTTGCTATAACTCATGGTTTCCAGGTAGGCACTTTGGAAAAGGATATACCTGTTTTTGCTATTGATTCCGTTCCACTTTCTCAGAAATCGTTAAAGGGCATAGTTCACAATATCCGCTTGATTGTGAGTGATACTCATGTTGAGGATGTGTCATGTTTCGTCCTAAGCGGGTTGCCTACTCCTCTAGTGTTGGGGTTACCCTGGCTCACTAAACATAACCCCACCATTGATTGGCAAGCAAGGCAAATAAATGGTTGGAGTGACTTTTTCAGAGAGAATTGCCTCACGACTTCTGTTTCTGAGGTTTCTACTAAGACTGTACCATCTTTTCTCTCTGAATTTTCGGATGTGTTCTCTGAGAGTGGTGTTCAGGACTTGCCCCCGCACAGGGAGTACGATTGCCCTATTAATCTCACCCCAGGCGCTAAGCTGCCTAAATCTCGTTTATACAATTTCTCCCAACCTGAAAGGGTCGCTATGTGTGCTTATATCTTTGAGAGTCTGAGAAAGGGACACATACGACCCTCGAAGTCACCTGTTGCCGCTGTTTTTTTCTTTGTTAAGAAAAAAGATGGTTCTTTAAGACCATGTCTGGATTTCAGGGAGCTGAACAGTATCACAATTCGCGACCCTGATCCGCTTCCTCTGATCCCGGACCTGTTTAACCAGATTGTTGGGGCTAAAGTTTTTTCCAAGTTGGATCTAAGAGGGGCATACAACCTGGTCAGGGTCAGAGAAGGAGACGAATGGAAGACGGCCTTCAATACCCCTGAGGGCCATTTTGAGAATTTGGTTATGCCTTTTGGTTTGATGAATGCTCCAGCCGTCTTTCAGCATTTTGTGAACAGCATTTTTTATCATTTAATGGGGAAATTTGTATTAGTGTATCTAGATGACATTTTGATTTTTTCTCCTGATTTCAAAACTCATAAGGAACACTTACGTCAGGTCTTGCTCATCCTGCGGGAGAATAAATTGTACGCTAAACTGGAAAAATGTGTGTTTGCGGTTCCAGAAATTCAATTTCTGGGGTTTCTTCTGTCCGCTTCTGGTTTTCGCATGGACCCCGAGAAGGTCCGCGCTGTGCTTGAGTGGGAGCTTCCTGAGAATCAGAAGGCGCTGATGCGTTTTTTGGGTTTTGCCAATTATTACAGGAAGTTTATTTTGAATTATTCCTCTGTTGTTAAACCACTCACTGATATGACTAGATAGTGGGGAGATTTTTCTAATATCAAGGAGAGTTTTGCTTCCGCTCCCATCTTGGTACAACCTGATATTTCTCTACCCTTCATAGTTGAGGTTGATGCTTCTGAGGTGGGTGTGGGTGCGGTCTTGTCTCAGGGTCCCTCTCCTGCCAAATGGCGACCGTGTGCCTTTTTCTCGAAGAAACTCTCCTCCGCAGAGAGAAATTACGATGTGGGAGATAGGGAGTTGTTGGCCATCAAGTTGGCTTTTGAGGAATGGCACCATTGGCTAGAGGGAGCCAGAAACCATAATACCGTGTTTACTGACCATAAGAATCTGGCCTACTTGGAGTCAGCCAAGCGTCTGAACCCGAGACAGGCCAGATGGTCTTTGTTCTTTTCAAGGTTTAATTTTGTTGTCACGTTCCGCCCTGGGGTTAAGAATGTAAAGGTGGGGGGGGGGGGGGGCGGAGCTAGCGCCAGACCTGAATGGATAGCTGCTGAGCACAAAATATGGCCAAAATCGGCCAACAAAAGACGGGGGATTCGTCCCTCTCCCATAAACAACCATCAAACTGCGGGGACATGGACAAATTCATTAAAAAAGCCGCGGCAATATGTGCAGCCCGGGAAACTAACATGGAGCCAGAGCCTAACAAGGAGACTGAAGACAGCGAACCAGATCTCCAGGCAGACAGCAGTGATGTTGAAGACCTTAGACATCACAAGCACCTCCCGATATCAAGGAAATACCTAGATTCGGCATTACAGAGGGCAATGGAGCCGCTTGTGAGCGAAATGTCGTTCCTCAGACTAGATATAAAACACGTGGGAGGCAGAGTTGAGACCCTGGAGAACAACCAGGCAGTAATCCTGGACTTCCAAGAAGCGACAGCCGTTAGCCTACAAAGGTGTCAGCTACGGCTCAATGAAGCATTTAACGCCCTGGAAGACCAGGAAAACCAGGGAAGAAGAAACAACCTGTGTTTCAGAGGGGTTCCAGAAATCGACTCCCCCCAAGAACCCTCAGAAGTGATAAAGGAGATCTGCGAAGGGCTTTTAGGCCCAGAACGATCGGCCTCGATTATACTAGAAAGAGCGCATCGGGCTCTACGTCCGAGACCCAAAGGTAATGAACCTCCTAGAGACATTATATGTTGTTTTCTTCACTTTCAAGATAAAAAATATATAATAGTGAAAGCAAGACTTCCGCAAGGTGCAAAGTACAAGGGTGTCTCGATCAACATCTACCAGGACTTGGCCCCTATAACCCTCCAAAAAAGAAGAAGCCTCAAACCTCTCACGGACTGGCTCAGGAATCATAAAATTCTCTACCGCTGGCAATTTCCATTTGGGCTATCCTTCTCTTACCAAGGCAAGAGGATCAACATCAAGACTTACCTGGACTTAGGTCCTGTATTCTAACTTCTGGATATCTCTCCCTTGCCGATAGCAGACTGGGACGCTGTGCAGGATATATCTTCGTTGCCGAGTCTCCCCAGAATAGTGCCATTTGAACTGAAGAACACTCCTAAGGCACAGAGACAAAGAGACAAGAAAAAGACTCTCACCCCAAGGCGTATTCCTACGGACGTTTTCTAGAAAGTAGAAGTGTTACCCCTCTACATATACTTTCATAAGTGATGAGTATAACTTTCCCATCTTTTCTTTATAACACCCTCTCACTTCTCCTATATTTACGTATCTAGGCTCGTCTTGTCGCTCTACCCCTAGTCTCGTATCCTAACACTTATCTATTAAGACCGAGACTATTGGCAAATATAACGCTTTTATTCGCAAGGTTTCTGTACCTATCCAACGCCACAATAACCGTTAGCATTTGAATATAATAGTCAGTATTATTGTAGAAGCTGTTTGGAAGTTGTTGTTGGCAGACTTTGCGTGTGCCATGGAGATACGTTTCCAGACAAAATAAAGCCCGGTTCATGGTTTAATTATTCCCCCATTATCTAATGTACAACCAATAGGAATAACTGAGATCACCCGATAATATTTAGCACATGGTTAGGTATAGTCGAAATACTTTGCGTATTACTGCGACATTTATCCCCCATGTTCTACTATGTATAATCGCATGATCTAGTAAGAAACATTCGCAGCGCAACCCAAAAATTGCATTACCATTAAAGGTGAAATGCGATTAAAATAATAAACTTCTGACACTATATCTTATTGGACAAACGGCTCTTCTGGTCCTAAGAGTCAGTCAAACAGAGTCATATATAGCTCTCCTAGCCCATATCTATACTTTACAAGATATGGCCTCATGAGTCTCATCGATGATCATTATAAGATATTCCTAATAACACGTATAATTCTGCTCCAGCAGCTCTTAGAGAAGGCTACCAGTACCTAGAAACTATACGATTTATATAGCGATTTAGATATACTTCACGAATATAGAACTTCTAGGCTTCGTCACGTAAGCAACATCCCTATGTATAAGCTTAACAATTTAAGAGATACAGCAGATATATAACGACTAGGAGCTATAACTCACCATTAATAACATTGAGTCTCATATAAATCATCTGAGTAGGAAACTCTATCAAGACTCCTGTTTAACTTTCCTATATCTTATTTAACCGGTCCAAATCTTACATGCCCTGTATCTTACGTTTATTAACCCTATGGCACCTATGACAACTGGAACAAAGAGCCGGGTCCATAATTGGCAAATGCCTTTTCCCCCAATAGACCAGGTCCCACGGGACCTTTTTGTTACGGTTATATTTGTTTTTTCATTGTTCAAAGTTTTTCTGTATTTTGATTTTCTCTCCAGGTCCTTGCATATTCAAGAGAGAGCTCATCCGAGACAGGTCACTTCTTCGCCAGGAACAGGATGGCTTCATACAACAAATTGTCTAGACGATAAGTCTTATAATACATTTTTTACTGCGACACACTCTTACGTTATCTTAATACAGCACTTTGTTTCTCCTCTATATCCCCAAGATGGCTATTAGTATTGCCTCCTATAATGTCAAGGGATGTAATTCACCTTCTAAACGCTGTCAGATTTTTGGAATGTTGAAGAAAAACAAAGCAAATATCATCTTTCTACAGGAGACACATTTTAAAATACAGCATTTCCCAAACCTTTCTTTTTCTTTTTACCCTACTTGGTTTCATTGTGGCTCCCCTACATCAAATTCTAGGGGTGTTAGTATAGGTTTCCAAAATAAAATCCCCTTTACCCTTGATGATCAATTATGTGACCCAGAGGGAAGGTTTTTGATGATTAAGGGAAAAATTGGTCAACACCTCTATACCTTTGCGAACTTATACGGCCCAAATGACCACCAAATCTCTTCTAAAATTAGAAGCTTTCAGAGGCGGTGTCATGGTAGTAGGAGGTGACTGGAACTTAGTCTTAAATCCCCTTATTGATTCTTCATCCCAAAAATCGGCCCAATCACAAAAAGGTATCCGATCTTTACTATATACCCTTTCCAAAGCCCATCTGGTTGATGCTTGGCGTACCATGAATCCGGACTCCAAAGACTACACCTTTTATTCTCCTATGCACAAATCTTACCAGCGATTGGAGTATTTATTTGTTTCAAAAGAGCATCTCCAGCTGTGTTCCAGAACTGAAATAGCATCCATAATCCTATCTGACCATGCCCCAATATTCCTCCACATGAAACCGCCTTTTAACCATAAACATAATAGCCAGTGGAGGTTCAATGAACAACTCATCAACTCATCTGATAACATAGATAAACTGAAACATATGTTAAGAGAATACTTTGATAATAACTGCACCCCTGAGGTTTCTCCACAAACAGTCTGGGACGCTCACAAAGCTTACATACGGAGACACTGTATTAGTCTTGGAGCTCACCTCAAAAAAGAAAGACAAAAACTGATGGATTCTCTCCATGAGAAAATTAGCCTCCTAGAAAGAGCTCACAAAATCTCCCTGTTGGAGACCCATTTGCAGGAGCTTTCAACATGCAGAACCTCCCTCAAAAATCTCTTAAACACTAATTCTGCTAAGTATTACCTACACTCCCAATTCAAAATATTTGCTCATGGAAACAAAACCTCTCGCTTTATGATGTCCAGACTTAAAAGCAGAAAAATGCAGAACTTCATACATAAACTAAAAACCCCTGATGGAGCCTTAACCTTCGAAACTAGTAAAATAGCCTCCTTATTTAGAGACTATTATGAATCTCTTTATAATCTTAACCCACAACAATCTACTCCAAACAATACTACACTGTCGTCAACCATATCTACATACCTAGATAAATTAGCCCTCCCCTTACTCTCAGAACAAGGCAAAACCCAACTGGCATCGCCATTCTCCTCTGAGGAATTATTGATGGCTATTAAAAATTCACCCAAAGGGAAATGCCCATGTCCCGATGGGCTCCCTATCCCCTACTATTCGACGTTTCAGGAAATTTTAATCCCACACCTCTTACCAGTGTACAATGCCACTTTACTAGGTATACCTCTATCATCCGATATGACTAGAGCCCACATCACTCTGATCCCTAAAGAAGGTAAAGACCACACTTTATGCCCCAATTTTAGACCTATTTCCCTTCTCAACTTAGACTTAAAGCTTCTAGCCAAAATGCTCACAAATAGACTGTTGGGACTTCTCCCGTCTTTAATCCACAGAGATCAAGTGGGGTTTGTAAAGCAAAGAGAAGGGAAAGATAATACAGCCCGGATCCTCAATATCATCCATTATGTAAAAAAAAAAAAAAACCTTCCTCTAGTCCTTCTCAGCACAGATGCTGAGAAGGCTTTTGATAGGGTCAATTGGTCCTTTATGTACTCAACGTTGCGGTCCCGTAATTTCCCTCCCCCGTTTATTCTTGCAATAGAAGCTATGTACCTTCATGCCTCGGCTTCAATTAGGGTAAATGACACCTTTTCTGAACCCTTCAAAATTAGGAATGGCACCCGCCAAGGCTGCCCCCTTTCCCCACTCTTATTTGTCCTTGCCTTAGAACCTCTTTTACAGACCATTAGGCTAGATGGCGACATCCAGGGAATATCTCTAGGGGACCAAGAACACAAAATTGCTGCCTTTGCGGATGATTTGTTATTAATAATCAGCAATTGTCAAGGCTGTTGCAGCCTTTGATTGTGGGAGGGGCGTAGGCTTTATAAGCTCCCCTCCCACGGTCATCCGACGCCGCCGTCATCTCGTGCAACCCACTTCGTTTCCCAGTCCCATACGAACACGGCTCTGGCCAGGTAAGTATGTTTGGCCTCCTCCACACGCATCCTCGCCATCGCGGCTAATCCTGCAGGCCGTCCGGCCTCAAGTGCCACCCATGCTCCCCACAACATTGCCGGCTGCTTCTGCTACCTCCTGCCGGCCACGGACACCGCCGTCCCACCCTCAACCTCGTTGTCGCTCCACGGTCACCAGGGGAGGGTGGTCCGGCACCGGCCTCCGCTTCCGCCCACTGCCTGCCCTCCTTCACCCAGCGCCTCCCATCTTCGCACCCAGTCATCCCAAGTCCGGCGCCCCTCCATATTTCCTCTCACCTCACCCGCTGCGCTCCAGGGTCTGTCCTCGCAGTCCCGGTGGGGGGGCGGGGCCGACTCCTCCTCATCCACGCCCCTTCTCTCCGCCCTCCTTCACCCAGCGCCGCCCGACTTCACCACCCAGCCACCCCAAGTCCGGCGTCCCTCCTTTCCTTCCTCACCTCGCCCGGTGCGCTCCTGGGGCTGCCCGGCAGACCGCATGGTCGGCCCCTCCACCGTCCGGCTTCCTCGCAATCCCGGCGGGGGGGCGGGGCCGGCTCCTCCTCATCCACGCCCCTTCTCTCCGGCGATGCCTCCCTGTGTATGCTCCCCGGCAGGCTGCTGGAGGGAGTCACAGTAACAGTCTTCTCACCCCACAAGCATACCCATGCACGTCAGAGGGCCAGCCAGGATAATCAGCGCAAATAACAACTACCAAATGTGAAATAAAAGTAAAATAAATCACCATAAACCCGCCACATGTTTGCTAAAAAAAAAACAAAAAAAAAAAACACTATAAAAAATGTTACTGTGTCACCAGTTTTCATTCCAGAGGTCGGCGTTATTCCATGGATTCGCTAGTCCTGCATGTACGAGGTTCCGGCCAGGTAAGTACGTACAGCCTCCGCCACGCCGCTTCCTCACCACCTCGTCTGATCCAGCAGGCCGTCCGGCCTCAATTGGATCACGTCCCCCAATTTTCCCCTAACATCACCGGCAGCTTAGGCTACCTACGGCACCCGCCGGCCAGGCTCGGGGTCCCAGCCTCATGTCTCGTTACCAGCCCCGTCCCGGTTGCCACGGTCGCTTCCTACATTGCCAAGGGAAGGGTGGTTCGGCGCCACCCCGCGTCCCTCCGACCGCCCGCCCCCATCACCCAGCGCCTCCCGCATTCACCACCCGGTCACCGCTCTGCACCATCCCTAGCCCGGCGCCCCTCTCTCAATCTCACCTCGCCCCGATGCGCTCCAGGGGCCGGCCTGGCAGACGGCGTGCCTCGGCCCCTCCACCACCGTTCCAGCGTCCTTGCAATCCCCGGCGGCGGGGGCGGGGCCGGCTCCTCCCTGTACATGCCCCCTTCTCTCCGACACCTGCCTCAAACCAGGCGGCGCCGCTCTGAGCATGCTCCCCGGCAGGCATACAGGATCAAGCCACAAGAGCACATTCATTTTGCACAGTAATACAATCCATCCATGCCAGGGGCCAGCAATGTTAAAAAAAAAAACAAAAAAAAACCGATCTGGCCATTCAACTGATCTTCGTATAAACACCTCAATGTCCCCCGTTCTACGTTACAGACCTACCTTTACGGTTCCTTCTGACAGAGCCCTGGTACGCCAATCGTTTTATTATGAGGTTTATCTGACCCTTTTTTGTCACACTAAAAACTTCATCAGCAGGTTGGTATATTTGTTGCATTACTCTCACCAGTCTTCTGCGCGCTCTGGGTATGGTAGTCTGGACACGTCTGCTCGTCCACGCCTGTTCTAATTACCACAACATTCGGTTGTCAGTTACGTCTCTACATTTGTGTCATCCAGCCACGGTTGTTCATGTTGCCACGCCAATTTTACATTCCACGATTCACGTCTGTTGTCATGTCTCCTGTGTCTCCACGTCCCAGCCTGTTTCATTATTCAGGCCTCATCTGTCATTTACGTCTCACGCCCGTTTTTTGTCATTCAGGCCACGTCTGTCATTCACGTCCCAGCCTGTTTCCGTTATTCAGGCCTCGCCTGTCATTTACATCTCCCGATTGTTTTCATCATTCTACGCTCCGCGCCGGTTCACATAAAAAAAAAAAAAGTATGTTATCATGCCTGTCCACATCATTCAGCTTAATCTGTCTTCCATGTCTCACGTCCGTCAGTCATGTATCACGCCTGTTTTTCTTCATCTAACCTAGCTGTCAGTTACGTATTTTGCCTGTTTCATTATTCAGGCCTCATCTGTCATCCACGTCTCACACCTGTTTTCGTTATTCAGGCCACGTCCGTCATCTACGTCACACGCCTGTTTTCGTTATTCAGGCCACATCTGTCAGTTATGTCTTACGCCTGTTTTTGTTATTCAGGCCACATCTGTCATCCACGTCTCACACCTGTTTTCGTTATTCAGGCCACGTCCGTCATCTACGTCACACGCCTGTTTTCGTTATTCAGGCCACATCTGTCAGTTATGTCTTACGCCTGTTTTTGTTATTCAGGCCACATCTGTCATCTACGTCTCACGCCTGTTTTCGTTATTCAGGCCACGTCTGTCATCTACGTCTCACACCTGTTTTCGTTATTCAGGCCACGTCTGTCATTTATGTTTTACGCCTGTTTTCGTTATTCAGGCCACGTCTGTCATCTACGTCTCACGCCTGTTTTCGTTATTCAGGCCACGTCTGTCAGTTATGTCTTACACCTGTTTTCGTTATTCAGGCCACGTCTGTCATCTACGTCTCACGCCTGTTTTCGTTATTCAGGCCACGTTTGTCATCTACGTCTCACGCCTGTTTTCGTTACTCAGGCCACGTCTGTCATTTACGTCTCACGCCTGTTTTCGTTATTCAGGCCATGTCTTCTCGCGTCCCCCTCCTGTTCACGTGCCAAGCCACATCTCTTCTTCTCGTTCCATCCATGTATTCCATCCTCATCTTCCGTCAGGCCACTCCGTTTCACACACATGCCCTGGTTTCATCTTTTTGCCCTGTCACTCTTGGTCCCACACCTGCCACGTCAGGCAGGTCATTTCGGTCCCTCATCCATGTTCATCTGTCTCCACGGCGGCCCACCCAGACATCAGGTTAAATTAATTCGCAATCTTGCTCACTGGCCATAGGCCCCTCCGCTAAAACTTTTACTTTTATCTCCGTCAAAGAGCCGATCTCGTCTACGCCGCCACGAATCTTCAGGACCCGAGGCTTCGTTAGACCAGGTCGCTCCAGAAACGTTCATCTGAGGGGCAGAAAACGCAACGCACCTCCTCGGATCCAGGGCCCTAATAATCCTGAGGCTACGTCTCGGCTAACGCCAAAAGAACACTAAATCTTGCTCTCTCTTTCAGCTTTCCAACATGTCACATTGTTCTGCAATCGATGACTCCGCTTCCTTTCCAGATTCCCTGACATCCAGCCACGCCAGCATAGGGTCACTTCGGAGCTGGACGATCCCCAAAATCATAGCTGAGTTAACCAAAAGAAGGATTCGTTACCCAGCTTCGGCCAGGAAGGCTGAGCTTTATCGACTCCTGGTATCTGATTCCTCTCACTTCGAAGAACAGATGTCAATGTCAACAATCCAGTTGTCGATGACTCAGCTGCACGTCTCCATCAACACCCTAGACACTTCCGTTTCAGTCATTCAGACCAGGCTGTCGGCAGTGGAGTCCAGAGATCCGCCTCCCCGTCCCTCCTCTCCCAGTCGCTTCCAGGTCCCAATCCACATCCTCAGGTCATGCCAGAGGCGGATCCAGCAGGATTGTCCCCTCCAGAGTTCAACACCCTACGCATGGCCTAGCGCAAACCATTTCGTACGCCAAATCTCTCTCAAAAAAAAAAAAAAAAAAAAGATCATCGCCAGAAGGGGATCTGTTAGGAAGCTTCCAATTTCCTAGACAGCAACCTTCGGGCTCCATCCCAGCACCATCTAAAAGCGGCCATGTATTCAGGTTTCCATGAGTCTTGTGGCCAGGGGAATTCACAGGTTCTCCCCAAAATCCAAGGGTCGGACCAAGAGCCAGTTAGCTTGGAGTCACGACCATTTCATCCTGCTACTACCTTCCACCAAAACGTCGCAATCAGGGCCCCCAGTCCAAGTCAAGTATTCCAGGTCCTTCAACAAATGGTGTCCAGTCCCGGGTTTCAACCAATTGATAAGCTCCTTGGTTCATTCCTCCCCAGGCCGCTGCTGCCCTTCAAATCCAAGCCCCTTACGACAGCGCAAATCATTTCCCACATTCGCCTTCTAGTCGCCAGCCTAGGTTTCGATCTCAAAACCATTTCAGGTCACTCGTTTTCGGATCGGGGCGGCTTCTGCAGCTTCCAAGCACAACGTTCCCAGTCATAACATCCGCAAGATGGGATGTTGGGAGTCATCTTGCCTTACCAGGTACCTTCCCAATCAGCATCAGGAAACATCAGACGTTTTCCGCAAACGGGCATCGTAAACCATGTACCCTTCAATCAAATACTAAATCTACCTTGCCTTGCTTTTTGGCCCCTTATAGGCTACCCATGCTTCATGGCTATGGGCACAATCCAGGCCTACTTAGTTTAATGGTATGTCTAGGTTCCTGGGCTCACCACGCTAGCACCAGTATCCGTAGCCACGACCATAATTGTCAAGGCTGTTGCAGCCTGTGATTGTGGGAGGGGCGTAGGCTTTATAAGCTCCCCTCCCACGGTCATCCGACGCCGCCGTCATCTCGTGCCCCACCCTCCCTCCCCTTTTTCAAGGGCTTCCTCAGGGTATGCCCCCTTATAGGCTACCCACGCTTCACGGCTATGGGCACAATCCAGGCCTACTTAGTTTAATGGTATGTCTAGGTTCCTGGGCTCACCACGCTAGCACCAGTATCCGTAGCCACGACCATAATCCTGAAATAGCTCTTCCTAAGATATATGGACATTTGGAAACTTATGGATCGGTCTCCAATTTTAAGGTTAATCACAACAAATCACTTATAATCTCCACGGGACTTAAAAAATCTGTAAAAGATCATCTAGAAGCAAATTCTCCTTTCAATTGGTCTGTACCCTCTTTAACGTTTCTGGGGGTTAAAATGTCCATGGATCCAAACCAGCTTTTCAACTTGAACTATGCCCCTCTCCAAAACAAACTGTCTGAAAACTTAAATTCCCTGGATGTCCCCATACTCTCATGGTTTGGGAGGAAGAACATTTTACTTTCTCTTATTATCCCTAAACTCACATACCTCCAACAGACTTTACCAATTCCAGTCCCCTCCTCATACTATTCTAAACTTAGGACCATGTTCCGTGCTTTTATCTGGAACAAGAAAAAAGCTAGGTTATCATACAATCTGCTATCGTTCCCGAGGGAGAGAGGGGGAATTTCCTTACCTGATCCAGAATTGTATGGCAGAGCGGTTTTACTCACTAGGGTAATAGATTGGATAATCGCCCCCAAACAGAAATCGTGGGTTCCAATGGAAGAAGCCCTACTTGGGATTCCCTTTAGAATAGCGCTACTAGGACGATCGTCATTACCACCTATCCATCCAAATATATCTCCAGTAATGAAATCTACCCTACAAGCATGGAACGCCCTACAGTCCTCCCCCCTTCAGTCACCTTTCCCATCCCCTACTCTCAATACAAAAGACATACTTCATTTGGCTCCTCAAGCCCTACAAAATAGTCTACCTAATGAAATTATTCAGACTAAGGCGAAATTAATAGACTTATACACAGATGGAAAACTGATTTCTGTCAAGGCAATGAACGATCTCTTTAACACCCCTTGGTCTAGCTTTAATGGCCTCCACTTTCTAAGGGCATATATGTTGCAACTTATTCAACTACAAAACTTATTACGCCCTATAACATGGTTTGAGCACCTAATTTCTTTAAACTCTCCCCCACACAAACTGATATCCCAATGGTACAATAGATTGAGGACTCCCCATGTCGTGCTAACACCAGCCTTCATTAGATTATGGGAAAAAGATCTAGACAAATGCTTCTCTCCTGAAGACATCAATACTATCTATAACTCCCCACACAAAGCCTCAAGATGTGTCAAAATTCAAGAAAATAACTACAAAATCATCACACGCTGGTATAAAACCCCGGACAAGACATGCTTATACTCAGCCTCAGCTTCTGACATATGCTGGAGATGCTCAAAGAATAAAGGTACATATATCCACATCTGGTGGTCTTGTCCGATTTTGGCTTCCTGGTGGATCAAAATTTTCAATACTTGCAATAAAATCTGTAACTCCAACATTGCCCCGTCACCAGAGGTTGCTCTTTTGAACCTCTTTCCTAAAGAACCATCCCCACCCAATATGGCACTTTTTAAACAGCTAGTGTGCGCTGCCAAATTACTGATCCCCATATTGTGGTTATCAGTGGAGGTCCCATCTATGGAACAATGGCACTTAAAAATTGACCAAATATATCGTCTAGAAGAATTATCCTCCTGGGAAATGAGATCTTACCCCAAATTTCTGAAAACCTGGAACAGGTGGATCTCCTATAGAGGGTACTAGTCGGTCCATTTCGTTTGACTGATTCTCCTACAACCCAAAGTTCAGTGGACAAGCAGAAGGTTCACTCCTTACCGTGGAGTCCATCTCTTGACCTGTCTCGGATGAGTTTCTCGGATGAGTACCTTTGATCTAGAACTAAATTGTACCTCCAAGTTTTACTTCTTTGAAGGTGTTCAGTTATAGGGATTAACAGATATGTATCCCAGACTGTCTTTCTTGCAGGCTATTTGTATGTAGAAGGACTTGCGTCTTATATATATGACCAAGGATTTGGTCATACACCTATGCTCATTAATACTAGTCTTCCTGTTGAATTTTCTACTTGAAATAATATGACCTGAAATATGTACTGTACAGACCTGGATTTAGTTCAGAAATGTAATGGAAAGGTGGAGATCTGTCACCTCTCCGTCATTCCAGTTTCTATGTATGATTACGAATTGTTTAATAAAACTTAAAAAAAAAAAAAAAGAATGTGAAGGCGGATGCCCTGTCACGTTGTTTTCCGGGAGGTGGGAATTTTGAAGACCCGGGTCCCATTTTGGCTGAAGGTGTGGTGGTCTCTGCTCTTTATCCTGAATTGGAGGCAGAGGTTCAGGTAGCCCAGTCAGAGGCTCCTGATCTTTGTCCTCCTGGGAGGTTGTTTGTGCCTCTCGCTTTAAGACACAAGATTTTAAAGGAACACCACGATACTGTCCTTGCTGGGCACCCGGGGGCAAGAGCCACAGTGGATCTCATCGCTCGGAGATTCTGGTGGCCGGCGCTTCGTTAGTCGGTTGAGGGTTTTGTGGCAGCCTGCGAGACCTGCGCTCGTGCCAAAGTCCCTCATTCACGGCTATCAGGTCCTCTCCTTCCATTACCCATTCCTTCCCGTCCTTGGACACATCTGTCCATGGACTTTATTACGGAACCTGCCTCGTTCCTCGGGGAAGACTGTGATTCTGGTGGTGGTGGACCGTTTTAGCGAAATGGTGCATTTCATTCCTTTTCCTGGTTTTCCCAATGCTAAGACGCTGGCGCAGGCATTTATTGATCACATTGTCAAATTGCATGGTATTCCTTCAGACATAGTCTCTGATAGGGGCACACAGTTTGTTTTCAGATTCTGGAAGGCTTTCTGTTCTCGCTTGGGGGTTCGGTTGTCATTCTCTTCTGCTTTCCACCCGCAGTCGAATGGTCAGACAGAGCGCGTCAATCAGAATCTGGAGACATATCTGCTCTGTTTTGTGGCGGAGAATCAGGAGGATTGGTGTTCTTTTTTGTCCCTTGCTGAGTTTGCTTTAAATAACCGTCGTCAGGAGTCCTCTGCTAAGTCACCATTTTTTGGTGCATATGGGTTTCATCCGAAGTTTGGGACATTCTCTGGAGAGGGGTCTTCTGGTTTACCTGATGAGCACAGATTCTCCTCGTCTTTGTCATCTATTTGGCAAAAGATTCAGGATAATCTAAAAAGCATGAGTGAGAGATATAAGCGTGTGGCAGATTAGAGACGTGTGCCTGGTCCGGACCTGAATGTTGGTGATCTGGTGTGGTTGTCTACTAAGAATATCAAATTGAAGGTTCCCTCCTGGAAGTTGGGTCCTAAGTTTATTGGTAGAGTTGAGCGAACACCTGGATGTTCGGGTTCGAGAAGTTCGGCCGAACTTCCCGAAAATGTTCGGGTTCGGGATCCGAACCCGATCCAAACTTCGTCCCGGACCCGAACCCCATTGAAGTCAATGGGGACCCGAACTTTTCGGCACTAAAAAGGCTGTAAAACAGCCCAGGAAAGGGCTAGAGGGCTGCAAAAGGCAGCAACATGTAGGTAAATCCCCTGCAAACAAATGTGGATAGGGAAATGAATTAAAATAAAAATTGAATAAATAAAAATTAACCAAAATCAATTGGAGAGAGGTCCCATAGCAGAGAATCTGGCTTCACGTCACCCACCACTGGAACAGTCTATTCTCAGATATTTAGGCCCCGGTACCCAGGCAGAGGAGAGAGGTCCCGTAACAGAGAATCTGTCTTCATGTCAGCAGAGAATCAGTCTGCATGTCATAGCAGAGAATCAGGCTTCACGCCAGCCACCACTGCAACAGTCCATTGGCATATATTTAGGCCCAGCACCCAGGCAGAGGAGAGAGGTCCCGTAACAGACAATCTGGCTTCATGTCAGCAGAGAATCAGTCTGCATGTCATAGCAGAGAATCAGGCTTCACGTCACCCACCACTGCAACAGTCCATTGTCATAAATTTAGGCCCAGCACCCAGGCAGAGGAGAGAGGTCCCATAACAGACAATCTGGCTTAATGTCAGCAGAGAATTAGTCTGCATGTCATAGCAGAGAATGAGGCTTCACGTCAGCCACCACTGCAACAGTCCTTTGGCATATATTTAGGCCCAGCACCCAGGCAGAGGAGAGAGGTCCCGTAACAGACAATCTGGCTTCATGTCAGCAGAGAATCAGTCTTCATGTGATAGCAGAGAATCAGGCTTCACGTCACCCACCACTGTAACAGTCCATTTTCATAAGTTTAGGCCCAGCACCCAGGCAGAGGAGAGAGGTCCCGTAACAGAGGATCTGGCTTCATGTCAGCAGAGAATCAGTCTGCATGTCATAGCAGAGAATCAGGCTTCACGTCACCCAACATTGGAACAGTCCATTGGCATATATTTAGGCCCCGGCACCCAGACAGAGGAGAGGTTCATTCAACTTTGGGTAGCCTCGCAATATAATGGTAAAATGAAAATAAAAATAGGATTGAATGAGGAAGTGCCCTGGAGTCCAATAATATATGGTTAAGGGGAGGTAGTTAATGTCTAATCTGGACAAGGGACGGACAGATCCTGTGGGATCCATGCCTGGTTCATTTTTATGAACGTCAGCTTGTCCACATTGGCTGTAGACAGGCGGCTGCGTTTGTCTGTAATGACGCCCCCTGCCGTGCTGAATACACGTTCAGACAAAACGCTGGCCGCCGGGCAGGCCAGCACCTCCAAGGCATAAAAGGCTAGCTCTGGCCACGTGGACAATTTAGAGACCCAGAAGTTGAATGGGGCCGAACCATCAGTCAGTACGTGGAGGGGTGTGCACATGTACTGTTCCACCATGTTAGTGAAATGTTGCCTCCTGCTAACACGTTGCGTATCAGGTGGTGGTGCAGTTAGCTGTGGCGTGTTGACAAAAGTTTTCCACATCTCTGCCATGCTAACCCTGCCCTCAGAGGAGCTGGCATTGACACAGCTGCCTTGGCGACCTCTTGCTCCTCCTCTGCCTTGGCCTTGGGCTTCCACTTGTTCCCCTGTGACATTTGGGAATGCTCTCAGTAGCGCGTCTACCAACGTGCGCTTGTACTCGCGCATCTTCCTATCACGCTCCAGTGCAGGAAGTAAGGTGGGCACATTGTCTTTGTAGCGTGGATCCAGCAGGGTGGCAACCCAGTAGTCCGCACAGGTTAAAATGTGGGCAACTCTGCTGTCGTTGCGCAGGCACTGCAGCATGTAGTCGCTCATGTGTGCCAGGCTGCCCAGGGGTAAGGACAAGCTGTCCTCTGTGGGAGGCGTATCGTCATCGTCCTGCCTTTCCCCCCAGCCACGCACCAGTGATGGACCCGAGCTGCGTTGGGTGCCACCCCGCTGTGACCATGCTTCATCCTCATCCTCCTCCACCTCCTCCTCATCCTCGTCCTCCAGTAGTGGGCCCTGGCTGGCCACATTTGTACCTGGCCTCTGCTGTTGCCAAAAACCTCCCTCTGAGTCACTTCGAAGAGACTGGCCTGAAAGTGCTAAAAATGACCCCTCTTCCTCCTCCTCCTCCTCGGCCACCTCCTCTTCCATCATCGCCCTAAGTGTTTTCTCAAGGAGACATAGAAGTGGTATTGTTACGCTGATAACGGCGTCATCGCCACTGGCCATGTTGGTGGAGTACTCGAAACAGCGCAACAGGGCACACAGGTCTCGCATGGAGGCCCAGTCATTGGTGGTGAAGTGGTGCTGTTCTGTAGTGCGACTGACCCGTGCGTGCTGCAGCTGAAACTCCACTATGGCCTGCTGCTGCTCGCACAGTCTGTCCAGCATGTGCAAGGTGGAGTTCCACCTGGTGGGCACGTCGCATATGAGGCGGTGAGCGGGAAGGCCGAAGTTACGCTGTAGCGCAGACAGGCGAGCAGCAGCAGGATGTGAACGCCGGAAGCGCGAACAGACGGCCCGCACTTTATGCAGCAGCTCTGACATGTCGGGGTAGTTGTGTATGAACTTCTGCACCACCAAATTCAGCACATGCGCCAAGCAAGGGATGTGCGTCAAATTGGCTAGTCCCAGAGCTGCAACGAGATTTCGCCCATTATCACACACCACCAGGCCGGGCTTGAGGCTCACCGGCAGCAACCACTCGTCGGTCTGTTGTTCTATACCCCGCCACAACTCCTGTGCGGTGTGGGGCCTGTCCCCCAAACATATGAGTTTCAGAATGGCCTGCTGACGTTTACCCCGGGCTGTGCTGAAGTTGGTGGTGAAGGTGTGTGGCTGACTGGATGAGCAGGTGGAAGAAGAGGAGGAGGAAGCCGAGAAGGAGGAGGTGGCAACAGGAGGCAAAGAATGTTGCCCTGCGATCCTTGGCGGCGGAAGGACGTGCGCCAAACAGCTCTCCGCCTGGGGCCCAGCTGCCACTACATTTACCCAGTGTGCAGTTAGGGAGATATAGCGTCCCTGGCCGTGCTTACTGGTCCACGTATCTGTGGTTAGGTGGACCTTGCTACAGATGGCGTTGCGCAGTGCACACTTGATTTTATCGGATACTTGGTTGTGCAGGGAAGGCACGGCTCTCTTGGAGAAGTAGTGGCGGCTGGGAACAACATACTGTGGGACAGCAAGCGACATGAGCTGTTTGAAGCTGTCTGTGTCCACCAGCCTAAATGACAGCATTTCATAGGCCAGCAGTTTAGAAATGCTGGCATTCAGGGCCAGGGATCGAGGGTGGCTAGGTGGGAATTTACGCTTTCTCTCAAATGTTTGTGAGATGGAGAGCTGAACGCTGGCGTGTGACATGGTTGAGACGCTTGGTGACGGAGGTGGTGGTGTTGGTGGTACATCCCCTGTTTGCTGGGCGGCAGGTGCCAACGTTCCTCCAGAGGCGGAGGAAGAGGCCGAGGCGGCAGCAGCAGAAGAGGCCGAGGCGGCAGCAGCAGAAGAGGTAGCAGGGGGAGCCTGAGTGACTTCCTTGGTTTTAAGGTGTTTACTCCACTGCAGTTCATGCTTTGCATGCAGGTGCCTGGTCATGCAGGTTGTGCTCAGGTTCAGAACGTTAATGCCTCGCTTCAGGCTCTGATGGCACAGCGTGCAAACCACTCGGGTCTTGTCGTCAGCACATTGTTTGAAGAAGTGCCATGCCAGGGAACTCCTTGAAGCTGCCTTTGGGGTGCTCGGTCCCAGATGGCGGCGGTCAGTAGCAGGCGGAGTCTCTTGGCGGCGGGTGTTCTGCTTTTGCCCACTGCTCCCTCTTTTGCTACGCTGTTGGCTCGGTCTCACCACTGCCTCTTCCTCCGAACTGTGAAAGTCAGTGGCACGACCTTCATTCCATGTGGGGTCTAGGACCTCATCGTCCCCTGCATCGTCTTCCACCCAGTCTTGATCCCTGACCTCCTGTTCAGTCTGCACACTGCAGAAAGACGCAGCAGTTGGCACCTGTGTTTCGTCATCATCAGAGACATGCTGAGGTGGTATTCCCATGTCCTCATCATCAGGAAACATAAGTGGTTGTGCGTCAGTGCATTCTATGTCTTTCACCGCTGGGGAAGGGCTAGGTGGATGCCCTTGGGAAACCCTGCCAGCGGAGTCTTCAAACAGCATAAGAGACTGCTGCATAACTTGAGGCTGAGACAGTTTCCCTGGTATGCATGGGGGTGATGTGACAGACTGATGGGGTTGGTTTTCAGGCGCCATCTGTGCGCTTTCTGCAGAAGACTCGGTGGGAGATAATGTGAACGTGCTGGATCCACTGTCGGCCACCCAATTGACTAATGCCTGTACCTGCTCAGGCCTTACCATCCTTAGAACGGCATTGGGCCCCACCATATATCGCTGTAAATTCTGGCGGCTACTGGGACCTGAGGTAGTTGGTACACTAGGACGTGTGGATGTGGCAGAACGGCCACGTCCTCTCCCAGCACCAGAGGGTCCACTAACACCACCACGACCATGTCCAAGTCCGCGTCCCTTACTAGATGTTTTCCTCATTGTTATGGTTCACCACAACAACAAAAATATTATTTGGCCCAATGTATTGTATTCAAATTCAGCGGGATATAAATTTGAGGCCTAGTATTTAGGCGCTGGGTGACCGGTATGGATTTAGTGACAGAATTAGACTTGGAAATGCACAGTAGCGTGTGTGTGAAGTTATTCTGAATGACCCTATGTGCACCTTGTATATTATATAGCCTTTTAGGGATAGATTTCAAATAGCTCTGATATAGCAGGAACCACTAAATTATGAAATTGCTAAATTGGGAATTGTATTTCAACCCAGAACAAAAAATGTGCTTTGACGGACACTAAATAACTTTCCCAGCCACAACAGGACCGCGGTAACGAGAGATTTAGCGGGATATAAATTTGAGGCCTAGTATTTAGGCGCTGGGTGACCGGTATGGATTTACTAACAGAATTAGACTTGGAAATGCACAGTAGCGTGTGTGTGAAGTTATTCTGAATGACCCTATGTGCACCTTGAATATTATATACCCTTTTAGGGATAGATTTCAAATAGCTCTGATATAGCAGGAACCACTAAATTATGAAATTGCTAAATTGGGAATTGTATTTCAACCCAGAACAAAAAATGTGCTTTGATGGACACTAAATAACTTTCCCAGCCACAACAGTACAGCGGTAACGAGAGATTTAGCGGGATATAAATTTGAGGCCTAGTATTTAGGCGCTGGGTGACCGGTATGGATTTAGTGACAGAATTAGACTTGGAAATGCACAGTAGCGTGTGTGTGAAGTTATTCTGAATGACCCTATGTGCACCTTGAATATTATATACCATTTTAGGGATAGATTTCAAATAGCTCTGATATAGCAGGAACCACTAAATTATGAAATTGCTAAATTGGGAATTGTATTTCAACCCAGAACAAAAAATGTGCTTTGACGGACACTAAATAACTTTCCCAGCCACAACAGGACAGCGGTAACGAGAGATTTAGCGGGATATAAATTTGAGGCCTAGTATTTAGGCGCTGGGTGACCGGTATGGATTTAGTGACAGAATTAGACTTGGAAATGCACAGTAGCGTGTGTGTGAAGTTATTCTGAATGACCCTATGTGCACCTTGAATATTATATTCCCTTTTAGGGATAGATTTCAAATAGCTCTGATATAGCAGGAACCACTAAATTATGAAATTGCTAAATTGGGAATTGTATTTCAACCCAGAACAAAAAATGTGCTTTGACGGACACTAAATAACTTTCCCAGCCACAACAGGACAGCGGTAACGAGAGATTTAGCGGGATATAAATTTGAGGCCTAGTATTTAGGCGCTGGGTGACCGGTATGGATTTACTAACAGAATTAGACTTGGAAATGCACAGTAGCGTGTGTGTGAAGTTATTCTGAATGACCCTATGTGCACCTTGAATATTATATACCCTTTTAGGGATAGATTTCAAATAGCTCTGATATAGCACGAACCACTAAATTATGAAATTGCTAAATTGGGAATTGTATTTCAACCCTGAACAAAAAATGTGCTTTGACGGACACTAAATAACTTGCCCAGCCACAACAGTACAGCGGTAACGAGAGATTTAGCGGGATATAAATTTGAGGCCTAGTATTTAGGCGCTGGGTGACCGGTATGGATTTAGTGACAGAATTAGACTGGGATATGGCCAAAAAATAACCACACTATTGCTGGTTAAATGCACTTGGTGACGGGCGCAGCTTGCCCCTGATGTAGTATATGGCCAAAAAATGAACAGACTATTGCTGGTTAAATGCACTTGGTGTCACAGCTTGACGAACCACACTACTGAGGGTTAAATGCACTCGGTGACGGGCGCAGCTTGCCCCTGATGTAGTATATGGCCAAAAAATGAACAGACTATTGCTGGTTAAATGCACTTGGTGACAGGCGCAGCTTGCCCCTGATTTAGTATATGGCCAAAAAATGAACAGACTATTGCTGGTTAAATGCACTTGGTGTGATAGCTTGACCAACCACACTACTGAGGGTTAAATGCACTTGGTGACGGGCGCAGCTTGCCCCTGATGTAGTATATGGCCAAAAAATGAACAGACTATTGCTGGTTAAATGCACTTGGTGACGGGCGCAGCTTGCCCCTGATTTAGTATATGGCCAAAAAATGAACAGACTATTGCTGGTTAAATGCACTTGGTGTGATAGCTTGACCAACCACACTACTGAGGGTTTAAATGCACTTGGTGACGGGCGCAGCTTGCCCCTGATGTAGTATATGGCCAAAAAATGAACAGACTATTGCTGGTTAAATGCACTTGGTGTCACAACTTGACCAACCACACTACTGAGGGTTAAATGCACTTGGTGACGGGCGCAGCTTGCCCCTGATGTAGTATATGGCCAAAAAATGAACAGACTATTGCTGGTTAAATGCACTTGGTGACAGGCGCAGCTTGCCCCTGATTTAGTATATGGCCAAAAAATGAACAGACTATTGCTGGTTAAATGCACTTGGTGTGATAGCTTGACCAACCACACTACTGAGGGTTAAATGCACTTGGTGACGGGCGCAGCTTGCCCCTGATGTAGTATATGGCCAAAAAATGAACAGACTATTGCTGGTTAAATGCACTTGGTGACGGGCGCAGCTTGCCCCTGATTTAGTATATGGCCAAAAAATGAACAGACTATTGCTGGTTAAATGCACTTGGTGTGATAGCTTGACCAACCACACTACTGAGGGTTAAATGCACTTGGTGACGGGCGCAGCTTGGCCTTGATGTAGTATATGGCCAAAAAATAAACAGACTATTGCTGGTTAAATGCACTTGGTGTGACAGCTTCACCCTGATGTAGGCTTTAGCCAAAAAACAACCACAGCATTGAGGGTTAAATGCACTTGGTGACAGGCGCAGCTTGCCCCTGATGTAGTATATGGCCAAAAAATAAACAGACTATTGCTGGTTAAATGCACTTGGTGTGACAGCTTCACCCTGATGTAGGCTTTAGCCAAAAAACAACCACACCATTGAGAGTTAAATGCACTTGGTCGCAGCTTGTGCTGGCGCACCACAAGACACAAAATGGCCGCCGATCACCCCAGAAAAATGTGACTGACAAACGGTCTGGGCAGCCTAAAAACAGTGAGCAATTGAGTATCAGCAGCTCAATGACCCACAGCTGCAGATCGATCAATAATCAAGTCCTTTGGAGGAGTTAATCTGCCTAATCTCGCCCTACTGTCGCAGCCGCAACCTCTCCCTACGCTAATCAGAGCAGAGTGACGGGCGGCGCTATGTGACTCCAGCTTAAATAGAGGCTGGGTCACATGGTGCTCTGGCCAATCACAGCCATGCCAATAGTAGGCATGGCTGTGACGGCCTCTTGGGGCAAGTAGTATGACGCTTGTTGATTGGCTGCTTTGCAGCCTTTCAAAAAGCGCCAAGAAAGCGTCACAAAAGCGCCAAGAAAGCGACGAACACCGAACCTGAACCCGGACTTTTACGAAAATATCCGGGTTCGGGTCCGTGTCACGGACACCCCAAAATTCGGTACGAACCCGAACTATACAGTTCGAGTTCGCTCATCCCTATTTATTGGGCCTTACAAAATCTTGTCCGTCATCAATCCTGTTGCCTACCGTCTTGATCTTCCTCAGACTTGGAAGATCCATAATGTTTTTCATAGGTTCTTATTAAGACCTTATGTCCAACCCATTGTACCCTCGTCTTTGCCTCCTCCTCCGATTGTGGTTGATGGTAATCTTGAATTTCAGGTCTCTAGGATTGTGGATTCTCGTGTTGTCCGCGGTTCTCTCCAGTACCTTGTTCATTGGGAGGGTTATGGTCCTGAGGAGAGGATGTGGGTCCCAGTGACGGACATTAAGGCCACTCGTCTCATCAGGGCTTTCCATAGGTCCCATCCTGAGAAGGTGGGCTCTGAGTGTCCGGAGTCCACTCGTAGAAGGAGGGGTACTGTCACCACCAGACATCTGAGAAGCTCTGACAGACGTCCTTCAGAACCTCCTCCTTGAGGTTACTTTTGTTTTGCTTTCATTTTCTCAACTCGTTAGCCTCTCTCAGCTGTCATGTAGTTGCACTGATTGCATCCCTTTAAATCCCTCCCCATACTGCATTACTTTGTGGTTTATATTACTTCCTGGACTGTGTGCATGCTGATCCTACTTCTGAGTCTTCAACAGATAATTTTTGTTCATTCATTTGTGTTTTCCTGTTTGCTGGATCCCAGGTGACCCTGACTCCCTTCGTATCAAGTGTAGGGAGCCGGTGGTCGTGTCCACTCACTATTATAGGGTGCTCATGTGTTACACAGTCGAGGTACGAGGATATGCTATCATCTACCATTGGGATTTTCGCATAGGCTGAGCAGTTAGGGAGAGAGCCAGATCTGATGCAGGGCTCTCCCTTTTGTTCCTTAGTTTTGGATCCAGTCAGTCAGATCTTCATTTTGTGTCTTCTAGTTTCCTGTACACCTTCCGTGACATCTAGACTTAAGTTGCTGCTTATGGAGCTGGTACTGCTCCTGTTCCCCAGCAGTCATGGCAGTGAAACGTGAGCGCAGCGGGCCCCCCCCCCCCCGGTCAGACCTGCGTGTGGGTGGTCAATGGCGCACATAGGCAGTGGGCAATTGACTACATAGAATGTCTCGATAGCAGTCCAGTTTTCCCTCCCGGGGGGGAAAAAAAGGCCCCCATTTTGGACCGGCAGCGAGGGTCTAATATGGTGCAGAACCAGTAGTCATCCATCTGCCGAATGGTGACAATTAGGCTGTCACTACACAAGCAACTGAGCATACATCGGGCCAATTGTGCAAGTGTGACTCGGAGGGACTCCCTGCCTCCATCTCAACTGAATACTGCCACAGTGTGCCTAGGTCATCTGCCTATTCTTCCTCATCGCCCTGTAGCTCCTCCTGCTGCTCCTTCTACTCCTCCTCTCCATCACCTGTGTAGAAAAAAACTGTCATTTCTCTATGCATTGCTTGTGCTTGAATGTCCTCCTCCACCTCTAGTTCAGCCCCCGCAGGGCTCATAGTTATATAGTTACATAGTTAATACAGTTGAAAAAAGACATAAGTCCATAAGTTCAACCAAGGGATAGGTGGGGAAACGAATCCCAGAAGATTTCTACACATTTTCATAAGCATTAATGTTGTTTACTTTTAAGAATTCATCTATACCATATTTAAAACTGTTTACTGTTCCTTCTGTAACCACGTCCTGAGGAAGTCTATTCCACAGATTAACAGTTCTTACAGTAAAGAAGTTTTGACGCTTCTGGAGACTGAACTTTTTTTTCTCCAGTTGGAGGCAGTGCCCCCTTGTCTTTTGAGGGCATTTTACATAGAATAGTTTTTCTCCGTATTTTTTGTATGACCGATTTATATATTTGTATAGATTAATCATGTCCCCCTTAGAGGTCTCTTCTCAAAACTAAATGAATTCAATTCTTTAAATCTTTCTTCATAACTAAGACCCTCCATGCCTCTTATCAATTTAGTCGCTCTCCCTATACTTTTTCCAGCTGCAGGACGTCCTTTCTATTGACTGGTGCCCAGAACTGAACTTGATATTCCTGCCCCACGAGTCCATGCCTCGCTTAATGCATGACAATATCCTGGTGGCCATAGAAGTAGCTGATTGACATTGTATGCTGTTATTCAATCTATGATCTACAAGGACACCCAAATCCTTTTCTGCAAGTGACTCCCCCAGTGTTACATCCCCTAGTACATATGAAGCACAGATATTATAACTACCAAGATGCATAACTTTACATTTATCCACATTGAACCTCATTTGCCAAGCTGATGCCCAATCACTCTAAGTGTTCAAGTCAGCTCTTAGTTTATGGACATCTTCCACAGTACTATATAGCTTAGTGTCATCTGCAAAAATAGAAGTGGCGCTATTAATCCTGTCCACGATATCATTAATAAATAAACTAAATAATAGAGGACCCAGCACTGAACCTTGGGGTACACCACTTATAACCCGGGACCATTCTGAATAGAAATCATTGACCACAACTCTGTGGACCTGGTCCTTCAGACAGTTTTTAATCCAATTACAGACTATACTCTCCAAGCCTATAGGTCTATAAATTACCTGTGGAGGACCTAGATCCTTTTTTAAATATGCACACCACATTTGCCTTGCACTAATCACTTGGCACTGTACCAGTACCTTGAGAATCTTTAAACATTATAAACAGGGGCACAGCAATTACTGAACTGAGCTCTTTAAGCACTCTTGGGTATAATCCATCTGGACCCGGAGCCTTGTTCACATTTACCTTATTTAACTGATCTTGGACCATATCTACAGTTAGCCAATTGAGTATAAGGCCTCTTGCACACGAACGTGGGCCAGCCGCATGTGGATCCTATTCACTTGAATCGGGTCCTCTATCTGCGCGTTCCGCAAAAAGATAGGACAAGTTCTATCTTTTTGTGGAAAGAAAGCACAGAACAAAATTCCACAAAAGCACTACATAGTGCTAGCGTGGGGTTCTGATCCGTGCTTCCGCACCGCATCTCTGGATTTGCGGACCCATTCAAGTGAATGCACACGGCTGGGGGACACACGGCAGGGGGACACATGGCCGTGTGCAAGAGGCATATTACTGGATCTACTAACAGCCCCAGCACCACAGATATCAGCTCCTTTTTCTTCTTCTGCACAAAGCTAAACAACTCATTTATTAACTCTGCCTTTTACTTATCTTTAGTGACTAACCCCCATTTACCATTATTTAGGGGCCCTACCTGCTCAGACCTTGGTTTTTAGCATTTATATATTTATACTCAATGTGAATTTAAAGCTCTCCCATTTATCATCAGTATTATTATGTGACAGTAGCTGCTCCCAGTCTATGCCCTGAAGTGCTGCCCTTAACCCAGGGAAATTAGCCTTTTTTAAATTCAGTGTCTTTGCTCTGCCTGACAGAGTTTGCTTCTTATAGTTTAGGGGGATTATAATTATATTGTGGTCACTATTATTACCTAATGTATCTCAAAAAGTGTCTTTGCTCTGCCTGACAGAGTTTGCTTCTTATAGTTTAGGGGGGATATAATTATATTGTGGTCACTATTACCTAATGTAGCTCAAAAAGTTACATTTCTAACAAGCTCTGCATCATTAGAAATTACCAGATCACAACATTGCACCTAGTGGGAGCTTCTGCAAACTGGTCCATAAAGTGGTCCTGCAGCAAGTTGAGGAATCTTCTCCCATTTGGGGTTGAGGCAGAACCATGACCCCAGTAAATGTCTGGGAAGTTAAAATATCCCATTATGACCACTGTACCAACCTATGCATCCCGATCGATTTGGTTATACAGTTGTGCTTCTTTCTCCTTTGTGATGTTAGGGGGTTTATAGATTACACCAAGTATTATTTTTTCAGTGTTAATATCCCTTTGAAATTCCACCCATATGGTTTCCACATCCTCACCATCCTCACCCACAATTGCCTCTTTCACACTTGTCTTCATATCACTCCTCACATACAGGCACTCACCACCTCCTTTTCTATTGACCCTGTCTTTTCTAAATAGTGTAAAACCTTCAATATTAACATCCCAGTCATGCGAAGAGTCCAACCATGTCTCAGCCACATCAACTATATCTATGTGTTCTTCTAGCCTCCAGCTCCCCCATTTTGCTAGCTAGACTTCTGGCATTTTTGAAAATACATTTTTAATTACTATTACCTGTAAAGTGAATATCTGGGATTTTTGGGTATCCTTGGTTGATGTTTGTATGTAACAGGTTCTTGTTATCAGCAGTTCTATTTTTCATCAGTGTATAGTTCTGCCCAGTCTTCTCTCTACTTTCCTCACTAACCCCAGCCCCCACAAAATCCCCACTGTCCCCTCCTATATCCCACTCTATATCTACACTATCTAACCCCTTATTAATATGACCCCAAGCAACCCTCCCCCCAGATCCTAGTTTAAAAGCTCCTCCAGCCGTCTAACCATTTTTTCCCCCAGGGCAGTTGCACACTCCCCATTAAGGTGCAGCCCGTCCCTATTGTAGAGCCTGTAACTGACTGAGAAGTTGGCCCATTTCTTCATGAACCCAAACCCTTCCTTCACCAGCTTCTGAGCCACTTATTTAACTCCCTAAGCTCCCGTTGTCTCTCTGGTGATGCTCAAGGCACTGGTAGTATTTCTGAAAACACTACCTTGGATGTCCTGGACTCATGGAGCTTCTCTCCTAGTTCCCTAAAATAATTTTTAAGGAACTTCCATCTCCCCCTGACTTTGTCATTGGTGCCAATGTGTACCGTGACTGCCGGGTCTTCCCAAGCCCCACCCAGCAGTCTGTCAAGCCGATCCGCAATATGCCAAACCCGAGCACTGTTTGGCATTCACAGTCTCGGTGACAGATGACCCTGTCTGTCCTCCAAATAATAGAATCTCCTACCACCAGCATTTGCCTGACCTTTGCTGCACTGGTTTTCCCATCCTTCCTGCAGCGGTCATCTTCCTGGTTGCTAGGAGAAACGCCCTGCTGCAGTGTTGCTGGCCCTGGGCTTTCATCCCTAATATCATCCAAACAGGCATATTTACTAAGGTGTTCCAGCTCAGGACTAGCCTCCCTGGCTCTTTTCCATATACCCCTTCTTCCTACAATAACCCACCTGCTGACCTGATTATCCTGATCTTGCCCTCCTCCTCCCACCTCTATTTCACTGACCCCAGTCAGTGCCTGCACAGTGAGGTCTAAGCCTCTCTCTAAGTTTGCAATTCCCCTAAGTATTTCAAGCTGCTTATTTAGATCCACGATCTGGGCTTCCAAATATGCAACATGATTGCATCTAGTGCGAATATATTCACCCTCAAATGACTTTTCAAGGCATGCATACATTGCACAGAAAACACACTTGGTAGCATTGTCCATGGAGCACATGTGTAGATAGGGATGTACAGTAAAGAAGGAAAACAGTCAATACAGTCAGGTCCATAAATATTGGGACATTGACACAATTCTATCATTTTGGGCTCTATACACCACCACAATGGATGTGAAATGAAACAAACAAGATGTGCTTTAACTGCAGACTGTCAGCTTTAATTTGAGGGTATTTACATCCAAATCAGGTGAACAGTATAGGAATTAAAACAGTTTGAAAATGTGTCTCCTGCTTGTTAAGGGACCAAAAGTAATGGAACAATTGGTGTCTCAGCTGTTCCATGGTCAGGTGTGTGTTATTCCCTCATTATCCCAATTACAATGAGCAGATAAAAGGTCCAGAGTTAATTTCAAGTGTGCTATTTGCATTTGGAAGCTTTTGCTGTCAACTCTCAAGAGCTGTCACTATCAGTGAAGCAAGCCATCATTAGGCTGAAAAAACAAAACAAACCCATCAGAGAGATAGCAAAAACATTAGGCGTGGCCAAAACAACTGCTTAGAACATCCTTAAAAAGAAGGAACTCACCGGTGAGCTCAGCAACACCAAAAGACCCGGAAGACCACGGAAAACAACTGTGGTGGATGACCGAAGAATTCTTTCCCTGGTGAAAAAAACACCCTTCGCAACACTTGGCCAGATCAAGAACACTCTCCAGGAGGTAGGTGTATGTGTGTCAAAGTCTACAATCAAGAGTAGACTTCACCAGAGTGAATACAGAGGGTTCACCACAAGATGTAAACCATTGGTGAGCCTAATATTTATATTTTTTTAATGTAATTTTTACACAATGATATCATTTTTTTAAGCAAAAATAAATAAATCATGTTTTAGTGTTTCCATAGTCTGAGAGCCATAATTTTTTCAGTTTTTAGGTGATTATTTTGGGTAGGGTATGATTTTTGCAGGATAAGATGACGGTTTTATTGGTACTATTTTGGGGTGCGTGTGACTTTTTGATCACTTGCTATTACAATTTTTGTAATGTGAGGTGACAAAAAATGGTTTATTTAGCACAGTTTTTATTAAAAATTTTTGACGGGGTTCATCTGAGGGGTTAGGTCATGTGATATTTTTATAGAATCGGTCGATACGGACGCGGCAATACCTATTATGTATACTTTTTTTTTTGCCCCCTATTTTTTACCAATTTTTTTTTTTACTTTATTTTGGGAAAATGACATTTTTGTTTATTTTTACTTGAAACTTTTAATATTTTGGGGGGGAAACTTTATTGTAAACTTTTTTTTTTTCACTTTATTTTTTGTCCCACTTTGGGACTTGAACTTTTGGGAGTCACTTCTGTATTGGAATGCATTGGCTGTATGAGTAAGGCCTCATGTACACAACCGTTGTGTGCATTTGCATCCGTTCCGTCATTTTTCACAGTTTAGCGGAGGTCCCTTTCATTTCTATGGATCTGTGAAAAAAAACTGATAGTCCTAAGTTTTTTCTCCGCGTCCGTGATTCCAGTCCGTCAAAAAAATATAACCTGTCCTATTCTTGTCAGTGGAAAATGGAGGACGGACCCATTCAAGTCAATGGGTTCGTAAAAAAAAACGGATGCACAACTGGTATGTCATCCGTGTCCGCGTCCGTTTTTTTCTACAAGACCTTGGTGCAATAAAATTACACTTTTCATTAACCTTTCTTTTTTTTTTCCCTGTCAGACAAAAAAAAAAAAAGGAAGACACAAGGAAACACAACTGAAGCAAAATCGGACACGGACCACTGAAGCCAAATCACTGACAGTAAAAAAAACACTGTCGTGTGCATGAGGCCTAATACAGTGAGTATTACTCATACAGCTTCCGGCCTGTGAGATCCATGCCATCGGGTCCCCCCTACAGCCGCTTGGGGACCCGATAGCACCACCCGCCGCAACCGCAGGTAAAAACCTGCGGTTTGCAGCGATCGCCAACACGTGGGGGTCACGGGACCCCCCCCCCCCCGCGCGCATTTAGCCAAGGTGCCTGCTCAATGATTTGAGCAGGCACCTTGTTCCGATTACCTCCTGCCGGGCGGCTGTGATCGGAAATACACTTGACGTACCGGTTCGTCATGTGTCCTTAAGTACCAGGACAACATGCCGTACCGGTACGTCATGTGTACTGAAGAGGTTAAATGTACTCTGTAAGCAGCAATGACCATGCTAGACTGCTGACAGCTCTTGGTCTGGGGAAAGCAGTACAAGCACACCTGTTCTGGAGCTTTGATTATCATGATTAGTGAGAATATGAACTTTTATTCTGCCAGTTTCTGCTCCGTGGAGGGAACTTGTCATTGAGGGAAGCATAGTGTAATAACAGACCCACTGATTTCAGCAGTCTGGCACTCTTGTTTTTTTTTAAATCATATAATTTTTATTATTATTATTATCATCAATTGTCTTCCAAATCAAATATCCAAGCATCAAAAAGACATTGGTTACAGAAAATAAACATGTACAATATTACTCATACATGGTGTACACAATGCATATCTTATGATTGTAAGACATTACAAGCGACAATTTCCAGGATCAGATAGGATTCTTATAGTAAACCTAATCTCGTACCCTCCCACCAACAAATAACCCTATAAACTCACCCCCCTCCCAAACCCTCCAAGAGCAGGACATAGTTACAATAGGTGCATTACTACCTCACATTCCTTCTGTATAGGCACCGTACCAATGATTTTGGCACTGACTAATAACAGTAATTTCAAGTTAGCTATATTTCCATACAGTTACAGTATTCAGCCCACGAACCTATATCACGTCCCTACGCAAAACGATCACCAGCCGTCACTAGCAGACACTCATCATACACTCCACCAGCCGTAAACTGTCCCTCCCCTTGACCGCATTCAGAATCACACTACTGAATTACATACAATTATTCTCACCAACTAGCTTTACCGAGTACCTAGTATACTCCTCGTAAGCGCTAACCAAGGGCTGCAGCAGCCCGAGTTATCTATCCAACTGCCCCAAATTGCCTCAAACTTGGTCAGGCATTTCCTTTTCTGATATACACCCCTCTCAAGGCGAACTACCGTATTCAATCTAGCAACATACTCCGAGACATCCGGGGGTATCTCCTGTATCCATTTTGCCGCAATAGTCTTCCTCGCCTGATATAACATCCTCTCTATCCCAGTAGCTACTGTCGATTGTAAATTATCCTCTGGTAGTATTCCTAAAACACAAATTTTCGGATCCATCTTAAATTTAGTATTATATACCTTATTAACAAGATGTAGTACTGCCTTCCAGTAGGAGGTCAATGAGGGGCATGACCATATCATATGTAAAAGACCAGCTTCAGCGTTACCACACTTCGGGCAATTGGGACTGTCCCTGTATCCTACTTTATGCAGAAATATCAGAGTCCTATATACTCTGTGTACTAGGTACAGCTGAGAGAGACGTGCAGCCTCGCTAAGAGATAGAGTGGTGGTAAGCGCTACTACCTCTGACCATTGTTCATCTGTAAGCTCACCCAAATCTCTTTCCCATTGATGCCTACTTTTTAGCGGATGTCCTTTGAGAAAGTCTTCCAATAGGGCCTGATACATCATGGAAATTGCCCCTTTTACCGACCCAGCAGCTACCACTGTGTTCAGTGCATGATTAGATGTAAACACTATTGGAGTCACTTTGGCTTGAGCATCTAATGCATGCCTGAGTTGTAAGTATCTATAGAACTGTGAGGAAGGAAGCCCAAACTCTGAGCATAACTCTTGATATTGTTTTAATATCCCACCCGAGAAGATATGGCTCAGATTCCATATTCCCTTATCATACCATTTAGAGAATCCAGTCAGGCCCTCTAACGTTTGTAGTGCTGAGTTCCTCCAAATAGGTGAGATATTAATATATCCCTCTATTCCTAAAATATGCCTGGTTTTACTCCAAACCTTTCTCATGAGCACCAATATTGGGATACGCCCTACATCTTCTTTCACCCTTCCTTCAATGGCCGCCAATGGAGGAGATCTATCTGACACCCATCCCATCAACTGCCCACTTTTCGCACCTGGGCTACCCAACACTCCCCAACCCTTGAAATGCTGCAATTGGGCCGACAAGAAATAAAGTGAAGGATTGGGCAGAGCAAGGCCCCCTGCATCTTTATTCCTCTGTAGTATTTCATACTTTATCCTACCCCAATTGTTTTTCCATAGAAAAAAACAAAATAATCGTAAGATTTTATGAAAATAGTGCACGGGAATCCAGATAGGAGAATTGTGCAGAACATAGAGCAATTGCGGCATAAGGATCATTTTTAACAAATTTCCCCTCCCTATCACTGACAAAGGCAGTTTATGCCATATTGTGATCTTACTTTTAAATTTCCCCAACAGAGGTAAGAGGTTATTAGTAATATACTCTGCGGGGTTCATTGACACTATTACTCCAAGATACTTAAAAGATTGCACCACCTTAAGCTCGGAAAAAGCAGCAGAGCGTGACGGTATTTGAGAGGATACTGGAAGAATCACCGACTTATCCCAATTTATAAGTAATCCAGACTGGTCGCCAAACTGAGACACCACAGATATTATAGAATCCATATACTTCTCCAGATCATTCACATATAACGATACTCGCTCCTCAATAGAGCCCCTCAATAACCCTCCCACCAAAGATGTAGAACACAGGAGACAAGCCAAGGGTTCAATGGCTATCGCAAATAATAAAGGGGACAGCGGACAACCTTGTCTTGTCCCCCTCTCTAGAGCAATTGTTGACGACAAATGTCCATTAACTCTTATTCTAGCCCTGGGTTCACAGTACAAAAGTTTAACCCACTTCATAAAACCGATACCAAAGCCCATCTTAGTCATGACCGCCCACTAATAGTCCCATTCAACGCTATCAAATGCCTTAGCAGCATCAAGAGAGACCACAGCAGCCCTATTATCCAAAGTATCCCTACCTTCTAACTGGAGATTTAAGAACAGCCGTCTAAGATTCAGAGCCGCAGATTTACCAGGCATGAAGCCGGATTGGTCATCATGAATAATGGTGTGAATGACTCTGTTTAGCCGATTAGCTAAAAATTTTGCCAAAAGTTTTACATCAACTGTCAGGAGGGAGATAGGCCTATATGAATCTACCAGTGATGGGTCTTTACCTGGTTTGGGTATTACAACAACTATCGCCTCTCTCATGGAAGAAGGCAGAATACCACTACTATAGGCATTTTTAAATACTTCAAGAAGGTGTGGAAGTAGCAGTTCCCCATGCTTTTTATAAAATTCCCCAGGAAGACCATCCCCACCAGGCGCCTTCTCGTTAGGCAAAGATTTCAGTGCCTCTTCCAATTCCTCCAATGTTATGTCCTTTGTTATGACTTTTAGACTTCCTAATGCTGATGTGTTTAATATATAGCCCCCTAACATAAGCCTTCATAGCATCCCACACCACATCCATTGACGTCGAGCCTACATTAATAGCCAGAAAATCAGCAATAGCCCTGGAAATCACAGTTCCAGTATCCACTATTGATAACCAGAATGGGTTCAGACGCCAAATAGGTCTCGCAGCATGTACATGGGCACCTACTTCCAAGGTTATCAATAACGGAGAATGGTCAGATATACTACGAGGTAGATACGAAATTCCCTTTGTCAAGGTTACTAAAGATAAGGATCAAATAGCCAAGTCTATTCTGGACAAGGAACCATGCGTTGTTGAATGACATGAATACTGACATTGCGTAGGATTTAATGTTCTCCAAATATCACATAGGTCCACCTCTGATATCAGTCGCGCCAGAGAAGTATGAGCAGCGGAGCATGTTCCCAGCCCACTATGGAATTTGTCCAAGGAGCCGTTAAGATACATATTAAAATCCCCTATAACCAGCATTGGAACAGATGGGAACGTAGACGTGAAGGAAATAATCAGCTTCATAACTTCAGCTGAATATGGGGGGGAACATACACCGCCGCTAAAACAACCCTAAATTGAAAAATATGACAATCCAGACACACAAACCTCCCACCATCGTCAATATACGATTCATGAACAGCAAATGGTATAGATCTATGAACCAGAATACTGACCCCCCTGGCATGTGTGGAGTGTGTAGAGTGATATTCACAACCCACCCATGCTCTATGCGCCAAGTGTGTCCTGTCAACGGGGTTTCAGACAAACATACAATAGCTGGCTGTATATCTTTCAGGGCATGAAAAATTGCCGCGTGTTTGGTCGCTTGTGACATGCCCCGTACATTCCAGGCCACTATATTAACAGAAGACATCGTGAGCACACATAATCATACATAAAAGCTGGTGCCGATAGATCCATAGAAACCTCCTATCAGAGATAATTGTAAAGATAGAGCCTGCTCCCAGAATCCCCCCCCCCAACATTCTTAAACATTTTGTAAGTTATAAACTTGATGCATAGGGGTATATCATACATACACAAAGTGAACCTAACCGCCATAGGTTAATAGTATAAACACAGGAAAAAAAGCAGTTTCCTATAGCATAGTGGCGCATCAACCTGGATACACATAAGAACAATTTACTCATCCTCCTACCCTGCACTATAATAACCCAGACAAAGTAGAAAAAAACCGACTCTAAGTCAGGATATACAACCGCCCTCCTTATATGAATATAACAAAGTACCACATATTTATATCTGGCATTATGAAATATCAGTAAGCAAACATTATAATAGAAAGAGTTCTATCAGTAATATCACCAAATCCTCAGGTATTGTTGCCACGTTGATCTTTCTCATGGGTGTCCAGCCATTGGCATGCTTCAACCGGATCTTCAAACATATGTGTGGATCCGTTTGCCACTACCCGAAGTTTAGCCGGGTATAACATGGAATAAGGCCACTGCTGTAGCCTCAGACGTTTCTTTACGTCCAGAAATTTCGCCCTCCGTTTCTGAATTTCCGCAGAAAAATCCGGGAACATCAGGACTCGGCTACCATCAATCTGAATGTCAGGGATATCTCTGGCAGCTTTAAGAATGTCGTCTCGGTCCCTGTAGTGTAGAACTTTAATCAGGAGAGGTCTTGGAGGCGCCCCTGGAGGCGGAGGCCGAAACGGCACCCTATGTGCCCGTTCTATTGCAAAAAGTGGGGATAGCTTTTCTTTGCCAATAATGTCCACCAGCCATTTTTCCATATACGAGACTGGGTCCGAGCCCTCAGTGCGTTCCAGTATCCCAATAAAGCGCACGTTATTGCGTCTCAGCCGATTTTCCAAATCATCAGACTTAGCTATTAGCAACGAAACGTTATGAATAACACGCTGTAAGTCTCTCTTAACAGGTGGCAATTGGTCTTGCTTATCACTGATGCGACCCTCCAATTCCCCCACTCTCTCCTTAAATTGCCACATATCTTGACGAATTAATAAAACTTCCTCCTTGAGGCCTCCCATATTAGTGTTTAGGGACGTGAGGGCTGTGCTGCACTGCGCCACCATCTTGTATACGTCCGCAATAGTAGGTTCAGAGACGGGCTCCACTTCTGGCGGCAATACCGGACCCACCTTTTGCTTTACAATTGAGGCATAGGTGGCTGCTTCCTGGGGCTCCGCTCCCCTCACCTCATTGGATACCTCAGCTTCAGGCTCCGAATCATTAGCTGCAGCGGCCGGGGTGCGGGCAAATCTTCCCAACTTTACCGCCACATCGGAGAGCTTAGCAGCTTGTGCGGCGCCATCTTGCTTAAACGGAGTGTCCGTGCCGCCGTCTCTGCACTCCTTCTCCCTCTGCTTTTGCCTGGTCATGATAGTATCAAGATGCTCCACGGCGTCCAGGGAGGCTTCTGTATGCTGTCGGTCGTCACCGAAGTTAGGCAGGAGGTGGGCAATCTATAAGTATCAGGATACTTTCCAGGAGCTCCGCGCCATGCGTCTCACTACATCGGCAGTCAGGCTATGCCCCAGTCTGTCACTCTTGTGATGGAATTCAGTACTTTTAGAGTACTGATCTGACAAGGACCACAGCACACACCACTCCTATGAGAGACATGAGTCCGCTGCAGCATGCTGTATTCACCCATGTCACTTCTGGACAATTATTAAAAATTTTATTTCCTCTTGAGCATAGTAAATCTGTCAGTCATTCTCTAGAGGTGGAGCAGGGCAGGGGAAACATGCAGCATTGGATTCATCTCTCTCATAATGCTGGCATGGAGTGTGGGCTTTCACAGGTTATTACTCTAAAACTACTGAATTCCGCCACAGGTGTGACAGACCGCTAACATCAGCAGGTCTGTCAATAAAAATATGCTGCTCTCGGTGAGGGCAGCATATTGGAGCTGACATGTTCCCTTTAAGTGCAATGGAGCCACATCTTCACTGTGAAGTTCTCTCCCTCTGCTATACTCATATGTAGTGGTTTCCTGCTTGAATGCTACATCTGTCACTCAAAGTAGAGCAGAGAGAGTCTGTAAAGCAGCTCAATGCAGAGATATTTGTGTTCTGATTTGATAATTGCTACAGTTCTGGGTTGGAGGTTCCTAATTTGAATGTGTTATATATTTACATCAACTAAATAATCATTTATCCTTAATAAAGACATGCTCAAAATGAAAATAGAAAATGTATTAATATAAAAAATAAAGCTTCATGTCGTTAAAAGAAAAGCTTTAACCCCTTCCTGACACAGCATTTTTCTTGTTTTTGCACTTTTGTTTTTCGCTCCCTGTCTTCTTGGAGCCATAACTTTTTTATTTTTCTGTTCACATAGGCGTATGGGGACTTGTTTTTTGCGGGAAAAGTTGTACTTTCTAATGCTACCATTTAATATGGCACTCAATTTAGTAGGAAGTGGGGAAAAAAAAACTCCACATGAGGTGAAATTTGAAAAAAAAAAAAAAAATCCGCCACAGTTTTACGGGTTTTACGGCATATCATAGGTCAGTATGATTATGGCGATATCACAAATGTATAGTTTTTCTTGTGCTTTAATACTTATCTTTTATAGATATGTCTACAGAGATATATGAGGGCTCATTTTTTCAGGATGATCTGTAGTTTTTGATAATCCAATTTTGGGATGTGCATGAATTTTTTATTTTTTATGACTTTTTGATCACTTTTTATTCAATTTTTTGGTAGGTAAAAAGAACCGGCAAATCAGCCATTTATATTTTTTTCCATTATGCCATACACCATATTGGATGTATTTTTCATATGTTAATAGTGTGGGCAATTTTGCATGCAGCGATACACATGATGTTTAATTTTATTTGTTTATTGTATATATACTATATACATTTTTTAAAACTTTTTTTTTTTTAACTTTATATAGGGTCCCCAAGTGGACCACAACATGCAATCATCAGATTATTACAGGCTTATTACCATGACTGAACGCCTAATTCGATCTCTGCTGGGGAGAGGCGTTCCAGCCCGTAAAGAGCGCGCTTCCATGTTTCTGGCCTCTCAAATGCGATGGTCACATTGGAACACAGCCTCTGAGAGGTTTAATATCTGCAATTGGCATTACTGCCAGTCGCGGACATTAGTCGCTGGTTAAGGAGCTCACTCCACTCCGGAACAGGCGCCATCTTTAAAGACCCAACATCCGCCGTACATGTACGACATATGTTGTGAAGGGGTTAAAGTCTCATATTTTCCAGTGCTTGTGATGTGTTATTATCTATTTTGAAGTTCATTTTTTACTCAGCAATGAATGCACATGAAAGTGTTGCAATATAATTTTATAATGCCTTCAGGATAAAAGAACTTCAAAGAACTTTCATTCACCTCTGTGATGATAATATTACTTACTCAAGACATATTGTACTATTTGGGTGCTGGTTTAACCTTTCAAGGAAAGACATTAAAGGCATCTGTCAGCAGATTTGAACCTATGAAACTAAGTGATATAAAATTCTGTCTCAAACTAAGTCAACCAATAATTGGTATAAAGTTAGACAAAAGTGTCTATCCATCCAGCTTGGCAGCTGAAGTCATCTGTGTTGGGCCCATGTTCATATGTGCCTGCATTGCTAAGAAAAAATATGTTTAATATATGAAAATGAACCTCTAAGAGCAATGGGGACATTGCCTTTACACCTAGAGGATCTGCTCTCTACAATGGTTGTACCCTTCGCACTTTATTTGACAAGGCCAGGCAGTGAAATCATGACACCTAGCCATGACCATCAAAGTGGAGAGGCCGTGGCAGTGACAGAGAGAGCAGAGCCTTGAGGTTTAATGACAACACCCCCATTGCTCCTAGAGGCTAATTTGCATATATTAAAACCTTATTGTTCTCAGCAATGAGGGCACATTTGAACATGGGACCAACACAGATGTCTTCAGCTGCCAAGCGCACATGTAACAGGTCAGCCAGTTTCATAGGTACAAATCTGCTGACAGATGTCCTTTAACCACTTCAACCCCGATAGCTGAAACCCCCTTAATAAACAGGCCACTTTTTACACTTCTGCACTACACTACTTTCACCGTTTATTGCTTGGTCATGCAACTTACCACCCAAATGAATGTTACCTCCTTTTCTTCTCACTAATAGAGCTTTCATTTGGTGGTATTTCATTGCGGATGACATTTTTACATTTTTTGTTATTAATCGAAATGTGACAATTTTTTTGCAAAAAAATGACATTTTTCACTTTCAGTTTTTAAATGTTTGGGCAAAAAAAACGACATCCATATATAAATTTTTCACTACATTTATTGTTCTACATGTCTTTGATAAAAAAAATATGTTTGGGCAAAAAAAAAAAAGATGGTTTGGCTAAAAGTTATAGCGTTTACAAACTATGGTACAAAAATGTGAATTTCCGCTTTTTGAAGCAGCTCTGACTTTCTGAGCACCTGTCATGTTTCCTGAGGTTCTACAATGCCCAGACAGTAGAAAAAACCCACAAATGACCCAATTTCGGAAAGTAGACAACCTAAGGTATTCGCTGATGGGCATAGTGAGTTCATAGAACTTTTTATTTTTTGTCACAAGTTAGCGGAAAATGATGATTTTTTTTTTAGATTTTTTTTTTCTTACAAAGTCTCATATTCCACTAACTTGTGACAAAAAATAAAAACTTCCATGAACTCACTATGCCCATCACAAAATACCTTGGGGTGTCTTATTTCCAAAATGGGGTCACTTGTGGCATAGTTATACTGCCCTGGCAATTTAGGGGCCCATATGTGTGAGAAGTAGTTTGCAATCAAAATCTGTAAAAAATGACCGGTGAAATCCGAAAGGTGCACTTTGGAATGTGGGTCCCTTTGCCCACCTAGACTGCAAAAAAGTGTGACACATCTGGTATCGCCGTACTCAGGAGAAGTTGGGGAATGTGTTTTGGGGTGTCATTTTACATATACCCATGCTGGGTGAGAGAAATATCTTGGCAAAAGACAACTTTTCCATTTTTTTTATTCAAAGTTGGCATTTGACAAGATATTTCTCTCACCCAGCATGGGTATATGTAAAATGACACCCCAAAACACATTCCCCAACTTCTCCTGAGTACGGAGATACCAGATGTGTGCCACTTTTTTGCAGCCTAGGTGGGCAAAGGGGCACATAGAGGGCTTTGCTCGCAGATAGTTGTACTAATGTGGAGAAAGGTTCCTCTATTTTTACCACACCTCCAACATATATCAGAGGCTGTAGGCGAATACAGGGCCGTAATATCCGGCGTTTTGTACCATCTAGTTAGGATCTTGTATCCATTTTCCTGTATGCGCACACATCTAGATAGTTGGTGTGGGGATGACAAGACATTTGACAAGATGGAAAAGGGAATTTCCTGGCCCAGATCCCTTTCTCAGTGCTGGATAAACGCCGGTTTGGTGAAAAGCGATGGTATGTTGATTCTTTTGTATAGTTGCGAGATTAATCTTCTTGGGGGAACAGGGTCCGAGATGAGAATCTCTGACCACTGCAGAGGGCGAAAGAGGTCGCTCCTTGAAATGTGTTGTGAGAGGTATGCATGTACGTATGAAGTGGAGGAGATATGTAAGCCGTCGGCATTGAAGATTTTTTGGAACTCTTTAGGCTGGAGTAAAGAGCCATTAGTATCAAAGAAGGAAAGAATTGGGGTAGATGAATCCCTCAATTCCCTTGGAGTACATTCAATTACTGCGGGTAATGCTGTTCCCAGGATATCCCTAATGGAGAGAAGAGGGGAAGGAAAAGGAATTGAGCAATGGGAGCCATTTCCACGCATTGATGGTGGCCTGAATAACAGGATATGGTGAGGAGGGTAACGTACACAAGCTTCCATGAGCTAATAGAAGGGATCTAAATGGTTTGCGAATCAGTTCTTGCTCTATCGCGACCCAGGGCTTTGCGTTATCAGATCTAAGCCAATCTATTGCTCTAGATAGTGAAACTGCCTTTCCATATAACTCTGGGTCTGGTAGTGCAATGCCTCCAAAACACTTAGAACGTGATAGCAGCTCGTACGACAATCTAGGTTTCTTTCCTCTCCAAATAAAGGATCGGAATAGTTTTTTCAGAGAATTATAGTAAGTTTTGGGGACTGGGATGGGCAGAACCTGTTGTAGATAGATAAGGCGAGGAAGTATCAAGGACATAAGCAGGTTTTTCCTACCAAACCAGGAGATGGTTGGAATATCTAGTTTACTTATGCTATGGGAGATATCATTTAATAATGGAGTATAGTTTAATGAGAATAACTCAGAGGGTTTAGGACTAATTTTAATCCCTAAATATGTTATGGTAGGGGAGGACCAGTTGAAAGGGGAATCTCTTTCTAAGCTTCTTTGAGTTGATTGGGGGATTCCTATACAGATTACTAGTGATTTCTGTTTGTTGATTTTAAAATTGGAAAGGGTGCTATATATATCCAGATGTTTTTGGATTGCAGGTAGTGATTCCTTCGGGTTGGATGTCATAATCATAATATCATCCGCAAAGGCGGCAACTTTGTGGTCTGTACCTCCCAGTGTTACTCCTCGGATCCCCGAGTCAGTTCTCAATTTTAGAAAGAGCGGTTCCAGGGCCAAGACGAATAGCAGGGGGGATAGTGGGCACCCCTGTCTAGTACCGTTTTGAATTGAAAAGGGGTCTGATAGGTCACCATTAATCAGAACAGAGGCCGAGGCTTGGGCATACATTGCAAAGGTGGCTTGCACAAAGGGATCAGGTAGGCCAAATCGGGTCAGGATGCTTCGCAGAAAAGACCAGCTAATTCTGTTGAACGCTTTTTCTGCATCCGTGCTTAGCAGTAGAAGCGGTTTTGATCGAATGGTGGAGAATTGTATTATATTCAATACTCTAGCCGTATTGTCTCTACCTTCCCTGCCTTTGATAAAGCCCACCTGATCCCCGTGTACTATTGATGGGAGGAAAACTGCAAGGCGGTTAGCCAAAAACTTTGCTAATAATTTAAGATCGATATTGAGGAGGGAAATGGGTCTGTAGTTAGCGCAGTGCTTAGGATCCTTCCCTTCTTTAGGGATCAGAGTAATGTGGGCTAGCGTCATGTCCCTGGAAAGCTTCTCTCCTTGCAAGGCTAAATTACATACCTCCAGTAGGTGAGGAAGTAAGCATTGTTGGTACGTTCTATAATATTGGACCAGAAGACCATCAGGGCCTGGGCTTTTGCCTGAGGGGGTCTGTTTTAATGCAGTCTCTAATTCCTGTAAGGTGAAGGGGGAAGCCAATTTCTGTTTCTGGTCTTCAGAAATAGTTGGTAAGGGGAGTGAGTCTAGGAAGGAGTTGAGGATGGTTGTCAGGTCCTCTGGGGCTATTGTGTGGGGCAAATTATAGAGAGTTTCATAAAACTCCCGAAATTGGGCGCCTATTTCTTTGGAAGAATATAAAGGCGAACCTTGGGGGGATTCTATCTGGTGAATGTAATTTGTCGATCTCCTATTTTTTATCCTACTCATCATGAACTTGGATGTTTTGTCCCCGTGAGCCAAAAATTTGTGTTGAGAATTCAGGAATAGTTTAGCTGCAGAATGTTGTAGCATGGCTTTCAGCTCTGCTCTAGTATCGGATAACTCTTGGAGTTGCGAGGCAGAGAAGGAGCGTTTATGTTGTGATTCTAAGGATTTTATTTTCTGGAATAGGTAGTCTAGCTTTTTGTTTGTTTCTTTTTTTAGGTAAGCCCCAATACTTATGAAGTGTCCCCGTATAAAAGGCTTGTGTGCATCCCATAAGGATAGGGCTGAAATATCTGGGTCTTTATTTAGGGTAAAGTATTCATCAAGGAGCTCAGCGATCTTATCCCTAGTTTTCAGATTCCCTAAAAGAGACTCGTTTAGGCGCCACGCAAATTTATTCTGTTTAGGTACAGGGGCTGATATTGAAAGGGATATAGGGGCGTGGTCAGAAAGGTGGATAGTACCTATTTGGGGATTGTGGCAGAATTGGAGATGTTGCTTAGAAACAAATAGGTAATCCAAGCGTTGGTATGTCCCATGTGCGGGAGAGTAGAACGTATAGTCGGTTGTGGTGGGATATAACGTGCGCCAGACATCTATTAGGTGAAGGCTCCATAAACCTTCTCTAATGTAACAGAGAGTTTTGAGCGCCAGAGCTGATTTTGAGGCTGACGAATCTAATTGAGGGTTTAGAGTAGCATTAAGGGTCTCCTCCTGTTACGACCAGACCCTCTGTGAAGGATTTAATGATGGGGAAAACCTTGGAGAACCAGCTATAGTGACCAGTGTTTGGTGCATAAAGGTTGATGAATGTGTATACCTGGGGACCAATACTACCCTTGACCATTAGGTAGCGGCCGTCAGGGTCCTGTAGGTGTGAGATGCATTGGAAGGGAACTCTCCTCTGGAACCCAATACTCACACCACCTGAAGCAGATGAGTTACCTCCACAGTGATACCACTGGGAAAAGTGGCCATGTGATAGGTTGGGGTATTGATTAAATTTAAAGTGCATCTCCTGGAGAAGTAGGACATTGGCTCCCGATTTGCGTAACAATGAGAAAACCTGACTCCGTTTAGATGGAGAATTAAAGCCTTTGACATTGTAGGACGCAAATGATAGGTCAGCCATGATATGTGTTGTACAATGTGTTACCTTGCTGAGGGACCTTCCTTCCCCAGGAGAGCGCACCATTACTGAGGGTACAAGGTGAAGGCCGAGCGAGTCCGGGTCCCAGAGGGAGCTCCTGCTTCTTTTGGGTCTTTAGGATAGACAATACATGTACCCTCAAAACAATATAGACAAACTGAACAAAACGAAAAAGAACATGGTTGAGGAGTCTCAAATAACGGTACCCACTGAGATGGGTTTGAACAATAGGTGACACAAGGGTCACAAGGGTCACAAGGGGGAAAATGGTTAGTCAACCCTATTGTGATCCTCTAAGCACTAAATGCTAGTCAAATGCGACTAATAGACAGACAATGGATGAGCTTGTCAGAAAATGAGGAAGAAAAGAGAAGAAAATGAGGAGGGGGGGGGGTGGGGGGGGATGAAATGGGTATAGGATAAGAGGTTAAACTTAAGTATTTCGCCGAGATTAAAGGATAGGAAGGGATTGGATAGTAAGCAGGAGGATTAGAATGAGAGGTACAGAGAAAGGCCAGAGAGTAGAATAGAGCAATTAGAGCATGTCGTTACGTTATGAGGTCAGTCTCTAAGGTGTAAGTTGCGCGTTCCTCCGCTTGAACTTTTGGGCTTTCGGCGTCCGTGGAAGTTCAAATGGCGAAATCTTCGGGAGTTCTGTGAGTTCCGTGAGGTCTTGATACAACTCCCAATTCGCAATGTCCAGCGGTGGGATTTGCAGGTGATCATATGCCTCCATAAGATCAGCAAATGTATTGATGCTGAGGCGACAGCCTGCATAGAAGAACGAAATCCCAAAGGGAAAGGACCATCTATAGGGGGTCTTATTCAGCCTGAGCCAGTCCGTCAAGGGCTTCAGTGATCTTCGTATTTTCAGTGTTGACGGCGCCAGGTCCTGGTAAATCGAGATGTTGGAATCTTCGTACGAAAGTTCCTCATGGGTCCTAGCTGCCTCTAGGATAGCGGCCTTAACTTGGAAATTTAGGAACCTGCAAATAACATCTCTAGGCGGTTCTGACCCTTTGGGTTTGGGTCTGAGCGCCCGGTGTGCGAGCAGTTACTGCTCCTGGAATATCTGCTGCCGCAACGGTCTCCGGTATCCCCCTGAAGCGCAAGTTATTCCTGCGTCCCCTATTTTCTTGATCCTCCACTGCGTTTTGGAGGTCATTAAGGTAAGTGCGGCACTTGTGCAGGGAGGACGCAGTCGCTGTTTGATGATTGATCATTGCGGCCTGTTGCGTCTCCAGTGAGACTACACGATCGCCAATATGGTGGATATCCTGACGCATAGCTGTGAGTTCGTTCAGAATCGGCTCCATAGCTTTACACAGAGACTGCTTCAGGACGCGGCGAGTAATGGGGAGTGCAGTCTTGCCGTGGGAGTCTTCTATATCGCTTTCTCCCTCAGATGTTTCGGCTGTCCGCTCGCTCACCTTGCTCGGCGGGTTCGGCGCCATCTTGCTTTCTCTGGCCGCCACGGTGGCTGCCGCTTTTTTGAGAAATCTATCCATTTCTCCGTTATTGTTCTGCTGCTTGCTGGCACTGGAGGTGTCCCCAGCTCTGGTGTTGCCGATCTTCACCATGCTGCCGTCTGTCAGCTTGTATATGCTGGTGCTTTAATGGGTCAGACACGGAGAGCTCCTAACTATGCTGCCATCACAGTCAGGCGCTAGCTCCGCCCCCCTGAGATTTTATTTTTTGACATAAGTTAGTGGAATATGAGATTTAAAAATGTATAGATCAGCGGTAAGAAAAAAAAAAAAAAAAAAAAACAATGTCCGCTAACTTGGGCCAAAAAAAATGTCTGAATGGAGCCTTACAGGGGGTGATCAATGACAGGGGGGTGATCAGGGAGTCTATATGGGGTGAACACCACCCTGTCATTGATCACCCCCCTGTCATTGATCACCCCCCTGTAAGGCTCCATTCAGACGTTCGTATGCGTTTTGCGGATCCGATCCATGTATCCGTAAAAATCATACGGACGTCTGAATGGAGCCTTACAGGGGGGTGATCAATGACAGGGGGTGATCAGGGAATCTATATGGGTGATCACCCGCCTGTCATTGATCACCCCCTGTAAGGCTCCATTCAGACGTCCGTATTTGTTTTGCGGATCCGATCCATGTATCCGTGGATCCGTAAAAATCATACGGACATCTGAATGGAGCCTTACAGGGGGGTGATCAATGACAGGGGGGTGATCAATGACAGGGGGTGATCAGGGAATCTATATGGGTGATCACCCGCCTGTCATTGATCACCCCCCTGTAAGGCTCCATTCAGATGTCCGTATGTGTTTTGCGGATCCGATCCATGTATCCATGGATCTGTAAAAATCATACGGACATCTTAATGGAGCCTTACAGGGGGGTGATCAATGACAGGGGGTGATCAGGGAATCTATATGGGTGATCACCCGCCTGTCATTGATCACCCCCCTGTAAGGCTCCATTCAGACGTATCCATGTATCCGTGGATCCGTAAAAATCATACGGACGTCTGAACGGAGCCTTACTGGGGGGTGATCAATGACAGAGGGGTGATCAATGACAGGGGGGTGATCAGGGAGTCTGTATGGCGTGATCAGGGGTTCATAAGGGGTTAATAAGTGACAATGGGGGGGGGGGTGTAGTGTAGTGTAGTGTTTTGTGGTACTTTACACAGCTACCTGTGTCCTCTGGTGGTCGATTCAAACAAAAGGGACCACCAGAGGACCAGGTAGCAGGTATATTAGACGCTGTTATCAAAACAGCGTCTAATATACCTGTTAGGGGTTAAAAAAATCACATCTCCAGCCTGCCAGCGAGCAATCGCCGCTGGCAGACTGGAGATCCACTCGCTTACCTTCAGTTCCTGTGAACGCGCGCGCCTGTGTGCGCGCGTTCACAGGAAATCTCGGCTCTTGCGAGATGACGCGTATATGCGTCACTCTGCGCAGAGCTGCCGCCTCCGGAACGCACATCTGCGTTAGGCAGTCCGGAGGCGGTTAAGAGCACATTTTCATTTCAAAGTTCATCTAACTCTTGTCCCATTTAACTGTCACCTTAAACAGACAGAATAAATAGGGCAGATTTACTTATACTATAGATGACATTAACTTAGGAAGCTGTCAAGACATGCCCCAGATTTACTATGGATCAGGCTGAATGAAAGTCGGATGGATAGACACATTTGTCTAACTTTATACCAATTACTAGTTAACTTAGTTTGAAACAGACTTTTTTCATTTTTTTTCAGACAGTGGTGGTTCCAATTTCTTCATTTTTTTATATAATACAACTGGATCTGTTCTGAACCGATTCCGCCGGTAGCATTATTAGAACAGAAGTGTTTTGTTGTGGTTTTGAGATCCCCTGCCTCAATACTGCATCCTGCATACAGTATACTGCATACAGCATAAACACATATGGGAAAGTTGCTTTAAGCTTCCTTCTGATCCTGAGCTGTGTCTTGTGACCAGCACTCTGATATCCAACTGACACAGGACAGGAAGTCAGTTACTTCTCTATTCAAACATAAGAGATTGACATTGAGGCTGCTATAGGAATACATATAAAAACTGGCTTTCTGTCCACACATAAGATGCTGTCTTATTTGGAAAGTCAAAGTGCTGGTAACATGACACAACTGAGGCTCCCCCAAAAAATGTCAAATACAAAAAAGGAGTATAAGTAGATGTACAAGAAAAGAAAAAGGTGAAAAGGGGAAGAAATTGGGGGGGGGGGGGGAGTGAGGGGAGGAAGAAGAGAGAAGATAGGGGGCAAAAGGGCGGGGGGGCTGGAAAAGAAGGGTTAGGAGGGGTTGCAAGTGTGGAAATGGAAGACAGAAAGAGAGAAAGAGGGGGGAATACAGGGGGCCAAGGCTGAAAAATAAAGAAAAGTATTGTATTGGTGGAAAGGCTGCTCACACACAAATGAACAAATTGTTTAAACCGGCCTGACTTGCAGGTCGCAATAAACACTGAGTGAGAAAAAAATAAGTGAAGAATAGTAGTGGAGCGCCTGGAGAAGGTATGTCAGGTATAGCTAGAAAAAGCGCCTTAAGGGTTTGAACAGCAGATACCGAATGCCATGTGGCAGGGGATATCTTCATCAAGGTAAGACCAAGGGGACCAAGAAATGATGATTTATGTGCAGATTGTTGACACAGTAATTTTGTTAATTTTAAAGAATCAAAATTGTGGTGAATACTAGTCATAGAGCGTATGCAATAATATGATATAGATTGATAAAATTACATCGCTAAGGAAACTGTCAATAAAATCTAAATTATGAAGGTAGTGAATAGGATGCACAGGTGTGTTGGTCCTCCAAAAAAGGGTGCTCACAGTCGCACAGTGTCACCACACTGTTAAATCGGACAAACAAAAGTTTAGGAAAAAATGGACTGGGCACACCTAGGATATGGGATCAATCACTTTATTAGTATGGTAAAAATAACATTTTTTGGACAATATAAAAAGGGATATGGAGAAGACAATATTTTTAAAAACTTATAATACCACCTTAAATAAATGACATGATGTTAGACATATAGTTAGTAATACATAGTGAGTTGTGTAACCAATATCGGAATAGTAGCGAAGGTTGTTAATAAAAGTAACGAAATTCATAAAATACAATAAAAAATGCAATAAAAAATTTCTTGTTAGGAATAAAAGCAGTACTTCTGTGTCCACTTGCAGTAGATAATTATAATGCCTTGGGTGATAAACAGTTTGTGATGAACCCAATTGTTCTTTAAGAGAGGGGTATTATTAGTACATTTCTATAATAATGAATTCCTCCTCACCAAAGTTTTTCAAATGCTGATGTTAGAGTCCTTAAATCGGACCTTTCTGAACAGCCAATAAAGATTATTAGTTCACTGTAAGGGATCTTTAGGCAATCTATGATTGTTCTGTGATGCGGCTCATGTGTTCCTGGCCTGGCGGCGTCCCGCTTACGGTCAGTGTAACAACTATAATAATGTTGCCGACTTTTAATTTTGAAACAGTCTTACCGGTATAGTTGATCCCCGGTCTTGTTCGGCGGTTTCTTCAATCCAAAGGAAGCTTGCCCAGGTCTCCTCCTACAGTCCGGAGGATGGCGTGTCTACCGTGTTCAGCGTTTGCTCCACGTGGGATCGCTTGTTGGAACGAGAACGCCGTCTCACTTTTACCTTTCAGGCTTTCACTTCTCACTTGGTCTCCGCGGTATTCGTTAGAGATTGTATAGATGTGGTGCACTCACATATGTTCGGGGGTCCGACCAGACGCGTTTCGGGGTTAGAGTATCCCCTTCTTCAGTGGTAACCGGACCTCCCCGAACCTAGTCTCCTTTATAGCTAAAAAGGGGTTGGCAACAAGACCCGACGTGGATTTTTATTCCAGAAGTCAATTTTTTTATTTCTTGAGTATCTGACTTTATTCTTTATAATTGATTTGGTCGTCTAGGCAATCCGTTCCCTTAGTTCTTTCCCATATAACTGCGTTCGGTCTGTGTTTGTACTATCGATCCGAAAAACGCAGTTTTTAACTATATGGCATTGCTGCGGTTATTTTGCGTTATGTTGGTGTACACAGTCCTGAAGTTTTGTGGTTCATTCATTGGATATATGAATTATACTATTGTAAAGTATATATACAATATTAAAAACCTATATAATAAAGTTACTTTTATTCAGAAATAATTTTAAAATTATAAGAATAAAATATGGTTTTAAAAATACAATATAGTTAAGTAGAATAGAATACAATAAAACGGAGCTACATACAGTGTTGGTAGTGATAGACATATTAGGGCACAATTAGCCGGGGAGAGATTAAAACGTCGGGAAGATCACCATTAACTGGTAATACCTGTCAATGTCTCACTGGAGTGTTTTTTCATACCATATTCTCACCAACAGAAAGTTATTAGTATTCTTATTCGCAGGAGGAACAATCGGACGGTGTTTGTGAGTGGAGACCCACCGTCAAGGAGGGAAACCGCCGAGAATATAAAAATTATTCGGCGGGATTCGTCCTCAGCGGTAGGTCCCCACCCCCAGTCTTTATAGGAAACCAAATATTTCGTATTCGGCGTTTAATCCTTCCGGAATCATGGTTTCCATTTCGAATATTCTTTGTGTTTCCATCCTCGACATCTTGCTAATGTGGTTCCCCTTCCTCCAACTTTTAGGTATTTTATCGATCGCTGCGAATTTTAAACCAGATGGGTCACTATTATGGGTGTTTTTAAAATGTTGTGAGAGTGAATGAGTTTCTACTCCTTTTTTAATGTTCGAAATATGTTCCGCTAAACGTTTTTTTAGAGTTCTTTTAGTTCTGCCTATATATTGCCTTTTGCAAGGACATTCTATAATATATATAACACTCTCTGAACTACATGTTAAAAATTCTTTTATGATGTGTTTGTGGCCGTTCGTTGTGGAAATTATTTCTTTGGTCTGTCTCCCGAAAGAAGTTAGTTTACAGATACCACATTGACCACATCTAAAAAACCCTTTTAAGTCCATCCATCTACATAGTGATGAATTCTGGTGTGGAATGTCTTCTTTAACTGTCGGTGCTATCTTATTCCCCAGATTTGGTGCCTTAGTAAAAATAATCAGGGGTTTGGGACGAATTATGGTACCAATCGTTTTTTCTTTTTTTATGACATCCCAGTGTTTGTATATAATGTTTCTTATCTTTTTGTGATCTCCACTATAGGGTAGTATTAGTTTAATTGGGTTTTCTCCCTGTGCTTTAGTGGTCTTCTGTTTTTCTTTGAAGATCTCTGTTCTTTCCATATTTCTTACTTTATTTAAAGCTACATCTAAAATCTCTTCTGGGTATTTTTTTATTAAAAATTCTGTTTTCATTTTGTCGGCCTCCAACTCAAATTTTTCGGTGGTTGTACAGTTACGTCTTAGACGTCGAAATTGACCTTGGGGGATGTTTGAAAGCCAACTCGGTAAATGGCAGCTGTTATATAGAATATAACTGTTGCGAGTTGAGGGCTTGATGTATGTACAAGTTTTTATTTTGTTTTCTTCAACATAAATATTTAAGTCTAAAAATTCTATGTGTTCTTTACTGGTTGTTCCTGAAAATTTGAGGTTTTGATCATTCTGGTTAATAGACTTTAAAAATATGTCGAGCTGTTCTCGTCCCGATCGCCAAATAAAAAATACATCGTCGATGTATCGCTGCCAGAGCACCAGGCTCGTCCCCAGTATGGGGGCCACGTTCTGGTCTTCCCATTCCGCCATAAATAAGTTTGCGTAACTGGGGGCGAACCTGGTGCCCATGGCAGTACCTCGAGTCTGTAAGTAAAACTCATCATTAAAATAGAAATAATTATGAGTTAAAATAAGGGCAATGCCTTCTATTAAAAATTTGATTTGTTGATTTGTCAATACGCCTTCTAATATTAGTTGTTTTTTCACAGCTTCTTTGCCTTGGTCGTGGTCAATGACCGTATACAGGGACTGAACGTCCAATGATCCCATTATCCAGTGTTCCTCAAATACCATGTTTTCTATTTTTTTTATTATTTGGGTTGTATCTTTTACATAAGATGGGACCTTTTTTACTCTAGTTTGTAATAAAATATCAATATACATTGAAAGGTTGGCCGTTAAAGATTCAATTCCCGAGATGATTGGGCGTCCTGGTGGGTTATCCTTGTCCTTGTGTATTTTTGGAATACAGTAAAAAGCTGGTATACGTGGGTATTTGTTTAAAATGAATTCGAATTCTTCTTTATTTAAAATGTCATTGTTTAGTCCCTTTTTGCAAAATTCTTCTAAATGAGTGTAAAATTGATCAGTTGGGTCCTTTGCTAATTTTTGATATGTGTTTTTGTCTTCCAATTGTCGCAGACATTCTATATTGTATTTATCAATGTCCTGAATGACTATGGATCCTCCCTTATCTGCTGGTCGAATGATAATATTTTTTCTTTTTGTAGGAGTTTAAGTGCTGTAATTTCACTTTGTGTTAGATTATTTAGTTTATATTTAGTGTGGTTTTTAATCTTTTTTACGTCCCTCATCACACATTCTTTAAAGGTGGTCATTTCTACACTTAATTCATTTCTTGGATAATTTTTTGACTTGTTTTTAAGTGAAGTATGGACAACATTATCGTTTTGTTTGTTGAGAGTCGTTTCTTGAGTTGGTGGTTTTTTAAAAAAGTATTTTTCCAAACATAATTTTCTTAAAAAATTTTCTACTCCAATAAAAATTTCAAATTTATTAAGAGGTTTAGTTGGGGCGAATTTGAGGCCTTTGTTTAATAATTGTTTTTGAGTTTCTGATAATATTACTGAGCTTAAGTTTATAATTGCATCATTTGTGATTATGGGTGATGTGACCTGTGATGATAGTGTCTTTTTTCGTATTCCTCTTCTTGTCTTTCCCTTTCTTCGTGTTCTCTCCCTCTGTGGTAGTGCTTGTGATTCTGGTACTCGTTCTGTGATGTGTGCATTCCTCTCTTGAGGGGTGTTCTGTCGTGTTGGTGAATGTTCTGAATTTTGTTCCTCAAATTGTATTGGTGATCTATGTGTGTTTTTTGTGTGGTTTGTGTTTTTAGTGGGGGTGATCTCTGTCTTATTCGGGAACGGTGATGTGGCGGAGTGCGGTCTAAAAAATGATCTCTTTCTTCCAATATTTCAAATCTATTTTGAGTTGGTATGTTAAAATTGTCATTTCTTGTTAATGTTTTCTCAGTAATGTTTCTTTCTTTCCCAATATTTATGACTGCCTCTATTGCTGTTGTGTGTTCATCTAATTCTTCTCTATTTCTATCTTCCCTATCTTTTCTTCCTCTTTTTCTGTAGTTCAGTTTTTTCACCTTTTTTTCTATTATGTCTTGCTCTAATTTATCCAAATTATCACATAGTTTGGATTGTAGGTTATTATATTCTTCATTTTTGGTAATTTTGTCCATTGTTATTTTTATATCAGAGACCTGTTGGTTAATTTCTTCCAAAATCTCCATACGTCTTTTGTTCCTCCTGCGAATAAGAATACTAATAACTTTCTGTTGGTGAGAATATGGTATGAAAAAACACTCCAGTGAGACATTGACAGGTATTACCAGTTAATGGTGATCTTCCCGACGTTTTAATCTCTCCCCGGCTAATTGTGCCCTAATATGTCTATCACTACCAACACTGTATGTAGCTCCGTTTTATTGTATTCTATTCTACTTAACTATATTGTATTTTTAAAACCATATTTTATTCTTATAATTTTAAAATTATTTCTGAATAAAAGTAACTTTATTATATAGGTTTTTAATATTGTATATATACTTTACAATAGTATAATTCATATATCCAATGAATGAACCGCAAAACTTCAGGACTGTGTACACCAACATAACGCAAAATAACCGCAGCAATGCCATATAGTTAAAAACTGCGTTTTTCGGATCGATAGTACAAACACAGACCGAACGCAGTTATATGGGAAAGAACTAAGGGAACGGATTGCCTAGACGACCAAATCAATTATAAAGAATAAAGTCAGATACTCAAGATAAAAAAATTGACTTCCGAAATAAAAATCCACGTCGGGTCTTGTTGCCAACCCCTTTTTAGCTATAAAGGAGACTAGGTTCGGGGAGGTCCGGTTACCACTGAAGAAGGGGATACTCTAACCCCGAAACGCGTCTGGTCGGACCCCCGAACATATGTGAGTGCACCACATCTATACAATCTCTAACGAATACCGCGGAGACCAAGTGAGAAGTGAAAGCCTGAAAGGTAAAAGTGAGACGGCGTTCTCGTTCCAACAAGCGATCCCACGTGGAGCAAACGCTGAACACGGTAGACACGCCATCCTCCGGACTGTAGGAGGAGACCTGGGCAAGCTTCCTTTGGATTGAAGAAACCGCCGAACAAGACCGGGGATCAACTATACCGGTAAGACTGTTTCAAAATTAAAAGTCGGCAACATTATTATAGTTGTTACGCTGACCGTAAGCGGGACGCCGCCAGGCCAGGAACACATGAGCCGCATCACAGAACAATCATAGATTGCCTAAAGATCCCTTACAGTGAACTAATAATCTTTATTGGCTGTTCAGAAAGGTCCGATTTAAGGACTCTAACATCAGCATTTGAAAAACTTTGGTGAGGAGGAATTCATTATTATAGAAATGTACTAATAATACCCCTCTCTTAAAGAACAATTGGGTTCATCACAAACTGTTTATCACCCAAGGCATTATAATTATCTACTGCAAGTGGACACAGAAGTACTGCTTTTATTCCTAACAAGAAATTTTTTATTGCATTTTTTATTGTATTTTATGAATTTCGTTACTTTTATTAACAACCTTCGCTACTATTCCGATATTGGTTACACAACTCACTATGTATTACTAACTATATGTCTAACATCATGTCACTTATTTAAGGTGGTATTATAAGTTTTTAAAAATATTGTCTTCTCCATATCCCTTTTTATATTGTCCAAAAAATGTTATTTTTACCATACTAATAAAGTGATTGATCCCATATCCTAGGTGTGCCCAGTCCATTTTTTCCTAAAATCTAAATTATGTTTGCACAATATATGTGTCTTACTCACTTCACCAGGGAGGGTGGCGCAAGATAAGTTCAATACACCTGTCACCAAGCCCTCCCTCCCCGAGATCGAATGTAGAGTGGTTATTGCCTTGTTGTCCTTCTGATAGATGACCTGATGGACTCCATAAATACAAGGTACTTTTTATTCGAAAGAGACCTCAGACCACAGGAGCATAATATAGTATACATACATTTACAAGAATTTATAGTGTACCCTTATAGTGTACCTACCCTCGTGGTGGGGCATTCACTTAATCCTGGAACCGGAAGTGCGCTTAACTCGTAAAATATACATAAAAACCAGATTAAATCAAGGCAAGGTGCTGGGTTTAAATACAAAAATAAATAAGTAAATTAGTAAATACTTATGGGGCACATGTAGGGGCTGTTTATCCTATAATCCTGCGCTCATGGGGGTGCATCTGCATAGCGGTGCACCGACTTCCGGTGAGGTACACCTGGAAGCTGGAAAGGTGTTTCAGCCAGAGTAGGATTAAGGAATTAAGGATTAAGGAACCGAATCTATGGGGGTGAGTCTCAAGCCAAAAGGGTTACCCACATGTACTTCAGAAGAATGTTTTGACACTCCATGTTTTAGGTATTGTCTTTGAATATTAGATCGATGTTGGTTAAGCCCATCCCTTATTGTTTGGGTGGTGCGCCCTATATACTGCAGGCCGCAGGGGCACTCCAACATATAAATGACATACCTAGAATTGCAATTCATATTGTGTCTGAGTGGGATATATTATCCTGTGTTTGAGACGCTCACTATGTCTTATATTGTCACAAATTATGTGGCAACACATAGTAACATAGTACATAGTAACAGTATATAAGGCCGGAAAAAGACATTTGTCCATCCAGTTCGGCCTGTCATCCTACAAGTTGATCCAGAGGAAGGCAAAAAAAAAAAAAAGGGAGGTAGAAGCCAATTTTCTCCACTTTAGGGGAATAAAAAATTCCTTCCTGACTCCAATCAGGCAATCAGAATAACTCCCTGGATCAATGACCCCTCTATAGTAGCTATAGCCTGTAATATTATTACACTCCAGAAATACATCCAGGCCCCACTTTAATTCTTTTATTTTGTAATTGTGTCTGCGCTGTCAACTATGTCCTTTCTCTGTGAACTGCTGTGCACAGAGCCGCTGCTGGGTACCAAAGAGAAATCAGTTGCCTCGATCCACAAAGTGCATACACTACATATTTCTGTAGTGTATGATCTATATAAGCAGAGAGATTAGAAGTCAGAGAGTTGTCTCCTGAGATGATTGACCAGCTTGGGGGGTTAGTAAGGGTTTTGTGGATTTTCAGTAAAAAGTAGAAATACGGTATGGAAGGAAAGGGTATTTTGAGAAACTGTGTTTCTTTTTTTTGTTAGAATCTTATCTGCATGTCCTCTATCTAAAAGTGCTGCTAGGGCCATTTTGAAGCCCTCACTGGGGTCATATGGTAGTTTTGTGTAATATTTTACATCAGATAGAATTCTTAGGGCTTCCTTGTCATATGCACTGGAGTAAAAAATGACCATCCCCCTCCCTTGTCAGAACTCTTAATCACTATATCACTGTTGTATTGAAGGGAAGAAATGGCCCTGGTTTGTGTGGTGGTTAGATTATGTGGTGGTTTTGAATTTGTTTGTCCAGAGTCAACCAAAGTCTTAAAGTCAGTAAGAACCATATTATAGAATGTTTCTAGGTGGGGGCCCCAGTTTTCTATTGGGTAGAATGTAGATTGGGGTTTGAAATGAGATGGGATAAGATCTTCAAAAAGTTCTTCCATCAAAATTTCCACTGCATCCTCATCTGATCCAACGGATTGAGGAATAGTAGTGGCCGTGTTAGGGGTCAGATCTTTTAATAGGAAATGGTGTTTAAGTGTTAATTTCCGTATATACTAATGCAGTTCAACAAATAGTTTAAAAATATCTGGCCCTTTAGAGGGACAGAAAGATAGACCTTTAGAGATTACATCTATCTCACTTCTATTAAGGTTGTAACTGGATAGGTTAAAAATACCCCCTTCCTTGAGACTCCCAGTGGAATGCTCTATTAGGTGGTCGGTGTGTATCATGATTTTTTGGGTTTGGATTAACTAATGTGGAATTTATGAGATAGGGTGATAAGAACTGAATGCTGGATAGGAGTGGTCTAGAGGGAGAAGGTCCAATAGGGGTACCAGCTTCCTGAATGAGGATATATACTTACCACCAACACAAAAAGCATTCATTCTGGATTACATTCAGGTTATTTTAACTCATAATTATTTTCTTTAGAATTTTACCTCCAGCAGTGTGGAAAAGCCATGGGTACCAAATTTGCCCCATCATATGCAAACATGTTTCAAGGGGGCTTTCAAAAAGATGGAGGGCCTACTTAATCACTGTGACATTAGTTTTTACAAAAGATATATAGATTATATGTTTATTTGGAAAGGTGATCCCCCCCTTCCCTATCTCCATTTATCCAGAAGCTCAAACAAAATAACTAGGACCTTACTTTCACTTCTCATTTTGATCCAGAGTCTATAGTCTTTTTAGAAATTAACCTCCAAGTCCAAGAGGACCACATTGTAACGAGCACACACTTTAAAGAAGTAGATGCTAACAGTTATCTAGACTTCAATAGCTGCCACTTTCATAAGTGGAAAAAGAACAGATGAAACGGGAACATAGGAACTGCTTGGATAACAACATTCTAGAACTAGAAATAATACATAAGAGATTACAAGATAAGGTATACCCAAAGAGTCTCATATTAGACTCTAAGTCTATCATTTTGAAGGAGAGTCAGGCCGATTGCCTTAAACCACGTACGACCTCCAAATCCAAATCAGTAGACATCCAACTAACTTTCTTCACAAGATATAATTTTACCATACTTCCATTAAACTGATTTTGCAAAAACATTGGTCAATTCTACATCAGGACCCAGTCATCGGCAAAGCCCTTCCCAACAGACCCAAAATCGCTTTTAGATGAGCCCACACTCTGAAGAATATATTAGCCCCTTCTTGTCCTAAAACTCACACCCAAAATACTGTTACCCATGAAGGTAGCACAGTAATAACACCAAAGGGGTCTTTCCGTTGTGGATCCAAACTATGTATTTTTTGCCACATAATTTGTGACAATATAGACACAGTGACCGTCTCAAACACAGTTTCTATCTCACTCAGACACAATATGAAATGCAATTCGAGGTATCATGTATATGTTGGAGTACCCCTGTGTCCTGCAGTATATAGGGCGCACCACCCAAACAATAAGGGATAGGCTTAACCAACATCTATCTAATATCCAAAGACAATACCTGTTTTGACATGGAGTGTCAAAACATTTTTCTGAAGTACATGTGGGTAACCCTTTTGGCTTGAGACTGACCCCCATAGATTTGGTTCCTTAATCCTACTATCAGCTCTGTCAGAAGGAGATGTACTGGATCTTTAGATTTAATACCCTATCTCCGTTTGGCCTTAATGAATCTCTGGAGTACAGCCACTACTAACCATAGTTTCTATAAGTGCAGGTATGAAGATCCCTTATATTCTTTTCATTTTTTTCATTTTTTGTCAAAGTCTCTTTTAATCTTAATTTTATGTTTTTAATTTTAAGGTCTTAAATTTATGTGCATGTTTTTATAGAATATATATTTAACATAAATTTTATTTTTATTTTGTGGGTACCTACCCTCATTTATATCTATTTTTATTTTCACATACATGCTCTGTATCTATTATACATCAATTATTAGTAGGTGTGAATTCTGGATTTACACCAGGCCCCGGAATGCTATATAGTGTGACTTTAGGATAGTACAAATATGAAATGCCTTAATTTATAGCCATCGCCATTACCATTTATATAAATATATATAATGTAAATATTAGATCCCCTTATCTATAACTATCACCATCATCATTGTTGTTTATATTATTATAATAACTACTCTCTATTTATAAATATTGTTCACAGACCTGAATGCATTATGAATATCTCACAAATATTCTTTTTCATTTACATTTTCATTCTTTTCAAAATGATTTGCTGGGTCAAGCCGACTTTCTGTTCCACAGTGGAGCGCAGAAGTTCATGCACAATACTCTTTTCTCTTGGAGTATTTACCAAAACAATGGTTCTAAAATAACAGTGTCTCTTTTACAGCATGTATATATATATATATATATATATATATATATATATATATATAAAAATATATACATAAACTGTATATATCTCACTATGCATTCATACTTTTGTTGCATATTGTTCCCCTGCCCATCCCATATTAGCACTAATGCTCGATCGAGTTGCGTTCCAAGGTTTAAATGCTTTTCTGGCTTCTGGGTGAACCTGACCGGAAGTCGGCGAACCGCTATGTAGACGTGCCCCCATGAGCGTATGATTATAGGATAAACAGCCCCTACATGTGCCCCATAAGTATTTATTTATTTATGTATTTAAACTCAGCACCTTGCCTTGATTTAATCTTGTTTTTATGTATATCGTATGAGTGAAGAGCACTTCCGGTTCCGGGGTTACGTGACCGGACGTTAACTCCCCACCACGAGGGTCGGTTTCTCTCTACACTAGAAATTCTTGTAAATGTATGTATATTATATTATGCTCCTGAGGAAGGGGTTTATGAATACCCCGAAATGCGCCGAGCTCTCTTTCAAAAAAAAGGACCTTGGATTTATGATGGAGTCCACCGGGTCATCTATCAGAGGGCCAACAAGGGAATAACCACTCTATAGGCGATCTTAGTGAGTGAAGGCTTGGCGACCGGTGTTTTGAGCTTATCTTGCGCCACCCTCCCTGGTGAAGTGAGTAAGACACATATATTGTGCAAACATAATTTGGGATTTTATTTACAGTTTCCTTAGCGATGTAATTTTAATCAATCTATGTCATATTATTGCATACGCTCTATACCTAGTATTGACCACTATTTCAATTCTTCAAAATTAACACAATTAGATTGCCCACAATCTGCACTATAAATCATAATTTCTAGGTCCTCTTGGTCTTACCTTGATGAAGTTTATCCTGTGCCATGTGGCATTCGGTATCTCCTGTTCAAAACCTTAAGGGGCTTCCTCTAGCTATACTTAGACACCTACTGTACAAGTGCAACCTGATCCTTAAAATATTTTCCTGGCACTCAGTCACTCAGTCACAGTCACTGGTAACTAGATTACTTTCACCGCAGTTCACATCATGAACCTTTCTAACAGGTCATAGAATAAAAATTTGTGTGGTATTGTTTTGTTAATGGAATGGTTAAAAAATTACAAGTTCTGTCTGAGCATTTATAACTTTTTTAACCTGAAAATAAAAAATAAAAAAGGTATGACTTAGAGAAGAGTGAACCACTCAAGATTTGGTTCCATTCAGATTCGCAGAACTTTTGAAAAAAGTTTGGTTCGGACCCGAATCAATGCAGACCTAACTGAAGTTGCTCCAGTTGTAGTGTTGAGTGCAAATATTCAAATTACGAATATTTATCTCGAATATCACAACTTTGAGAATTCACGAATATTTCGAATATGGTGCTATATATTCGCTATATCGAATATTCGTCATTTTTTTACATCTGAAAACATGATACCTCCCTGCTTCTTGCTTGTGGGCCAATGAGTCATTGGCCCATAAGCAACCTAAGCAGGGAGGAATCATGACTTTAGATGGGAAAAAGTACGGGGATGCTTGCCTGGGGAATAGAATATACAATCGGATCTTAGTGAGATTGTGAAAACTGAGATCCAATGGTATATTCTAACTCCCAGGCGATCCCATGGTGACGGGGATGCTTGTCGGGGAAGAGTATGCCGAAGTGGAACAACTGTACAGATTGAAAAAAAAAAGACAAATTTTCTAAAAAAACCTATATATTCAATATAGTGCTATATATTAGGTTTTTAGAATATTCGTAATATTCTAAAACAAGAATATATATCAATATAGCAAATATTTGAAAAAAAACTAATAATATAGTGCTATAATCTTTGTCTATTAGTTGTAATATTTTTCTCATCTGAAGTTCAGATTGGAAAAAAATTACAACTATAAAAAAAGATGATAGCACTATATTAGCTAAATTGCTCTATATTAGTTTTTTTTCAGAATATTCTATATATATTGCTATAAATTCTTGTTTTAGAATATTACAAATATTCTGAAAAACTAAAAGAGCACTACATTAGCTATATTGGTCTATATATTAGTTTTTAGAATATTCATCATTTTTTTTCCATCTGAAGTCATGATTCCTCCCTGCTTAAGTAAATTAAGCAGGGAGGAATCTTCATGACTTCAGATGGAAAAAAAAATGACGAATATACTAAAAAAACTAATATTTAGCACTAAATTCTATAGTGCTATATATTAGTTTTTGACCCACACCTGTATCGATCGTGTAATATTTGCATATTAAGCAATCATGAACTTGCCGATTTTTCGAGGATTTTTTTTTATATAACGAATATTCGAATTTGCGAATATTCAACAAATATTCTACGTAATATTTGCAAAATATCATGAATTAGAATATGACCCCTGCCGCTCATCACTATCCAGTTGTCCTGAAAATTGTTATATAAACCCCTTTAGCCTCTTAGGGCTCAAAAGTTTTGAGAAAACTTGTTATTTTTTAAAGTTTATTTTTTATGACTTTTAAAAAAAAATTCCTCCCCCTTCCCCAAGCTCTCGAACGCAATAACAACAGTAGTAAATGAATTATGAGTGACACTGACATACTTGGCTATGGGTAAACAAACATTTGACGGTGTTTTAAAAACACACCACCCCGGCACATTTGTAATGCTTTTACATATTCCAAAGCTAACACAAATGGTATTATGGGATAAATAAATACATCAAAAAGTTGGCTTGGGGGACCAAGCATCCAAAAATTATGCCTTGACAGGGTCAGAGTACCTGCCCATATGACCCGCATAAGTGTTGATTGATTGTTGGAATAAAAATTGGCTTATTACGAACAAGCCTAAAAAAATTATTCCTTTTAATTGGGAGCAGCAGTTTTGCAGTGTGGATGTGGAAAGGGTATGGATATCATGGCATGCCATCACAACAGTATCGGCAGCAGAAGCAGCATAACATGGAGCATACAAGGGATTAAAACGACTGTCTAGGGGTAGTAGTAATAGAAATAACAGTGGCAGTAGTGGCAGATGTGTTAACCGTGGTGGCAGTAGGGGATTAGCGATTAGGGCGTCTGCAACAGCAGCCATATGGTACAGGTTGGCAGGCATCAGCATTATGGAAGAAAAAGCAGCCTTATGGAAGATGATGATTGGCAGGCCCCAGCAGTGGCATGATGGCTTTAGTAGCATGATCGACAAAGCAGGAGCAGTACAGCACATGATGGTAATCAGGTCACAGCAGTGGCAGGATGGCAGAGGTGGCATAATGGGGGAAGCAACAGTCGTACTGAACACGATGGCAGAGAGGTCGTAGCAGTGGTGTGAAGGTGATGGTGGCATGATGGAGGAGGCAGCAGCAGCAGCCGCCATACAGAACATGATGATAGGCAAGTTGCATTGCAGCAATGACATGATAGAGGCAGGCAGCAACAGTGGCAAGATGTTGCATTGCCAGCAGGCCCAGATCTATTCATTGGCCTCAGATTGAGAAGTCCTAAAATCATCCCCAATCCAGACTCTGTTAATTTTGACAAAAGTGATGTTTTGGACACTGGCGGAGGACAACTTGGTCCTTCTGTGTGAACAGATATCCCCCCCAGCACTGAAAACCCTATCTGAGATGGCACTAGAGTCTGGGCAATAAAGAAGATAGAGATCATGCTGTACCAGTTTGGGCCACTGTTCCAGTCTGCCTGCCCAGAAATCCATGTGGTCAGGGAACAGGATATGCGCCAGAGACTGGCCAAAGTTTAGGTAGGCCTGAACAAGAGCATTGAGTTGGAGCTGTTGGCTTGCTAACTGGCCTTAGCCTAGCATGGCATGTGGAAAAACTGCTCCATTATGTTGAGGAGACTGAGGTGGCTGAATGGCTGAATGGCTTCTCTTTCAGACACACTAGCAGCAAGCGTTTGTTCGTCATAAGCTGCAGCAAACTGCGTACACAGTGGTTCCTGGTAATAACATAATTTGTCCTCTCATTCTGCAAGAGGAAAATCTTCTCCCATTTTGCTTTGATGGCGGGAGTCTAACAGCATGACTATCCAGCAACCATCAGACTGCTTGATTTCAATGATACGCCTGCCACTGCGTAAGCAAGTGGGAATACAGGTCGCCATTCTGGCCAGCATGCCAGAGGAGCCAGTTCTTTCAGGTTCCACCCCCCACTGAGATTAATTGGTGACCCAGTGCCATTCTCATCATCGTTCTCTTGCTCCTCCTACTCCTGTAGTGGCAGCTCCTTATCCTCATCTTCATTATTCTCATCTTCATCACCCACCTCCTCCATGGCAGATTCCTTTTGTTTGTTCACAATAGCTATACGGCAGACAGCAAGAGGCCTCAGCTGCTCTTCTTAAGCTGTGATCCCTTCTGCATGACTGATAGCATCTGTTCTAAGATAACTATTGAGGATGAGAAATATTGGATGATGTATGAGAACTATGGGATGACCTTGTTCATGTTGCAGTTGTCCCTGCTGACAAACTTTGTGGCCTCTTCGCAGGGCTTCAGCACCTGCCAGGTGTCTCAGGTGAGCTGACACTGCCTGACCCTGAAACAATACATGTTCCCGGATGCTGAGACTGTCTAGTGCATGATGAAATTATTCTGTCATGGTCCCTCCAGTGACAGAGGTTAGAAGATCTGAGAGACTGGCTACACGTTAGTTTCAAAAAGCAGTTGTAGAGCAGCACATAATGGATCTCTTGACCTGTCCGGGATGCATTAGCCGTGGTGGAATCGCCATTCCATAAGCACAGGTAGACAAAAGAGAGAGTTTCACAGCAGCATGTCCGGTGTTACTTTTTATTTGGGGACCAAAAGTGCACACACAAAAATACACGACGTTTCGGCTACGCAGTAGTCTTTCTCAAGTATACTGGTACTAAATTCAACTGACATATAAATACTATAATAGGCCCCCCTTGTGATAACATACAGCCAATTGAAAAAGCATATTACTTAATATCACCTGTGTATTGATTAAAAAGGTACCTGTTATTCATTAGTTAATTCCTAGTTACATCTCCATGATGGTCATGAATGTCGGTGTCTCCACGATCCCACAGCGCATGTCTGTGATGTCATCACGTCAGGAGAGTGGGCGGTACGCCGTCCACAATGTCAGCCAAATGGCCGCTTCTCCAGAGACAGGCGCCGCATGTGAACCAATGCATAACGCCGTTACTGGTCACATGTCTGGCGCGTCACAAGTCATGGAACACTCACATGACACACAGAAGGTCCTAGAGACAAAGGCAGGAAGTAAGAGTCGATCAAATGCATATTAGATGTTAATCTATTCTAGAACCGCACTTATGACAGTGTCATGACATCCTAAATACATCCCTGCATCCGATACATATCCAGAGCAAATTGCCTGAACAGACTAGTCTATGCAATCACCATCTGGATATACATAAGCGCTTTTTCGAATACTGCGGTCCAATTCAGTATATTTTGCTTTTACTGGGTATTTATGTATTTTTTATATAACACTTTTTCACTATTTTGTAATTATATAATAGGAAGATTTATCAGCACGTTATTTAATTAACCATCTGCCATTTTTAGTACTGGCTGATCTGCTGTCAGGAACATACATTACTGACTTCATATTTGCCAGTAATAATTGTTGTGGAGTTATATCAGACAATCCTGCGCTTATGTATATCCAGATGGTGATTGCATAGGCTAGTCTGTTCAGGCAATTTGCTCTGGATATGTATTGGATGCAGGAATGCATTTAGGATGTCATGACACTGTCATAAGTGCAGTTCTAGAATAGATTAACATCTAATATGCATTCAATCGACTCTTACTTCCTGCCTGTGTCTCTAGGACCTTCCGTTTGTCATGTGAGTGTCACATGCTTGTGACGCGCCGGACATGTGACCAGTAACGGTTAATACATTGGTTCACATGCGGCGCCTGTCTCTGGAGAAGTGGCCATTCGGCTGACATTGTGGACGGCATGCCGCCCACTCTCCTGACGTGATAACATCACAGACATGCGCTGTGGGATCGTGGCGACGCCGACAGTCATGACCATCATGGAGATGTAACTAGGAATTACCTAATGAATAACAGGTACCTTTGATTGTCTGAAGCAACATTTCATTGGCAGTTTGGATGATTTTAATCAATACACAGGTGATATTAAGTAATATGCTTTTTCTATTGGCTGTATGTTATCACAAGGGGGGCCTATTATAGTATTTATATGTCAGTTGAATTTAGTACCAGTATACTTGAGAAAGGCTACTGCGTAGCCGAAACTTTGTGTATTTTTGTGTGTGCACTTTTGGTCCCCAAATAAAAAGTCACACCGGACATGCTGCTGTGAAACTCTTTTTTTTGTCTACCAGGCTACACGTTAGGTCATCTGACAGCCTTCTTTTCACTTGTTGCAGTGTTGTTGTTGGTAATGACTACACCTCTTGTCTCAGGTGTAGCTTGTGGTCATTACTGCTCCTCTATTTAGTCTGGACTCACACTTCTTACCATGTGGTTGATATTTTCTGCCTGAAGTTGGAAGAGCTGGTGTGTGGTCCTCATCTTGCTCATAGATTTCTATTAACGATAAGTATACTTCTCTTGGTATTGTGTTGCTCCCATTTGCTCATTGTTTACTAGGCCTCAGGGAGACGCTGGTTCGTTCATCTGGGAAGGAACCAGTAGTCTCGGACCCTATCACTAATCCTAGGGATTTTCAGGGTTACTAGGGTCTAGGTTTACAGTGTATGGATATTCCCAACTTCAGGGTCTATTCATACTGACAGGAGTCAGGGCTAGGTTTAGGGTTTCCTTAGGTGGTCACCATTTCCTTTCCCCTAGCCTTCAGGCCTAGTTCCTGGTCATTTTCCTTCTGCTGTCATTCTGGTGTTCCTCTCCTCCCCCTACACTGTGACACATTCACAGCTTTCTGCTGCTCATACAGATGCTCGAGCATGTGCAATGTTGAATTTAGCACATTGCACATTAAGCGGTGAGGCTGCAGGTCATTCTGTCGCTGCAGGTCCAGGAGAGTGTTCTTTGCCATGTAAGAGTGGCTGAAGTGCTTGGATGGTCTCCTGGATATTGCAAGCACCTTGTGCAGGCCAGTGAACTTATTTAGAAAGCGTTGCACCACTAGGGTGATGATGTGCGCCATGCAGGGAGCATGTGTTATTTTGTCCAGGTTCAGAGGGTGGCCAAAATATTGCATCCATTGTCTCTGGCTACCTTGCCCAGTTGGAGTCAATAGGATGACAGCCAGCGTGATGTTTGCTGCTTGATGTACTCTAGCAACTGCTCACCAGTGTGGGCACTCTCGACAAGGCCTATCAGCTCCAACAAGACGTGGCAATTCTTGACTTGACACATGTGATAGGATGTTGCCTCCTACTCAGCACAGCGATTGAGATCCTGAGCCCTGTCCAGTGCACAATTTTCATTGAAGTCCTCACCCTTACTGCCACTTCTATTAGACTGTGGAATATCATGATGGGTTCCTTGGTCCCCTCACCTCCCAACTGTGTGGAAATATGATTGAGGCGTGACATTAAATTTCATGTTAATACTCACAGGAAATATGTACCGTATTTATTGGCGTATAACACGCACAGGCGTATAACACGCACCTTCATTTTAAGAGGGAAATTTCAGGAAAAAAAGGGTAGCTCAGAACTTTTTTTTATTAATATTATTACCACTTATAAGGTAAATAATGTAAAAGGATGACACTTATGGGGCTCTGTGGATGACACTTATGTCATCCACAGATCCCCATAAGTGTCATCTACAGATCCCCCATCAGATGGATCAGTGTGGAGAGAGGAGGCGGGGACACTCATGGCGGGGCCCGGTGCAGTGACTCTACTCTAATACACCGGGCCCCGCAACTGTTAAACATTCAATCTGATCTCTTGTATATGCTCTGTACGGTACTTACTGTAGTACCGGAGGTATATCATTAAGACGGCGCAGACCGGCATCTCCCTCGGTCATGCGCCGCCTGTCTCAGCTCCCTCCTGATGCACCGCCTGCCCCAGCTCCCTCCTCATGCGCCGCCTGCCCCAGCTCCCTCCTCATGCGCCGCCTGCATTGCTTATCTCACTTTATGAATGAACAGGCAGGCGGCGCATGACAGAGTGAGCTGGGGCAGGCGCCGCATGACAGAGGGAGCTGGGACAGGCGGCGCATGAGGAGGGAGCTGCAACAGGCGCTGTGCCGTCTTAATGTTATACCTCCGGTATGTAAAAACATGGCTTCTTAACATTATATTGGCGTATAACACGCATACATAATTTGCCCCCTATTTTCAGGGGGAAAAAAGTGCGTGTTATACGCCGATAAATACGGTAATTGTCAATCACGCAACACTATTTTACTGCACATGTCAGCTGGAAAAGCCACGAAGGGCGAAATAAAAAGGAGGATTGATAGGTGTACGCAGTGTCTTGCAAAAAACGATCTTACAGTCACAATCAAGCTTCTATGCTAGTGTCAGGGATAGTTTAGGGAAAGGCTAGAAAGAAGAATAACTGTGTAGAATAGGGGAAGATAGGGAAAGCTTTCAGCCAGGGAGTTATGAGTGAGGAGATGAGGCTTGGTATGCTAGGTAGTGCCTTCTAGGAGAGCTGCAGCCTCTGCAGAACTTCAAAAGCAGCTACCTGCAAGATTTTTTTTTCCCATTTGAACAAAAATACAGCTCCTTTTTTTATTTCCGAACCTGAGTATAAGTGTTGGTCGGGGGTCATAAGCTCAATACAACTTTACAACACAAATTTTACAATCCAGTGGGTAGCGTTATAAATCTCAGTGAAAACAACTGCAATAATATTCTGAAATCTGGGACTAGAGATGGCCTTGCGGTTTTCCCGGCGGTCATTTTGCGGCGAACGTTGCGTGTTCGCGATTAGCTGAACATGCGAACATATGGAGATATTCGCGCCCACCATATTCTTTTACATTGTGAAGAACTTTGACTCATGACACATCCGTCAGATGGTACAGGACAGCCTATTGAGACATTTCAGTACATGGACATACCCCCTACCTTATAAATAAACCTGATCTGGCCATTTAACACTCAGTGTTTTGCCAGATAGATGTGATACACAGAGGGGTGCAATATACTTATAATATACTTTTATGAGTCAAAAACACATAGATCTATATAGTGATCACCTGGAAGTCAGGGGCCTAGGGGCTTACTAGGGCCATTTTTATATAGGGTAAGGTTTCGTAAGGGGTCGCTCTTATCAGGACGGGTGGTCTGTGGTTAGGCTATCAGGGCCAGAATAGCACCCCCCTGTAGGGACAGTTCTTTGCCCACCCTGTCCTTAAATACCACATCATCATCTAGCCCAGGGATAGATGTTTTTTGCTTTCCATCCGGGATTCATCGATGTGCGCTGGAACCCCCTGGATAGTGGTAGGACATATGGTTTCTGATTTGGTGCCGCCGAGCACCTGATTTAGTACCACCAAGCACTTGTTATTGCCTACCACATCTATGCTTTTTGCTTAACTTTAATAATTTCATTTATTTTCATTTTGAGGGATATCTTTTCCATTCACACGTCCGCAAAATGGGTCCGCATCCATTCTGCAATTTTGCAGAATGGGTGCAGACCCATTCATTTTCAATGGGGCCGAAATGTGCTGTCCGCATCCGCATCAGAGCTTTTGTTTCCGTCAAAAAATAGAATATGTCCTATTCTTGTCTGCAATTGCAGACAAGATTAGACATTTTCTATTATAGTGCCGTCGATGTGCGGTCCGCAAATTCCGGAATGCACATTGCCGGTGTCCGTGTTTTGTGGATCTGCAAAACACTTACGGATGTGTGAATGGACCCTCATAATAACTTTATTAAAGGTTACGTTTTATCTTTATGTATATTCTAATGGATTGCCTTCCTTGTACAATGTTATAATATACTTTCTATGTTAGAAAGTATATTATAGTGCTTTTGTATTGTGCGGCAGATGTGTGCGGTTCTGCTGCGACACTGCAGGTATATAGAGAGACAAGCGTTATCGGAACAAATAATTTCTACTGGCGTGATATACCTATATAACTTGCGGTTTGCGAACATTTGATCGCGTTCGCGAACCATTCCGGCAGATGTTCGTCCATCACTATCTGGGACAGATCATCTGTAGACATTTCATTTTTACAGTAATTACTAGTCCAAAATCTGTGAAAGGACATATCCAAACAGCTGTTTTACCAGAATAGCAATACAATTATGCATTATGTATTCTACAATATAGAGGGTATAGTTTTAACTGTCAATGATAACAAAAGAAATGGTAGTCATAAATCTGTAACATTGTATTTACAGACATTTCAACGGTTTTTTGTTTTGAAAAAACAACAACAAGTGTTTTGCAATACAGAGGGTAGCCTTTTAAGGGCTCTTTCACACCTGCGTTCTTTTCTCCCGGCATAGAGTTACGTCGTCGGGGCTCTATGCCGGAAGAATCCTGATCAGGATTATCCCCATGCATTCTGAATGGAGTGAAATCCGTTCAGGATGCATCAGGATGTCTTCCGTTCCGGAACGGAACGTTTTTTGGCCGCAGCAAATAGCGCAGCATGCAAGACTTGCCGCAAGGTCGGATCCGGAATCAATGCCCATTGAAAGGCATTGATCCGGATCCGGCCTTAAGCTAAACGTCGTTTCGGCGCATTGCCGGATACGATGTTTAGCTTTTTTACAGTGGTTACCATGGCTGCCGGGACGCTAAAGTCCTGGCAGCCATGGTAAAGTGTAGCGGGGAGCAGCATACTTACCATCCGTGCGGCTCCCGGGGCGCTCCAGAGTGACGTCAGGGCGCCCCAAGCACATGGATGACGTGATCGCATGGCACGTCATCCATGCGCCTGGGGCGCCCTGACGTCATTCTGGAGCGCCCCGGGAGCCGCACGGACGGTAAGTATGCTGCTCCCCCGCTCCCCGCTACTACTATGGCAACCAGGACTTTAATAGCGTCCTGGCTGCCATAGTAACACTGAAAGCATTTTGAAGACGGATCCGTCTTCAAATGCTTTCAGTACACTTGCGTTTTTCCGGATCCGGCGTGTAATTCCGGCAAATGGAGTACACGCCGGATCCAGACAACACAAGTGTGAAAGAGGCCTAAGTCTCAGTAAAAACATTTTTTAAAAGATAGTCATGAATCTAGGACAGAGCATCTGCAGTTCAAGAGTTTTTTTTTTATTGACTTTTTGTGCTTCCTGGGATAATTAGGAAGTAATTACATGCATGGCATTACATAATGACATGCATGGCACTCATGGATCTAATCCCTGGTGCAACAGTTAATACTTTCAATGTGCCCAACAGCAGATAACTATTGCATTGTTGTTAGACTACAATTACCGTCCTTTTCCACCTACATACTTATTTATTTATTATATGGATTAATAAGGCCTCAACTACATAATAGGATCATTTTGGATTAATAATGCCGCACCTACATAATAGGGTTATGCAAAATAAATATGTAGGTGGAAAAAGGCGTTTATTGAAGTCTAATGACAATGCAATACTGAATATGGATTAATAACGGCACACCTACATAATAGGGTTATTTGATTTGAGTCAACAGCAGATAAGTAAAATGTGACAGAAAAAAATAAACATAAATACATTGATAAATGTGGGGCACTTCCTTTCTTTGCAAATCTTTGTAGTTTCATACTGTATTTCTCCTTTCAACTACATCTTATAGTTTGCCATAAAGTTTGAACATTTTGATTAAGCTCTTCTTAGCATCTCTCCCTTTGATTCTTCCGAACAGTTTAAAAAAATATCTGGAATGCATATTTTGCTTTGTCCCACAAATCAAATTTGTCAGAGGAGTATTTCAGCCAAGGGTATTTATCATATCCATCATCATTAATGGATTAACTTTATGGATTTTTCCATGGAAGACAATAGGTAAATAAATATGGACCTGTATTATAGAAAGCATGGAACATAGATTGATATTCTCTCCAAAGACATTAGTAGTGTCTAATATATAGATCCATATTTTTAGACTTCATTAATTATAGGTTCAAAGTGGCAGGAGCGTAGCGGCATGACGTAAGGATGTAGGCGTGCCGCGATCCCTCTCACCCTCCCCCTCTTACCCTGCTCCATGTGTGTAGACTTCCTGAACCTGCTATCCGCTGGCGTTCTCCCTCATTGCGGCTCTGACTGGCGAGAATAGGAGGTACCTCAGATTTCCATTATGCGAGGAGTCCCAGCTGCAATGGAAGAGGCTGGATGTTTGGACGGCATTGATGGCGCTGGCAGCATGGCTGACCTCTAAGCCAGTAGAAACATAGAAACATAGAATGTGTCGGCAGATAAGAACCATTTGGCCCATCTAGTCTGCCCAATATACTAAGTACTATGGGTAGCCCCTGGCCCTATCTTATATGAAGGATGGCCTTATGCCTATCCCATGCATGCTTAAACTCCTTCACTGTATTTGCAGCTACCACTTCTGCAGGAAGGCTATTCCATGCATCCACTACTCTCTCAGTAAAGTAATACTTCCTGATATTACTTTTAAACCTTTGCCCCTCTAATTTAAAACTATGTCCTCTTGTAGCAGTTTTTCTTCTTTTAAATATTATTTCCTCTTTTACCTTGTTGATTCCCTTTATGTATTTAAAAGTTTCTATCATATCCCCTCTGTCTCGTCTTTCTTCCAAGTTATACATGTTAAGGTCCTTTAATCTTTCCTGGTAAGTTTTATCCTGCAGGGTTTCGTGTTACAACTACTGAACTCTCCTGCGTTTCACTGCTCCTACTATCCCGCCTGGATAGTGGAGACTCCCCTTGGAACACGTGTGCTTTATTTATGTAGCTGTGCATTATGGCAGCTTGAGTATCGGGCGTCTTGTGGACACAGATGATCTGTACTGAGCATCTCGGTTGGCTTGGAGCACGTGAGTAATCTGAGGGGTGACCCCTACGCACCAGCCTTATGGAATGCAAGGCAGGGAAAGTATCAAAAAACTAAAATAATCAAAACCAGTACCTGCTAATATTTGCTGACAGCCACTTAGCTAATCTTCTTTGGCTAATGAACACTCGCTGCCTAATACAATCATGCTATACATCTCTGCTGAATTATTCTGTTGCATAATATATGGCACTCTGCGTGGTTTCTGGCCTGGACTACGTGAGTAATATGAGGGGCAACCCCTATGTACTAACGTTATGGAATGCATGGCAGGGAAATAACATTGTAATCTAAAATAACTAAAACCAATACCTGTTAACATCTGCTGTTACCTGCTCTGCTAACCCCTTTGGCTGATGAATATTCTCTGTTTAACTATTCATGTCATATATGTTTGCTGGACTGCTACGCTATATAACCTGCTGATACTCCGCGTGGTTTTCCTTTTGGCCTGTATGAAGAGGTCTTCGCCTTATGTGGACCTGGTACTGTCCTCTCTGTGCCCTTAGGGGTGCGGATGAAATTGGGGACCTGAGGAATACATCTGACATTTTGGTTTTGTGACTGAGTGGGAGTAGCCCACAGGGCGTATCCTAAGTTTTAATATTTTAGAACCTATCTTAGGGTGCTAAGATTGGAAATTGATATATATATATATATATATATATAAAATTTAATTAAATTTTTTCTCTTTCTCCAATTTTGTTGTTGTAGTTGTATGCTTGATAATATAATGCCAGTAAAGGTCCAAAATAGGAAGTCTTTGGGTGCAAGCGGAGGTAGCCCAATTAAAAAAATGGATACATTTTTTTTAAGTCACCGCAATATTAGACTAGGACAAATCAGAAGGGTAATAGGGAGAATAAAGTTGATCCAACAGATTCACTAAACATAGAGGGAATTAGTGATAGAGAAGAAGGAAAGAGAGATAAGAACACTGCAATGGATGAGATAGGGAGCTGACAGATATCCTGAATGGGGTTCAGCAATCGAACCAAGCATTGGGAGATCTGTCAGTTAAAATCTCCACAGTCCAAACTGATCTGTCTATGATTAAAGACGAGATGAATAAAGTATGTGAGAAATTTAAAGATCTCCAGTTGGTTACAGAAGAGTTAAAGAGAGAGATGGATGGGATTAAGAATAGAATAGGGTGATGGAAACAGAAAATAAATCATTACAGGAAAGAGTCACTGAAATGGAGGACAGATCTCGCAGAGCGAATATACGTCTGGTTGGGTTCCCTGTAGGGTCTGAAAAAGAAGACCCAACAGGGTTCATTCAGCAATGGTTATTAGAAGTGTTTGGTGTGGATCAACTGTCTATAGGGTTTTTGGTGAAGAGAGCCCACCAGATACCAAATAAACAGATACCGGTAGGGAGTCCTCCAAGAGCTAAAATGATAAATGTTTGGGACAGGAATAGCATTCTGAAAAACAAAAGAATTTTACCTCCCTTAGAGCATAATGGAAGGGCAATTGAAATATATCCGGACTACTCGAGGGCAACACAGTTTAAACTTCGCAAAATTTAGAGAGGTTAAGAAGAGAATGGCGGCAGCCAAGATTACATATTCTCAGATTTTTCCTACGAAATTGAGAGTGATATTTTAGGACAGAGTTCACTTCTTTACCCAACCAGAGGAGGTGCGGGAATGGTTGGATGGTAGGGGGATAGGTTCCTGATGTTATAGGTAATGTTATATTTAACGGGGCTGAGGGGGGGTGAGGAGGTGGGGGGCGAAGAGTAAGAGGTTAGTGAACCGTTCAGTTCGTTTGACCAGGAGGGGGTGGGTGGGATGATGGGGTCTTGGGGGACACTGGGGGGGCGCTCTCTCTCCCCTTCCCCCTCCATTTTGGGTCTCCGTAGATGTACCGCTGAGCACGATGATACATACATGAATAAGATATTTATGTGGAATATACGGGGAATGGCCGAGAGAGCGAAACGGGTTGTTATATTTGATGTCACAAAACATCTTCCCGCAATTATAGGTCTCCTCGAAACACATCTTACATATGAGAATATTAGTATTGCGAAAAGGAAATGGGCAAAATATGACTACCATGCTTCCTTCTCGGCCTACTCCTGGGGTGTCAGTGTTTACATCCACAGTAGTGTGGATTATATTCCAATTCCTCATAGAATTGATAGAGAATGTAGATTTGTTTGTTTACATTGTCAGTTGAATGGCACTGTTTGCATAGTGGCATTTGTGTATATTCCTCAACCTTTCTCTATGTGTGTCATGTCATTCCTGGCAGACTTTATTGGCTCTAGAGCAAGGTGCCCGATCCTGGTTACCAGGGACTTTAATGATGTAAAGAACTTAGAGAAAGATAGATTTTCCAAGGATCATGTGCATAAAGTAAATAAAGATAAACTGACATTGCTAAGAAGAGTCTGCTGGGGAATGGCATTAGAAACGAGACGGTGAACTTTACGTCCAACGTATGGACCTTAAAGGGCGCACTGACACAACCGGTCATAGACAGCATTTGGGTTTCAGCTATTTTTTGCTTTATTCATAGACAACGCGTTTCGGGGTACTAGGGACCCCTTTATCAAGTCTGCCCCAGGCCAGCGCTCGATCCTGCAGCCCTGCCGATGATGACAAGGGAGAAAAAGAAGGGAGCACAGCCAAAATGACGGCTTTCTTTCACCCAGCCGCTGGGTCCTCTCAAAATGGCGCCGATTTCCGCTACACAGAAGGAGAGCTCCGATCATCTGCAGACACCTGTGACCAGCGGTATCCTCAGTCTCCCTCCTCCACAGGCTCCAGCCCTTCCTCAGCACAGGAACCTTAACGAGGAGGACTCCAACAGATTTTGTCACCCCTCTTTCCCGCACACTTTCTTCTCTCCAGCACTGTTTTCCTTGAGTTTTCCCCTGAAACCGTTGAAATCCTCTGTCTTTCAGTCTTCATTGCGGTTGCACCCAAACTGGTGCAACCCCAATAGGTGAGCATACTACCTCCTACAGTAGATTTTATTTTTTATTGAACATAATCACCATTACTTGCTGGGAAATAGCATTGACAGACATTTGGCGATATCTTTATGGAGATAAAAGAATATTATCTTGTTTCATCCGGGCGAACACAGTTATGTCTAGAATAGACCTTGCTCTTGCTAACACAGATTTTTTGGCTTTGGTAATAAAAATGAATTTTTAGTATGAAACACATAAGATTTCAGATTACTCTCCAATAGTAGCAACAATGAAAATGGGGTATGCTAAGAAGAAAACAATACGTTTTAGACTAAATCCCAATTGGATTAAGCTGGTTAAGGATCAGGAAATTAAAACAAGAATTTTGGCTATTAAATGCTCCGTCTGCACCTATGCAGTTTGTATGGGACTCTGTTTAAGCGTTTTTGCGTGGAACATATATAGCCAAAATTAATGGGGGAAAAAATGAATATGCAGCGAAAAAACTAGCCCTAGATAGAAGGGTTTGGTCCTTACAGGGAGAGATAGTTAATAATACGAACTCCACTGTACAATCACAGTTTGAAGAAGCGAAGCTGGAGTATAAAAACTACTTATTAGAAAAAGCACAACACAGGGTCTTCTTTGCAGGAACTAAACACTATTCCCAAGCAGGAAAACCAGGAAATCTTTTATCAGCCCTGATCCAAAACCAAAAAAAGTATCCGATATTAGATCGGATAATGGGGTGGTTACTGCATGTCCGGAGGAGATTGAGCGGGAGTATTATACAACCTTATATACAAACAATAAAAATCAGCAGGATGGAGACGCTGAAATGTTCTTAGAGAACATTAATCTTCTTAAATACAAGCATTAGCGGAAGACATCTTTCTGATTGCCACGCGGGACGCCGCGGACTGCTGATCGGAGCCGCCTACGTGCACCTGGTATGTGAGTAGACAAAATAAGCACTTAGCGATGAAAATATAATCAATATATAACCGACAGATGTATCAGTGATTAAATCTACAGCGAAAATTGGACTAACATATATTGAAAAGGTGTTGGACATTGGATTAGATTCTTTTGGATCGAATATTCGAGATTCTTGTGACCATATATCCGATTTCTTGCGACTACAATTGAATTCTTGTGATTAGATATTTGAATTTTCCATGCAAATTTTTTATTGAATTTTCCATGCGAAGTTTTCATGCGAATTTTTAATGCGAATATATTCGAATTTTATGTGAAAATCCGACCTCCAAGTGGAGATTCACATACGATTCGAGGATTAGTTTACAGGAAAACCATTGTGTATAGGAACTGAGTGGTCGTACTTGTTCATAGGTACTTTTTTAGTCTGGCCAGACCTTTGTATTATTTTGTATTATTCGTGTATATTATAATTTAATTGAACTTTTAACATTGTGATTAATATTTGAAGTATTAAATAAAGTACCATTGATTCCAGATATAGAGAGTGCCCAGCCCATTCTTTAATTTTTTATAGTATACTTAGAGCTTTTTTGAATATGCAGGCAGGGGAGGGGAGGGCTCACGCTCAATCCTGTCATTAGACGCCGAGAAAGCGTTTAACAGGGTGGAGTGAGAATACCTCTGGAAAATAATTTATAGGATGAATTTGGGCCAATATTATTATTATTTTTTTTATATTGAAAATTTTTATTGTTTTCAATTTTCCAGTGCATAGACATTTCCAATAAGTAAAGTATACAACAATCCATGTGACAAAAACAGAGGCGACAATCACATATTTCGAAATGTCACAATTACAGTTAACTCAAGGGCGATTAAGCCCAACAAGACAGGCATTGGCAAGAGAATAAAAGAGTCATAAACCTTCTTATCATGTCAAAATAAATCAAGTCTCATGGGTAGATACGGTGGGCGTCCATGGTGAGAGCGAATAATTGGGAGGGAGGGGGGGGGGAGAGGATAAGTTAAAATGGGTAAATAGGCCTCACTCCGAAGAGGGACGGGGGAGACATGGCAATAAAAGGATGCTGTTAAGCTCAGTACCTAAGGGAAGTTTCTGTATTGCTTCCAAGGTAACCATGTTTTAATGAAAGAGGGTCTAGAATGCGACTCCCAGTGTAAAATCTCCTCTAGCCTGTATATCTGATCAACCTTATTGGACCAATGTTCAATACTGGGGATATCTGATGATAACCAGAGGGTTGGTAACAGCAATCTAGCAGGAGGGTAAAAAGAGCTTTTTTATATGGGCCCAGGCCTTCTAGTCCGAGTGACAATAAGACCAACTCAGGAGAACAGGTGAGAGATGACTGACAAATCTGGTTATATAGTTGGGTTATGTTGTGCCACCATGGGTTAATCAAGGCACATGCCCACCATACGTGTATAAAGGTTCCCTTAACTCTATGACATCTCCAACATAGATCACTGGCTGTTTTATTATATCTGTAGGTTTTGTCTGGGGTCCTGTACCATTGCATAAGAATCTTATAGCTGTTTTCTTGGATGCGTATGCATCTAGATAACTTGTGCGGGAGAATCAGCATTTTAGAGGTTTCTTGAGGTGTTAGGGACCTCTGGAGATCCTTTTCCCATTTGCCCACTATTGCAGGTTTAATAAAATAGGCAGGGGACTTCAAGTGCTTATATATCTTGGAGATAGCTTTAGGCGGATATCTCTTACTATTCAGCATTTCCACAAACCAATTTGAATCTTCTGGTGGGGGAGGACTTTTTATTTTACTAAGTAGCTCTGTTTTAATGAAGTGTAGCAGGGTGGGGTTATGAATCTGTGTCCCCAGAATTGTGCATATCTCAGAGTCAGGGAGTATACAGCCGTCTGGGTCTAAAAACTGGGTAATGGGGATCTCTGATGTCCTGATACATAGCGGACAGCTTTCTTTCAATTCTTTAGGGGCCAAATCGACTATATCTTTTATATGCAAAAGAGAGGCAAACGGCGTCGGAGCCCCAAAGCTGGTCGAGAAACCCCCCCAGACCCTTAGGGTATTGCGTATAAGAGGGTTAGGTATTGAGCTTAGGGTCGGGAGTGGCCCGTCGGCCAGCAAGAGGGCCCTAGGAGAGAAGGGGAGGAGAGCAGTCTCCAATGATAGCCAGGATTTATAGGAGGGTTCTCTAATCCAATCAATGGCTCTAGAGAGCTGGATGGCAAGCATATATGATTTTGGATCAGGGAGGCCAATACCTCCTCTATTCCTAGGTTTGGTCAAGGTGTCAAAAGAGATACGAGGGCTTTTGGCTTGCCAAATGAACTTACGGATGTGTTTGTTTAAGGATGCAAAGTATGACCCGGGAATATCAATAGGGAGAACCTGCATCATATATGTAAGTTTTGGCATGATCAGCGACATGAAGATGTTCTTCCTTCCGAACCATGAGAGGTAGGGAGAATCTAGGGAGTCCATCTGAGTTGTCATGGAGACTAGAAGGGGTTTGTAGTTCAATTGAAATAGATCGGGCAGGTGGGGGGATAGTTTGATCCCTAGGTAGGTTAATTGTTGGGTCTGCCAATTGAAAGGCGAGTTAATTTGGAGGGAGGCGATATTAGCTGGGGAAAGGCCTATATGTAAAACCTGGGATTTAGAGGAGTTGACTTTAAAATTGGAAAGGGAGCCGAAAAGGTTGAGTGTTGAGAGAATCTTGGGCATGGATCTCTGTGGGTTAGTGGTGACAATCAGAAGGTCGTCGGCAAAGGCCGCCAATTTAAATTCACGGCTCCCCACTTTCAGACCTCTAATTTCACTGTCCTGTCTGAGGGCTTGAAGAAGGGATTCCATTACAAGGACAAAAATGAGTGGGGAGAGGGGGCATCCCTGCCTCGTTCCATTTTTAATGGGAAAGAGGGAGGAAAGAAGACCATTTACTGACACGGACGCCGAGGAGCAGGTGTACATGGAGAACATAGAGTTGATATACTGCTCTGGAATTTTAAATTTAGCCAGGGCTAATCTAATATAGGTCCAGTCCACCCTATCAAATGCCTTCTCGGCGTCCGTGCCAAGTAGGACCAATGGAGAGGATTTATGTTAAGCATAAAACAGGGCATCTAGGATTTTAGTGGTATTGTCCTTACCCTCCCTTCCTCTGACAAAACCGACCTGATCAGGGTTAATTAGTTCTGGGAGAAGGTTTTGTAGCCTAGTGGCCAGCATTTTGACTAGAAGTTTAAGGTCAACATTAAGTAAGGAAATAGGACAATAGTTGGGGCAGAGCGTGGGGTCTTTACCCTCTTTAGGGATTATTGTAATGACTGCTTTGGTCATATCAGAAGAGAGTGGGTGGTTGGACAGTGATAAGTTGCATATAGGGAGCAGGTGGGGTAGCAGGATACCTTGAAAGGCCGAATAATAAGATATGGGGAGACCGTCCGGGCCAGGGCATTTACCTCTAGGGGTAGATTTAATCGCGGCAGTTAGTTCCGGGATAGTGAACGGTGTGGTCAGGGATTCTTGTTGTGCCAAGTTTAATGTGGGAAGGTTAAGAGTCTCTAGGAATGAACTGATATTACTTTCTCTATCTAGGGAAGGATTAGGAAGGTCAGGGGCACGGAGATTATATAAAGATTGGTAAAATAGTCTAAATTGTTCAGCAATTTCTTCAGCCTTAAATAGTTGGACCCCCTGGGAGGATTTAATGGACTGAACATAGCGGGAGTTTCTTCTCTGTTTGATTCGACTCATGACATATTTGGAAGCTTTGTTTCCATGGGCATAAATCTTCTGTTGAGCGGACAGAAAGAATTTAGCTGAGCGCTCATTTAGAAGATTCTTCAGTTGAGTTCTAAGAGAGGAAAGTTCTGATAGTTTCTGTGCCATTAGAGATTGCTTATGAGCTTTTTCTACTTGATGAATTTGTGAAAGCAAGGTGTTAAGTTTTTTCTCCGACTCTTTCTTTAGAAAAGAGCAGAGACTGATCAGTCTGCCTCGTATATATGCTTTGTGAGCATCCCAGATAACTTGGGGGGCTATTTCTGGGGTATTATTGGTTAAGAATTATTCTTCTAAGTAAGGCTACTTTCACACTAGCGCTTGATCGGATCCGTTCTGAACGGATCCGATCATATTAATGCAGACGGAGGCTCCGTTCAGTACGGATCCGTCTGCATTAATAACTTAGAAAATTTTCTAAGTGCGCAAGATGCCTGAGCGGATCCGTTCAGACTTTCAATGTAAAGTCAATGGGGGACGGATCCGCTTGAAGATTGAGCCATATGGTGACCTCTTCAAGCGGATCCGTTCCCATTGACTTACATTGTAAGTCTGAACGGATCCGCCTCCGCCTCTGATGCAGTCTGAGCGGATCCGCTCCATTCAGACTGCATCAGGGCTGGACGGAGGCGTTCGGGTCCGCTCGTGAGCTCCTTCAAACGGAGCTCACGAGCGGACCGACGAACGCTAGTGTGAAACTAGCCTAAGACGTAATTTGGGCTGTATGTTTGGCGTTATTCAGTAAAGACTCATTGAATCTCCAGTTTGGTTGTCTGGCGTTTCTTTTCCCCGGGGATATAGTACAGAAAATTGGGGAGTGGTCTGATAGAGTGATGTCTCCTATTTTGGGTAAGGAGCAGGATTGCAGTTTCTCCTTCGGGACTAAAATGTAGTCAATTCTGCTATAGGAGTTATTTGCAGAGGAGTAAAAAGAATAGTCAATATGTCGGGGTTGAGACACCGCCACACGTCTATAATTCCCAGGTTGTGCAACTTCGTGTGTAGCAGTCTCAGGGTCTTAGCAGAGAAGGGGGATTTTTTAGAGGACGTGTCTATTAAAGGATTGAAAGCAACATTAAAGTCTCCTGCGACAATTTGGAAGCCCTCCCTATATTGCTCAATTAAGGAGAAAATATCAATGAGCCAGATAAGTTGGTCTGTATTTGGGGCATAAATGTTTACAAATGTGAACATGGATAGTCCCACCTGACCCTTAAGGATCAAATATCGGCCCTCTGGATCCTGGACATGAGACTTATATTGGAAGGGTAGGCCTCTGCGGAAGCCTATACTAACTCCCCTCGAGGCCGCACCCCCAGCCCCACAATGGTACCAGCAGGGATACCTGGAGTGGGAGAGATTGGGGTAATTATTGTGTTTGAAGTGTGTCTCCTGAAGAAAGATCACCGAGCAGTTTTCTCTGTGCAGGAGAGATAAGATCTGGCATCTCTTAGAAGGGGATCTCAGCCCCTTGACATTGTATGAGGCTAATTTAAAATCTGCCATAATTTTTTGATAAAGTGAGAAGCCCAAAGGCTATAAAGGACGCAGCAGAAAGGAATTTGACAAACCAGACACATCGTGAGGGGGAGAGTGCGGCCACGAGCGGATCCAGAAGGGTTATCACTGTTTCGGATTGAGAAGGATGCTGGAATTTCTCTTGAGTACCTGTCAGAACATGAACAAATAGAACAGAAACCAACAAAAAAGAAAAAGTAAATAAAAGCAAAGTGTGAATGAGTAACATCCAGACACGGCATGGTGTTATAACCCTGCTTATCCGGGATAATAAGAAGTAGGGGGGTAAAGGGTATTACACCCAGAAGCACTACCCTCTATGACAGCAAAAGTACTGCAGCTTAGTGGTTGTTATAATCCTAATGATGGAAGAAAGGGTAGGGAACATCATGGTAGATGGGATAACATATGAATGGACGTTTATCTTACTGCAATTAAGGGTAGAGTGATGGAGGTAGAGTGCCTCCATCGTCAACCCTCAGGGGGAGCGTGTCGTATTGCCCTAAAAAGATGTTAGTAGGCAATGGTACTACACCCAACCCCATCAGTGCAGTGGGGCAGAGAAAATATGAAAAATCAGCATAACAACAGTTAGGTCACTTAAACAGATCATGACTAGTCTGGCTTTAAAACAGATGGGAAGTCTCAAGAGAGAAGTCCCTACTGTCTCTACGTCCAATGCTAGGAGAGGAGCAAGGCCCGAGTACAAGGCGAGCCCCGCTGCTCCCCCAGCACAGAGCTGATAGTCAATATTTTAAATACTTATCAAAAGCATAACTTTAGGAATTTCCATCAGACGATTTTCTTGTTCACCCAGAACTGGGGATGAGAAGGTGAAGTCAGCTACTTGTCCGCCAAGGAAAGGCGTTTTGGGGTGGAAAAGGAGTCCCTTCTTCTGCTGCTTCTTTGAGGCTTTGGTGTGCGTTGGGGCTCCCAGGGGATTGGCCTGGGTAAATCAGGGAGAGAGTTGAGGTTTTGAACCATGTCCCAGTTTGCAATAGGCAATGGAGGTAGCTGAAGGAGGTCATAAGTTTTATCCAGGTCTGCAAACGAGGAAACGTGGATGCGGCGGCCCTCATGGAGGAAGGATAATCTGAAGGGAAATGTCCATCTATAGAGGATTCTCTGTTGCCTTAGCCAGTCAGTAAGGGGTTTCAAAGCTTTACGCTTCTTGAGGGTCGAATGCGACAGGTCTTGGTAAATGGCAATGCTGTTGTTATCCCATTCCACGGAGTTGGAGTTCCTGGCCCCTGCCAAAATGGCCTCTTTCACAGGGAAGTGTAAACATTTACATATGACATCCCTAGGCGGCTCGTTCGCCTGCGGTTTGGGCCTGAGGGCTCTGTGTGCACGTTCAAGCAGGACCTCGTGTGCTGAGTCAGAGCCTAGAATCTTGAGGCATATCTGAGTAACTGTTTCTGGAATGTCCACAGCTGGAATAGTCTCAGGTATCCCTCTAAAGCGCAGGTTATTTCGCCTGCTTCTATTCTCTTGGTCCTCCATGGCAGTATATAGGGCGTTGATATGGCACTGCGCTAGGGACATGCTAGAGGACACTTCTCTCTGGTGCTGGAGGATCGCGGCCTGCGCCTCCTCTAAGGTCTCCACTCTCCTTCCTATGTGCCTCAGATCCTCTTTTATTGAGGAAATGTCCATACTGGTAGGGCCCAGAGCCTCTGCTAGAGCTTCTTTTAGGAATGCTCTAGAGATCGGCAGGCAGTCCGCTTCAGTGAGGTCGTCTCCTACCTTCTCACTGCTGCATGCGGCAAGCTGCTTGTGTCCGGAGCGCGGGGTGCCGGGCGCCATCTTGGGTTCTCGGCTCACTTGTGCAGCGGCGGCTTTTTTCATAAATTTTTCTATTTCCCCAGCTTTACTTTGGGAGCGGTTGCCTCCAGGCTGGTCTGTGGGCTTTTGGCCCCCGATCTTCACCATTTCAGCTGGCAGTTGTCTAATGAATCAGTGCTGAGAGGGATATGCAGACGGGAGAGCAGTGCTTCACACGTCCATCCGGATCAAGCACTGGCTCCGCCCCCTGGGCCAATATTTTGTTAAGTAGGTCCAAATTTGATATAATCACCCCAAAGCTAGAATTAACATTAATGGGGTATGGTCTAAGAAAACAGAGTTGCATAGAGGAACAAGACAGGGATGTCCTCTTTCCCCTTTGCTGTTTGCATTATTTATAGAACCACTGGCAGCTAAAATTAGATCAGATGAAAGTATTAAAGGTTTTGGCATGAAGGGGACATCTGACAAAATAAGTATGTATGCAGGTGACATCTTAATTTTTGGGGAGAATCCAACATTACAGTTGCCTTACCTTATGGAACTAATAAATAAGTTCAATGATATCTCGGGATATAAAATCAATTGGGCCAAATCAGTATTACTACCGCTCAATCAGGCAACTCCACCGAACCCCCTAGAAATTAGGGTATTGAAACCTATGGAATCTTTTGAATATCTGGGTGTAAAGTTAAGTGCAAGCATCCTTGATTTTACAAATTTAAATGTTTCTCCTTTGTTGACTAAATGTAAAAGTAAAATAAGTGTTTGGCAGAAGTTATCGATAGGTCAGGTGAACAGAATTGCATTAATAAAAATGATGTTACATCCCCAGATTTTGTATATTTTGGCAGCATGTCCAGTTTAGATAGAGGATTATTTCTTCAACCATCTCGAACGGCTGCTGAATGACTTAATCTGGGGAAGAAAAAGGGTGAAACTAAAACAGAAATATCTTTGGTTAGCGGATGAGGATAGAGGACTATCAGTTCACTTTTTTCAGGGATACTATTTGGCCTCTCAAGTCTAGTGGTTAAAATCTGGAGAAAATACTATAAATCAATACCTAGAAAGGGGTTTTATTGGCCCAAAATATAACATATTTAGTATATTCGAGACGGGATTTATTAAAAAGAAAGGTAAAAAGTGTCCAATATGTCGAAAGGCCTGGGGAAAAATTTAAAGAATACTAGGAATTTTGAACACTTCATACTTCTCACCTCTGTGGTGTAATAGTATTATTAGAGAATTTCAACTAATTGCGGAATATACATTTTAGGAAAAGTTTGTTATTATTTACGTATCACAATTAGTTACTGTGGCAAAACCAACCTCGCCACTGGGTTTTGGAGAGGCCTGTTTACCAGCCTCTTGCCTCAGGATTACGGCCCTTTAAGATACTTTTACTAACTTTTAAACCCCTGAACCTATTCAAGTGAATTTTGGATAGGTTTGTCCCCAAGTTATACTGGTTAAATTGATATAAGTCATATGTATGTACAATGTAAACTCACAAAGTTGTAACAATTTATAAGAAGTGTAACTTTTCAGCGTAGGAGATAGTTGAGTAGATACAGAAATTGACTCAATTATCTCCTAGACAGAGGGGAGGAATATGCTGGGTGTGTTTCTATTGTCCCATTGTGCCATTGTCCCATTGTGTGTTTAAATGGTGATTTCTGTCCTGTTGTCTCCACATGTGTATTGGCAATTTCCCTTTGTCCTGAGAGATAAGTGAATTGCTCCTCGCGTGTCTCCAGGGAAGAGAGTAAACCATGATGCATTGTGGGGATGTGTTGTGTCTGTGTATCCTGAATTGCTGCATATCTGTCCTGTGTCACAGTCTCCCTTCTGGTCCCCTAGGAGCCTCTCCACCAGATGGGGACCTGCATAAATACTGGTGAGTAGCCCTCAATAAAGGGTTCCTGTTTTATCCTTCATCATGTTGAGACTGGTGTTTGGATAACTGATCAAAACTGGGGGATTGCTATACGCTGAAGATTTGCTATACTCCACTGGCATAACTACTAGCTCTTGTAAGAGCTGTTCCTGCTCTCTGGCTGTAGGAGAGGTTCACCCACTGGAAGCTGAAGCCCGGTCTTGGGTCCAGCGTGGGTGGAGGACGGTGAGACCCCAACCAAGCTGCGGCTGTTCGTGGGGTCTGCAGTGCGTACGGTGTCAATTGGAGTGCTTGGAGTCCTCGGAAAGCACTAGGAGCATCTATCGATGGAGGTACCCGGTCGGGGGTGCTAGGAGATCCGTTACAGTTACCAATGGGGAAATAAGAGCACTAAAGGAGTTATGTCCTGGAATAAATTTGGACTCAATCAGTCGGTTTCGGTATCACCAATTAAAACACGCTTTTTAAAGCTACACGAAATAAGGAATAGTTTATCACAGCAAAATATGAGTTTATAGACTTTTGTTATCAATATACGACAACTAGGGTGACTATTTCTCAAGTGTACAGGATAATAAGGAAGGGGCTGTAAAAAATAGTAAAGTTTAAAATGTGAGGAAAAATGGGAGAAGGATATAGGATCAAACACATTAGAATGGGGGAATATATATACAAATATAAAAAGGGCAACGATTTCTAGTAACTTTTGGATTATTTATTTTAATATAATTCATAGAATATACATGACCCCATTATTGTTAAGTAAGATTTATAAAGAACAAAAATCAAACTGTTGGAAATGTAAAGAAGAGGCTGCCGGCTATATACGTATGATATAAAGTTGCTCAAATGTGCACTCTTATTGGAGAGAGGTTTTTCGTGCTTTAAGTATAGAGTCCTTGGTATCCCTTCCATTTGAACTGGAGGTGGCTGTGTTGGGCTGTATTCCCACCATCAGTTAGGGAAAAAAGAAAATAAAGGGTCTGGATAAAAGACCTTATGGTGGCGAGAGTTATTATTGCAAGAGAGTGGGGTTCTGATAGAGCAACCAATATTATGGAGTGGAAAAATGTATTAGTAAAGATTGAGAGGTTTGAGGAATGTGCAATAAGTAGTAATAATGACAACTAGTTGTTGTCGAGCAGTGCCATTGTACGGGAGGAGAGAGAGATGAAGATAACGCATACGCCCTTTGGGGGATCATCTATGGTGCCTACCGAGATAACCTGCATGGGGGGGATTGGGGGTGGTTCATTTAAGGTGGGGGGGGGGTAAGTTAACTTAGACAGACAATACGTGGTCTGAGTTTAATGTACTGCGGAGTCCAATGGGGAGTCGTGGAACCCCCAAGATAGAACAGATGTTTTATTATTGCGGTATTGTTTGTGTTTATTATGGTATACAACCTGTTACATTGAATGTCTTAGCAGATTGTGTATTTTTGAACTCAGATTTTGTATTGTCAAACCTAATTTTAATTTTGTATTATTGAAGAAATAAAAATAAAATATAAAATAAAATAATAATTATAGGTACATAGTGTAAATACAAGCTTCAACTTGACTCTCATTGGCTTTTGTTTTAATATAAAGATTTGCTGCAGCTGTTTATCTAGTGCATTAAAAGTCACGGTGGGTCCTGCTTGTAGAAATTACACTTGTTAGAAGGCCTTTGAATAAAAATATTTTAATACTTATAGTACTGTATGTTCTGAGAATTGTTGAGCTAACATAGCATTAACAGGAAATGCATAATGCTTAAAGCACAAAGTCTACCATTCTTAGTCTCAATGTTAGCCTCAAATGCTCAATGTTCTGCCCTTGTGCCTAGTATGGTCGCTGTGTTCATTATAAATATCCTTCTAACATTCTTTGCATGATGTCAAACAAAATTGCTAATAAACTATTGTCCGTAGCTGGACAAGGACAGGAATTCAGAATGATTATTTTCATATGTCACTATTAATAAAAACTCTGTTGGAACAAAGACACGGGCCTCATAATAAATATGTACTTTCTTGCAGTTTGTGCATTAGAAAATCTAATCGCCAACAACTTTACTCCCCACTTTTAAAAAGTGAATAAAGTTGCAAATTATTGTGTAAATCAGGTGCATAGCTAAAGGCTCATGGGCCCTGGTGCAAGAGTTCAGCTACTCCTGGGTGGACCTCTTCTGAGTTTGAGCCCCAAAGCAGCCTCTTCCTCTGCTTCCCCTATAGCTACGCCCCTGTTTGCAACTTTTTATTGCCATGAAACCTTTATAAAAACTTTAATGAACCTGCTTTTTTTTTTTTTAATATAGTATTAATGGCACCTAAAAGTTGCCTAATGTCAAAACACACATACGGTACACACTGTAGCTGCTTATTAACCCATTCACTACCAGTGCTGTACATGTATGGCGCTAGAGCGATGGGCAAACATGGCACCCACTCGCACGTGCAATAGGCTTCAAGGCCAGCGCCTGTGGTCTGCTGAGACTTGTGGCTAATTACTACAACTGTTACTAATGCTGATAACGGTAATTAAAGCCTTTTATATGCCGTGATCAAGTGAAATCACAGTATCTAAAGGGTGAAAAAACCCAGAAGCTTGCGTTTCCGAGCATCTTGCCAGCATCCTCTGCGGCCGATGAAGATGCTGATAATTGATTTAAATGTGCTAGGTCTCTACATAAATGTGCTAGGTGTTGTAGAGACCTAGCAGATTTAAACTGCAATTTGTATCTTGGCCAGCAGGTGGCAGGCCAACATGAGAAATTAGCAATTCTGACATTTAAAAGGAAGCTAAAAATCCCTGAATGTTCAAAATTAAAAACAAACAAAAAAATGATATTGTAGGCTCAAATATGAGCTTCAAAATCATAACAAAAAGTTTAAAAAAACTGTTTAAAAATATATTAAAACATTCTTTTTTATTTAAAAGTTTTAATCACCCCCCTTTCTGTATAGTAAAAATACATAAATAACAAAAAATATAAACATTATGGGTATCACTGTGACCAAAAACACCATACTATTAATCCCTTCAAGACCAACCTAGTTTGTACCTTCAGGACCGAGCCACATTTTGCAAATCTGACATGTTTCACTTTATGTGATAATACCTTTTGAACAGCTTTTCTTATCCAAACCATTCTGAGATTGATTTCTCGTGACACATTGTACTTCATATTTGTGATAAATTCGAGTCAATATGTTTTACTTTTATTCATAAAAATCAAAAATTTACAGAAGTTTTGGAAAAATGATCAAAATGATCAAAATGACAGATAGTGGTGCCTCACAAAATAGTTATTACTTTACATTCTCCATATGTCTACTTCATGTTTGGATCATTTGGTAAATTACATTTTCTTTTTTTGGAACGTTAGAAGGCTTAGAAGTTTAGAAGAAAATCTGGACATTTTTCAGAAAATTTCCAAAACCCACTTTTTAAGGACCAGATCAGGTCTGGAGTCACTTTGTGAGGCTTACATAATAGAAACCACCCATAAATGGCCCCATTTTAGAAAATACATCCTCATGGTATTCAAAACTGATTTTACAAACTTTGTTAACCCTTTAAGTGTTCCACCAGAATTAAAGGAAAATGGAGATAAATTTTTTAATTTTAATATTTTTTTTGCAGATTTTTCCATTTAGATCAATTTTCCCTGCAACCCAGCATGGGTTAACAGCTAAATAAACCTCAATATTTGTTACCCTGATTCTTAATTGTACAGAAGCACCCCATATGTGGTCATAAAATTCCATATGGGTGATCAGCGGGGATCAGAATGGGAAGAACACCGTGTGGCTTTTGGAGGGCAGATTTTGCTGGAATAATTTTGAGGCACCATGTCGCATTTGAAGACACCCTGAGGCACCTCAACAGTGGAAAAAAAAAAAAAAAAAGTGACCCCATTATGGAAAATACACCCCCCAAGTAATTTTTCAAGGGGTGCACTGAGCACTTTGCCCCAATAGCCATTTCATAGAATTTAGAAACACTTGGCAGCAAAAATGAAAAATGTCATATTTTGCAAGAATATCTCACTTTAGGCACACATTATTCATTTTAACAAGGGGTATCAGGAGAAAATGCACCCTGTAATCTGTTACCCATTTTCTCCTGAGAACGGCAACACCCCATATGTGGTTGTAAAGTGCTGTATCAGTGTACAATGGGACTTTTGGAAGAGAGAGTTGGCTGGAATAATTTTCAGGCACCATGTTGCATTTGAAGGCACCCTGAGGCACCCGGACAGTGAAAACCACAAAAATTAGGCTCTAGGGTGCCAGAACATAAAAGGAAATTGAAGAAATGCCCCATTTAATAAAATGACACCCTTCAATGTATTTATCTAGTTTTTTTTTGGGGGGGGACGGCTTTGGGGGGAGCTATTATTGGATTCCCAAATGGAAAAATGCTAAGCTAAAAATGTGTTCCCATGGAATGGATTAATTAAGAAATGAATGAAATGAACTTAATGGATATCAGTGGAGGTGTGATAAACCGGAAAGCACTCTCCAATGCAGAGGCCCAGATTAGAGGGGCAGGTCTGACAGTAGTGAGTGGTGTCTTTCCTAATCCCTCTAACTGAACAAACTTGACACCTTTTTTGGGGTCGCCTTTTTTTTCTGTGGGAGGAAGTACTACAGGGAAATGCTGCCCATGTATTATTCTTGAGACCCCAGAAGCACTGCTGATTGAAATACTGCCCTCTCCTTCCTGAACACCCAAAATCGTTTTTTTAATATATTTTTTTCCTGAAATTCCAAGAAGTTTCCCCCATGACCAGCTGTTCTATGGATGCCAAAGGCATTATATAGTGACACTTAGGTTAGGTGCACAGCTAATTTTTTGTACCACACCTTTGATTTTCTTAAGGCACTGTAGGGCTGAAGTACCTGGTCTGAAATATCCACTCGCCCATGAACTTGTTGTAATCCTGGATACACACAGGCTTGGTGGTCTGCTCTGTGCTTCCTCGGATTGGGACTGGGGTGGACTGATTTGCATGGATTGTAGTTAATGCAAGAACATCCCGTTTGTTCTTGTATTTTAGCAACATCACATTTTCTGAGCAACAGCCCTGCTTTCTTTCGCGACGCACTGTCTGGTCTATAAAGAATTTTGGGAGCCCTTTTTGGTTTTGTCTAATTGTGCCACATGTGCCTATGACTCTGGCAGCAAGGCACTTCAGGAGAGGGACACTATTGTAAAAGTTGTCCAAATATCGATGGTATCTGTGGTCGAACAGGGGGTGGACTAAATCCCATACTATCTTCCCACTTATACCCAGAACCGGGGGGACAATTGGGTGACTCAATTTTTGAATCTTTTCCCTCATAAATACAAAAGCCCAATGTATACCCGGATGCACTTTCACAGGCCGTATGCAACTTCATGCCATATCTAGCCCTTTTATTGGGCAGGTACTGGCGAAAAAAATGTAATCAGCCTTTGAAATCAACCAATGATTTGTCCACTGAGAGGCATTTTTGGGGGGTATATACTTACCCAAGTTTGGAATTGTAGTGATCAACCACAGGCCTAATTTTAAAGAGTCTGTAATAACTGGGGGCGGTGGGGGTGGGCATTAGTGTTGAGCGAACTTGTGTTTTAAGTTCGGCGTCTAAAGTTCGGGTTCGGGTTATCGAAGAAACCACGGACCATAACGGAATTTAGAATCCATAAAAGGATTCTTCGATAACACGAACCTGAACTTTAGATGCCGAACTTAAAACACCAGTTCGCTCAACACTAGTGGGCATTGATTATTATTTTTGAAGTGTAGAAATCTTTGAATAGCTTTGAAACTGGCCCGGGGCATGGCAAGACAGTGATGAGGGGTGTGATAAAAAAATATCTTTGCACCACGTATTGTTAATTTTTTTATTTTATTTTTATTTTATAATGCCCATGCTTAGGAGAAGTTCCCAAAACTTTTTCATTTCAGTCATATCAGTAGGGGTCCATTTGTGGAGCCTTGAAATATAACTGTCTGAATGGGAGGCAATAAATTGCTCTGCATGTTTGTTTGTTCTACCATCAAGTTGATTAGGTAATCAGAGAAGAATAATTAATTTCATTGGAACCTGTGGTATCTACATTGATGCATGGAGTGGCTGTAAATTTGTTATCTGTGAGGATCTATGAAGAGTCACTTGTATGGAGCTGTGACTGCGCACTACCCCAGGACGCCTACGAGGGGGTTCATCAATAGAGGAATAATTTGAGGAAGATGAAAAAAAGAAATGTCACTTCATCTCCACTGTTGGAGTCAGTGTCCTCAAAAAGCATGGCATATGCCTCTTCAGCAGTAAAAAGCGTTTAGTAATTTTAAACTGTAAACTAATGTATATTTTTTATTTATTTATTTTTTATTGAAGAGTAAACTAATGAATGGTGCCACTCAAGCACAGGACACAAGTATGTACACATAGGAGGATGGCACATATAGTGACAGGGTTATTATATTTTTTTTATGTAACTTGGGAGCATGTGAAAGGTGTCTTGATGGACGGACAGACTGGAGTGACATGTGTCTTGATGGATGGACAGGCTGGATTGACAGGTGTCTTGATGGACGGACAGGATGGATTGAAAGGTGTCTTGATGGACGGACAGGCTGAATTGACAGGTGTCTTGATGGATGTACAGGCTGGAGTGACAGGTGTCTTGACAGACAGACAGGCTGGAGTGACAGATGTCTTGACGGACGGACAGGTGGAAGTGACAGGGGTCTTAACAGATGGACAGGCTGGAGTGACAAGTGTCTTAACAGACGGACAGACTGAAGTGACAAGTGTCTTTATGGATGGACAGGCTGGATTGACAGGCTAGATTGACAGGTGTCTTGATGGACAGACAGGCTGTATTGACAGGTGTCTCTATGGATGGACAGGCTGGAGTGACAGGTGTCTTCACAGATGGATAGACTGAAGTGACAGGTGCCTTGATGGATGGACAGGCTGGATTGACAGGTGTTTTGATGGATGTACAGGATGGATTGACAGGTGTCTTGATGGATGGACAGGCTGGAATGACAGGTGGCTTGATGGACGGACAGGATGGAGTGACAGGTGTCTTGATGGACGGACAGGTGGAAGTGACATGTGTCTTGACTGACAGACAGGACTTGACAGATCAGGCACTGAATGGGCTTAATTATGTGTGAGGCAGGGGATGAGAAACAGAACTGATGATGACAGATGACAGGCTGAGTCACAGAACTGATCTGTGTCACTGATTGGGGCACAGAAGAGTGGTGTTTTGGCACTGAAGGTGTTAAAACACTGTGGTAAGTGGATCCGTACAAGTAGCTCCTTCTCTGATGCTTCCCTGACAGGAATTGGGACGATCAGAGAAGGAGGGAAAAGACAGTTCCTCCCTAAATAACGTCAATGTGCTGTGATTGGTCCATTACTGTGATTCGCTCCTGCTCGGTGTCACTGCTTGCCTTGCAACTTCCTATGTGCCGCTTCACTGAACTGTCAGTGCATTGCGCTGACAGTGTAATCGCATCACGTACATGCACGTGGGAATGCGGTAAGGCACCACATTACCCCATGTGCATGTAAGTGATAATGCGGGAAGGGGTTAAAATTAGGGTTAAGTGAACCTGAACTGTAAAGTTCGGCTTCGTACCGAACTTTTGGATTTTTGGACCCTGGACCCGAACATCTCCGTAAAAGTTTGGTTCAGGTTCAGTGTTCGGCGATTTCTTAGCGCTTTTTGAAAGGCTGCAGAGCAGCCAATCAACAAGTGTTTAACTGTGTGACCTTAGAAGCCATCACAGCCATGCCTACTAATGGCATGGCTGTGATTGGCCAATGCAGCATGTGACCCAGCCTCTATATAAGCTGGAGTCACGTAGCGCTCCACGTCACTCTGCTGTGCTTAGTGTAGGGGGAGTATGCTGCTGCTGTGAGGGTGAGAATAGGACAGAATCTGTTAACAGAACTCCAATTGAACTCAGTGATCTACATAGATTTAGTTTTGTGGGTGCAGTGCACAATCTTTTTACCCTGCCCTGAGCCCAGTGACAGAGAAAAATAACTTTTATCCATCTGTTAGTTAGCTGGGCTGCGGCGGCCATTTTATGCAAGCTCAGTGCACCAGCACTGCATCTGTGCTTTTGTGACATTCAAATCCAAGCTTGAAATATTATGCAATATTAATCTGGCTTTGAAAAAAACACCCTTTTTTGGGCAAAATACACAATTTTACAGCCCTTGTTGCATCTGCACGTGTGAAATTCAAGCATTATATACAGCTTTCCTATTCTGTTAGTAAAAACACCTTTTTTATTTTGCAAAATACTTAATATTGCAGCCCTTGCTGCATCTGCTACTGTTTAAAAAAAGTTTTAAATACTTCAATAATTTTCTGGTTTTGAAAAAGCACCCATTTTTGGCAATAACCTTGATTTTGGGCCTCTGTCACATTAGTCAGTGTGCAATTTAAGCTAGAAATAAAGCTATAATTTTCTTGGTTTTTAAAAACACCCTTTTTGGGCAAAATACAAAATTTTACAGCCCTTGCTACATCTGCACATGTGAAATTCAAGGGTTATATACTGATGTCATATTCTGTTATTAAACAAACACCTATTTTGGGCAAAAAAACTTTAATTGTGGCCTAGTCTGGATCTGTACATGTGAAATACACACTTTAGATACTGTGGTTATATTCTGCTTTTAATAACACCCTTTTGGGGCAAAATACACAATTTTACAGCCCTTGCTGCATCTGCACGTGTGAAATTCAAGGGCTATATACTGCTGTCTTATTCTGTTATAAAACAAACACCCATTTTGGGCAAAAAACTTTAATTGCGGCCTAATCTACATCGGTGGGTGTGAGATACACCCTTTACATACTGTGGTTCTATTAGCAAAACATTCATTTTGGGCAAAAATCTTTAATTGCGGCCTAGTCTACATCTGTACGTGTGAGATATACCCTTTAGATACTGTGTTTCTATTCTGCTATTAATAAAACACCTATTTTGGGCAAGATCCTAAATTTGAGAAATATGAGGAGAACGTCAAATAAGGGACGTGGCCCAGGTCGTAATGCTGCTGATGGAGCTCCTGTTGCAGGGAGAGGAAGTGGTCAATCTGTGCCAGCTACACGCACAAGTGAAACCCCTTCCTCGGGTGCGAGTAGGCGACAGAACCTGCAGCGGTATTTGGTCGGGCCTAATGCGGCTTTACGAATGGTGAGGCCAGAACAAATACAGACGATAGTAGATTGGGTTGCTGAGAGTGCCTCTAGTTCCTTCACATTGTCTCCCACCCAGTCTCATGCTTAAAGATCAGAGTTGGCACCTGTAGCCGATGTCCATCAGTCTTTCACCTCACCCCCTTGCAAATCAGCCAAGCAGTCTGAGCCCCAAGTCATGCATCAGTTTCTTCTGCTTTTTGATGACTCTGTTAGTAGAGTTTCCCAGGGCCATCCACATATCCCTGCCCCAGAAGTGAAAGAGATTGAGTGCACCGATGCCCAACCACTTATGTTTCAAGATGAGTACATGGGAGGACCATCGCAGCACGTCTCGGATGATGACGAAACAAAGGTGCCAACTGCTGGGGCTTTCAAAAGTGTGCAGGCCGACAAGGAGGGCAGGGGTGATGACTGGGTGGAAGATGATGTGGAGGACGATGAGGTCCTCGACCCCACATGGAATCAAGGTCATGCAAGTGACCTGTGTAGTTTGGAGGAAGAGGCGGTGGTCGCACAGAGCCACCAGCACAGCAGAAGAGGGAGCAGGGTGCAAAAGCGGAGCTGCTGTCCTCTAGACAGTACGCCTGCTACTGCCCACCGCAGCAAGGAACTGAGCACACCAAAGCAAGCTCCACTGAGTTCCCCGGCATGGCAGTTCTTCAGACAATGTGCTGGCGACAAGACACGAGTGGTTTGCACGCTGTGCAATCAGAGCCCGAGGCGAGGCATAAACGTTCTCAACCTGAACACAACCTGCATGACCAGGCATCTAAGTGCAAAGCACATGCTGTAGTGTAGTAGACACCTCAAAAACCAAGAAGGGTCTCTGGCTTAGTAGGCATGGCTTTGATGGCTTCTAAGGTCAGTTAAATGCTTGTTGATTGGCTGCTCTGCAGCCTTTCAAAAAGCGCCATAAAATAGCCAAACCCCAAACCCCAAACCCCAAACCCGAACTTTTACTGAAATGTTCGGGTTCGGGTCTGGGGTCCAAAAATCCTAAAGTTCGGTACGAACCTAAAGTTTATAGGTTTGCTCAACCCTAGTCCTCAGGCTACAGTGCAAGTAAACAGATCATACTCCATGAATGTGACCGACTGGGTGTATGCATTTGCCAATGCTAGAATGTTTACTTTACATTTCATTTCTATAGAGAGTTTGTAACTGAGCGGAACATGTAGCTATAACTTGCAGTGGGAGTATTATAGTGTTTAGCATCTGTAATCTCAATATACATAATGACCGAGTAGCTATGACGCAACCGACTTTAATAGTTTAGATAACACAGTTACTGTTGTGTGTTAATTTAGTTCCTGTTATTACTTGCAGGGCTGCCACCTCTCTCTTTTCTGGTGGACTAGCTGTCCGGATTACCTGGCCTTGCTGATGGATGTTTTTTTTTATTCCGAAGACCTGAAGTTAGGTGTTTTTAATCGGGACCTGTCAGGGAGGACAGCACATTCAAGCATTCAAGTTTTATTTGCTAATCGCCTAATTTAGACTCAGTTCAGGGATTATTTAGGGTTAATAACACAGGATCTGCAGGTAGGGGGAAAATGTCCTTGGGGTGCTTGTACATGTTATATACGACATTGCAAAGTTATGGGCTAGGGGTACTTCACTGGGTGGGGAGGTACGGCCATGGATATGACATCCATATAGATATGGCTAAACCAGTGAATTTTTTAAGTTGGAATGTCAGAGGGATAAAAGAGGCCACTAAAAGAAAGGCCATTATGGAAAGTTTGAAACTCTACCAGCCCCTGATATGCTGCTTACATGAGACTCATCTAATGCTGGACCAGACTCATTTACTTAGACCTCAGTGGGCAGGTCAATGCTTCCATGCCACTTATTCCACTCATGCGAGGGGAGTGAGCATACTCATTCATAAGAATATAATATTCAAATGTATATCTAACAAGTTAGATGAAGAAAGGTGCTATGTTTATTTATATGGCACGATCTTCAATATTCCATGTGTCATAATTGGGATTTATATACCCCCGCCATATTCACCGCTAGTTATTAGGAGAGTGCTTTCATTCCTCACGGACTTACCTACTGTCCCAAAGTTAATATTAGGAGATTTCAATAATGTGATCTGCCCGGTACTGGATAGAATGGGGGCATCTACCCAATTAACTTCTGAGGGGATTTCTCAATTTAGTAAGCTCTTAGCTGAGGCTTCCCTGTTAGATTTCTGGAGGTTGAAAAATCCACAATCAAAAAAATACTCATGTTGTTCCAGCACATATGAATCGTTATCCAGAATAGACTTAGTTCTGGGTAATTCTGAAATGGGTCACCTTATCCCAAAAATACAATATCTACTCAGAAGTCTTTCTGATCATTCTCTGGTACTAGCATCACTTAATTTCCTTCCCCCGACCGTGAACAGAGGCGAAATGTGGAAATTTAATCCGCACTGGCTCTCTGTTTTAGCTGATCTGTCGGGAGTGGGAGAGAGCCTGAAGGAATTCTTCACATATAATTTACCTACTGCATCTAGGGTGACCACATTTCCTAACTGCCATTCAGGGACACTTACTTTCACAAGTGCATTTCGTCAAACTTCTACTTGAGACTGGCAAAAACATACCTGCCTGTGCATTTTTCTGTATTTCTGCACACATTATGGTGGGCTACTTAGACATCTCTTAAGAAATTTATTTATACCGTATACTGTATATTGTGTGGCACAGTATATGCTATATGTGTATAACATAAACATACTTCACATGAAAACTGACAATTACTTGGCTTGGCCCTTGGGGATCTTGGACGCCACTTCAACACTTTGGCTGGGGGCTCGGTGGAGCTGATGTTTAGTGTTGAGCGCGAATATTCAAATATAGAGCTATAAATTAGTTATTTTCGAATATTTGTAGTTTTTTTGTTCTTTTTATATTGTTATATTTTTTTCTTTCCCACTTCCCAAAAGTTGTCTGCTCCAGTCAGTGCCCGTTGCCGCTTCCGACGATTTACGTGCTCATGGAGCGTCCCTATCACCATGGGAATGCCTCCATACTAGAATTTACTGTCGGATGTGAGAATTAAGTTGAAATCGCAATGCGATTAATATAACTTTAAGTAATCGCATTGCGATTTCAACTTAGCACTGCTATATTCCATATTCCTTAACTTCGTTAATTCTAGCAAGCTGACCCATTAGAAACACAGCTCTAAGTTGAAATCACATTGCAATTAATATAACTTGAAGTAATCGCATTGCGATTTCAACTTAGACCTGGTTTACTATGGTTGGCTTGGTAGAATTAGCGAAGATGAGGAATATGACAAATGTATTCGTCATATTCCTCAAAACGAAGATAACAAAATATTCTCCATCTTCGTTTTAGCTTCATATTCGTCAACTTCGCTAATTATAGCAATCAAATAGGAAAGTTGATTATAGAGACAGCTGTGTTTAATTTGCTATGCGATTATATATACTTAGCTTTTTTCAAATAAATAGAATAATTATAATACTTGATGATTATTATAATTATTCTATTTATTAAAAAAGCTAAATAATATAATCGCATAGCAAACTAAACACAGCTGTCTCTATAGTGAACTTTCCTATTTTGAATTAGCGAAGTTGACAAATATGGAGCTAAAACGAAGATGGAGAATATTTTGTCATCTTCGTTTTGAGGAATATGACAAATACATTCGTCATAGTCCTCATCTTCGCTAATTCTAGATATCAAACCAATAAGAAAGTTGCCTTAAGTTAAAATCGCAATACGCGATTATTTAAATCGCATATTAATCGCGATAACTAGAATAATGACGAATTTCGTCGAAATGGAATATGGCACCTCCCACTCATCACTACTGATCTTGTGTTTTATCCTAATGAGAAAGATTTCATAATAAGGATTTGAAGAAAGGGCAGAGGGATAGCAGAGCAGGGAGAGGCTGGTGCTGCTACTAGGGGGTCATACCATGGGAGAGTACTAAAGCCCACCATATTGCCCCCCCAGTAAAAATAATTCTCATTATAATGTGCAAAGCATACCCCTTTGTAATTCCCCCAGTTGAGCTAATGTTCCCATAATGTGCCAATATAAAATACCCCTTCTGCCCTTGTAGATGACCCCATAGTGCTTCTCTCCCCCCTTCCCCATAGTACCCACCATAATGTGCCCCAGTATAAAATGCCCCTATACAGAGCCCCCCCATATAAAATACCCCTTCTTTTAGCCTCAGTAGATGCACCTATAGTGCCACCCAATAATGTGCCAGTAAGATGTCCCCCCATAGATGCCCCCTAATCATGTGCCAGTAAGATGTGCCCCCATAGATGCCCCCAATCATGTGCCAATAATAAGAGCCCTCCGCCATCATGTGCCAGTAGTCTGAGTGCCCTCCTATCATGTGCCAGTAGCCCCCTTATGTGCCAGTAGTCCCCCTTATGTGTAAGTAGCCCCCCTTATATGCCAGTAGCCTCCTATTATGTGCCAGTAGCCCCCCTTATATGCCAGTAGACCCCCTTATGTGCCAGTAGCCCCCCTTATGTGCCAGTAGCTCCCCTTATGTGCCAGTAGCCCCCCTTATGTGTGTCCCCTCCCTGTTCCTCTGATAGTCTCAGCCTTTTCATCCACCTCTAGAGTGACAGTGCCACCTGCCTCCCCGCAAACAGAGGATCTGCCAGCAACACCACCATCTGGGTCACCAAGCATCTCCACAATGTCCCACGGAAGCGTTCAGCTCTCCATCTCCCAAACACTGGAGCAGAAGAGGAAGTACCTCCCTACCCACTCGCAATCCCTGGCCCTGAATGCCAGCATTTCAAAATGACTGGCCTTTGAAATGCTGTCATTCCATCTGGTAGAGACGGAGAGTTTTAAAAGCCTTATGGTGGTGGCTGTCCCACAGTACGTCGTGCACAGCTGCCACTATTTTTCCAGACGTGCCATCCCTTCCCTGCACAACCAAGTGGGGGACAAAATCAGGTGTGCACTGCGCAACACCATCTGTGGCAAGGTGCACCTCACTACGGATACGTGGACCAGTAAGCACGGTCATGGAAGTTTTATCTCCATAACAGCACACTGGGTAAATGCAGTGGCGGCTGGGCCTGAGGCGTATAGCAGTTTGGCACATGTCCTTTCACAACTGAGGATTGCAGGGTGCTTCAGTTTGCCTCCTGTTGCTTCCTCCTCCTACTCCGCTTCCTCATTCTCTACCGACTCCTCACCACCAACTTAAGCACAGCCAGGGGTAAACGACAGCAGGCAGTTTTAAAACTTATCTGTTTGGGGGACAAACCCCACACCGTGCAGGAGCTGTGGACGGGCCTTGAACAACAGACCGATGAGTGGTTGGTACCAGTGAGCCTCAAGCCCGGCCTGGTGGTGTGTGATAATGGGCGAAATCTCATAGCAGTTTTGGTACTAGCCGGTTTGACGCACATTCCTTGCCTGGGGCATGTGCTGAATTTGGTGGTGCAAAGGTTCCTTGAAAATTACCCCGATATGTCAGAGATGCTGCATAAAGTGCGGGCCGTCTGTGCGCGCTTTCGGCGTTCTCACCCTGCTGCTGCTCGCCTGCCAGAGCTGCAGCTTAACTTCAGCCTCCCAGCTTACCGCCTCATATGCGATGGGCCCACAAGGTCGAATTCCACCTTGCACATGCTGGCCAGACTGTGCGAGCAGCAGCAGGCGATAGTGGAGTTTCAGCTGCAGCACGCACGGCTGAGTGATTCGTCGGACCAGCACCCCTTCACCACCAATGACTGGGCCTTCATGCGAGACCTGGGTTCCTTGTTGCCCTGTTTTGAGTACTCCACCAACACGGCCAGTGCCGATAACGTCGTTCTCAGCATTACTATCCCACTTCTATGTCTCCTTGAAAAAACACTGCTGGCCATGATTGAAGAGGATGTGGCACAGGAGGAGAAGGAGGAAGAGGGATCATTTCATAGGATTACTGGCCAGTCATTCACAAGTGGCTCCAAGGGTGGGTTCCTGCACGCACAAACGCCAGGTACACAATTGTCCAGCCAGGGCACAGTTCTGGAGGATGACAAGGTGGAGGATGAAGAGGAGGAGATGGAGAAAGAGGAACCATGCTCACAGCAGGGTGGCAGCCAGACCAGCTCAGGGCTATCACTGGTGCGTGGCTGGGAGGATACAGAGGAGACGATACACCTCTTACAGAGGACAGCTTTTCATTGCCTTTGGGCAGCCTGACACACATGAGCGATTACATGTTGCAGTGTCTCCGCAACGACCGCCAAGTATCCCACATTCTAACTTGTGCTGATTACTGGGTGGCCACGCTGCTGGATCCCCATTACAAGGACAACGTACTGTCCTTAATTCCCTCATTGGGGCGTGATCGTAAGATGCGCAAGTACAAGCGCACGCTGGTAGACGTGCTGCTGGTGGCATTCCCACCTGACAGCGGGGGCACAGTGGGAGCACGAGGCGAAGGCAGAGAAGGAGGAAGAGGTCACCAACGCAGCTGGGGCACCGCCAGCACCTCAGAAGGCAGGGTTAGCATGGCTGAAATGTGGAAAAGCTTTGTCAGCATGCCACAACAACCAGCACCACCAGCTGATATGGAACGTCTTAGCAGGAGGCAGCATTTCACCAACATGGTGGAGCAGTATATGTGCACACGCCTAAATGTACTGACGGGTCTGCCCCCTTCAACTTCTGGGTATCCAAATTGGGCACATGGCCTGAGCTTGCCCTTTACGCCTTGGAGGTGCTAGCCTGCCCTGCAGCCAGTGTATTATCTAAAAGTGTGTTTAGCATGGCAGGGGGCGTTATCACAGACAAGGGCAGCTGCCTGTCCACAGCTAATGTGGACAAGCTCACGTTCATTAAAACGAACCAGGCATGGATCCCACAGGACTTGTCCGTACCTTGTGCAGAATAGACATGTATACCGGCCTTACCCAGCCATTGTTATACTACAGCTCAATTGTTCATCGCTGTATTTTGGATATTTTACACTCTTTTGGAGTGTACCCTAATTTAAAAAAAAAACATAAAAAAATTAAAACCAAAAAACAGTGTTGGCTACCTCGTCCTCCTCCGCCGCCGTTTCCACCTACACCGCTACGTCCACCGCCTCCTCAAACTCCTACTCCATATGGACCTCCACCTCATAAATCAAATTTTTATTTTTTTTTGTACATATGCTATTTCACTAAATGGTCTGTTACATTTTCGGGTAAATTTTGCAGATTTTTTGGTGTGATATACCACTGCTATACCTAGTAGACAGGTAAAACAAAATCACTAATTTGGAACCCTGATTTCCCGCCACCCGTAATCACCATGGTAGGCTCATAAAGAACATCGAAAGTTGATAGAGCAGATATTCAATTGGATCGTCAACATCATGTGGACATGCGACATGGTAGGGCAGTACACTCCTACATGAATTGACTGACAGGGGTCAGCCCCTGCAACCTCTGGGTCTCCAAATTGGGCACATGGCCTGAGCTTGCCTTTTACCCCTTGGAAGTGCTGGCCTGCCCTGCAGCAAGTGTAATGTCTGAACGTGTGTTTAGCACGACTGGAGGGGGTTATCACAGGTTATATTTCCCAATGTTTTGGGGTGTACCCTAATTTAAAAAAATAAAAATAAATTGAAAACCAAAAAGCAGTGTAGGCTACCTCCTTCTCCACCGCCAGTTCCACCTATACCGCCACATCCACCATCTCCTCAACCTCCTACTTCATATGGACCTCGTCCTCCTAGATCAAGATTTTATTTTATTTTTTTACGTATTTTATGTTATTTAAAGTAATTTCTATCCACATTTGTTTGCAGAACACTTGCCATGCTCTTAACCACATTGTGATGCCATTTGCAGCCCTCTAGCCCTTTCCATTACATTTTTACAGCCATTTTAGTGCTCAAAAGTTCGGGTCCCCATTGACTTCAATGGGGTTCGGGATCATGTTTGGGTCAAGTTTGGGTCCCGAACTCGAACTTTTTTTGTGAAGTTCGGCCGAACCCATTCGAACCCGAACATCCAGGTGTCAACTCTACTAAAAGCCCTTTTTTTTTTTGCACTATTATACTCCAAAAAAAGGCTTTAGAACATAAATGCACTGCCCAATGGCAAATAAGCCCTTATTTCTTTCCACTTATACATGCCAAAAAATGCTTTATAACATATAACTGCACTGCACAAGGGCTAATAAGACTTAGAAATATTTCCTAGCAATACAGACTATAATACACAGCACTTGTACCCCAATAACAAGAAAGGTTTGCTGAAATTACAGTGGTATCATATTTTGCAAACTTGAAAGTAGCAGTATAATGGCAATTTGGATCCCAAGTCAGTGCAGTAAGGTGTAATAGGATTGTTCCTATTACCCAGGCTGTACACTTTCCTATTGGACCCTGTTCTCATTTTATGGTGTGGAATAATTCCTCCCTATCATTTCCCTATTTTTTCTTCTATTCAGCAAAATAAGTCTTTGCTAGCACTTTCCCAAGGGCCTGCTGATGTCTCTCCCTGCACTAAGTACACTGTAAAATGGCTGTATCCAAGATGGCTGAGGCTATTTATAAGGCTGTGACATCACACGGCTGGCTGCTGATTGGCTGCATGCATGGCATTGTGGGTGATCCGTGGTTCCCAGAGTTCTTTACTCTGTCCTAACATATGCAACAGACTTTTTAGGGAAAAAAATTCAGCTTCGATGCAAATCAAATTTTGCCTTAAATTTGGATCAAATTCCACTTCGTTAACTTCGATTTGCTCATCTCTAATTACAGTGATACCACGTTTCCAATTTTTTTTGTTTAATACTGAAAAAGATAATTTCAAAAGAATATATTCTTTCTTTGCACCTCCATATTCTGATCCTCAGTTCTGTTTTAGAATTATGTCTACGTTGATGACTAAGGCGCCAATTTTTTGCTTTGTGATCTTTAGTTTAATTATTTATACCACTTTGAAGTGTGTAGGTGAGTGGGTTTTTGATCAGTTTTTCTTCTTTTTTTTCTTCAATGAAGCAATGAAAAAAGTCAAATTGGCCATTTTCTTAATTATTTTTTTGTTATACAATTCACCCTATGGGATACATATTTTAATAGTGATAGTTTATATATATATATATATATATATATATATATATATCTTTATTTTATATTTATTTTTATCTTTATTTTGGAGAAAAAGGGTTGATTTTAATTTTAATATTTTAAAAAGCCCTCCTTATTTAAAAGCCCTCGTAGGGGATCTGAACATGCAATCTTTAGACTGCTTCTCCTATAAACTGCTGTGAATTGGCATTTACAGTCTAAGGACTCATACACGCAAGCATGTGTTCCCCTGTATTGCAGACAGTAAACATTCCATTGACTTGAATGGGTCTGCAATCCGCAAATAGAAAGAGGTATGGAGTGGAGGCACAGATCAAAAGCCCACTGAAGCACAACAAAATGCTTCCAAAGGATATTTCTCTGTGCCTCTGCACCGCAAAATAATAGAACGTATCTTGCGCATTGCAGACCCATTGAAGAAAATGGGTCCACATCTGCAAATTGCCTGCACTCGGCTGGTACCTGTGCATTGCGGACCACTATTTGGAGAAGCCACCTCAGATGGCCATGGCATCTGTCTGCGATCAGTATTATGGTCAATCACAGACATTAGCCCTGGGTCTCTTTAAAACAGCAGAAATCCAGAACAGAATCTAAACAAACCTGTCTCAGAAAACTACACTTTGCCGAAACCCTTGCAGCTTTCTGGATTTCAGTTATCTCACCCAGGTGAAGTACACATTACCACAGTAGATATAGATAGATATAGAGATGTAAATAGATACTAGAGATGAAAATCGATACGGTAAACAATGATAGATATCTCTCCATCCTCACACACATATTATATACACACACCCTGTACACTACTGTATGCACATAGCCACACATATGTATGTATTGTATATATCACATTGTGGGAAAAGCAGTAACCTTCATTCAATGTTGGGAAAGTAGGATTGCTTTCATTATGTTAATTTTTCAGTGTAGTTATTTGGAGGACTGACGAGATGACACCTGAGGTGCTGCTATCACTATGGAATCACATGTAAGCAGATATGTCATGTGACCACACTTCTGAAGATGCTTGCTGCAATGCATGCTGGGATTTTTACTTTCACTTTGCAGCTGCTCCTCCCACACTGCCTCTCATCAACGTGAGCATGCTATGCTGAATGCAGTAGAAAAAAATATATATACACAGTATATCTCTCATGATACAAATACCTTTTGGCTTTAGTTATTGTTTTTTATACTTATGGGGGCCAACCCCTTTAAGCATAACCCAAGGGCAAGTCCAATGTTATTTGTTGGAGGATGGGGTGAGGGGAGAAGACCTTTTTTTCTAATCTCGTGCAAATCCCTTAAAGGGGTTCTCCAAGCTTTATATATTGATGACCTATCCTCATGATAGGTCATCAATATCAAAAGGGGGCTGACTGCCTACACCCCCACCAATCAGCTGTTGGAAGAGAAGGTGTTTGTATGAGCCATTGCAGCGACATCCTCATTCTGCCATCCTCATTCACTTCCATCGGACGGCTCCATCCTATTCACTTGAACTCGAAGGAGCCGTCCCATTGAAGTTAACCCCTTAAGGACCAGGCTCATTTTCACCTTCAGGACCAGGCCATTTTTTGCAAACCTGACCAGTGTCACTTTAAGTGCTCATAACTTTAAAACGCTTCGACTTACCCAGGCCGTTCTGAGATTGTTTTTTCGTCACATATTGTACTTCATGACACTGCTAAAATTGGGTCAAAAAAATTTTACCAAAAATTTTGAAAAATTAGCAAATTTCAAAGTTTCAGTTTCTCTACTTCTGTAATACATAGTAATACCCCCCAAAATTGTGATGACTTTACATTCCCCATATGTCTACTTCATGTTTGTAGCATTTTGGGAATGATATTTTATTTTTTGGGGATGTTACAAGGCTTAGAAGTTTAGAAGCAAATTTTGAAATTTTTGAGAAATCTTCAAAATCCCACTTTTTATGGACCAGTTCAGGTTTGCAGTCATATTGTGAGGCTTAGATAATAGAAACCTCCCAAAAATGACCCCATTCTAGAAACTACACCCCTCAAGGTATTCAAAACTGTTTTTTCAAACTTTATTAACCCTTTAGGTCTTCCACAAGAGTTGATGGCAGATGGAGAAACAATTTTGAAATTTCTATTTTTTGGAAAATTTTCCAATATAATCAATTTTTTCCAGGAGTAAAACAAGGGTTAACTGCCAAACAACACTCAAAATGGGTTGCCCTGATTCTGTAGTTTGCAGAAACACCCCATATGTGGTCGTAAACTACTGTTTGGCCGAACGGTAGCACATAGAAGGAGGGGAACACCATATGGGTTTTGGAAGGCAGATTTTGCAGGACTGGTTTTGTTTATACCATGTCCCATTTGAAGCCCCCTGTTGCACCCCTAGAATAGAAATTTCAAAAAAGTGACTCCATCTAAGAAAGTACACCCCTCAAGGTATTCAAAACTGGGTTTACAAACTTTGTTAACCCTTTAGGTGTTCCACAAGAGTTAATGGCAGATGGAGAAACAATTTTGAAATTTCTATTTTTTGGAAAATTTTCCAATATAATCAATTTTTTCCAGGAGTAAAACAAGGGTTAACTGCCAAACAACATTCAAAATGGGTTGCCCTGATTCTGTAGTTTACAGAAACACCCCATATGTGGTCGTAAACTACTATTTGGCCGAACGGGAGCACATAGAAGGAGGGGAACACCATATGGGTTTTGGAAGGCAGATTTTGCTGGACTGGTTTTGTTTATACCATGTCCCATTTGAAGCCCCCTGTTGCACCCCTAGAATAGAAATTTCAAAAAAGTGACTCCATCTAAGAAAGTACACCCCTCAAGGTATTCAAAACTGGGTTTACAAACTTTGTTAACCCTTTAGGTGTTCCACAAGAGTTAATGGCAGATGGAGAAACAATTTTGAAATTTCTATTTTTTGGAAAATTTTCCAATATAATCAATTTTTTCCAGGAGTAAAACAAGGGTTAACTGCCAAACAACACTCAAAATGGGTTGCCCTGATTCTGTAGTTTGCAAAAACACCCCATATGTGGTCGTAAACTACTGTTTGGCCGAATGGTAGCACATAGAAGGAGGGGAACACCATATGGGTTTTGGAAGGCAGATTTTGCAGGACTGGTTTTGTTTATACCATGTCCCATTTGAAGCCCCCTGTTGCACCCCTAGAATAGAAATTTCAAAAAAGTGACTCCATCTAAGAAAGTACACCCCTCAAGGTATTCAAAACTGGGTTTACAAACTTTGTTAACCCTTTAGGTGTTCCACAAGAGTTAATGGCAGATGGAGACACAATTTAGAAATTTCAATTTTTTGGAAAATTTTCCAATATAATCAATTTTTTCCAGGAGTAAAACAAGGGTTAACTGCCAAACAACACTCAAAATGGGTTGCCCTGATTCTGTAGTTTGCAAAAACACCCCATATGTGGTTGTAAACTACTGTTTGGCCGAACGGTAGCACATAGAAGGAGGGGAACACCATATGAGTTTTGGAAGGCAGATTTTGCAGGACTGGTTTTGTTTATACCATGTCCCATTTGAAGCCCCCTGTTGCACCCCTAGAATAGAAATTTCAAAAAAGTGACTCCATCTAAGAAAGTACACCCCTCAAGGTATTCAAAACTGGGTTTACAAACTTTGTTAACCCTTTAGCTGTTCCACAAGAGTTAATGGCAGATGGAGAAACAATTTAGAAATTTCTATTTTTTGGAAAATTTTCCAATATAATCAGTTTTTTCCAGGAGTAAAACAAGGGTTAACTGCCAAACAAAACTCAAAATGGGTTGCCCTGATTCTGTAGTTTGCAAAAACACCCCAAATGTGGTCGTAAACTACTGTTTGGCTAAACGGCAGGACATAGAAGAAGGGGAACGCCATACGGTTTTTGGAAGGCAGATTTTGCTGGACTGGTTTATTTACACCATGTACCCTTTCAAGCCCCCTGATGCACCCCTAGAGTAGAAACTCCATAAAAGTGACCCCATCTAGGAAACTACGGGATAAGGTGGTTGTTGTTTTGGGACAATTTTTGGGGTAAATTAGATTTTTGGTTGCTCTATATTACTCTTTTTTGAGGCAATGTAACAAAAAAATGTAATTCTAAAATTGTTTCTACATTCGCTATTTAGTTTTGTGGAACACCTAAAGGGTTAACATAGTTTGTAAAGTAATTTTTGAATACCTTGAGGGGTGTAGTTTCTTAGATGGGGTCACTTTTTTGGAGTTTCTAGTCTAGGCTACATCAGGGGGGGCTTCTAATGGGACATGGTGTAAAAAAAAAAAAACTGTCCATCAAAATCTGCCTTCCAGAAACCGTATGGAGTTCCCTTCGTTCTATGCCCTGCCGTGCGGCTATATAGCCATTTACGACCACATATGGGGTGTTTCTGCAAACTACAGAATTGGGGCAATAAATGTTTAGTTTTGTTTGGCTGTTAACCCTTGCTTTATTACCGGCAAAATGGATTTAAATTTAAATTTTGCCCAAAAATAGGTGTTTTGGCACCGTTTTTATTTTATATTTTTAACACCGTTCATCCGAGGCGTTTGGTAAAAAGTTATTTTTATAGCGACGACTTTTACGCACGCGACGATGCCCAATATGTATGGCTCTCAGACTTTGGAGACACTAAGCAGGCATCCTAAAACTGCGGCCCTCCAGATGTTGTAAAACTACAATTCCCACCATGCCCTGATGATGGCTGTAGGTTGTCTGGGCATGCTGGGAGTTATAGTTTTACAACATCTGGAGGGCCGCAGTTTGAGGATGCCTGCACTAAAACTAATATTTTTTGGGGAAAGAAAAATTGTTTTCGTGTCTCCAAAGTCTGAGAGCCATAGTGTTTTATGTTCTCTAGTGAACTGTTGGGGATTATAAAAATTTAGTACTCCATGGAAGTGTGATACTCCCTGAAGCAATCGATAATGCAGAGGCCTGGATGATCGGGGCACGTGTCACATTGAGTTGTGGTGTCCTTCCGTATCCCCCTCTTGTGACACACTCTGCACTTTTTTTGGGTTCGTCCCTTCTTTCCAGTATGGGGGACCACACCTGGAAAGTGTTGGCCAGGGACGATCCGGGCGCCTCCAGTTCCCGAGGTACTCCGGCCTGCTCTTTCCCGGTCCGAAAAGATCAGGTCTTTGAGGACTGCCTCATAGAATTGGAGGAATGTCCCTGTGCTGCCAGCGCTTCGGGATAGTACAAAAGAGTTGTACATGGCAACCTGCACCATGTAGACCGCAACTTTTTTGTACCATGCCCGGGTTTTGCGCATGGCGTTATATGGCGTGAGGACTTGATCAGAGAGATCAACTCCTCCCATATACCGATTGTAGTCGACGATACAATCGGGCTTGAGGACCGTTGCCGCGGTACCTCGCACAGGGACTGGGGTGGTGCTGTTACCGTGGATTGTGGACAGCATAAGGACATCCCTCTTGTCCTTATACCTGACCAGCAACAGGTTTCCACTGGTAAGTGCACGGGTCTCACCCCTGGGGATAGGTACCTGGAGGGGGTAGGCAGGGAGGCCGCGTTGATTTTTCCGCACGGTCCCACAAGCGAACGTGGATCTGGCGGCAAGGGACCTGAACAAGGGAATGCTGGTATAAAAGTTGTCCACGTACAAGTGGTAACCCTTATCCAGCAGTGGGTACATAAGGTCCCACACGAGTTTCCCGGTAACACCCAGAGTGGGGGGACATTCTGGTGGTTGAATCCGGGAATCTCGCCCCTCGTACACACGAAATTTGTAAGTGTACCCTGAGGTACTCTCACAAATTTTGTATAGCTTCACGCCATACCTCGCCCGCTTTGTGGGAATGTATTGGCGGAAACTGAGTCTCCCCTTGAACGCAACGAGAGACTCATCAACCGCGACCTCCCTTCCAGGTACGTAGGCCTGCTGAAATGTGGCCCCAAAGTGATCGATGACCGGCCGTATCTTGTACAGCCGGTCATAGGCAGGATCACCTCGGGGTGGACATGCTGCATTATCGGAATAATGCAGACATTTCCGGATGGCCTCAAACCGGTGACGTGTCATGACCATACTGTACAGTGGGGTCTGGTACAGGACGTCCCCACTCCAGTATTGCCTGACACTGGGTTTTTGGACTAGACCCATATGCAGCACGAGGCCCCAAAATGTCCTCATCTCGGCTGCACTGACCGGCGTCCAGCCACCGGGTCTAGCCAAAACTGAGCCTGGGTTTTGAGCGACGAACTGTTGGGCGTACAGATTCGTCTGCTCCACCATCAAATTCACCAGTGGGTTACTGAAAAAAAAACTAAAAAAGTCTATGCGGGGGGGGGCAAGTGGCAGGGGGGGTCTGGGGTCTGAAAGTTGAAAAAAAAAGTTTGGAATAAATGTGCTTTTTTTTTTTTTTTTTTTTTTTTTTTCTAACTTTTCCCTTCTATCCCTGCCTAAAGGTGCCTCTCCCTCACTGACCCTAACCTACCTGGGTGGCGATGGGTGCAGGAGGGTGATGGATGCCGATTTAGGGGGACACAGGAGCTGGTGCTGGACGATGCTGCACGGTCAGGGTGCTGGACAGGAAGAGGAGGGGAGAGAGGAGCGCAGGAAGTTTGAATCTCGCGCCTCTCTCCCCTACACCAATCAGCACCCTGGACAGCGGCGTTCAGCACCAGGGCCAGCTCCGCCTCTGCAAATCCTCGGACTGCGATTGGTGGTGTAAAATTACGCCACCGATCGCAGTCTTTTTCCGGTTCATCGGGTCACAGGACACCCGAATGGACCGGAAACGCAGAAAACCGCAGGTCTGAATTGACCTGCGGTTTTCTGCGATCGCCGATACGGGGGGGTCCAATGACCCCCCCCTGCGTTGTTACGGGATGCCGGCTGAATGATTTCAGCCGAAATCCCGTTTCGATTAACCCCCGCGGCGCCGGAATTCAGATTTTAAGTCAGGACGTACCGGTACGTCCTCGGTCCTTAAGGACTCGGGAAATAGGGCGTACCGGTACGTCCTCGGTCCTTAAGGGGTTAATGGGATTGTGGAAGTGTATTTTCACCTATTAGACGCTGCAATGTGGATATCGAGCAGGTAAACAGCGAAGAGAAGGAAGCACCAGTATAAGCGCTGCCTTCTCTTCAAACAGCTAATCGGTGGAGGTGACGGGAGTTGGAACCTCACCCATATGATAATGATGACAAGTCCTGAGGATCGATCATCAAAGTAAAAAGTGGACAACCCCTTTAACTTACTAAATTATTATTATGAGTTATATTTTATTTATCTGTTTCTTAAATGTTAAGAATAATTTCCTCTTTCCTCTCATATATTTTACAAAAGTGTTTAAAAAAATCTCAATAAAAAAAAAAAAATCCATCTGTTTCTTAACATCTCATTTGTGGCTGCATCCTTGATAGCATTGTGCTTGCTTCATTGAACTGGATATTAGCACAGAACTTCCCTGAGGGTTATCACTTTGAAAAAAAGTATGTAGAAATTCTTCTCAAGAGCATTTAGAATAGGAGCCTTAGGGGTAAGACGAAGGAGGCGAATATATATTTTAATTGGTTGTCCTCAGGGCAAGAATTCATAGAGAAGATTTTGAAATCTTGGCACTTAACCTTTTAAAATGTTAAACCACAAACTTTACACAAAAATACAATTGCATTGTAATTATTTTATGTATCATTAGATTACATATAAATATTCAATGATCTCTAGTTCCTTGTTATATTATCACCTTTCTTATAAGCTTACATAGGAGAAAAGCATAATTTACTCAGTAGAAAGCTTCTTCTCTGCTAAATGCCAATGTCAAAGATTCATCCAACTAATAATAAGTGAAAATAGTTTAACGATATGGTAACATATCTGTAAGGGTGCTTTACACTGTACGAGGAAGAGGCCAGTTATTAGGAACACATGTTCATACAAATGCTCATTCCCCATAATTTGCCCCTGATAAAGTTTCCGCCAATCACCTGACAAACAAGCAAAATGTTCATTTATTGGGTGATCACATCTATCATGTAGCTGATATTTGTCGGCAATACATCGACCTATATAAAGAGGGGATGTTCTGACAACAATATGCAAAGTGACTTGGAGACGAACAATTGTAATAACAATCATTTAACACCTGATTGACCTGAATATTGTTTATTGACGCACATATTTGGTCTGCTCTTGGCTCATGCAAGATCATAAGTCTGTATTTTATAGAGATGATGATAGATGTGAAGATTTCAAATTAAGAAGACATAATGTCTGTTATTATCCATACTACAGTAGGAGCATAAATGAGTGGAGGACTATAAAGGAGAAGTTTTACAAGTTATCTATGATCCCATGCACCACTTTTTCTGACGCGTTCCTCACTAAACAGGAATTATGTGTCAAAAGTCTCCAACATGGTGCTGTTTTACCCAGTGGTGCGGCATGGGTTGCCAGCACATCGGGCAAGCCAAATATTGCACTCCTTTCCCCCAATCTGTGGACATACTTCTTTTTGCAGATGATGTAGTAGATGTCAGCTGCAGTCCTATGTAACACCACAGATAACACAGTGATAACTCTATGAGTAGAGATAGTATAGTAGATGGGTGGGAGGCCCTAGAATTCTGAACACACACAGTGTAACCTGAAGTCTGAGCCCGGGCTGCAACAGTGTGGACCAAATTCGCAATCCACCCCCCTCCCCAACCCTAATGTGAAACAGATATTTGGGTTGACGTTACATACATCGCTATGAAATATACAGGAGAATACAGCACCACATACATCACAAATCCAGTGACATCTCCTCTGAGTTACTGTACACGCTTTCCTCAACATCTCCATTCAAAGATGACCGCCATTATACTTTCTTTCAGCCATGTCTCGTCTCTCCAGAGTTTATCACTAGATTTGAGCGAACACCTGGATGTTCGGGTTCGAGAAGTTCGGCCGAACTTCCCGAAAATGTTCGGGTTTGGGATCCGAACCCGATCCGAACTTCGTCCCGAACCCGAACCCCATTGAAGTCAATGGGGACCCGAACTTTTCGGCACTAAAAAGGCTGTAAAACAGCCAAGAAAAGGGCTAGAGGGCTGCAAAAGTCAGCAACATGTAGGTAAATCCCCTGCAAACAAATGTGGATAGGGAAATGAATTAAAATAAAAATTAAATAAATAAAAATTAACCAAAATCAATTGGAGAGAGGTCCCATAGCAGAGAATCTGGCTTCCCGTCACCCACCACTGGAACAGTCCATTCTCAGATATTTAGGCCCCGGAACCCAGGCAGAGGAGAGAGGTCCCGTAACAGAGAATCTGGCTTCATGTCAGCAGAGAATTAGTCTGCATGTCATAGCAGAGAATGAGGCTTCACGTCAGCCACCACTGCAACAGTCCATTGGCATATATTTAGGCCCAGCACCCAGGCAGAGGAGAGAGGTCCCGTAACAGACAATCTGGCTTCATGTCAGCAGAGAATCAGTCTTCATGTCATAGCAGAGAATCAGGCTTCACGTCACCCACCACTGTAAGAGTCCATTTTCATAAATTTAGGCCCAGCACCCAGGCAGAGGAGAGAGGTCCGGTAACAGACAATCTGGCTTCATGTCAGCAGAGAATCAGTCTTCATGTCATAGCAGAGAATCAGGCTTCACGTCACCCACCACTGTAAGAGTCCATTTTCATAAATTTAGGCCCAGCACCCAGGCAGAGGAGAGAGGTCCCGTAACAGAGGATCTGGCTTCATGTCAGCAGAGAATTAGTCTGCATGTCATAGCAGAGAATGAGGCTTCACGTCAGCCACCACTGCAACAGTCCATTGGCATATATTTAGGCCCAGCACCCAGGCAGAGGAGAGAGGTCCCGTAACAGACAATCTGGCTTCATGTCAGCAGAGAATCAGTCTGCATGTCATAGCAGAGAATGAGGCTTCACGTCACCCACCACTGCAACAGTCCATTGTCATAAATTTAGGCCCAGCACCCAGGCAGAGGAGAGAGGTCCCATAACAGACAATCTGGCTTCATGTCAGCAGAGAATTAGTCTGCATGTCATAGCAGAGAATGAGGCTTCACGTCAGCCACCACTGCAACGGTCCATTGGCATATATTTAGGCCCAGCACCCAGGCAGAGGAGAGAGGTCCCGTAACAGACAATCTGGCTTCATGTCAGCAGAGAATCAGTCTTCATGTCATAGCAGAGAATCAGGCTTCACGTCACCCACCACTGTAAGAGTCCATTTTCATAAATTTAGGCCCAGCACCCAGGCAGAGGAGAGAGGTCCCGTAACAGAGGATCTGGCTTCATGTCAGCAGAGAATTAGTCTGCATGTCATAGCAGAGAATGAGGCTTCACGTCAGCCACCACTGCAACAGTCCATTGGCATATATTTAGGCCCAGCACCCAAGCAGAGGAGAGAGGTCCCGTAACAGACAATCTGGCTTCATGTCAGCAGAAAATCAGTCTGCATGTCATAGCAGAGAATGAGGCTTCACGTCAGCCACCACTGTAAGAGTCCATTTTCATAAGTTTAGGCCCAGCACCCAGGCAGAGGAGAGAGGTCCCGTAACAGACAATCTGGCTTCATGTCAGCAGAGAATCAGTCTTCATGTCATAGCAGAGAATCAGGCTTCACGTCACCCACCACTGTAAGAGTCCATTTTCATAAATTTAGGCCCAGCACCCAGGCAGAGGAGAGAGGTCCCGTAACAGAGGATCTGGCTTCATGTCAGCAGAGAATTAGTCTGCATGTCATAGCAGAGAATGAGGCTTCACGTCAGCCACCACTGCAACAGTCCATTGGCATATATTTAGGCCCAGCACCCAGGCAGAGGAGAGAGGTCCCGTAACAGACAATCTGGCTTCATGTCAGCAGAGAATCAGTCTGCATGTCATAGCAGAGAATGAGGCTTCACGTCACCCACCACTGCAACAGTCCATTGTCATAAATTTAGGCCCAGCACCCAGGCAGAGGAGAGAGGTCCCGTAACAGATAATCTGGCTTCATGTCAGCAGAGAATTAGTCTGCATGTCATAGCAGAGAATGAGGCTTCACGTCAGCCACCACTGCAACAGTCCATTGGCATATATTTAGGCCCCGCACACAGGCAGAGGAGAGAGGTCCCGTAACAGACAATCTGGCTTCATGTCAGCAGAGAATCAGTCTTCATGTCATAGCAGAGAATCAGGCTTCACGTCACCCACCACTGTAAGAGTCCATTTTCATAAATTTAGGCCCAGCACCCAGGCAGAGGAGAGAGGTCCCGTAACAGAGGATCTGGCTTCATGTCAGCAGAGAATTAGTCTGCATGTCATAGCAGAGAATGAGGCTTCACGTCAGCCACCACTGCAACAGTCCATTGGCATATATTTAGGCCCAGCACCCAGGCAGAGGAGAGAGGTCCCGTAACAGACAATCTGGCTTCATGTCAGCAGAAAATCAGTCTGCATGTCATAGCAGAGAATGAGGCTTCACGTCAGCCACCACTGTAAGAGTCCATTTTCATAAGTTTAGGCCCAGCACCCAGGCAGAGGAGAGAGGTCCCGTAACAGACAATCTGGCTTCATGTCAGCAGAGAATTAGTCTGCATGTCATAGCAGAGAATAAGGCTTCACGTCAGCCACCACTGCAACAGTCCATTGGCATAAATTTAGGCCCAGCACCCAGGCAGAGGAGAGAGGTCCCATAACAGAGGATCTGGCTTCATGTCAGCAGAGAATTAGTCTGCATGTCATAGCAGAGAATGAGGCTTCACGTCAGCCACCACTGCAACAGTCCATTGGCATATATTTAGGCCCAGCACCCAGGCAGAGGAGAGAGGTCCCGTAACAGACAATCTGGCTTCATGTCAGCAGAGAATCAGTCTGCATGTCATAGCAGAGAATGAGGCTTCACGTCACCCACCACTGCAACAGTCCATTGTCATAAATTTAGGCCCAGCACCCAGGCAGAGGAGAGAGGTCCCGTAACAGACAATCTGGCTTCATGTCAGCAGAGAATTAGTCTGCATGTCATAGCAGAGAATGAGGCTTCACGTCAGCCACCACTGCAACAGTCCATTGGCATATATTTAGGCCCAGCACCCAGGCAGAGGAGAGAGGTCCCGTAACAGACAATCTGGCTTCATGTCAGCAGAGAATCAGTCTTCATGTCATAGCAGAGAATCAGGCTTCACCTCACCCACCACTGTAAGAGTGCATTTTCATAAATTTAGGCCCAGCACCCAGGCAGAGGAGAGAGGTCCCGTAACAGAGGATCTGGCTTCATGTCAGCAGAGAATTAGTCTGCATGTCATAGCAGAGAATGAGGCTTCACGTCAGCCACCACTGCAACAGTCCATTGGCATATTTAGGCCCAGCACCCAGGCAGAGGAGAGAGGTCCCGTAACAGACAATCTGGCTTCATGTCAGCAGAGAATCAGTCTTCATGTCATAGCAGAGAATCAGGCTTCACGTCAGCCACCACTGCAACAGTCCATTGGCATATATTTAGGCCCAGCACCCAGGCAGAGGAGAGAGGTCCCGTAACAGACAATCTGGCTTCATGTCAGCAGAGAATCAGTCTTCATGTCATAGCAGAGAATCAGGCTTCACGTCAGCCACCACTGCAACAGTCCATTGGCATATATTTAGGCCCAGCACCCAGGCAGAGGAGAGAGGTCCCGTAACAGACAATCTGGCTTCATGTCAGCAGAGAATCAGTCTTCATGTCATAGCAGAGAATCAGGCTTCACGTCAGCCACCACTGCAACAGTCCATTGGCATATATTTAGGCCCAGCACCCAGGCAGAGGAGAGAGGTCCCGTAACAGACAATCTGGCTTCATGTCAGCAGAGAATCAGTCTTCATATCATAGCAGAGAATCAGGCTTCACGTCACCCACCACTGTAAGAGTCCATTTTCATAAATTTAGGCCCAGCACCCAGGCAGAGGAGAGAGGTCCCGTAACAGAGGATCTGGCTTCATGTCAGCAGAGAATCAGTCTGCATGTCATAGCAGAGAATCAGGCTTCACGTCACCCAACATTGGAACAGTCCATTGGCATTTATTTAGGCCCCGGCACCCAGACAGAGGAGAGGTTCATTCAACTTTGGGTAGCCTCGCAATATAATGGTAAAATGAAAATAAAAATAGGATTGAATGAGGAAGTGCCCTGGAGTCCAATAATATATGGTTAAGGGGAGGTAGTTAATGTCTAATCTGGACAAGGGACGGACAGATCCTGTGGGATCCATGCCTGGTTCATTTTTATGAACGTCAGCTTGTCCACATTGGCTGTAGACAGGCGGCTGCGTTTGTCTGTAATGACGCCCCCTGCCGTGCTGAATACACGTTCAGACAAAACGCTGGCCGCCGGGCAGGCCAGCACCTCCAAGGCATAAAAGGCTAGCTCTGGCCACGTGGACAATTTAGAGACCCAGAAGATTGAATGGGGCCGAACCATCAGTCAGTACGTGGAGGGGTGTGCACATGTACTGTTCCACCATGTTAGTGAAATGTTGCCTCCTGCTAACACGTTGCGTATCAGGTGGTGGTGCAGTTAGCTGTGGCGTGTTGACAAAAGTTTTCCACATCTCTGCCATGCTAACCCTGCCCTCAGAGGAGCTGGCATTGACACAGCTGCCTTGGCGACCTCTTGCTCCTCCTCTGCCTTGGCCTTGGGCTTCCACTTGTTCCCCTGTGACATTTGGGAATGCTCTCAGTAGCGCGTCTACCAACAGGCGCTTGTACTCGCGCATCTTCCTATCACGCTCCAGTGCAGGAAGTAAGGTGGGCACATTGTCTTTGTAGCATGGATCCAGCAGGGTGGCAACCCAGTAGTCCGCACAGATTAAAATGTGGGCAACTCTGCTGTCGTTGCGCAGGCACTGCAGCATGTAGTCGCTCATGTGTGCCAGGCTGCCCAGGGGTAAGGACAAGCTGTCCTCTGAGGGAGGCGTATCGTCATCGTCCTGCCTTTCCCCCCAGCCACGCACCAGTGATGGACCCGAGCTGCGTTGGGTGCCACCCCGCTGTGACCATGCTTCATCCTCATCCTCCTCCACCTCCTCCTCATCCTCGTCCTCCTCGTCCTCCAGTAGTGGGCCCTGGCTGGCCACATTTGTACCTGGCCTCTGCTGTTGCCAAAAACCTCCCTCTGAGTCACTTCGAAGAGACTGGCCTGAAAGTGCTAAGAATGACCCCTCTTCCTCCTCCTCCTCCTCCTCCTCCTCCTGGGCCACCTCCTCTTCCATCATCGCCCTAAGTGTTTTCTCAAGGAGACATAGAAGTGGTATTGTAACGCTGATAACGGCGTCATCGCCACTGGCCATGTTGGTGGAGTACTCGAAACAGCGCAACAGGGCACACAGGTCTCGCATGGAGGCCCAGTCATTGGTGGTGAAGTGGTGCTGTTCTGTAGTGCGACTGACCCGTGCGTGCTGCAGCTGAAACTCCACTATGGCCTGCTGCTGCTCGCACAGTCTGTCCAGCATGTGCAAGGTGATATTCCACCTGGTGGGCACGTCGCATATGAGGCGGTGAGCGGGAAGGCCGAAGTTACGCTGTAGCGCAGACAGGCGAGCAGCAGCAGGATGTGAACGCCGGAAGCGCGAACAGACGGCCCGCACTTTATGCAGCAGCTCTGACATGTCGGGGTAGTTGTGTATGAACTTCTGCACCACCAAATTCAGCACATGCGCCAAGCAAGGGATGTGCGTCAAATTGGCTAGTCCCAGAGCTGCAACGAGATTTCGCCCATTATCACACACCACCAGGCCGGGCTTGAGGCTCACCGGCAGCAACCACTCGTCGGTCTGTTGTTCTATACCCCGCCACAACTCCTGTGCGGTGTGGGGCCTGTCCCCCAAACATATGAGTTTCAGAATGGCCTGCTGACGTTTACCCCGGGCTGTGCTGAAGTTGGTGGTGAAGGTGTGTGGCTGACTGGATGAGCAGGTGGAAGAAGAGGAGGAGGAAGCCGAGAAGGAGGAGGTGGCAACGGGAGGCAAAGAATGTTGCCCTGCGATCCTTGGCGGCGGAAGGACATGCGCCAAACAGCTCTCCGCCTGGGACCCAGCTGCCACTACATTTACCCAGTGTGCAGTTAGGGAGATATAGCGTCCCTGGCCGTGCTTACTGGTCCACGTATCTGTGGTTAGGTGGACCTTGCTACAGATGGCGTTGCGCAGTGCACACTTGATTTTATCGGATACTTGGTTGTGCAGAGAAGGCACGGCTCTCTTGGAGAAGTAGTGCCGGCTGGGAACAACATACTGTGGGACAGCAAGCGACATGAGCTGTTTGAAGCTGTCTGTGTCCACCAGCCTAAATGACAGCATTTCATAGGCCAGTAGTTTAGAAATGCTGGCATTCAGAGCCAGGGATCGAGGGTGGCTAGGTGGGAATTTACGCTTTCTCTCAAATGTTTGTGAGATGGAGAGCTGAACGCTGCCGTGTGACATGGTTGAGACGCTTGGTGACGGAGGTGGTGGTGGTGGTGTTGGTGGTACATCCCCTGTTTGCTGGGCTGCAGGTGCCAACGTTCCTCCAGAGGCGGAGGAAGAGGCCGAGGCGGCAGCAGCAGAAGAGGCCGAGGCAGCAGCAGCAGAAGAGGTAGCAGGGGGAGCCTGAGTGACTTCCTTGGTTTTAAGGTGTTTACTCCACTGCAGTTCATGCTTTGCATGCAGGTGCCTGGTCATGCAGGTTGTGCTCAGTTACAGAACGTTAATGCCTCGCTTCAGGCTCTGATGGCACAGCGTGCAAACCACTCGGGTCTTGTCGTCAGCACATTGTTTGAAGAAGTGCCATGCCAGGGAACTCCTTGAAGCTGCCTTTGGGGTGCTCGGTCCCAGATGGAGGCGGTCAGTAGCAGGCGGAGTCTCTTGGCGGCGGGTGTTCTGCTTTTGCCCACTGCTCCCTCTTTTGCTACGCTGTTGGCTCGGTCTCACCACTGCCTCTTCCTCCGAACTGTGAAAGTCAGTGGCACGACCTTCATTCCATGTGGGGTCTAGGACCTCATCGTCCCCTGCATCGTCTTCCACCCAGTCTTGATCCCTGACCTCCTGTTCTGTCTGCACACTGCAGAAAGACGCAGCAGTTGGCACCTGTGTTTCGTCATCATCAGAGACATGCTGAGGTGGTATTCCCATGTCCTCATCATCAGGAAACATAAGTGGTTGTGCGTCAGTGCATTCTATGTCTTTCACCGCTGGGGAAGGGCTAGGTGGATGCCCTTGGGAAACCCTGCCAGCGGAGTCTTCAAACAGCATAAGAGACTGCTGCATAACTTGAGGCTGAGACAGTTTCCCTGGTATGCATGGGGGTGATGTGACAGACTGATGGGGTTGGTTTTCAGGCGCCATCTGTGCGCTTTCTGCAGAAGACTGGGTGGGAGATAATGTGAACGTGCTGGATCCACTGTTGGCCACCCAATTGACTAATGCCTGTACCTGCTCAGGCCTTACCATGCTTAGAATGGCATTGAGCCCCACCATATATCGCTGTAAATTCTGGCGGCTACTGGGACCTGAGGTAGTTGGTACACTAGGACGTGTGGATGTGGCAGAACGGCCACGTCCTCTCCCAGCACCAGAGGGTCCACTAACACCACCACGACCATGTCCACGTCCGCGTCCCTTACTAGATGTTTTCCTCATTGTTATGGTTCACCACAACAACAAAAATATTATTTGGCCCAATGTATTGTATTCAAATTCAGCGGGATATAAATTTGAGGCCTAGTATTTAGGCGCCGGGTGACCGGTATGGATTTAGTGACAGAATTAGACTTGGAAATGCACAGTAGCGTGTGTGTGAAGTTATTCTGAATGACCCTATGTGCACCTTGAATATTATATACCCTTTTAGGGATAGATTTCAAATAGCTCTAATATAGCAGAAACCACTAAATTATGAAATTGCTAAATTGGGAATTGTATTTCAACCCAGAACAAAAAATGTGCTTTGACGGACACTAAATAACTTTCCCAGCCACAACAGTACAGCGGTAACGAGAGATTTAGCGGGATATAAATTTGAGGCCTAGTATTTAGGCGCTGGGTGACCGGTATGGATTTAGTGACAGAATTAGACTTGGAAATGCACAGTAGCGTGTGTGTGAAGTTATTCTGAATGACCCTATGTGCACCTTGAATATTATATACCCTTTTAGGGATAGATTTCAAATAGCTCTGATGTAGCAGAAACCACTAAATTATGAAATTGCTAAATTGGGAATTGTATTTCAACCCAGAACAAAAAATGTGCTTTGACGGACACTAAATAACTTTCCCAGCCACAACAGGACAGCGGTAACGAGAGATTTAGCGGGATATAAATTTGAGGCCTAGTATTTAGGCGCTGGGTGACCGGTATGGATTTAGTGACAGAATTAGACTTGGAAATGCACAGTAGTGTGTGTGTGAAGTTATTCTGAATGACCCTATGTGCACCTTGAATATTATATACCCTTTTAGGGATAGATTTCAAATAGCTCTGATATAGCAGAAACCACTAAATTATGAAATTGCTAAATTGGGAATTGTATTTCAACCCAGAACAAAAAATGTGCTTTGACGGACACTAAATAACTTTCCCATCCACAACAGGACAGCGGTAACGAGAGATTTAGCGGGATATAAATTTGAGGCCTAGTATTTAGGCGCTGGGTGACCGGTATGGATTTAGTGACAGAATTAGACTTGGAAATGCACAGTAGCGTGTGTGTGAAGTTATTCTGAATGACCCTATGTGCACCTTGAATATTATATACCCTTTTAGGGATAGATTTCAAATAGCTCTGATATAGCAGAAACCCCTAAATTATGAAATTGCTAAATTGGGAATTGTATTTCAACCCAGAACAAAAAATGTGCTTTGACGGACACTAAATAACTTTCCCAGCCACAACAGGACAGCGGTAACGAGAGATTTAGCGGGATATAAATTTGAGGCCTAGTATTTAGGCGCTGGGTGACCGGTATGGATTTAGTGACAGAATTAGACTTGGAAATGCACAGTAGCGTGTGTGTGAAGTTATTCTGAATGACCCTATGTGCACCTTGAATATTATATACTCTTTTAGGGATAGATTTCAAATAGCTCTGATATAGCAGAAACCACTAAATTATGAAATTGCTAAATTGGGAATTGTATTTCAACCCAGAACAAAAAATGTGCTTTGACGGACACTAAATAACTTGCCCAGCCACAACAGTACAGCAGTAACGACAGATTTAGCGGGATATAAATTTGAGGCCTAGTATTTAGGCGCTGGGTGACCGGTATGGATTTAGTGACAGAATTAGACTGGGATATGGCCAAAAAATAACCACGCTATTGCTGGTTAAATGCACTTGATGACAGGCGCAGCTTGCCCCTGATGTAGTATATGGCCAAAAAATGAACAGACTATTGCTGGTTAAATGCACTTGGTGTCACAGCTTGACGAACCACACTACTGAGGGTTAAATGCACTTGGTGACGGGCGCAGCTTGCCCCTGATTTAGTATATGGCCAAAAAATGAACAGACTATTGCTGGTTAAATGCACTTGGTGACAGGCGCAGCTTGCCCCTGATTTAGTATATGGCCAAAAAATGAACAGACTATTGCTGGTTAAATACACTTGGTCTGATAGCTTGACCAACCACACTACTGAGGGTTAAATGCACTTGGTGACGGGCGCAGCTTGCCCCTGATGTAGTATATGGCCAAAAAATGAACAGACTATTGCTGGTTAAATGCACTTGGTGTCACAGCTTGACCAACCACACTACTGAGGGTTAAATGCACTTGGTGACGGGCACAGCTTGCCCCTGATGTAGTATATGGCCAAAAAATGAACAGACTATTGCTGGTTAAATGCACTTGGTGACAGGCGCAGCTTGCCCCTGATTTAGTATATGGCCAAAAAATGAACAGACTATTGCTGGTTAAATGCACTTGGTGTGATAGCTTGACCAACCACACTACTGAGGGTTAAATGCACTTGGTGACGGGCGCAGCTTGCCCCTGATGTAGTATATGGCCAAAAAATAAACAGACTATTGCTGGTTAAATGCACTTGGTGTGACAGCTTCACCCTGATGTAGGCTTTAGCCAAAAAACAACCACACCATTGAGGGTTAAATGCACTTGGTCGCAGCTTGTGCTGGCGCACCACAAGACACAAAATGGCCGCCAATCACCCCAGAAAAATGTTACTGACAAACGGTCTGGGCAGCCTAAAAACAGTGAGCAATTGAGTATCAGCAGCTCAATGACCCACAGCTGCAGATCGATCAATAATCAAGTCCTTTGGAGGAGTTAATCTGCCTAATCTCGCCCTACTGTCGCAGCCGCAACCTCTCCCTACGCTAATCAGAGCAGAGTGACGGGCGGCTCTATGTGACTCCAGCTTAAATAGAGGCTGGGTCACATGGTGCTCTGGCCAATCACAGCCATGCCAATAGTAGGCATGGCTGTGATGGCCTCTTGGGGCAAGTAGTATGACGCTTGTTGATTGGCTGCTTTGCAGCCTTTCAAAAAGCGCCAAGAAAGCGTCACAAAAGCGCCAAGAAAGCGACGAACACCGAACCCGAACCCGGACTTTTACGAAAATGTCCGGGTTCGGGTCCGCTCATCCCTATTTATCACAGCCTTTTTTTTTTTTTACAATTTTCACTTTACTGTCACCCCCCCCCCCCCCCTTCCTGGTGCCACAACACTATCATCCTGCTACTACCTCCAATCCTGTGCTAGTGCCATGCAGATATTCCCCCATAATAATATGCTCCCAAACTGCCCTCAATGGTAATAGTGTTCACTGCAGTACCTCCAATAGCGACCCCATTAATAAGTAACATAGTAACATAGTACATAAGGCCGAAAAAAGACATTTGTCCATCCAGTTCGGCCTGTCATCCTGCAAGTTGATCCAGAGGAAGGCAAAAAACCCCTGTGAGGTAGAAGCCAATTTTCCTCACTTTAGGGGAATAAAAATTCCTTCCCGACTCCAATCAGGCAATCAGAATAAATCCCTGGATCAACGATATCTCTCTAGTAGCTATAGCCTGTAATATTATTACGCTCCAGAAATACATCCAGGCCCCTTTTGAATTCCTTTATTGTACTCACCATCACCACCTCCTCAGGCAGAGAGTTCCATAGTCTCACTGCTCTTACCGTAAAGAATCCTCTTCTATGTTTGTGTACAAACCTTCTTTCCTCCAGACGCAGAGGATGTCCCCTCGTCACAGTCACCGTCCTGGGAATAAATAGATGACGGGATAGATCTCTGTACTGACCCCTGATATATTTATACATATTAATTAGATCTCCTCTCAGTCGTCTTTTTTCTAAAGTGAATAACCCTAATTTTGATAATCTTTCCGGGTACTGTAGTTGCCCCATTCCAGTTATTACTTTAGTTGCCCTCCTCTGGACCCTCTCCAGCTCTGCTATGTCTGCTTTGTTCACTGGAGCCCAGAACTGTACACAGTACTCCATGTGTGGTCTGACTAATGATTTGTAAAGTGGTAGGACTATGTTCTCATCACGGGCATCTATGCCCCTTTTGATGCAACCCATTATCTTATTGGCCTTGGCAGCAGCTGCCTGACACTGTTTTTTGCAGCTTAGTTTGCTGTTTATTAAAATTCCTAGATCTTTTTCCATGTCAGTGTTACCGAGTGTTTTAGCATTTAATAAGTACGGGTGACTTGCATTATTCCTTCCCATGTGCATAACTTTACATTTGTCAGTGTTAAACCTCATCTGCCACTTCTCTGCCCAAGCCTCCAGTCTATCCAGATCCCTCTGTAGTAGTATACTGTCCTCTTCAGTGTTAATTACTTTACACAGTTTAGTGTCATCTGCAAAAATTGATATTTTACTATGCAAGCCTTCTACAAGATCATTAATAAATATATTGAAGAGAATAGGGCCTAATACTGATCCCTGAGGTACCCCACTAGTGACAGTGACCCAATCTGAGTATTTACCATTAATAACCACCCTCTGTTTTCTATCACTGAGCCAGTTACTTACCCACTTACAGACGTTTTCTCCCAGTCCGAGCATTCTCATTTTATATACTAACCTTTTATGTGGTACAGTGTCAAATGCCTTGGAGAAGTCCAGATACACCACATCCATTGATTCGCCGCTGTCAAGTCTAGAACTTACCTCCTCATAGAAACTGATTAAATTTGTTTGACATGATCGATCCCTCACAAAGCCATGCTGATATGGCGTTATTTGCTTATTTCCGTTAAGATGCTCTAACATAGCATCTCTCAGAAAACCTTCAAACAGTTTACCCACAACAGATGTCAAACTTACCGGCCTATAGTTTCCAGGCTCTGTTTTTGGACCCTTTTTGAATATTGGCACCACATTTGCCATGCGCCAATCCTGTGGGACATTCCCTGTCAATATAGAATCTGCAAATATCAGAAATAATGGTCTGGCTATGACATTACTTAATTCCCTTAGGATACGGGGGTGTATGCCATCCGGTCCTGGCTGTATGCCATCCGGTCCTAATAGTAATATCCTCCATATTGTGCTCAATAAAAATGCCCCCACAGCACCCTCAATATTAATAATGCCCCATAGTAGAAATAACGCATCCTATAGAGCCCCCAGCAGTAACAAGGAACCTCTATAAGGCAACACTATAAGAGCCCACAGTAGGAATAAAGTCCCCTATAGTATCTGCAGTAGTTATAATGCCTCTTATAGTGGTCCAAATATATATAATGCCCCCTGTAGTGCCACAATATAAACAACCCCCCTTGTAGTACCCATAAGTATAATGCCATCTGTATGGATAGTATATTTAATGCCCCCTTTGTATGATTAGACTACATAATGGCCCCCTTTGTATTATTAGACTATATAATGGTCCCCTCTGTATTATTAGAATACATAATAGCCCCCTCTTTATTATTAGAATATATAATATAATAGCCCCCTCTGTATTATTAGTTTATTTAATAGCCTCCTCTGTATTATTAGTAATATATACACTGAACAAAAATATAAACACAACACTTTCGGTTTTGCTCCCATTTTGCATGAGCTGAACTCATAGATCTGAAACATTTTCTACATACACTAAAGACTCATTACTCTCAAAGATTGTTCACAAATCTGTCTAAATCTGTGTTAGTGAGCACTTCTCCTTTGCCGAAATAATCCATCCCACCTCACAGGTGTGGCATATCAAGGTGCTGATTAGACAGCATGAATATTGCACAGGTGTGCCTTAGACTGCCCACAATAAATACCACTCTGAAATGTGCAGTTTGATAACACAGCACAATGCCAGAGTTGTCGCAACATTTGAGGGAGCGTGCAATTGCCACACTAACTGCAGGAATGTCTACCAGAACTGTTGCCCGTGCAATGAATGTTCATTTCTCTACCATAAGCCGTCTCCAAAGGCGTTTCAGAGAATTTGGCAGTACATCCAACTTGCCTCACAACGGCAGACCATGTGTAACCACACCAGCCCAGGACCTCCACATCCAGCATGTTCACCTCCATGATTATCTGAGTCCAGCCACCCGGGGTCTGCATCTGACTGCAGTTCATCATCGTAACCGACTTGAGTGGGTAAATGCTCACATTCGATAGTGTCTGGCACATTGGAGATTCGCTCTGTTCCCACATGAGTCCCGGTTTTCACTGTTCAGGGCAGATGGCAGACAGCGTGTGAGTGGCATCGTGTGGGTGAGCGATTTGGGGTTATGGTATGGGCAGGTGTATGTTGTGGACAACGAACACAGGTGCATTTTATTCATGGCATTTTGAATGCACAGAAATACTGTGACGAGATTCTGAGGCCCATTGTTGGGCTATTCATCCACGACCATCACCTCATGTTGCAGCATGATAATGCATGGCTTCATATTGCAAGGATCTGTACACAATACCTGGAAGCTGAAAACATCCCAGTTCTTGCATGGCCAGCATACTCACTGAACATGTCACCCATTGAGCATGTTTGGGATGCTCTGGATCGGTGTAAACAGTGTGTTCCAGTTCCTGCCAATATTCTGCAACTTTTCACATCTATTGAAGAGGAGTGGACCAACATTCCACAGGAAACAATCAACAACGGTGGCCACACCAGATTTTGACAGATTCTCTGACCCCCCCCCCCCCCTCCCTCAGTAAGGCAAAATCGTGCACATTCCAGAGTGTCCTCTTATTGTGGGCAGTCTAAGGCACGCCTGTGCAATATCTATGCTGTCTAATCAGCACCTTGATATGTCACATCTGTGAGGTGGGATGGATTATCTCGGCAAAGGAGAAGTGCTCACTAACACAGATTTAGACAGATTTGTAAACAATATTTGAGAGTAATGGGTATTTTGTGTATGTAGAAAATGTTTCGGATCTTTCAGTTCAGCTCATGCAAAATGAGAGCAAAACCAAAAGTGTTGTGTTTATATTTTTGTTCAGTGTATAATGGCCCCCTGTATTATTAGAATATATAATAGACCTGTGTGTATTATTAGTATATATGATAGCCCCCTCTGTATTATTCGCTTATATAATGGCCCCCTCTGTATTATTAGTATACAATGGCCCCCTTTCTCTCAATGTATAATGGCCTCTTTGCATTAGTGCATGTATTTCAACTCTGTGTTATTTATAATGCTCCCCCACCCTCATAGTGCCCCCAGTACTACCTGCATTAGAGTATATACATAAAAAAAAAATACTTACCTCTCTTCCGCTCTCCATAGCCCCCCTTTGCCAGTAATAACTGCCCCCAGGTGCCAGTAAGAGCGTCCGGCGCTGGCGGTTATGAACATCAGTCACATCATTTCGAGAGACCAGGATCGGCACATGAGGTCACGGTGATGTCATCGCCGTCTCCTGCACTGTTCTATTGGCTCATAGACTTCAGGCCTATTGGACTGAGGCCTATGAGGCAGAACGGAAGGGACAGGAGCTATAGGCTCCCGTAGCCCACATTGAACTGCCTGCTGCCTGGTGCCCCCTGCAATTTAGTGCCTGGGGCAATCACACTCCCGGCCCCCCACCAGCCCACCTCACTGGTTTTGCCCAGAGAAAGATTCATAAATCTTTTGATAAATGTGTGTGAACTGCGCAAGGGGGAAGACTGTGTGCCATTTGTAATATGCTTTAGTCTTAATGAATATTTCATTCAGATTTTGCAGCACCAGTAACTTGCTGAAGTACTTGTATAAACTCTGCAGAAGCAAGATTTTAGGAATTTAATGAAGAATATTTAGAAGTTACTTGCCGTATTTTTTGCTTTATAAGATGCACTTTTTCCCCTCGAAGTGAAGACTAATGACTGTTTTCATCATGGAAGCACTTATTAAGATGCAGGAGGCAAGGGGAGCAGTAAGTGTAGTGCTGCTAGTGCTGGTTGTACTCACCGCTCCCTGGTCTTCTTCCCTGCACCGTGCTTTGCTGTGTCATGACTGCATAAAATGTCAGGACATAGTGCGCGTAGATGTGCACTATGACCTGGCGCTGTCAACATCAAGTCACAGAGAAGTGTGGCCCCGACAGAAGACCAGGGATCATTGAGTAGAGAAAGAGTGCACTGGATCTGCAGAGTAGCGGTGGCGTCTGGAGAAGTAGAGGTATGTAGAGGTATGAAGATTGGGGGTCTGATCTAAGGTCTGATGAGAAATATGTTTTTTTTATTTTCCTTTAGGAACAAATGATCAATAACAAAAATCTATGCAAAGATATCCATAACTTTTAAATGGAGGATTTAAGATTAGGAAAAAGGTATTTATTATTTTAAAATACTGCAACTCTTTTAAAACACTGCCACTCTTATAAGCTGTATCTCTAATACTGCCAGATGTAAGGTAGCTATTAGAGATGAGCAAATTTTATATTTTGAAATTCGCTCACGCTTTGTTTACTGGTAAAAGGTTAATTGTGCTATGGATCCTGTTACCGCGGATCATAATGCAATTATATGACGGAATGCATAACGGTATGCCTTTAGAAGCCTTCCATTATTTATTCAGTCATAATAGAAGTCTATGGGCTGCAAAACAGATCCGTCCCTTTCCATAAGCCCATAGACTTCTATTATGACGGAATGATTAACGGAATGCCTCTAAAGGCATTCCATTATGCATTCCGTCATACAATTGCGTTATGATCCGTAGTAACGGAATTCACCTTTTAACAGTAAGCGAAGCGTGAACGAATTTCATAAGTTGAAATTCACTCATCTCTAGTAGCTATCCTATGAATCAATGTTTTAAGAGGACTTGAGATATGACTTGGATAATAATTAGGCCAGCATCTCATCTGCTAACAGCTGTTTTGTGGTGATTGCTCCTCGTCAGTGCAGAGCAGAGAGCAGGGGCGCAACGATCGCAGTTGCACAGGGTGCGACCGGGACCGGCAGGGGCCCACTGTGCTCACATGTAATGCGGCCTGGCATTTTCACTGTACTTAACCACCTGCCGCCACGCTAACGCCGAAAGGCGTCATTGCGGCGGCTCTCCCAGGTCACACTAACGCCGATTGGCGTCATCTCGCATGAGCCGAGATTTCCTGTGAACGTGCGTACACAGGCACGCGCATTCACAGGATCGGAAGGTAAGCGAGTGGATCTCCAGCCTGCCAGCGGCGATCGTTCGCTGGCAGGCTGTAGATGCGATTTTTTTAACCCCTAACAGGTATATTAGACGCTGTTTTGATAACAGCGTCTAATATACCTGCTACCTGGTCCTCTGGTGGTCCCTTTTGTTTGGATCGACCACCAGAGGACACAGGTAGCTGTGTAAAGTAGCACCAACCACCACTACACTACACTACCCCCCCATCACTTATTAACCCCTTATGAACCCCTGATCACCCCATATAGACTCCCTGATCACCCCCCTGTCATTGATCACCCCCCTGTAAGGCTCCATTCAGACGCCCGTATGTGTTTTACGGATCCACGCATCCATGGATCGGATCCGCAAAACACATACGGACGTCTGAATGGAGCCTTACAGGGGGGTGATCAATGACAGGGGGGTGATCACACCATATGCACTCCCTGATCACCCCCTGTCATTGATCACCCCCCTGTCATTGATCACCCCCCTGTAAGGCTCCATTCAGACGCCCGTATGTGTTTTACGGATCCACGCATCCATGGATCGGATCCGCATAACACATACGGACATCTGAATGGAGCCTTACAGGGGGATGATCAGGGAGTCTATATGGGATGATCACCCCCTGTAAGGCTCCATTCAGACGTCCGTATGTGTTTTACGGATCCATGCATCTATGGATCGGATCCGCAAAACACATACGGACATCTAAATGGAGCCTTACAGGGGGGTGATCTGTGATGGGGGGTTATCAGCCCATATAGACTCCCTGATCACTTCCCTGTCATTGATCACCCCCCTGTAAGGCTCCATTCAGACGCCCGTATGTGTTTTACAGATCCACGCATCTATGGATCGGATCCTCAAAACACATACGGACGTCTGAATGGAGCCTTACAGGGGGTGATCAGTGACAGGGGGGGTGATCACCCCATATACACTCCCTGATCACCCCCTGTCATTGATCACCCCCCTGTAAGGCTCCATTCAGACGCCCGTATGTGTTTTACGGATCCACGCATCCATGGATCGGATCCGCATAACACATACGGACGTCTGAATGGAGCCTTACAGGGGGATGATCAGGGAGTCTATATGGGATGATCACCCCCTATAAGGCTCCATTCAGACGTCCGTATGTGTTTTACGGATCCATGCATCTATGGATAGGATCCGCAAAACACATACGGACATCTAAATGGAGCCTTACAGGGGGGTGATCTGTGACGGGGGGTTATCAGCCCATATAGACTCCCTGATCACTTCCCTGTCATTGATCACCCCCCTGTAAGGCTCCATTCAGACGCCCGTATGTGTTTTACAGATCCACGCATCTATGGATCGGATCCGCAAAACACATACGGACGTCTGAATGGAGCCTTACAGGGGGTGATCAGTGACAGGGGGGTGATCACCCCATATACACTCCCTGATCACCCCCTGTCATTGATCACCCCCCTGTAAGGCTCCATTCAGACGCCCGTATGTGTTTTACGGATCCACGCATCCATGGATCGGATCCGCAAAACGCATACGGACGTCTGAATGGAGCCTTACAGGGGGGTGATCAGGGAGTCTATATGGGATGATCACCCCCCTGTAAGGCTCCATTTAGACGTCCGTATGTGTTTTACGGATCCACGCATCTATGGATCGGATCCGCAAAACACATACGGACGTCTGAATGGAGCCTTACAGGGGGGTGATCAGTGACAGGGGGGTGATCACCCCATATACACTCCCTGATCACCCCCTGTCATTGATCACCCCCCTGTCATTGATCACCCCCCTGTAAGGCTCCATTCAGACATTTTTTGGCCCAAGTTAGCGGAAATAGTTTTTTGTTTTTTTTTCTTACAAAGTCTCATATTCCACTAACTTGTGTCAAAAAATAAAATCTCACATGAACTCACCATACCCCTCACGGAATCCAAATGCGTAACATTTTTTTGGACATTTATATTCCAGACTTCTCACCCTTTAGGGCCCCCAAAATGCCAGGGCAGTATAAATACCCCACATGTGACCCAATTTCGGAAAGAAGACACCCCAAGGTATTCCGTGAGGGGCATATTGAGTCCATGAAAGATTGACATTTTTGTCCCAAGTTAGCGGAAAGGGAGACTTTGTGAGAAAAAGCAAAAAAAAATCAATTTCCGCTAACTTGTGCCCAAAAAAAAAATTCTATGAACTCGCCATGCCCCTCATTGAATACCTTGGGGTGTCTTTTTTCCAAAATGGGGTCACATGTGTTCACAGGTATTTATACTGCCCTGGCATTTTAGGGGCCCTAAAGCGTGAGAAGAAGTCTGGGATCCAAATGTCAAAAAATGCCCTCCTAAAAGGAATTTGGGCCCCTTTGCGCATCTAGGCTGCAAAAAAGTGTCACACATGTGGTATCTCCGTACTCAGGAGAAGTTGGGCAATGTGTTTTGTGGTGTCATTTTACATATACCCATGCTGGGTGAGATAAATATCTTGGTCAAATGCCAACTTTGTATAAAAAAATGGGGAAAGTTGTCTTTTGCAGAGATATTTCTCTCACCCAGCATGGGTATATGTAAAATGACACCCCAAAACACATTCCCCAACTTCTCCTGAGTACGGCGATACCAGATGTGTGACACTTTTTTGCAGCCTAGATGGGCAAAGGGGCTCACATTCCAAAGAGCACCTTTAGGATTTCACAGGTCATTTTTTACAGATTTTGATTTCAAACTACTTACCACACATTTGGGCCCCTAGAATGCCAGGGCAGTATAACTACCCCACAAGTGACCCCATTTTGGAAAGAAGACACCCCAAGGTATTCCGTGAGGGGTATGGTGAGTTCCTAGAATTTTTTTTTTTGTTCCAAGTTAGCGGAAACTGAGGATTTTTTTTTTTTCTTACAAAGTCTCATATTCCACTAACTTGTGACAAAAAATAAAAAATTCCATAAACTCACCATACCACTCACGAAATACCTTAGGGTGTCTTCTTTCCAAAATGGGGTCACTTGTGGGGTAGTTATACTGCCCTGGCATTCTAGGGGCCCAAATGTGTGGTAAGTAGTTTGAAATCAAAATCTGTAAAAAATGGCCGGTGAAATCCTAAAGGTGCTCTTTGGAATGTGGGCCCATTTGCCCACCTAGGCTGCAAAAAAGTGTCACACATGTGGTATCGCCGTACTCAGGAGAAGTTGGGCAATGTGTTTTGGGGTGTCATTTTACATATACCCATGTTGGGTGAGATAAATATCTCATCAAAAGACAACTTTTCCCATTTTTTTATACAAAGTTGGCATTTGACTGAAATATTGTAAAATGACACCCCAAAACACATTGCCCAACTTGGCTCCACCCACCTGCTTAATCTGTGACTAGTTTTAGTGTGGCAGTGCCGGGGCCTAATGCTGTAGGCCTAGAGACTGGAGAAGTGCATATCATGCAGGACAGATGAGTGCTCTGATGGGGCCCGGCATTAAGTACAGTGAAAATGCTGGGTCCCGTTACATGAAGACTGTGGGCAGTTGGGGGCACCACAAGGGGCTGTGGGAGGCACTACTGGGGACATTACTTGGGCAGTAGGGGACACTACTGGGGACATTACTGGGGGCAGTGGAGGACACTACTGGGGGCAGTGGGGGACATTACTAGGGGCTGTGGGGGGCACTATTAGGGTCTGTGGCACGCACTAATGGGGACAGTGGGCGACACTACTGGGGGCAGTGGGGGACACTACTAGGGGTTGTGGGGAGAACTTCTGGGGGCTGTGGGGGGCACTACTAGGGCCATTACTGGAGGCAGTGGGGGACACTACTAGGGGCTGTGCGGAGCACTAGTGGGTAGTGGGGTGAACTACTGGGGGCTGTGGTGGACACTACTAGGGGCTGTGGGGGTCACTAATGGGCTAGGGGGACACTACTAGGGACATTATTGGGGGCAGTGGTGAACACTACTAGGGGCTGTGGGGGGCACTACTAGAGACATTAATAGGGGCAGTGGGGGACATTACTGGGGACATTACTGAGGGCAGTGGGGGACACTACTGGGGGACAGTGAGAGACATTACTGGGGGCATTACTGGGCAATCAGGGACCAGGGGTGTGACAATTGCGGACACAGAGGGTGCGGCCGGGCACGGCATGGTGGAGGGGCCTTAATCCAAAGTTTGCCATGGGGCCTATAGTACTTTAGTTATGCCACTGGCAGAGAGTGCAGGCTTAACTTAGCTGGCTTAACTACGTCAGCATCTGGGGACTACAATAAGACTCCTCATTCCATTTAAGGTGCTTCCCATAAGGAGATATAGTATCCCAGAATCCTGGCCTTGACCACTCACTCAGTTAAGCCAGTAGTTTCTTCTCTGCACTAATGAGTGTAAATTGCCACTAAACAGACGTCTACAGATGAGATACTGGCTTAATTATTATTAAAGTCATGTCTGTAGGCTTCTTAAAAGGTCAAACATTGACGCATAGGCTACATCTAGTAGAATTAGAGGCAAAGCTTTTTAAGAGCTCAATTACATACCTTCTTCCCAAAATTTCACAGGGTCATTTCCTGGTCTATAAGATTCCTCACATCATTTAACATGCTCTCCATAAGGAGATATTGTATTCTACAAACTCTTGTCTATAGGATGTGTGTTAGCCCAGCGGTCCGTGTTGGCCCTGCTGCCCCTACCCACGGGCATGGAAGCCGGGCTCCCTCTGTCCCTCCTGCTGCCATGCATCCGGCTGACAAGCGCCGGCAGCAGGTAGCTTAACTCTTGTGTCTGTGCTCCATGCCAGAGTTTACTTCCTGCTGGAGACCTGCAATGTTTGTTAGGGCTCGCATAAGTGTATCTCTCTTCCCTTGTGAGGCAGCATGTACACGCCCTCTGTCTCACCAGCCTATGGCTGGATTGCAGGAAGTATTTAAAGGCGTTTCCTGACCAACTCATGGTCACTAGCTTGTCTAGTTCCTAGTGTGAAGGTGTTTTGGAGCTCTGCTTTTCTGTGTACCGGACCCTGCTTTTGGATTTATTGGATTTTGCTTGATTGCTGCCTGACCTTACTTCGGGCTTCCTAACCACGTACTGGTATCTTTGACCCCATGGTCAGCTGCCACTGACTCGGGGATGGTTCTGGAGTGGCACCTGGCAACTACCCAAATGGCCCAAGCCTATCCTTACCATCAGAGGCTCTAGTGAAGACCAGGTAGTTTCTTAGTCACGCCCCTCCAGAGTATAGCCAGTCCATGGCACAGTGGGTCCACACCCGCTTGCATAACAATGTGTTTGCTCTTGTAGCTTTACTCTATTCATTTTAGGGCTCATGCACACAAACATTTTTTTTCTGTGTCCGATCCGTATTTTGTGCGGGTTGGATGTGGACTCATGCGGTCCCGCATCAATATGTCTGTTCTGCAGCCCTGCAAAAAAAAATAGAACATGTCCTATTCTTATTCATTTTACAGACATGTATAAGACTGTTCTACCGAGACCAGGACATTCTGTTCAATAAAATGTGAAATGCAAACGTCCGGTATCCATGTTTTGTGGACCGCAAAACAGGCTACGTCGTGTGCATGAGCCGTAGTTGTAGTTTAGAGTTTAGGTTTTCCAATCTGATAAATCTACAATGATGTAAAACCTTATAGTGTTCTAGTATGAAACTGTCAATTAATTAGCATTTATTATTAAAAAAAAAATATGAAATCAGTTATAACACAGGATTTTAGAAAATTAGTTCTTAAAATCATAAACAGATATGTGCAATTATTTAACTATTTATATAATCAACATGTCTAAGCCTATTGTGACAGTGGAGCTGCCAGAGTGGTATATTGGGGTCAGTAAAATGGTATATCTGGATGAGAGCAAGAAAGTCTATGAAAATTGAGTCTTCTCTCTCTGTTCATCAGCCATGCTATTAATGAGGGGCAATTAGCAGTCAGCTGAGGAGCTAAGGTAAATGAAAGCTGAACTCTTTCACCAGTACTCCCAGTAGAAGAAGCAGGCTGGGCCAAGGCCTGTGGAAACCAGGACCCTCTGATCACATGCGTGGAATGCACTCAGTTGTGTTTTGGGGAACTGGGTGGTAGACGCAGGTCCTGCTAGTGAGGGAAACTACCGTGTAGTCAGTAGTGATGAGCGGCATAGGAAATATTCATTTTCAAGATATTTTGCTAATTTTTTGCATAATATTCGCAATAAGTTTGCTAATTCTACACAATCTCCAGTCATTATTTTGGCAATTACGCAAATCATTTTGCAATTACGCACTAATGATGCACATTTTTTTTGCGCAATATGTGCAACTTCACATTTTATCAGGTCTTAGTAGATATAACTGATTGGTGCACTAAGTATTGTTATGACATCACAGCACTGTGTCTAACAGAGACACTAATCCCTATCACAGCAAGCACAATAATTCCTAACACCCTGCACTAAAACCAGCTAAAATCAGCTATACTATATCACTAGCTAACCTACACTTACTATCTCCCACTAATTATCTGTATTATATATATGAGCTAACTATCTAATGTAATTAAATAAGCATCCAGAGTCTGCAAAGCACAGAGCTCAGCTCTATCTCTCAGAACTGCAAAAAACAGCAGAAAATGGCTTCTGGGGAGTTTTCTATATAGTAAGGGGTAAGCAACTTTCCTATTTGCTGCTAAGGGTTGTTGCTAAGCTTTGACAAAGACATTGCAGCCTTCTCATTGGCCCACAAGCAAGAAGCAGTAGTACTGATGAAAAAAAAAAAGAGAATATTTGCGATTGCGAATATATCTAGATTTTTGCGAAATCTCAAAGTGCCGATATTCGCGATAAACATTTGCAATTAGAATATTTGCGATCAACACTAGTAGTCAGTGACCAGATAGAGGATTTTGTTTGTTACCCTGTGTTTGATTGGACACAGACTGTTGTGAAAGCGATAATAAAGCTGGTTGTGGCCAGTTTGAACCCAAATCTATGGTATTGGAGCGGCTTCTAGAAAGTGGGCCAACCATCTAAGCTGAGAAGACGGTGATCCCAGAGAGCTAAGTGACCCTGAATTGTTACACTATGTACAGCATAAAGCTAGCTATACATTTAGCCCATTCACTCAGCCAACAGCTCAGCAGGCAGTCTCTTTTGACTCTTTCATCAAATGTACACTTATCTTGGCTAAGCATGCATATGTTCTGAATGGGGCGATGGGAGAAAGCCACTGCCAGATACAAACCGGATTCCAAAAAAGTTGGGACACTATACAAATCGTGAATAAATGCTGAATGCAATGATGTGGAGATGCCAACTTCTAATATTTTATTCAGAATAGAACATAAATCACGGAACAAAAGTTTAAACTGAGAAAATGTACAATTTTAAGGGAAAAATATGTTGAATCAGAATTTCATGTTGTCAACAAGTCCCAAAAAAGTTGGGACAAGGCCATTTTCACCACTGTGTGGCATCTCCCCTTCTTCTTACAACACTCAACAGACGTCTGGGGACCGAGGAGACCAGTTTCTGAAGTTTAGAAATAGGAATGCTCTCCCATTCTTGTCTAATACAGGCCTCTAACTGTTCAATCGTCTTGGGCCTTCTTTGTTGCACCTTCCTCTTTATGATGCGCCAAATGTTCTCTATAGGTGAAAGATCTGGACTGCAGACTGGCCATTTCAGTACCCGGACCCTTCTCCTATGCAGCCATGATGTTGTGATTGATGCAGAATGTGGTCTGGCATTATCTTGTTGAAAATGCAGGGTCTTCCCTGAAAGAGATGATGTCTGGATGGGAGCATATGTTGTTCTAGAACCTGAATATATTTTTCTGCATTGATGGTGCCTTTCCAGACATGCAAGCTGCCCATGCCACACGCACTCATGCAACCCCATACCATCAGAGATGCAGGCTTCTGAACTGATTGTTGATAACAACTTGGGTTGTCCTTGTCCTCTTTGGTCCGGGTGACATGGCGTCCCAGGTTTCCAAAAAGAACTACTACTTGTCAACTTGTATAAACTCATTAGTCTTCACTACTTGCTACTTGTCAACGTATTTTTCTTTTAAAATTATACATTTACTTGGATTAAACGTTTGATCTGTTATCTACATTCTATTACAAATAAAATATTGACATTTGCCATCTCCACATCATTGCATTCAGTTTTTATTCACGATTTGTATAGTGTCCCAACTTTTTTGGAATCCGGTTTGTACTTCTGCCACCTCTTATCTCCCCAACTGCTATAGAATTTGGCATGTTGAATCCAATATGTTCAATCATTATTTGCCGCAACATCTGCCGTTGACAAATAGTTAGGAGGCACCAACAATTTAATGTGTATGGCCAGTTTTTAGCTAGTTGCATTGTGATATTATATTTTTAAATATTACACAATCATCCTTTTTACTTGATGGTTCTTGACACTTAGGCCTCATGCACATGGCCGTTGCCCGACCATGCCCGTATTGTGGCCCACAAACAGTAGGTCCGCACCGTATGGATCACAGACTCATTCAAGTCCCTAATGCACGCAACAGCCACACAACAGCCGTGTGCATGAGGAATTAACCAAATAAACATTATTTTCTGCTTGTTGTTAATATTTTAATGTTGATTTATGCAGGTAATCTGACATTCATTTACAATGTCAGTTGTTAACTCTAGTAGACATAACCTTAATTCTTGTACAGTTCAACTGTCATATCATGTGCTGCCCGTTTGACTCATTTTTTTAGCTACAGCTTCAGCAGGAAAACCTTGATCAGAAACATCAGAAAGAAGAACATACTGTGAAATTGTAAAGCAAGTAATTTCTCACTGGAAGAAAACTTGAAAAAGAAATTGTACAATATTTTCCCATGCTTTAAAGTGTAGGAACCATACCTTTTCGAAAATAAATGAAGTCTCCAACATAGCAATTTATACTGTATTATTGATTTTGGTTTGGGTTTGCCCTACTGTTTCATCACTGCAAATATGGCTACAGGTTTCTTATAAAATACATTTGCAAACAATTTGAGCCACATGGACTTTGTACGGTACTTGCTGCTGCTTATTTCAGGAACAGAAAAGTTGATGAGATTTTTTTAGAAATCTCCTCTACCATAGTACAAAAAAAAAATCTTGCAATGTAAATTGACCTATTGCAATCAGAACTCAGCTTTCATTTTACCCGAGCAATTTAAGAAATGAATAAGGCCGATTGTATCCCTCAATTCCAGTTAAGTACTGCTCTTTGCAGAAGCTAGTAGTGCTGTTTGTATGTCCATATTAGATTTAACAAATGATTGCAATCGTAGAGTCTATGGAGGAGATTTATTAAGACTGGCATTCCCATATGTCAGTCTTAATCTTCCTGCTCTGGAGTTAGATCTGCTTAATTCAGAGTTATGACCTGGCACTGACTTGATCTATATCTTTCAACAGTTTCTGGCATAAGTTATAGTAAATCCGCCAGGCCATGTTAAGCCCCACTCCTTTTGTTGAAACTTGAAAAGCTGCAAAAACTTCTAAAGTTGCAGATTCTGAAGCATATATTATGTGTTCCATAATTTTAAACTTTTTATAGCCACTACTGTGGCTGCATCAACTGTCACAAAAAGGATAGGTTTTATTTCATCCATGGGCACCATTCCACTTTAGTGGTTTGCCTGTGTGTAATATATTCCACTGACTGATTTGCATTACCCCCTCTCATATTAAAGGTCTGATCACAAGGGTAAGTACACCTGCAATAAAGAAAATTATAAGAGACTCTTGTTTGTTACTGTAACTGACAAGCATAGGGCCTCATCCAAGAAGTGTAACAATCAAGCATAATGCCTTTTTCAAGAAGAGCAACCATCAATTATCCATAAGAATGTACCTTCTGTAGGAAAGAAAGACTGGAACTGCCTCACTAATTGCCTCATAAACACCTATTCTTGTTCAATCTATATCAATCATTGCAGCCTTCTCTTGTGGGGCCCTCAAGGGCCAACAAATCTAATTGTAGGTTCATGATAAGGAGTGTTTGAGATGCAAATCATTTTAGAAAAACTTAGTCTACTGAGTAATAGTTTACTATTATTCTTAACATTTGGGGTGATTCTGAACACAATGTTAGTGGCCTATCCTTCTACATATGATATGAATTTTATTTTATTGTTGTAAATTAAGAGTATTTTGGGAATTCTACCTGCCTCCTTATTTTACTAAAGCATGAGCTACTGCTTATGTCATGAATCGACAAAAATATATCTAAATAGTACTTAAGTTACTTCCAGATATATTAGTAAAGTCAGACATTCAACCTAGAGCTTCAACTTTGTACATATGAAACATAGCTACGTAGAAAAAAAAAAATGTTTTCTCTATTATCATATTTACTCTTCTTCAAATACACAGGTGAGCTACAATTTTATGACCACCAGCTAATATGTTACTGTGTGCAGCAAGGACAGCAACTAGATGGTCTGGGAGTAACTCAATTAGGTTCTGGTAGGTTGTCACGGGTATCTTTAACCATGCTGACTGCAGTAAATCCCCTAGCTGCTGGAGGACGCATGGGGAAGTATCCATAGAGCAAACATGATAAAATTAGTGGGTTCAAATCTGGGGAATTAGGGGACCAGGGTAGTACTTGGAAGTCTTGGTTATGCTCTACCAACCAATGTCAGACATTTCTGACATGTTGCATTGTCGTGCTGAAAGATCCCATCTGCCCCAGGGAAGACAATGAGCATGTATGGGTTTATATAATGCACAAGGATGAATTCATACCCAAATCAGTTGAAACTGCCTTCCACATGGATGAGTGATGCCGCAAAAACATTTCCTAGACCATAATGCTGACACCACCACCTGATGTTCATCCAGCAATTTTTGCAGGGTGTTTATTCTCTGATGTTACTCACCTGAGAACATCCTTCCATTGAATAAAACAGCCCTTTGCTGATAAATTGAAGCCTTCACTACCAATGCAACTTCGTTAGCAGAGGTGCAATGATGATTTTCTTTGGAGCCCATACACAGTAGAGTTCGCCAAACTATTATTTGAGACCCATGTCTGGTAGCCTCCTGGTTCACTATGGTGGTGAAATGCTCCACTGTCAGTGGCGTACTGCCAATATAGGTAGACCACGCCGTTGCTATCGGGCTGCAGCACAGGGAGGCCCCGCCTTTTATGTCTTTTCCTGGCCTCCGGCAACAACCCCACACCTTGGCTGACTGACTCGAATGCAACCGTGACCCCTCCACTCTGGCTCCCTCCCTCTGACCTCAATCAGATACGGGCTGCAGGCAGGCAGCAGGAGCCGCTCAAGTGTGCACCCGGTGTGGCAGTTTTCTGCGCTCATTTCCTGCCTGCCAACCAGTGAGTGCAGTTTCCCCCGCAGACTTATTAAAAGTTAATATATATGGTTGGTTCAGGTTGGATATGGGTAGTATTCTTGATGCGGGGAGGGGAGCAGCAAGCAGTAGGGCTTGGGGGGTGGGGCACTCTGTAGGCTCATAGAGGATCCAGGAGGACAGTGTGCTTTCCTCCTACCCCTTCTCCCATTACCCCCCTTCCTCCACCGGGGGGGGGGGGGGGTAAGCACACTGTACTCCTGAGTCCTCTATGAGCCTACAAGCCCCCCCCCCCCTTCCCGAGCACATCAGTCACCTTGTAGGTGGGGGGATATGATTGTTGGCATCAGCAGCAAGGAGTTAAAGGGGTTACCCAACCCCTTTTAATGCCTCCTAAAATGCATGGGCACCTTACTTACCTGATTCCCCGTCACCCACATTGCTCCTGATACCCGCATAGCCGGCACTGCCTCCGTTCCGTCATGCAGAGGAAAACATCCAGCGACATGGGGGACAGTCAATAGCACTCCACGATGGGAACGAGCCTCCCTAGCATCGCAGGTGACGCTAGGGAGGTTCATTTCCGATGCGGCCTGCTATTGGCTGCCCCCCATTGGGCAAAAGTATTCTTTGTAGGCGGTGCCTGGGCATTTTGGGGGCATAACATGGGTTAGATAGCTCCTTTAACCCTTAGGATACCGGAGGTTTTTTGTTTTTGCATTTTCTCTTTTCTTCCTTGAGCCATAACTTTTTTATTTTTCCTATTTTCAAAAAATAAAATAAAAATAGCAATTTTCTACACTGTTTTACGGGTTTTGTTCTTATGGCATTCCCTTTGTGGCAAAACCGACCTGTAACCTTCATTCTCTGGGCCAGTACAATTGCAATGATACCACATATGTATAGGTTTTTTTATGTCTAAAAAGTGTAAAAATAAATTAAAAATGTGAAAAAAAAATTACTTTTTTACATCACTATATTCTGACCCCATTACTTTTTTATAGTTATATCTACTGAGCTGTGTGGGGGCTAATTTTTTGCGGGATGAACTGTAGTTTTATTGACATGACTTTGGAGTGTGTGTGACTTTTTGATCACATTTTATTACATTTTTGGGGTAAGAGAAGTGATGAAAAAATGGCGCTAGTAACAAAGGGGTTAGAATGTGGGGGGATGGGCTATGTCAGGCTTTAGCACAGTAGACACAGGCAGGAGACACAGAGAGGAGAAGCGATTCGTATGCGTTCTGTACTCGTTCAGCTGTGCTCGCATACATATCGAGACCTGTGTCCACTGTCCTGCGCCCACTCTGCTAAAGCCTGACCTAGCCCAACCCTAATGGTTTCAGTAGAACATGTATACATTTCTTTATTTGCAAATGTGGGTGTGACAGGGGAGGAGCCAGGACAGGAGGTAGGATGGGCCAGGGGTGGGTAGTGGGCGGGGTTGGGGGCCCAATTCAGATTCTTGCTATGCTTGCTTGCTAGCTGGGCTATGGGGTCCAGTGATTTCTATGTATGCTCCTGTCCACTGTAACTTGTCCATCCACCCTCACGCACCTCTGTAGCTGACGTTCACCTCTCACATCAATGGCCTGTGGTGCTCCACAGCTTCCATGTAGCTTTTTCACAATTGTGCCATTTATCCAGTCACAATACACTTTAATCACCACAGAATGAGAAAAGTTCACAAACTGTGCAGTTTGAGAAATATTGTCACCCTTGGCCTGAAAGCCAATAATTATCCTTTTTGAAACTCTGATAAATCGTCCCTTTTACCCATAACAACAATGAAGAATATGTGAGCAGACATTATATACCCACCAATCCAGCTCACAACACATGCAGCTAGCATCAAAAGTAGGAAATGGTCATAATAATGTGATTCAAACGTGTATATTTTTAACTTTTGACACTTAACTACTAATGGTCATCGTCTCCCAAAAAATTATCCATAATCACTAAATATATATATAAAAGTAATCTGTTGTAGACCAGTGATGCTACTGAAATGACTGGATTAGATATAATGTGTTGGTGTTTATTACTTGAGAGCCAAGAGACCTGCATAAAAACATGGTGATGATGAATAAAATTGGAAATGCAGAAAGATCTTGAGTAATTTTAGGAATTACCACTTCATCGAAAATGTGATAGATGTTAGAAATAGATTTGCACTTACAGAATTTAATGCAGGAAATAAACAAATATGGATCTCCCTAATAGAAATGTTACAGCCAATTCAAACATATTAGAAATGCTTTCCAGAACAGTGCTACAGTTCAAGCTATGATTTCTGCTTGTTCTAAACTGAATTCTGTACTGAATTGCTGAAGTAAGATGCTTAGTAATAAGATAAAATGCAATGCAATTATTATTGTTATTATTATTTTTGCCATATTGTTTGGTCAGCTGCATTTATTTTGTGGGCTATTTAAGTACAATATAACAGTATGGCAGTGCAGAGAGCCTGTACTGTACTATATTAGTACAGAGCCATGCAGCCTCTGGGTGCTGTCAAACAGGCTTCATTAGGTGGCATATATATGGAGAATATCATAACCCCTAAGTAGCGAGCCTGTTTTGGGTCTCACTGCTGCATTCCAAAGACCATAGGGAGAGTTATCATCTCACTTATGCCTGAAAAGTGGTGTTAAAAAGTTGCATACTACCTGTTTGTGACTTTTTACATAATTGTCACATTTTTCGGATTTATGACAACCTTGCTCCTTGCCACCCCAACAAATTCATCTTAATTTACACCAGTTTTCTGGTGCAAATAAAGCATGAAATCTATAGCAGCTCAGAGCTGTCATAAATTTCAGTTTAGAAAGCACATCTCATCACAAATTAGGTGCATTCAAAGGAGGTGCAGAAGTACAAAAAGCACCTGTCTTTTTTTTTTTTTTTTTTTAAATCAATGTAATTGTATAGGGGCTTTTTTTTGCATAAATAGTTGTAGATTTTAATGCATCATTTTGGGGTACATATAACTCATTGATTAACTCTTTCTGAGGGGAATAGGAAAAAAAAAAAAACACCATTGTGTTTTTATGTTATAAATTTGACTTTAATTTGTGGCATATATAACCTGATACTGTTACTCTCTTTGTCAGTAGGATAACAAATATATGTAGGGTTTTTTGTTCTTGTTTTTACATTTTACTACTTTCGCACAAAAACTTTTTTTTGGTAAATGTTTTTGCCTTGTTGCATTCCAAGATAACTTTTATTTTTCTATCCAGAGAACTGTGTGAGGGCTTGATTTTGATAGAGCGACCTGTAGTATTCATTGATATCATTTTAATATACATAGGTCTTTCTGATCACATTTTAATAAAAAATGTTTTATGGAGGATATGCAAAAAACAGCAATTCTGGCATTTTGCTTTACGGTGTTCATCATGTGGGTTAAATTACATGATAGTTGTATAGTTTGGGTTGTTACAGATGTGGAGATATCATATGTGAAGGGTTTATTATATTTTCAATTGTCTCCATAATTATGAAAAAAGTCGAGTTTATATATATATATATATATATATATATATATATATATATATACAGTGGGATGCAAAGTTTGGGCAACCTTGTTAATCGTCATGATTTTCCTGTATAAATCGTTGGTTGTTACGATAAAAAATGTCAGTTAAATTTATGATATAGGAGACACACACAGTGATATTTGAGACGTGACATGAAGTTTATTGGATTTACAGAAAGTGTGCTATAATTGTTTAAGCAAAATTAGGCAGGTGCATAAATTTGGGCACCACAAAAAAGGAAATGAAATCAATATTTAGTAGATCCTCCTTTTGCAGAAATTACAGCCTCTAAACTCTTTCTGTAGGTTCCAATGAGAGTCTGGATTCTGGTTGAAGGTATTTTGGACCATTCCTCTTTACAAAACATCTTTAGTTAATTCAGGTTTGATGGCTTCCGAGCATGGACAGCTCTCTTTAAGTCACACCACAGATTTTCAATTATGTTCAGGTCTGGGGACTGAGATGGCCATTCCAGAACATTGTACTTGTTCCTCTGCATAAATGCCTTAGTGGATTTTGAGCAGTGTTTAGGGTTGTTGTCTTGTTGAAAGATCCAGCCCCGGCGCAGATTCAGCTTTGTCACTGATTCCTGGATATTGGTCTCCAGAATCTGCTGATACTGAGTGGAATCCATGCGTCCTTCAACTTTGACAATATTCCCAGTCCCTGCACTGGCCACACAGCATGATGGAACCACCACCATATTTTACTGTAGGTAGCAGGTGTTTTTCTTGGAATGCTGTGTTTTTTCCTCCATGCATAACGCCCCTTGTTATGGCCAAATAACTCAATTTTAGTTTCATCAGTCCTCAGCACCTTATTCCAAAATGAAGCTGGCTTGTCCAAATGTGCTTTAGCCCACCTCAAGCGGCATTTTTTGTGCTATGGGCGGCGAAAAGGCTTCCTCTGCATCACTCTCGCATACAACATCTCCTTATGTAAAGTGCGCCGAATGGTTGAACGATGCACAGTGACTCCATCTGCAGCAAGATGATGTTGTAGGTCTTTGGTGCTGGTCTGTGGGTTGACTTGTCTATCCGAGATTTTTCTTGGTCTGCCACTTCGAGACTTAACTTGAACTGAGCCTGTGGTCTTCCATTTCATCAATATGTTCCTAAGGCTACTTTCACACTAGCGTTCGGGGCTCCGCTTGTGAGTTCCGTTTGAAGGCTCTCACAAGCGGCCCCGAACGGATCCGTACAGCCCCAATGCATTCTGAGTGGATGCGGATCCGCTCAGAATGCATCAGTTTGGCACCGTTTGGCCTCCGCTCCGCTCAGCAGGCGGACACCTGAACGCTGCTTGCAGCGTTTTCGTGTCCGCCTGGCCGTGCGGAGCCAAACGGATCCGTCCAGACTTAGGCTACTTTCACACTTGCGTTAGGAGCGGATCCGTCTGGTGTCTGCACAGACGGATCCGCTCCTATAATGCAAACGCTTGCATCCGTTCAGAACGGATCCGTTTGCATAACTGTTTATTTCAGATCTGATTTTTCACTTCGGAAAACTCAGATCCGACAGTATATTCTAAACACAGAAGCGTTCCCATGGTGATGGGGACGCTTCATGTTAGAATATACTGAGAACTGTGTACACGACTGCCCCCTGCTGCCTGGCAGATGCTGCCAGGCAGCAGGGGGCAGACCCCCCCCCCCCCTCCTGTATTTAACTTATTGGTGGCCAGTGCGGCCCCCCCCTCCCTCCCCAGTATTAAATATGACCAGTGCGGCCTCCCCCTCCCTCCCTCCCCAGTATTAAATATGACCAGTGCGGCCCCCTCCCTCTATATTTATTGGTGGCCGGGCCAGTGCGGATTCCAAGTATTGTGAGCAGTGCGGCCTCCCCTCTCCCCCCCTAATTAAAATCACCCCCCCCCCCATCATTGGTGGCAGCGGAGAGTACCGATCGGAGTCCCAGTTTAAATTGCTGGGGCTCCGATCGGTTACCATGGCAACCAAGACGCTATTGCAGTCTTGGCTGCCATGGTTACTTAGCAATAAATACAAGCATTATACTTACCTGAAGAGCTGCGATGTATGACCGGCCGGGCGCTCCTCCTACTGGTAAGTGACAGGTCTGTGCTATAGGCAATGCGCCGCACAGACCTTTCACTTACCAGTAGGAGGAGCTCCCGGCCGGTCAGACATCGCAGCTCTTCAGGTAAGTATAATGCTTGTATTTATTGCCAAGTAACCATGGCAGCCAAGACTGCAATAGCGTCTTGGTTGCCATGGTAACCGATCGGAGCCCCAGCGATTTAAACTGGGACTCCGATCGGTACTCTCCGCTGCCACCAATGATGGGGGGGGGGGGTGATTTTAATTAGGGGGGGAGAGGGGAGGCCGCACTGCTCACAATACTTGGAATCCGCACTGGCCCGGCCACCAATAAATATAGAGGGAGGGGGCCGCACTGGTCATATTTAATACTGGGGAGGGAGGGAGGGGGAGGCCGCACTGGTCATATTTAATACTGGGGAGGGAGGGGGGGCCGCACTGGCCACCAATAAGTTAAATACAGGAGGGGGGTGGGTCTGCCCCCTGCTGCCTGGCAGCATCTGCCAGGCAGCAGGGGGCAGTCGTGTACACAGTTCTCAGTATATTCTAACATGAAGCGTCCCCATCACCATGGGAACGCTTCTGTGTTTAGAATATACTGTCGGATCTGAGTTTTCCGAAGTGAAAAATCAGATCTGAAATAAACAGTTATGCAAACGGATCCGTTCTGAACGGATGCAAGCGTTTGCATTATAGGAGCGGATCCGTCTGTGCAGACACCAGACGGATCCGCTCCTAACGCAAGTGTGAAAGTAGCCAACAGACAGATGAAATCTCTGAGACAGCTTTCTGTATCCTTCCCCTAAACCATGAAGGTGAACAATCTTTGTCTTCACGTCATTTGAGAGTTGTTTTGAGACCCCCATGGGGCTACTCTTCAGAGAAAATTAAAAGAGGAGAGAAACTTACAATTGACCCCCTTAAATACTCTTTCTCATAATTGGATTCAACTGTGTATGTAGGTCAGGGGTCACTGAGCTTACCAAGCCAATTTGAGTTCCAATAATTAGTTCTAAAGGTTTTGGAATCAATAAAATGACAACAGTGCCCAAATGTATGCACCTGCCTAATTTTGTTTAAACAATTATAGCACACTTTCTGTAAATCCAATAAACTTCATTTCACTTTTCAAATATCACTGTGTGTGTCTCCTATATGATATATTTAACTGACATTTTATATCGCAACACCCAAAGATTTATACAGGAAAATCAAGACGATTAACAAGGTTGCCCAAACTTTTGCATCCCACTGTATATATATATATATATATATATTTGTGGTCATGGCTACGGCCAAGAGATATCCGAAGAACCTTAGGGAGAGAAACAACGGGAACAATCTAACCCAGCCAGGCGTGTCTTAGCTGACCTGACTAAATGGCTTGTTGTGTGCCCTAACCCATGATCGTGGGTAGGCCTATAAGTGGGCAAAAAACCAAGCCAAGTAGGGTAGAAAAGGAATTTGAATGGCATGTGCAAACTAATCCCCAAGCCAACTGCAAGGCGTCCGGGATCTAGAGCAAAAATTCGGGGTATATGAGGCAAGACCAGTAGGAGACCTACAACCCATCTTGTGGATGACAAGGCCAGGGACATGATGCTCAATATTGCGGATACTGCCCCAAAGCGGAATGGAGGACCGGGAATACGTTGTGAAATGGATCATAAAAACCAACTGAAACTTGTAAAGTTTGGTTCTAGTGCGAGTACTGGCAATGCCCTAGCGCCAGGAGATCGTGGGACCGAAACCTAACTGCCTAGACTATGCAGGAATGAGGGCCAAAAAGAACCATGTAGATTGGAAGAGAATCCTTGAATAGTTCCCCAGACACCAGCTATCCGCGCGTTGTTCTACTGTGTGCCCCTGAGAATTTTTTTTACGCTTTGAGATGTGAAGACCGACCTACTATCTGAATCTTCTACCGTGAGGAAATGCTGGACCTTGTCCAAAATCCGATTCAACATGGTTGTAGGGAGTCGGAGGTTAGTGCGGCAAGAAGCTATGAAGTCATAATATACAAGATTCTGTCTATGCCCTCCCATGAGTGAGGGAATGCAATGCAACGAAGCTACTGGTGAAAATTAATTCCTGGTCGTGGTAAAAAGGCAAAGACTTTGCGCGGGGACCCAGTTGACAAGATATGATCGCCTACGATCAGAGACTGAAATGCTAGAGGGAATTGCCCTACTTGTTCTTCCTCTGACAGGACCTGAACGAAAGCATGAACAATTAAAGAAAGACGAAATATCTGCGTAAGACATGACAATGATGCTGTAGGGCGAACCGGACCAGTTTGCGGTCAAAACATAAAGTGAGCGATCAACATGGATTATTAGGAAATGAGGGAAGCAGGTATGAATGCGATGGGGCCGAAGCTGTCGTCGGGCCCCCGAAGCCATGGGGCCGAAGCTGTCATCGGCCCCCCGAAGCCATGGGGCCGAAGCTGTCGTCGGGCCCCCGAAGCCATGGGGCCGAAGCTGTCGTCAGGCCCCCGAAGCCATGGGGCTGAAGCTGTCGTCGGGCCCCGAAGCCATGGGGTCGAAGCTGTCGGGCCCCCGAAGCCATTGGGATTTTTTTTTTTTTTGAATTAGAACTATAAAAAGTGACCTGAATAAGGTGCAGGTGAAATTAAACCATGAGCCTGACCGATGTGGCAGGCGATACCGAAGATAAACTGAATAACATGCAAGGCAAAATCATTAGGAACGAGACCTGACCGACGTGGAAGGTGACCCCAATATGAATTCAACTGCATGACTTGAAAAGACGAAGGGAAACGTGAAAGAAAATGGAGATAATAACGGACATTAACTAAAATTAATAACATAAGCTGGCAAGCAGGTAAAGATATGAGTCATTCAAAAGCATAGCTGCACAGGTGGACAGTCAACCATTGGTTAGACCCCTGAAGCCATGGGGCCGAAGCAACCACCAGGGGCCCAAGGGGCCGGGCAGCCGCCGGGATGCAAACCTTAGAATTAAGGATGGCTGGGGAAAAGATTGGGGCTTAACCCAACGGGTTTAGTAAGCAACCGGGCCATATGACCTATCAATGTCGATGAAAATTGTGAAATCCTCTATGCCAAGAGCCACTCCAGTGAGCCCCTTATGGCGGGAGCCATGCGTGAGAACCCCTTATGGTGGGACAAGTATCAGATGACCGTGCAAACTACGAATGACGATGCCAGTCGTGAGGTCCTATAAGCGAAGAGCCACTCGTGCGAGCCTCTTATGATTATGTTTTTATTTTTTTAAACCACTTATGCAGCACCAGAATGCCTTGGGGACTCGCATAACCATGACCCCCTCCAACAGCAAACCTGGGACACTAACCAGCCTACAACCATGTCATACCCTTAACAAACAAAACATGAAAAACGGGCATGGGGCCCCCAGAGCCATGAGGCCGGATCAGTCATAGGGCCCCGAAGCCAGAGGGATGATGTTGCGGTGACGATAAGTAATTAAAACGTAAGCCGGACCTGATGGTGTATGAAGCGACTTGAATCATTGGACTGGCTAGAAGGTGGCCTAAGGAACATGACTGCCAACAGGCATTAAAAATACAGACATTAGTAATCCAAAGCACGTGCATACATAAAACACTAACCACCGCGAACCATAAATGTAAACATGAAATGCTTGGGGCATTGCAAGTTTGCTAAGAGTAGTCTCTTATTGTGACAAACAAACAAACAGCTTGTGAAAACATAGCAGGAAACTTACTAGCCCACTGACCTCCACTGAGGGGCTGTTTGGTGAACTGGGGCAGGAGACCAATCTGAGTGAATATGAACCAGAAGTAAAAGGAGACCAGTCTGAGTGATTGTGAACCAGGATTAAACAGAAAGTAGGCCTATGGAATTTAACAGACCACCGACGAAGGGAACGTAGCCTGAAAAGAACGCAGTTATGTTTGTCAGGAGAGAGATACCAGAGTGGTGGGTGCAGACTGCCCCGGTGAGATTGAGCAAAACCATGATGTAGCAATAAACAGGAGAATGCAGCTTTGAGTGGGAGCAGAGCACAACACATGATGTAACAACAAATGGGTGAATGCAGCTTTGGATGTGAGTGGTACCTAAAAAACATGGTATAGGCGCAGCTCTGAGTATGGGTAGCGCATGAAAATTGTGGTATAAAGCAGATGTATAAATACAAACTGAAAGTGAGCAGAGTATTGACGTGATGCGAAAGCAGACACGTGGACACAGCTCAATTAGTGAAAGGAGTATAGGACAAGATGTGAAAAGCAGACATGCGGACGCAGCTTTGGATGTGAACGGAATATTAACTTGTTGTGACAGCAGACATGGAAAGCGGCTTTGGTGAGTGGGGTATACGACCTGGTGTAGCAGTAGAAGTGTGAACACAACTTTGGGTATTAGCTGAGCATGAAATTTGGTATAAACGCAGCTCTGGTTGTGAGTGGAGCAAGGTGGGAACACCAGGGTGGTGCGCCCAGAGCATGAAAACAGAGTAACAGTAGCAGCTATGGCTGTAAGCCGAATATACAGGTAATAACAGGCATGTAATACGGATCCGGCTGTCGGGTGGGGACGGAATGAGATGTAACTGCCAACAGGTGAACGCAACTTGAATGTGAGACCAATCTGAGTGAATATGAGCCAAGAGTAGAAAAGTGCAGTACAGTTAGGATGTGCGGATGCAGCATAAGACATGAAATAAAAGCCAAAAGTGTAAATGCCGCTCAGGATAACAGCAGAGAATGAAAGTATGAGATTGTGGATAAGCTCTGCCTGTATATTTATGTTTAAATTGTATTGGAGCTGTCATTTGGCATTCCGGCACTAGAGGCCACTGTTTTGCAGCACAGTAAGCATGCTTCTGGGTGAACCAGGAAGTCTTGATCTGACATGGTGGAAGGATTGTGCTGTGAGGGACTGAATCCGATTCCATACTGGCTTGCGGATATCCGGCAGTGAATGGACACTCAAAGGAGGGAGAGTATCTGCTGTCCCCTGTCTGGATCCAGCTCTTTGAAAGAGAGGTTGTCCCAGGAAGACCAGTTCCAGTGTATGGACAGAAAACCTTAGCATCAAGCAAGGCCGCTCGGTTGCTGAGAGCTTGGCAGCCATCCCGGGTAAGCAGCATCCTAGGGCCCAGAACGGACGCAGGTCAGTACACCTGATTAACCATTGTACTTTACTGTTTGGCGCCTAAAGTAACAGAGACTAGCCTAGGCCTTGTATTAGCTAGTTAGATAGGGTTATAGCTTTGTTAGGCCTTATTGTACTGGACTGCAGCGCAGTAATTGATTTGCAGGCTCTGCTGCGTCTGCCACCGGTTAGGTGTGTCCTCTATAGCGGCACAGTACGACTTGAAGGCTCTGCTGTGTACGGCAACGGTCTAGGACTGTCCCTCGGATAGGGACGGTGACTGTGGGCCTGGGGCATTACTTATACTGTTTATACTTGAGTTAATACTGTTTCCAAAGTAAAGTTTATATTCTTGCATATAAAGCTGGTGTCAGTGTCGCTTTCCTTGTCTGTGACTTTGCTGTATCCTGATCCTGGGGAGCCCACCCCGGTACACGGCTTACAAAAGTGAAATACGTGAAGTCTAAAGATGGTGGTAGCGGGGGGAGGGAGACACATGGCAAGGAACAACTACAGCAATAGGCCTAAACAATAAACGCTGCGTCCGATCTCCAAATATGACGTCACATGCAGCCTAGGTAACTCTTTCTTTACAGCAAACCGGCTGAAGTAACTTTTCATACGAGACGAATGAAGCAAAGTGAAACTTGTAAGATTTATAGGAACTAACTCCAATTGCCAACAAACAAAATTGAAAAGAAAATGGAACTATTTAGGCCCAACGAGCAAACCTGAGGTAGCAGATTCTGAGGCAAAGCCTCCCGTTCGCTAGCAAAGTCGGTTCCGACCAGCCAGGAGAGACGGCCTCGGCCCAACTTACTTACGTAGTATGGCGCGTGCATGCTATGGTAGCAAAGATCAAAATAACAAGCTCCATTCTGGTTCCATGCTGAAAAGAAAGAATCCTACCACCAGAGAAGTTAGTTTGCTAATGACACCCAGCGGCAGCTGTGAACCTGAAAACACACGCCTGTGAGTGAGGGTGTGGCTCGTATATGAAGAGCCTCTGCCCCTTCCACAAATGCAGGCTGACTAATCAGCCTTACCAACATATACAGTACAGACCAAAAGTTTAGACACACCTTCTCATTCAAAGAGTTTTCTTTATTTTCATGACTATGGAAATTGTAGATTCACACTGAAGGCATCAAAACTATGAATTAACACATGTGGAATTATATACATAACAAAAATGTGTGAAACAACTGAAAATATGTCATATTCTAGGTTCTTCAAAGTAGCCACCTTTTGCTTTGATTTCTGCTTTGCACACTCTTGGCATTCTCTTGATGAGCTTCAAGAGGTAGTCACCTGAAATGGTCTTCCAACAGTCTTGAAGGAGTTCCCAGAGATGCTTAGCACTTGTTGGCCCTTTTGCCTTCACTCTGCGGTCCAGCTCACCCCAAACCATCTCGATTGGGTTCAGGTCTGGTGACTGTGGAGGCCAGGTCATCTGGCGCAGCACCCCATCACTCTCCTTCATGGTCAAATAGCCCTTACACAGCCTGGAGGTGTGTTTGGGGTCATTGTCCTGTTGAAAAATAAATGATGGTCCAACTAAACGCAAACCAGATGGAATAGCATGCCGCTGCAAGATGCTGTGGTAGCCATGCTCGTTTAGTATGCCTTCAATTTTGAATAAATACCCAACAGTGTCACCAGCAAAGCACCCCCACACCATCACACCTCCTCCTCCATGCTTCACGGTGAGAACCAGGCATGTAGAGTCCATCCGTTCACGCTTTTTTGCGTCGCACAAAGACACGGTGGTTGGAACCAAAGATCTCAAATTTGGACTCATCAGATCAAAGCACAGATTTCCACTGGTCTAATGTCCATTCCTTGTGTTATTTAGCCCAAACAAGTCTCTTCTGCTTGTTGCCTGTCCTTAGCAGTGGTTTCCTAGCAGATATTCTACCATGAAGGCCTGATTCACACAGTCTCCTCTTAACAGTTGTTCTAGAGATGTGTCTGCTGCTAGAACTCTGTGTGGCATTGACCTGGTCTCTAATCTGAGCTGCTGTTAACCTGTGATTTCTGAGGCTGGTGACTCGGATGAACTTATCTTCCGCAGCAGAGGTGACTCTTGGTCTTCCTTTCCTGGGGCGGTCCGCATGTGAGCCAGTTTCTTTGTAGTGCTTGATGGTTTTTGTGACTGCACTTGGGGACACTTTCAAAGTTTTCCCAATTTTTTGGACTGACTGACCTTCATTTCTTAAAGTAATGATGGCCACTTGTTTTTCTTTACTTAGCTGCTTTTTTTTGCCATAATACAAATTCTAACAGTCTATTCAGTAGGACTATCATCTGTGTATCCACCTGACTTCTCCACAACGCAACTGATGGTCCATACCCCATTTAAAAGGCAAGAAATCCCACTTACTAAACCTGACAGGGCACACCTGTGAAGTGAAAACCATTTCAGATGACTACCCCTTGAAGCTCATCAAGAGAATGCCAAGAGTGTGCAAAGCAGTAATCAAAGCAAAAGGTGGCTACTTTGAAGAACCTAGAATATGACATATTTTCAGTTGTTTCACACTTTTTTTGTTATGTATACAATTCCACATGTGTTAATTCATAGTTTTGATGCCTTCAGTGTGAATCTACAATTTTCATAGTCATGAAAATAAAGAAAACTCTTTAAATGAGAAGGTGTGTCCAAACTTTTGGTCTGTACTGTATATTGTAAGATCTTTCAAGACACTTTTCTCCCTTATTTACTGGCGGTCTTAAACAGGGCCTTCCATTATGGCACACTGATAATACTAGGAGGATCCTCAACATTGTCAATTTTCTGGAAAGAACACACACTAAGGCTTTGATGGTCACACTTGATGGTGAGAAGGCATTTGACGACTTGAACTGGTAATACCGCTTCTCGGTTTTAGAAGAAATGGGTATCTGTGATCCTTTCTTAATAGCAATAAAGGCCTTATACGCTAATCCGACTGCTAAGTTGTTTGTCAATGGAGCAGTGTCTGAGGAATTTAACATTACTAACTGCACCCGGATGGCCTCTTTCACCACAGATTTTCATTTTAGCTATAGAACCTCTAGCTTAAGTTCTGAGAAACCACCCCGTAGTAAGGGGTGTACAGATAGGTCCTTCACAGCATTGTGTTTCTTTATACTCAGACGACATACAGTGATATTAACACTTTGTGACCTTACATTCTCCCTAAATAGGACTCTGTCTTTAATTTCAGATTTTGATAAATTATCCTATTACAAGATCAAATAGACAAAATCTCAAACTTTTCCTTTGAATTTATCATCCACATTAATTGAGAGTTTAAAAGTGTCCTTCCCTCTGGACTGGCAGTATTAAATATTAAACTTATGCAAGTATTAAACATTTTTACTGTAAGAACTGTGAATCTGTGGAATAGACTTCCTCAGGATGTGGTCACAGCAGGAACAGTGGACAGTTTTAGAAAGGGTTTAGATGAATTCTTAAATGTAAATGACATTAATGCTTATGAAAATGTGTAGAAATCTGAGTCTCAATTCATTCTGGGATTCGCGTCCCCACCTATCACTCGGTTGAAATTGATGGACCTATGTCTTTTTTCAACTGTATTTAATACAATTGCATGCACATCCCTACCTTAGTGTCATTGGCATATAAATGTAATTATATCTCCTTAGAAGCCCTGAAACAAGACGCACTCCAATATGGCGAGCAAGAGGGTATTCTGTTCTTAACAGAGATACGGGTGCAGGTGGTTTGAGCCTCCCCAACTTAATGGACTACTTCCTCTTTACCCAGATTCAACAACTGAGAGGGTGGTGGAAGGGAGACTGGCAAGCTCCTTGGTTACACATAGAAAGTACCACTGCCCCTACCACCCACTTGCAGGCTTTCCTTATTAAAAGTCTAAGCAACAACCCTATAAAGACCTTCTATATGGCTTATTTATATGTAGCATCTTCGTTATATCACTGGAAACGCTTCCACAATAAGTGTGGCCCAAGTACGATTTCATTGTCTCATATATTTCCCCTCCAAGTGATAGAGCTTAATGTGCCTGAATTAGACCTTATCCTGTGGCGAGACAGAGGCCTGCAATTAGTCACTCAGCTGTTTGAGAGGTTTTTGGTTGGTCTTTCTTGCTTTACAACAAAAATTTCACCTTTCCAAAGCAGACTTTTAGAAATACCTGCAAATAAGGCACCTCCATTCTCATACTGTGACCCTTGCCAAGTGCAGGCCCATAAAGATCTTATAGCACTTTGGGCAAAACCTGACCCACCTAAAGCCTTATCTGGATCCTGACCACTTTATATGGCTCAGGGTACTAAACATTTTGCAAGTCTGCTCCATTTTTAGCCTGGGATAAATAACTACACACGATTATCCCAGCCAACACATGGTCTCCATCACTCTGTTTCCTTTCCACTACCTTCCATAGAAACACTTATTATGAAGCAGCTATTAAGACCTGCCTATGGTCGTATTATACGAGAATGTTGCTCCATACATTATGGTCCTGCCCACATTTGGAACACCTGTGTTTGGAAGTTTTTCAACTAGTCTCTCATTTTTGCAGCATTACTATTGACAAGTCATCATTTTCTGAGATTGTGTCAAGGGTTAACTCTACTTGCCTAGATGAAAAATTACTGGCCTTTAAGGACTGCAATTTTGCTAGATATATGAAGCAGTGGAAGGCTCGGATAGAGATTATGCCATCCTCACCCCCCATAAGACTGGTTCCACCTGCTTTACTGATAGTTTAGCCTGAGACATGTATATGTTTTGGTTGGTATATTTGATTCTGCCGTTATTTTGGAGGATAGTATATCTCTTTTTGAGATTAATGCCTTGTTGTAAAGACTCAATTGCACCAGTGGAGTGGGAGGCCATGACCCTGCAGGGACTGACCACAGCTAACTCTTCCAAAAGAGTGTCTTCTTCATTGTGCTCTCATATCAACCTCATTAGGACACAACAATTCTGGTCTTGGGAACACCCTTTAGACTTCACTGGATCCTCAACATTTCTGATAACGTATTTAAAAGGTAGACATATCGCTATATTGTACTGTACTTTTGGATCTATGCTTGTTTGCTCTCATTCAACTGTTTGTAATATAACAATTTATTCAATTAAAATTATTGAAACATAATTAGCTTCAAACTTGCATTTTGCAACTTTTTTATACCATTTTTTTTTGTGCACGGAGGTTGATAAATTTCCCTAATGGTGTTTTTATTGTGGCAAAGTAGTAATAAATATAAAAAATATAGAAATTTAGTATTGCTGAAATCATACTGACTCGCAGTATAATGTTAACATATCAATTATAGTGCATGGTGAATGCTGTAGATTTTAAAGGTTTTTTTCTGGGATTTTAACCCCTTCCAAGCATATGACATAATAGTAAGTCATAGCGGGAAGTGACTTTCCACAATTTGACATACTATGTCATGCTGATCGGGCATCAGTTTTATACCCAGTTTTATACCTATATGTCATGCTGACATGCTGGTTTAAAAGTAGGTAAATGAACATTTTAAAAATTGCTAATTTTTCCAAATTTTTGGTAAATTTCAGATTTTTTCATGAATAAAGGTGAACTATACTGCCTCAAATTTACGAATCTCATGAAGTACACTGTGTCGCGAGAAAACAATCTCAGAATGGCTTGGATAAGTAAGTGTTCCAAAGTTATTACCACATAAAGACATGTCGGATTTGCAAAAAATGGCCCAGGCAAGAAGGTGAAAACTGTCCTGGGGTAAAATGAGTTAATATTGATGGCCTATCCCCAGGAGCGCAGCCTTCCCTTCAACCAGCTGGTGAGGATGCCGAGTGTCGGCATAATTTATATGTAGTTATGTCGGTGGTGAAATAAAATAAAAACGTTCCAATGCGAGGATGATAAATAAAATGATTGCTTGGTCTAAAATAGACAGGTCATTAAGGGTTTTATTACACTCTTTAAATTTAAAAAATTCAAAATACAATTTTAGATTGCAAATCACATACTATGTTTAACCGTCTGTTTTCCTTTCTCACAACATATTGCAGTGTTGATAATAGCTGGGAAATTAATTAGACAGCATTTGTTAAATACTTAAATTATCAGATTTTTTATTTTATTTTTTTGCAATGTGGCGAATGCTATTTATATTATAAATATAATTTATGCAATGACAATAGTTTTGTAACACAACTTATGTTCACAATGTCTGTACTTGATGCATTATATAATAAATAAAATATTAATATTGATAAATGGCAACAATCCTAATTGTAGTAAAACTATTATTAATAAGTGTCTTAAAGCAGCAAAAACTAACCGGAGTTTGTATATTCCCCCCATGCTTGCGTGGGTTTCCTCCAGGTACTTCGGTTTGCTTCTGGACTCCAAAGACATAATGATAGGGAGCTTAGATTGTGAGCCACATTGGGGACAGTGTGATGCTAATTTCTGTAAAGCACTGTGGACTATAGTAGTGCTATATAAAATTGTGTAAAATAAATAAATAAACTAAATCACAAGCAAGTCCACATGTAGTATCCAGAGAGGTCAGGCAGAAGAGTGGACAGGTACAGCCAGTCAGGTAAAAATAGGAAGAAGATCGTGGACTGGATAGATCAGAATTCAGAGGTCAATCAACAATAGCAACTAGTGGGAGAGGGAAGGGGCATAGGTAGCATGACCAAGCGGCATGGTAGTCAGATAAGATGCCACAGATTGTTACTATAGAATGCTGCCACAACGTGAGAGGTGGGTCCCTAAATCTTACGCATCAATCAAGAGAACCTTAAGTCCTTACACTGTATGTTCACATTATCATATGGTGTACCCTCTGAAGTGCGCCCAAGGGGACCATACTGTCTTGAAGAAGATGTGGTTATTTGAATCCCATTTAGCTAGTTCTTCCAAATGCTATACATAGTCAACTTTTCTCTATCCATTGCACCCTTTTGGGGGTGAGTCTGATTTTCCAGTAGGTAGAAATAAGTGTCCTAACTGCAGCCAGAAGGTGCCTAGCTAGTAAACTTGTATGTTTCGGTATATTATCAGGCGTTAAATGTAGAAGACAAAGCTCTGGTGTTAATGGAAGTTTGAGCCCAGTACTATTATTGACATGCTGCAGGATAGATTTCCAGAGAGTAATAATAGAAGGGCATGTCCACCAGAGGTGATAATATGTAACATGGGAAGTTTGGGTCATGGTTAGGATTGTACTTATGGAGAGTTACAGGAGTGAGGTGCCAACTTGTTAGGATTTTGTATCCATTTTCTTGTATTCTAACACACTTGGAGGCTAGTTTTGGAGCTATAAAGAGTGTCTGCTGTTAATTAGGGGTGAATGTCCTCCTTAGAACTGTTGCCCAAGCCCATCGGAAAGGGAGTACATTTTTGGGCTTTGGTTGCAGGAGATTTTTACATGTCAGCAATATAACCTTCTTAGGTGTATTCTTTTGGGAGAGAAAGGTTTGGAACCAGGTTAAGGGTCTGATAAGGGTGTTCTTTATCTGTTTAAAGGAGGAAAGGAATTTGCTATATAATAGTGGAGAGAGAGATGGGCAGTTTAGTATTTCCTTTTTTATTTTTTTATTTTATTTTTATTAGAAAATCAAACAATAAATATCGATACAAAATAGAACATCAACATTAATATTTATATTTCCCCCTTTTAACACCTACATACCCAATCCCTCCCAGCTCCCCTCTCTTTGTGATGCATCTCTCATCCCCCGGTCAACAAGACGGTAAGGGAAATTGAGGAGGTGGAGGCAGGAAAACGTAAAACTTCTAGTCTCCCCATGCCCTAATCAATTTTTCCTCAGATTTCTTTGTTTATATAGAATATTTTCATATCTTCTGATCTTGTTCACAAGGTTTAACAATAAGTTCATACTTGGAGTATTAGATGAAAACCAAGCCTGTGCAATCAAAAGTCTTGCCAAAAACATTATTTTGGTCAAAATAATCCTTTTTTATTTATGGCAACATACCTTGGATAGGTCACTCAGTATCCACCATTCCTACTTAAATGGAATCGCCAATTCCAATGTTTGGGTGATAAAGTTATGAATTGCCCCCCAGTATTTTATTACTTTTATATAAGTCCAAAACATGTGTAAAAAATCAGCTCCGGACAATTATAAGTGTTTCTTAAACCACATTTTTTAAGCCATACAGGTATAATATAAATTCTATGCAAAATATTAAATTGAACCAAAATGTGATTAAAATTATGAGATACTAATCCTAAATTCACCAATATATTATCCCAATCATTTAATTGAATCATTGGGCAGTCAATTCCCCGGGACTTTTGTCCAGGAGAGCGTATATTATTAAATCGTGCTTTAAGTAAACATTTATGAAGTTGAGAAATCTTAACCTTCTGCCCTGGATTCCCTATCAAATCATTCAAAAAAGTGAAAGTGTCTATCTCAGGAAAAAGTTTTTCCTTTATACTAGAGAGTGCCGAACGTAACTGAAAATGCCTAAGCCAAGATAAATTAAGTATATTTTATCTTTGTGCTAACTCCAAAAACGAAAGTATAACTCCATTCTTAACCACCTGTGCAACTTAGAAATATTATATTTTTGTCAGTACTGATCCCCAGCCAATTCAGCTAAGGCCTGTAAATTATAATTATACCAAAGGGGCGAACAACAAAGGGATCCCTTTATTCCCAGCCAATCTTTAATAGTACTACAGGATTTAGTAGATAGCTTCACAGCCAGTCTATAGTCCTGCTGGAGATAAATTAATTGGCAGGATTGCAATAAAGTAAACATAGTGTCATGCGTAAACCTCCTCACCAAGGTTCTACAGAGAGGGTTTTTCTCCCATTCACAAAATAACTGTAACCGAGAAGCTAAGAAATAGCCCTTGAACCAGGGAAGGTTGAGCCCTCCCTGTTCCATGGGCTTTTAAAAGTATTCCAATTTAATTATCTCAATTAATTTAAATAACGTATCTTCAATCCATACTGGGGAATTCCTAAGGACGTAAAGTAACTGGGGAAAAACCTGTATTTTCACCAAGGATAATCTGTTGGCTCTAGATAACGGAAGTAGAAGCCATAACGTTATCTTTGACCTCAATTTGCTTATCAATGGAATTAGATTTAACTGTAAAAACTCTTCAGTCTTGGCAGATTCTATCATACACAAATATTAAAATGAGTCAGAGATCTTCAATATACATGAAGACTCCTCACTGGGGAGTTCTACAGGGAGTGCAGAATTATTAGGCAAGTTGTATTTTTGAGGATTAATTTTATTATTGAACAACAACCATGTTCTCAATGAACCCAAAAAACTCATTAATATCAAAGCTGAATATTTTTGGAAGTAGTTTTTAGTTTGTTTTTAGTTTTAGCTATTTTAGGGGGATATCTGTGTGTGCAGGTGACTATTACTGTGCATAATTATTTGGCAACTTAACAAAAAACAAATATATACCCATTTCAATTATTTATTTTTACCAGTGAAACCAATATAACATCTCAACATTCACAAATATACATTTCTGACATTCAAAAACAAAACAAAAACAAATCAGTGACCAATATAGCCACCTTTCTTTGCAAGGACACTCAAAAGCCTGCCATCCATGGATTCTGTCAGTGTTTTGATCTGTTCACCATCAACATTGTGTGCAGCAGCAACCACAGCCTCCCAGACACTGTTCAGAGAGGTGTACTGTTTTCCCTCCTTGTAAATCTCACATTTGATGATGGACCACAGGTTCTCAATGGGGTTCAGATCAGGTGAACAAGGAGGCCATGTCATTAGATTTTCTTCTTTTATACCCTTTCTTGCCAGCCACGCTGTGGAGTACTTGGACGCGTGTGATGGAGAATTGTCCTGCATGAAAATCATGTTTTTCTTGAAGGATGCAGACTTCTTCCTGTACCACTGCTTGAAGAAGGTGTCTTCCAGAAACTGGCAGTAGGACTGGGAGTTGAGCTTGACTCCATCCTCAACCCGAAAAGGCCCCACAAGCTCATCTTTGATGATACCAGCCCAAACCAGTACTCCACCTCCACCTTGCTGGCGTCTGAGTCGGACTGGAGCTCTCTGCCCTTTACCAATCCAGCCACGGGCCCATCCATCTGGCCCATCAAGACTCACTCTCATTTCATCAGTCTTGAGATATTTCTTGGCCCAGTCTTGACGTTTCAGCTTGTGTGTCTTGTTCAGTGGTGGTCGTCTTTCAGCCTTTCTTACCTTGGCCATGTCTCTGAGTATTGCACACCTTGTGCTTTTGGGCACTCCAGTGATGTTGCAGCTCTGAAATATGGCCAAACTGGTGGCAAGTGGCATCTTGGCAGCTGCACGCTTGACTTTTCTCAGTTCATGGGCAGTTATCTTGCGCCTTGGTTTTTCCACACGCTTCTTGCGACCCTGTTGACTATTTTGAATGAAACGCTTGATTGTTCGATGATCACGCTTCAGAAGCTTTGCAATTTTAAGAGTGCTGCATCCCTCTGCAAGATATATCACTATTTTTGACTTTTCTGAGTCCTTCTTTTGACCCATTTTGCCAAAGGAAAGGAAGTTGCCTAATAATTATGCACACCTGATATAGGGTGTTGATGTCATTAGACCACACCCCTTCTCATTACAGAGATGCGCATCACCTAATATGCTTAATTGGTAGTAGACTTTCGAGCCTATACAGCTTGGAGTAAGACAACATGCATAAAAAGGATGATGTGGTCAAAATACTCATTTGCCTAATAATTCTGGATTCCCTGTAGGCTATCTAGGAGCATAAGAGTGTTTTTTGGCCAATTAATATGAAGACCGTAAACATCGCCAAAGGAGTTAACAGTTTGAATAAGTTTAGGGAGTGTAGTGTTAGTCTGTTGAATATAAAATAAGACATCATTAGCGTATAAGGAAATATGATCTTCTACTCCTGATATCTCAAACCCTTCAATCTGGGGATCCTGTCTAACCGTAGCAGCAAGAGGATCAATATAAATATCAAATAATAATGGAGAGAGTGGACATATCCACTGCACCCTGTCAAAGGCCTTAGAGGCATCTAAAGACAGAATGGAGCGAGAGAGACCCCGGGAGGTGATGCAGATTATAATGAGTGCCCTTATTCGGAATAAACCCATTTTGGTCAGGCTGTATAATTGATGGAATAACCTTAGCCAACCTCATAGTAAAATTCCTTGAGAGAAGCTTGACATCCATATTTAAAAGAGAGATCGGTCTATATGACCCAAAATCTAAAGGGTCCTTGCCTTTTTTCAATGTTACTATTATTACAGCTTCTGTTATTGATTACGGGAGGCTACCGTCTTTTAGTGACTAAGTGAATACCTTCAAAAGACGAGGGAGAATAATCTCCCTATATTTGCGATACAATTCATATGAGAATCCATCCAATCCAGGAGTGGAGTTTCCCACTACAAGCCTTTATTGCAGCCTCTAGCTCCTGCAGGGAGAACTCAGCCTCAAGAGAATCTCTTTGTAAATCGGTGAGAACTGGAAGAGAGATGGAATCCAAATACGAATCAATCACTTCATCAGAAACATCATTATCTGATTTATATAATTCCGAGAAATAATTCATAAAAGTTTGATACCATCCTGATCTTCAAAATTTTACCTTCAGACAAGCGAATACTATGTCTCTTTTTTGGTCCTGATTGAAAATCACCCTAGCCAACATTTTCCCTTGACAACCTTATGCAGAAAAATATTTTTGTCCCCTAGAAAAGAACCTTTGCTAGGCCTTATCCAAAAGAAAGTTGGAATACGCCTGACTTGTCTTTTGCATATTTTCCCTATTTTCATTTGTTTTCTTCCTGGAAAACTCGTTTAAACCAGCAATTGCTGCTTCTTGGAGATCTTTCATACCATATATATATATATATATATATATATATATATTTTTTTTTTAAATATTAATAAAAAACACCACTCTTGTAAAGGCCTTGAATGCATCCCATACCAAATGGGTCCTTGCCGAGTTGTAGTTGCTATTAAAAAATAAATAAAAAAATCTGTTTCAATTCATGGTTATCGATTATGGAAAGCCAACGAGGGTTCAATCTAAATGGGGGTCTTATACTGTGGTTATTATCCACCATACATACCTCAATAGTGAAGGGTATATAGTCCGATAAAGCACTAGCTTCATATTTCATCCATTTAACATATTCCAAATAATTTATAATTTTTTTCTCCAATGTATTCACTGAGGAAAATAAACTGTCAGAAGAAATGTTCAATGTAAAAATAAATTCCCCATTAGCCCAGGACGCAGGAAGAAGTAACAGCAACTTGAAAAGATTAAAATAGACAATTCGCCAGGACCGGGTGGCATAGCCACACACTTATTTCTGATATTTACAGACTCTATACTGACAGGGAGTGTTCCACAGGATTGGCTCATAGCAAATGTGGTGGCAATATTCCAAAAGGGTCCAAAAACAGAGCCTGGAAACTATAGGCCAGTAAATTTAACATCTGTTGTGGGTGAACTGTTTGAAGGTTTTCTAAAAGATGCTATCTTAGAGCATCTCAACGGAAATAAGCAAATAATGCCATATCAGCATGGCTTCATGAGGGATCGGTCATGCCAAACTAATTTAATCAGTTTCTATGAGAAGGTAAGCTCTAGACTTGACACTGTATCACATAAAAGGTTAGTATATAAAATGAGAATGCTCGGACTGGGAGAAAATGTCTGTATGTGGGTAAGTAACTGGCTGATTGAAAGAAAACAGAGGGTGGTTATTAACCGTACACACTCAGATTGGGTTAATGTCACTAGTGGGGTACCTCAGGGGTCAGTATTGGGCCCTATTCTCTTCAATATATTTATTAATGATCTTGTAGAAGGCTTGCATTGTAAAATATCAATTTTCACAGATGACACTAAGCTGTGTAAAGTAATTAACACTGAAGAGGACAGTATACTACTACAGAGGAATCTGGATAGATTGGAGGCTTGGGCAGATAAGTGGCAGATGAGGTTTAACACTGACAAATCTAAAGTTATGCACATGGGAAAGAATAATGCAAGTCATCCGTACATACTAAATGGTAAAACACTCGGTAACACTGACATGGAAAAGGATCTAGGAATTTTAATAAACAGCAAACTAAGCTGGAAAAAACAGTGTCAGGCAGCTGCTGCCAAGACCAATAAGATAATGGGTTGCATCAAAAGGGGCATAGAGGCCTGTGATAAGAACATAGTCCTACCACTTTACAAATCGCTAGTCAGACCACACATGGAGTACTGTGTACAGTTATGGGCTCCTGTGAACAAGGCAGACATAGCAGAGCTATATATATATATATATATATATATATATATACACACAGTGGATATAACAAGTCTTCACACCCCTGTTAAAATGTCAGGTTTCTGTGATGTAAAAAAATGTAACCTATGAAAAAAAAATCCCACCTTTAACCCCTTAAGGACCGAGGACGTACCGGTACGCCCTATTTCCCGAGTCCTTAAGGACCGAGGACGTACCGGTACGTCCTGACTTAAAATCTGAATTCCGGCGCCGCGGGGGTTAATCGGAACGGGATTTCGGCTGAAATCATTCAGCCGGCATCCCGTAACAACGCAGGGGGGGTCATTTGACCCCCCCCGTGTCGGCGATCGCAGCAAACCGCAGGTCAATTCAGACCTGCGGTTTGCTGCGCTTTTTGCAGTTTCTGATCCCCACGGTCCCTGACCGCGGGGATCAGAAACTTCAGAGTGCCTAAAATCAAGATTTCACCTTCCCCCTGCACCCCTGCATGATTTGATGGTGGCGGGTGGTGCAGGGGGGGTGTCGCAGGCGGTGGGGGCATGGCGGGAGGCGGGCGGTGCGGCAGGCGGGATCGCGATCCCCCGCCCGCCTCCCATTGCATAATCGTTGGTTTCTAGTGGGTATACCAGGGTGCCAGCACATTGCTGGCACCCTGGTATAAACGGCTGACATCGTTGATGCGATGTCAGCCGTTTAACCCTTTCCATACAGCGGTCCGTACGGACCGCTGTATGGAAATGGTTAACAGTGCAGGGAGCTCCCTCCCTCTCCGATCGGGGGGCTGCTGTGCCTTTGCAGCCCCCCCCCCGATAGAGAGAGAGAGCCCCCAGGCAGCCCCCCCGAGAGCCCCGTCCTTACCCTTCCCCGTCTGCGAAGTTGTGGCAGACGGGGAAGGTTCCCATGGCAACAGGACGCCTGCTCAGGCGTCCTGCTGTCCATGGTGCTGAACAGATCTTTGCTGAAAGCATAGATCTGTTCAGTGTAAGTAAAATACAGTGCAGAACCCTATATAGGTTCTGTACTGTATTATACAGACATCAGACCCACTGGATCTTCAAGAACCAGGTGGGTCTGGGTCAAAAAAATATAAAAAAAAAGTGAAAAAAGTTAAGATAAAAAAAAAAACATTTATCACTGAATAAAAAAAAATAAAAAAAATACACTACACATATTAGGTATCGCCGCGTCCGTAACGACCTGATCTATAAAACGGTCATGTTACTTTCCCCGCACGGTGAACGCCATAAAAATAAAAAAATAAAAACTATGAGAAAATTGAAATTTTGCCCACCTTACTTCCCAAAAAAGGTAATAAAAGTGATCAAAAAAGTCGCATGTACGCCAAAATAGTACCATTCAAACCGTCATCTCATCCCACAACAATCATACCCTACCCAAGATAATCGCCCAAAAACTGAAAAAACTATGGCTCTTAGACTATGGAAACACTAAAACATGATTTTTTTTGTTTCAAAAATAAAATCATTGTGTAAAACTTACATAAATAAAAATAAAGTATACATATTAGGTATCGCCACGTCCGTATCGGCCGGCTCTATAAAAATATCACATGACCTAACCCCTCAGGTGACCACCGTAAAAAAAATAAATAAAAAAAAACGGTGTAAAAAAAGCTATTTTTTCCCATCTTACGTCACAAAAAGTGTAATAGCAAGTGATCAAAAAGTCATATGCACCCCAAAATAGTGCCAATCAAACCGTCATCTCATCCCGCAAAAAATTAGACCCTACTCAAGATAATCGCCCAAAAACTGAAAAAACTATGGCTCTTAGACTATGGAGACACTAAACAATTTTTTGGTTTTAAAAATGAAGTTATTGTATAAAACTTATATAAATAAAAAAAATTGTATACATATTAGGTATCGCTGCATCCGTGACAACCTGCTCTATAAAATTACCACATGATCTAACCTGTCAGATGAATGTTGTAAATAACAAAAAAAAATGTGCCAAAAAAGCTATTTCTTGTTACCTTGCCGCACAAAAAGTGTAATATAGAGCAATAAAAAATCATATGTACCCTAAACTAGTACCAACAATACTGCCACTTTCTAAAATGGGGTCACTTTTTTGGAGTTTCTACTCTAGGGGTGCATCAGGGGGGCTTCAAATGGGACATGGTGTCAAAAAAACAGTCCAGCAAAATCTGCCTTCCAAAAACCGTATGGCATTCCTTTCCTTCTGCGCCCTGCCGTGTGCCCGTACAGCGGTTTACGACCACATATGGGGTGTTTCTGTAAACTACAGAATCAGGGCCATAAATAATGAGTTTTGTTTGGCTGTTAACCCTTGCTTTGTAACTGGAAAAAAAAATTAAAATGGAAAATCTGCCAAAAAAGTGAAATTTTTAAATTGTATCTCTATTTTCCATTAAATCTTGTGCAACACCTAAAGGGTTAACGAAGTTTGTAAAATCAGTTTTGAATACCTTAAGGGGTGTAGTTTCTTAGATGGGGTCACTTTTAGGGAGTTTCTACTCTAGGGGTGCATCAGGGGGCTTCAAATGGGACATAGAGTCAAAAAAACTGTCCAGTAAAATCTGGCTTCCAAAAACCATACGGCGCACCTTTCACTCTACGCCCCGCTGTGTGGCCGTACATGAGTTTACGGCCACATATGGGGTGTTTCTGTAAACGGCAGAGTCAGGGCAATAAAGATACAGTCTTGTTTGGCTGTTAACCCTTGCTTTGTTAGTGGAAAAAATGGGTTAAAATGGAAAATTAGGCAAAAAAATGAAATTCTCAAATTTCATTCCCATCTGCCAATAACTCTTGTGCAACACCTAAAGGGTTAACGAAGTTTGTAAAATCTGTTTTGAATACCTTGAGGGGTGTAGTTTCTTAGATGGGGTCACTTTTATGGAGTTTCTACTCTAGGGGTGCATCAGGGGGCTTCAAATGGGACATGGTGTCAAAAAAACTGTCCAGCAAAATCTGGCTTCCAAAAACCATACAGCGCACCTTTCACTCTACGCCCTGCTGTGTGGCCGTACAGTAGTTTACGGACACATATTGGGTGTTTCTGTAAACAGCAGAGTCAGGGCAATAAAGATACAGTCTTGTTTGGCTGTTAACCTTTGCTTTGTTAGTGGAAAAAATGGGTTAAAATGGAAAATTAGGCAAAAAAATGAAATTCTCAAATTTCATCCCCATTTGCCAATAACTCTTGTGCAACACCTAAAGGGTTAACGGAGTTTGTAAAATCAGTTTTGAATACCTTGAGGGGTGTAGTTTATAGAATGGGGTCATTTTTGGGCGGTTTCTATTATGTAAGCCTCGCAAAGTGACTTCAGAGCTGTAGTGGTCCCTAAAAATTGGGTTTTTGTAAATTTCTGAAAAATTTCAAGATTTGCTTCTAAACTTCTAAGCCTTGTAACATCCCCAAAAAATAAAATATCATTCCCAAAATAATTCAAACATGAAGTAGACATATGGGGAATGTAAAGTCATCACAATTTTTGGGGGTATTACTATGTATTACAGAAGTAGAGAAACTGAAACTTAGAAATTTGCTAATTTTTCCAAATTTTTGGTAAATTAGGTATTTTATTATGAAAAAAATTAATTTTTTTGACTTTATTTTACCAGTGTCATGAAGTACAATATGTGTCGAAAAAACAATCTCAGAATGGCCTGGATAAGTCAAAGCGTTTTAAAGTTATCAGCACTTAAAGTGACACTGGTCAGATTTGCAAAAAATGGCCTTGTCCTTAAGGTGAAAATGAGCCTGGTCCTTAAGGGGTTAATGTGACCTATAAACTGTACCACTCAATTGAAAAATAAACTGAAATATTTTAGGTGGAGGGAAGAAAAAAATAGTAATGTGATTGCATAAGTGTGCAGACCCTCTTATGACTGTGTTCAGAATTAAGCAATCACATTCAAAATCATGTTAAACATACACCTGCCATCATTTAAAGTGCCTCTGATTAACCCCAAATAAAGTTCAGCTGGAACACAGTGAAGACAGTCATCATCAAGTGATGGACGTCCCTCCAAAATTGATGAAAAGATGAGAATAAAACTGGTCTGGGAGGCTACCAAGAGGCCTACAGCAACATTAAAGGAGCTGCAGTAATATCTGGCCAGTCCTGGCTGTGTGGTATATGTGACAACAATCTCCCGTATTCTTCATATGTCTGGGTTATGGGGTAGAGTGGCAAGACGAAAGCCTTTTCTGACTAAGAAAAACATGCAAGATAGGCTACATTTTTCAAAAACACATCTGAAGTCTCCCAAAAGCATGTGGGGAAAGGTATTATGGTCTGATGAAACCAAGGTTGAACAACACTGCACATCACCAAAAGAACACCATACCCACAGTGAAGCATGGTGGTGGCAGCATCATGCTTTGGGGCTGCTTTTCTTCAGCTGGAATTTGGGACTTAGTTAAGCTAGAGGGAATTATGAACAGTTCTAAATACCAGTCAATATTGGCACAAAACCTTCAGGCTTTTGCTAGAAAGCTGAACATGAAGAGGAACTTTATCTTTCAGCATGACAACGACCCAAAGCATACATCCAAATCAACAAAGGAATGGCTTCACCAGAAGAAGATTTACCAGCTCAGCTCCCCTAGCTTAAACCCCCTTAATGACCAGACCACTTTTTACAATTCCTCACTACACTACTTTCACGGTTTATTACTCGGTCATACAACTTACCACCCAAATTAATTTTACCTCCTTTTCTTCTCACTAATAGAGCTTTCATTTAGTGGTATTTCATTGCTGCTGACATATTTACTTTTTTTTTATATTAATCAAAATTGACCGTCATTTTTGAAAAAATGACATTTTTCACTTTCTGTTGTAAATTTTTTCAATTAAAACTACATTTCTATATACATTTTTCTCTAAATGTATTGTTATACATGTCTTTGATAAAAAAAAATGCAATAATTGTATATTTATTGGTTTTGGTACAAGTTATAGCATTTACAAACTATGATGCAAAAATGTGAATTTACGCACTTTGAATGTCTGAGCACCTGTCATGTTTCCTGAGGTTCTACAATACCCAGACAGTAGAAACACCCCACAATGACCCCATTTTGGAACGTAAACACCCTAAGGTATTTGCTGATGCGCATAGTGAGTTCGTGGAAGTTTTTATTTTTTGTCACAAGTTAGCGGAAACTCAGCATACCCCTCACGGAATACCTTGGGGTGTCTTCTTTCCAATGGGGTCACTTGTGGGGTATTTATACTGCCCTGGCATTTTAGGGGCCCTAAAGCGTGAGAAGTAGTTTGGAATCCAAATGCGTAAAAAATGCCCTGTGAAATCGTAAAGATGGAATTGGGGCCCTTTGCGCACCTAGGTGTATTTTTACATATACCCATACTGTGTGAGATAAATAGCTCTGTAAAAGACAACTTTTTCAAATTTTTTAATACAAAGTTGTAATTTACAGAGATATTTCTCACACACAGTATGGGTATATGTAAAAATACACCCCAAAACACATTGCCCTACTTCTCCTGAGTATGGCGATACCATATGTGTGACACTTTTTTGCAGACTAGGTGCGCAAAGGGGCCCAAATTCCAATGAGTACCTTTTAGGAGGGCATTTTTAGGCATTTGGATTTCAGACTTCTTCTCATGCTTTAGGGCCCCAAAAATACCAGGGCAGTATAAATACCCCACAAGTGACCCCATTTTAGAAAGAAAACACCCCAAGGTATTCTGTGAGGGGCATGGCGAGTTCTTAGAATATTTTTTTTTTTTGTCACAAGTTAGTGGAATATGATTTTTTTTTTCTCTTACAAAGTCTGATATCCCACTAACGAGATGGTTTGGGGTGAGCTGGACTGCAGAGTGAAGGCAAAAGGGACAACAAGTGCTAAGCATCTCTGGGAAATCCTTCAAGACTGTTGGAAGACCATTTCAGGAGACTACCTCTTGAAGCTCATCAAGAGAATGCCAAGAGTGTGCAAAGCAGTAATCAAGGCAAAAGGTGGCTACTTTGAAGAACCTAGAATATGACATATTTTCAGTTGTTTCACACTTTTTTGTTATATATATAATTCCACCTGTGTTAATTCATAGTTTTGATGCCTTCAGTGTGAATCTACAATTTTCATAGTCATGAAAATAAAGAAAACTCTTTGAATGAGAAGGTGTGTCCAAACTTTTGGTCTGTACTGTATGTGTATATCTATATCTATATATATATATATATATATATATATATATATATATACAAACCGGATTCCAAAAAAGTTGGGACACTAAACAAATTGTGAATAAAAACTGAATGCAATGATGTGGAGATGGCAAATGTCAATATTGTATTTGTAATAGAACGTAGATGACAGCTCAAACGTTTAATCCGAGTAAATGTATCATTTTAAAGGAAAAATACGTTGATTCAAATTTTCACGGTGTCAACAAATCCCAAAAAAGTTGGGACAAGTAGCAATAAGAGGCTGGAAAAAGTAAATTTGAGCATAACGAAGAGCTGGAAGACCAATTAACACTAATTAGGTCAATTGGCAAAATGATTGGGTATAAAAAGAGCTTCTCAGAGTGGCAGTGTCTCTCAGAAGCCAAGATGGGTAGAGGATCACCAATTCCCACAATGTTGCGCAGAAAGATAGTGGAGCAATATCAGAAAGGTGTTACCCAGCGAAAAATTGCAAAGACTTTGCATCTATCATCAACTGTGCATAACATCATCCGAAGATTCAGAGAATCTGGAACAATCTCTGTGCTTAAGGGTCAAGGCCGTAAAACCATACTGGATGCCCGTGATCTCCGGGCCCTTAAACGACACTGCACCACAAACAGGAATGCTACTGTAAAGGAAATCACAGAATGGGCTCAGGAATACTTCCACAAACCATTGTCAGTGAACACAATCCACCGTGCCATCCGCCGTTGCCAGCTGAAACTCTACAGTGCAAAGAAGAAGCCATTTCTAAGCAAGATCCACAAGCTCAGGCTTTTTCACTGGGCCAGGGATCATTTAAAATGGAGTGTGGCAAAATGGAAGACTTTTCTGTGGTAGGACGAGTCACGATTCAAAGTCTTTTTGGAAATCTGGGACGCCATGTCATCCGGACCAAAGAGGACAAGGACAACCCAAGTTGTTATCAACGCTCAATTCAGAAGCCTGCATCTCTGATGGTATGGGGTTGCATGAGTGCGTGTGGCATGGGCAGCTTGCATGTCTGGAAAGGCACCATCAATGCAGAAAAATATATTCAGGTTCTAGAACAACATATGCTCCCATCCAGACGTCATCTCTTTCAGGGAAGACCCTGCATTTTTCAACAAGATAATGCCAGACCACATTCTGCATCATCACAACATCATGGCTGCGTAGGAGAAGGATCCGGGTACTGAAATGGCCAGTCTGCAGTCCAGATCTTTCACCTATAGAGAACATTTGGCGCATCATAAAGAGGAAGGTGCAACAAAGAAGGCCCAAGACGATTGAACAGTTAGAGGCCTGTATTAGACAAGAATGGGAGAGAATTCCTATTTCTAAACTTGAGAAACTGGTCTCCTCGGTCCCCAGACGTCTGTTGAGTGTTGTAAGAAGAAGGGGAGATGCCACACAGTGGTAAAAATGGCCTTGTCCCAACTTTTTGGGGATTTGTTGACACCATGAAATTCTGATTCAACATATTTTTCCCTTAAAATGGTACATTTTATCAGTTTAAACTTTTGTTCTGTGATTTATGTTCTATTCTGAATACAATATTAGTTAGTTGGCACCTCCACATCATTGCATTCAGTTTTTATTCACGATTTGTATAGTGTCCCAACTTTTTTGGAATCCGGTTTGTATATATATATATATATATATGTAATCCCACATTTATTTTGTGCCATAATTTTTTTACAATTACAAATATATATATATATATCTTGTTTAACCTCTGTTTCTGAAAAAGATTGTGACAAGATTTGAACTCATAGCTTCTGCATCATGGCCCAGAACTTTAACCACTACACTATAAAGCTGCATAGCCAGTCACACAAAAAAAAAAAAAAAAATTATGATTCTTCTACTGTATAGGTCTCTATTTATGATTTTTTATTTTTTTAAGTAATTGGCTATGCAGCTATTATAGCCGAGTTTTAAGTGCCTTGACTCTAAAACAGAAGGTTTTGAGTTCAATTCCCATCAGAAACATTTCTGAAATACAGGCTAATTTAGATTTAAATAAATTGGGGTGTACCCAAGCACTGACTCCATATATGGACATAGCTATATATGGAGTCAGAGCAGGGTCTCCAGTCCTAAGCTGTGGACTCACACTGAGGGATTCCCTCACTGTACAGTGATCTTCTGCATAGAAATTGAGGCTAAATTAGATTTAAATACACTGACTAAACTGTTGTTCAGCCGAGCATGGTCGCTCAACACTAAAAATAACCCATCAAGACAAGACTAGTGGAGTGGATGTGATTTTGGCATTGGCGATTAATTGTAGCACTTAGTATATATTGTCTTTACCTTCTCTTTTAGGGATAAAGCCTACTTGGTCAGGGCATATAATATATGGAAGAAAGGAACGTAGGCGATTGGCCAATATTTTTGCAAATAGCTAACTGGGAGGCTCCCTGCTCCTAGGTCTGCCTTGAGTGCCGAATTGATCACTCGGTGCTCGACTTGTCTGTCTGTCGGTCATGTGATGCTGGCCACATCACATGACTCTCAGACCCCACTATAAATACAGGCAGCCTGCTGGCCACAGGTTGCCTGTTAATTCTAGGTTCCTGGCTATTGGTTGGACTAATGATTACTCACCTGATCCTGTTCTCTGATGATCCTTTGCCTACTCCTCCTGTACTGTGCATCCCTCCTGGTATTGGGACCTCGCCTCCCACCTGACTACTCTTTTCAGACTCATCTGGTACTTCTCTACTCTCCTGGTATTTGACCCCCTGTGTGTAGTGTACGTGACTGTCACAGGCTAGAGATTTCTTATGTAGGCTTTCTAAAGGTGCCATTTTATGTTGCAATTTCAATACCTTTTTCTCCCTAAGTTTCCGTGTGTGGGCCGACTGAGAGATAATGTCCTCTGATATGAGATTTGTGTGCTTCTCATAATGTCTGTGAAGAAACAGAAAAGTTGTACTTTCTAATGCCACAATTTAATATGGCAGAAAATGTAATGGGAAGTGGTAAAAAAAAAATCCTAATGGGGTGGAATTGGGGAAAAAAAACACAATTGCTCCACAGTTTAACAGGTTTTGTCCCTACGGCATTCCCTTTGCGGCAAAACTGACCTATAACTTTCATTCTCTGGGTCATTTATTGCGGGACAATCATTACATTTTTTCGTGGTAAGAGAAGCAATGAAAAAATTGTGAATTTTCTTTCCATTATGCCATTTGCCATATTGGAAAAATATTTTTATGTTTTAATAGTATAGACATTTTTGGATGCAGTGATGCCCATGATGTTTATATTTTTCATTATTTATGCATTTATTTTTTTATTCTAAGGAAAAGGTGGTGTTTTAAATTTTTATAATAATTTGTTATATATATATATTTTTTTTTTTTTCTAATTTTTTAAAAACGTTATGTTTTTGTAGCCGGTCTAGGAGGCTGCAATGTTTAGTACTTAGTTTTTTTTATTAATTATTTCTACTATACTCAGAGGGTGTACAGTATTACATGAATTGCTGATTTCCCATGTTGGCCTGTCACCTGCTGCCCAACATAGGAATTGCATTTCTAATATGCTGGGTCTCTTCAGCGAGACCCTACCTATTTGAATTCATTAACGGCATCCCCAATTGCTGCACAGGCATGTTGGTAATAAACCGGAAGTGTGCACTTCCGGGTTTTTGACTCTTTAGATGCCATGATTACTTGATCAAAATCTATAATGACTGTGATCGTCATTATTGCGGGTCACGGTCATTAGCCACGGACCTCTGGTGTTTAAAACAGCAGAGACCCGCCCACTATGGCCCCGCTGGCGCCATGTTTAAACATCGCTTTAGCGCAGTACATTTTTGCATTGTAAAATACACAGTGCAATTCAATAATATGTCCACCTACCACCAATATAACAATGCAGTTTTGGCAGTGAAATGTCTTTGAACGCTGTGTTTAATATCACGATATAAAAAATGGCATTATTGCTATAAAACCCTTTTGCTATAATACATAACATTTAATAACATGAACAGATATCATCCACTAGGAAAAAAAACAACAAAAAACTGCAGCTGCCTTTGTAGCAGAATGCTATTGGGGTGCTATGCTGGCAATACACCTATCTATAAACGGCTATTTATGTTCATGTAAGTTTTTATTTTCTTGTAGTAGGTTGTTTTCTAATGTAGAACTGCTAGGCTGAGTTGTGGCAGCAAACAGCAAGCAACTTTAAGTACAGTGTGACAAGTCTATGTGAACAGAAAAATAAAAGAATGATGGTAGCGGAAGGTAGGGAATGAAAAAGGAAAATGCGAAAAATGGAAAATAGCAGTGTCAGGAAGGGGTTAAAGGAATTGGCCTATTTTGGGCCATTAGGACAAAGCATTTTTTTGTTTGTTTTTCATGATTGTATTTCAAGAGCCATAACCTTTTTTATTTTTCCATCAACATTGGAATATGCTGGCAGTTTTTTTTTGTTGTTGATTTGGCTGTATTTTTCAGCGGAGTAAATTTGTTATACCTGTACTAATATTAACTCTTTCCTGTGGGAAGGTTAAAAAACTATAATTATTTCCCATTATATATTTTGCACATTGACTGTGCATCATAAAAAATGTTCTGCTAAATTTACATAACTTTTATCTTTTACTTTTGCACAATACTTTTTGTTATTATTAATTATTAATTTTGATGTCAACATATTCTGAAAGCCCTTTAAACTTAAATTTTGGTGTCAAAGGAGTTGCATGAGAACATGTTTTTTGTTGGATCAAGCTGTGGCCCCATTCACTTTAATGGCAGGTGAAACTTAAAAAACTTTCAGCTCATATTTTCAGCCACCAAATACTTAGTAGAAGTTTAGTAGAAGTTTACAAATAGTCCCACAACATGGCCAGTGACATACTAGAGGGGGATCAATGACAAAAATTCCAACAAAAAATGTGTCTTAATCAAGGGACATTTTTATGCGACTTAGAGGAAAATTGTCTTAAATGTGCCCTGTTGCGCTACCTAAATGCACCATATAGAAAGTATATTATTGGTATATACCACCCCTGGTTCAATCACTTTTTTTGGGGGGCAACTGGTATATCACACCAGTAGAAATTATTTGTTCCACTAGCGTGTGTAGCTGCAGTATCGCAGCAGAACCCCACACAACTGCTGCACAATACAAATGCACTATAATATACTTTCTATGTTAGAAGGTATATTATAACATTGTACAAGGAAGGCAAACCATTAGAATATATATAAAGATAAAATGTAACCTTTAAAAATGGTACTATTAAAATATATCCTTCAAAATGAAAATAAATGCAATTATTAAAGTTAAGAATAAAGCATAGATGTGGTAGGCAATAACAAGTGCTCAGCGGCACTAAATCAGGTGCTTGGCGGCAGCAAATCAGATACCATATGTCCTACCACAATCCAGGGGTTCCAGTGCACATTGAGGGAAAGCAAAAAAAATCTATCCCTGGGCTAGATGATGATGTGAAGGGTGGGCAAAGAACTGTCCCTGATATTGCCCTACAGGGGGGTGCTATTCTGGCCCTGATAGCCTAATCACAGACCACCTGCCCTGATAAGAGCGACCCCTTCCGGAACATTACCCTATATAAAAATGGCCCTAGTAAGCCCCTAGGCTCCTGACTTCCAGGTGATCACTATATAGATCTATGTGTTTTTGACTCATTATAAAAGTATATTATAAGTATATCGCACCCCTCTGTGTATCCCACATATCGATAGCACACCTATACCAGTTCTTAAAAGGACTTTTGTGGCCATATTAGCGAGCGTTTGGTGTCCCTAACAGCCTATCCCTGCTCCTCACAGCAACCTCTCCCTACACTGGCAAAACACTGAATGTAAAATGGCGGCCAGATCGGGTTTATTTATAAGGTATGGGGTATGTCCATGTAATGAAACGTCTTAAATGGCTGTCCTGTACCACCTGATGGATGTGTCAAGGGTCGAAGTTCTTCACAATGTAAAAGAATATGGCGGACGCGAATATCGCTATATGTTTGCATGTTCGGCGAACCGCGAATGAGCAAAGTTCGACACGAAACGACTGCTGGGCAAACCGCAAGGCCGTCTCTAGTCAGCATCTCCATAGTAGAAAATACAAAAATACAAAAGTAAAACCATACACCATGCAACAGCACTCTGCAAAATTTGAATCTATAGACTGTAAATTTTACCAATGCTAAATTCACTATATGAATGAATATGAGGTACAATTATCAAATATATTTTGATCAAAAATCATTTGTGTCCATGGATAGGTGACGTCTTTTGGATGAGAACATATTCTATATTAACTTCTCTCCTTGTGCTGATAGATCTCAAATGATAAGTTATATAATGGACTGATTTTTCGCAAATAATGGTGGTCGACCAAAATATATGCTGCCATACTTCCAAAAGAATACTGCAAAACAGAACACAAAGATAGCACATACTTTAAAATGAAGTACTTGGGCATTATTCGTTGTTACTATATTAGGATGCATAATGTACTTTTTGACTACTCTTTCATCCTTATTTTTGCAGGGCAGAATGAACAACTGCATTTCTGAGATTTTATTATATACCATTACTAGGCTGTATAACTGACATGTTAACTTTAATAATTGGGTTGATACAATTACATATATATATATATATATATATATATATATATATATACAGTGGATTTAATATTTTACCACATTTGTACAAAAATAAAATCATATTTCAAACAAACTATTTGTTTATATGGTAGCAATGGGGATACATAACATTTTAAGATTATTATTTTTTAAATTCTGCTGCTTTGGAAGGCGGGAGAAACAAAAACTGCAATTATGCAATAGTTATTATATATTTTTTTTTTACTGTGGAATTCTATAACAGGGTCCCCATCTACTATTAGAAACTATCCTATTTGACTTATGAGGGATATCAAAGGAGATTTCTCACCAGAAAACATGCAATATTGTTAAGATATCTCATCTCTATTATTAGTGATGGTCTGATTTTCAGAATGTCCCTGAACTTCAGCCTGAAGGGAAGTTTTTAACTCCCCTGCAAAATATCTGAATGAAACCCACACTCAATTATTAAATGAGTCTTTAGAAATAATTTCCAATCAAATCATTTTTGAAAATAAAGTCAGTTGAAATACCTTTACTACACACATGAAATTCCTATTTAACTATGTCGTTTTTTAAGGCTGCGTGAATTCATGTTTTAATGCCATTTTAATATAATGTTACAATTGTTTTGGGGGGCATATGTGAATGTAATGTGTGAATTCAGCCTAAAAGTCATTTTAAAATTCAAATTGAATATAAGCATGACATACTTTTTGAATGTAAAGGGGTATTTAAAGTGGTAGTCCAATCCCTGAGACCCCCACTCATCCTGAGTATAAAGAAGGATCTGAGCTCCACTTAACCAGTTTTTCCTGCACAGCTGTGCCTAGACCTCCAACTGTGTAGGTAACTACAAATACAACTAGCAAAGCAATGACCGTCCTTTTAGACACCAGTCTTAATAAAGCCACTGAGCTGGTGGTGGATCACAAAAGTTACATAGATGTGCTGGCCTCTACATAACTTTGGCAGATCCGCTGCTGCTTCTAAATGTAAGCCAGCTCCTTGCTGGCCCATCCCCTTCCCTGCCCACACCACACCCACTTTTTTAGACTAACTGTTGCACTGCCATCTGTGCCTGAAATACACCTAATATAGGCGTATTTCAGTATAATAAATGACTACAATAGTTCTTTGCATAGCTTGATGGCTTAGAGCACAACTATGCAGGGTGAAACTTAGAAAAGGGGTATGCAGCACTAAAATCATGCTTGTTCCCATTCATTTTCGGGACCGGTGGGGGTAAGATTCTCACTGATCGTATAGATATGGCATAACTTGCCAATAACCATTGCTTTTTATTAACTGGGAAAACCCTATTATAATTGTTTAATGAAACAATAGATTATGTTTTTCTACATGTCATAAACAAAGTGAATTATGCAGTACGATCACGTACAAGTGCCCATAATTAGGGGAAGATAATCCAAAAATGTGAGATTTTGCCTGCAGTAGTTTTTGTGCACAAGACCAAATAAAACTATCATTCTTCTTCTAGCCATGAACATGTTAACTGGATATGACAAATTTATAAAATATTACATTTATAATCCCAGAATTTCAATAAAACAAGTTCTTTTATTTGAATGTGTGTCCCCAGCTTTCATCTCTGCTACACTTGAAGCCATTATTACGTTACTTAATATATTTTAGCATTTAATGTATTTGGAATGTTGGCATAGTCGTTGATAGCAAGCATTGAATTTGAATGCTGAACTTCACCAACAAGCTATATTCAAATAACTACAACTATCTAAAATTACTTCTGTGAGAAATAGCATTTCTTCCCTCTAGCACAACGTCTGAATAAAAGTCATGTTTAATTTAAGAATTTGAAAAATAAAAATATTTTCTCGGGATAGGTATTTTTACTACGACAATGAATAGATTGCAACAGGGCAAGAGACATCTTAGAAGACATACATATGCAAATTGTCATTTGTATTTGGCATTATGTTCACCATTACCTTGACATCTCATCACATTCTCTTCATATGGTCATAAATGTTTCAGAATGAATTTAGATTTTTTGGGAGGATGCCTCTTCATAGACAAAATTGGTAAAATATTTGTGCAATATCCACCCATTTCAAGGTAAGTAATTGTAAAGAGCATGTCAGTCTAGCTTATTTAGAAACCTTTATTTAAGAAAACTGTATTTATCTGTTAGACTTAAAGGGAACATGTCACCATGATGAGCAATGTCAACTGCAGGCAGAACGTTACAGAGAAGGAGGAGCTGAGCAGACTGCTATAAGTTTTATCAGTAAGACTTGCAAATTGTTTAAATATTTGCTCATTATGATCTCAGTAGTCATGGGGGAGGTCTTAATCAATGATAGCTACTTCTCTTTATACATAGGTACAGACAAGGCTATAATTCACTGATAAGACCATCCACATGACTGCTAAGCTCAGAAAAAGCAGAAACTTAAAAGATTTACTGAATCTTTTCCCATAAAATTATATATAAAAATGCCTAGCTCCCCTTGCTCACTTTCATAGTATCAGGTTTGCTTCAAACTGACCATTGCTTTTGCATTTTTTTGCTATTCCCCCCTTGCCTACCTAGATCAATAACTATTTTTTTTTTCTGGGCTTGTTGTTTTTTTTTGTTTGTTTGTTTTTTTCGCGGGACAAGTTTTACTTTCTAATGACACCATTTAATATTATATGCAATGTAGTTTGAAGCTTAAAAAGAATTCCAAAAGGATGGAATTGGAAATTAAAAATGCAATATGAGCCTTTATTCTTTGGGTCAATATGATTAAAAGGACACCACATTTGTAAAGTGTTTCTTGTGTTTTAATACTGAAAAAAATTGGAAAGTTTGGAATTTAAAAAAAAAAAAATATTCAATGGTTCAGTTCCAAGGTTCCACCTGGAACCGAACCCGAGTTCGGTAAAAGTTTTTTTACAGTAGAAATTAATTACAAAGTTATTACCCAAAGTCTTGCGAGACCGCAAAGTAATAACTTTGGCTCACCGATGCCAATACATTCTAATACTGTACAGAGCACTCACTCCATACATTATTCAAGCAAAGTTTTATGCTAATTGACTTCAGATGAAGCATCCAAGTTGATTCGCTCATGCCTAGTACTGGCTTATCACCGTGATGCAACAACTTCCTTGATCTCAGCTGGGGGAGACTGTTACCGATGTAGGAGTATGCACTTCCACATTTTCACTTTTCAGATTCACTTTTTACATGTATGGTGGATTTCCTGAAGGGTTTAAGCCCAAGTGAAATTTTCATGAACTGACTGTCCAGGCAATTATTGGGAATTAACTTTTTGTTCCTGAGAATTTCCTGCTTATTGGAGGAGGTGAAAGCTGCATTACATTGGGCAGAATTTTTACCTTTGGGCTACTCAATAAACATGCAGTTACAAAATGCATGATAACTAATATAAGTTTTAAAAAAAAGACCTAAAGAAAATGCTGTGTTTTTTTTTTTTACCTTCCAGTAAGTACCAGTGACATGTGTCTGGTAGACAGTAACTTTAAGAGTACTACTTATTTTGTAAAGATTATATTCATCACTCTGTTTTACATGCAAATTTGTGTCCTGTTTAATTTCATAATAAATCTGCATAAAGATTGGAACATCATACTTCTTAGACAAAAGTTCCAAACCCCTGCTATCCTTCATCCCTGCTATGTTCACACATGGATATTTTACTTGGATTTCCGAGAAATATGTAGCTGGAATCCAACATATTCATACACATTTTAGTTACAAATTTCTAATATGTAGATTGCACATTTATTTTTTTGCTTACTAACACAGATTTCAGACTTGGTTTTTCATAAAACTACCCCTTCTCGAGGGTGTGGCTAGGCTGCAGAGAGTAATGGCTGTGTGAGTGAGAGGCTCCTGCACCACAGCAACATATTCGCAGCAAGACTTTTGTCTCTGGAAACCTTGGTACCATATTAACCATCCGGTTCGCCCCCTGACTCTATGGGGACGAATAAGCGACTCCTAGTGAGAATTAACAGCTCCAACCTGGAGTTATATTTTGAAAAAGGAAAAAACAAAGATGGCGCCGACTACAACAGGGCTGCATCTCCTACCTCAGTGTGCAGTATGTCTCCAGCACGGTCCCCTTGTTCAGCCTCGCAACAGACACATCTGTACTCTCCTTTCTCCTTGGAACCTTCCACACCTTCGTTTCCACCAATTCCGGATGACATTTGGTTCTCCCCTGTGGCGCCCGAGAACTTCCAACATGGCGTCCAAATTGACAAAGCAGCAGCTTCTCCGTCTACTAGCCCAAGAAGCAAAGACCATGGCTAGACAAATCAGAACCCACCCAAGTCAGTGCTTCATCGGACGAGCATACATGTTCCGACCCACATATGGACTCTCTTTTTAAGTTTCCCCACAATTGATAAACCTCTTTCAGAGAAAAAGCTAAAACAGATGCTACTGGCACTGAAATCTTCCCTGCAACAGGACATTGCTACTCTAATCCACCCCATGTCTGTTAGGGTGCAAGAAATGGAAGACAGGGTTCTACGTTGAAACAGAAATTGACAAATTTGCTATGTCTTAGAATACAGTAATTGATGTCCACAAAGATATGGCAGATGAAGTGGAAGCTCTTAAAATGAAACTGGCTGAACTCCTACCTCCTCCCTTTCAGATGGCGAAAATGTTCACTGACCTGTCTGCAATGACTCTGAAACAATGTTTCTCTCTTTTACCTATTACAACATCTCTGCAAAACTGCAATATAGCCTATGGTTGGAGTTTCCCCTTAAAGCTGCTAATATCCAAAGATGGATGTTTTCATGTTGTCTGTTCTTTTGAGGATGGGAAATGTCTGCTTCAGGATTGGAAGTTCTCATTGACTCCCCCAGAAGATGTAAATAATATTTTTCTTCAATCAATACAGCAAGAATGGAGGACAATACCACAAGGGCGGAACCAAAATACCTGAATATCCCTCTGGAGGAACCCTGGACTCCTTCAACTACTTCCCATCTCTGCTGTAGCTCCAAAGGAACCGACCACCCTTCTGCTTATTACTGGCTACTGACTCCTACAGCTTACTACTATCTGCTACAGCATCCCCCCATACGGAGAGATGAGCACCGTGTGAAGTTTGCCATACCATGGACTCGGAGGCTAAATGACATACCTGCTCCTGTTTCCTGTGCTCTCAGCTACTTTATATAACTCTCTAGCTACATTACCGTAAGCGATTGTAACGATACAGGTCATTATCTTTTGTCTGTTCCTTTTTAATTGGTTATGTTCTTTTTAACTAGCTTATTTTACACATTTGGATGTACACTATGTTGATTCTCTTAGGCGGTGCACTACATACATTAGGTGGATTTACTTAACATTATGGGGATCAAAATAATGTCACTGAATGCCAAGTGGTTGAATTGTCCTCTATAAAAGGACCTTTGTATGGAGAGAGGCGTTGTCCTCCAAGGCTAATATACTCTGTGTTCAAGAGTCCCACCTCCTGGAACCTAACACATGTTGTGTCAGTCATTGCTTGTTTCTTACTATTGTCCACTCTCACAACTGTAGAAAGTCGAAGGGGGTTTTATAGCGATTAGAAGCACAGTTTTTTTTCTCTCTTATGTAACAAAACGTGGATGGGACTGGCCGATATATTATCATGGTATTTTCCGTAAACAACATTGTTTACACCCTAGTCAATGTGTAAGCTCCCAATGAGCGCCAACTATCATTCTTACACAAGCTGATGAGACATGTACAAAAGCTGAAAAGGGGTAAATTAATTATGCGTGGTGACTTTAAAGGGAACCTGTCACTGGGATTTTGTGTATAAAGCTGAGGACGTGGGTTGCTAGATGGCCGCTGGCTAAGGATGAGCGAACTCGAACTGTATAGTTCGGGTTCGTACCGAATTTTGGGGTGTCCGTGACACGGACCAGAACCCGGACATTTTCGTAAAAGTCTGGGTTCGGGTTCGTTGTTCGTCGCTTTCTTGGCGCTTTTGTGACGCTTTCTTGGCGCTTTTTGAAAGGCTGCAAAGCAGCCAATCAACAAGCGTCATACTACTTGCCCCAAGAGGCCGTCACAGCCATGCCTACTATTGGCATGGCTGTGATTGGCCAGAGCACCATGTGACCCAGCCTCTATTTAAGCTGGAGTCACATAGCGCCGCCCGTCACTCTTCTCTGATTAGCGTAGGGAGAGGTTGCGGCTGCGACAGTAGGGCGAGATTAGGCAGATTAACTTCTCCAAAGGACTTGATTAATCGATCGATCTGCAGCTGTGCATCATTGAGCTGCTGAAATTCAATTGCTCACTGTTTTTAGGCTGCCCAGACCGTTTGTCAGTCACTTTTTTCTGGGGTGATCGGCGGCCATTTTGTGTCTTGTGGTGCGCCAGCACAAGCTGCGACCAAGTGCATTTAACCCTCAATGGTGTGGTTGTTTTTTTGGCTAAAGCCCACATAAGGGTGAAGCTGTCACACCAAGTGCATTTAACCAGCAATAGTCTGTTTATTTTTTGGCCATATACTACATCAGGGGCAAGCTGCGCCTGTCACCAAGTGCATTTAACCCTCAATGGTGTGGTTGTTTTTTGGCTAAAGCCTACATCAGGGTGAAGCTGTCACACCAAGTGCATTTAACCAGCAATAGTCTGTTCATTTTTTGGCCATATACTACATCAGGGGAAAGCTGCGCCCGTCACCAAGTGCATTTAACCCTCAGTAGTGTGGTTGGTCAAGCTGTCACACCAAGTGCATTTAACCAGCAATAGTGTGGTTATTTTTTGGCCATATCCCAGTCTAATTCTGTCAGTAAATCCATACCGGTCACCCAGCGCCTAAATACTAGGCCTCAAATTTATATCCCGCTAAATCTGTCGTTACCGCTGTACTGTTGTGGCTGGGCAAGTTATTTAGTGTCCGTCAAAGCACATTTTTTGTTCAGGGTTGAAATACAATTCCCAATTTAGCAATTTCATAATTTAGTGGTTTCTGCTATATCAGAGCTATTTGAAATCTATCCCTAAAAGGGTATATAATATTCAAGGTGCACATAGGGTCATTGAGAATAACTTCACACACACGCTACTGTGCATTTCCAAGTCTAATTCTGTCACTAAATCCATACCGGTCACCCAGCGCCTAAATACTAGGTCTCAAATTTATATCCCACTAAATCTGTTGTTACCGCTGTACTGTTGTGACTGGGCAAGTTATTTAGTGTCCGTCAAAGCACATTTTTTGTTCAGGGTTGAAATACAATTCCAAATTTAGCAATTTCATAATTTAGTGGTTTCTGCTATATCAGAGCTATTTGAAATCTATCCCTAAAAGGGTATATAATATTCAAGGTGCACATAGGGTCATTCAGAATAACTTCACACACACGCTACTGTGCATTTCCAAGTCTAATTCTGTTATTAAATCCATACCGGTCACCCAGCGCCTAAATACTAGGCCTCAAATTTATATCCTGCTAAATCTGTCGTTACAGCTGTACTGTTGTGGCTGGGCAAGTTATTTAGTGTCCGTCAAAGCACATTTTTTGTTCTGGGTTGAAATACAATTCCCAATTTAGCAATTTCATAATTTAGTGGTTTCTGCTATATCAGAGCTATTTGAAATCTATCCCTAAAAGGGTATATAATATTCAAGGTGCACATAGGGTCATTCAGAATAACTTCACACGCACACTACTGTGCATTTCCAAGTCTAATTCTGTTAGTAAATCCATACCGGTCACCCAGCGCCTAAATACTAGGCCTCAAATTTATATCCCGCTAAATCTGTCGTTACCGCTGTACTGTTGTGGCTGGGAAAGTTATTTAGTGTCCGTCAAAGCACATTTTTTGTTCTGGGTTGAAATACAATTCCCAATTTAGCAATTTCATAATTTAGTGGTTTCTGCTATATCAGAGCTATTTGAAATCTATCCCTAAAAGGGTATATAATATTCAAGGTGCACATAGGGTCATTCAGAATAACTTCACACACACGCTACTGTGCATTTCCAAGTCTAATTCAGTCACTAAATCCATACCGGTCACCCAGCGCCTAAATACTAGGTCTCAAATTTATATCCCACTAAATCTGTCGTTACCGCTGTACTGTTGTGGATGGGCAAGTTATTTAGTGTCCGTCAAAGCACATTTTTTGTTCAGGGTTGAAATACAATTCCAAATTTAGCAATTTCATAATTTAGTGGTTTCTGCTATATCAGAGCTATTTGAAATCTATCCCTAAAAGGGTATATAATATTCAAGGTGCACATAGGGTCATTCAGAATAACTTCACACACACGCTACTGTGCATTTCCAAGTCTAATTCTGTTAGTAAATCCATACCGGTCACCCAGCGCCTAAATACTAGGCCTCAAATTTATATCCCGCTAAATCTGTCGTTACCGCTGTACTGTTGTGGCTGGGCAAGTTATTTAGTGTCCGTCAAAGCACATTTTTTGTTCTGGGTTGAAATACAATTCCCAATTTAGCAATTTCATAATTTAGTGGTTTCTGCTATATCAGAGCTATTTGAAATCTATCCCTAAAAGGGTATATAATATTCAAGGTGCACATAGGGTCATTCAGAATAACTTCACACACAAGCTACTGTGCATTTCCAAGTCTAATTCTGTTAGTAAATCCATACCGGTCACCCAGCGCCTAAATACTAGGCCTCAAATTTATATCCCGCTAAATCTGTCGTTACCGCTGTACTGTTGTGGCTGGGAAAGTTATTTAGTGTCCGTCAAAGCACATTTTTTGTTCTGGGTTGAAATACAATTCCCAATTTAGCAATTTCATAATTTAGTGGTTTCTGCTATATCAGAGCTATTTGAAATCTATCCCTAAAAGGGTATATAATATTCAAGGTGCACATAGGGTCATTCAGAATAACTTCACACACACGCTACTGTGCATTTCCAAGTCTAATTCTGTCACTAAATCCATACCGGTCACCCAGCGCCTAAATACTAGGTCTCAAATTTATATCCCACTAAATCTGTCGTTACCGCTGTACTGTTGTGGCTGGGCAAGTTATTCAGTGTCCGTCAAAGCACATTTTTTGTTCAGGGTTGAAATACAATTCCAAATTTAGCAATTTCATAATTTAGTGGTTTCTGCTATATCAGAGCTATTTGAAATCTATCCCTAAAAGGGTATATAATATTCAAGGTGCACATAGGGTCATTCAGAATAACTTCACACACACGCTACTGTGCATTTCCAAGTCTAATTCTGTCACTAAATCCATACCGGTCACCCAGCGCCTAAATACTAGGTCTCAAATTTATATCCCACTAAATCTGTCGTTACCGCTGTACTGTTGTGGCTGGGCAAGTTATTCAGTGTCCGTCAAAGCACATTTTTTGTTCAGGGTTGAAATACAATTCCAAATTTAGCAATTTCATAATTTAGTGGTTTCTGCTATATCAGAGCTATTTGAAATCTATCCCTAAAAGGGTATATAATATTCAAGGTGCACATAGGGTCATTCAGAATAACTTCACACACACGCTACTGTGCATTTCCAAGCCTAATTCTGTTAGTAAATCCATACCGGTCACCCAGCGCCTAAATACTAGGCCTCAAATTTATATTCAGCTGAATTTGAATACAATACATTGGGCCAAATAATATTTTTGTTGTTGTGGTGAACCATAACAATGAGGAAAACATCTAGTAAGGGACGCGGACGTGGACATGGTCGTGGTGGTGTTAGTGGACCCTCTGGTGCTGGGAGAGGACGTGGCCGTTCTGCCACATCCACACGTCCTAGTGTACCAACTACCTCAGGTCCCAGTAGCCGCCAGAATTTACAGCGATATATGGTGGGGCCCAATGCCGTTCTAAGGATGGTAAGGCCTGAGCAGGTACAGGCATTAGTCAATTGGGTGGCCGACAGTGGATCCAGCACGTTCACATTATCTCCCACCCAGTCTTCTGCAGAAAGCGCTCAGATGGCGCCTGAAAACCAACCCCATCAGTCTGTCACATCACCCCATATGCAAATCAGGGAAACTGTCTGAGCCTCAAGTTATGCAGCACTCTCTTATGCTGTTTGAAGACTCTGCTGGCAGGGTTTCCCAAGGGCATCCACCTAGCCCTTCCCCAGCGGTGGAAGAAATAGACTGCACTGACGCACAACCACTTATGTTTCCTGATGATGAGGACATGGGAATACCACCTCAGCATGTCTCTGATGATGACGAAACACAGGTGCCAACTGCTGCGTCTTTCTGCAGTGTGCAGACTGAACAGGAGGTCAGGGATCAAGACTGGGTGGAAGACGATGCAGGGGACGATGAGGTCCTAGACCCCACATGGAATGAAGGTCGTGCCACTGACTTTCACAGTTCGGAGGAAGAGGCAGTGGTGAGACCGAGCCAACAGCGTAGCAAAAGAGGGAGCAGTGGGCAAAAGCAGAACACCCGCCGCTAAGAGACTCCGCCTGCTACTGACCGCCGCCATCTGGGACCGAGCACCCCAAAGGCAACTTCAAGGAGTTCCCTGGCATGGGACTTCTTCAAACAATGTGCTGACGACAAGACCCGAGTGGTTTGCACGCTGTGCCATCAGAGCCTGAAGCGAGGCATTAACGTTCTGAACCTGAGCACAACCTGCATGACCAGGCACCTGCATGCAAAGCATGAACTGCAGTGGAGTAAACACCTTAAAACCAAGGAAGTCACTCAGGCTCCCCCTGCTACCTCTTCTGCTGCTGCCGCCTCGGCCTCTTCCTCTGCCTCTGGGGGAACGTTGGCACCTGCCGCCCAGCAAACAGGGGATGTACCACCAACACCACCACCACCTCTGTCACCAAGCGTCTCAACCATGTCACACGGCAGCGTTCAGCTCTCCATCTCACAAACATTTGAGAGAAAGCGTAAATTCCCACCTAGCCACCCTCGATCCCTGGCCCTGAATGCCAGCATTTCTAAACTACTGGCCTATGAAATGCTGTCATTTAGGCTGGTGGACACAGACAGCTTCAAACAGCTCATGTCGCTTGCTATCCCACAGTATGTTGTTCCCAGCCGCCACTACTTCTCCAAGAGAGCCGTGCCTTCCCTGCACAACCAAGTATCCGATAAAATCAAGTTTGCACTGCGCAACGCCATCTGTAGCAAGGTCCACCTAACCACAGATATCTCCCTAACTGCACACTGGGTAAATGTAGTGGCAGCTGGGCCCCAGGCGGAGAGCTTTTTAGCGCACGTACTTCCGCCGCCAAGGATCGCAGGGCAACATTCTTTGCCTCCTGTTGCCACCTCCTCCTTCTCGGCTTCCTCCTCCTCTTCTTCCACCTGCTCATCCAGTCAGCCACACACCTTCACCACCAACTTCAGCACAGCCCGGGGTAAACTCATATGTTTGGGGGACAGGCCCCACACCGCACAGGAGTTGTGGCGGGGTATAGAACAACAGACCGACGAGTGGTTGCTGCCGGTGAGCCTCAAGCCCGGCCTGGTGGTGTGTGATAATGGGCGAAATCTCGTTGCAGCTCTGGGACTAGCCAATTTGACGCACATCCCTTGTTTGGCGCATGTGCTGAATTTGGTGGTACAGAAGTTCATTCACAACTACCCCGACATGTCAGAGCTGCTGCATAAAGTGCGGGCCGTCTGTTCGCGCTTCCGGCGTTCACATCCTGCTGCTGCTCGCCTGTCTGCGCTACAGCGTAACTTCGGCCTTCCCGCTGACCGCCTCATATGCGACGTGCCCACCAGGTGGAACTCCACCTTGCACATGCTGGACAGACTGTGCGAGCAGCAGCAGGCCATAGTGGAGTTTCAGCTGCAGCACGCACGGGTCAGTCGCACTACAGAACAGCACCACTTCACCACCAATGACTGGGCCTCCATGCGAGACCTGTGTGCCCTGTTGCGCTGTTTCGAGTACTCCATCAACATGGCCAGTGGCGATGACGCCGTTATCAGCGTTACAATACCACTTCTATGTCTCCTTGAGAAAACACTTAGGGCGATGATGGAAGAGGAGGTGGCCCAGGAGGAGGAGGAGGAGGAGGAGGAAGAGGGGTCATTTTTAGCACTTTCAGTCCAGTCTCTTCGAAGTGACTCAGAGGGAGGTTTTTGGCAACAGCAGAGGCCAGGTACAAATGTGACCAGCCAGGGCCCACTACTGGAGGACGAGGAGGACGAGGATGAGGAGGAGGTGGAGGAGGATGAGGATGAAGCATGGTCACAGCGGGGTGGCACCCAACGCAGCTCGGGTCCATCACTGGTGCGTGGCTGGGGGGAAAGGCAGGACGATGACGATACGCCTCCCACAGAGGACAGCTTGTCCTTACCCCTGGGCAGCCTGGCACACATGAGCGACTACATGCTGCAGTGCCTGCGCAACGACAGCAGAGTTGCCCACATTTTAACCTGTGCGGACTACTGGGTTGCCACCCTGCTGGATCCACGCTACAAAGACAATGTGCCCACCTTACTTCCTGCACTGGAGCGTGATAGGAAGATGCGCGAGTACAAGCGCACGTTGGTAGACGCGCTACTGAGAGCATTCCCAAATGTCACAGAGGAACAAGTGGAAGCCCAAGGCCAAGGCAGAGGAGGAGCAAGAGGTCGCCAAGGCAGCTGTGTCACGGCCAGCTCCTCTGAGGGCAGGGTTAGCATGGCAGAGATGTGGAAAACTTTTGTCAACACGCCACAGCTAACTGCACCACCACAAGATACGCAACGTGTTAGCAGGAGGCAACATTTCACTAACATGGTGGAACAGTACGTGTGCACACCCCTCCACGTACTGACTGATGGTTCGGCCCCATTCAACTTCTGGGTCTCTAAATTGTCCACGTGGCCAGAGCTAGCCTTTTATGCCTTGGAGGTGCTGGCCTGCCCGGCGGCCAGCGTTTTGTCTGAACGTGTATTCAGCACGGCAGGGGGCGTCATTACAGACAAACGCAGCCGCCTGTCTACAGCCAATGTTGACAAGCTGACGTTCATAAAAATGAACCAGGCATGGATCCCACAGGACCTGTCCGTCCCTTGTCCAGATTAGACATTAACTACCTCCCCTTAACCATATATTATTGGACTCCAGGGCACTTCCTCATTCAATCCTATTTTTATTTTCATTTTACCATTATATTGCGAGGCTACCCAAAGTTGAATGAACCTCTCCTCTGTCTGGGTGCCGGGGCCTAAATATATGCCAATGGACTGTTCCAATATTGGGTGACGTGAAGCCTGATTCTCTGCTATGACATGCAGACTAATTCTCTGCTGACATGAAGCCAGATCCTCTGTTACGGGACCTCTCTCCTCTGCCTGGGTGCTGGGCCTAAATATCTGACAATTGACTGTTGCAGTGGTGGCTGACGTGAAGCCTGATTTTCTGCTATGACATGCAGACTAATTCTCTGCTGACATGAAGCCAGATTGTCTGTTACGGGACCTCTCTCCTCTGCCTGGGTGCTGGGCCTAAATTTATGAAAATGGACTCTTACAGTGGTGGGTGACGTGAAGCCTGATTCTCTGCTATGACATGAAGACTAATTCTCTGCTATGACATGAAGACTGATTCTCTGCTGACATGAAGCCAGATTGTCTGTTACGGGACCTCTCTCCTCTGCCTGGGTGCTGGGCCTAAATATCTGACAATGGACTGTTGCAGTGGTGGCTGACGTGAAGCCTGATTTTCTGCTATGACATGCAGACTAATTCTCTGCTGACATGAAGCCAGATTGTCTGTTACGGGACCTCTCTCCTCTGCCTGGGTGCTGGGCCTAAATTTATGAAAATTGACTCTTACAGTGCTGGGTGACGTGAAGCCTGATTTTCTGCTATGACATGCAGACTGATTCTCTGCTGACATGAAGCCAGATCCTCTGTTACGGGACCTCTCTCCTCTGCCTGTGTGCTGGGCCTAAATATATGCCAATGGACTGTTGCAGTGGTGGCTGACGTGAAGCCTCATTCTCTGCTATGACATGCAGACTAATTCTCTGCTGACATGAAGCCAGATTGTCTGTTACGGGACCTCTCTCCTCTGCCTGGGTGCTGGGCCTAAATTTATGAAAATAGACTCTTACAGTGGTGGGTGACGTGAAGCCTGATTCTCTGCTATGACATGCAGACTGATTCTCTGCTGACATGAAGCCAGATCCTCTGTTACGGGACCTCTCTCCTCTGCCTGTGTGCTGGGCCTAAATATATGACAATGGACTGTTGCAGTGGTGGCTGACGTGAAGCCTGATTTTCTGCTATGACATGCAGACTGATTCTCTGCTGACATGAAGCCAGATGCTCTGTTACGGGACCTCTCTCCTCTGCCTGGGTGCTGGGCCTAAATATCTGACAATGGACTGTTGCAGTGGTGGCTGACGTGAAGCCTGATTTTCTGCTATGACATGCAGACTGATTCTCTGCTGACATGAAGCCAGATGCTCTGTTACGGGACCTCTCTCCTCTGCCTGTGTGCTGGGCCTAAATATATGCCAATGGACTGTTGCAGTGGTGGCTGACATGAAGCCTGATTCTCTGCTATGACATGCAGACTAATTCTCTGCTGACATGAAGCCAGATTGTCTGTTACGGGACCTCTCTCCTCTGCCTGGGTGCTGGGCCTAAATTTATGAAAATGGACTCTTACAGTGGTGGGTGACGTGAAGCCTGATTCTCTGCTATGATATGAAGACTGATTCTCTGCTGACATGAAGCCAGATTGTCTGTTACGGGACCTCTCTCCTCTGCCTGGGTGCTGGGCCTAAATTTATGACAATGGACTGTTGCAGTGGTGGCTGACGTGAAGCCTGATTTTCTGCTATGACATGCTGGAGGAGGGTCTGTGTCTGTGATTTAATGCTATGTAAAGAAATAAAGCGCATTTAAAGATTTAAAGTGCAGGATTTACTCTTTTGGATTTTAATGAATAGACTTACTTGGCCCTATCCGTGCACAGGAGTATACACACTAAGGTCTCATGCACACAACCATTTTTCAGGTCCGCTTCCGAGCCGCAGTTTTTGCGGCTCGGGTGCGGACCCATTCACTTCAAATGAGCTGAAAAAGATGGGGACAGCACTCCATGTGCTGTCCTCATCCGTTGCACCATTCCGTGGCCGCACAAAAAAAATATGGCATGTCCTATTCTTGTCCATTTGCGGACAAGAATAGGCATGTCTACAATGGGCCGCACATTTCATTTCGCAAATTGTGGAAGGCACACGAACGGCTTCCGTTTTTTGCGGATCTGTGGAGTGTGGTCTGCCAAAAAACTGTACGATCGTGTGCATGAGGCCTAATTGATAGGCTGAATGAGGTTTTAACATAGCGATTTGTGACAAATTAATTCAGAATAAATTAAATTTCTTGTCAAACTTTGTGTACTTTGTCTACTGACCTGTCCTCATGATAGATCATCCATATCTAATTGGTGGGGGTCCGACAACTGGAACTCCTGACGATCAGCTGTTTTAGACGGCAATGGTGCTCCTGTGAGTGCCGTGACCTTCTCTATGCTTACTAAGCACAGCGCTGTACATTGTATAGCGACTGTGCTTAGTGTTGAACTCACCAAGCACTATACAATGTACCATATGGTGCTGTACTTGGTAAGCACAGAGAAGGCTGTGGCACTCACAGTGCCTTCTCAAACAGCTGATTGTCAGGGATCACGGGTGTGGGACCCCCACCAATCAGATTACCGTCAGTAGTAAAATAACTGAAAACCTCTTTAATACTTTTTTAGTGTAAGTGTCAAGCTCTTTATGGTGGCTTGAAGTTGTAATAAAGATGACTGAATGCAGGTTGTTAAACAAATAAGAATAATAAATGAGTACCATCTCATCTATCATAAGATTCCCTATTTAAAGTAAAAAAAATTAAAGTGCTCAACCACTTGAATCCAGATTTTTTTTTTCATATGAGGAATGTAGCTTTCTTTTATTACACTGCACTACATTTCTTTGTGCATATACATCATTTTATATAACATGCTATATACAGAAAAAAGAAAGTGTATTGGCGGGGTTCCCGGGTGTCGCACTTGGGACCCGAACTTGACCTGAACTTGACCCTGAACCCCATTGAATTCAATGGGGACCCGAACTTTGGATCACTAAAATGTCTCTAAAAAAGTCATGGGAAGGGATAGAGGGCTGAAAATGGCATCAAAATATGGTTAAGAGCATGGCAAGTGCTCTGCAAACAAATGTGGATAGGGATATGACTTAAAATGACATAAAACACACAAAAATGAAACATGATAATCTTGATCTAGGAGGACATGGTCCATATGGAGTAGAAGATTGAGGAGGTGTTGGATGTGGCGGTGGAGGAGGAGGTGGTAGCCAACACTGGTCTTTGGTATTAATTGATTATTTTATTGTTTAAATTAGGGTACACCCCAAAACATTGGGTAATATAACTTGTGATAACCCCCTCCAGAAGTGCTAAACAAATGTTCCGACAATACACTTTCTGCAGGGCAGGCCAGCACCTCCAAGGCGTAAAGGGGAAGTTCAGGCTATGTGCCCAATTTGGAGACCCAGAAGTTGAAGGGGCAGACCCATCAGTCAGTACGTGTAGGCGTGTGCACACATACTGCTCCACCATGTCACATGTCCCCGTGATCTAATTGGATATCTGCTCTATCAACTTTCAATGTTATTTTCTGCGCCTACCATGTTGATCACGGTTAGCGGCGAATCAGGGTTCCACGCCAGAGAGGGAGCGTGAGAGAGGAATAACACATACAAGGGAGGTCAATGTCTGAATCTAAATGTGATCGAGCGGAGATGTGGGACAAATTATTGAAGCCAAAGCTTCCAAGTAAAGGAGGGGGCGAGCGGCAATTACCCACTCCCGACTCGGGTAGGTAGTGACAATAAATAACAATACAGGACTCTTAAGATGCCCAGTTATTGAAATGATTATTAAAAAATTATAGGGAATGTCACTGGGGCATTTTGGATTTGGAAGCGTTAGACAGGAGAGGCCCTGCTGCCGCTCTGTTGACTCTAGATAACTTCTGCCTGATCGCACGTCCCCGTGACGTCGACAATCCAATTGTATATCTTCTCTATCAACTTTCAATGTTCTTTTCTGCGCCTACCATGTTGATCGCGGTTAGCGGCGAATCAAGGTTCCACACTGGAGAGGGATCATGAGAAAGGGATACCACATCCAAGGGAGGTCAACGTTTGCAATGTGATCAAGCGGAAATGTGGGACAAGTTATTAAAGTAGAAGGATCGAATGAAAGGGCCAATTAAAGACGAATTTTTGAAAATTAAAGTCCCTGTCACCTATGCAGAGCAGGAGTTTTTCATAGGCAAAAATTGGTTAATGTCATCCACCAATGGAACAGACAATTTTTAAAATATTTGGCCCTGTCAACTATGTAGAGCAGGGGTTTATTCATGGCAAAACTGTGTTCATGTTACCCACCAATTGAACAGACGATTTTACAAAAAATAAGGTCCCAATCACCTATGCAGAGCAGGGGTTTGAATACGGCAAAATTGCTAAAACGTCACTTGACAATGTAACAGATTATTTTTTGCAATTTAGGTCCCTGTCACCTATGCAGAGCAGGGGTTTATTCACGGCAAAAATGGTAAAATGTCACCCAAGAATGTAACAGACGAATTAGTGAAATGTATTTCCTTGTCCAGTAGGTAGAGCAGGGGTATATCACAGACAAAAATTGGTGAATTTCACCTGACTATGTAACAGACAAATTAGTGACATTTATTAACCTGTCCACTAGATAGAGCTATATATCACAGCCACAAATTGGTGAATGTCACCCAACTATGTAACAGAAAAATTTGTGAGATTTATTAACCTATTAGGTAGAGCAGGGGTATATCACAGCCAAAAGTTAGTAAATGTCATCCGACTATGTAACAGAAAAATTTGTGAAATTTATTAACCTGTCCACTAGGTAGAGCAGGGGTATATCAAAGCCAAAAATTTGTGATATGTAACTCAAAAATGTATCAGACAAATGAGTGAAATGACTTAAAATAAAATATGTAAAAATTAACAAAAAATTATCTTTCTGTATGAGGTGGAGGTCCATATGGAGTAGGAAGTTAAGGAGGCGGTGGACGTAGTGGTGTAGGTGGAAGTGGCGGTGGAGGAGGACGAGGTAGCCAACACTGTTTTTTTTTTTTTTTGTTATTTAAAAAAATAAATTAAAAATAAATAAGGGTACACCCCAAAAGAGTGGGAAAAATAAAAAAAATACAACAATGAGCAATTGCGCTGTAGTATAACAATGGTTAGGCAAGGCCAATATACATGTCTATTCTGTACAAGGTACAGACAAGTCCTGTGGGATCAATGCCTGGTCCATTTTAATGAAAGTGAGCTTGTCCACATTGGCTGTGGACAGGTGACTGCGCTTGTCTTTGATAAGGCCCCCTGTCATGCTAAACACACGTTCAGACAATACACTGGCTACAGGTCAGGTCAGCAGCCCCAAGGCATAAAGGGCAAGCTCATGCCATGTGCCCAATTTGGAGACCCAGAAGAAGTTGTAGGGGGCAGACCCATCATTCAGTACTTGTAGGCATGTGCACACATACTGCTCCACCATGTTGGTAAAATGCTGCCTCCTGCTAAGATGTTCCATATTAGCTGGTGGTGCTGGTTGTTGTGGCGTGCTGACAAAGCTTTTCCACTTTTCGGCCATGCTAACCCTGCCCTCTAAGGTGCTGGCAGTGCCCAAGCTGCGTTGTCGACCTCTTCCTCCTCATCTGCCTTTGCCTTGTGCTTCCACTGTGCCCCCGCTGTCAGATGAGAATGCCACCAGCAGCACGACTACCAGTGTGCGCTTGTACTCTCGCGTCTTGCGATCACGCTACAGTGACGGAATGAAGGATGGTATGTTGTTCTAGTAATGGGGATTGAGCAGCGTGGCCACCCAGTAATCAGCACAAGTTAGAATGTGGGTAACTCGGCGGTCATTGCGGTGACACTGCAGCATGTAATCACTCATGTGTGCAGGGCTGCCCAGAGGCGACATAAAGCTTTCCTCTGTGGGAGGTGTATCGTCTGTGTCCTCTGTATCCCCCCAGCCAGGCCATGAGCTAGCTTGGGTGCCACCCTGCTGTGAACACGGTTCCTCCTGCTCCATCTCCTCCTCCTCCTCATCCTCCACTTTGTCATCCTCCAGAACTGTGCCCTGGCTGGACAATTGTGTTCCTGGCGTTTGTGGGTGCAGGAACCCACCCTCGGAGACACTTGTGAATGACTGGTCGGAAACCCTATGAAATAATCCCTCTTTCTCCCCCTCGTCCTGTGCCACATCCTCTTTAATCATCGCCAGCAGTGTTTTTTCGAGGAGGCATAGAAGTGGGATAGTAATGCTGAGAACTGCGTTATTGGCACTGGCCATGTTGGTGGAGTACTTAAAACAGCGCAACAAGCAACAGGTCTCGCATGGAGGCCCAGTCATTGGAGGTCTGGCCAGCATGCGCAAGGTGGAGTTCCACCTTGTGGGCATGTCGCATATGAGGCAGTGAGTGGGAAGGCCGAAGTTACGCTGCAGCGCCGACAGGCGAGCAGCAGCAGGGTGAAAACGCCGAAAGCGCGCACAGACGGCCCGCACTTTCTGTAGCAGCTCTGACATATCGGGGACATTTTTAAGGAACCTCTGCACATGCGCCAGGCAAGGGATGTGCGCCAAACCGGCTAGTCCCAGAGCTGCTACGAGATTTTGCCCATTATCGCACACTACCAGGCCGGGCTTGAGGCTCACTGGCACCAATCACTCATCGGTCTCTTGTTCAAGGTAGGGCCACAGCTTCTGCGCGGCGTGGAGTTTGTCCCCTAAACAGATACGTTTTTAAACTGCCTGCTGTCATTTATCCCTATCTATGCTGAAGTTGGTGGTGAAGGTGTTACGCTGACTGGATGAGGAGCCGGTATAGGATGAGGAAGCGGAGTAGGAGGAGGAAGCAACAGGAGGCAAACTGAAGCGCCCTGCAATCCTCGGTAGTGGAAGGACATGCGCCAAACTGCTATCCGCCTCAGGCCCAGCCGCCACTGCACTTACTCAGTGTGCTGTTATGGAGATATAACTTCCCTAACCATGCTTACTGGTCCACAAATCGTTGTTAGGTGGACCTTGCCACAGATGGCATTGCGCAGTGCACACCTGATTTTTTCCCCCACTTGGTTGTGCAGGAAAGGGATAGCATGCCTGGAAAAGTAATGGCGGCTGGCACGACGTACTGTGTGACAGCCACCGCTAAAAGGCTTTTAAAGCTCTCCGTCTCCACCAGACGGAATGACAGCATTTCAAAGGACAGTAACTTTGAAATGCTGGCATTCAGTGCCAGGGATCGCGGGTGGGTAGGGGGATACTTCCTCTTCCGCTCCAGTGTTTGGGAGATGGAGAGCTGAACGCTTCCTTGGGTGTTGCTGGCAGATCCTCTGTCACAATCGTTCCTGAGGTGGATGAAGAGGCCAAGACTGCAGCAGAAGAGGAAGCAGGAGGAGCCAGAGACCTTTCTTGGTTTTTGAGGTGTCTACTCCACTGCAGCTCGTGCTTTGTGCTTAGATGCCTGGTCATGCAGGTTGTGCCCAGGTTGAGAACATTTATGCATCGCTTCAGGCTCTGATTGCACAGCGTGCAAACCACTCATGTCTTGTCATCAGAACATTGATGAACTGCCACGCCAGCTCCTTGCAGCTGGCTTTGGTGTGCTCAGTCCCTTGCTGCGATGGGCAGTAGCAGGCATACTGTCTAGGAAACAGCCACTGCTCTTTTGCACCCTGCTCCCTCTTCTGCTGTGCTGGTGGCTCTGTGCGACCACCGCCTCTTCCTCCAAACTATACAGGTCACTTGCATGACCTTGATTACATGTGGGGTCGAGGACCTCATCGTCCTCCACATCATCTTCAACTCAGTCTTCACCCCTGCCCTCCTTGTTGGTCTGCACACTTTAAAAAGCCACAGAGCTGTTGGCACCTGTGTTTTGTCATCATCCGAGACGTGCTGCGGTGGTCCTCCCATGTACTAATCTTGAAACATAAGTGGTTGGGCATCGGTGCACTCAATCTCTTCCACTTCTAGGGCAGGGCTAGGTTGATGGCCCTGAGAAATCCTGATAGCAGAGTCATCAAAAAGCAGAAGAGATTTCTGCATGACTTGGGGCTCAGACTGCTTGGCTGATTTGCAAGGGGGTGAGGTGAAAGACTGATGGACATCGGCTGCAGGTGCCAACTCTGATCTTTGAGCTGGAGACTGGGTGGAAGACAATGTAAAGGAACTGGAGGCACTGTCAGCAACCCAATCTACTATCGCCTGTACTTGTTCTGGCCTCACCATTTGTAGAGCTGCATTAGGCCCAACCAAATACTGCTGAAGGTTCTGTCGCCTACTCGCACCTGAGGAAGGTGTTTCACTTGTGCGTGTAGCTGGCACAGATCGACCACCTCCTCTCCCTGCAACAGGAGCTCCATCAGCAGCACCACGACCGGGGCCAGGTCCCTTATTTGACGCTCTCCTCATATTTCTTAAATTTAGGATCTTGCCCAAAATGGGTGTTTTTCAATAACAGACTAGAACAACAGTATTTATCGTGTGTATCTCACACTGACAGATGCAGCCAAGGCCGCAAATGTTGCATTTGGCCCAAAATTGGTGTTTTTTTAAAATAACAGAATAGAACAGCAGTATCTAACATGTGTATCTCACACTGACAGATGCAGCCAAGGCCGCAAAATTTGTATTTGGCCCAAAATGGGTGTTTTTTTTTTAAATAACAGAATAGAACAGCAGTATCTAACGCGTGTATCTCACACTGACAGATGCATCTAAGGCTGGAAAATTCTGTATTTTGCCCAAAATTGTTTTTTTTTTTAAACCCAGAATAACATTGCTGTATTTTAAGTTTGTATCTCAAACTGACAGATGCAGCCAAGGCCGCAAATTTTGTATTTGGCCCAAAATGGGTGTATTTTTAATAACAAAATTGAACAGTATTTGGCCCAAATTGTTTTTTTTAAATAACAGAATATGACAGCAGTATCTAACACTTGTATTTTACACTGACAGATGCAGCAAGGGATGTATAATTTAGTATTTGGCGCAAAAAGGGTATTTTTAAAACACAGAAAATTTTTGCTGTATTTCAAGCTTAAATTGCACACTAATGTGGCATAGGCCCCAGAGGGACGGTATTGTCAAAAATGGGTGTTTTTTAAAACCAAAAAATGATTGCTGTATTTCAACCTTGTAATTAAAAATGATAGATGCAGCAAACACCGCAAAATTAGTTTCTTTCCCTAAATGGGTGCTCTTTTAATAACAGAATATGACAACAGTATATAACGCTTGAATTTCACACTAACAGATGCAGCAATGGCTGAAAAATTTAGCATTTTGCCCAAATTTTTTAAAATCCTGAAAATTATTGCTGCATTATTAGCTTAAAGGGAACCTGTCATGTGGATATTTGATTATAATCTTACTAAATTATATACAATCATTATTACTAAAAAGTGCCTTAGATGTATTCACTTACTGGTGTGACAGACGGTTACCTCATAATATATACACAAAGATGCTGAATGCCGCATGCTAATGAGCTGATTTGAGTCCAGCGTGATGTCAATGAGTCCAGCGTATATTTAATTCAGAGCTATAGCCACTCCCCTGCCTACCTGCTGCTGATTCATATGGAAAAAAAACTGTCATTCAGCAGCAGGTAGGCAGGGAGTCAGGAGCTCAAGAATATTCATTTATCAGTTGGAGCTTTTCAATACAAGATGTTGGCAGATTGACTGGGTCAATTAAAAAAAGCGACCTAGCATTTTGCTAAGAGAATGAGTAAATTATTTATGTTGCCCTTAGGACACCATAAAACTGGTGACAGGTTTCCTTTAAATTGCACACCAACTAATGCGGCATAGGCCCCAGATGGAGGGTATTGCCAAAATGGGTGTTTTTAAAACCCAGAAAATGATTGTAGTATTTCAAGCTTAAATTGCACACAGACAAATGCTGCAAAGGCTACAGGTGTAGAGTATTGCCAAAAATTGGTGATTTTTTTAAATCCAGAATATAATTGCAGTATTTCAAGCTTCTATTTGACTGTCACAAATGCACATATGCTGTGTTGGTGCACAGAACTTGCATAAAATGGCCGCCGCTGCCCATCTAATTAACAGACGTATAAAAGTTATTTTTCTGTGTCACTGGGCTCAGGGCAGGGTTAAAAGATTGTGCACTGCACCCACAAAACACAATCTAGGTAGATCGCTGAGTTAACAAACACTTCAGATTAAAGATTCTGTCCTATTCTCTCTCTACAGCAGCAGCAGCATCCTATCCCTACACTAATCAGAGCAGAGTGACGTGCAGCGACACGTGACTCCAGCTTTTATAGAGGCTGGGTCACATGCTGCACTGGCCAATCACAGCCATGCCATTAGTAGGCATGGCTGTGATGGCTTCTAAGGGCACACGAGTTAAACACTTGTTGATATGCTGCTCTACAGCATTTCAAAAAGCGCCTCTAACTTACCGAACACCGTTCGCTCAACCCTAGTAATAAAGCAATTTTCTCAGTGAAACTTGTTTGAACTACAGGCTCTGATGCAGCGCTACCCTGCACTAAAGCATATGTGAAAATGCAATTTTTTGGAAGTGATATGTAATGTCTTTAGAACTAGATGCTATTATGTAGTAATGCCTTCAGTGAAACAGTTATAATTTGCACTACTGATGTGAAATATGTATGCTACTGTATTCTTCCCACTTGTCATCTTGCAGCAATGTATTTAGTAACACAGCTGTGATAATAGCATCATGTAAAATACAGATTTTTTATTTATTTTTTAAGAATAATGTGTTTACTAAAACACAATCATAATTTGTGTTATTAATAAGAAATGCATTTGCTACTATATCCTATCCACCCATCATATTGCTGGAATGTTGACATATTCAGACATGGCTTGGATAATGGCACTATGATTGCCGTATTATCTTTGCAGTAAAATATTAAACACTTTTTTTACAGTAAGATATGTTCACTAAAACTCGGGTGTGACAATGCAATATAGTTGCAGCAATGTGAAACGTCTTTTGAACTAAACACTGATGCAGTAATGCCTTCAGTCACATGGTTACAATTTGTACAAAACTGATGTGAAATGATGTGAAATGTAAAAAAGATACATAGAAACTAGTTTATATTACAAAAAGGGTCAATTTCTCAGTTTTTTCAAGAGTTCCATTTGTATGGAAGTGTAGAAAGTCAAGAAAAAGCCTGTTTTTGAACAGGCTCTGTGTCAGCCTCTAAGCCAATAAGGGCAAGCCCCCCCCCCCCCCCCCCAATTCCTCCCAGTGTCATGTGACCATCCTTCTTCTTCCCTTCTGGTTTTCTCCACCATAATGACTGTAAAATTATGCTGCAGTCTTTTTTATGTGGTTTGTCCAAAGCAAATCAGGAAAGCTTCAGATTCCTTTGGCAGACAATTTTTTGTGAAATTCAGAACTAATTTGGTTTGTCACAAATCAATTTGATCATCCTTAAAATTAAGCAAAGGGTATGCATACTTATGTCAGCGTACTAGTGCAACAGATTTTGTTTCCACGTTGTTATTATGTGGTATTGACTGCATAATGATGAGGGAAAATTGTGATCTTTTTTTTTTTCGGTAGCACAAGGCTACAACATAACAAAATGTGAAAAAGTAAAGGGTCTGTAGACTTTCTAAATGCACTGTAATGCATTAATGCATTATTCACATGTCAGTTTTTTGGTCAGTGCACACTATTATTCATCAGAGGTGGCCACTGTATCTCTAGCATATAGCCTAGTTAATTGAAGGTCCCTTGAAGAACCAATATATCCTAGGCACTGGAGAAATCCTTCGGGACGTTTGGGGATCCAACCAGTGGAAGTTGGGCACAACTAATAGGGTTAATTTTAAGGGGTGAGAAAATGTGTAGGGAAAAGTGGCTGCACCTGCTAGGAGAACAATGGTGTGGTGCTCACTCCCTTGTGACCCGCCCCGATGTTGCAGAATATAATTAGTATGACAAAGCTAAATTAGGGTGGAGGGCACTCAACTATCTGGGATGTTCGTATGTACACAATAAGGTGGATTAGTGCAGGTGTGAATGAATCAAGTAGATACAGTTGTATATTTAAAAAGGAGTAGTATAAACATTTATATAAAAATGAGTGGATGGTACAAGGATGTATATAAAAATATTTGGTGTATATAAAAATAAATGTGGAAAAAATGTAGAAATAAATAAATAAATAAAAAGATGAAAATTATTAAACATAAAAGATTGCTTAACAAAAAACTTTTTACGATTATTTTTTTACAATAAAACATTTTTTTTACAACATAATTTTATATATTTTTTTTCTACAAATTCTCTTACAATTAATAATTCTCTATGACAACAATTTACCACAAGAATTGACCATAAGAACCCACAATAACACTTACCTACACATCCATCCGGGTCATCCCTCTGGGAAGGCATGCTTGATCAAATATGATGGCTAAAATCAGAGAAAACAGATATATCGATAAAGATTCTAAAATTGTTCACAGGCACACACAATATATAGAATAAGTAGAACATCCCAAGAAATTCCCCATACTCGCCATCACGCATCCCCATTCAGGGGCTTCTACATTATGATGAACATCCTGTAGGTCCTCACATTATATATTTTTTATACACTTGTCTATATACATAAAATTCTCCATAAATCCCTTTCTATATTTCTTACCCTTACCATCAAGAGCCCTCATGCACACATACATGTGCACAATAAATACACACATATAAAAATCACAACAAAAATCCCCAAAATTTGGGAAACATTACCAAATAAAACACAACAAAACCGTACCCTAACCTTAGCCCCCACACTATGTGGATAGGTGTGTGTACACACACAAATATATGAAGATTATCCAAACCAGCGGTAATACACTCACATATTGAAAGACAGTTTCCATGAAAAGAACACATTAAAACCGCACTCTGAACCAGCTCCTTATCCCAGCGCATGATCACAAATCTAATCACATCCAAAAATCACATGACCTCACCTTGAACACACCCCCTTCTGATGCACATGATCCAATCACCTGACCAGAACACCCCCCTTCTGATGAATATGATCCAATCACCTGACCAGAACACTACACTCACAATGACAATTTAAAAAAAAAACACCTATCTTTCCATAACATAGGTTTGCTCAAGGGACTATGTCCCCATGCCGCACTATGGAGCATTGCCGCAACACCATTATGGAATATCGCTTAAACACCAATTAAATCCAACACCTGGGAAATCATAACCACGCCCCCTTCCTTCCGTCATCAGGAACCCCTTACAAGCCGAGAGAATTCACTATGCTGCAGGCAACTGAAGAAGAAACATCCTGTTTCGAAACTCGTCTGGTTCCCCTGCAGCAGCGCAAGGATTATTGCCCTCTCAAAGAAGAGCGGACATCTATCCCTGGATCCAAATAACCATATGGGCTGAAACAGTGCTACTCCCGCCTGCTCTCCTCAAACAAGCCCATCGCCCGCCCTCGTAGGATGCCACGAGTGGACCTGGTGAGTATAAAGGGCGTCTCTATTTACCTGCACTACGGAATACCGTGATTGTGGCAGCATTACAACAATACGGGTAAGGTTTTAACTATGTTCCTCAACATATGGTTACATTTACATCTGTGTAAATTCCATAAAATAAGAAGAACTCACATGGTGAAACAGCCATATTGAACAATAATCACGGCTGCACATTGCAATAGAGGCAGCACATACCCTGTTGCAACATTTACCTACAAGCAGGAGGATCCCTTGGTATACACCAAGAACGCTGCCACCCAACAGGAAATAAGAAGAAATAATAACATTATTACAGGCAGCACTACAAGTGCCAGCAATCACAATAACTTTTGATCCCATACTGGATCTTATCTAGACATTTGGAATAACATTTGGAATAACCGGATCCTACCCCGGACATTGAACTTACTATTATTTATTGTAATACACATCTTTAATATTTTTTTTATCTTTTTATTTTTAATTTAATTATTTAGTTATTTTTTTGTTTTTTTTCTACATTTATTTTTATATACACCAAATATTTTTATATACATCCTTTGGTACCATCCACTCATTTTTATACTAATAAACTACCCCTTTTTAAATATACAACTGTATCTATTTGACATTCACACCTGCACTAATCCACCTTAATTTTAGGGGTATTGAGGAATATTCCACAAAGAAGTGGGGTTGTCTCTTTCGAAGCGGGTGCTCCTCTTGTAGGTAGGGATAGTGAAGGGACATGCTAGGATAGTATACTTGACTTCACAATGGATCCCATTTCTCTCTAAGAACCTCTGGCGGTAAAAAGCTTAATTGGGTACAATTATGAATATATTCATTTTTTTGAATATTCGTAATATTCTAAAACAAGAATATATAGCAATATAGCAAATATTAGAAAAAAAATAAACGAATATAGAGCAATTTAGCTAATATGGTGCTATAATTTTTTTTTATAGTTGTAATTTTTTTCCAATCTGAACAATCAGAAAAAAATTACAACTATTAGACAAAGAAGATTATAGCACTATATTAGCTAAATTGCTCTATATTATTTTTTTCCTAATATTCACTATATTGCTATACATTCTTGTTTTTGAATATTACGAATATTATAAGAAACAAATATATTAGTTTTTAAGAATATTAGTCTTGTTTCACTTTGGCATACTCCTCCCCGAAAAGGGTCCCCATCACCATGGGAATGCTGGGAGTTAGAATATACCATCGGATCTGAGTTTTCACAATCTCATTGATTCTCATTCCGAAAATTTGCATTACAAAAATTCACAATCAACACTACTCCTAAAGTCAAAGATATTGCAACCTTCTCATTGGCCCACAAGCTAGAGGCAGGGAGGGATCATGTGTACTGATTAAAAAAAATCTTGAATATTCCAAATTACGAATATACACTCACCTAAAAAGAATTATTAGGAACACCTGTTCTATTTCTCATTAATGCGATTATCTAATCAACCAATCACATGGCAGTTGCTTCAATACATGTAGGGTTGTGGTCCTTGTCAAGACAATCTCCTGAACTCCAAACTGAATGTTGAATGGGAAAGAAAGGTGATTTAAGCAATTTTGAGCGTGGCATGGTTGTTGGTGCCAGACGGGCAGCTCTCAGTATTTCACAATCTGCTCAGTTACTGGGATTTTCACGCACAACCATTTCTAGGGTTTACAAAGAATGGTGTGAAAAGGGAAAAACATCCAGTATGCGGCAGTCCTGTGGGCGAAAATGCCTTGTTGATGCTAGAGGTCAGAGGAGAATGGGCCGACTGATTCAAGCTGATAGAAGAGCAACGTTAACTGAAATAACCACTCGTTACAACCAAGGTATGCAGCAAAGCATTTGTGAAGCCACAACACGCACAACCTTGAGGCGGATGGGCTACAACAGCAGAAGACCCCACCGGGTACCACTCATCTCCACTACAAATAGGAAAAAGAGGCTACAATTTGCACAAGCTCACCAAAATTAGACTGTTGAAGACTGGAGAAATGTTGCCTGGTCTGATGAGTCTCGATTTCTGTTGAGACATTCAAATGGTAGAGTCCGAATTTGGCGTAAACAGAATGAGAACATGTATCCATCATGCCTTGTTACCACTGTGCAGGCTGGTGGTGGTGGTGTAATGGTGTGGGGGATGTTTTCTGGGCACACTTTAGGCCCCTTAGTGCCAATAGGCCATCGTTTAAATGCCATGGGCTACCTGAGCATTGTTTCTGACCATGTCCTTCCCTTCATGACCACCATGTGCCCATCCTCTGATGGCTACTTCCAGCAGGATAATGCACCATGTCACAAAGCTCGAATCATTTCAAATTGGTTTCTTGAACATGACAATGAGTTCACTGTACTAAAATGGCCCCACAGTCACCAGATCTCAACCAAATAGAACATCTTTGGGATGTGGTTGAACAGGAGCTTTGTGCCCTGGATGTGCATCCCTCAAATCTCCATTAACTGCAAGATGCTATCCTATCAATATGGGCCAACATTTCTAAAGAATGCTATCAGCACCTTGTTGAATCAATGCCACATAGAATTAAGGCTGTTCTGAAGGAAAAAGGGGGTCCAACATCGTATTAGTATGGTGTTCCTAATAGTTCTTTAGGTGAGTGTATATCGCTATATTCTAAATATTTGCGAATTCTTAAAGTGCCAAAATTTGCCATAAAAATTTGCAATTCAAATATTTTGTGATCAACACTAGTCATCACCCAAGAAACCAAATCCTGGCTGTCTTCTCACCAACTAGAGATCGAAACCATGGTCACTGATAACGGGAATAACATTCTGTCTGTGCTGCGTCAGGGAGGGCTAACCCATGCGTCCTGCATGGTGCATGGTTCAATCTTTTTGTCACCAGGTTCCTGAAATCTTCTATTAAACTGCAAGATATCTTGAAAATGTCACGGAAACTGTGTATGCACTTCAGCCACTGTTACCATGCAAAAACATGCCCTACTTGAGCTGCAGAATGGTGTTCACCAACATTACCTCATATGCAATGTTTCCACTAGTTGAAACTCCACACTCCACATGTTAGACCAACTGTATGAGCAGAGTATGTGACCCATTTCTTTATGATGCAGATCGAAAGGGCTACTCCCCAGTGTAACGTTGACGTTCGATAGTGGCAGCTCATGCATGACACCTGCTGTTTGCTCAGGCCCTTTGAGGAGGCCACTTTCTCAGTCAACAGGATTATGGGGCGAATGATGTCATTATCCTCCCTTACATCCTGGAGGGGATGCTAATAAATCTGACTGGCGAGCAGACAGAATATGTGTCGTCTACATCTCATGAGCACCTGAGCCCTGTGGAAGCTGAACTGGTACAGGAAAAGGAAGTGGACATAAAAACTCAGGAATTCTATACAGACCTAAGTGGTTTATCTGGCCAAGTGACAGGAGAGGAGCAGGAGGAGCTATAAGGTGGTAAAAAAGACACATATTTTGGTGCAATACAGGCAACTTCACATTTTAGCAGGTCTGACTACATGTATGTATGGACAGCAGAACCTATCAGCTACACTATATCACGCTCTAACCTTTACTGACTATCTCCCATTAACTATCTGTATTGTTTATATGTGCTAAACATCTAATGTAATGAATAGAGTTGAGCGAACACCTGGATGTTCGGGTTCGAGAAGTTCGGCCGAACTTCCCGGAAATGTTCGGGTTCGGGATCCGAACCCGACCTGAACTTCGTCCCGAACCCGAACCCCATTGAAGTCAATGGGGACCCGAACTTTTCGGCACTAAAAAGGCTGTAAAACAGCCCAGGAAAGGGCTAGAGGGCTGCAAAAGGCAGCAACATGTAGGTAAATCCCCTGCAAACAAATGTGGATAGGGAAATGAATAAAAATAAAAATAAAATAAATAAAAATTAACCAATATCAATTGGAGAGAGGTCCCATAGCAGAGAATCTGGCTTCACGTCACCCACCACTGTAACAGTCCATTGTCATATATTTAGGCCCCGGCACCCAGGCAGAGGAGAGAGGTCCCATAACAGAGAATCTGGCTTCATGTCAGCAGAGAATCAGTTTCATGTCATAGCAGAGAATCAGGCTTCACGTCAGCCAAAACTGGAACAGTCCATTGTCATATATTTAGGCCCCGGCACCCAGGCAGAGGAGAGAGGTCCCATAACAGAGAATCTGGCTTCATATCAGCAGAGAATCAGTCTTCATGTCATAGCAGAGAATCAGGCTTCACGTCAGCCAAAACTGGAACAGTCCATTGTCATATATTTAGGCCCCGGCACCCAGGCAGAGGAGAGAGGTCCCATAACAGAGAATCTGGCTTCATGTCAGCAAAGAATCAGTCTTCATGTCATAGCAGAGAATCATGCTTCACGTCACTCACCACTGTAACAGTCCATTGTCATATATTTAGGCCCTGGCACCCAGGCAGAGGAGAGAGGTCCCGTAACAGAGAATCTGGCTTCATGTCAGCAGAGTATCAGTCTTCATGTCATAGCAGAGAATCATGCTTCACGTCACCCAACACTGGAACAGTCCATTGTCAGATATTTAGGCCCAGGCACCCAGGCAGAGGAGAGAGGTCCCGTAACAGAGAATCTGGCTTCATGTCAGCAGAGAATCAGTCTTCATGTCATAGCAGAGAATCATGCTTCATGTCACCCAACATTCAAAGAGTCCATTGTCATATATTTAGGCCCCGGCACCCAGACAGAGGAGAGGTTCATTCAACTTTGGGTTGCCCCGCAATATAATGGTAAAATGAAAATAAAAATAGGATTGAATGAGGAAGTGCCCTGGAGTACAATAATATATGGTTAAGGGGAGGTAGTTAATGTCTAATCTGCACAAGGGATGGACAGGTCCTGTGGGATCCATGCCTGGTTCATTTTTATGAACGTCAGCTTGTCCACATTGGCTGTAGACAGGCGGCTGCGTTTGTCTGTAATGACGCCCCCTGCCGTGCTGAATACACGTTCAGACAAAACGCTGGCCGCCGGGCAGGCCAGCACCTCCAAGGCATAAAAGGCTAGCTCTGGCCACGTGGACAATTTAGAGACCCAGAAGTTGAATGGGGCCGAACCATCAGTCAGTACGTGGAGGGGTGTGCACACGTACTGTTCCACCATGTTAGTGAAATGTTGCCTCCTGCTAACACGTTGCGTATCAGGTGGTGGTGCAGTTAGCTGTGGCGTGTTGACAAAACTTTTCCACATCTCTGCCATGCTAACCCAGCCCTCAGAGGAGCTGGCCGTGACACAGCTGCCTTGGCGACCTCTTGCTCCACTTCTGCCTTGGCCTTGGGCTTCCACTTGTTCCCCTGTGACATTTGGGAATGCTCTCAGTAGCGAGGCTACCAACGTGCGCTTGTACTCGCGCATCTTCCTATCACGCTGCAGTGCAGGAAGTAAGGTGGGCACATTGTCTTTGTACCGTGGATCCAGCAGGGTGGCAACCCAGTAGTCCACACACGTTAAAATATGGGCAACTCTGCTGTCGTTGCGCAGGCACTGCAGCATGTAGTCGCTCATGTGTGCCAGGCTGCCCAGAGGTAAGGACAAGCTGTCCTCTGTGGGAGGCGTATCGTCATCGTCCTGCGTTTCCCCCCAGCCACGCACCAGTGATGGGCCCGAGCTGCATTGGGTGCCACCCCGCTGTGACCATGCTTCATCCTCATCCTCCTCCACCTCCTCCTCATCCTCGTCCTCCTCATCCTCCAGTAGTGGGCCCTGGCTGGCCACATTTGTACCTGGCCTCTGCTGTTGCAAAAAACCTCCCTCTGAGTCACTTCGAAGAGACTGGCCTGAAAGTGCTAAAAATGACCCCTCTTCCTCCTCCTCCTCCTCCTCCTGGGCCACCTCCTCTTCCATCATCACCCTAAGTGTTTTCTCCAGGAGGCATAGAAGTGGTATTGTAACGCTGATAACGGCGTCATCGCCACAGGCCATGTTGGTGGAGTACTCGAAACAGCGCAACAGGGCACACAGGTCTCGCATGGAGGCCCAGTCATTGGTGGTGAAGTGGTGCTGTTCCGCAGTGCGACTCACCCGTGCGTGCTGCAGCTGAAACTCCACTATGGCCTGCTGCTTCTCGCACAGTCTGTCCAGCATGTGCAAGGTGGAGTTCCACCTGGTGGGAACGTCGCATATGAGGCGGTGAGCGGGAAGGCCGAAATTACGCTGTAGCGCAGACATCCGAGCAGCGGCAGGATGTGAACGCCGGAAGCGCGATCAGACGGCCGGCACTTTATGCAGCAGCTCTGACATGTCGGGGTAGTTGTGAATGAACTTCTGCACCACCAAATTCAGCACATGCGCCAGGCAAGGGATGTGCGTTAAACCGGCTAGTCCCAGAGCTGCAACGAGATTTCGCCAATTATCACACACCACCAGGCCGGGCTTGAGGCTCACCGGCAGCAACCACTCGTCGGTCTGTTGTTCTATACCCCGCCACAACTCCTGTGCGGTGTGGGGCCTGTCCCCCAAACATATGAGTTTCAGAATGGCCTGCTGACGTTTACCCCAGGCTGTGCTGAAGTTGGTGGTGAAGGTGTGTGGCTGACTGGATGAGCAGGTGGAAGAAGAGGAGGAGGAAGCTGAGTAGGAGGAGGAGGAAGGACGTGCGCCAAACAGCTCTCCGCCTGGGGCCCAGCTGCCACTACATTTACCCAGTGTGCAGTTAGGGAGATATAGCGTCCCTGGCCGTGCTTAATGGTCCACGTATCTGTGGTTAGGTGGACCTTGCCACAGATGGCGTTGCGCAGTGCACACTTGATTTTATCGGATACTTGGTTGTGCAGGGAAGGCACGGCTCTCTTGGAGAAGTAGTGCCGGCTGGGAACAACATACTGTGGGACAGCAAGCGACATGAGCTGTTTGAAGCTGTCTATGTCCACCAGCCTAAATGATAGCATTTCATAGGCCAGTAGTTTAGAAATGCTGGCATTCAGGGCCAGGGATCGAGGGTGGCTAGGTGGGAATTTACGCTTTCTCTCAAATGTTTGTGAGATGGAGAGCTGAACGCTGGCGTGTGACATGGTTGAGATGCTTGGTGACAGAGGTGGTGGTTGTGTTGGTGGTACATCCTCTGTTTGCTGGGCGGCAGGTGCCAACGTTCCTCCAGAGGCGGAGGAAGAGGCCGAGGCAGCAGCAACAGAAGAGGCCGAGGCGGCAGCAGCAGAAGAGGTAGCAGGGGGAGCCTGAGTGACTTCTTTGTTTTTAAGGTGTTTACTCCACTGCAGTTCATGCTTTGCATGCAGGTGCCTGGTCATGCAGGTTGTGCTAAGGTTCAGAACGATAATGCCTCGCTTCAGGCTCTGATGGCACAGCGTGCAAACCACTCGGGTCTTGTCGTCAGCACATTGTTTGAAGAAGTGCCATGCCAGGGAACTCCTTGAAGCTGCCTTTAGGGTGCTCGGTCCCAGATGGCGGCGGTCAGTAGCAGGCGGAGTCTCTTGGCGGCGGGTGTTCTGCTTTTGCCCACTGCTCCCTCTTTTGCTACGCTGTTGGCTCGGTCTCACCACTGCCTCTTCCTCCGAACTGTGAAAGTCAGTGGCACGACCTTCATTCCATGTGGGGTCTAGGACTTCATCGTCCCCTGCATCGTCTTCCACCCAGTCTTGATCCCTGACCTCCTGTTCAGTCTGCACACTGCAGAAAGACGCAGCAGTTGGCACCTGTGTTTCTTCATCATCAGACACGTGCTGAGGTGGTATTCCCATGTCTTCATCATCAGGAAACATAAGTGGTTGTGCGTCAGTGCATTCTATGTCTTCCACCGCTGGGGAAGGGCTAGGTGGATGCCCTTGGGAAACCCTGCCAGCGGAGTCTTCAAACAGCATAAGAGACTGCTGCATAACTTGAGGCTCAGACAGTTTCCCTGGTATGCATGGGGGTGATGTGACAGACTGATGGGCTTGGTTTTCAGGCGCCATCTGTGTGCTTTCTGCAGAAGACTGGGTGGGAGATAATGTGAACGTGCTGGATCCACTGTCGGCCACCCAATTGACTAATGCCTGTACCTGCTCAGGCCTTACCATCCTTAGAACGGCATTGGGCCCCACCAAATATCGCTGTAAATTCTGGCGGCTACTGGGACCTGAGGTAGTTGGTACACTAGGACGTGTGGCTGTGGCAGAACGGCCACGTCCTCTCCCAGCACCAGAGGGTCCACTAACACCACCACGACCATGTCCGCGTCCGCGTCCCTTACTAGATGTTTTCCTCATTGTTACCATTTACCACAATAAGAAAAACATTATTTGGCCCAATATATTGAATTCAAATTCAGGCCTTTTTTTACAGACACCTAACACTATCTGGCTATCTATTTAGGTACCGTATTACACTAATAAAGGCACAGCAGTAACGACAGATTTAGCTGAATATAAATTTGAGGCCTAGTATTTAGGCGCTGGATGACAGATATACGTTTACGGACAGAATTTGACTTGGAAATGCACGGTAGCGTGTGAAGTTATTGTGGATGACCCTATCAGCACCTTGAATCTAATATACCCTGTTATGGATAGATTTAAAGTAGGCCTGATACAGCAGAAACCACTAATTTAGAGAATTGCTAAGTTGGGAATTGTATTTCAACCCAGAACAAAAACTGTGCTTTGACGGACACTAAATAACTTGACCAGCCTCAGTAATAACCACAGATTTAGATGAATATAAATTTGAGGCCTATTATTTAGGCCGCTGGGTGACGGGTATACGTTTACAGACAGAATTAGACTTGGAAATGCACAGTAGCGTGTGTGTGAAGTTATTGAGAATGACCCTATCTGCACCTTGAATCTAATATACCCTTTTAGGGATAGATTTAAAGTAGGCCTGATACAGCAGAAACCACTAATTTAGAGAATTGCTAAGTTGGGAATTGTATTTCAACCCAGAAAAAAAACTGTGCTTTGATGGACACTAAATAACTTGACCAGCCACAGCAATAACCACTGATTTAGATGAATATAAATTTGAGGCCTATTATTTAGGCGCTGGGTGACAGGTATACGTTTACAGACAGAATTAGACTTGGAATTGCACAGTAGCGTGTGTGTGAAGTTATTGAGAATGACCCTATCAGCACCTTGAATCTAATATACCCTTTTAATGAATAGATTTAAAGTAGCCCTGATACAGCAGAAACCACTAATTTAGGAAATTGCTAAGTTGGGAATTGTATTTCAACCCTGAACAAAAATATATCCTTTGCCAGACAGCAGACAGTATTACAATTGGCTGGCCACAGCTGAAACACCAGATTTAGGGTACTGCTATTTTGGCAATTGTATTTCACCCCTCAATAAAATAGCAAGCACAGCCAAGCCCCTGATGTAGGATATAGCCAAAAAATAACCACACTATTGATGGTTAAATGCACTTGGTGACAGCTTGACCCTGATGTAGGATATAGCCAAAAAATAACCACACTATTACTGGTTAAATGCACTTGGTGACAGCTTGACCCTGATGTAGGATATAGCCAAAAAATAACCACACTATTGATGGTTAAATGCACTTGGTGACAGCTTGACCCTGATGTAGGATATAGCCAAAAAATAACCACACTATTGAAGGTTAAATGCACTTGGTGACAGCTTGCCCCATATGTAGGATATAGCCAAAAAATAACCACACTATTGATGGTTAAATGCACTTGGTGACAGCTTGCCCCTGATGTAGGATATAGCCAAAAAATAACCACACTATTGATGGTTAAATGTACTTGGTGGCAGCTTGTGCTGGTGCACCACAAGACGCAAATTGGCCGCCGATCACCCCAGAAAAAAGTGAATGGAAAACGCTCTGGGCAGCCTAAAAACAGTGAGCAATTGAATAGCAGCAGTTCAATGATCCACAGCTGTAGATCGATCACTGACTTTTTTTTTTGGAGGAGTTAATCACTGCCTAATCTCGCCCTAACAGTCGCAGCTGCAACCTCTCCCTACACTGATCAGAGCAGAGTGACGTGCGGCGCTACGTGACTCCAGCTTAAATAGAGGCTGGGTCACATCCTGCACTGGCCAATCACAGCCATGCCAATAGTAGGCATGGCTGTGACGGCCTCTTGGGGCAAGTAGTATGACGCTTATTGATTGGCTGCTTTGCAGCCTTTCAAAAAGCGCCAAGAAAACGACGAACACCGAACCCGAACCCGGACTTTTACTAAAATTTTCGGGTTCGGGTCCGTGTCACGGACACCCCAAAATTCGGAACGAATCCCTAGTAATGAATAGTCTACTGGCATTACAGTGATTGGCTGGCAGGAACATGTCATCGGGTGCTATATAGCACCCGATGACGCATGTTTGGCTCATTTGGAGTCAGGTAGAGCTGCGCTTAGGAAGGGACAGATAGTGTAGGGAGTGTGATCACAATGTATTTAGTTGAAAAACGTTTCAAAGACCCAAAAGTCCTTTTAAGAACTATTGTGTGTGGTGGCAGCAATATAATATAGCTTTTCCCACCCACCCACAGGCCATAGCACTAAATGCGCACCTTTGAAAATTACTGGGCCTGGAAATGTTGCCATTTAGGCTTGTGGACACTGAGGCCTTCCGCAGCCTGACAGCTGCCACTATTTTTTAAGGTGTGCCATGCCCGCCTTACACCAGCATGTGTCCTGAAACATCACACGTGCCCTGACCAACGCAGTTACTTGGAAGGTCCACTTAACCACGGACACATGGACAAGTGCATTTGGCCAGCGATGCTACATTTCCTTGACGGCACACTGAGTGAACATTGTAGAGGCTGGGGATGAGTCGTACCATGGGATGGCACAGGTCTTACCGACGCTGAGGATTGCTGGCCCTAATTCCCTCAGGGTTTCTGCCAGCACCTACGTTAGTGGCTCCAACCCCCACTTCTCCTCCTCCACTTCCACCTCCGAATTATCCACATGCAGCACCAGTCAGTCATCAGTCTGTAGCTGGAAGCAGTGTAGCACTGCAGTGGGGAAGCATCAACAGGCCGTGCTGAAGCTGATATGCTTAGGGGAAAAACAGCACACCACCGCAGAGCTGTTGCAGGGGATAAGAGACCAGACTAAGCCACTCAACCTATAACCAGGCATGGTTGTGTGTGATAATGACTGTAACTTGGTGGCAGATTTGGAGCTTGGCAAGCTCACACACATCCCATGCCTAGTCCACGTCTTAAACTTAGTGGTTCAGTGGTTTCTCAAAACCTACCCCAATTTGCCTGAGCTACTGGTGAAGGTGCACTGTGTGTGTGCACATTTCCGCAAGTTATCGACAGCTTCCGCTGATCTGGCAATGCTGCAGCAGGGATTGCAATTACCAGATCACCAGCTATTGTGTGACGTGAGCATGCACTGGAACTAAATGTTCCACATGTTGGCCAGGCTTTGTGAGCAGCAGAGGGCAGTAGTGGAATACCAGCTGCAACATGGTTGTCGCCTTTCCAGTCAGGTTCATATAATCAGAAGCGAGGAGTGGGCATGGATGTCTGACCTCTATGATGTTTTGAGAAACTTTGAGGAATCAACACAGATGGTGAGCAGCGATAACGCTGTTATCAGCGTAACCATCCCACTTCTGTGTCTACTCAAACACTCTCTGCTCACAATTAAGGACAACGCTTTGCATGTGGAAGAGCTGGAAATGGGGGAAGAAGACATTACACAGGGTGATAGCCAGACCACCCTCCGTCCGTCTTCTTAGCTCGAATTGGACAATGAAGAGGAGGAGGAGCAGGAGACGGTTGCCTCCGCTACAGAGGATAGTACCCATGGAATTTTAATTCCATCTGTTCAGCGTGGGTGGGCAGAAGAGGAGGAAGAGGATGAGGAGATTGAGAGTGATCCTCCTGATGATGACAGCGAAGTCTTGCCTGTTGGTACTCTGGCACACATGGCTGACTTCATGTTAGGCTGCCTTTCCCATGACCCGTGTATTATACGCATTTCAGACAACACGGATTACTGGGTGTTCACCCCCCCCCCCCCCCCCCCCGCTACAAAGAGAAATTCTTATCTCTCATTCCTCAGGTGGAGAGGACGAGCAAAACAGTGCAATACTAGAAGATCCTTGTTCAAAAATTGCTCCAAAAATGTCCATCTGACTCTTATAAAAATGAACAAGGCCTGGATAGACCCAGACTTCTCGACTCCACCAGAGGAAAGCGGATCAACAAAGGCACTTTAAATATGTTGTTTAATGTACTCATTACACTGTATTCCCATGCCTCCCTTCCACTACAAAAAATAAATAAAAAATATGGTTAAATCTTCCTTTTCTCATCCTCCTCTTCCATCATATAAACATGCTTATTCATATATAATTTTTCACAGGGTCAGCTCACCTGCAGGCCCTTGCATATAATTTTTTACAGGGTTAGCTCACCTGCAGGCCCTCACATATAATGTTTTACAGGGTCAGCTCACCTGCAGGCCCTCACATATAATGTTTTACAGGGTCAGCTCACCTGCAGGACCTTGCATATAATTTTTTACAGGGTCAGCTCACCTGCAGGCCTTTACATATAATGTTTTACAGGGTCAGCTCACCTGCAGGCACTCACATATAATGTTTTACAGGGTCAGCTCACTTGCAGGCCCTTGCATATAATGTTTTACAGGGTCAGCTCACCGGCAGGCCCTTGCATATAATGTTTTACAGCGTGAGCTTACCTGCAGGCCCTCACCTACAATCTTTTACAGGGTCAGATTACCTTCTGATGACGACAGCAAAGTCTTGCTTGTTGGTACTCTGGCACACATGGCTGACTTCATGTTAGGCTGCCTTTCCCATGACCCACTCGTTAAACGTATTTTAGACAACACGGATTACTGGTGGTTCAACCTTCTCGACCCCCGCTACAAAGAGAACTTCTCATCTCTCATTCCTCAGGTGGAGAGGACTAGCAAAACGGTGCTATACCAGAAGGTCCTTGTTGAAAAATTGCTCCAAAGTTGATAGGGCAGACATCCAAAAGGATCGTCGCCGTCACAGGGATGTGCGATCGCCTAGAAGTTATCTAGAGTCAAAGTGGCAGCAGGCCCTCACCTACAAGTCCAGTTTCAGTAGCCAAGAGTCTGGTCAACACAATCTTCAACATGACGGCACACTGGGTGAACTTTGTGGATTCCGGGAGCAAGTCGACTGCTGGTACCAGACTTGCCTTCCAATAGATCCTCGTTAATGGAAAGTGTATTCATTCCAATAACAGGGCCTCTTGTTATTTATCGTCACTACCTCCCCGAGTCGGGAGTAGGTAATTGCCACGCACCTGCTACCTTCCTTGGACGCTTGTGCTTTAATAACTTGATCCACGCTCTCTGGTTGGTTCACAATTAGGAAAAAAAAGAGGCAATGCAACAACAGCCAACCAATTTTCAGTCATTGACCTCTCTTGGATGTGGTAACCATTTCTCTGGCTCCATCTCCGGCATCGAACCCTGATTCCTCATTACCCTTGATCACCATGGTAGGTGGAGAAAAGAACATTGAAAGTTGATAGGGCACACATCCGAATGGAATGTCATCATCACGGGGGCGTGCAATTGCCCAGAGGTTATCTAGAGTCACCAATGCGGCAGCAGGCTCTCGCCCCCAATGTTTTAGAGGGTCATATCAGCAGGCCCTTGCTCCAAATGTTTTTGAGGGTCACCAGCAGGCCATCAATCATAATTTTTTTAAGGGTGTGTATGATGCCTTCCTTTATGTGTAACAAGGGGTGTTTTGGAGTGCTTTTGGCAGCCCTTTTACTTAGTGCATAGGCTTTATGAGTGTAGGAGTCCCACTACCTGAACTATTGTACTACAATGTGAATGAGGCCCTCTATTATGTGATATACAGGTTATATCGGAGTACCTCTTCCTTTAATTTTTGGCAGCACTTGCACTTTATATACAATTAAATATACAGGAAATAATGTTTCTTAACAATTTTTCCTCTAAAATTGTGTTTTGTTTGTTTTTTTGCGTACTATTGTCTGTCTGTAAAAGTGGCGTACTACTCGGACAACATGGTTCCCAACAGTGGCCTGGGAGTCCAAGATGCATCGAGACATCCTCCCCATGCTGTTCCCAAACCATTTCGGCGGTGTTTCCATGAATTTCTGACCTTTTCCTATGAACCAGGAACCCACCCCTCTTCAGAGCACGGGGTGCCTAGTTTAATGCTCGGGTTCTCCCATTGACTTTCATTATACTTCTACTGAGAACCCGAGCATCCCATGTGTTTGGCCAAAGCACCCAAGCACTTTGGCGCTCAATCAACACTAGTAATGACTTACACTGCTGTCTCTCTCAGAACTGCAAAAAAACTGCAGAAAATGGCTGCTGGGGAGTATCTTATATAGTAAGGGGTAGGCAACTTTTCTATTTGTTGCTATGGATGTTGCTAAGCTCAGACAAAGACATTGCAGCCTTCTGATTGGCCCACAAGCAAGAAGCAGGAAGGGATCATGGGTTCAGATGAAAAAAATATCTAGAATATTTGCGAATACGAATATATAGCACTATATTCTAAATATTTTGGAAAAATTCTCGAAGTGGCGATATTCGCAATTAAAAATCGCAATTCGAATATTCACGCCCAACACTAGACCTGACTGACGTTGGCTGTATGCAGTGGAGATAGAGGCAGGGAGTACCTCAAAGTCTCTTGCGCAAATGGCAAGATGCATGCTGAGTTGCTTGCGTAGTGAAAGCTGCATTATCACCATTCGGAAGAGGGATAAATACTGTCTACCCTGTATTGGTCCATAATGGGGACCTTTTGTACATCTTCTGAGAGGGATGATAAACTCAACTACTATCGAGACATGCTGTGTAGTCGGTTGATCGCTGTCTACGCACCCCAAAGCCCATCCTGCTGAAAGTCTAACCCGGGGGATTCTCTGAGCTCACACTCCACTCCAATGACTACTGGAGGGGGGAGGGGGGCAGGAGCTGCACCAACTCCATTGGCCACAACTTAAGTCTTGAGTTTCTAACTTTTCTTCACCTGTCTACTGAATAAACCACCAAGTAGCAGGACTTGGAGCAGAAGCTGAACCAGCAGGTGGAGGCATACTTGGACTGCACCCTGTCAGCCCAGATACAAGATTCCCTGGAATACTGGGCAACCAAACTTGAATAGTGGCCATGTAAGTGTGGTACAACCAGTGTGGCATACAAGCACAGGAACCAGACAGGCGGCAGATTTTACACAACTTTACTTCAGTAATAAAATATATGAATAAAAGTCTGGGTTGTACAGTGACACAATACCAGTCTGTGCAGATCCACAAAACACTGACACCCATCTCACTTCAGCTCCCAACTGCCACCTCTCAATGATAAGAGTCCCAGACTCTCTCAACTGCACTCCAGTAGCTGTGTTGTCTCAACTCTCTCTAGATGCCACTCTCCTTGATGACTCTCCTCTCAGGGCTCTCTCTGCAATCTTTTCAGACTCTTCTCTCATAAATCTCCATAACAGTTCCTCACAGCTCTACGCCCCTTCAGCACCAAGCTCTGTCCCCTCCTTTCTAGTCCTTTCTGCATATATTCTTTCTACGTAGATAGATGCATAATTTAAAACCGACCCCCATTACATATCAAACATAGTAAACAATGGAACACAGGCTATACAAAGAATAGGACAGGCTGCAGTATATAAAACAGACATAGCTAACCCTCTTACAGCCGCAACTGGCAAAGTTTGCCCTGAACAAGCTTTCCTGCCCAGCTAATAGTGTGGCATTAGAGTAAGTGTTTACTGCGGCGTGTGGCATAGTTACCTCTAAGAAAACTCTCCTTCAGCGCAATATGTTGAGAGACTAATCTTTACAAAGATGAATCAGGCCTGGATCAACACGGATTTCCAGACACTGATACAACAGACTTGATCATTCTGACATTAACGATCTAACTGTAGTGTGCTCCCACACCAGAACATTGTGACTAATGTTGAGCGAAATGAAGTTGACAAAGTGGAATTCAATCTGAATTTCAGGAGAAATTCAATTGTCACTAATCTGAATTTCCTTGTGCTCCTTGGTAACAAATCTGATTGTTTTCTAAAATTATGCCGCACATGTTGCAAATTGAAAAAAACAAGCCCGGGTATGGCGGATCACCCATAATACCATACAGCCAGCCAATTAGCAGACAGCCAGCCCCTGTGATATCACATCCCTATAAAGAGCCTCATCCTAACTGGTCTCCCCTAGGGTCCTTGATAGTACAAAAGGCACAAAACCTCAGGTTATAGCTGCAAAACCCAGTCTATATAGACAGCTACAACCTAACTGAGGTTTCTGCATTTTATTTTTTTACTATAAAGGACCCTGTCCTACTTTTTAATAGTTGTATTGAAATAAAGTATTTATTGTTTTTGTTTGAGCGATCTCTTTAGATAGTGATTTATGTACCTCAGGGTCTCTTCAGATACAACATGGTTGCCAAAAACCATTTCAACAAAATCTGCCCTTCAAAAAAACATATGGCACTCCTTCCTTTCTGACTACTGCCATGTGCCCATAAAGCAGTTAACAACCACATATGGGGTGCTTGTATAAGGTGCAGAATAAGAGTAATGTGTACTTAGGTTTATTTTTTTTGTTAACGTTTGCTGTTATAGATTAACATAAAAAATATAAAAAACAGCAAAAAAATCTTGAAATTTCCCCTTCATTTGAATTTAATTATTGTAGAACATCTCAAGGGTTAGCAAAGTTTGTAACATCAGTTTTGAATAATTTGAGAGGTGTAGTTTCTATTTAGGTCCCTCAAAATCAATTTATAACTGAATTGGTGCTTAAAAAAAATGGTTTTGTAAATTTTGAAAAAATGCTTCTAAAAGTGTAAGCCTTCTAATGTTCTAAAAAAAAAATATAACATTTAGAAAATGATTCAAAGATAAACTATTTTATGAGGTATTGCTATCTATCTTAAAAGTATAGAAATTCAAATTTAGACAATTATGAATTGTGAAATGGACTGTGCCACTGCATGTGAACTGCATCTGTGTTGTTCCCATATTCATATGTGCCTGCATTGCTAAGAAAGTTTTAATATATGAACATGAGCCTACAGGAGCACAGGGGAGGCTCTGCTCTCTCTGCAACTGTCGTTCACTCTGCAATTTGATTGACACTTCCAGGCAGTGTAAAAGTGATCACCCCTGACCCTGACTTCTTCTAAAGTCAAAGTGTAATGGTAGCGGCATTTGCAGTGAAAGCTGAGCCTCTAGAAGTAAGGACGACTCACCGTTGCTCCTAGAGGATGATTTGCATATATTTAAACTAAATTTTTCCCAGAAACGCAGGCACATATGAACATGGGACAACACAAATTCCTTCAACTGCTAATCCTAGATGCAACAGGTCAGCCAGTTTCATAGGTAAAAATCTAATGACAGATGCCTTTAACTTAAGCGAGTCAAGCATTTAATATTACATACCGCCCAGCAAGCTTTTTTTTTTTTATGTATATGTATTATTTATAGGTTAACTTTCTCTCAATATAATATGAACTACATAGATGGAATCATAAAATCGTGAAATAAAAAATGTATCTACACTCAAAAAAAAGTTCTAAATTGCTTTCTCACCTTCTCAATTCTGAAACATTTTGATAAGTATTCCTGTTGAATCTACGTGCAGTAAAGTTTATGGTTCTAGAAGTAATATCAAGTAATATTTTAGATTGAAATATTTTATGAGTAGGAAAGAAATTTTTAGCTAAATTTGAAATATAATTTTAGTAGTGCTCGCTAGATAGGAGTCTTTCACTGAGAATCCAATGGTCTACTGTGTTTTCCATGCTACTGTACAGTACTTTTAGATTTAAGATTTTAAATGCTTTTAGATTTAAGGCTCAGTGACTTTATAGTATTATTAGTATTATTAATGTCATGCACATTGAACTATATTAAAATGTTATGAAATTATAAACCACATTGTAATGTTTTGTAAAATTACATATTTCACTGTTTCTGAAAAAAAAATAAAGGCCATATATACCTTTGGGGATTTTTTTATGATTGTGTTTTACTCATTTAGAGCTAAAAATCTTTTTTTCAATTGGTCTTTACAAAAAAAAATTGACACAAAGGGTTAATTTTTTTTCTAGTTGTGTGCATCCTACTTTCACTTGCTGATCATCTGAGGTCATAAAGACTTATTTCAGCCATATTCTTATCGGTACGGTAAGGATTGAGCTTTGAGAAGTCTGATGGAACAGTGAGAAAATTCAGATCCTGCTAGCAGAGCATCTCAGCTCTGTACAAAGAAAATGACTCCATATTTGTAATAAAGATCAATAGAGAAAATTATTTTACCTTTATAATGAGTACAATGCACTGATAACAAATAAATCCCCTTTAACTCATTTAGACCTGTTTGGGCCTTTGAGGGGTTTACAGGATTTTAAAAGGGTTTTCCGAGACTTTAATACTGATTACCTACCCACTGAAAAGTTTATCAGTATCTGATCAGTGGGGGTCCGACATCCTTGACCCCCACCGATCAGATATTTCAGACAGCACTGGCACTCCTATGAGCACAGCAGCCTTCTCCATGCTCACCAAGCACAGCGCTATAAATTGCACAGTGGCTGTGCTTGGTATGGTAGCGGAGCCTCAATCACATAAATGAGGTTGAGCTACTGTAAGGCAATGTGTCATCACTCTCTATCTAGGAAAAGCTGGAGAATGCTGCAGAATGCCAGGTGTTGGACCCCCACCGATCAGATATTGATGACCTATCCAGAGGATAGTTTATCAGTATTAAAGTCTGTGGAAAAAAAATCTTTTATATTGATGACCTATCCTTAGGATAAGCCACCAATATCAGATTAGTGGTGAGTAAGGATGAGTGAACCAGTTTGTAAAAGCCAGGTTCAGTTCCAACTTTGCTATTTTTCGGATAGCAGATAAACACAAATCTTTTCAGGTTAGTTTCGGACAAATCCATTTAAACAGCACATAGCACCATTTTAGTGCACCTTAGGGTAAAAGCACTAGGGAGGAACAAGAAAGGTTCGCACATGTCCCAGAGAGAAAGTGGATGGGGAGCTTGCCCTAATTTGCTTCCAGGCCGACAGACAGCCTGTATGAGCTAATCAGTGTTGCAGCAGGCAGGGAGGTACCCTAGCAAATGAGCCAGACATCATTCTGTGCTGGGCTGTGAATTTGGGTGGTTGGGTCTTACAGTGTCTGCCAAAAAAAAACATCTTACGGACTCGGGATAGTCAGAAATCAATCAAGTATTACATTACAGGGACAGTGAAGGGAAAGGCTAGAATATAAAAATAAATAAAAAAAACAAAAAAAACAAAAACAAAGAAGAATTGTGAGTAGAATAGAAACAAGCAACTAATCTCTCAGGAGTAAGAAGTGATGGGGACCAGGAGCAGTGGCAGTAAAAAGGACAATAGTGGCTCCATGACAGAGTGGCAAGGAGGGGCAGCAGCAGTGGCAGTAAGGCTGCATTCACATCACTGTTTGTTTTTCCCTTCTTCTGATCTATCAGAAGAACTGAAAATAAAAACTGCATTTTGGGAATCTATAAAGCCTCTTTCAGACAGTCAGTATTTGATCAGTAAGTAAAAACCAGGAGTGGTTCCAAAACAAAGATAAAATGCGACAGAAATTTTTGCATCTCTTCTAAGTTTTTGGCTTACAATGACTAATCATCTAAAATAGGCCTTAAGCTCAATTTGCATCTGTTTTGGCCATTTACATCTGAAAAAAGTCCCATATGCAGGACTTAAATGGCATCTTTCAGACATTCAGTATTTTGTCAGTATTTTGCATGAGCATTTCTATCAGTATTTGTAAGTAGAGATGTCGCGAACATAAAATTTTGCAAATGTTCGAGAACAGGCGAACTGCCATTGACTTCAATAGGCAGGCGAATTTTAAAACCCACAGGGACTCTTTCTAGCCACAGTAGTGATGGAAAAGTTATTTCAAGGGGACAAACACCTGGACTGTGGCATGCCGGAGGGGGATCCATGGCAAAACTCCCATGGAAAATTACATAGTTAACGCAGAGTTGGGTTTTAATCCGTAAAGGGCATAAATCACCTAACAATCCTAAAAAATTTTGAACAACGTGGTTTAAAACATCCAGTGTGTGCATACGATCAGGTATGATGTTGTATCAATCTCAGGTAGTGTAAGGGTTACGCCCACTTCACAGACATTGACAGACCAAACTCCCCTTTTAATGCACCGCAAACAACCGCAAACAGTCCATTTGCCCAACCGCAAACTCCCTTCTACGTCCCCAATCTGGGGTCCATTTATTAAATTGATTTTTTGAACGGGGAGATGGTTAAAAAAACGCTGGCTCCCTACCTTTTGTTTGAATCCACGGTCACTGCGTCTGCGAGGTGCAATTTACTGTCACACTCGATATGAGTGGTATTTTCTGTAGTACTATTCTCATCAGTTTAATCTCTGTTACGTCCTTAATCTGGGGTCCATTTATTAAATTGATTTTTCGAACGGGTAGATGGTTAAAAAAACGCTGGCTCCCTCCCTTTTATTCGAATCCAGGGTCACTGCATCTGCGCCGTGCAATTTACTGTCACACCCGATATGAGTGGTATTTTCTGTAGTACTATTCTCATCAGTTTAATCCCTGTTACATCCCCAATCTGGGGTCCATTCATTGAATTGATTTTTCGAATGGGGAGATGGTTAAAAAAATGCTGGCTCCCTCCCCTTTGTTTGAATCCACGGTCACTGCGTCTGCGCCATGCAATTTACTGTCACACCCGATATAAGTGGTATTTTCTGTAGTTCTCTTCTCATCAGTTTAATCACTGTTATGTCCCATATCAGGGATTGCCTTTTGTGAAACAAAATTTAGGCCGGGTACCTTCGACTGCCTTCACAGTGACAGACCAAACTCTGTTACACCAAACTGAATTGATTTTAGGAACCGGGAGATGGAAAAAGCAGCTTGGTCGGTCCTCTTACTCCCAAGTTGGGGCACTGAGCGTGCACAGAGCAATGTGCTGTGACACCCTGACCCAATATGAGTGGTGTCTTAACTAGTACTATTCCTATCAGTGTAATCCCTGTCACGTCCCCTATCTGGGGACTTGTGTTGAATTGATTAACCATTGTCGAATTAACGAACCATTACGACATCCTGAAATAATTTAGTTCTGAGCTCTGTACTTGCTTTGTATTGGAATTGATGGGGATTTTTTAAATTGTCTGCATTATTTCTAATAAACTATTAAGATACTTTATTATGATTTTTTTATTTTATGTATTAAAAACCCATACAACTTAAAAAAAAAAAAAGAAAAGAAAATGTATGTTTTTTTCTATGAAAAATTATCCAGCCGATCGCTTTTAGGCTGATCATAATGAAGCAACAGCCTTATCATCTTGGGTGTGGCAACATTGCCAACACACTCATACCGGGAGTGCAGAATTATTAGGCAAGTTGTATTTTTGAGGATTAATTTTATTATTGAACAACAACCATGTTCTCAATGAACCCAAAAAACTCATTAATATCAAAGCTGAATATTTTTGGAAGTAGTTTTTAGTTTGTTTTTAGTTTTAGCTATTTTAGGGGGATATCTGTGTGTGCAGGTGACTATTACTGTGCATAATTATTAGGCAACTTAACAAAAAACAAATATATACCCATTTCAATTATTTATTTTTACCAGTGAAACCAATATAACATCTCAACATTCACAAATATACATTTCTGACATTCAAAAACAAAACCAAAACAAATCAGTGACCAATATAGCCACCTTTCTTTGCAAGGACACTCAAAAGCCTGCCATCCATGGATTCTGTCAGTGTTTTGATCTGTTCACCATCAACATTGCGTGCAGCAGCAACCACAGCCTCCCAGACACTGTTCAGAGAGGTGTACTGTTTTCCCTCCTTGTAAATCTCACATTTGATGATGGACCACAGGTTCTCAATGGGGTTCAGATCAGGTGAACAAGGAGGCCATGTCATTAGATTTTCTTCTTTTATACCCTTTCTTGCCAGCCACGCTGTGGAGTACTTGGACGCGTGTGATGGAGCATTGTCCTGCATGAAAATCATGTTTTTCTTGAAGGATGCAGACTTCTTCCTGTACCACTGCTTGAAGAAGGTGTCTTCCAGAAACTGGCAGTAGGACTGGGAGTTGAGCTTGACTCCATCCTCAACCTGAAAAGGCCCCACAAGCTCATCTTTGATGATACCAGCCCAAACCAGTACTCCACCTCCACCTTGCTGGCGTCTGAGTCGGACTGGAGTTCTCTGCCCTTTACCAATCCAGCCACGGGCCCATCCATCTGGCCCATCAAGACTCACTCTCATTTCATCAGTCCATAAAACCTTAGAAAAATCAGTCTTGAGATATTTCTTGGCCCAGTCTTGACGTGTCAGCTTGTGTGTCTTGTTCAGTGGTGGTCGTCTTTCAGCCTTTCTTACCTTGGCCATGTCTCTGAGTATTGCACACCTTGTGCTTTTGGGCACTCCAGTGATGTTGCAGCTCTGAAATATGGCCAAACTGGTGGCAAGTGGCATCTTGGCAGCTGCACGCTTGACTTTTCTCAGTTCATGGGCAGTTATTTTGCGCCTTTGTTTTTCCACACGCTTCTTGTGACCCTGTTGACTATTTTGAATGAAACGCTTGATTGTTCGATGATCACGCTTCAGAAGCGTTGCAATTTTAAGAGTGCTGCATCCCTCTGCAAGATATCTCACTATTTTTGACTTTTCTGAGCCTGTCAAATCCTTCTTTTGACCCATTTTGCCAAAGGAAAGGAAGTTGCCTAATAATTATGCACACCTGATATAGGGTGTTGATGTCATTAGATCACACCCCTTCTCATTACAGAGATGCACATCACCTAATATGCTTAATTGGTAGTAGGCTTTCGAGCCTATACAGCTTGGAGTAAGACAACATGCATAAAGAGGATGATGTGGTCAAAATACTCATTTGTCTAATAATTCTGCACTCCCTGTAGAGGTGATGATCGCTTCATTGTGATACGCAAGCCCCTTCACCACAACAAGGTACCGATCACAAAGAGGAATTGACACATGTATGTGCCTTTTTTTTGTTTTGTTTTTGCAGCCACAGTGCAACACCAGAGGCCAGAAAAATTTGGCATGTACACATGCCTGCAAAATTTAGTATTGTTGCAGCTGCTGCTGTAGCAGCGGCCAGAAAAATGGATGTTTTCCAGGCAGAAAGGTGACTAAAATATTGCGGCTTGAACCCTAGTTGGTGGCAGAGAATTCACGAAAGTGATCCAGTATGCAGACATTAAATACATCAGCGTGGGGACCATTTTAAGGCCAAGGCATTTCATCAGGCCTTTTGTTAGTCAAACGTATCCCACACTGTCAGTCCCTTCGGGATCCATGCCTCATTCATCTTAATGAAGGTGAGGTAATCAACACTTTTTTGACTGAGGCAACTTCTTTTGTCAGTGACAATGCCTCCTGCTGCACTAAAGGTCCTTTCTGACAGTACACTTGAACCGGGGCAGGCCAGAAGTTCTATCGCAAACTGGGATAGCTCAGGCCACAGGTCAAGCCTGCATACCCAGTAGTTAAGGGGTTCATCGCTCCTCAGAGTGTCGATATCTGCAGTTAAGGCAAGGTAGTCTGCTACCTGTCGGTCAAGTCGTTCTCTAAGGCTGGATCCCGAAGGGCTGTGGGGATGTGTAGGACTGACAAAGCTCTCTGCATGTCCTCCATCAACAACACATCTGTAAAGCGTCCTGTCCTTGCCGCTGTGGTTGTGGTAGGAGGAGGATTACTTTCACCTCTTCCCCAGTTAGATTCCTGTTGTGCTGTGACATCCCCCTTATAAGCTGTGTAAAGCATATTTTTTTGTTTGGTTTTGAACTGCTGCATCCTTTCTGACTTTCGGCAATTTGGTAACATTTCCCACACTTTCTGCTTATACCGGGGGTCTAGTAGCGTGGCCACCCAGTATAGGTCGTTCTCCTTCATCCTTTTTATACGAGGATCCCTCAACAGACATGACAGCATGAAAGACCCCATTTGCACAAGGTTGGATGCCGAGCTACTCATTTCCCGTTCCTCCTCCTCACTGATGTCATTGACGGTCTGTTCTTCCCCCCAGCCACGTACAAGACCATGGGTCCCAGATAGGTGACAACAACAAGCACCCTGGGGCATGCCTGCTGTGGTTGGTCTTCGTCCTCCTCAAAGCCACATTCCTCCTCTGAGTCTTGCAGCGTTGCTGCAGGTCCGGCAAGCGATGATGACAAGGCTGTTTCTGGTAGTGATGGTGACCACAACTCTTCCTCTTCCTCTTCACGCTCATCTACAGCCTGATCCAGCACTCTTCGCAGGGCACGCTCCAGGAAGAAAACAAATGGGATGAGGTCGCTGATGGTGCCGGCGGAGCAGGCGGTCGAACATTAGGAGTGTTGAATTCCAACGTGTCGGGCTGTCGCAAATCAAGCGCCTCACTGGCATGTTGTTTTGGCGCTGAATGTCTGAAAAGTGCGCCGTGGGCGTGTAGGAACGCCTGAAATGGCCACACACCTTCCTGGCCTGCTTAAGGACATCCTGTAAGCCTGGGTACTTAGACACAAAGCTTTTGTACGATGAGATTCAACACATGTGCCATGCACGGCACATGTGACAACTTGCCCAAATTCAATGCTGCCAACAAATTGCTTCCATTGTTGCACACCACTTTGCCGATCTTCAGTTTGTGTGGGGTCAGCCACTGATCCACCTGTGCATTCAGGGCGGACAGAAGTGCTGGTCCGGTGTGGCTCTCTGCTTTCAGGCAAGTCAACCCCAAGACAGCGTGACACTGTCGTATCCGGGATGTGGAATAGCCCCTGGGGAGCTGAGGGGATTCAGTTGATGTGCAGTCAGACGCCGCTGCAGAAGAGGACTCAGCCGAGGAGGTTATCGAAGAGGATGGAGTAGAGGAGGTGGTAGTAGGCCTGTGTCACGGACGGTGTACAGGAAACAAGGCAAAGCAACATGTATAAACGACTCGCTGGATCCAAAAACTAAGGAACCAAGGGAGACCCCTGCAGAAGACCTGGCACTTTCCCTGGCTGCTCAGCCTATGCAAAGATTCGAATGGTGGAGGTTTGCATATCCACGAACCTTGACTATTAAAGCCCTGAGCACCGTACAATAGTGAGGGGACACGACCACCGGCTCCCTACACAAGATACGGAGGGAGTCAGGGTCACCTGGGATCCAGCAAACAGATAATAACAGATAAAGGTACAACACTTAGCTTTGAAGCAAACAGGAGGACAGAGTCAGCGTGCACACACACTCCAGGAAGTAGTATAAGCCGCCCAGAAAAGCCTTCTGGGGAAGAATTTAAAGGGAAGCAATTAGTCCAACACATGACAGCTGAGAGAGGCTGACGAGAGGAGGAGCTGAATACCACAACACAGAAACTCAAGGAGGAGGTTCTGAAAGGCCTCTGTCAGAGCTTCTCAGCTGTCTGGTTGTGACAGTACCCCTCCCTCTACGAGTGGACTCCGGACACTCAGAACCCACCTTCTCAGGATGGGACCTATGGAAAGCCCTGATGAGACGAGAGGCCTTAATGTCCGTCACTGGGACCCACATCCTCTTCTCAGGACCATACCCCTCCCACTGAACAAGGTACTGAAGAGAACCGCGGACAAGACGAGAATCCACAATCCTAGAGACCTGAAATTCAAGATTCCCATCAACCATAATCGGAGGAGGAGGCAAAGGCGAGGGTACAATGGGTTGAACATAAGGTTTCAATAAGGACTTATGAAAAACATTATGGATCTTCCAAGTCTGAGGAAGATCAAGACGGTATGCAACAGGATTGATGACAGACAGGATTTTGTAAGGCCCAATAAACCTATGACCCAACTTCCAGGAGGGAACCTTGAATTTGATATTCTTGGTAGACAACCACACCAGATCACCAACATTCAGGTCCGGACCAAGCACACGTCTCTTATCAGCCACACGCTTATATCTCTCACTCATGCTCTTTAGATTATCTTGAATCTTTTGCCAAATAGATGACAAAGACGAGGAGAATCTGTCCTCATCAGGTAAACCAGAAGACCCCTCTCCCGAGAAAGTCCCAAACTGTGGATGAAACCCATATGCACCAAAAAATTGTGACTTATCAGAGGACTCCTGACGACGGTTATTTAAAGCAAACTCAGCAAGGGACAAAAAAGAACACCAATCCTCTTGATTCTCCGCCACAAAACAACGCAGATATGTCTCCAGATTCTGATTGACGCGCTCTGTCTGGCCATTCGACTGCGGGTGGAAAGCAGAAGAGAATGACAACCTAACCCCCAAGCGAGAACAGAAAGCCTTCCAGAATCTGGAAACAAACTGCGTGCCCCTATCAGAGACTATGTCTGAAGGAATACCGTGCAATTTGACAATGTGATCAACAAATGCCTGCGCCAGCGTCTTAGCATTGGGCAAACCAGGAAAAGGGATGAAATGCACCATTTTGCTTAAACGGTCCACCACCACCAGAATCACAGTCTTCCCCGAGGAACGAGGCAGGTCCGTTATGAAGTCCATGGACAGATGTGTCCAAGGACGGGAAGGAATGGGTAAGGGAAGGAGAGGACCTGATGGCCGTGAATGAGGGACTTTGGCACGAGCGCAAGTCTCGCAGGCTGCCACAAAACCCTCAACCGACTTACGAAGCGCAGGCCACCAGAATCTCCGAGCGATGAGATCCAGTGTGGCTCTTACCCCCGGGTGCCCAGCAAGGACCGTAACGTGGTGTTCTTTAAAAATCTTGTGTCTTAAAGCGAGAGGCACAAACAACCTCCCAGGAGGACAAAGATCAGGAGCCTCTGACTGGGCTGCCTGCACCTCTGCCTCCAATTCAGGAAAAAGAGCAGAGACCACCACACCTTCAGCCAAAATGGGACCCGGGTCTTCAAAATTCCCGCCTCCCGGAAAACAACGTGACAGGGCATCTGCCTTCACATTCTTAACTCCAGGGCGGAACGTGACAACAAAATTAAACCTAGAAAAGAACAACGACCATCTGGCCTGTCTCGGGTTCAGACGCTTGGCTGACTCCAAGTAGGCCAGATTTTTATGATCAGTAAATACGGTAATAGGGTGTCTGGCTCCCTCTAGCCAATGACGCCATTCCTCAAAAGCCAACTTGATGGCCAACAATTCCCTATCTCCCACATCGTAATTTCTCTCTGCGGAGGAGAGTTTTCTTGAGAAAAAGGCACACGGTCGCCATTTGGCAGGAGAGGAACCCTGAGACAAGACCGCCCCCACACCCACCTCAGAAGCATCAACCTCAACTATGAAGGGTAAAGAAACATCAGGTTGCACCAAGATGGGAGCGGAAGCAAAACTCTCCTTGATATCAGAAAAAGCCTTACGCGCCTCTACTGACCAAGAAGAAAAATCTACCCCCTTTCTGGTCATATCAGTGAGTGGTTTAACAATAGAAGAATAATTCAAAATGAACTTCCTGTAATAATTGGCAAAGCCCAAAAAACGCATCAGTGCCTTTTGATTCTCAGGAAGCTCCCACTCAAGCACAGCGCGGACCTTCTCTGGGTCCATGCGAAAACCAGAAGCGGAGAGAAGAAACCCCAGAAATTGAATTTCTGGAACCGCAAACACACATTTTTCCAGTTTCGCATATAATTTATTCTCCCACAGGATGAGCAAGACCTGACGTAAATGTTCCTTATGAGTTTTGAAATCGGGAGAAAAAATCAAAATGTCATCCAAATACACCAATACAAATTTTCCCATCAAATGATAAAAAATGCTGTTCACGAAATGCTGAAAAACGGCTGGGGCATTCATCAAACCAAAAGGCATAACCAAATTTTCAAAATGGCCCTCAGGGGTATTGAAGGCCGTCTTCCATTCGTCCCCTTCTCTGACCCTGACCAGGTTGTATGCCCCTCTTAAATCTAATTTGGAAAAGACTTTAGCCCCAACAACCTGGTTAAATAGGTCCGGGATCAGAGGAAGCGGATAAGGGTCACGAATTGTGATATTGTTCAGCTCCCTGAAATCCAGACAAGGTCTTAAAGAACCATCTTTTTTCTTAACAAAGAAAAAACCAGCGGCAACAGGTGACTTCGAGGGTCGTATGTGTCCTTTTCTCAGACTCTCAGAGATATAAGCACGCATAGCGATCCTCTCAGGTTGGGAAAGATTGTATAAACGAGATTTAGGCAGCTTGGCGTCTGGGATGAGATTAATAGGGCAATCGTACTCCCTGTGCGGGGGCAAATCCTGAACTCCACTCTCAGAGAAGACATCCGAAAATTCAGAGAGAAAAGATGGTACAGTCTTAGTAGCAACCTCAGAAACAGATGTCGTGAGGCAATTCTCTCTGCAAAAGTCACTCCAACCATTTATTTGCCTCGCTTGCCAATCAATGGTGGGGTTATGCTTAGTGAGCCAGGGCAGCCCCAACACCAGAGGGGTGGGTAAACCGCTAAGGACGAAACATGACACATCCTCAACATGAGCATCACTCATCACTCACAATTAAACGGATATTGTGAACTATGCCCTTTAATAATTTTTGAGAAAGTGGAGCGGAATCGATAGCAAAAACAGGAATATCCTTTCCCAAAGTGCGCACCTGGAAACCATGAGTTATCGCAAATTGATTATCAATGAGATTAACCGCTGCTCCACTATCCACAAAAATCTCACAAAAAATGTTCTTGCTCTCTAGCGCCACCCTAGCCGGCAGGACAAAACGGGAACTACAAGCAAATGGAAAACCTTCAATTTCCGCCTCAACCCTGCCAATAGTAACAGACGGAACATTTTTAAAAGATTTTTTCCTGTTTGTTTCTTTATTACTCCCAGAAAACTGCCTGAATCTCCTAGAGGGACAAATATTTGCCAAATGATTTATACCTCCACAACAAAAACAAACCCTCCCATGCGAGCTGAATCTTCTATTGTCAGAAGCAATCAACCCCAGCTGCATGGGCTCCTGCTCAGAAGGGGCTGACGGCGACTGAGACCCCTGCGCACAGAGCGGGGCCGCTGCACTGTCCTGGGACTGCGTATGACAGGAAGGAGACATCTCTCCTCTCTCTCTAAGACGCCTGTCAATACGAACGGCCTGAGACATAGCAGAGTCCAAAGAAATAGGCCTCTCATGAAAGGCAAATGCATCTTTCAATCCCTCTGAAAGACCATGGCAAAATTGACTTCGGAGCGCAGCATCATTCCAACCAGTATCAACTGCCCATCGCCGAAATTCTGAGCAGTATATTTCTGCGGATTGTTTACCCTGGCATGATAGACGTAGTTTAGACTCAGCCAGAGCAATACGATCCGGATCATCATATATCTGACCCAGGGCTAAAAAGAATTCATCCACTGAACGGAGAGGCCGTGCCCCCTCCGGCAGCGAAAAGGCCCAAGACTGAGCGTTACCTCTGAGCAGCGATATAATGATCCCCACCCTCCGTTCCTCATCACCAGAAGAATGGGGAAGAAGGCGAAAATGGAGTTTGCAAGCCTCTCTAAAACGCACAAAATTCTCACTACCCCCGGAAAATGTATCCGGGAGCGAGATCTTAGGCTCAGAACAAACTCCATGAACACCAGCTGAACCGGTCACTTGAAGCTGAGAAAAAGTCCTGCGGAGATCAGCTACCTCCAATGAAAGACCCTGAAGGCGTTCAGCCAAAAGTGAAACCGGATCCATGCTTGAGACAGTTAGGGCGGCTTATAATGTCACGGACGGTGTACAGGAAACAAGGCAAAGCAACATGTATAAACGACTCGCTGGATCCAAAAACTAAGGAACCAAGGGAGACCCCTGCAGAAGACCTGGCACTTTCCCTGGCTGCTCAGCCTATGCAAAGATTCGAATGGTGGAGGTTTGCATATCCACGAACCTTGACTATTAAAGCCCTGAGCACCGTACAATAGTGAGGGGACACGACCACCGGCTCCCTACACAAGATACGGAGGGAGTCAGGGTCACCTGGGATCCAGCAAACAGATAATAACAGATAAAGGTACAACACTTAGCTTTGAAGCAAACAGGAGGACAGAGTCAGCGTGCACACACACTCCAGGAAGTAGTATAAGCCGCCCAGAAAAGCCTTCTGGGGAAGAATTTAAAGGGAAGCAATTAGTCCAACACATGACAGCTGAGAGAGGCTGACGAGAGGAGGAGCTGAATACCACAACACAGAAACTCAAGGAGGAGGTTCTGAAAGGCCTCTGTCAGAGCTTCTCAGCTGTCTGGTTGTGACAGCCTGCCAGCAAGTCGTGGCGGTGTGTCACCAACTCCGCTGCAGAGCCACGCATTCCATGCTTGGCAGCCGTCAGCAGGTTGACCCTATGCGCAGTGTACGTGATATACCTGCCCTGACCGTGCTTTGCAGACCAGGTATAAGTGGTCAGATGGACCCTTGCCCCAACACTGTATGCCAGAGATTGCATGACTTCCTGTTCAATCACTGAGTAGAGGTTTGGGATTGCCTTTTTTGAAAAAAAATTCGTCCAGGTACCTTCCACTGTGGTGTCCCAATAGCGACAAATTATTTGAAGGCCTCAGACTCCACCAGCTGGTATGGTAAAAGTTGGCAGGCTAAGAGTTCCGTCAAGCCAGCTGTCAGACGCCAGGCAAGGGGGTGACTCTGTAACATTGGCTTCTTATCCTCAAACATTTCCTTTACAGACACCTGACTGTGGGCAGATGAGATGGAACTGCTCAAGGTGAGAGGCGGAGTGGCGGGTGGTTGAGAGGGGGCAAGGAGGACAGCAGTGGTTGACGTGGCTGAAGATGCTGGACCAGGAGGAGGATGGTGGCTTTGAGTTTGTGTGCTGCTTGTACTCATATGTTGATACCATTGGCGTTTGTGATGTGAGATCATGTGCCTTCGCAAAGCAGTTGTACCGAGGTGGGTGTTGGACTTCCCACGACTCAGTTTCTTTTGGCACAGGTTCCAAATGGCATTGCAGACACACAAAATAAAATGCCACACTGCTGAGCTTTTCAATGATGGCATTCTGGTGGTGGCAACAGCATGCGTTGATTGGCGTGCTTTCTGGCTGACCCCCGGTGCCGATACATGCTGTCTGACTGTGCCACTAGCTCCTTGCAACGACCTCCCGCTGCTTCCAACTCGTCTCCTCCTTCTCTCTGTCTCCCCTTCTGAACTTTCCACCTCTTCTTCTTCTCTTCGAGCAGGCACCCACGTGGCATCCACGGACACATCGTCATCATCAACCGCTTCACTTGTATCTGACACCTTAGCAAAGGAAGCAGCAGCGGGTACAACATCATCATCAGCATCACACTGTACGTGTGTAATGCTGCCTGACTAAGACTTATCCCTGTTATCTACATCTAATGGTTGCGCATCACTAATTTCATCCAACTGATGTGTAAATAACTCCTCTGAGGGATCAAGTGAAGTGGCTGTGGTGGCTGTGGTGGTAGTGGTGGTGGTGGCAACGGGCGGGAGAGTGGGAACTTGAGAACAGGTGACCAAAGCTGAGCTGGAGGAGGATGGTGCGTCAAGGTTCTTAGCGGAAGCCAGTGGCCACAGTACAGTCTGTGTGGGCCAGACACACACTGGCTTGCAACTGGGATTATATCACAGAAAAATAATAAATGTATTTTTTTTTATCTGCAAGGTATTTGTGAGTGACACCCTGTAACGGTATCAGTGGTGGCCTAGCAGCAAGTGGCCACAGTACAGTCTGTGGGCCAGACACACACTGGCTTGCAACTGGGATTATATCACAGAAAAATAATAAATAGATTATTATTTTTTTATCTGCAAGGTATTGTGAGACCCTGTATGAATGGTGTGCACACAGTACTGTCTCTGGGCCACACAGTCACTCACTGGCTTGCAACTGCGATTATATCACAGATAAATAATATAAATGTACTTTTTTTTATCTGCAAGGTATTGTCTGTGACATCCTGTATGAATGGTGTGCACACAGTACTGTCTGTGACTGAGCCTGCAGCCTCTCACACACGGACAGCCAGGTAACTGCAATATATATATATATATATATATATATATATATAAACAAGAAAAAGCAGACTGATGTACCAGCCCTAAAAAGGGCTTTTTGGGGTGCTGTCAGGACGCTGTCCTTACAGCAGACGAGTCTGTGGACACAGAGGTTCAGAACACTGTCCTAGCTAACGCTTTCCCTATTAGATCAACAGCAGCTACACTCTCCCTCCTCTTACTAAGAAAGCAGCTTCCGAATGAATCTAAAATGGATGCTGTCCAGGAGGTGGGAGGGTCTGGGAGGGAGGGTCTGCTGCTGATTGGCTGGAATATGTCTGCTGACTGTGAGGTACAGGGTCAAAGTTTCCTCAATGATGATGTATAGGGGGTGGAGCGAACATTGCATATGTTCGCCCGCCGTGGCAATGTCACTACCAGAGCTTTGAGACGTTCTCACAGCTCTGTTTATCCACCCCTGTGATGATGTCACTACTAGAGCTTGGAGGAGTTCCCTCTGCCCTGTTTCTCCGCCCCTGTGATGAGGTCTTTACTTTCGGTTTCCTTCCTCCCAGCTGTCCCTCCTGTGTTTGATTTCATTGCCTTTAAATCACCCCTCCTCCTTTGTAGAGGTGCGGATTATACTTTTCATTTGAGCTGTATCTCTCGCTTGAGTATCTTCACCTGTGTGATATCTTTTCACTGGATCTGTGTTCTGCTGATGCAAGTACTTCGGACATTGTCTGCTGACTTTGGATCTGTTTTCACTGCAGCGGCAGCTCCTTCAGTTAAGTGTACATTCATTTTCTGTTTGCTGGATCCCAGGTGACCCTGACTCCCTCCGTGTCTAGTGTAGGGAGCCGGTGGTCGTGTCCCCTCACTATTGTAGGGTGTTCAGGTGTTATATAGTCGAGGTACGAGGATATGCGATCATCCACCATTGGGGTGTTCGCATAGGCGGAGCACCTTAGGGAGAGCTTTTAGGGTCTGACAGGGGTCACCCTTTATCCTCCCTAGTTTGGGTCCGGTCAGCTGCTTTTCACTGTGTAGGCTCTAGTTGCTCACTTACAGCCGTGACAGGCGAACGCGAACAAGCCATGTTCGCCATGAACTGTTCGCCAGCGAATAGTTCAGGACATCACTATTTGGAAGCAAAAAATTAGGAGTGGGTCCAAAGCAGAGATAAAATGTAAAGCTAATATTTGTCTTGGTGTTTTGGACCCACTCCTGTTTTTGTCTTACAAATACTGGCTGTGTGAAGAGGCCAAAATATAGGATCCTTTTTTTTTCCCTGTTCTCCTCGCGGATAAGAATGGTGCTGTCAAATTGGACAAACAGGGACAATACTGGCCCCATAACAGAGTAGGTATGGGGGCCAATCGCAGTGGCAGTAACAGGGACAATACTGGCCCTATACCAGAGTGGAGATGCAGGCCAATAGCAGTGGCAGTAACATGGGCAATAGAGGCCCCATAAAAAAGTGGAGTGGGGATGGGCGCCAACAGCAGTGCAGTAAAAGGGAAAATAGTGGTCCCATGACAGAGTGGGGAAGGGGGGGCAGCAACAGTGACAGTAACAATAGTTATCCCATGATAGAGAGGCGAGGGGACATCAGCAGTGTCATAAAGCACAAGATGGTGGCAGATCACAGTACTAGCAGAACCCCAAAACAGCAGTGTGATAGCAAGGCCCAGTGGCATGAATATCCTGCTAAAAATGTAACATATCCATATCAGAAGGCCAAGAAGCTTGATTGTAGGAATGTCAGTAGAGGAAGAAGGTGGGTGGCATCATCAGAATAGTGGCAGCAGGAAGTTGCCAGAAGTAACAGCCTATTTTGCAGAATATTCTGGGGTGGCAACACACTACAGAATGATCATTAGTGGCAATATAATTTATTCTCTTGCATAAGGCACCGGCATCTGGAAATTCTACTTAACCCATACCTGCTTCATCTTTATGAAGGTTAGTCTCTCAACATTTAGGGAGGAAAAGTGAATGTCCCCCACCACATTGAACACCTGCTCTGATGCCACACCACTGGCTGAGCAGGAAAGCAGGTCCATGGAAAACTCAGCCAGTTGTGGCCACACTTCAAGTTTGCATGCCCAGCTGTCCAGGGGATCTTGGATCATGGGTGACAGGGTGTACCCTAAGTAAGCCTCCATCTGCTGGTTGAGGCTCTGCTGCATGTCCTGCTACTAGGTGGTTTATTCAGTAGAGCTGGCCTTGCAGTTCGCCTGGCGGTTGTTTCACTGCGAACTTTGCTTGTTCGCCGAACATGCAAACATATGGCGATATTCGCACGTGCTATTTTTTTGTATAGCGTCAAACTTTGAGCGATGACACATTCATCAGGTGGGACAGGACAGCCAATTGAGATGTTTCAACACATGGACACACCCCTTACCCTATAAATAAACCCGATCTTGCAGCCAATTTGCATTCTGTTTTTTGACAGTGTAGGAAGAGGTTGCTGTGTAGAGCAGGGACAGACTGTTAAGGACACCAAATGCTAGCTAATTGGACCACAAAAGTCCTTTTAAGGACTGGTATAGGTGTTCTATCGATAGGTGTGACATACTGAGGGGTGTGATATACTTATAATATACTTTCTAACATATAAAGTATATTATAGTGCATTTGTATTGTGCAGCAGTTGTATGCGGTTCTGCTGAGATACCGCAGCTACATAGAGGGACAAACGCTATTGGAATAACTAATTGCAACTGGTGAGATATATTTGTTGCCCAAAAATAAAAAGATTGAGGGGTGTGATATACCTATAATATACCTTCTAACATTGAAAGAAGGTAACAGAATCCATAATGCAATTCACCTTTTACCACCAAACAAAGTGTGAACAAATTTCAAAATATTTATACTTGTTTCCCTCCCCCCCAAAAAATTGAGGGTTGAGCGAACCCGAACTGTAAATTTTTTTGTAAAAGTTTGGGTTCAGGTTCCGTGTTCGGTGAGTTAATGGCGCTTTTTGAAAGGCTGCAGAGCAGCCAATCAACAAGTGTTTAACTTGTGTGCCCTTAGAAGCAATCCCAGCCATGCCTAAAAAATGGCATGTCTGTGATTGGCCAGTACAGCATGTGACCCAGCCTCTATATAAGCTGGAGTCACGTAGTGCTGCACGTCACTCTGCTCTGATTAGTGTAGGGATAGGATGCTGATACTTTGAGGGAGAGAATAGGAAAAATCTTTAAATCAGAAGTGTTTGTTAACTCTGCGATCCACCTAGATTTAGTTTTGTGGGTGCAGTGCACAATCTTTTTACCCTGCCCTGAGCCCAGTGATCCAGAAAAATAAATTGTATCTGTCTGTTAGTTAGTTGGGCGGTGGCGGCCATTTTATGCAAGTTCTGTGCACCAGCACAGCATATGTGGATTTGTGACAGTCAAATAGAAGCTTGAAATACTGCAATTATATTCTGGGTTTTAAAAGATCACCCATTTTTGGCAAGACCCTACACCTGTGGCCTTTGCAGCATTTGTCTGTGTGCGATTAAAGCTTGAAATACTGCAATAATTTTCTGGGTTTTAAAAAACACACTTTTTGGGCAAAAGACTAAATTTTACAGCTCTTGCTGTATCTGTCAGTATGAAATACAAGTGTTATATACTGCTATCATCTTCTGTTATAAAAAAACACCCATATAGGGCAAAATCCTAATTTTGCGGCGTTTGCTGCATCTGTCATTGTTAAATACAAGCTTGAAATACAGCAATAATTTTTGGAGTTTAAAAAAACACCCTTTTTTGGCAATACCCTCCATTTGGGGCCTGTGCAGCATTAGTCAGTGTGAAATTTAAGCTTGAAATACTGCAATAATTTTCTTGGTTTAAAAAGAAAGCAAAAGACTAAATTTTACAGCCCTTGCTGCATCTGTCAGTGTGAAATACAAACGTTAGATACTACTGTCATATTCTGTTATTTAAAAAAACACCCTACATCTGGGGCCTATGCTGCATTTGCTAGTGTGACATACAAGCTAGAAATACTACAATAATATTCTGGGTTTAAAAAAACACCCATTTTGGGCTAAATAATACATTTGCAGCCTTGGCTGCATCTGTCAGTGTGAGATACAAGCTTGAAATGCTGCAATAATATTCTGGGTTAAAAAAACACCCATTTTGGGCAATAGCCTACATCTGGGGCCTATGCTGCATTTGTTTGTGTGACATACAAGCTAGAAATACTGCAATAATTTTCTGAAATACTCTGAAATACAGGCGTTAGATACTGGTGTCCTATTTTGTTATTAAAAAAACACCCATTTTTGGCCAAATACAAAATTTGCGGCCTTGGCTGCATCTTTCAGTGTGAAATACAAGCTTGAAATACTGCAAAAATATTCTGGGTTTAAAAAAACACCAATTTGGGGCAATATTGTACATCTGGGGCCTATGCTGCATTTGTTAGTGTGACATACAAGCTAGAAATACTGCAATAATATTCTGGGTAAAAAAAAACACCCATTTTGGGCAAAATACGAAATTTGCGGCCTTGGCTGCATCTGTCAGTGTGAAATACACGTGTTAGATACTGGTGTTCTATTCTGATATCATTAAAACACCTATTTTGGGCCAAATACTAAATTTGCGGACTTGGCTGCATCTTTTAGTGTGAGATACAAGCTTGAAATACTGCAATATTTTTCTGGGTTTAAAATTTTTTAAATTTTTGTCAATACCCTACATATGGGGACTATGCTGCATTTGTTAGTGAGACATACAAGCTAGAAATACTGCAATAATATTCTGGGATAAAAAAATAAATAAAACATTTTGGGCCAAATAGTAAATTTGCAGCCTTGTCTGCATCTGCAAATGTGAAATACACGAGTTAGATACTGGTGCTCTATTCTTTTTTTTTTTGTTTGCCATTTTAGGCAAGATCAAAAATTTGCGGAGAATGAGGAGAGCGTCAAATAAGGGACGTGGCCCTAGTCGTGGTGCTGCTGGTGGAGCTCATGTTGCAGGGAGATGACGTTGTCCATCTGTGACAGCTACACGCCCAAGTGAAACACCTTCCTCAGGTGCAAGTAGGCGACAGAACCTTCAGAGTTATTTGGTCGGGCCTAATGCGGCTCCACCGAGCACACCAAAGCCAGCTCCAAGGAGTTCCCTGGCGTGGTAGTTCTTCAGACAATGTGCTGATGACACGCTGTGCAATCAGAAGAAAGAATGGAGGGCCACAGCAGCGTCTTGCCAGAAAACTTCTTTATTCAGGAACACTCCTCATAACAAGGCATATAAAATAGTTTGCAGCAACATTTCGGCTAAGAATAGCCTTTGTCAAGCATGTTACCAAGTTAAAATCACAGCCTATAAGTAGCACATGATAAGCCCACCCACACCGCTAAGCAACCAATGAGATTAAGATTTACGTATAACACACCTGTGTGGAAAATCAATGGGGACCAACATGCCAAAACAAATTAGCCAGCTGTAACAAGACATACCTATGTGGGGCCATCATATACAGAGCTCCTCCGTCCATCCAGCGTCCCATAGTCGGCAATGCGCATGTCTGCATTCGTCATCGCATGTGCCACCACAAGGCGGCGTGCGTATGACGTGCCCAAGTGAATCAGGATGCATAGTCCACGCCGGGCCACTTACGTCATCAGGCGGCGGCCGACTAACGTCACAAGGCCACTCCCACCTGGCGCTCCAGATTGGCATATGCATGAGGATTCGAATGGGGCTGTACATGGAGGGCGATCGCACCACTGTGACACATGAACAGTGTGAAAAAACGCTCGCCAAAGATAACAACAATAAGGCATAAAAAAGCGCACTGCCCTTGCTACTAGCGCAAGGAAAGAACCAGGAGATATGCAAAAACATATAGGCATCACATAGGTACAGCAGGCATAATAAAAAAAATAAGAATCACTAGATGTTGATAACAGATAGTGTTCTCACTAAGCACAAGTTCCTATTGATAAATGATATACCATATACAGGTGTGTGTGGAAAAAAAACACAATAATCATCATGATGCTATAAAGCGGTGTGATTAGGGCACATAATTAAAAAAACAAAGCAAAAAATACTGTAACAGAAGAGAAGTATGAAATCAGCCATATAGAGAATATTTATTGATTAAATCCAGAATTTAGCTGATACCAGCCACATTAAACTCTAGATTTAAACCAAATGGCTGTAAGGATTTCAGTGTGTAGATCCATTTGAGTTCCTTCTTCCTTAATATCGCATCCCTGTCACCCCCTCTCCGTAACAGGCCCACACTGTCAATAACTCTAAAGCGAAGCTGGTTAACAGAGTGCCCCGCCTCCACGAAATGTTTCGCAACGGGCTTATCCATGTTCATCTTGCGTATGGTACTCTTGTGTTTGTTAATACTTTCTCTAATCTCCATGGTGGTCTCTCCCACATAAATAAGGCTGCAGGGGCACTGGATGGCATAAATCACATCCCGTGACCTGCAGGTGTAATAGCCCTTGATTTTATATTTTTTCCCACTGTAAGGGTGGGAGAAATATTCACCTTTGAGAACGTTACCACAATTACAGCAAGATAAACATGGATAAGTCCCGTTTTTGCGCGGTGCAAGAAGTTTTTGTGTCGGTGACTGGCCACCTACATCGGATTTAACCAGTCTATCACGGAGACTAGGGTTCCGTCTGTATGCCATCAGCGGCGGGGATTTAAACTCTTCTATATCTGGCAATCCCCGTTGGAGTATGTGCCATTCCTTTCTGAGGATATTGGCAATATTGCCACTATCCCGGCCGAAGATGGACACAAACGGAACCCTAGTCTCAGAGACCGCCTTTGTTGATTTCCGTAGTGCGGTGCACCTGTCAACCAACCTCACCCTCTGCTTAGTTCGAGTAAGTAGGGGTTTCGGGTAACCTCGTTCCAAGAAACGTGTGCACATTGTGTCAATCCTCTGTGCACACGTTTCTTCGTCGGAGACAATTCTCTTCACCCTTAAGAGTTGGCTCCATGGAAGGGAGTCAAGCATTCTATGTGGGTGATAGCTATCATGCATAAGTAAAGTGTTGCGGTCAGTAGGCTTCCGATAGAGGTCCGTAGCCAAAAGACCCTCCATCACATAGACTCGCACATCAAGGAACTGCAACTCACTAGGAGAAACAGTTATAGTGAATTGCAGACCCGGGACCCCCGCATTCAAATGAAGATGAAAATTGTCAAGTTCATTCATAGTGCCTGTCCAGATCATAAAGATGTCGTCGATGTAGCACCACCAACATAGGACTCTCCCAGAGAAAGGGGAGTGATACACGAGTTTGTCCTCCACCTCAGCCATAAAGATGTTAGCGTAGGTGGGGGCCACATTGGACCCCATGGCCACACCCCGCTGCTGCTGATAGAAGGTGTCCCCGAAGAGGAAATAACTCCTCTTCAGGACCACCTCCAAGAGGCGGAGGACAAATCGGCACACACCCGGGGAGAGCCCCATGTCGGTCAGGGCCACATCGACGACATCTAACCCATATGTATGGTCAATCGATGTGTACAAAGACACTACATCGAAACTGACCAACAAATATTTGGTGGGCAGTTGTAAATCCTGTAATTTAGAAAGAAAATGCCCAGTATCCTTGATATAGGATGGGGCGGAGGTCGCACGGACCTGCAATAACTTGTCCAGAAAGACAGACAATGGATTGAAGACCGAGCCCCTACCAGAGACAATCGGTCGGCCCGGTGGGTCAATCAATCTCTTGTGAATCTTGGGGAGTATGTATAACATCGGGGTGATAGGGTGGGGCACCATGAGGTATTGATACAAACCATCATCTATAATAGAACTTTGTAGTGCCTCCTCCAATATCACCCCGATGTCACGCATAATATCCCTTTTGGGATCCCCAGGTAGTTTCTTATATACCTCAAGATCACTCAATTGTCTGTCTATCTCTCCAATGTACATCGCAGTGTCCATAACGACCACCGCCCCACCCTTATCTGCAGGCTTGATGGTAATGCGGGTGTCTCGTTCCAATGACATGATATCCTGTCGTTCCGGCATCGAGAGGTTATTCCTACCACCAGTGGGACTTAAAGATTCGATCTGTTTATGCACAATGTGAATATACGATTCAACCACATGGTTGGTATGAGGTGGTGAAAAGACACTGGGTTTCCTAAGTTGAAATTCTTTACATGTAAGTAACACTGTGTTGTTATTGCTAATCACAGGTATTTTATTAACTTCAACATTCTTAGATGCAAAAAAACATTTTAAGCGTAAGTTTCTAAAGTAACGTTGTAGATCTAACTCTAAAGAAAACCAGTCTCTATCGACAGTAGGAGAAAAACTTAGTCCCCGACTCAATACCCGTGTCTGTACGGGGGTGAGTGGTACTGAGGAGATATTAATGACTAATTGTGTTATCTCCGTGGATTGCGTCTGGTTGATCTCGCAGACATCACTTGATTCTGAGGTGGCTTCCCTTTTACGTGACCGATGGTGTTTTCTTCCACCCCGGCGACATCCCCGTCGCCTAGTTGACCTAAAAAAGGGGCTGACGTGGAAGGTTCATCAGTAGAATCGGAGACGGTGGAGAAACCAAAATGGTTGTGGTCAAACCTCTTATTACGCCTCCTCCTGGGCTTCCCTTGTGGCTGTTGATTGCGCCAGTTGTACACTTTTCCGGACTGGTAATCTTCCAGATCACGGTGCCATTTTTCCCTTTTAACGCGCTCAGTTTCACTTCTGTGGCGTAGGGCTTGCTGTGCTATTTTATCAGTGTGTACCGTGTATTCCTCAACACTGGTCAGAGCCTGGATTTGCGTATTCAGCTCGACAATCACACCTTTAATTTTCTCCACCTCCTTACACAGAAAGTCAATATTGAGCAAAATCAATTCAAAGGAGTACTTATTACTCACCGCCTCAAATTTCATACAGAAATCGGTGTCGTTGGGAAAGAGGTTGGGTCGTAGATGAGACCGTAAACCTCTCGGGATCCAGCGGTTCCTATAGTACTCTCTCAGAGTGCTCAGATGTAACTCCATCGTGGTCAGTCTTTTAGACTCCTGTTCACATTTGCGTTTGAGCAGATCAATGGAGGGAGTGCTTAAGAAGGAAACATCACTGGATTCGGATCCAATCAATTTCAATATTTCCTCCTCTGTATACATATATGTCAAGGTGTTAGGGGTGTCCATGCTCTTACCCGAGCCTGGGGGTACATCCATATTCACATGAAAGTGTAGACAGCAGGAATACTCCCCCGGTGCACGCTCCCCGGATCAAATTGTAGAGAGGATGGGTTTGTTCAGGAGCAGCAACACAAACGGCTTGTAAAGAGCAAAAAATGGTGAATACGCAGCAGCTGGGCAGGGGATCGCAGATCCAAAGCGGTCCAATGGCATGTAGAAAGAATGGAGGGCCACAGCAGCGTCTCGCCAGAAAACTTCTTTATTCAGGAACACTCCTCATAACAAGGCATATAAAATAGTTTGCAGCAACGTTTCGGCTAAGAATAGCCTTTGTCAAGCATGTTACCAAGTTAAAATCACAGCCTATAAGTAGCACATGATAAGCCCACCCACACCGCTAAGCAACCAATGAGATTAAGATTTACGTATAACACACCTGTGTGGAAAATCAATGGGGACCAACATGCCAAAACAAATTAGCCAGCTGTAACAAGACATACCTATGTGGGTCCATCATATACAGAGCTCCTCCGTCCATCCAGCATCCCATAGTCGGCAATGCGCATGTCTGCATACGTCATCGCATGCGCCACCACAAGGCGGCGTGCGTATGACGTGCCCAAGTGAATCAGGATGCATAGTCCACGCCGGGCCACTAACGTCATCAGGCGGCGGCCGACTAACGTCACAAGGCCACTCCCACCTGGCGCTCCAGATTGGCATATGCATGAGGATTCGAATGGGGCTGTACATGGAGGGCGATCAGAGCCTGAAGCGAGGCATAAACGTTCTCAACCTGAGCACAACCTGCATGACCAGGAATCTAAGTGCAAAGCACAAGCTGCAGTGAAGTAGACACCTCAAAAACTAAGAAAGGTCTCTGGTTCCTCCTACTTCCTCTTCTCCTTCAGTCTCGGCCTCTTCATCCACCTCTGAAGTGACAGTTGAACCTGCCACCCCGCAAACAGAGAATCTGCCAGCAACACCACCAACTGGGTCACCAAGCATCTCCACAATGTCCCATGGAAGCATTCAGCTCTCCTTCTCCCAATCACTGAAGCGGAAGAGGAAGTACTCCCCTATCCACCCGCGATCCCTGGCCCTGAATGCCAGCATTTCAAAGTTACTGGCTTTTGAAATGCTGTAATTCCATCTGGTGGAGAAGGAGAGTTTAAAAGCCTTATGGTGGTGGCTATCCCACAGTATGTCGTGCCCAGCCGTCACTACTTTTCCAGGCGAGCCATCCCTTCCCTGCACAACCAAGGGGGTGGACAAAATCAGGTGTGCACTGCACAACGTCATCTGTGGCAAAGTCCACCTAACTATGGATTTGTGGCCCAGTAAGCATGGTCAGGGATGTTTTATTTTCCTAACCGGGTAAAACCAGTGGCGGTTGGACCTGAGGCGGATAGCCTCGAATTGCTTCCTCATCCTACTCTGCGTCCTCATCCTCTACCGACTCCTCATCCGGTCAGCGTAAAACCTTCACCACCAACTTCAGCACAGCCAGGGGTAAATGACAGCAGGCAGTTTAAAAACGTATCTGTTTGGGGGACAAACTCCACACCGCGCAGGAGCTGTAGACGGGCCTTGAACAAGAGACCAATGAGTGGTTGGTGCCAGTGAGCCTCAAGCCCGGCCTGGTGGTGTGCGATAATGGGCAAAATCTCATAGCAGCTCTGGGACTAGCCAGTTTGACGCACATCCCTTGCCTGGCGCATGTGCTGAATTTGGTGGTGCAGAGGTTCCTTAAAAATCACCTTGATATGTCAGAGCTGCTGCAGCGTGATTTCGGCCTGCCCGCTCACCGCCTTAAATGCGACTTGCCCACTAGGTGGAACTCCACCTTTCACAATCTGGACAGGCTGTGCGAGCAGCAGCAGGCGATAGTGGAGTTTCAGCTGCAGCACGCACTGGTGAGTCACTCTGCGGGACAGCACCACTTCACCACCAATGACTGGGCCTCCATGCGAGACCTGTGCTCCTTGTTGCACTGTTTCGAGTACTCCAGTAACATGGCCAGTGCCGATAATGCCGTTCTCAGCGTTACTATCCACTTCTATGCCTCCCTGAAAAAACGCTTCTGGCGATGATGAAAGAGGATGTGGCACAGAAGGAGGAGGGATCATTTCATAGGGTTTCCGGCCAGTCATTCATAAGTGGCTCCAAAGGTGGGTTCCTGCACCCACAAACCCAGGGTACACAATTGTTCATTTAATGCACAGTTCTGGAGGATGATGAGGTGGAGGATGAGGAGGAGGAGATGGAGGAGAAGAAACCATGTTCATAGCAGGGTGGCACCAGCTCCTGGCCATTACTGGTGAGTAGCTGGGGGGATACAGAGGACAGCTGAGTTGCCCACATTCTAGCTCGTGCTGATTACTGGGTGGCCACACTGCTGGATCCCCGTTACAAGGACAACATACTGTCCTTAATTCTGTCACTGGAGCGTGATCGTAAGATGTGCGAGTACAAGCAAATTCTGGTAGAGGCGCTGCTGGTGGCACAGTGGAAGCACAAGGCAGAGGAGGAGGAAGAGGTTGCCAATGCAGCTGGGGCACCACTAGCACCTCAGAAGGCAGGGTTAGCATGGCCGTAATATGGAAAAGCTTTGTCAGCACGCCACAACAACCAGCACCACCAGCTGATATGGAACATCTTAGCAGGAGGCAGCATTTCACCAACATGGTGGAGCAGTATGTGTGCACACGCCTACACTTAATGAATGACTGGTCTGCCCCTTCCAACTTCTGGGTCTCCAAATTGGGCACATGGCCTGAGCATGCCCTTTTCGTCTTTGAGGTGCTGGCCTGCTCAGCAGCCAGTATATTATCTGAACGTGTGTTTACCACGGCAGGGGGGCATTTTCACAGACAAGTGCAGCCGCTTGTCCACGTTAATTAAAATGAGCCAGGCATGAATCCCACACGACTTGTCTGTACCTTGTATACTGGCCTTACCTAGCCATTGTTATACTACAGTGCAATTGCTCATTATTGTATTTTTTATATTTCCCACTCTTTTGGTGTGTACTCTAATTAAAAATTAAAAATAAAAAACAAATACTAGTGTTGGCTACCTCGTCCTCCTCCACCGCCGCTTCCACCTACACCACTACGTCCACCGCCTCCTCTACCTCCTACTCCATATGGACATCCACCTCTTTCATCAAGATAATTTTTTATAATTTGTACGTATTTTTTTATTTTATGTAATTTCGCTAATTTGTCTGTTACATTTTCGGGTGACATTCACAAATTTTTGGCTGTGATACACCCCTGCTCTACCTAGTAGACAGGTAAAGAAATTTCACAAATTTGTCTGTTACATTTTCAGGTGACATTCACCAATTTTTGGCTGTGATGTAACCCCTGCTCTCCCTAGTAGACAGGTTAATACATTTCACTAATTTTTCTGGTACATTGTCGGGTGAAATTCGCCAATTTTTGGCTGTGATATACCACTGCTCTACCTAGTTGATAGCTTAATAAATTTCACTCATTTTTCTGTTACATTGTCCGGTGACATTCACCAATTTTTGGCTGTGATATACCCCTTCTCTACTTAGTTGACAGGTTAATACATTTTAAAAAAAAAATTCTGTTACATAGTTGGGTGACATTCACCAGTTTTTGGCTGTGATATACCCCTGCTCTACCTAGTAGACAGGTTTATAAATTTCACAAATTTTTCTGTTACATTCTTGGGTGACATTTTACCATTTTTGTCGTGAATAAACCCCTGCTCTGCATAGGTGACAGGGACAGAAATTTTTAAAAATCATCTGTTCCATTGGTGGGTGACATTAACCCATTTCTGGTGATGAAAAAAAACCAGTTCTGCATAGGTGACAAATTCGTCTTTAATTGGCCCTTTCATTCTATCCTTCTGCTTTAATAACTTGTCCCACATTTCTGCTCGATCAAATTGCAGCTATTGACCTCCCTTGGCTGTGGTCTCCCTTTCTCATGCTCCCTCTCTGGCGTGGAGCCCCGATTCACCACTAACCGTGATCAACATGGTAGGCGCAGAAAAGAACATCAAAAGTTGATAGAGAAGATATCCAAATGGATCGTGGACGTCACAGTGACGTGCGATCAGGCAGAAGTTATCTAGAATAAACAAAGCGGCAGCAGAGCCTCTCCTGTCTAACGTTTCCAAATGCATAATACCCCAGTGACATTCCCTATAATGTTTTATTAATCATTCTAATAACAGTGCATCTTAAAAGTCCTGTATTGTTATTTATCGTCACTATCTCCTTTCAATTGATCCTTCTGCTTTGATAACTTCTCCCACATTTCCGCTTGATCACATTTAAATTCATAAATTGACCTCCCTTGGATGTCGTATCCCTTTTGCACGCCCCCTCTCCGGCGTGGAACCCTGATTTGCCACTAATGTTGATAAACATGGTAGGCGCAGAAAAGAACATCGAAAGTTGATAGAGCAGACTGCCCCCTTCAACTTCTGGGTCTACAAATTGGGCATGTGGCCTGAGCTTGCCCTTTACGCCTTGAAGGTGCTGGCCTGCCCTGCAGCCAGTGTATTGTCTGAAGGTTTGTTTAGCACAGCTGGAGGGTGTTATAACAGGTTATATTTCCCAATGTTTTGGGGTGTTCCCTAATTTAAAAAAAATTAAATAAAATATATAACCAAAAAGCAGTGTAGGCTACCTCCTCATCCTCCACTGCCGCTTCCACCTACACTACCACATTCACCGCCTCCTCAACCTCCTACTCCATATGGACCTTGTCCTCCAGATTATTATGTTTTATTTTTACGTATTTTATGTTATTTGAAGTAATTTCCCTATCCACATTTGTTTACAGAGCACTTGCCATGCTCTTAACCACATTTTGCTGCCATTTGCATCCCTCTGGCCCTTTCCATTACTTTTTTAAAGCCATTTTAGTGCTCAAAAGTTCGGGTCCCCATTGTCTTCAATGGGGTTGGGGTTGGGGTTCGGGGTTAAGTTCGGATCATGTTCGGGTCCCGAACTCGAAATTTTTTGTGAAGTTCGGCCGAACCAGAACATCCAGGTGTCCGCTCAACTCTAATATTATACCTTCTAACATAGAAAGTATATTATAGTGCATTTGTATTATGCAGCAGTTGTGTGCGGTTCTGCTGAGATACCGCAGCTAGATAGAGGGACAAACGCTATTGGAAAAATTAATTGCAACTGGTGAGATATATTTGTTGCCCAAAAATAAAAAGATTGAGGGGTGTGATATACCTATAATATACCTTCTAACATTGAAAGAAGGTAACAGAATCCATAATGCAATTCACCTTTTACCACCAAACAAAGTGTGAACAAATTTCAAAATATTTATACTTGCAAATTATAGGGGACACTGAGGGCATCTACTGGGGCACCATAATGTGTCTCAGTATAAAATGCCCCTATACAGAGCCCCCAATATAAAATACCCCTTCTTAGTGGCCTCTGTATAAGATCCCATAGTGCCCCCAAAAATGTGCTAGTAAGAACAGCACATCTTCCTTTGAAATGCATCTACTGCCTTAACATTTCCTTTAAATGCACTCTTTCTGCCTGTCTGATAAAGACTTTTTGCACATTTGTGTGTGACAGCCAGGTCACAGGATACTTATTTATGACCTCACCTGGCCAGCTGAAACTGTCATCACTAACTGTCTGTCAGTGTCGTGTCGCTCAGTCACACACAGGCTGCCTCTGCACTCGGTCCTAAAGCGGCAGCCGTCTTCTTCTTAAGTCCTTCTTGCTCCGAAGTGTCTGGAAGGTGGGATTCCAGTGGGTATATCAGTGCTTACTGCCGTGCACGCCCTGGTCATTCATCAGGGCGCTCGTTCGTTTGGCTGACAGTTTACTTATCCTCGCTCATTCTGCACAGTGCAGCAAAACAGAGCGAAAACAAGTCAGTGTTTTTTGTGCCAGTGGCCAGCCAGCACCACCCTGCAGTCTGGTGCCCGAGGCTACGCCCCCCCACGCTACACCACTTCGAGTTATCCACCATGCACGGTCATTTTTGGTACTCCCAGGACGCCGCCACATGGCTCCACAATGTGGGCTTTTTTAACTTGTAAGCTGCTGACAATAGTGTTGCCATCTGCAGCCTGTGCTGTCAACGTATAAGTCGCAGTAAGCCGAACACTCACTTGTTCTTTTCTGTATGGTGAATGCCTAATGTTTTGGACCTGTACTCCACTGGCTTGCAGTAAAATTAATATTCATTGTCCGTCTAATATACTTCCAGCCACATAATCACTTGTTCTTTTCTGTACGGTGAATGCATAATTTTTATAGCCTATAATCTAACGGGCCAACATTAAAATTGCTATACGGTGACCATCTAATGTACCTCCAGCCACATAATCACTTGTTCTTTTCTGTCTGGTAAATGCCTACTGTTTGGGGCCTGTACTCCACTGGCCTGCAGTAAAATTGATATTCAATAACCGTCAAATATACCTTCAGCCACATAATCACTTGATCTTTTCTGTACGGTGAATGTCTAATTGTTTGGGCCTCGGAGGAATTAAACACCTGTGATGACCACATGTTATCAAATTTCACCTATTATCATTTGGGGTTTATTCAAGAGGGGGGATTTTGTTAGCCATGTATTTAATTCAATTTAATATTTTTAGTTCTTTTAAATATATGTATTTGACAAGAATTTGTACTGGCCAGCAGTCAAATTGATATCCAATGACCATCTAATATACCTTCAGGCACATAATCACTTGATCTTTTCTGTCTCGTGAATGCCTAATGTTTAGGGCCTTTAATCCACTGGCCTGCAGTAAAATTGATATCCAATGACCATCTAATATACCTCCAGCCACATAATCACTTGATGTTTACGTCTGGTGAATGCCTAATATTTGGGACCTGTACTCCACTGGCCTGCAGTAAAATTAATATGCAATGACCATCTAATATACCTCCAGCCACGTAATCACTTGATATTTTCTGTACAGTGAATGCCTAATTGTTGGGGCCTCGGAGGAATTAAACACCTGTAACGACCACATGTTATCGAATTTCACCTATTATAATTTGGGGTTTATTCAAGAGAGGGGATTTCGTTAGCTATGTTTTTACTTAAATTTTACATTTAGTTTTTTTTTGAATAAACATATATATTTGACATGTATTTGTACTGGCCTGTAGTCAAATCGATATCCAATGACAATCTAATATACCCCCAGGCACATAATCACTTGATCTTTTCTGTCCGGTGAATGCCTAATGTTTGGGGCCTGTACTCCACTGGCCTGCAGTAGATATGATATCCATTGACTGTCTAATATACCTCCAGCCACATAATCACTTGATCTTTTATGTACGGTGAATGCCTAATTGTTGGGGCCTCGGAGGAATTAAACACCTGTGACGACCATGTGTTATCGATTTTCACCTATTATCATTTGTGGTTTATCTAAGAGGGGGGATTTTGTTAGCCATGTTTTTTATCCAATTTAATATTTGTAGTTCTTTTAAACATATGTATTTGACATATATTTGTACTGGTCTGCAGCCAAATTGATATCCAATGACCACCTAATATACCTCCAGGCACATAATCACTTGATCTTTTCTGTCCGGTGAATGCCTAATGTTTAGGGCCTGTACTCAACTGGCCTGCAGTCAAATTGATATCCAATGACCATCTAATATACCTCCAGGCACATAAGGACTTGATATTTTCTGTACGGTGAATGCCTAATGTTTGGGGCCTGTACTCCACTGGCCTGCAGTAAAAACAATATCCAATGACCATCTAATATACCTCCAGCAACATAATCAATTGATGTTTTCTGTAGGGTAAATGCCTAATTGTTGGGGCCTCCGAGGAATTAAACACCTGTGATGACCACGTGTTATCGAATTTCACGTATTATCATTTGGGGTTTATTCAAGAGGGGGGCTTTTGTTAGCCATGTTTTTAATCCAATTTTATGTTTTTAGTTCTTTTAAACAAACATATATATTTCACATGTATTTGTACTGGCCTGCAGTCAAATTAATATCCAATGACTATCTAATATACCTCCAGGCACATAATCACTTGATGTTTTCTGTACCGTGAATGCCTAATGTTTGGGGCCTGTACTCCAGTGGGCTACAGTAAAATTGTTATTCAGTGACCGCATAATGTACCTCGAGCCACAAAATTAAAATTTATTTTTTGTCAGGTGAATGCCTAATTTTTAGTGCTCGTACTCCCGTGGCCTAAAATAAAAAAAAAAATCCAGGTTCCCATAGGGCACATTTTTGAGAATTTAAGACTCATAAAAAAAGGGCCATTATTAAAATACATATTTTTTTGTGGGAATTTTTGTCATTAATCCCCCTCTAGTATGTCACTGTCCATGTTGTGGGACTATTTGTGCACTTCTAGTAAGTATTTACTGGCTGCAAATATTACCTGAAGGTTTTTCAGGTCTGCCTGCCATTGAAGTGAATGGAGCCCACCGCAAACTTGCGGTTCGCGAACATTTGATCGCGTTTGTGCGATAGGTGGCTGAAGAGACCTGCTTATCATTGATTAAATACTGAAGTTGCTGCCACAAATCTTGGCAGAGGAGCATGAGCGCAGGTCACCCCGGTCAGACCTTCCTGAGGATGGGTTATGACGCTTGTAGTCATCGACCAACTGACTACACAGCATGTCTCCATAGTAGTCCATTTTTGTATCACTCTCAGGAGGTCTAAAAAATGCCTCAATTTTTGACTGGTAGTGAGGGTCTAAAAATGTGGACAGCCAGTAGTCATCCCTCTGCCAAATCCTGACAATTCGGCTGTCACTACACAAACATGCTGTATGCATCTGGCCATTTGCGCAAAGATCTTAGAGGGATTCCCTGCCTTCTTCACCACTTCATACTTCCACCGTCTGTTGGGGCCATCTGCGTCATTGCCCTCTAGCTCCTCCACTTCTTCCTGCTCCTCTCCTGTCACTTGGGCAGTTAAAGCACCAAGTGCATTTATGTCCTCCTCCTCTGTCAGTTCATCCTTCTCAGGGATTAGGTGGCCGTGAAATGGAGTTGTCATGTGTTCTGTCCCCTCACCTATCAGATTTGTCAACATCTCCTCCAGGTCGTGAAGGAGTGGGGTAACATCATTAGAGATGAGTAAATCTTTTTGCTGATTTGGAGATTTGTTCAGAATCTAAGTATTTTTAACGGCGCCCAGAGCATAAGCAGTCAATAGTGTTCTTTCACCACCAGTCAGGAGGTAATTGCAGTCAGTTGTGGCTAAGCAACGATAAATGGGGGGGAAAATGAAAAAATGAAGGGAAATGAAAAAATGTGTACAAAAATAGTGAAATGAGATAGGAGCTTTTCATAAAAAAATAAATAAAAATCTGTGTTTTAGAGGACTAGAGGGAGTTATATACAAATTTTCAGGGCAATTGAAGTATCTCTGGTTTAGAACAAATAGATTCGGACCCGAACCAAACTTAAAAAAAAAAAAATTGGCGAATCCAAAACGAACCAAATCTTGGAAAATTTGCTTATCTCTAGACATCATACATCCCATAGTTCTGCTGACTGAAAAATAAAGTGGCCTTCTCAAAGGGCTTGAGCAAACAGTAAGTGTCGCACATGAGCTGCCACTGGCTACTATTGACGTAACCTGGGAAAAGACCTGTTCGTCTGTAAGATTAAGAAATCAAACTTGCCGAAAAATAATTTGATCCTAATTTCAGGAAAAATTTGTTTCATCCTGAAGTCAAATTTTCTTTGCGCTTCACCAAATCACATTATGTCTAAAATGGCTGCTGCATATGTTTGACCAAGGAAATAAGAAGTCTGGGAACGAGGGAGGACCCATAATGCCATGCAGACAATCAATCAGCAAATAGCCAGCCCCTGTGATTTCACAGCCCTATACAAGGCCTCCTCCTGCTCGGGCTCTGCCATTTTACAGTGAACTTAGGGCAGGGAGAGACATTACAGGCACTAGGGACAGTGATTAGGAAATACTTTATTCATAAAAATAAGAAAAACTATTAAGCAGTTTAGGGAAAGATTATTCATAGTGTAGGGAAAGGATAGGGAGGCATTATCCACACTGTAGGGAGAGAGCAGGAACCAACAGGAGAGTGTAAAGCCTCAGTAATAGGAGCTACTCTGTTACGTCTTGCTGCACTAATTGAGGTTACTAAAAGTGATCTATTACAACAGATTTTAGGTTTTTTACATTCTGTGATACAACAGTAATTCCAGTAATTGTAGCTTCTGTTATTGGGTTGAAAGTGTGGTCTGATACAAACAGTTTTGCAGTGCATTTAGTTAATATATAACTATTTTCATTCATTCTTGCTTCTGTAATGAAAGTGCAGTCTGATACAACCAGTTTTGGGGTGTATTTAGTTGATATATAACTACTTCCATTTACCCTTGCTTCTGGGGTAAATTTACGGCCTGATACAACAAGTTTTGGGGTGTATTTATTTTTTATATATAAGTACTTACATTTACCATTGCTTCTGGGGTGAAAGTGTGGTCTGATACAAACAGTTTTGGTATGTATTTAGTTGATATATATCTACTTCCATTGTTCCTTTCTTCCTTTCCTCTGGGGTGAATTTCCAGTCTGCTGCTACAACCAGTTTTGAGGTGTATTTATTTTAAATATATAAAAGTACTTCCATTCATCCTTGCTTCTTGGATTAATTTAAGGCCTGATACAACCAGTTTTGGGGTGTATTTAATTTAAATATAAGTACGCCCATTTACCCTGGCTTCTGTACTGAAAGTCCGGTCTGATACAAACAGTTTTAAGGTGAATTTAGTTAATATATAACTACTTCCATTCACCCTTGCTTCTGTGGCGAATTTGCTGCCTGATACAACAAGTTTTGGGGTGTTTATTATTATTTTTTATATATATATAAGTACTTCCATTTAACATTGCTTCTGGGGTAAAAGTGCGGTCTGATACAAACAGTTTTGGGATGTATTTAATTGATATATAAATTACTTCCATTGTTCCTTTCTTGTGAGGTGAATTTGCGGCCTGATACAACCAGTTTTGGGGTGTATTTATTTTAAATATAAGTACTTCCATTGACCCTGGCTTCTGTACTGAAAGTGCCATCTTATACAACCAGTTTCGGGGTGTATTTAGTTAATATAAAACTACTTCGATTCACCCATGCTACTGTACGGAAAGTGTGGTCTAATACAAACAGTTTGGGAGTGTCTTTAGTTGATATATCACTACTTCCATTTACTCTTGCTTCTGGGGTTAATTTGAGGCTTGATATAATCAGTTTTGGGGTGTATTTATTTTAAATATAAGTACTTTCATTCAACCTTGATTCTGTACTGAAAGTGCCATCTGATACCACCAGTTTTGGGGTGTATTTAGTTTATAAATAACTACTTTCATTCACCCTAGCTTCTGTACTGAAAGTGCTGTCTGATACAACCAGTTTTGGGGTGTATTTATTTGACATATTTAAAAGTACTTCCATTCATCCTTGCTTCTGGAGTTAAATTGCGGCCTGATACAACCAGTTTTGGGGTGTATTTATTTTAACTATAAGTACGGATGTAGCAGGGTTAACACACATGCGTTATGAGACATGTTATCTAAACTAAATGCAACTAAATGCGTTAAGCAATTGCTTTTCAATGGCTTTTGTTTCAAGATAACGCAATGAGTTAAGAAATTTGAGCTAAGAGTGTGTGTTACCACTGCTACATCTTTACTTCCATTCACTCTTGCTTCTGTACTGAAAGTGTGATCTAATACAAACAGTTTTGGGAAGTATTTAGTAGTGTTGAGCGCGAATATTCAAATAGCGATTTATTATCGCGAATATCGCCACTTTGAGAATTTGCTAATATTTAGAATATAGTGCTATATATTTGTTATATTGAATATTATGCATTTTTTTCCCATCTGAACACACAATTCCTCTCTGCTTATTGCTTGTGGGCCAATGAGAAGGAAACAATGTCAAGTTCACAACAATACTTAGTGCATGAAATCAGTAATCTGTAGCCAGACCTGCTAAAATGTGAAGTTGCACGTAGTGCGAAAAAATATTGTAATCACTGCCGATTAGCTCAATCGCGAATATATTGGTGCATATAAAGCTATTGTAATGTTCTGCCGTGCCAACCATTTTCTACAGTCTCAGGAGAAACTCATGAAACTTCTAGCAGCATGAAAAATTTAGACAGAGTGACCCATGCATTTATTTTGCGCTAAAAATTCACATTACGCAATTTTTACATTGCCAATATTTTGCATTCAATAAAATAATCTCGAATTCGTGAATATATGAAGAATATTCTACAAAATATTCGTGAAATATCGCAAATTCCAATATTTTCTGTGGTGAATTAGCGGCCTTATACAACCAGTTTTGTGGTGTATTATATATATATATATATATATATATATATATATATATATATATATATATATATATATATATTCCAAGAAACGGACAGCACAATCAGTAAAAAATATACGTTGGTTTATTCACCCATGTGGTACAGCCGAAACATTGCCTCACTGTACTACATGGGTGAATAAACCACCATATATTTTTTTACTGGTCGTGCTGTCCATTTCTTGGATTATTTAATTGTGTAAGGAGCTATACCCCTGGACATAGCACCCACTATATTGTTTGTTCTATTGGTGCTGACATTTTTTTCTTTTTTATAATATATATATATATATATATATATATATATATACACAGATGAGAAACGGACAGCACTCCAAGTAAAAGTAGTGGTGTTTATTCACCCATGTGGATGGCCATCCACATGGATGAATAAACACCACTATTTTTACTTGGAGTGCTGTCCGTTTTTCATCTGTATTGTATGAGGTAAGCAGCTACATCCCTGGACATAGCACCCATACTGTTTCTTCCAGTGCCGCCATTTATTTCCTTTTTTTTTTTATATATATATATATATATATATATATATATATATTTATATTTATATTATACGTACTTCCTTTTACCCTTGATTCTGGGGTAAAATTGCAGTTTGAAACAACCAGTTTTGAGGTTTATTTTTTTTAAATATATAAAAGTACTTTCATTTATCATTGCTTCTGTACTAAAAGTGCTGTCTGAAGCAACCAGTTTTGGGGTGTATTTATTTCATACATATAAGTACTTCTATTCATCCTTGCTTCTGGTGTGAAATTGCAGTCTGATAGTATTGCTCTTTTACCCTTGCAGTTTCTTTTAATTTACAGTATGTCGGACAGGCTTGTGACAGGCCCTTCTAAGGGAACGGGCAGCGGCCAAAATGTTTCTGGAGCAGGCAGAAGTAGCAGCAGAAGAAAGGGGAGGGGGGGGGGGTGGCAGCAACATCTGCAGAAACAGGCCTGAGCTGCCAGTGTCATCTAGCAGTCATGTCTTGACAAGCAACCCAGCAGTCCTTAAATGGTTGTCTCAACTTCTACTTTGTCGCAATTGACATCAGACATCCCCAGCTAGGAGGTGGGTTCCTCTGACACAACCCTTAGTTGGCATGGCCCCCACCTGTTCTCAACCTGCCTCTGTCATTTTCTGTTCCCTCAGCTCGAGAAGTATTGTATGCCATCGACTTGTCTCCACTTTTCAAGAAGGACGAGATTATACAGGACAGACAGCAGCTACTGCCCAGCCCAGATCTGGAGGAGAGATCCGCTTCCTCCAGTAAGAGGAAAAGTAGTGATGATGATGGTCGTGTGGAAGCTGGTGTTGCGAGCAGTCAGGCAAGTGACCCTGACTAATGAGGGTGACATCAGTGATGTGCAGACAGTAGTGGACGATGATGTCACCGATCGCACATTGGAGCCAGGTGAAGAGGGGGCTTCATCGTCATCAGGAGAAGAGAGTGGCAGCTTGTGTGTGAGGCAGCAGCTGAGCCAGCAGGGTAGTAGTGTGGCTATGGGTCAGCAGGATGGCAGCAGTGGGAGGTCAGGAGCCAAAAGTGCCCAGGGTAGACCGCCCATTATGCAGGAGCCTACATGTCCAGAAAGAAGTAGCGGTGCAGGGGTTCACAGAGGCAGCAGTAGCAGGCAGTCAGTATAGAGTGGTGGGAGGAAAATGCCATACTCGGCAGTGTGGCAATTTTTATCAAGCCGCCAGAGGACGTCAGCATGGCCATTTGCAGAATCAGTGGACAGAATGTGAAGTGTGGCCAGGGTGCCAATATTGGCACCATGGTCCTGCATCAAAACATGCAGCATCACTATAAAGTAGCCTGGGAAAACCGTGGCATTAATGTAGTGGTACAGCCTGACACAGCAACTGCTGCATCAAGCAGAGGCCTGCAGTCAAGGCTCCACCAACTCAGCAGATGGGAGCTGTGTTTCCTTCTGGTTCTGCTCCTCCTCCTACTTTCCTTGTCACTCAATTTGTGAGCAATTGATCACAGAGGCAATTGCAAAAAGACAACAGTATACGTGCACTTATACAACGGAGCAGAAACTGAACATTCTCATGGCCAAGTTGCTGGTACTACAGTCCCTCCCTTTCCAAGTGGTTCATTTCAGAGAACTGATGGCTTGTGCCGAGCCAAGGTTGAGAGTCGAAAGCCATCATTACTTTGCCAAAAACGCAGTAACAGCCCTGCACACGTTCTTTGAACCCTGTTGTAAAGTGGTACCTTAAGTCTTCCACCCATCTGAAAATGGGCAGGAAACTGTGCATGCACTTCAGCCACTCTTATACTGCAAAGCACGCCCTTCTTGATCTGCAAAATCAGAATGGCGTTCTCCAACATTGCCTCATATGCAACGTTTCCACCCGTTGGAACTCCACCCTACACATGTTGAACAGACTATATGAGCAGAGGAAGGCCATAAACGATTTGTTGATGCAGGTGGACAGGCGCACACCCCTGTGTATCTTTGATGTTATCCAGTGTCAGTTCATGTGTGACACCTGCCATTTGCTCAGGCCCCTTGAGAAGGTCACTTTATTTTTCAGTTGCCAGGACTACGGGATAAACAACATCATTCCACTGCTTCATATCCTGAAACAGGATATGAAGCAGTATATCTTATGGCCACCTGAGTCCTGTGGGGGATGAACTGGAGGAGGAGGAGGACATTCACGCACAAGCAATGTATGCAGAAATGGGTGGTTTTTCTGCACAAGTTAATACAGAGGAGGAGCAGGAGGAGCTAGAGGGCGATGAGGAAGACCAGGCAGATGACCCCAACACACACCATGGCAGTGTACAGTCGAGATGGAGGCAGGGAGTTAATCCGAGTTCCTTGCACAATTGGCCTGATGCATGCTCAGTTGCTGGCATAGTGACAGCCGAATTGTCAAAATTCAGCAGAGGGATGACAACTGGCTCTCCACTATGTTAGACCCTCACTACTGGTCCAAAAAGGGGGGCCATTTTTAAACCTTCCGAAAGGTAGGATAAACTGAACTATTGAGACATCCTATGTAGTCAGTTAGCCGCTGCCAATGTGTGCCATTGCCCATCCTCGCAAAGGTTTGACCAGGGAACCCACTGTGCTCACGTTCCACTGTCTGCTGGAGGGGGTTGGGGGGCAGGAACAGTACCAGCTTCATCAGAAGCAACTTAAGTCTAGAGTCTCTGATGAGCATTTTGCTTCACCCGCCTAGCACTTTGCCTAACCCATTAGCAGTAGCAGCAAGACATGGAGCACAACCTGAATCACCTGTCATTTCACATAGAAGAACCCTTGGACTACTGGGCAGCCAAACTTGATTTGTGGTAGCAACTGGCCGAGTTTGCCCTGGACAAACTTTCATGCCCGGCCAGTAGTGTGGCATCAGAGCGGGTGTTTAGTGCAACTGGAAGCATAGTTACCCCAAAGAGAACTCCCTTTTTCACCTAAGCACTCTGTCACTGGTCCACTGTGTTGACTCATCATGCTGCTGCCACTTTACCACTCTGTAAATGGGCCACTGTGTTGACTCCTCATGCTGTTTCCACCTCAGCACTCTGTGACTGGGCTACTGTGTTGACTCCTTGTGCAGTTGCCACCCTCCCCACTCTGTCACTGAGCCGCTATTGACCCTATTTGGCCTTGTTGACATCACCATTTATTTAACTCTTCTTCTAATTTATCAGAACAACGGAAAAATGAGAAACACAACGAATCCTGTCTTTGGAACAGCCATAATGCCTGTATTACATTGTCTCTATTTTGCATCAGGATTGGACGTGATTTGGAAGCCAAAAGCTGTAGTGGGTACAAAAGACATGCAAATATCCCATTAGCGTGTCATCTCTGTTTTGAATCAACTCCTGTTTGCTTTTTTTTGGCCTTAGCAATACTGATGGATTACTGAGCAAATGCTAACCTTGTGAAGGAGGATGCTCAAAAAACGGGCTAAGTTTTTTTGGGGGTTGTTCTTATGATGGATCAGAAGAAGGGCAAAAATAAAAGTGACGTCAACACAAACTTACTGCTGACACCCTCTCAAGTCTTTCAGGGGCACACTACTTATCTCAGCGTGTAATAGAACATGTTCTGTAGAAATCTATGTGGAATCAGCTGATGACGGTGTAAAATGAATGCGCTCTTTCATTCCATAGTACAATCTTGGGCCACTGCACAGTTCTTTATAAATTATGCTAACATTGACCTGTAAAACCGAGATCACACTTGAGTTATTTGGTCAGTTTTGGCCCGTAACTGACCAAATAAGTGAAGTGTGAAGTGATTCAAAAATTGACTCCCGTCATCTGCATGTCATACTGAATCACAGTACTGTTTCACTACAGCAGTGGACTCCCTATGCATGTTTCTGCAATTCACAGTGTTCTACTCTACTATACATGCTCTCAGCAGTCAGGAAATAGTGTTTTTTTAACGTGATTCATCACAATTAGAGTTGAGCGGACACCTGGATATTTGGGTTCGACGGGTTCACCAAAAAAGTTTGAGTTCGGGACCTGAACTTGACCCTGAACCCCATTGAAGTCAATGGAAGTCAATGGAGACCTAAACTTTGAGCACTAAAATGGCATCAAAATATGGTTAAGAGTATGGCAAGTGCTCTGCAAACAAATGTGGATAGGGAAATTACTTCAAATAAAATACGTAAAAAAAAAAAATATATATATATCTTGATCTAGAAGGACGAGGTCCATATGGACTAGGGGGTTGAGAAGGCGGCAGATCTGGTGGTGTAGGTGGAAGCGGTGGTGGAGGAGGAGGTAGCCTAAACTGCTTTTTGGTTTTAATTTAATTTTTTAAATTAGGGTACACCCCAAAACATTGGTAAATATAACCTGTAATAACCCTCTCCAGTCGTGCTAAACACACGTTCAGACAATACACTGGCTGCAGGGCAGACCAGCACCTCCAAGGAGTAAAGGGAAAGCTCAGGCCATGTGCCCAATTTGGAGACCCAGAAGTTGAAGGGGGCAGACCCATCGTTCAGTAGGGATAGGTGTGTGCACACATACTGCTCCACCATGTCGCTCATCCCCGTGATGTCCACGATCCAATTGGATATCTTCTCTATCAACTTTCGATGTTCTATTATGCGCCTACCATGGTGATCACGGGTGGCGGGGAATAAGGGTTCCAGGCCGGAGAGGGAGCCTGAGAAATAGATACCAGATCCAAGGGAGGTCAATGGATGAAATTAAATGTAATCGAGCAGAAATGTGGGACAAAGTATTGAAGTGTAAGCTTCCAAGTTAAGGAGGGGGCGCGCGGCAATTACCCACTCCAGACTCGGGTAGGTAGTGACAATAAATAACAATACAGGACTCTTAGGATGCCCTGTTATTGGAATGATTAATAAAATATTATAGGGCATGTCACTGGGGTATTTTGAATTTGGAAATGAAAGTCAGGAGAGGCCCTGCTGACGCTTTGTTGATTCTAGATAACTTCTGCCTGATCGCACGTCACTGTGACGTCCACCATCCATTTGGATATCTTCTCTATCAACTTTCAATGTTCTTTTCTGCGCCTACCATGTTAATCAGGTTTATTGGCGAATTAAGGTTCCATACCGGAGAGGGAGCATGAGAAAGGGAGACCTCATCCAAGGGAGGTCAATGGCTGCAATGGGATGAAGCAGGAATTTAAAGAAGAAGGATCGAATAAAAGGGCCAATTAAAGATGAATTTTAGAAATTTAAGTCCCTGTCATCTATGCAAAGCAGAGGTTTTTCATCGCAAGAAATGGGTTAATGTCACCCACCAATGGAACATATTATTTTTAAAAATGTTGGTCCCTGTCACCTATGCAGAGCAAGGGTTTATTCACGGCAAAAATTGCAAAATGTCACCAAAGAATGTAACAGAAAAATTAGTGAAATTTATAAAAATGTCTACTTGCTAGAGCAGGGGTATATCACATTAAAAAATTGGTGAATTTCACCCGAAAATGTAACAGACAAATTGGTAAAAATCTTTTACCTGTCTACTAGGTAGAGCATGGGTATATCACACCCAAAAATTTGTGAATTTCACCTCAAAATGTAACAGACAAATTAGTGAAATGACATAAAATAAAATACGTACAAAAAAAATTAAAAATTGGAGGTCCATATGGAGTAGGAGTTTGATGAGGCGGTGGAGGTAGCGGTGGAGGTAGAGGTGGAGGTGGAAGCATTGGTGGAGGAGGACGAGGTAGCCACCACTGGTTTTTATTTTTAATTTGTAAAAATTTTTATTTTTATTTGGGTACACTCCAAAAGAGTGTGAAATATCCAAAATACAAGAATGAGCAATTGTGCTATAGTATAACAATGGCTGGGTAAGGCCGGTATACATGTCTATTCTGCACAAGGTATGGACAAGTTCTGTGGGATCCATGCCTGGTTCATTTTAATGAACGTGAACTTGGCTGTGGACAGGAGGCTGAGCTTGTCTGTGATAACACCCTCTGCCGTGCTAAACACACATTCAGATAATACAATGGCTGCTGGGCAGGCCAGCACCTCCAAGGCGCAAAGGGAAAGCTCAGGCCATGTGCCCAATTTGGAGACCCAGAAGTTGAAGGGGGCAGACCAGTCATTCAGTACATGTAGGCGTGTGCACACATACTGCTCCACCATGTTTGTGAAATGCTGCCTCCTGCTAAGATGTTCCATATCAGCTGGTGGTGCTGGTTGTTGTAGTGTGCTGACAAAGCTTTTCCACATTTCAGCCATGGTAATTCTGCCTTCTGAAGTGCTGGCGGTGCCCCAGCTGCCTTGGGGACCTCTTCCTCCTCCTCTGCCTTCGCCTTGTGCTTCCACTGTGCCCCCAATGTAGGAAGGGAATGCCACCCGCAGCTCGTCTATCAGCGTTCTCTTGTACTCGCGCATTTTATAATCACTCTCCAGTGAGGGAATTAAGGACAGTACGTTGTCCTTGTAACGGGGATCCAGCAGTGTGGCCACCTAGTAATCAGCATAAGTTAGAATGTGGGCAACTCGGTGGTCGTTGCGGAGACACTGCAGCATGTAATCGCTCATGTGTGCCAGGCTGCCCAGAGGCAAAGAAAATCTGTCCTCTGTGGGAGGTGAATCGTCTGTGTCCTCTGTATCCCCCCAGCCATGCAACAGTGATGGCCATGAGCTGCTCTGGGTGCCACCCTGCTGTGAACATGGTTCCTCCTCCTCCATCTCCTCATCATCCACCTTGTCATCCTCCAGAACTGTGCCCTGGCAGGACAATTGTTTACCTGGTGTTTGTGGGTGCAGGAACCCACCCTCGGAGCCACTTCTGAATGACTGGATGGAAACCCTATGAAATGATCCCTCTTTCTCCTCTTTCTCCTGTGTCACATCCTCTTCCATCATGGCCAGCAGCATTTTTTCAAGGAGGCATAGACGTGAGATAGTCACACTGAGAACGGCGTTATCGGCACTGGCCATGTTGGTGGAGTATGGAGGCCCAGTCATTGGTGGTGAAGTGGTGCTGTTCTGCCGAGCGACTCACCCGCCTGCTGCTCACACAGTCTGGCCAGCATGAGTAAGGTGGAGTTCCACCTTGTGGGCACGTCGCATATGAGGCGGTAAGCGGGAAGGCCGAAGTCACACTGTGGCGCTGACAAGGCGAGCAGCAGCAGGGTGAGAACGCCGAAAGCGCACACAGACGGCCCACACTTTATGCAGAAGCTCTGACATATCGGGTTCATTTTTAAGGACTCTCTGCCCCACCAAATTCAGCACATGCGCCAGGCAAGGGATGTGCGTCAAACCGGCTAGTCCCAGAGCAGCTACGATATTTGGCTCATTATCGCACACCATCAGGCCGGGCTTGAGGCTCACTGGCACCAACTATTGTTTAAGGCCCGTCCATAGCTCCTGCAAGGTGTGGGGTTTGTCCCCCAAACAGCCTGCTGTCAATCCCCTGGCTGTGCTGAAGTTGGTGGTGAAGGGGTTACGCTGACCGGATGAAGAGCTGGTAGAGGATCAGGAAGCAGAGTAGAAGGAGGAAACAACAGGAGGCAAACTGAAGCACCCTGCAATCCTTGGTGGTGGAAGGACATGCGCCAAACTGCTATCTGCCTCAGGCCCAGCCGCCACTGCATTTACCCAGTGTGCTGTTATGGAGATATAACGTCTCTGACTGTGCTTACTGGTACACGTATCCGTAGTGACATGCACCTTGCCACAGATGGAGTTGCGCATCGCACACCTGATTTTGTCCCCCACTTGGTTGTGAAGGGAAGGGATGGCAAGCCTGGAAAAGTAGTGGCGGCTGGGCACGACATACTGTGGGACAGCCACCGCCATAAGGCTTTTAAAGCTCTCTGTCTCCACCAGACGGAATGACAGCATTTCAAAGGCCAGTCATTTAGAAATGCTGGCATTCAGGGCCAGGGATCGTGGGTGGGTAGGGGGGTACTTCCTGTTCCGTTCCAGTGTTTGGGAGATGGAGAGCTGAACGCTTCCGTGGGACATTGTGGAGATGCTTGGTGACCCAGGTGGTGGTGTTGCTGGCAGATCCTCTGTTTGCAGGGTAGCAGGTGGCATTGTCACTCCCAGAGGTGGATGAAGAGGCCGAGACTGACACAAAAGAGAAAGCAGGAGGAACCAGAAACCTTTCCTGGATTTTGAGGTGTCTACTCCACTGCAGTTCGTGCTTTGCACTTAAATGCCTGGTCATGCAGGTTGTGCTTGGGTTGAGAATGTTTATGCCCCACTTCAGGCTCTGATTGCATAGCGTGCAAACAACTCGTGTCTTGACATCACATTGTCTGGTGGTGTTGCTGGCAGATCCTCTGTTTGCAGGGTAGCAGGTGGCATTGTCACTCCCAGAGGTGGATGAAGAGGCCGAGACTGACACAGACATCACATTGTCTGAAGAACTGCCATGCCAGGGAACTCCTTGGAGCTGGCTTTGGTGTGCTCGGTCCCTTGCTGCGGTGGGCAGCAGCAGGTGTACTGTCTAGGGGACCGCCGCTCCGCTTTTGCACCCTGCTCCCTCTTCTGCTGTGCTGGTGACTCAGTGCGACCACCGAATCTTTCTCCGAACTACACAAGTCACTCGCATGACCTTGATTCCATGTGTGGTTGAGGACCTCATCGTCCTCTACATCATCTTCCACCCAGTCTTCACCCCTGCCCTCCTTGTTGGTTTCCACACTTTCGAAAGCCACAGAAGTTTACATCTGTGTTACGTCCTCATCCGAGACGGAACACAATGGTCCTCCCATGTACTCATCTTGAAACATAAGTGGTTGGGCAGCAGTGCACTCAATCCTTCCACTTCTGGGGCAGGGCTAGGTGGATGGCCCTGGGAAACCCTGCTATCAGAGTCATCAAAGAGCAGAAGAGACTGCTGCATGACTTGGGGTCCAGACTGCTTGGCTGATTTGCAAGGGGGTGAAGTGAAAGACTGATGGACATCGGCTGCAGGTGCCAACTCTGATCTTTCATCAGGAGACTGGGTGTGAGACAATGTGAAGAAACTGGAGGTACTGTCAGCAAACCAATCTACTATCACCTGTACTTGTTCTGGCCTCACCATTCATAGAGCCGCATTAGGCCCGACCAAATACCGCTGCAGGTTATGTTGCCTGAGGAAGGTGTTTCACTTGTGTGTGTAGCTGGCACAGATCGACCAAGTCCTCTTCCTTCAATAGGAGCTTCACCAGCAGCACCACGACCGGGGCCACGTCCCTTATTTAACACTCTCCTCATATTTCTCAAATTTAGGATCTTGCCCTAAATGGGTGTGTTTTCTTATGGCAGAATCGAACAACAGTATCTTACTGGTGTATCTCACACTTACAGATGTAGACTAGGCTTTTTGCACAAAATAGGTGTTTATTTAATACCAGAATAGCACAGCAGTATGTGTTGACCCTCACCACTCTGTCACAAGGCCACTGTGTTGACTCCTCATGCTGATGCCAACTCAAAACTCTGTCACTGGGCCACTTTGTTGACTCCTCATGCTGTTGCCATCTTACCACTCTGTCACTGGGCTACTGTGTTGACTCCTCAAGTTTTTGCCATCCTCCCCAATCTGTGACTAGGCCACTGTGTTGACTCCTCATGTTGTTGCCACCTCACCACTCTGTCACTGGGCCAATGTGTTGACTCCTCATGCTGTTGCTACCTCCCAACTCTGTGACTGGGCAACTGTGTTTAATTCTCATACTGTTGCCACGTCACCACTCTGTGACTGGGCCACTGTGTTGACTCTTCATATTGTGGCCACCACACCGCTCTGTGGCTGGGCCACTGTGTTTACTACTTATGCTATTACCACCTCACCACTCTGTCGCTGGGCCACTGTGTTGACTCCTCATGATGTTGCCACGGTCACCACTCTGTGACTCAGCCACAGTGTTGAATCCTCATGCTGTTGCCACCTCACCACTCTGTCACTAGTCCACTGTATTGATTCCTCAAGTTGTTACCACCCTCACCACTCTGTGACTGGGCCACTGTGTTGATTCCTCATGCTGTTGCTACCTCACCACTCTGTTACTAGGCCACTGTGTTAACTCCTCAAGCTGTTGCCACCCTCACCACTCTGTCACAAGGCTACTGTGTTGACTCATTATGCTGTTGCCACCTCATCACTATCACTGGGCTACTGTGTTGTCTCCTCCTGCTTTTGCCACCTCCCAACTCTGTGACTGGGCCACTGTGTTGAATCCTCATACAGTTGCCAACTCACCACTGTGTGACTGGGCCAGTGTGTTGACTCCTCATGATGTTACCACCTCCCCACTCTGTGACTGGGCCAGTGTGTTGACTCCTCATGCTGTTGCCACCTGACCTCTCTGTCAATGGGCCACTGTGTGGAATCCTCATACTGTTGCCAACTCACAACCCTGTGACTTTGCCACTGTGTTTACTCCACAAGCTGTTACCACTAGTAAAGAGCGAGCATGCTTGGCCAAGCTGCTGTTCGGCTCGAGCATCGCTATGCTCGGCAGATCCGAGTGCTCGGCCGAATAACTTGGGTGCTCAAATACAATGGAAGTCAATGGGAGAACCCCAGGCACCCAATGCTCGGAAGAGAAGAGGGTGTCTGGTTCATAGAAAAAGGTTATAAATTGATGGAAACCCCATCAAAATGGTTTGAAAACAGCATTTAGAGAATAGCTGGATGTGTCTTAGACTCTTATTATGTACGACATAACATAGAAAACCAGACAAAGACTATATGCCAAAAGCCAAGTATGTACAAGCCATCCATCTATCCATCCATGAGACAGATAACAGCCTTGTGCGCTATGAGATATTCCAAAACAGCTCTCCTCTGACTGAGAACCAGCAAACCTCAAAGTTATTTTGCATCTGTTGAATGGCTTGGGTGGACCTGCGCATCTAGATTAATATCATTAGGGCGACAAAAAGTTTTTTGATTGTCCTAAATAAAGTTGAGCGGACACCTGGATGTTCGGGTTCAACGGGTTCGGCAGAACTTCGGAAAAAAGTTTGAGTTTGGGACCCGAACTTGAACCAGAACCCAAACCCCATTGAAGTCATTGGGGACCCGAACTTTTGAGCACTAAAATGGCTGTAAAAATGTCATGGAAAGGGCTAGAGGGCTGAAAATGGCGTCAAAATGTGGTTAAGAGCATGACAAGTGCTCTGCAAACAATGTGGATAGGGAAATAACATAAAATATGCCAAAATAAAAAAATAATAATCTTGATCTAGGAGGACCAGGTCCATATGGAGTAGGAGGTTGAGGAGGCGGTGGATGTGGCAGTGTCGGCGGAAGCGGCAGTGGTGGAGGAAGTAGCCTACACTGGTTTTTGGTTTTAAATTTTAGTTTTAAAATTAGGATACACCCAAAAACATTGGGAAATATAACCTGTGATAACACCCTCCAGTCATGCTAAACACACGTTCAGACAATACACTGGCTGCAGGGCAGGCCAGCACCTCCAAGAGGTAAAGGGCAAGCTCAGGCCATGTGCCCAATTTGGAGACCCAGAAGTTGCAGGAGCTGACCCCTGTCAGTTCGTGTAGGCGTGTGCACACTTACTGCACCACCATGTTGCACGTCCCCGTGATGTTCACGATCAAATTTGATATCTGCTCTATCAACTTTCGATGTTCTTTTATGCGCCTACCATGGTGATTATGTGTGGCGGGGAATCAGGGTTCCAAGCCGGAGAGGGAGAGTGAGAAAAAGAGACCAAATTTAAAGGAGGATCCATTTTTTCAAATTTAAAATTTGAGTTGAAATATGGGAGAAATTATTAAAGCACAAAGGTGTGACAACTTTTCAAAGTTTAAGCATTGAATGTAAGGATGTGCTGCACATTAATTACTGAATAATTTATTACATTTTATTCCCTGTCACTTAAGCATAGCAGGTAACCTTATCTATTGTTACAATCCTGTATCCGATTTCCTCTTTCATATCCAAAAATTATATAATGTCAACCCAAGAATGTAACAGAAAAATTATTGAAAATTATTAAGCTGTCAACTAGGTAGAGTAGGGGTATTTTACACCCCAAAATTGGTGAATTTCACCCAAAAATTTAACTGACAATTTTATTTTATTTTTTCGGTCTTCTAGGTGTAGAAGTGGTACATCACTCCCCCAAAATTGGTGAATTTCACCAGAATATATAACTGACAATTTTTTTTTTTTTTTACCGGCCTACTAGGTATAGCAGTGGTACTATACACCCCAAAATTGGTTAATTTCACCCAAAAAAGTAATTGACATTTTTTGTTTTGTTTAACCTGTCTACTAGGTATAGCAGTAGTACTATACACCCAAAAATTGGTTAATTTAATCCGAAAAGGTAAATGACAATTTATTTATTTTTTGTTTAACCTGTCTACTAGGTATACCAATGTTACTATACACCCAAAAATTTGTTAATTTTACCATAAAATGTAACTGACAATATATTTTTTTTTTTACCGGTCTAATAGGTATAGCAGTGGTACTATACACCCAAAGATTTGTAAATTTCACCCAAAAATGTAAATGACAAAGTAGTGAAATTATGTAAAATAAAACCTGTACAAAAAATAAAAATAAATTTATGAGGTGAAGTTCCATATGGAGTAGGAGTTTGAGGAGGTGGTGGATGTAGCGGAGTAGGTGGAAGCGGCGGTGGAGAAGGACAAGATAGCCAACACAGGTTTTAAGAGTGTGAAATATCCTAAATACAAACATGAGCAATTGCGCTGCAGTATAACAATGGCTGCTTAATGCCTGTATACATGTCTATTCTGCACAAGGTACGGACAAGTCCTGAGGGATCCATGCCTGGTTCATTTTGATGAACGTCAGCTTGTCCACATTGGCTGTGGACAGGCGGCTGCAAATTGTCTGCGATGACGCCCCCTGCCGTGCTAAACACACGTTCAGATAATACACTGGCTGCAGGGCAGGCCAGCACCTCCAAGGCGTAAAGGGCAAGCTCAGGCCATGTGCCCAATTTGGAGACCCAGAAGTTGAAGGGGGCAGACCCGTCATTCAGTACATGTAGGCATGTGCACACATACTGCTCCACTATGTTGCTCAAATGCTGCCTCCTGCTGAGACGTTCCATATCAGCTGGTGGTGCTGGTTGTTGTGGCGTGCTGACAAAGCTTTTCCACATTTCGGCCATGCTAACCCTGCCTTCTGAGGTGCTGGCATTGGCGACCTCTTCCTCGTCATCTGCCTTCACCTTGTGCTTCCACTGTGCCCCCGCTGTCAGGTGGGAATGCCACCAGCAGGACGTCTACCAGCGTGCGCTTGTACTCGCGCATCTTGCGATCACGCTCTAGTGACGGAATTAAGGACGTTGTCCTTGTAACGCGGATCCAGCAGTGTGGCCGAGTAATCAGCACAAGTTAGAATGTGGGCAACTCGGCGGTCGTTTCGGAGACACTGCAGCATGTAATTGCTCATGATTGCCAGGCTGCCCAGAGGCAAACAAAAGCTGTCCTGTGTGGGAGGTGAATCGTCTGAGTCCTCTATATCCCCCAGCCACGCACCAGTGATGGCCATGAGCTGGTCTGGGTGCCACCCTGCTGTGAACATGGTTCCTTCTCCTCCATCTCCTCCTCCTCATCCTCCAGAACTGTGCCCGGGCTGGACAATTGTGTACTTGGGTTTGTGGGTGCAGGAAACCACCCTCGGAGCCACTTGGGAATGACTGGCCGGAAACACTACGAAATGATCCCTCTTCCTCCTCCTCATCCTGTGCCACATCCTCTTCCATCATCGCCAGGAGCGTTTTTTCAAGAAGGCATAGAAGTGGTATAGTAACACTGAGAACGGCGTTATCGGCACTGGCCATGTTGGTGGAGTACTCAAAATAGTGCAACAAGGAACACAGGTCTCGCATGGAGGCCCAGTCATTGGTGGTGAAGTGGTGCTGTTCCACCGAGTGACTCACCCGTGCGTGATGCAGCTGAAACTCCACTATCGCCTGCTGCTGCTCGCACAGTCTGGCCAGCATGTGCAAGGTGGTCGCATATGAGGCGGTGAGCGGAAAGGCCTAAGTTACGCTGCAGTGGTGACAGGCGCGCAGCAGCAAGGTGAGAACGCCTAAAGTGCGCACAGACGGCCCACACTTTATGCAGCAGCTCTGACATGTCGGGGTAATTTTTAAGGACTCTCTGCACCACCAAATTCAGCACATGCGCCAGGCAAGGGATGTGCATCAAACCGCCTAGTCGCACAGCTGCTACGAGATTTCGCCCATTATCACACACTACCAGGCTGGGCTTGAGGCTGACTGGCACAAACCACTCATCGTTCTGTTGTTCAAGGCCCGTCCACAGCTCCTACGCGGTGTGGGGTTTGTCCCCCAAACAGATAAAAATGTTTTTATATTTTTAAACTGCCTGCTGTCGTTTACCCCTGGCTGTGCTGAAGTTGGTGGTGAAGGTGTTACGATGCCTGGATAAGGAGCTGGTATAGGATAAGGAAGCAGAGTAGGAAGAGGAAGCAACAGGAGGCAAACTGAAGCGCCCTGCAATCCTCGGTGGTGGATGGACATTCGCCAAACTGCTATCTGCCTCAGGCCCAGCCGCCACTGCATTTACCCAGTGTGCTTTTAGGGAGATATAATGGCCCTGACCGTGCTTACAGGTCCAAGTATCCGTAGTCAGGTGCACCGTGCAACAGATGGCATTGCGCAGTGCACACATGATTTTGTCCCCTACTTGGTTGTGAAGGGAAGGGGTGGCTCGCCTTGAAAAGTAGTGGCGGCTGGGCACAACGTACTGTGGGACTGCCACCGCCAAAAGGCCTTTAAAACTATCCGTCTCCACCAGCGGAATGACAGCATTTTAAAGGCCAGTAATTTAGAAATGCTGGCATTCAGGGCTAGGGATCGCGGGTGGGTAGGGGGGTACTTCCTCTTCCTCTCCAGTGTTTGGGATATGGAGAGCTGAACGCTTCCGTGGGACATTGTGGAGATGCTTGGTTACACAGGTGTTGGTGTTGCTGGCAGATCCTGTGTTTGTGGGGTGCCAGGTGGCACTCTCTCACTCCCGAGGTGGATGAAGAGGCTGAGACTACAGCAGAACAGGAAGCAGGAGGAGCCAGAGACCTTTCTTGGTTTTTGAGGTGTCTACTCCACTGCTGCTCGTGCTTTGCACTCAAATGCTTGGTCATGTAGGTTGTGCTCAGGTCGAGAACGTTTATGCCTCGCTTCAGACTCTGATTGCACAGCGTGCAAACCACTCGTGTCTTGTCGTCAGCACATTGTCTGAAGAACTGCCACACCAGGGAACACCTTGGAGCTGGCTTTAGTGTGCTCGGTCCCTTGCTGCAGTGGTCAGTAGTTGGCTTGCTGTCTAGAGGACAGCCGCTACGCTTTTGCACCCTGCTCCCTCTTCTGCTGTGCTGGTGGCTCTGTGCGACCACCGCCTCTTCCTCAGAAATACATCGGTCACTCGCATGACCTTGATTCCATGTGGGGTCGAGGACCTCATCGTCCTCCACATCATCTTCCAAACAGTCTTCACCCCTGACTTCCTTGTCGGTCTGCACACTTTCGAAAGCTACAGCAGTTGGCACCTGTGTTTCGTCATCATCCGAGACATGCTGCGATGGTCCTCTCATGTACTCATCTTGAAAAATAAGTGCTTGGGCATCGGTGCACTCAATCTCTTCCACTTCTGGGGCAGGGCTAGATGGATGGCCCTGGGAAACCCTGCTAACAGAGTCAAAAAAAAGCAGAAGAGACTGCTGCATGACTTGGGGCTCAGACTGCTTGGCTGATTTGCAAGGGGGTGAGGTGAAAGACTGATGGACATCGGCTGCAGGTGCCAACTGTGGTCTTTCAGCAGGAGACTGGGTGGAAGACAATGTGAAGGAACTGGATACACTTTCAAATAATGTTGCAGGTTTTGTCGCCTACTCGCACCTGAGGAAGGGGTTTCACTTGTGTGTGTAGCTGGCACAGATCGACCACGTCCTCTCCCTGCAACAAGAGCTCCACCAGCAGCACCACGACCTGGGCCACGTCCCTTATTTGACGCTCTCCTCATATTATTCAAATTTAGTATCTTTCCCTAAATGGGTGTTTAATTAATAGTAGAATAGAACGACAGTATTTAAAGGGTGTATCTCACACAGTCTGAACCAGTGTAGGCCTAAATTAAATATTTCTTTCCCCAAAATGGCTGTATTTCAAATGGCTGTAATTTTCAAATGCCTCATTCAAACCCCTGTATGTAGAGGGGGTATCTCACATGGTCTGAACTATTGTAGGCCTGAAGTAAATATATATTTGCACAAAATGGCTGTATTTCAAATGGCTGTATTTCAAATGCCTGATTCAAACCCGTTTATGTAGAGGGGGCATCTCACAGGGCCTGAACCACAGTAGGCCTGAAGTAAATATTTATTTGCCCAAAAGGGCAGTATTTTTAATGGCTGTATTTCAAATCCCTGATTCAAACCCCTGTATGTAGGGGGATATCTTACACGGTATGAACCTGTGTAGGACTGAAGTAAATATATCTTTGCACAAAATGGCTGTATTTCAAATGCCTGATTTGAATCCCTGTATGTAGAGTGAGTATCTCACACTCACATAACCTTTCTATACAGTTTTGTCATGTAAAAACTAATTTGCACAAACATGGGCATATAGGAAAGACATGCAAATCAGCAGAATCTGCCTTGTTTTTCAGCTTAAAAAACATTTGCATGGAAAATTTGCGATCTACACTACTCATGAACAGCGCCATATATTGGTTTCATATTCTTATGACAAGAGTAATAATCTTGTCATAAGACTATGAATCTAATAGATGGTGCTGATCATGATTCATGAACAGCGCCATCTATTGGTTTCATAGTAAATAAAAATAATGGCTACACACAGCCGCGGAAGCCACCTTGACGCCTGGTGGATGGGCCCGACACAAATTTGATCAAAATTAGTGCTAAGAGCTTCCATTGAACCAAATAGTAGGTATAGTACCACTTGAATTTAGAATGATCCCGATTTCTCAGCTTTACTGCTTATATGTGTTCAGCCATTATTTTATTTATTTATTATGTTTGCCTTATGGATGTGCACCCATGACTATGATTATGAATAAGAATATGCCAGTCTAAATTTTCTTGTAATATTGGTTTCATAGTTTTATGACAAGATTATTAGTGTAGCCTTTTGCATGAAAAATGTGTGATTAAAATATTTGCGATCTACATTACTCATGAACAGCACCATCTATTGATTTCATAGTCTTATGACTATGAAACCAATAGATGACACTGTTTGTGAGTCATTACAAGCAGGGCAATAGTCCTCAGATACACCCTAGCAAGCTTATATTACCGCAGATAAAGTGCTAGAAGATGTGTGAATGATAGCAGCAATCAGATATACACCTCAGTATTGGTGTAGGCTATTATAGGCTGAGTGTTACAAGGTGTGTGGACTCTGTTGAGCAGTGTGCCCCACTAACGAGCGCCACAATTTGAACAGCGCCATCATAAGACTATGAAACCAATAGATGGGGCTGTTCATAAGTCATGTTGATCGCAAATATTCTAATAGCAATTTTTTATTGCAAATTTTCCATGCAAAAGGCTACACTAATAATCTTGTCATAAGACTATGAAACCAATAGATGACGTTGTTCATGAGTAGTGTAGATCGAAAATTTTCCATGCAAATGTTTTTTCAGCTGAAAAACAAGGCATGTCTTTCCCATATGCCCATGTTTATGCATATTTGTTTTTTCTTGACAAAACTGCATAGAAAGGTTTTGAAATAATATGTTAGGACAATCAGATAACTTTTTGTCTCCCTAATGATATTGATCTAGGTGCACAGGTCCACCCAAGCCATCAAACAGATCTGAAGTAACTTTGAGGCTTACTGGTTCTCAGTCAGATGAGAGCTGGTTTGGAAGGTCTCATGGATAGATTGATGGCAGGCATAAACCTGGCTTTTGTGTGGTTGTCTATTGTATGTCGTAGATAATAGGAGTCCAAGATTCATCCAGCCATTCTCTTAATGCTGTTTTCAAACCATTTTTATGGGGTTTACATCAATTTCTAACCTTTTTTTGTGAACCAGATACCCTCTGCTCTTCAGAGCAGAGGGTGCCTGGTATGATTCTCGGGTCTCCCTTTGACTTTCATTGTATTAAATTGTACTTGAGCACCCGAAGTATTCGGCTGAGCACTCGGATGTGCCAAGCATAGCGATGCTCGAGCCAAACATCAGTTTGGCCGAGCATGCTTGCTCAACACTAATATGCACCTTCGACTATGAATATAAATGTGCTAGTCTAAATTTTCTTGTAGTATATATTGAGGGTAGCACCTCTTTTAGACTGAGCAACGCCCATCTGCCTGGGGCTTCTGAGAAGAGTACAAATGTAGCTGGTCCCTACACTGCCCTGAAAATGTAGGCTTAGGTAAGTCCAAAAGAGGCGGTATATTAGTCCTAGGTACCCGTCTGCGGAAGCCACCTTGACGTCTGGTAGATGGGCCCGACACAAGTTTGATCAAAATGTGCGCAAAGAGCTTCCATTTTTCCAATCAGAGTAGGTATAATGCCATTTAAATTTAGAATGATCCCCATTTCTCAGCACTATTGTTTGAATGTGTAAAGTTGTGTGGCCATTTTTTTTATCAACCATGTTTGCTTTATGGATATATACCTGTGACTATGAATATGAATGTGCTAGTCTGAATTTTCTTGTAGTATATATTGAGGGTAGCACTTCTTTTAGACTGACCAACACCCTTCTGCCTGGGGCTTCTGAGCAGGGTACAAATGTAGCTGGTTCCTGCACTGCCCCGAAAATGTGGGCTTAGTTAAGTCCAAGAGAGGTGGTGTATTAGTGTTAGGTACCTGACTGCAGAAGCCATCTTGACACCTGGTAGATGGGCCCGACATAAGTTTGATCAAAATGTGCGCAAAGCGCTTCCATTTTTCCAATTGTAGTAGGTATAATAACACTTAAATTTAGAATGATCCCCATTTCTCAGTTCTATTGTTTGTATGTGTAAAGTTGTGCAGCCATTTTTTTTATCAACCATGCTTGCTTTATGGATATGCACCTGTGACTATGAATATGAATATGCTAGTCTAAATTTTCCTGTAGTATATATTGAGGGTAGCACCTCTTTCAGACTGAGCAGCGCCCATCTGCCTGGGTCTTCTGAGCAGGGTACAAATGTAGCTTGTTCCTACACTGCCCTGAAAATGTAGGCTTAGGTAAGTCCAAGAGAGGCGGTATATTAGTGTTAGGTACCCGTCTGTGAAAGCTACCTTGACGCCTGGTAGATGGGCCCAACACAAGTTTGATCAAAATGCATGGAAAGAGCTTCCATTTTTCCATTTATAGTAGGTATAATAACACTTAAATTTAGAATGATCACCATTTCTCAGCTCTATTGTTTGTATGTGTAAAGTTGTGCAGCCATTTTTTTAACAACCATATTTGCTTTATGGATATGCACCTTTGACTATAAATATGAATGTGCTAGTCTAAATTTTAATGTGCAATTTATTGCCACCATCACCTTCCTCCTTTGATGTTGCCTCCTCCTCCTCTGATGTTGCCTCCAACTCCCAAGTCCTGTCCATCCCACAATCGTCGTCATAGTCCTCACCCTCAATGCCACTTTTATTAGTCTGTGGGATATCATGTATATGCTGGTTTTAATAATTTCAACACCCCAAACCCCCCCCCCCAAAATAAATAAATAAATTGAAATTAAGGCAAACTGATTTGGGCCTAAATTTGTTAACACTTAAAAGGTAAATTGCTGCCCTAACCTGTATATTGGTGTATTGATCACCTATATGCTGGTTTAATTAAATTGAAGAAATCCCCAAAAAGTTTAATTAAAACCATATGGATATTGAAGAAAGGGAAAAGGACGATTGAGGGCTGATGCTTGGTTTCATATTAACACTCACAAGTAAATTGCTTTCCTACACTGTGTATTGGTGTACTGATCACCTAATATGCCGGGTTATTTAAATTGAGCAAGTCAGCAAAAACAAATTTCAACCGTGTGGATATAGAATAAATGATAAAGGATGATTGAGGAGTGACACTCAATTTCACATTTACACTCACAGGTAAATTGTTGCCCTAACTTCTGTATTGTTGTGCAAAAAAATTGGAACATGGTGTGTGTGTGTGTAGATAATAAACTAATTTAGCCGTAATATTTTTTTCTCAATCACTGATTTAAAACTAATTAAAAAAAAATGTGTGAGATGACCTGACACTGAGTTTTCACTAGTACTCTACATCTCACTACAAGCCATTTAATTGGATTTGTATGAAAGGAACCTGAACATTTTCAGGTTCGTCTGCAGTCTGTAAAATAGCAAAGTTTGGACCGAACCCGGTTTGACCCAAACTGCTTCACTCTTCCTTAATTAGAGGGGTAACATTTTCACACTGTTCACCATAATTGTACCCGAATTTTGCATACATTTTTCGTACCACAAAGTAAGCCAAAAGCAGATGGTGTATAGTTAGACAAAAGTCTCTCAAAATGCATCACATTGATGGTGAACTTCTCTGATAAATTTATCGTCAGGCTGCTTATCTATGTTTCCATTTTCTAAATTTTAGGAAAGATTAGAAAATAAGAATTAATGTAATTTACATTTTAGAGAATCAATGGGGAATAGAAATTTTAAAAATGTATCATCTCTACTATGCTGTGTAAATAGTTATTTTGTAAAATATAAACTCGATTCAGAGTCAAGTTGGCTGAACCGATCAGGTGATTCAATTTGATGAAATCGCCCTGAATCAAAAGTGCTCCAATTTGTTGTGGACGACATTCTGAAGTCTCTTAGGATTGTATGCAAAACATTTCAATCTCTTTAATGGCAGGCAAGCATTAGTAATCTTAAAGTGACAGCGATATATATAGTTATTGGAAAATGTAAGGCTGCTGGTGGTAACAAACAGCATAAAAAAATATAAAAAAAAAAATATAATGCACTGATCTGAAAAATAGCTGACACCATTGAGACACCATGGGAAATTTGCCCAAATTAAATTGCCAAAAGTTCAGATTGGGATTTTTCCAACTTTTTGGAAAATTTGTATCAAATTTGATTTGTTTAGAATTGATTTGCTCATCTTTTCTGTTAATGTTATTACAGTACATCATTTTAAGTTGAATGTTTTTCTTAACTGAAGTAAGGAAACATAGCAAGTAATATGTGACAAATGACTTCAGTTATTTTTTATTTTTTTTGTTTTCTGTAAATGACTTTATGGAATAAATCATATGTTGGTGTAATTTACCTTATGCCTGCCTAATTACTTTGCAAGTGATGTCTACTAATCTTCATTAAATTTGGGAAGCTGACCAAAAAGGCTCACCTTAAACTTCCTCAAGTCTGCAATTTAAAACTACTCCATTAAAAAGTAACAACCCAATTTGTCAGAAACAAAATTAAGAATTACCTCATGCCTTTTTTTATTATAATGTAAATAGAAAATGATTCAACTTTCTGAGCGCAATTTATGTTAAGTAAAGATTTGGCAATTTTCTCAGGACAAGGCTGAAAGCTAAAGGCACTTAAAATTATGTAACAAAAGGAAATCTTACTGAAAATCATAAAAATGATGTGGGCAAAGTATTGAAAGGTGGATTGGTAATTGCATGATTTTTTTCTAGCTAAAATAACATTTATTTAATGATTAAAAATATAGTATTAGATTTTCACATTAAAAATGAAATCCATTTTACTGCATGGTAACCTAAAGAAATATGGAATACTAATTAGATTTTTATGCAAATGTAATTAAAATCATGCAAAACCATGGTGGGTTATTTATAGATAAAATGGATACATATTAGGGAAGTGTTATCTCTCTGTACAATTTTTATGGCTCTCTCTGTACTATTTTTCTGTACCACTTTTCTGGCACAAAATTCATAAACACCTTGTTTGTGACTTTTTAAATGCCACTTGAAACATGTCACATGTGTTGTTTTTAAGCCGCCCTGGCCATTTTCTAAAAAGTGGGAGTGGCGAGGGTGAGGCCCCAACTCATTGGGGGGAGGGGTTTCGCATTGACAGTTTCAATTCCGTTACAGTTTTCTGTTATGCTTATAGTGGTAACTGAATTTTGAGGCGTAACTCAAAACTGAAACATTTAGAGGCATTCCCTTTTGATCCATCATAATAGAGTTCTATCGCCAAAAATAAAGTTTCCATTTGGTTTCTGTTATCCTAGATGTAATAAATTAGGTGCATACTCTGGCAGTGCAGGAGATTTTACAGATTGGTTTAAAACTCCAGTCTTTAATACATCTCCAACAATGGACTTTTAGAAGTATGCCTTGAAAATAGCTTTTAAACTGTATTTGTTTAATAGTGATGAGCTAATTAGACTCTGTTTCCAAAAATATGGGTTGAAACCAAATCCAAATTTTTGTCTATTTGATTTTGGTGAATTTATCAAAATGATGCCAGCTATTTTTGAGAGCAGAAGACAGGAGAAATGAAGAAAGAGATCACATGACCCCATAAAGTGCCCATGTATACACACCAACAGACTTCCTGCAATTTGATGTACTACTACGTCATGCTGATTGGGTGAACACAAGAGCGGTGCACGCCCAATTAGTAGAGTAGCCCATCAGTCCCTGATAGCCAGGCCCTTGCTGTATCCACTGCCATTGCTGCAACAACCGATGCCGGTTGATTAACCCTTTCTATGCCGCAGTCAGGAAAAATTGATTGAAATAAAAAATCTGCCAAAAAAGTGAAATTAAAAAATGTCAGCTACATTTTACTTTAATTCTTGTGGAATGCCTAAAGGGTTAAAGTTTATAAAATCAGTTTTGAATAATGTGAGGGTGTAGTTTCTAAAACAGGGTCATTTATGGGTGGATTCTACTATGTAAGCCTCACAAAGTGACTTCATAACTGAATTGGCCCTTAAAATGTGTGTTTTTCTTAAAAATTTTAAGAATTTCTTCTAAAATTCTAAGCCTTCTAAAATCCTAAAAAATAAAATGACATTTTAGAAAATTATGCAAACAGACATATGAGGAATGTTGAGTAACTGGAAATTGACATTTTGAATTGTATTCATAAATAAAGGTGAAATATATTGACTCAATCTTATGACATGTAACATATTTTATGAAGTACAATGTGTCACGAGAAAACTATCTCAGAATAGCTTGGATAAGAAAAAGTGTTGCAAAGTTATTACCCCATAAAATGACACATGTCAGATTTGCAAAAAGAAATGGCCTGGGCAGGAAGGTGAAAACTGTCTCTGTACTGAAGGGGTTAATCATGCAATGCAATAAAGTTTATTTTCATTTATTGAGTATGGGCTGGCTTCTTTCATAGGTTGTTATTACTTGTTTTTTGCTATCATCAATTTTTTTGTTACTTTGCATTACATTTTATGGTCCCTTATTATGCAGTAGCTGGTACATACAGGTCCTTCTAAAAAAATTAGCATATTGTGATAAAGTTCATTATTTTCTGTAAATGTACTGATAAACATTAGACTTTCATAAATTCTTGATTCATTACACACAACTGAAGTAGTTCAAGCCTTTTATTGTTTTAATATTGATGATTTTGGCATACAGCTCATGAAAACCCAAAATTCCTATCTAAAAAAAATTGCATATCAAGAAAAGGTTCTGTAAACGAGCTATTAACCTAATCATCTGAATCAACTAATTAACTCTAAACACCTGCAAAAGATTCCTGAGGCTTTTAAAAACTCCCAGCCTGGTTCATTACTCAAAACCGCAATCATGGGTAAGACTGCCGACCTGACTGCTGTCCAGAAGGCCATCATTGACACCCTCAAGCAAGAGGGTAAGACACAGAAATACATTTCTGAACGAATAAGCTGTTTCCCAGAGTGCTGTATCAAGGCACCTCAGTGGGAAGTCTGTGGGAAGGAAAAAGTGTGGCAGAAAACGCTGCACAACGAGAAGAGGTGACCGGACCCTGAGGAAGATTGTGGAGAAGGACCGATTCCAGACCTTGGGGGACCTGCGGAAGCAGTGGACTGAGTCTGGAGTAGAAACATCCAGATCCACCGTGTACAGGCGTGTGCAGGAAATGGGCTACAGGTGCCGCATTCCCCAGGTCAAGCCACCTTTGAACCAGAAACAGCAGCAGAAGCGCCTGACCTGGGCTACAGAGAAGCAGCACTGGACTGTTGCTCAGTGGTCCAAAGTACTTTTTTCGGATGAAAGCAAATTTTGCATGTCATTTGGAAATCAAGGTGCCAGAGTCTGGAGGAAGACTGGGGAGAGGGAAATGCCAAAATTCCTGAAGTCCAGTGTCAAGTACCCACAGTCAGTGATGGTCTGGGGTGCCATGTCAGCTGCTGGTGTTGGTCCACTGTGTTTTATCAAGGGCAGGGTCAATGCTAGCTATCAGGAGATTTTGGAGCACTTCATGCTTCCATCTGCTGAAAAGCTTTATGGAGATGATGATTTCATTTTTCAGCACGACCTGGCACCTGCTCAAAGTGCCAAAACCACTGGTAAATGGTTTACTGACCATGGTATTACTGTGCTCAATTGGCCTGCCAACTCTCCTGACCTGAACCCCCATAGAGAATATGTGGGATATTGGGAAGAGAAAGTTGAGAGACGCAAAACCCAACACTCTGGATGAGCTTAAGGCCGCTATCGAAGCATCCTGGGCCTCCTTAACACCTCAGCAGTGCCACAGGCTGATTGCCTCCATGCCACGCCGCATTGAAGCAGTCATTTCTGCAAAAGGATTCCCGACCAAGTATTGAGTGCATAACTGAACATAATTATTTGAAGGTTGACTTTTTTTTGTATTAAAAACACTTTTCTTTTATTGGTCGGATGAAATATGCTAATTTTTTTGGGTTGTCATGCGCTGTATGCCAAAATCATCAATATTAAAACAATAAAAGGCTTGAACTACTTCAGTTGTGTGCAATGAATCTAAAATATATGAAAGTCTAATGTTTATCAGTACATTACAGAAAATAATGAACTTTATCACAATATGCTAATTTTGGAGGACTTGTATGGAACCCAGCTTGTTTTGCTGTTGTTCATATGATCCAACTAGGTATTTAAGCTGTCCATAAAAATAAAAAAAGGAAAAATTTGATTTGCACTGAAACCAAATTTCCTTGTGCTTCATGGTAACTAGGATTGAGCGAACCCAAACTGTAAAGTTTGGGTTCATATCGAACTTTAGGATTTTTGGACTCCGGACCCGAACCCGAACTTTTCAGTAAAAGTTTGGGTCCGAGGTCGTTGTTTGGCGATTTATTGGCGCTTTTTGAAAGGCTGGAAAGCAGCCAATCAACAAGTGTTTTACTCTTGTGCCCTTAGAAGCCATCACAACCATGCCTACTAATGACATGGCTGTGATTGACCAGTGCAGCATGTGACCCAGCCTCTATATAAGCTGGAGTCATGTAGCGCTGCACGTCACTCTGATCTGATTAGTGTAGGGATAGGATGCTGCTGCTGTGAGGGAGATAATAGGACAGAATCTTTAATCAGAAGTGCTTGTTAACTCTATCTACATAGATTTAGTTTTGTGGGTGCAGTGCACAATCCTTTTACCCTGCCCTGAGCCCAGTGACACAGAAAAATAACTTTTATCCATCTGTTAGTTAGGTGGGTGGTGGCGGCCATTTTATGCAAGCTCAGTCTACCAGCACAGCTTATGTGCATTTGTGACATTCAAATTCAAGCTTGGAATACTGCAATAATAATATGGGTTAAAAAAACACACACATTTTTGTCAATATCCTACATCTGGTGCCTTTGCAGCATTTGTCAGTGTGAAATACAAGCTTGCAATACTTCAATAATATTCTGGGTTTTAAAAAAAACACCCATTTTTGACAGATGCATACAAGCTTGAAATACTGCAATAATATTCAGGGTTTAAAAAAAAAACTATTTTTTGGGTAATACCCTACATCTGGGGCCTATGCTGCATTTGCTAGTGTGACATACAAGCTAAAAATACTGCAATAATATTCTGTCAGTGTGAGATACACATGTCAGGTACTGGTGTTCTATTCTGTTATGAAAAAAAACACCCATTTTGGGTAAAAAATAAATAAAATTTGCAGCCTTTGCTGCATCTGTCAGTGTGAGATATAAGCGTTAGATAATAGTGTTCTGTTATTAAAAAAAACACCCATTTTGTGGCAAATACTAAATTTGCCGCCTTGGCTGCATCTGTCAGTGTGTAATACAAGTTTGAAATACTGCAATAATATTTTGGGTTTTAAAAAACACCCATTTTTGGCAATACGCTACATCTGGGGCCTATTCTGCATTTATTAGTGTGACATGCAAGCTAGAAATACTGCAATAATATTCTGGGTTTAAAAAAAACCCACAAATTTTGGGCAAAATACAAAATGTGCAGCCTTTGTTAAATACACACGTTAGATACTAGTGTTATCTTCTGTTATTAAAAAAACACCCATTTTGGGCAAAAAACTACATTTGCAGCCTTTGCTGCATCTGTTAGTGTGAGATACACGCATTTGATAACTGCTGTTCTATTATTTTATTTTAAAAAAAAAACATTTTGGGCAAAATAGTTAATTTGCAGCCTTTGCTGCATCTGTCAGTGTGAGATACATAGAAACATAGAATGTGTCGGCAGATAAGAACCATTTGGCCCATCTAGTCGGCCCAATATACTGAATACCATGAATAGCGCCTGGCCCTATCTTATATAAAGAATGGCCTTATGCCTATCCCAATCATGATTAAACTCCTTCACTGTATTTGCAGCTACCACTTCTGCAGGAAGGCTATTCCATGCATCCACTACTCTCTCAGTAAAGTAATACTTCCTGATATTACTTTTAAACCTTTGCCCCTCTAATTTAAAATTATGTCCTCTTGTAGCAGTTTTTCTTTTTTTAAATGTTCTCTCCTCTTTTACCTTGTTGATTCCCTTTATGTATTTAAACGTTTCTATCATATCCCCTCTGTCTGGTCTTTCTTCCAAGCTAAAGCTTGAAATGCTACAATAATATTCAGGGTTTCAAAAAAAAAATATCATTTTTGGCAATATCCTACATCTGGTGCCTTTGCAGCATCTGTCAGTGTGATATACACACGTTAGATACTGGTGTTATATTCAGTTATAAAAAAAACAAAAAAACATTTTGGGCAAAAAACTAAATATGCAGCCTTTGCTGCATCTGTCAGTGTGAGATACACGCGTTAGATAATGCTGTTCAAATCTGTTATTAAAAAAAAGCACCCATTTTGGGCCAAATATTAAATTTGTCAGTGTGAGATACAAGCTTGAAATACTGCAATAATATTCTGGGTTTAAAAAAAAATACCAATTTTTTGGCAATACCCTACATCTAGGGCAGGCATCCTCAAACTGCGGCCCTTCAGCTGTTTCAAAACTACAACTCCCAGCATGCCCGAACAGCCTACAGGTATCAGCCTACAGCAGGGCATTGTGGGAGTTGTAGTTTTACAACAGCTGGAGGGCCGCAGTTTGAGGATGCCTGATCTAGGGCATATGCTGCATTTGTTAGGCTACTTTTACACTTGCGTTTGGGGTTCCGCTTGTGAGATCCGTTTTAAGGCTCTCACAAGCGGCCCCGAACGGATCCGTACATCCCCAATGCATTCTGAATGGATGCGGATCTATTCAGAATGCATCAGTTTGGCTCCGTTCCGCCTCCATTCCGCTCAGGAGACGGACACCCAAACGCTGCTTGCGTGTCGGCCTGGGCGTGCGGAGCCAAACGGATCCGTCCTTACTTACAATGCAAGTCAATGGGGACCGATCCGTTTGACGTTGACACAATATTGGTGCAATTACAAACGGATCCGTCCCCCATTGACTTTCAATGTAAAGTCAGGAGTCCCTATTAATATACCATTGGATCAGAGTTTTCTCCAATCCGATGGTATATTTTAACTTGAAGCGTCCCCATCACCATGGGAACACCTCTATGTTAGAATATACCATCGGATTTGAGTTAGATCGTGAAAACTCAGATCCGACAGTATATTCTAACACAGAGGCGTTCCCATAGTGATGGCGACGCTTCAAGTTAGAATATACTAAAAACTGTGTACATAACTGCCCCCTGCTGCCTGGCACCACCCGATCTCTTACAGGGGGCTGTGATCCGCACAATTAACCCCTCAGGTGCCGCACCTGAGGGGTTAATTGTGCGGATCTCAGCCCCCTGATCGGGTGCTGCCAGGCAGCGGGGGCCAGACCCCCCTCCCTCCCCAGAATTAAAAGCATTGGTGGCCAGTGTGGCCCCTCCCTTCCTCCCACCCCAGTATTAGCATTGGTAGCCAGTGCGGCCCCCCCCTCCCTCCCTAGTATTAAAAGCATTGGTGGCCAGTGCGGCCCTTCTCCTCCCTCCCCAGTATTAAAAGCATTGGTGGCGAGTGCGGCCCCCCTCCCTCCCCAGTATTAGCATTGGTGGCCAGTGCGGCCCTCCCCTCCCTCCCTCCCCAGTATTAGCATTGGTGGCCAGTGCGCCCCCCCTCCCTCCCTAGTATTAAAAGCATTGGTGGCCAGTGCGGCCCTTCTCCTCCCTCCCCAGTATTAAAAGCATTGGTGGCGAGTGCGGCCCCCCTCCTTCCCCAGTATTAGCATTGGTGGCCAGTGCGGCCCTCCCCTCCCTCCCTCCCCAGTATTAGCATTGGTGGCTAGTGCGGCCCCTCTACCTCCCCAGTATTAGCATTGGTGGCCAGTGCGGCCCCCCTCACCCCCCATCATTGGTGGCAGCATTTCCGTTCGGAGTCCCAGTTATCGCTGGGGCTCCGATCGGTTGCCATGGCAGCCAGGACGCTACTACAGTCCTGGCTGCCATGGTTACTTAGCTTATACTTACCTGCGCTGTCTGTGGCCGGCTGATGCTCCTCCTACTGGTAAGTGACAGGTCTGTGCGGCGGAGGAGCGTCGGCCGGCCAAGGACAGCGCAGGTAAGTATAAGCTAAGTAACCATGGCAGCCAGGACTTCAGTAGTGTCCTGGCTACCATGGTAACTGATCGGAGCACTAACTGGGACTCTGATCAGAAATGCCGCTCCGCTGCCACCAATGGGGGGGCCGCACTGGCCACCAATGCTAATACTGGGGATGGAGGGATGGGGGACTGCACTGGCCACCAATGCTAATACTGGGGAGGGAGGGGGGCTCCACTGGCCACCAGTGCTAATACTGGGGAGGGAGGGGGGGCCACACTGGCCACCAATTCTAATACTGGGGAGGGAGGGGAGGGCCGCACTGGCCACCAATGCTAATACTGGGGAGGGATGGGGGGCCACACTGACCACCAATGCTAATACTGGGGAGGGAGGGAGGGGGGCCGCACTGGCCACCAATGCATTTAATGCTGGGGAGGGGGGTCTGAGACAGCACCTGACAGCACCAGATCGGGGGGCTGAGATCTGCACAATTAACCCCTCAGGTTAGAATATACTGTCGAATCTGAGTTTTCACGATCTTGAAAACTCAGATCTGAAACGGATCCGCTCTGAACGGATTGCATTATAGGTGCGAATCCGTCTGTGCAGATACCAGACGGATCCGCACCAAGCGCAAGTGTGAAAGTAGCCTTAGTGTGACATACTAGCTAGAAATACTGCAATAATATTCTGGGTTTAATAAAACACACAAGGAGTGCGCTTCTTCTTGATGCTAGCATCAAGGCTGAGTTCCCACTTAAGTTATTTGGTTAGTTTTGGCCTCGTGACTGCTCAAATAAGTGAAGTGTGCAGTGATTCTAAGAGTGATGCCTGTCATCTGCATGTCATACTGACTCACAGTATAATTTTACTACCACAGGAGACTCCCTATGCATGTTAGTGCAAGGCACAGTGTTCTAAACCACCACAAAGGCTCTCTACAGCCAGAAAATAGCCTTTTTTTTTTTTTTGCGTGATTCGCCATGAATAAGTTTGGATCAAAGCTAATTTTTCCCAAAAATTTGGTGAACCGGGCGAATCGAATTTTGTAATAATTCACTCATCTCTAATTGTAACCTTGTGGGATTGTCTGGTTTAAAAAAAAAAAACATTTGAATATACTCTATTTGTGAATTGTTAAGTAAATTAAAGTTTTTACCTCTTTAAAGACCTACATCACCAAAGCCACATGCATATGACCACATCTGAATTTCAGCCCACAAAAATCTGATCCCAAAAATATGGATACCTTCCATGTGCGTTCAGTATTTCTCTCACTCCCATAAATAGAAAGGGCGACTCTTTCGCACAATATAGACAAGAATAGGACTTGCTCTAAAATTTGCGTAATGGCCACACACTTCCGCAAAAGTACTGATGTATGCATGGCCCCATAAAAATGAATGGGGCAGTGTGCTATCTGCAAAAAACGTGGAAAGCACAAGAATGCTAAATTCAGTCCTCTTAGCTTTTGTATGATCCAGTACAGAAAGCCCATGGATACCGCATGACATTTTTCCTGTTGTGGAGTTGCAGGAGATTAAAACAGTTGCTATCAAGTTTCTCTATAGATATAGTTAATCACTAAGGGGGGGGGGGCACATTTTTGCTTATACGTTTTATTTTATTTTTTTAAGGTGGGGGGCTTTCTAGGAAAGCAATTATCAAAAACAGATGACTATTTTAGACTAATAAAAAAAAGTTGTTAAATGTGAAAATAACAATAATGTGTTAGCATTGAAGGGATTTTTGGATCCTAGGGGCATTTTATTTAATGTAGCTGATTTGTAATATGCAATTATGTTGTATGCATACATATATGTTTAGATTCTAATTGTCCTACTTTTAAAGTATAGAGTGCACATTCACAGTGCACTGTTAAATAATGTCAGGTAAAGAAATGAGCAGGGATGCTGACCTTTACTACAGATGCCATAACAGACTGAAAATTAGAAAAAGTGGATTAAACTGAGGTAGTAATTACTTTATGAACATACCCAGGGGAAAGTAGTTTAATGAAATACATGTTTTATTTCTAGCTCCAGATATCTTGTAGTCATTAGTTTGTCAGACTTACTACACTAGCGATTTTGTTTATAGACTTTCTCACTGTCTGAAAGTTAACTGTTTCTCTAGTCAGCAAACTTTCAGTGACTTTTTCAAAGATTAATTACATACATAAACTAATGATCTTTTCTCACTTATACTCTGCTAGTTAAAATATATTAAAGCATGCATTAAATAATATACATGTTCTTGCTGTTTATAGCTGATTTTATTCCGCTACCAAAGTGCATGCAATGAATAAGGAAATCTGGTGCTGTAACAAATATTTCATAAGACAATAAATTAATATGTCTCCATAGGAAAATAAAATTTCACAGTTTAATTACCACATTTCTTCAAAGAAGACATAAGGAAATTTATTGTACTAATTACCATTATAATAGAGTAGGATTTTCTTTTCTCTGTCTGTATATTTTAACTTATATAAAAGAAGATCCTATAGTTATTTTAGGTATTGCAGTGAGCATATTTTTAAACTTCAGATATGTTAACTTGTTTAAAAAAAATTGATTCGGATCTGAATCAAATATTCTCCAATTGGTATATTACAGTCAAAGGAATCATAGAGAGAGAGAGAGAGAGAGAGAGAGAGAAATAGATCTCCCCCTGGTGGTAGCCTCAAACTGTTCAGTTAGAACATTCTTTCTCTCTCTCTTACTTATTCACTTGAAATGAATCATAGTATATATATATATATATATATATATATATATATATATATATACACACAATGCTGCCCATAATTATTCCTACCCCTGGCAAATGTTGACTTAAAGTTACTTTTATTCAACCAGCAAGTAATTTTTTGAAGGGAAATTACATAGGTGTCTCCCAAAAGATAATAAGACGATGTACAGGAGGCATTGTGGGGAGAAAAAAAAAAAAAAAAAAACATTTCTCACATTTGAGCAAAAAGTGTCCAGTCCAAAATTATTCATAACATTCTCAATAATAAATAGAAAAGCCTTTATTGGCTATTACAGCAATCAAACACTTCCTATAATTGCAGACCAGCTTTTTGCATGTCTCCACAGGTATTTTTGCCCATTCATCGTTAGCAATGAGCTCCAAATCTTTCAGGTTGGAGGGTCTTCTTGCCATCACCCTGATCTTTAGCTCTCTCCACACATTCTCAAATGGATTCAAGTCTGGACTCTGGCTGGGCCACTCCAAAACGTTAATGTTGATGTCTGCTAACCATTTCTTCACCACTTTTGCTGTGTGTTTTGGGTCATCGTCATGCTGAAATGTCCACTGGTGCCCAAGGCCAAGTTTCTCTGCAGAATGCCTCATGTTGTCGTTGAGAATCCTCATGTATTGCTATTTTTTTATGGTGCCATTTACTGTGATTAGGTTCCCTGGTCCATTGGCTGAAAAACACCCCCAAAGCATTAGGTTCCAACCACCATGTTTGACAGTGGGGATGGTGTTCTTTGGGTTGAAGGCTTCTCCTTTTTTATGCCAAATGAAGGAAACATCATTGTGACCAAACAATAAAATTTTTGTTTCATCTGACCATAACACAGAAGACCAGAAGTATTCTTCTTTGTCCAGATGAGCTTTTGCAGAGGCCAAGTGAGCTTTTGTGTGCCTTAGAAGTGGCGTCCTCCTATGTCTTCATCCGTGGAACCCAGCAGTGTGCAGTGTCCGTTGGATTGTCTGCCTTGAGACATTGCCACCAGCAGAGCCCAGATTCACCAGGATGGCCTTGGTGGTGATCCTTGGATTCTTTTTCACCTCTCTATCTATCTTCCTGGCCAGCACAGGTGTCACTTTTGGCTTCCGACCACGTCCTCTGAGATTTTCCCCAGTGCGGAACATCTTCTATTTTTTGCTCAAATGTAAATAAAAGCTGAGAAATATTTTTTTTTTCTCAAATAATGCCTCTTCTACATCACCTTATTATCTTTTGGGAGACACCTATGTCATTTCCCATCAACAAAAATAATTGCTGGTTGAATAAAAGTAACTTTAAGTCAAAATTTGCCAGTGGTATGAATAATTATGGACAGCACTGTATATATGTATATATATATATATATATATATATATATATACACACACACAGTACAGACCAAAAGTTTGGACACACCTTCTCATTCAAAGAGTTTTCTTTATTTTCATGACTATGAAAATTGTAGATTCACACTGAAGGCATCAAAACTATGAATTAACACATGTGGAATTATATACATAACAAAAAGTGTGAAACAGCTGAAAATATGTAATATTCTAGGTTCTTCAAAGTAGCCACCTTTTGCTTTGATTACTGCTTTGCACACTCTTGGCATTCTCTTAATGAGCTTCAAGAGGTAGTCACCTGAAATTGTCTTCCAACAGTCTTGAAGGAGTTCCCAGAGATGCTTAGCACTTGTTGGCCCTTTTGCCTTCCCTCTGTGGTCCAGCTCACCCCAAACCATCTCGATTGGGTTCAGGTCCGGTGACTGTGGAGGCCAGGGCATCTGGCGCAGCACCCTTCACTCTCCTTCATGGTCAAATAGCCCTTACACAGCCTGGAGGTGTGTTTGGGGTCATTGTCCTGTTGAAAAAGAAATGATGGTCCAACTAAACCGGATGGAATAGCATGCCGCTGCAAGATGCTGTGGTAGCCATGCTGGTTCAATATGCCTTAAATTTTGAATAAATCCCACACAGTGTCACCAGAAAAGCACCCCCACACCATCACACCTCCTCCTTCATGCTTCACGGTGGGAACCAGGCATGTAGAGTCCATCCGTTCACATTTTCTGCGTCGCACAAAGACATGGTGTTTGGAACCAAAGATCTCAAATTTGAACTCATCAGACCAAAGCACAGATTTCCACTGGTCTAATGTCCATTCCTTGTGTTATTTAGCCCAAACAAGTGTCTTCTGCTTGTTGTCTGTCCTTAACAGTGGTTTCCTAGCAGATATTCTACCATTAAGGCCTGATTCACACAGTCTCCTTTTAACAGTTGTTCTAGAGATGTGTCTGCTGCTAGAAATCCGTGTGGCATTGACCTGGTCTCTAATCTGAGCTGCTGTTAACCTGCGATTTCTGTGGCCAGTGACTCGTATGAACTTATCCTCCATAGCAGAGGTGACTCTTGGTCTTCCTTTCCTGGGGCGGTCCGCATGTGAGCCAGTTTCTTTGTAGAGCTTGATGGTTTTTGTGACTGCACTTGGGGACACTTTCAAAGTTTTCCCAATTTTTCAGACTGACTGACCTTCATTTCTTAAAGTAATGATGGCCACTTGTTTTTCTTTACTTAGCTGCTTTTTTCTTGCCATAATACAAATTCCAACAGTCTATTCAGTAGGACTATCAGTTGTGTATCCACCTGACTTCTCCACAACACAACTGATGGTACCAACCCCATTTATAAGGCAAGAAATCCCACTTATTAAACCTGGCAGGGCACACCTGTGAAGTAAAAACCATTTTAGGTGACTACCTCTTGAAGCTCATCAAGAGAATGCCAAGAGTGTGCAAAGCCGTAATCAAAGCAAAAGGTGGCTACTTTGAAGAACCTAGAATATGACATATTTTCTGTTGTTTCGCACTTTTTTGTTATGTATATAATTCCACATGTGTTAATTCATAGTTTTGATGCCTTCAGTGTGAATCGACAATTTTTATAGTCATGAAAATAAAGAAAACTCTTTGAATGAGAAGGTGTGTCCAAACTTTTGGTCTGTACTGTATATATTGTGACACAGTGGGAAAACAGGTATTTTCCTCCCAGTGTCTTCTGCTGGGCTGATTTGCAGCCAGGTGGGGTCAAATACTGGACTGGATTTTGGCAGCACCTGGCTATCCTTAAAGAGGCAGCTGGGCTCAGCAGCAGGATCTCTGTGTTGGGATCTGAGGTTTTGTGCCGGACTGGAGGGATGAGACCCGTGTGCAGGGGAAACAGGCCCACTAAAGTCTGCTGTGGACTGCTGGAGGCAGAACTGCCAACAAGGTGACATGTTGTGCTGGAAAAATTTTACTTTCCATTTGTGTGTGAATTAACACCAAAAGACTGCAAAGTGACTTGTTGTTTTGTGCAACTGCCTAAAGTGTGAATAAACACTGTTTGAGTTAAGAACTTGTATTCTGCCTCTGTACTGTATTGAAACCCCACTATATATATATATATATATATATATATATATATATATATACGCACACACACACACACAGTGGATATAAAAAGTCTACACACCCCTGTTAAAATGTCAGGTTTCTGTGCTGTAAAAAAATAAATAAAAATGAGACAAAGATAAACCATTTCAGAACTTTTTCCACCTTTAATGTGACCTATAAACTGTACCACTCAATTAAAAAACAAACTTAAATCTTTTAGGTGGAGGTAAGAAAAAAAAAAACTAAACTAAAATAATGTGGTTGTATAAGTGTGCACACCCTCTTATAACTGGGGATGTAGCTGTGTTCAGAATTAAGCAATCACATTCAAAATCATGTTAAATAGGAGTCAGCACACACATGCCATCATTTAAAGTGCCTCTAATTAACCCCCAAATAAAGTTCAGCTGCTCTAGTTGGTCTTTCCTGAAATTTTCTTACTCGCATCCCACAGTAAAAGCCATGGTCCACAGAGAGCTTCCAAAGCATCAGAGGGATTGCATTGTTAAAAGGTATCAGTCAGGAGAAGGGTACAAAATAATTTCCAAGACATTAGATATACCATGGAACACAGTTAAGACAGTCACCATCAAGTGGAGAAAATATGGCACAACAGTGACATTACCAAGAACTGGACGTCCCTCCAAAATTGATGAAAAGACGAGAACAAAACTGGTCTGGGAGGATACCAAGAGGCATACTGCAACATTAAAGTAGCTGCAGGAGTATCTGGCAAGTACTGGCTGTGTGGTACATGTGACAACAATCTCCCGTATTCTTCATATGTCTGGGCTATGTGGTAGAGTGGCAAGACGAAAGCCTTTTCTTACGAAGAAAAACATTCAAGCCAGGCTACATTTAGCAAAAACACATCTGAAGTCTCCCAAAAGCATATGGGAAAAGGTGTTAGGATCTGATGAAATCAAGGTTGAATGTTTTGGCCATAATTCCAAAAGATATGCTTGGCACAAAAACAACACTGCACAGCACCAAAAGAACACCATACCCACAGTGAAGCATGGTGGTGGCATCATCATGCTTTGGGGTTGTTTTTCTTCAGCTGGAACTGGGGCCTTAGTTAAGCTAGAGGGAATTATGAACAGTTCTAAATACCAGTCAATATTGGCACAAAACCTTCAGGCTTCTTCTAGAAAGTTGAACATGAAGAGGAACTTCATCTTTCAGCATGGCAACGACCCAAAGCATACATCCAAATCAACAAAGGAATGGCTTCACCAGAAGAAGATTAAAGTTTTGGAATGGCCCAGCCAGAGCCCAGACCTAAATCCGATTGAAAATCTGTGAGGTGATCTGAAGAGGGCTGTGCACAGGAGATGCCTGCACAATCTGACAGATTTGGAGTGTTTTTACATAGAAGAGTGGGAAAATCTTGCCAAGTCAATATGTGCCATGCTGATAGACTCATACCCAAAAAGACTGAGTGCTGTAATAAAATCAAAAGGTGCTTCAACAAAGTATTAGTTTAAGGGTGCGCATACTTATGCAACCACAATATTTTATTTTTATATCTTTTCTTCCCTCTACTCAAAGTCTCTCAAAGTTTTCAGTTTGTTTTTTAATTAAGTTGTACTGTTAATAGGTCACATTAAAGGTGGAGACATTTCTGAAATAATGTATCTTTGTCTAATTTTTTTACATCACAGAAACCTGACATTTTAACACTGTTGTGTAGACTTTTTATATCCACTGTATATCTTGAAAAAGGCTCTATGAATGAGCTGAAATGTTGCAACCACATGGGTAAATAAAGTGTTTTTCTTTTCATTTATTTTTTGTGAGAGTGCTGCCATTGTTGCCGGATCCATTGGCCTGTGCCTCCATATTTATATTTGGCCTGCTGTACTGCCATTGTCTTCTATTTCAATATCTAAATGTAGGTTAGTAGCACCAATATTAGTACTGCTCCATTACAAATGGTTCTGTCTAGTGATGAACATATTTCCCAAAGTTATTTTCAGTCCGATTGTTCAGAGTTGGCCAAGAAATTTCATCCTTGAAATAGTCTCTGTTCAACTCTCTCCCTTTCTCTCTTGATATATTCTAATCAACCAAATTTTAAGAAATTGTGATTCCATTCAGTTGATTTGCTAATCCTTAGTTCTACCTTCATGAGAAGAGTTTTTGTATGAAATTTACATTTTCCTCTCATCCTGATATGTATTCCTTGAGGCAATTTTGGTTCATTAAAGAAACACTGAACACACAAATACTGTACATTACTAAATAACTCCTCCGTATAACTGTGTGTCACATAGTCTCATATAAAAGTCTCAATCTGCTAATAATTTCATGGCTGTTTCCATGATTGGAGTCTGAAAAGGAAGTATAGTCAAAGCGTCCTTATATTCATAATTGAAAAGGTATAGAGAAAGGTTTCTACCTCCCAGAAAGAAGGCAACCTATACCCATCTGTTCTTTACTGGAGATAAGTGAATTTCCCAAAATTTGTTTCTGGTCCCATTCAGTTGAATTGGCATCACATTTGATTTGATCTGATCTGAATACATTTGCAATCTGTTGCCTTCTATAACTGTACCCAACCCTTTTCAAGCTTTTACACATACAGCATTAATAATGTCAAAGTGACAACATCATATATGTCAAATATATGGTAGCTGGTGGTAAACTCCCTGTATAAAAACACACTCCACTAACAGAATTATAAAAAATGGTCTAAAAATGATCCCTTTTTGTTTCTGTCTTCTCGCCTGTTAAATATGGCCACAATTTTGAGTGAGTTATGTACAGCAAATCAAGTTTCAGATTTGCTGAAATTAGAATTTTTGGTGAAATTTGTGATGAATTTAATTCATGCAGAATCAATTTGCTCATCTCTACTCTTTACCAGATCTGTAGATCAAATATTATAAGTAGTGATAAGCAAAGTTTTAAAAAATTGGGTTTGGCTGCTTTGTCAAACCTTGACAAGAAATTCAATTTGTTAAAAATTACTTTGTAATGAATCACATTTCATTGTATGGAGCGGGAGCAATTACGGGGAATGGTGATCGCGCCACCCCCGTTATTTAACCCCTCAGATAACACATTCAACTGCTGATTGCAGCTTCTGAGAGTCACATTCAGCCTATCAAGGGTTAATCAGGGTTTAAAATAAAAATAAAATACATGCCTTACCTATTTGACCATGGAGAGGCTGTTGCAGGCATCTTGATTGAAGAAAAGGTGCCAATTCTCGCGTGCACTGACGTGATGACGTCACATGTTGGCTCGTGCAAGGATCGCCATGTTTTATACAATCAAGATGGCAGCAACTGCCTCTCTGCAATAAAATGGATGAAGTGTGTTCTTTTGTTTTGTTTTTTTTCTCCATTTCATGAAAAATTGCTTTGTTACCAAAGAGAAGAGCAAAGTTCTTGAAAATTTGATTCAATTTCTTTGTAAGTAGGGGGTGCAATGACGGTGAACAGCGATTGCGCCACTCCCCATCTTTGTAGCCCTCAGATGCCGCTTTCATCACTAATTGTGGATTCATATGGAAAATAACTGTCAATCAGCAGCAGATAGGCGGGGAGAGTCAGGAGCTAATGAATATTCAGGACTCATCATTATCAGCTGGAGCTTTTCAATACAAGATGTTGGCAGATTGACTGGGTCAATTAAAGAAAGTGACCCAGCATTTTGCTAAGGGAATCAGTCACTTATTTATGTTGCCCTTAGTTAAGACACCATAAAACTGGTGACAGGTTCCCTTCAACTTTCCAGTAGCTATGGCAACAAAAGGAACTCAGCCGAGAACCAAACACCAGCAGACCACAAGTACCACTGAAGCTATAAACCACACAGCATTGTGGGAGAAGCAACTATAAATAAGGAAAGTTAAATAACCACAATAGCAACACTTGGAGGTTTATCAGTGTGGCCAGTTTTAGAAACAACACAGGCGTCTATTGATCCACATGGAAACCTGTCAGATCAAAGCACATGTTGCGAGTCTCATAGATCTTCTGTCACCCACTGTCGAGGGGACGTTCGTATGTCTCGGTACGTCCATAACAGTAGCATCTGAAGCTCACTTTAGTCACCCCAAATTATTAGATATTTTAAAGCAACCCTTCAAATTCCTAGGTCCTTTTCCATGTCAGTGTTACCAAGTGTTTTACCATTTAGTATGTACGGGTGATTTGCATTATTCCTCCCATGTGCATAACCTTACATTTTTGGCAGTGTTAAACCTCATCTGCCACTTCTCTGCCAAAGCCTCTAATCTATCCAGATCCATCTGTAGCTGTATATTGTCCTCTTCAGTGTTAATTACTTTACACAGTTTAGTGTCATCTGCAAACATTTATATTTTACTGTGCAAGCCTTCTACAAGATCATTTATAAATATATTGGAGAATAGTGCCCAATACTGACCCCTGAGGTACTCTGCTAGTGACTGTGACCCAATCTGAGTGTGTACCATTAATAACCACCCTCTGTTTTCTATCATTGAGCCAGTTACTTACCCACATTATGTGGGCCACATACAGACATTTTCTCCCAGTCAGAGAATTCTCATTTTATATACTAACCTTTTATGTGGTACAGTGTCAAATGCTTTGGAGAAGTCCAGATATACGACACCACTCATTGAGGTCCAGATATACGACACCACTCATTGAGGTCCAGATATACGACACCACTGTCAAGTCTAGAACTTACCTCCTCATAGAAACTGATTAAATTAGTTTGACATGACCGATGCCTCATGAAGCCATGCTGATATGATGTTATTTGATTGTTTTCATTGAGATCCTCCAAGATAGCCTCTCTTAAAAAACCTTCAAACAGTTTACCCACAACAGATGTTAAACTTACCGGTCTATAGTTTCCAGGGTCTGTTTTTGCATCCTTTTTGAATATTGGCACCACATTTGCTATGCGCCAATCCTGTGAAAAATAAGGGTCTGGCTATGACATTACTTAATTCTGTTAGGATACTGGGGTCTATGTCATCTGGTCCTGGCGATTTGTCTATTTTAATCTTTTTAAGTTGCTGTTATGCTTCTTCCTGGGTCAGAGAGGGCACTTTTAATGGGGAATTTACTTTTACATTCTGCATTTCATCTGACAGTTTATTTTTCTCAGTGAATACAGTGGAGAAAAAAATATTTAATAGCTTTACTTTCTCCTCGTTGCTCTCTACAACTTCCCCCTCATTGCTCTGTAGAGGGCCAACACCTTCAGATTTATACTTTTTACCATTTATTTAATTTAAGAACATTTTAGGGTTAGTATTGTTCTCTTTGGCAATTAATCTCTCAGTCTCTAGTTTGGTGGCTTTTATTTGTTTTTTACATATTCTATTTTTTCCGTGTTTCAGTGCTTCCTCGCTACTCTCCTGTTTTAATGATTTAAATGCTTTCTTTTTGTCATTTATTGCTTTCTTTAAAGTTTTCATTTATCTACATTGGTTTATTTTTGTTCCTTAACCCTTTATTCCTATAAGGTATATACCGCTTACAATTAGATTTTAGGATGCTTTTAAAAATATTCCATTTTGTGGTTGTATTTTTATTTTTGAGGAATTTGTCCCAGTTAGTTACGCCTATGGCCTCTCTTAGTTGGCTCAATTTAGCTTTTTTAAAGTTTGGTATTTTGGTTCCTCCCTGTAGAAACACTTGTTTGAAGGATAATTGGAAGGTTATTATTTTATGGTTACTATTTCCCAGGTGTCCCCCAACCTGCACATCTGTTGTTCTGTCAGGTCTTTTGGTTAATACTAAGTCCAGTATGGCCATCCCTCTAGTCGGGTTCTGAACCAGTTGGGAAAGGAAATTGTCTTTGGTTATTGCCAAGAACCTGTTTCCTTTATGAGATGTAAAGCTTTCAGTTTCCCAGTCTATATCTGGGTAGTTGAAGTCCTCCATAATAAACACCTCATTATGATTTGCCGCCTCATCTATCTCATTTAGTAGTAGATTTTCCGTATACTCTGGTATATTAGTTGGTTTATTATAAGCTCCTATTAGTAATTTATTATTATTTTTGCCTCCATGTATCTCTACCCACAGTGACCCCAAATGTTCATGTCCCTCACTTATATCTTCTCGGACTGTGGGCTTTAGACAGGACTTTACATAAAAGCAGAACCCTCCCCCTCTCCGGTTTGGACAATCCTTTCTAAACAGACTGTAACCCTGTATATTAACTGCCCAGTCATAGCTACCATCCAGCCATGTCTCAGTTATTCCCACTGCTAAGCCCAGCTGCCTATTCATAGGGCAGCCAGGTGCTGCCAAAACCCAGACCTGCACTTAAACTCTGGTCCGGTATTTGATCTCACATGGCTAGAAATCAGCCCAGCCATCTATGTTGGGAGGAAAATACCTGCCTTCCCAAACAAAACCCCTTGCTATGTCACAGTATATTTTTTTACCCTACACCTTTCCTTCTGAACTGTTCTAGTCCCTCCTTCCATTCCTCCCCCAGTCCCACTACCCTGCCTCCGATCTCTATCTGCACTATCTTCCCATCCTATAACGTAATTACCCTAGTCCCTAGTTTAAACACTCCTCTAACTTTCCAGCCATCTTTCCTCCCAACACAGCTGCCCCTTCCTCATTGAGGTGCAGCCCATCCCTATCATAGAGCCTGTAGCTGACGGAGAAGTCATCCCAGTTCTCCAGGAATCCAAACCCCTCCTTCCTACACCAGTTCTTGAGCCACTTTTTAACCTCCCTAATCTCCTGCTGCCTTTCTTGTGTGGCTCATAGTACAGGCAGTATTTCGGAAACTAAAGATTAAAAAGATTAAAAGGACACCGCCATGTAAGTGTTCTGCTCATTCCTCAGTTAATGTGATTTTTTTTTTCTTGAACCATAGGCTTGATTTAATGACTGTAGGACAGTCATTAAAGGGGTTGTCTTACTTCAGCATATGGCATTCATCATGTAGACAAAGTTAATACAATGTATTGTGATTGTCCATTAGTGATAAGCGAAGTGACATCGGGTGCTACATCCGAAGTCGCTTTGCTAAAAATTTTGTTATAATGCTATACGGAGATCCTTCTGATCAGGCTTAGTGTCAGTGTAAAACAAGAGCACTGCAGAGCATAGTACAGCCATCAGCCTCACGGGACCTTCAGGATGCAAGTGGATAAAAAAAAAAGTTTAAAATTAAAAGAATTCTCTGAACTTCCAGCACTGCTGGGGTTACATAGCATTATATTGATTTATGATGCTATGTAATCCTTACAGTTCTGGAATGTATTAGATAACATATTGTGGGGTGCATTTTATCCTGTTACCCCTTGTGAAAAGGAAAAATATTATGAGACTGAAGCAACATTTTCTGGTAAAAATTACATTTTTTATTTTCACAGCCAAGTATTTCTGAAATCTGTTTGGCCATGCGCTCACTCTGCCCCTCAATAAATTCTTTGAGGGTGTAGTCTCCAAAATCGTTTTTTTTTTTTTTTTTTAAAGGGTATCTCTAGGTCCCTTCAGATGGAACATAGATCCCAAAAACTATTGCAGCAAAATCTGCCCTTCTAAGCCCTGCTGAGTGTCCATATACAGATTTACAGTCACATATGGTGGGGTTTCTGTAAACTGCAGAATCAGGGTAATAGATACTGTGGTTTATTTTGCTGTTAACCTTTATTGTGTTATAGGAAAAATTGATTGAAATGAAAAATTTGCACAAAAAATCTAAATCTTAAATTTCACCTTAATTTTGCTTTCATTTCTATTGAACACCTAAAGGGTTAACAAAGTTTGTCAAATCAGTTTTGAATAACTTGAGGATTGTAGTTTCTAAAATGATGTAATTTATTGCTGTTTTATATTATGCAAAGTGACTTCAGAACTGAATTAGTTTTGAAAATATTATAGAAATTTTAAAAATTCTAAGCTTTCCAATGTCCTACAAATAAAATGTTATTTACAGAATGATGCCAACATAAAGTAGACACATGGTTAATGTTATTTATTAACTATTTTATCTCTATCTGTCTAACATTTTAAATATTGAATCAAATTTGCCATTAACATAAACTAAAATGTGTCACGAAAAAACTCAGAATTGCTTGGATAATTAAAAGCATTCCAAATTTATTACTACATAAAGTGACACATCTTAGATTAGCAAAATGATGCTTGGTCACAAAGGTGAAAAATGGCTTGGTCCTTAAGGGTTTAAAGATGAGCGAACCAGTCCGTGATGAACCAGGTTCATACTGAATTTTGCTTTTTTTAGGATGCAGCAGTATTGCTGTTACTGTTCAATACTGTACACTTTTATCTCTTTAGAGGTAAAGGACTGCTTTGTCTTCAAATTCCATGTCCTGCTCCCCTTACATTTCAAACATGGGAAAAAACCAAAACTTTTATAGCAGTTTTTTATTTTCTTTCTCGCTTATGCACAATATTGTATTTAACCCCTTTGCTACCATCGGCGTACATGTATGGCTCTGGAGCAAACAGTCTTTAGATGCCGTGATCAATTGGGCTTTTTGCCGGCATCCTGTGCGGCCATTGAGGATGCCAATAATTGATTTTAATGCGCTGGGTCTCTCTGAAAAGACCCAGGGCATTGAAGCTGTAATTCTTAATTTGGCCAACAGGTGTTAGGCCAACATAAGAAATGAGCAATTCTGTACAAATAATGGATCTAAAACAAATCCATAATTATTCAGAATTAATTAAATAAGGATTTTGTAGGCTCAAATATGAGTTTCAAAATCATAAAAAAGTATAAAAACCTGTTAAAAATTTAAAAAATATAAAAGTTTTAATCACCCCCCTTTCCGTAGAGTAAAAAAAAATAAAAAATACATAAGTAACAAAAAATATAAACATCATGGGTATCACCATGACTGAAAACACCGTACTATTAAAATACTGTATTAATATATTTTTCAAATACGGCGAATTGCGTAATAGAAAAATAGTCAAAAGTCCCATATACCAAAATTTTATCAATACAAACTATAGATTGCCCCACAAAGAATGAGCCCCAGCACATATCAGTCGATATAACTATAAAAAGTTATGGGGTCAGAATATGGTGATGTAGCAAAAATATTTTTTTCAAAGTTTAAGTTTTTTTTACACTATTTAGACATAAAAACCTATACATATGTGGTATTATTGTAATCATATTGACCCAGAGAATGAATAGCACAGGTCCGTTTTGCCACATAGGGAACTCCGTGGGAGCAAAACCCGTAAAATGGTGGATGAATTGCATTTTTTTTCCAATTCCACCATATTATTCCTGCTTCCTACTACATTGTATGCCATATTAAATGGTGTCATTAGAAAGTACAACTTGTCTCGCAAAAAATAAGCCCTCATACAGCTATGTGAATGGAAAAATTAAAAAGTTCTGGCTCAAGGAAGATAGGAAAGAAAAATTAAAATGCAAAAAATATATATAATAATGTAGTATCCTAAGGGTTAATGGTTCTGGCATGTCTGAACACAATCCTAGGCTATGATGGTAAAATCCGCTCAGGTTCCTGATCTAACTTCAAAACATGCCCATTCTTTTTCTACACATCCATATTCCATTTCCAAGCCAGAGGCAGCACTTAGAGCCTTTGTGTGGGCACCCAAGCCATGGAAAAAGTCTATGGTGTGCCAATATGCCTTAGACTTTTCTTGCTATTCATCATTATATTATAGCTAAATATACATGGAAGATATACTGTATTGGACTGTAGTATTCAGGTTAAATGGCCGTGTTGGCACTTTGTGATAAATAAGTGTGTTTTGGGTTACAGTTTGGACACTTGATCTCTAAAAGATTCACAATCACTGGCCTAGGCTATAAGAAGATTGCCAACACCTTGAAACTGAGCTGCAGCCCAGTGGCCAATACCATACAGTGGTTTAGCAAGACAGATTCCACTCAGAACAGGCTCGCCATGGTCGACCAAAGAAGTTGAGTGCGCATGCTTAGCGTCATAGCCAGAGTTTGTCTTTTCAAAATAGATGTATGAGTGCTGCCAGTAGTGACGGCCTTGCAGTTTGCCCGGCGGCCGGTTTTCGGCAAACTTTGCTCGTTCGCGATTCACCAAACATGCAAACATATGGTGATATTCGCGCCCGCCATATTCTTTTACATTGTGAAGAACTTTGACCCATGACACATCCATCAAGTGGAACAGGACAGCGAATTGAGACATTTCAGCACATGGGCATACCCCCTACCTTATAAATAAACCTGATCTGGCCACCATTTTACTTTCAGTCTTTTGTCAGTGTAGGAAGAGGTTGCTGGGTGGAGCAGGGACATACTGTTAGGGACAAAAACGCTATCAAAAAGGTCCACAAAAGTCCTTTTAAGGACTGGTAAAGGTGTACTATTGATAGGTGTGCAGTACAGGGGGAGTGTAATACACTTATAATATACTTTCTAACATAGAAAGCATATTATAGTGGATTTGGATTGTGCAGCAGTTGTGTGCGGTTCTGCAGCGATGCTGCAGCTACACAGAGTGACAAACGCAATTAGAAAAAGTAATTATAACTAGTGTGATATACCAGTCGCCCCCCAAAAAAACTGATAGAAGCGGGGTGTTATATACCAATAATATACTTTCTTTATAGTGCATTTGGGTACTGCAGCAATTGTTTGCGGTTTTGCTGCGTTCCCTCTGCTATACAGAGTAACAAACGCTATTGGAAAAAATAATTATAACTGGTGTGCACATGCGGGTACGCGAAAATTATATTGCCAGTATTTCGCATTGAATGGAGATTGCAAATTCGAATAATACATCTGGTATGTCACTGTCCATGTTGTGGGACTATTTGTGCACTTTTAGTAATAATTTCTCGGCTGAAAAAATGAGCTGAAGGTTTTTCAGGTTTGCCTGCCATTAAAATGAATGGGACCAGCGCGAACTTGCGGTTTGCGAACATTTAATTGCATTCGCGAGAGTGCATTAACGAACCGTCCTGGCAGATATTCGTCCATCACTAACTGCCATCATTGCTACAGAGGTTAAAGGGGTCGGGGGGTCAGCCTGTCAGTGTTCAGACCATACACAACACACTCAAATTGGTCTGCATGGTTGTCATACCAGAAGAAAGCCTCTTCTAAGGCCTCATCCACACGACCGTATTTTGTTTCCGTGTCCGTTTTTTTTTGTGGATAGGATGCAGACCCATTCATTTCAACGGGTCCTCAAAAAACGCGGACAGCACACCGTGTGCTGTCCGCATCAGTATGTCCGTTCCGTTGCTCCGCAAAAAAAATAGTTAATGTCCTATTTTTTTCTAGTTTGCGGACAAGGATAGGCATTATTACAATGGATCCGCAAAAAAAACGGATCCGCCCCAAAAAACAGATGCCATACAGAACGTCATCCTTTTTTTGGGCGGATCCGCAATTTGCGGACCGCAAAAAACATACGGTCGTGTGCATGTAGCCTAAAGATGATGCACATGAAAGCCCGCAAACAGCTTGCTGAAGACAAGCAGACTTAGGCTCCATTCAAATGCCTGCAATTATTTTCCAGATTTTGCGGAACGGAATTGCGGACCCATTCATTTCTATGGGGCCGCACGATATGCTGCCCGGATCCGGAATTGCAGACCCGCACTTCCAGGTACGCAATTCCGTTCCTGAAAAAAATAGAACATGTCCTATTCTTGTCCACAATTGCGGCAAGAATAGGCATTTTCTTTTAAGAGCAAAAAATGCAGAACGCACATTGCCGGTGTCCGTGTTTTGCAGATCCGTTGATCCGCAAAACATTTGGGTTGAGGATTGTCCAGTGTCTTGACGGACAGCCAATTGGATCCTCCGGCTCAGTGCTGATGAAATTTGGGTCTTCCATTTGACTTTTTTGTTCCATAACCCTCAGGATCATTTAAGAAATTCCAAATGACTGTCTTACTGCGTCCCACCTCAGCAGCGATGGCGCGCTGTGAGAGACCCTGCTTATGCAGTTCAACAACCCGACCACGTTCAAAAATGGAGAGTTTTTTGCCTTTGCCATCACAATGTGTGACTACCTGACAGAAAATGACAATGAATCCACATCTTTGCACAGATATGGCCTTTTAAAGGCCTGTTTCAGTTTAATTGTTTTTTTCTATTAATTGAATGCTCAAAAAATGTTTTGTCTCACTCTTATTTCTTCTTGTTGCATGTTGAAGCTCTACTTAGTACCTTGTTAAGATCCAACAATGTAAAATTAGGGATGAGCGAACTCGAACTGTATAGTTCGGGTTCGTACCGAATTTTGGGGTGTCCGTGACACGGACCCGAACCCGGACATTTTCGTAAAAGTCCGGGTTCGGGTTCGGTGTTCGTCGCTTTCTTCGCGCTTTTGTGACGCTTTCTTGGCGCTTTTTGAAAGGCTGCAAAGCAGCCAATCAACAAGCGTCATACTACTTGCCCCAAGAGGCCATCACAGCCATGCCTACTATTGGCATGGCTGTGATTGGCCAGAGCACCATGTGACCCAGCCTCTATTTAAGCTGGAGTCACATAGCGCCGCCCGTCACTCTGCTCTGATTAGCGTAGGGAGAGGTTGCGGCTGCGACAGTAGGGCGAGATTAGGCAGATTAACTCCTCCAAAGGACTTGATTAACTAATCGATCTGCAGCTGTGGATCATTGAGCTGCTGATCCTCAATTGCTCACTGTTTTTAGGCTGCCCAGACCGTTTGTCAGTCACATTTTTCTGGGGTGATCGGCGGCCATTTTGTGTCTTGTGGTGCGCCAGCACAAGCTGCGACCAAGTGCATTTAACCCTCAATGGTGTGGTTGTTTTTTGGCTAAAGCCTACATCAGGGTGAAGCTGTCACACCAAGTGCATTTAACCAGCAATAGTCTGTTCATTTTTTGGCCATATACTAAATCAGGGGCAAGCTGCGCCTGTCACCAAGTGCATTTAACCCTCAATGGTGTGGTTGTTTTTTGGCTAAAGCCTACATCAGGGTGAAGCTGTCACACCAAGTGCATTTAACCAGCAATAGTCTGTTTATTTTTTGGCCATATCCCAGTCTAATTCTGTCACTAAATCCATACCGGTCACCCAGCGCCTAAATACTAGGCCTCAAATTTATATCCCGCTAAATCTGTCCTTAGTGCTGTAGCTGGGCGAGTTATTTAGTGTCCGTTCAAGCACATTTCTTGTTCTGGGTTGAAATACAATTCCCAATTTAGCAATTTTATAATTTAGTGGTTTCTGCTATATCAGAGCTATTTGAAATCTATCCCTAAAAGGGTATATAATATTCAAGGTGCACATTGGGTCATTCAGAATAACTTCACACACACCCGCTACTGTGTATTTCCAAGTCTAATTCTGGCACTAAACCCATACCTGTCACCCAGCGCCTAAATACTAGGCCTCAAATTTATATCCCGCTAAATCTGTCCTTAGTGCTGTAGCTGGGCGAGTTATTTAGTGTCCGTTCAAGCACATTTCTTGTTCTGGGTTGAAATACAATTCCCAATTTAGCAATTTCATAATTTAGTGGTTTCTGCTATATCAGAGCTATTTGAAATCTATCCCTAAAAGGGTATATAATATTCAAGGTGCACATTGGGTCATTCAGAATAACTTCACACACACCCGCTACTGTGTATTTCCAAGTCTAATTCTGGCACTAAACCCATACCTGTCACCCAGCGCCTAAATACTAGGCCTCAAATTTATATCCCGCTAAATCTGTCCCTAGTGCTGTAGCTGGGCGAGTTATTTAGTGTCCGTTCAAGCACATTTCTTGTTCTGGGTTGAAATACAATTCCCAATTTAGCAATTTCATAATTTAGTGGTTTCTGCTATATCAGAGCTATTTGAAATCTATCCCTAAAAGGGTATATAATATTCAAGGTGCACATTGGGTCATTCAGAATAACTTCACACACACCCGCTACTGTGTATTTCCAAGTCTAATTCTGGCACTAAACCCATACCTGTCACCCAGCGCCTAAATACTAGGCCTCAAATTTATATCCCGCTAAATCTGTCCTTAGTGCTGTAGCTGGGCGAGTTATTTAGTGTCCGTTCAAGCACATTTCTTGTTCTGGGTTGAAATACAATTCCCAATTTAGCAATTTCATAATTTAGTGGTTTCTGCTATATCAGAGCTATTTGAAATCTATCCCTAAAAGGGTATATAATATTCAAGGTGCACATTGGGTCATTCAGAATAACTTCACACACACCCGCTACTGTGTATTTCCAAGTCTAATTCTGGCACTAAACCCATACCTGTCACCCAGCGCCTAAATACTAGGCCTCAAATTTATATCCCGCTAAATCTGTCCCTAGTGCTGTAGCTGGGCGAGTTATTTAGTGTCCGTTCAAGCACATTTCTTGTTCTGGGTTGAAATACAATTCCCAATTTAGCAATTTCATAATTTAGTGGTTTCTGCTATATCAGAGCTATTTGAAATCTATCCCTAAAAGGGTATATAATATTCAAGGTGCACATTGGGTCATTCAGAATAACTTCACACACACCCGCTACTGTGTATTTCCAAGTCTAATTCTGGCACTAAACCCATACCTGTCACCCAGCGCCTAAATACTAGGCCTCAAATTTATATCCAGCTAAATCTGTCCCTAGTGCTGTAGCTGGGCGAGTTATTTAGTGTCCGTTCAAGCACATTTCTTGTTCTGGGTTGAAATACAATTCCCAATTTAGCAATTTCATAATTTAGTGGTTTCTGCTATATCAGAGCTATTTGAAATCTATCCCTAAAAGGGTATATAATATTCAAGGTGCACATTGGGTCATTCAGAATAACTTCACACACACCCGCTACTGTGTATTTCCAAGTCTAATTCTGGCACTAAACCCATACCTGTCACCCAGCGCCTAAATACTAGGCCTCAAATTTATATCCCGCTAAATCTGTCCCTAGTGCTGTAGCTGGGCGAGTTATTTAGTGTCCGTTCAAGCACATTTCTTGTTCTGGGTTGAAATACAATTCCCAATTTAGCAATTTCATAATTTAGTGGTTTCTGCTATATCAGAGCTATTTGAAATATATCCCTAAAAGGGTATATAATATTCAAGGTGCACATAGGGTCATTCAGAATAACTTCACACACCCGCTACTGTGCATTTCCAAATCTAATTCTGTCACTAAACCCATACCTGTCACCCAGCGCCTAAATACTAGGCCTCAAATTTATATCCCGCTAAATCTCTCGTTACCGCTGTCCTGTTGTGGCTGGGAAAGTTATTTAGTGTCCGTCAAAGCACATTTTTTGTTCTGGGTTGAAATACAATTCCCAATTTAGCAATTTCATAATTTAGTCGTTTCTGCTATATCAGAGCTATTTGAAATCTATCCCTAAAAGGGTAGATCATATTGAAGGTGCACATAGGGTCATTCAGAATAACTTCACACACACGCTTCTGTGCATTTCCAAGTCTAATTCTGTCACTAAATCCATACCGGTCACCCAGCGCCTAAATACTAGGCCTCAAATTTATATCCCGCTGAATTTGAATACAATACATTGGGCCAAATAATATATTTGTTGTTGTGGTGAACCATAACAATGAGAAAAACATCTAGTAAGGGACGCGGACGTGGACATGGTCGTGGTGGTGTTAGTGGACCCTCTGGTGCTGGGAGAGGACGTGGCCGTTCTGCCACATCCACACGTCCTAGTGTACCAACTACCTCAGGTCCCAGTAGCCGCCAGAATTTACAGCGATATATGGTGGGGCCCAATGCCGTTCTAAGGATGGTAAGGCCTGAGCAGGTACAGGCATTAGTCAATTGGGTGGCCGACAGTGGATCCAGCACGTTCACATTATCTCCCACCCAGTCTTCTGCAGAAAGCGCACAGATGGCGCCTGAAAACCAACCCCATCAGTCTGTCACATCACCCCCATGCATACCAGGGAAACTGTCTCAGCCTCAAGTTATGCAGCAGTCTCTTATGCTGTTTGAAGACTCCGCTGGCAGGGTTTCCCAAGGGCATCCACCTAGCCCTTCCCCAGCGGTGAAAGACATAGAATGCACTGACGCACAACCACTTATGTTTCCTGATGATGAGGACATGGGAATACCACCTCAGCATGTCTCTGATGATGACGAAACACAGGTGCCAACTGCTGCGTCTTTCTGCAGTGTGCAGACTGAACAGGAGGTCAGGGATCAAGACTGGGTGGAAGACGATGCAGGGGACGATGAGGTCCTAGACCCCACATGGAATGAAGGTCGTGCCACTGACTTTCACAGTTCGGAGGAAGAGGCAGTGGTGAGACCGAGCCAACAGCGTAGCAAAAGAGGGAGCAGTGGGCAAAAGCAGAACACCCGCCGCCAAGAGACTCCGCCTGCTACTGACCGCCGCCATCTGGGACCGAGCACCCCAAAGGCAGCTTCAAGGAGTTCCCTGGCATGGCACTTCTTCAAACAATGTGCTGACGACAAGACCCGAGTGGTTTGCACGCTGTGCCATCAGAGCCTGAAGCGAGGCATTAACGTTCTGAACCTGAGCACAACCTGCATGACCAGGCACCTGCATGCAAAGCATGAACTGCAGTGGAGTAAACACCTTAAAACCAAGGAAGTCACTCAGGCTCCCCCTGCTACCTCTTCTGCTGCTGCCGCCTCGGCCTATTCTGCTGCTGCCGCCTCGGCCTCTTCCTCCGCCTCTGGAGGAACGTTGGCACCTGCCGCCCAGCAAACAGGGGATGTACCACCAACACCACCACCACCACCTCCGTCACCAAGCGTCTCAACCATGTCACACGCCAGCGTTCAGCTCTCCATCTCACAAACATTTGATAGAAAGCGTAAATTCCCACCTAGCCACCCTCGATCCCTGGCCCTGAATGCCAGCATTTCTAAACTACTGGCCTATGAAATGCTGTCATTTAGGCTGGTGGACACAGACAGCTTCAAACAGCTCATGTCGCTTGCTGTCCCACAGTATGTTGTTCCCAGCCGGCACTACTTCTCCAAGAGAGCCGTGCCTTCCCTGCACAACCAAGTATCCGATAAAATCAAGTGTGCACTGCGCAACGCCATCTGTGGCAAGGTCCACCTAACCACAGATACGTGGACCAGTAAGCACGGCCAGGGACGCTATATCTCCCTAACTGCACACTGGGTAAATGTAGTGGCAGCTGGGCCCCAGGCGGAGAGCTGTTTGGCGCACGTCCTTCCGCCGCCAAGGATCGCAGGGCAACATTCTTTGCCTCCTGTTGCCACCTCCTCCTTCTCGGCTTCCTCCTCCTCTTCTTCCACCTGCTCATCCAGTCAGCCACACACCTTCACCACCAACTTCAGCACAGCCCGGGGTAAACGTCAGCAGGCCATTCTGAAACTCATATGTTTGGGGGACAGGCCCCACACCGCACAGGAGTTGTGGCGGGGTATAGAACAACAGACCGACGAGTGGTTGCTGCCGGTGAGCCTCAAGCCCGGCCTGGTGGTGTGTGATAATGGGCGAAATCTCGTTGCAGCTCTGGGACTAGCCAATTTGACGCACATCCCTTGCTTGGCGCATGTGCTGAATTTGGTGGTGCAGAAGTTCATTCACAACTACCCCGACATGTCAGAGCTGCTGCATAAAGTGCGGGCCGTCTGTTCGCGCTTCCGGCGTTCACATCCTGCTGCTGCTCGCCTGTCTGCGCTACAGCGTAACTTCGGCCTTCCCGCTCACCGCCTCATATGCGACGTGCCCACCAGGTGGAACTCCACCTTGCACATGCTGGACAGACTGTGCGAGCAGCAGCAGGCCATAGTGGAGTTTCAGCTGCAGCACGCACGGGTCAGTCGCACTACAGAACAGCACCACTTCACCACCAATGACTGGGCCTCCATGCGAGACCTGTGTGCCCTGTTGCGCTGTTTCGAGTACTCCACCAACATGGCCAGTGGCGATGACACCGTTATCAGCGTTACAATACCACTTCTATGTCTCCTTGAGAAAACACTTAGGGCGATGATGGAAGAGGAGGTGGCCCAGGAGGAGGAGGAGGAGGAGGAGGAGGAAGAGGGGTCATTTTTAGCACTTTCAGGCCAGTCTCTTCGAAGTGACTCAGAGGGAGGTTTTTGGCAACAGCAGAGGCCAGGTACAAATGTGGCCAGCCAGGGCCCACTACTGGAGGACGAGGAGGACGAGGATGAGGAGGAGGTGGAGGAGGATGAGGATGAAGCATGGTCACAGCGGGGTGGCACCCAACGCAGCTCGGGTCCATCACTGGTGCGTGGCTGGGGGGAAAGGCAGGACGATGACGATACGCCTCCCACAGAGGACAGCTTGTCCTTACCCCTGGGCAGCCTGGCACACATGAGCGACTACATGCTGCAGTGCCTGCGCAACGACAGCAGAGTTGCCCACATTTTAACCTGTGCGGACTACTGGGTTGCCACCCTGCTGGATCCACGCTACAAAGACAATGTGCCCACCTTACTTCCTGCACTGGAGCGTGATAGGAAGATGCGCGAGTACAAGCGCACGTTGGTAGACGCGCTACTGAGAGCATTCCCAAATGTCACAGGGGAACAAGTGGAAGCCCAAGGCCAAGGCAGAGGAGGAGCAAGAGGTCGCCAAGGCAGCTGTGTCACGGCCAGCTCCTCTGAGGGCAGGGTTAGCATGGCAGAGATGTGGAAAACTTTTGTCAACACGCCACAGCTAACTGCACCACCACCTGATACGCAACGTGTTAGCAGGAGGCAACATTTCACTAACATGGTGGAACAGTACGTGTGCACACCCCTCCACGTACTGACTGATGGTTCGGCCCCATTCAACTTCTGGGTCTCTAAATTGTCCACGTGGCCAGAGCTAGCCTTTTATGCCTTGGAGGTGCTGGCCTGCCCGGCAGCCAGCGTTTTGTCTGAACGTGTATTCAGCACGGCAGGGGGCGTCATTACAGACAAACGCAGCCGCCTGTCTACAGCCAATGTGGACAAGCTGACGTTCATAAAAATGAACCAGGCATGGATCCCACAGGACCTGTCCGTCCCTTGTCCAGATTAGACATTAACTACCTCCCCATAACCATATATTATTGGACTCCAGGGCACTTCCTCATTCAATCCTATTTTTATTTTCATTTTACCATTATATTGCGAGGCTACCCAAAGTTGAATGAACCTCTCCTCTGCCTGTGTGCTAGGCCTAAATATATGCCAATGGACTGTTGCAGTGGTGGCTGACGTGAAGTCTCATTCTCTGCTATGACATGCAGACTGATTCTCTGCTGACATGAAGACAGATTCTCTGTTACGGGACCTCCCTCCTCTGCCTGGGTGCTGGGCCTAAATATATGCCAATGGACTGTTGCAGTGGTGGCTGACGTGAAGCCTGATTCTCTGCTATGACATGCAGACTGATTCTCTGCTGACATGAAGCCAGATTGTCTGTTACGGGACCTCTCTGCTCTGCCTGTGTGCTAGGCCTAAATATATGCCAATGGACTGTTGCAGTGGTGGGTGACGTGAAGCCTCATTCTCTGCTATGACATGCAGACTGATTCTCTGCTGACATGAAGACAGATTCTCTGTTACGGGACCTCCCTCCTCTGCCTGGGTGCTGGGCCTAAATATATGCCAATGGACTGTTGCAGTGGTGGCTGACGTGAAGCCTCATTCTCTGCTATGACATGCAGACTGATTCTCTGCTGACATGAAGCCAGATTGTCTGTTACGGGACCTCTCTGCTCTGCCTGTGTGCTAGGCCTAAATATATGCCAATGGACTGTTGCAGTGGTGGCTGACGTGAAGCCTGATTCTCTGCTATGACATGCAGACTGATTCTCTGCTGACATGAAGCCAGATTGTCTGTTACGGGACCTCTCTGCTCTGCCTGTGTGCTAGGCCTAAATATATGCCAATGGACTGTTGCAGTGGTGGGTGACGTGAAGCCTCATTCTCTGCTATGACATGCAGACTGATTCTCTGCTGACATGAAGACAGATTCTCTGTTACGGGACCTCCCTCCTCTGCCTGGGTGCTGGGCCTAAATATATGCCAATGGACTGTTGCAGTGGTGGCTGACATGAAGCCTGATTCTCTGCTATGACATGCAGACTAATTCTCTGCTGACATGAAGCCAGATTGTCTGTTACGGGACCTCTCTCCTCTGCCTGGGTGCTGGGCCTAAATTTATGACAATGGACTGTTGCAGTGGTGGCTGACGTGAAGCCTGATTCTCTGCTATGACATGCAGACTGATTCTCTGCTGACATGAAGCCAGATTGTCTGTTACGGGACCTCTCTGCTCTGCCTGTGTGCTAGGCCTAAATATATGCCAATGGACTGTTGCAGTGGTGGCTGACGTGAAGCCTCATTCTCTGCTATGACATGCAGACTGATTCTCTGCTGACATGAAGCCAGATTGTCTGTTACGGGACCTCTCTGCTCTGCCTGTGTGCTAGGCCTAAATATATGCCAATGGACTGTTGCAGTGGTGGCTGACGTGAAGCCTGATTCTCTGCTATGACATGCAGACTGATTCTCTGCTGACATGAAGCCAGATTGTCTGTTACGGGACCTCTCTGCTCTGCCTGTGTGCTAGGCCTAAATATATGCCAATGGACTGTTGCAGTGGTGGGTGACGTGAAGCCTCATTCTCTGCTATGACATGCAGACTGATTCTCTGCTGACATGAAGACAGATTCTCTGTTACGGGACCTCCCTCCTCTGCCTGGGTGCTGGGCCTAAATATATGCCAATGGACTGTTGCAGTGGTGGCTGACATGAAGCCTGATTCTCTGCTATGACATGCAGACTAATTCTCTGCTGACATGAAGCCAGATTGTCTGTTACGGGACCTCTCTCCTCTGCCTGGGTGCTGGGCCTAAATTTATGACAATGGACTGTTGCAGTGGTGGCTGACGTGAAGCCTGATTCTCTGCTATGACATGCAGACTGATTCTCTGCTGACATGAAGCCAGATTGTCTGTTACGGGACCTCTCTGCTCTGCCTGTGTGCTAGGCCTAAATATATGCCAATTGACTGTTGCAGTGGTGGCTGACGTGAAGCCTCATTCTCTGCTATGACATGCAGACTGATTCTCTGCTGACATGAAGCCAGATTGTCTGTTACGGGACCTCTCTGCTCTGCCTGTGTGCTAGGCCTAAATATATGCCAATGGACTGTTGCAGTGGTGGGTGACGTGAAGCCTCATTCTCTGCTATGACATGCAGACTGATTCTCTGCTGACATGAAGCCAGATTCTCTGTTACGGGACCTCTCTGCTCTGCCTGTGTGCTAGGCCTAAATATATGCCAATGGACTGTTGCAGTGGTGGCTGACGTGAAGCCTCATTCTCTGCTATGACATGCAGACTAATTCTCTGCTGACATGAAGACAGATTCTCTGTTACGGGACCTCTCTCCTCTGCCTGGGTGCCGGGGCCTAAATATCTGAGAATGGACTGTTCCAGTGGTGGGTGACGGGAAGCCAGATTCTCTGCTATGGAACCTCTCTCCAATTGATTTTGGTTAATTTTTATTTATTTAATTTTTATTTTAATTCATTTCCCTATCCACATTTGTTTGCAGGGGATTTACCTACATGTTGCTGCCTTTTGCAGCCCTCTAGCTCTTTCCTGGGCTGTTTTACAGCCTTTTTAGTGCCGAAAAGTTCGGGTCCCCATTGACTTCAATGGGGTTCGGGTTCGGGACGAAGTTCGGATCGGGTTCGGATCCCGAACCCGAACATTTCCGGGATGTTCGGCCGAACTTCTCGAACCCGAACATCCAGGTGTTCGCTCAACTCTATGTAAAATATGATTTTTTTGCATGGTCTTAAACTTTTGATCAGGACTGTATGTTCTGGAAAAAATAATTTGGTGAACCTGAACAGAACCGAATCTCGAGTGGTTAACTCATATGTAATCTATATATATATATATATATATATATATCATTACAATCCCAAATCGATCGGGTCCAAGATCTGGACAGAAGCGACACACTGTTGAGAAGAGAAAAGAAGGGTTCTCACAATAGGATCCCCTTTATTATGAAATACACGGAACACAGCCGTGCAATTAATCGTGTTATCAGCAAAAATTGGGGTATTCTAGGAGGTTGCCTTAGTCAAGTGCCTGAATTTAGGTCCCCTCCTCTATTTTCCTATAGGAGATCCAATTAGTGTGAGCCGATATTGGCCCCGGACCTGGTTTGGTACAGAGTACATTGACACAGCGGAGCACGGGATGTTTTCCGTGTCTTAGCTGCGTTAATTGTAAACATATCTGCAGGGACAAAACCGTCATACATCCGATGACCAATATGAGATACTCTATTTCTTTTTATCTCACTTGCAATTCGAATTATGTGATCTATGTTTTGAGTTGCCCCTGCAGATTGTTATGTGTAGGAGAGACATCCACCGATCTCAAAACTCGATTAAACAACCACCGCTCCACTATTAGAAAAAAACGTTGGGACCTATCTATTCCTAAACATTTTGTAGAGATGAACCATACAGAAAATCAACTAAAATGTTGGATAATTTACCATATTCCTCTGCCTAGATGCGGAGGGAATAGAAACTTGCTATTAAAAAAGAAAGAGCTATTTTGGATATACACACTCAATACTCTGAGACCTAATGGTCTTAATGTGGACTATAATTTAGCGGTCTATACATAAGAGGTGGTTTGCCCCAGATTGCCACGTATTATTCTTCACTCTGCTTTTTATCCTGTTGTAGGTATTATTAGTTAAACATAAGTGTTTATATAAGATCTAACCTACATTTACTATTCTCTTTCTCATTTTTTCATCTCTTTTTGTAGATGATTGGATATAATATAAGAAGAGGAACGATATGATGATAATGCTGTCCTGCCATATCAGGAGACACCGTGGTCCCACGTCTGCTTTTTTCATTATATTGTGCTATGGCTCAGGTTGCCTCTCGACAGACCCTGTATACATTAATAGAATAATAATATATACCCTATAGTTGCCAGGAGAACCCTATTTGTGGCATTATCAGGAGACGTAATTGGGGCGGCACTTGTATGCACGATCGACACGGCAGTGCTCATATTGCATGCCCAGTATGTGGTTACTATGCCCCCTTGACAGGGATGTATGGTTTCCTTGCGTTGCCTCCTGTAAGCCATGTATTATATGAACAAAGCAACTGCGGTCAACCTTTCCAGTATTCAATATGGCGTGGTTATACTCGAAGTTGTGTGAGCATGCGCACTGGAGAGTGATAGACTAGATCGATCCTGCTGCGTGAGGTATGACGTGAGACGCCTACCTTAGACGTAGCATGACGCGATTGTGCTGAGACGCACCGTGACGCCTGCGCACTCCGTAGAGTTAGACGCCAACTTTGGTCATTGCCGATATGTGGGAACACGCTGACTCCATATGGTATGTCACCATCTTTATCTTTGGCTCCTCCTGTTTTTAAATTAATGTCTTTAAATGTATACAAAGCAGCTGATTCATATTGGCGCCACTTACACTTGTATTTTGATTATGTTATATTACATTGAATTTTTGTAATTTATATACACAATCATGTATCACAATTTTTGTTACACTAGTTTTCTGGATTATTTTCACCTTGTAATCATTGTATATTCATTTTTATATTCATTTTTACTTAATTGTTTGTAATTATTGATTACTCCACCCCTTAATTATGTACACCTATTTATACCATGTATTTCACTTATGTTTGATGCTTGAGAAAGGCTCTGTGTTTTGAGCCGAAACGTCGCCTCACTGTGCCACTGTGGCCCAATAAATTATTTATTTTTTCTACTGGATGAGCTGTCCGTTTCCATCTACATTTGTGGGTAAGCAGTGACTCCCCTGGACATAGCACCCGTTGTTTATACTGAGAATTGGTGCTGCCATATTTTTCTTCTATATATATATATATATATATATATATATATATATATATATTTATATAGATATAATTATTATTTTTTTATTCTACAATTGGTTCCCATTCCCTCAGATACCTATTGCTTCCTTTAAATCTGCATTGGCCTATGTAGTCAAGTGACTGGGAAATCAATATGATTAGTGATGTACAAACATCTGCCGGGACGGTTCACAAATGCAATTACGAAAACGCGATAAAATGTTTCACGAACCACAAGTTCGCGGCAGGTTCCGTAAATTTTAATGGCAGGCAAACCAAAAAAAACTTCAGCTCATATTTACAGCCAAGAAATAATTACTAGAAGTGCACAAATAGTCCCACAACATGGACAATGACATACCAGATGTATTATTCGAATTTGCAATCTCCATTCGTTATTTTTTTAAATGCAAAATATTGGCAATATAATGTTCGCGTACGTGCATACGCACACCAGTTATAATTATTTTTTCCAATACCGTTTGTCACTGTGTGTAGCAGAGGGAATGCAGCAAAACAGCAAACAAATGCTGCACTACCAAATGCACTATATAGAAAGTATATTATTTGTATATAACACCCTGCTTCTATAAGTTGTTTTGGGGGGGCGACTGGTATATCACACCAGTTATAATTATTTTTTACAATACTGTTTGTCACTGTGTGTAGCTGCAGGATCGCTGAAGAACCGCTCACCACTGCTGCACAATACAAATCCACTATAATATGCTTTCACTATAATATACAAACAAATGCCGCACTACCCAAATGCACTATAAAGAAAGTATATTATTGGTATATAACACCCCTGCTTCAATTAGGTTTTTTTGGGGGGAGACTGGTATATCACACCAATTATAATAATTTTTTCTAATTGCGTTTGTCACTCTGTAGCTGCAGTATCGCTACAGAACCGCTCACCACTGCTGCACGATACAAATCCACTATAATATGCTTTCCCCTTGAGTGCTGCAAACTAAAAATCAGAAAGGACACGTCTAGAGATGAGCGAATCGATGCCGACAAAGTGGAATTTACTGGAATAGTATTAGGGGCACAGCGGGCACAGTATTGGGGCACTATCTGTGTGGTAGCAGTATTTCCAGGGGGACTGTTTCTGCAGTATAGTATTGGGGGCACAGCGGGCACAGTATTGGGGCACTATCTGTGTGGTAGTAGTATTCCCAGGGGGACTGTTTCTGCAGTATAGTATTGGGGGCACAGCGGGCACAGTATTGGGGGTGGCAGGAAAGGGTGTTCAGAAGATGTGAAGATAATGGAAATGAGGGAAACCTATGTCTGTTTGTTAATCTCTGCAGAGATGGGAGATGGCTGAAAAATCATCATGGCGGTCTGGTCTGAATGGAGAAGATGAGGAAAGAGGACGTCTACAACAAAGGTGACATCACTGGATGTAAGAGGTATGTGGCGCTATGTAGGAGAGGAGATGCTCCGGCTCCTCCCCCTGCCATTTGCAGAAGGAGGATTCAGAGCTGGATGAGGACGGTCAAGGGGGGCAGCAGGCCACGGGCGGGTGGCAGATGGTGGGGGGAACCGCAGGCTTTGAGCAGGATCTGGGGAGGAAGGAGAGCGGAGGAGCTTCCTGGCTGTAGCCTGCTGTTTATTGTATGATGTGAAGCAGGCAGTGCAGCCAGGACAGGCCTCCCCTCTCTGTATGATGTGTAGAGACATGCCGCAACTATAGAATGTCAGCTGTACAGTGTTTATTGGGAGTGGCCTATTATATGTAGGAGGGGCTTTTAATAATGGGCGGGGCCACAAAATATTTTCTTACAGAGCTTTAAGAATCAGCGTAACACACTACACCCCTTCTCTGCATTTTTAAATATAAAGGGGGCTTTGAAAAATTGAATTAGCACAGCGCACTACACATGCCACTTTTTTTGCCTTTCGGACCCCCCCTAGACAAAATTCCTGGGTGCTCCCCTGATTACAAGAAATTGCTATGTCTTATTTGTCCTTGTGCAGTGCAGTTATATGTTCTAAAACTTTTTTTTAGCTTGTATTAGTGGGAAAAAAGGGCTTATTAGCCATTATGTGGTGAAGTGCGAATATTACAGCCCTTTTTGTCCTGTATTAGTGGCAAAATAATAATATATTTGGCATTCAGAGGTGCAGTTACAGTTGCAAGAAAAAGTATGTGAACCCTTTGGAATGATATGGATTTCTGCACAAATTGGTCATAAAATGTGATCTGATCTTCATCTAAGTCACAACAATAGACAATCACAGTCTGCTTAAACTAATAACACACAAATAATTAAATGTTACCATGTTTTTATTGAACACACCATGTAAACATTCACAGTGCAGGTGGAAAAAGTATGTGAACCCCTAGACTAATTACATCTCCAAGAGCTAATTGGAGTGAGGTGTCAGCCAACTGGAGTCCAATCAATGAGGTGAGATTGGAGGTCTTGGTTACAGCTGCCCTGCTCTATAAAAAAACACACAACAGTTCTGGGTTTGCTTTTCACAAGAAGCATTGCCTGATGTGAATGATGCCTCGCGCAAAAGAGCTCTCAGAAGACCTACTATTAAGAATTGTTGACTTGCATAAAGCTGGAAAGGGTCATAAAAGTATCTCCAAAAGCCTTGCTGTTCATCAGTCCACGGTAAGACAAATTGTCTATAAATGGAGAAAGTTCAGCACTGCTGCTACTCTCCCTAGGTGTGGCCGTCCTGTAAAGATGACTGCAAGAGCACTCAATGAGGTGAAGAAGAATCCTAGAGTGTCAGCTAAAGACTTACAAAAGCCTCTGGAATATGCTAATATCCCTGTTAGCGAATCTACGATACGTAAAACACTAAACAAGAATGGATTTCATGGGAGGATACCACAGAGGAAGCCACTGCTGTCCAAAAAAAACATTGCTGCACGTTTACAGTTTGCACAAGAGCACCTGGATGTTCCACCCCAGTACTGGCAAAATATTCTGTGGACAGATGAAACCAAAGTTGAGTTGTTTGAAAAAAAAACACACAACACTATGTGTGGAGAAAAAGAGGCACAGCACACCAACATCAAAACCTCATCCCAACTGTGAAATGTGGTGGTGGGGGCATCATGGTTTGGGGCTGCTTTGCTGCATCAGGGCCTGGACTGATTGCTATCAGAAGAAAAAATGAATTCCCAAGTTTATCAAGACATTTTGCAGGAGAACTTAAGGCCATCTGTCCACCAGCTGAAGCTCAACGTAAGTTGGGTGTTGAAACAGGAGAAAGACACAAAGCATAGAAGTAAATTAACAACAGAATGGCTTAAACAGAAGAAAATACGCCTTCTGGAGTAGCCCAGTCAGAGTCCTGACCTCAACCCGATTGAGATGCTGTGGCATGACCTCAAGAAAGCAATTCACACCAGACATCCCAAGAATATTACTGAACTGAAACAGTTCTGTAAAGAGGAATGGTCAAGAAATACTCCTGACCGTTCTGCACGTCTGATCTGCAACTACAGGAAACGTTTGGTTGAAGTTATTGCTGCCAAAGGAGGTTCAACCAGTTATTAAATCCAAGGGTTCACATACTTTTTCCACCTGCACTGTGAATGTTTACATGGTGTGTTCAATAAAAACATGGTAACATTTAATTCTTTGTGTGTTATTAGTTTAAGCAGGCTGTGATTGTCTATTGTTGTGACTTAGATGAAGATCAGATCACATTTTATGACCAGTTTGTGCAGAAATCCATATCATTCCAAAGGGTTCACATACTTTTTCTTGCAACTGTATATGTTCTAAAGCCCTTTTTCTGTGTGTATTAGCGGCAAAAGAAAAATATACAGGTATTTGCCATTCAGTGGTGCAGTTATATGTTCTAAAGCCTTTTGTGGTGTGTAATAGTGTGGGAAAAAAGGGCTTATTAGCCATTGTGTGATGAAGTTAGAAAATTGCAGACTTTTTTGTGATGTTATAATTTCCTTTTTATTTATATACTAGCTGAAGGACCCCCCCCCCTACAGTTCCTCGTCCCTTAAAATTGGACCTCCACAGCAGACCACCCCCTTAATTTTGACCTTTATAGCAGCCTTCCCCTTTAATAGTGACTTTCATAGCATACCACCCCCTTGACAGTGACCTCCACAGGGGCCCGACCTTTTAACAGTGGCCTTTACTAGATTGGGGGCGTGTCCTTTAAAAAAGCTCACTCTAAGAAAGCAGCACTGTTCTGTCTTAGTGTGAGCTGCAGGGAGAAAGTCACCCTCCCTCTCACCCCTCCAGTTGACAAAAGTTGATTTTTACCTTCATTTTTTCAATCCCCGTCAGCTGAGGAGTGGAGGGGGTGTGGCCTAACCAGATGGGGGCGTGGCTTAGCGGGAGCTAGAAGTAGACTTTTAACTTAATTTTTTCAATCTCAGTCTGCTGAGGAGTGGGAGGGTGTGTGGCCTAACCAGATCGGGGGAGTGTCTTTTTAAACAGCTCACTCTAAGACAGCAGCACTGTGCTGTCTGATTGTGAGCTGCAGGGAGAAAGTAACCCTCCCTCACACCGCTGCAGCTGACAAAAGTTGATGTTTACCTTTATTTTTTTATCCCCGTCGGCTCAGGAGTAGGAGGTGGGTGTGGCTTAATGTGGCCTGGTGGCGGGGTTTTAAGTCTATTGGGGGTGGACACATTGTGGCAGGGAGCATGTCTGGGCCCCTTCCTGCAAGAGTGACATCCCTCTGGGCAAATTACTGGCTCATTTGAATACCTAATAAACTGGATTTTCAGAGGATAAAAACATCTATTGCTGGAACAAAGGCACATCTTGAAATAAGGTACTAAGTGCTATTAGGCCATGGCTTTACTTCAATAGCATTTATCCTGGTAACAGATTTCCTTTAAAGCTCTCCAACAGCAGTGAAGATAAATGGCTGGGTTGTTATGGAAACCTTGAGTAAAACTGTGTATGTGGAGGATGGAGGACCTGCAAGCTTCTATTGGCTGATAATGCTCATTGGACCAAGCTTCTATTGGCTAATCAATTTTTTGGGAATATATCAGGAACAGTACGTCCTAGAGAGCTGAGACCTGGTCTAAAACCTCCCCATTGTAAATGCAATGGTGCGGATTCCTTTAGTGGACATACACACACATACACTCAGATTTATATATTGGATTTGATCTAACAGTATGTCAATATATATCACTGAAGCTAGTAAATGTACCCTTTAAAACGTCACTTTTAATATAAAAGTTAAAATAAGACCCACCAAGGTATAACAAACAAATGTATAAATAAAGTAGATAATGTGAATATTGGGACAGATAAGCCACTGGAACTTCAACTCAAGTCATTCGAGGCAAAAAAAAACAGAAGGGTTACCGCTATGCGGTTACTCACGATACCATAAATCATAGGTGGGATGGTATGGAGAATGATGCGTCCTGAATTTGATCACCAATTCTTGATAGATGTAAAATGAGGGTTAATCAAAATGACCCAGCAAAGATACGATGTGAAAGAAACTTGCGGTACACATACATAGATAGGCAAAATGGGATAACTATCCCTAATAGCCTATACTATCCCTACCTAAAGCAGGACAGCACCCCAGGGTAGGAGAGCTATCCTACTTATAAATGTTGCCCCTGGAATTAGAATCCCTGCCTGAAATATCCCAGTATAGGTAATGCATAGTAACCGATGGCCACGAAGTCCCATATTCAAAATCAGTATGTCAGACAGAGAAGGGCCAGGCCCTGCACAGGGGAGTGGCAGAGGCCTAAATATTTCTGGTGCAGGCAGAGGTCGCAGCAGAGTAAGGGGCCGTGGCAGCCGTGGTCACTTCAAGAGGCCTGAGCTCCCAGTGTCAGCTAGCGGTCTAGACCAGCAACCCAGCTGTTCTCTGGTTGACTCAATCTTTGACTTCTTCGCAAGTGACATCAGACACCCCCAACCAAGAGTCAGTAGGTTCGTCAGACACAACCCTTAGTTGGCACGGCCCGGGAGTAGGGCCTGTGCCCTCACCTGTCCTCAACCTGCCTCTCCTTTTCTGTTCCCTCAGCCAGAGAAGCATTGTATTCTGTGAGCTCAGCTACATTATACAATGAGGACGAGTTACTAGAAGACAGTCAGCTGCTACTGGCAAGCCAAGATGTGGAGGAGACATCTGCCGCTTCCTCCACAAGGTGGGCAAGTAGTGATGAGGAGAGTGGCGTGGGAGCTGGAGTTGCAAGCGATTAGGCTCCTCCTGACCCAGAGAAGGTTGATGAGGACATCAGTGACATGCAGACAGTACTTGATAATGATGATGTAGCTGATCGCACTTGGGAGCCGGGTGACGAAGGGCCTTCATAATCATCGGGAGAGGAGGGTGGCAGCTTGCCCATGAGACAGCGGCAGTCCCAGCAAGTCGCTAGCATGGCCGGGAGTCAGCAGGGTGGCAGCAGTGGGAGGTCGGGAGCCAAAAGTGCCCGGGGTAGACCACCATCCGCTTCGTAGGAGCCTACCTGCCCGGGAAGTAGCGTTGCATGGGTACACAGAGGCAGCGGCGGTAGCAGTCAGTGCGGAGTGTTGGGGGTAAAATCACCTACTCGGCAGTGTGGCAGTTTTTTGTTAAGCCACCGGCGGAGGTGAACATGGCCATATGTAGAATCTGTGAGCAGAAGGTGGAGATTGACCAGCCCTAACGGCCCTACATTAACATATCCAGCGTTACCATAGAACCGTGGCTCCGATGTGGTGGTCCAGTCTGCCACAGCAACTGCAGCAACCCAGTGGCACGCAGCAGATTTCAGGTAGTCAAGACTCCACCACCTCAGACGTAGGGAGCTGTCTGTCCTTCCCATCATCTGCTGGTCTTGATGCTTCTGCTCCTCCTCCTTCTCCTACTCCTCGTCAGTCACTCTGCCAGCAATCAATCACGGAAGCGATTGCCAAGAGACAACAGTATGTGTGCACTCATCCAACGGCGCAGAAGCTAAACGTGCTCCTGTCCAAGTTGCTGGTGCTGCAGTCCCTTCCTTTCCAAGTGGTGGACTCTGCACAACCACTGGGTGAATTTGGTTCCTGCACAACCAAACCAGCAACTTGGTAAGTTGACGCCGGTTCAGTCTCCATGTTGTCAAGCCGTTGGTTCTGCGACCATGTCCGCCTCTGCCTCCTCATCCTCCACCGTGTCCTCAGCCTCCACTGGTGCATGCCAATTCACAGTGCCCCTCCGGCATACCACATGTGCAGGGCACGGTGATGTCACGCTATTCTGAACCTCATTTGCCTGGGTAAACAGAGTCACATAGGGGAGCATCATCAAGAAATCGAATCCTGGGTTTCTCTGCAACAACTGAAAATCGGAACAATGGTGGGACCGACAATGGGAAGAACATGGTGTCGGCACTGCGTCAAGGAGGGCTGAGCCATACTTCCTGCATAGCACACGTGTTAAATCTGGTTGTCAATCGGTTCCTGAAGATATCCTAAAAATGGACATGAAACTTTGCATGTACTTCCGCCACTCGTACACCTCAAAGCACACCCTGCTTGAGCTGCAGCTGCAGAAAGGCAACCCCCAACAAAGGCTGATATGCAACGTTTCCACCCATTGGAATTCCATCATCCATATGTTGGACCAACTATATGAACAGAGAAAGGCCATAAACAATTTTTTGATGATCCAAGCGGATAGGAGTACTCCCCTGTGTTACTTCGATGTCAGCCAGTGGCAGTTCATGAGGGACGTTATTTGCCAGTCGCCAGGACTACGGGATAAACAATGTCATTCCACTGCTTCATGTCCTGGAACAGATGCTGGTAAATCTGGATGATCATGGAACTTAAGACATGGCGACTGGAGGAGGACATTAGAGCACAAGTAATGTGTAGCGAAATGAATGGATTGTCAACACAGGTTACAGGAGAGGAGGAGCAGGACCAGCCACTTGCACAAATGGCCCGATGCATGCTCACTTGCTTGCGTTGTGACTGCCGAATTGTCACCATTCGGCACAGGGATGACTTTTTGCTCTCCACATTGTTGGACCCTCGCTATCGGCCCAAAATGGGAGCCTTTTATACACCCACTGAGAGGGAGGACAATCTGAACTACTATAGAGACATCATTTGTAGTCAGTTGGCTGCAGCCCATCTGCGCCATCGTCAATCCTCTAGCCGGTTATGACCGGGGGAGCCCTCCGCGCTCATGTTCCACTGCCATGGCTGCTGGGGTGGGGCGGGGTGGCAGGAGCAGTACCAGCTCCATCAGCAGCAGCCTGAGTCTAGAGTCTCTGATGAGTAGCTTTCTTCACCTGCATAGTGAAGAAACTACTCAACAACAGCTAGACATAGAGCAGAACCTGCAGGTGGTGGCATTCATGGAGTGCACCCTGACAACCGTCATTGAAGATCCGCTGGACTACTGGGCTGCCAAACTGGATTTGTAGCTACTATTCTAATGCTGCCAACCGCCTGATGCAACACATCTGATGACAAGTGCTCCTTCTTGCACCCACCATCTTCAACTAGTACTGGTATTGCCACACACCTCCATACTATGTCACCTTGCCACTCTGTTGCTTCCTGATGCTGCTGCCACCTCCATAATATGTCACCTTGCCACTCTGTGGTCTCCTAATGCTGCCACCACCTCCACACTATGTCACCTTGCCACACTTTGGTCATCTGATTCTGTTGCCACCTCCACACTATGTCACAATGCCGCTGTGTGGTCTTCTGATGCTGCCGCCACCTCCACACTATGTCACCTTGCCACTCTATGGTCTCCTAATGCTGCTGCCACCTTCGCACTATGTCACCTTGCCACTCTGTGATCTCCTCATGCTGCCATCACCTCCACACTATGTCATCTTGCCACTCTGTGGTCTCCTCATGCTGCCGCCACCTCCACACTATGTCACCTTGCCACTCTTTGGTCATCTGATGCTGTTGCCACCTCCACACTATGTCACCTTGCCACTCTGTGGTCTCCTCATGCTGCCACCACCTCAAAACTATGTCACCTTGCCATTCTGTGGCCTCCTGATGCTGCCACCACCTCCACACTATGTCACCTTGCCACTCTTTGGTCATCTGATGCTGTTGCCACCTCCACACTATGTCTCCTTGCCACTCTATGGTCTCCTAATGCTGCTGCCACCTTCGCACTATGTCACCTTGCCACTCTGTGATCTCCTCATGCTGCCATCACCTCCACACTATGTCATCTTGCCACTCTGTGGTCTCCTCATGCTGCCGCCACCTCCACACTATGTCACCTTGCCACTCTTTGGTCATCTGATGCTGTTGCCACCTCCACACTATGTCACCTTGCCACTCTGTGGTCTCCTCATGCTGCCACCACCTCAAAACTATGTCACCTTGCCATTCTGTGGCCTCCTGATGCTGCCACCACCTCCACACTATGTCACCTTGCCACTCTTTGGTCATCTGATGCTGTTGCCACCTCCACACTATGTCTCCTTGCCACTCTATGGTCTCCTAATGCTGCTGCCACCTCCACACTATGTCTCCTTGCCACTCTGTGGTCTCCAGATGCTGCTGACACCTCTACACTATGTTACCTTGCCAATCTGTGGCCTCCTAATGCTCGTGCCTCCTCCACACTATGTCACCTTGCCACTTTTTTGTCATCTGATGCTGTTGCCACCTCCACACTATGTCACCTTGCCATTCTGTAGTTTCTTGATGCTGTTGCCACCTCCACACTATTATACCTTGCTAGTTTGTGGCCTCCTCATGCTGCTGCCACCTCCACACTATGTCACCTGTCCCTCGTTCGGTCTACTAATGCTGCTGCCGACTTCACACTATTCAACTTTGCCACTCTGTGGTCTCCTGATGCTGCTGCCTCCTCCACTCTATGTCACATTGCCACTCTGTGGCCTCCTGATGCTGCTGCCACCTCCACACTATGTTATCTTGCCAATCTGTGGCCTCATAATGCTGGTGCCACCTCCACACTATGGCTCCTTGCCACTCTGTGGTCTCCTGATGCCTGATGCTGCTGCCACCTCCACACTATGTCACCTTGCCACTCTGTGGTCTCCTCATACTGCTGACACCTTCACACTATGTCTCCTTGCCACATTGTGGCCTCCTTATGCTGCCGCCACCTTCACACTATGTCACCTTGCCACTCTGTGGCCTCCTGATTCTGCTGCCACCTCCACACTATGTTATCTTGCCACTCTGTGGCCTCATAATGCTGATGCCACCTTCACACTATGGCTCCTTGCCACTCTGTGGTCTCCTGATGCTGTTGCCACCTCCACACTATGTCTCCTTGCCACTCTGTGGCCTCCTCATGCTGCCGCCACCTCCACACTATGTTACCTTGCCACTCTATGGTCTCCTAATGCTGCTGCCACCTCCACACTATGTCTCCTTGCCACTCTGTGGTCTCCAGATGCTGCTGACACCTCTACACTATGTTACCTTGCCAATCTGTGGCCTCCTAATGCTCGTGCCACCTCCACACTATGTCTCCTTGCCACTCTGCGGCCTCCTCATGCTGCCGCCACCTCCACACTATTACCTTGCCACTCTATGGTCTCCTAATGCTGCTGCCACCTCCACACTATGTCTCCTTGCCACTCTGTGGTCTCCAGATGCTGCTGACACCTCTACACTATGTTACCTTGCCAATCTGTGGCCTCCTAATGCTTGTGCCACCTCCACACTATGTCTCCTTGCCACTCTGTGGTCTCCTGATGCTGCCGTCACCTCCACACTATGTCACCTTGCCACTCTTTGTTCTCCTCACTCTTCCGCCACCTCCACACTATGTCATGTGGTCTCATCATACTGCTGCCACCTTCACACTATGTCTCCTTGCCTCTGACAGTCCAATAACAGCAGACTGGTTCCGAATAGTCGGGCGGCACTGCGTGAAGGTATGGGTGTGCGGTTAGCGGACATCATTCCGGATGCTTGAATGAAGGAAGGATTCGCCACTCCTTTGTACTGCAAATATATCAGGTTTATTAGCCACTCATAGAAGAGGTTATGCGCGTTTCGGCACATGCAAGTGCCTTTGTCAAAACAATGTGAGCAGCAGGATAGTCCAATAAAACCAGTCAATACTGCTGTTACATTGTTGGTTGACAAATTCCCATTTTTTGTGACCGTGGAATAATTGTATTAAATTCGCCTGTCACACTGTTGTGTGACCTCAAGAAATAGTTTCTCTTTATGACACCGGCACAGCCTTACTGTCAGTAAACTTAATTGTTGCCTATTGTCGGTTATGTTGCCGCCTGAAATAAACCATCTGCTAGTTGGTTTATTGGCGGGTGAATGCAAAGAATGAGGAGAGCGTCAAATAATGGACGTGACCCTGGTCGTGGTGCTGCTGGTGTTGGTGGAGCCATTGTTGAAGGGAGAGGGTGTGGTCAATCTGTGCCAGCTACACACACAAGTGAAACACCTTCTTAAGGTGCGAGTAGGCGACAGAGCCTTCAGCGTTATTTGGTAGGCCCAAATGCCGCTCTATGAATAGTGAGGCCACAACAAGTACAGGCGATAGTAGATTGGGTGACTGACAGTGCCTCCAGTTCCTTCACATTGTCTCCCACCCAGTCCCCTGCTGAAAGATCAGAGTTGGCACCTGCAGCCTATGGCCATTGGTCTTTCACCTCACCCCCTTGCAAATCAGCCAAGCAGTCTGAGCACCAAGTCATGCAGCAGTCTCTTCTGCTTTTTGATGTGCTCAACCACTTATGTTTCAGGATGAGTACATGGGAGGACCACCGCAGCACGTCTCAGATAATGACGAAACACAGGTGCCAACTGGTGTGGCTTTCTGCATGGAATCAAGGTCATGTGAGTGACCTGTGTAGTATGGAGGAAGAGGCAGTGGTCGCAGAGAGCCCCCAGCACAGCAGAAGAAGGAGTAGGGGGCTGCTACTGCCCACTGCAGCAAGGACCAAGCACACCAAAGCCAGCTCCAAGGAGTTCTTCAGACAATGTGCTGACAACAAGACACAAGTGGTTTGAATGCTGTGCAATCAGAGCCTGAAGCGTGGCATAAACATTCTAAACCTGAGCACAACCTGCATGACCAGGCATCTAAGTGCAAAGCACGAGCTGCAGTGGAGTAGACACCTCAAAAACAAAGAAAGGTCTCTGGCTCCTCCTGCTTCCTCTTCTGCTGCAGTCGGCCTCTTCATACCGCTCTGGAGTGACAGTGGCACCTTCCATCCCATAAATAGAGGATGTGCCAGCAATGCCACCACCTCGGTCACCAAGCATCTTCACATAGTCCCATGGAATCGTTCAGCTCTCTATCTCCCAAACACTGGAGCGAAATTACCCCCCTACCCACCCGTGATCCCTGGCCCTGAATGCCAGCATTTCCAAATTCCTGGCCTTTGAAATGCTGTCATTCCGTCTGGTGGACACGGACAGATTTAAGAATCTGATGGCGGTGGCTGTTGCATAGTACGTTTTGCCTAGCCACCACTACTTTTTCAGGCGAGCCATCCCTTCCTTGCACAGCCAAGTGGGGGGAAAAAATCAGGTGTGCACCGCACAACGTCATCTGAGGTCCGCCTAACTCCACATACGTGGACCAGTAAGCAGGGTCAGGGACGTTATATCTTCCTAACAGCACACTGGGTAAATGCAGTGGCGGCTGGGCCTGAGGCAGATAGCAGTTTGGTGCATGTCCTTTCACCACTGAGAATTGCAGGGTGTTTATCTTTGCCTCCTATTGCTTCCTTCTCCTACTCCGCTTCCTCATCCTCTACCGCCTCCTCATCCGTGCAGCGTAGTACCTTCACCACCAACTTCAGCACAGCCAGGGGTAAACGACAGCAGGCAGTTTTGAAACGTATCTGTTTGGGGGATAAATCCCACACCACGCAGGAGCTGTGGACGGGCATGGAACAACAGACAGATGAGTGGTTGGTGCCAGTGAGCCTCAAGCCCATCCTGGTGGTGTGCAATAATGGGCGAAATCTCGTAGCAGCTCTGGGCCTAACCAGTTTGGTGCACATCCCTTGTATGGCGCATGTGCTGAATTTAATTTAATTAAATGAAATTAAATTAATTTTACTTCACCCACCCTCTCCACCCAATCAGATTTTAGCCATTGACCTCCCTTGGAATCACTGCGAAACATGCACCAAAATGATAGGCAACTGACAATACTAGCTAATTCCTCAGGCCGATGTTAAAAGCTGAGAACTTTGCCAATATCTTCCAGTCAGGAACATATCAGAGCCCCTCATGCACCATATCACAGTGTCTCAACACACATGGGGTCCTACCACTTAACTGCCCGTGGTGTGTGAACAGGGTCTGAATCAGTGCTAGAAATTAACTCACAGCCAGACTCTCACATGCCTCTATAGTGGTATCACCAATGCCCTGTGAGGTACGATAAAGCTGTGAGCCGTACCCACAACAGACTATGTGACACAGAAGCTACCAGGTGCAAAGGAATGTTACCAACAAATTAAAGTGGCACATTCCAAACACGTAAAGACAAAAAACTCACTGAAAAAAGTGGCCTAAACGGGTGAAAATGCTTCAAACCCAGACACTGTAGCATGTCTATAACCGGGTGAGCAATTCCTCCGCATGCGGTCCGCAGACAACGGCAATCCCCAGCAGAAAATGCGTACATTGGAGGATTCTGGTGCGGACTGCATGCACCACAAGAACATCTTACACAAAATGATACATTGTGCAGATGAAAAAATTGCTCACCCAGTTATAGACAAGCTACAGTGTCTGGGTTTAAAGCATTTTCACCAATTTAGGCCACTTTTTTCAGTGAGTTGTTTATCCCTTTCTCAGGCTCCCTCTCCGGCATGGAACCCTGATTCCCTGTTACTCATGATCACCATGGTAGGCACATAAAAGAACATCAATATCATATATCAGTTGATATGGAAGATATCCAAATGGATCGTGGACATCACAGGGACTTGCGATCAGGCAGAAGTTATCTAGAGTCAACAAAGCGGCAGCAGAGCCTCTCCTGTTTCCTAATCCAAAAGACAGCAGCGACAATCCCTGTAATTTTGTATTATTCATTCCAATGACAGGAAATCTTAGGAGTCCTGTATTGTTATTTATCGTCACTACCTCCCAGAGTCGGGAGTGGGTAATTGCCACGTGCCTCCTGCCTTACTGCGATTCTTTCGCTCTAACAACTTGTCCCACATTTCCGCTCGATCACATTTCATCCATTGACCTCCCTTAGATGTGGTATCCCTTACTCAGGCTCCCTCTCCGGCATGCAACCCTGATTCTCCGTTACCCGTGATCACCATGGTAGGCGCATTAAAAGAACATCAAACGTTGATAGAGAAAATATCCAATTGGATCGTGGACGTCACGGGGACGGCGACATGGAGCAGTATGTGTGCACACGCCTATACGTACTGACTGATTGGTCTGCCCCATTCAACTTCTGGGTCTCCAAATTGGGCACATGGCCTGAGCTTGCCCTTTACCCCTTGGAGGTGCTGGCCTGCCCTGCAGCCAGTGTGTTGTCTGAACGTTTGTTTAGCACAGCGGGAGTGGGTTATCACAGACAAGCGCAGCCGCCTGTCCACAGCCAATGTGGACAAGCTCACGTTCATTAACCACTTAAGGACCACAGGTTTTTATACCCCCCCTAGTTACAAATTGGCACTTCACAACTTCAACGGTTTATTGCTCGGTCATGCAACTTGGCAACCAAATGAATTTTACCTCCTTTTCTTCTCACAAATACAGCTTTCTTTGGATGGTATTTGATTGCTGCTGTAATTTTTTGTTTTTCTGATATTAATCAAAATAGACTTTGTATAACAAAATGTAAAAAGTTGTCATTTACAGAGATATTTCTCACACACAGTATGGGTATATGTAAAAATACACCCCAAAACACATTGCCCAACTTCTTCTGAGTACGGTGATACCACATGTGTGACACTTATTTGCAGTCTAGGTGCACAAAGGGGCCCAAATTCCAATAAGTAACTTTAGGATTTCACAGGGCATTTTTTACGCATTTGGATTCCAAACTACTTCTCAAACTGCCCCTCAAATTTTACATGACCTCGCCATGCTCCTCACGGAATACCTTGGGGTGTCTTCTTTCCAAAATGGGGTCACTTGTGGGGTATTTATACTGCCCTGGCATTTTAGGGGCCCTAAAGCGTGAGAAGTAGTTTGGAATCCAAATGCCTAAAAAATGCCCTGTGAAATCCTAAAGGTGCTCATTGGAATTTCGGCCCCTTTGTGCACCTAGGCTGCAAAAAAGTGTCACACATGTGGTATCGCCATACTCAGAAGAAGTAGGGCAATGGGTTTTGGGGTGTATTTTTACATATACCCATACTGTGTGTGAGAAATATCTCTGTAAATGACAACTTTTTACATTTTTTTTATACAAAGTTTTCAATTTACAGAGATATTTCTCTCACCCAGCATGGGTAAGTGTAAAAATACACCCCAAAACACATTGCCCTACTTCTCCTGAGTATGGCAATACCACATGTGTGACACTTTTTTGCAGCCTAGGTGCCCAAATTCCAATGAGTACCTTTTATTAGGGCATTTTTAGACATTTGGATTCCAGACTTCTTGCCTAAAATGCCAGGGCAGTATAAATACCCCACATGTGACCCCATTTTGGAAAGAAGACACCCCAAGGTATTCCGTGAGGGGCATGACAAGTTCATCGATTTTTTTTTTTTGGCACAAGTTAGCGGAAATTGATTATTTTTTAGTTTTTTCTCACAAAGTCTCCCTTTCCGCTAACTTGTGACAAAAAGTTAAATCTTTCATGGACTCAATATGCCCCTCAGCGAATACCTTGGGGTGTCTTCTTTCCAAAATGGGGTCATTTGTGGGGTGTTTGCACTGCCCTGGCATTTGAGGGTCTCCGTAATCATTACATGTATGGCCAGCATTAGGAGTTTCTGCTATTCTCCTTATATTGATCATACGGGTAATAAGATTTTTTTTTTTCCGTTTAGCCTCTGGGCTGAAAGAAAAAATGAACGGCACAGATTTCTTCATTCACATCGATCAATTTGGATGAAAAAATCTCTGGCAAAAAATGTGCAAAATTAAAAAAAAAGAGGGGAAAGGCATCTGTCAGGACATAAGAGCTCCGCCCACATTCAAACCCACTCAGCTCGTATGCCCTGGCAAACCTGATTTCTCCATTCACATCAATCGATGTGGATGAATAAATCATTGCCAGAATTTTTGTATTTTTTTTTATAAAAAATGTTTGCCAAAGCATAAGCTCTTAAGCCTCGGCAAATGTATCTTTTTTACTGAAGAGGAGAAATCTCATCTTGCAGCGCCGTATACACCGACTTTTTGTAATCTGACAGCAGCGCAATGCTTCTGTCAGAATGCACATCAGTGCTGCAGCTGGATGATCGCTTGGTCCACCTAGAAGGTAAAAAAAAAAAACAGGCCGCAACACAATAAATTTATTAACATCAACTTTTATAAACTTTATATAACATTTGAAACAGAACATTAACTTTTTTGCTTACCTGTGATTTTTATTTTATTTTCACCTTTAGAGGACAAACCTCTCCTTCCCCTTGGGACAATGTGCAAAGTGCAAATCGCCCAGAGATGTGGCAAAGTATATTATGCACTTTGTCCCAGGTGAAAGAAGAGGTTTGTAGCAGCTCTGTGTGAAAGGGCCCTAAGACCCCTGTGTGCCTGTCCTGTGTCACGCGATCCCTACACTAATAGTGTACCTGTGTGTGGTCAGGACAAAAAATGGTGGTGTCACGCCTCATTCCAGCCCTGCTACAAACAGAACATATTTTTCTTGGGGAACGGTGAGTTGGGGTACCAGGCTAGACACTCGGGAAGTGTCTGTCATGTAGCTGGCTAACTACATCAGGGACTTGGGGCACGGACCCTCCTGGATACAGGAGTTCCAAAATGATCTCTTCCTGGAATTTTAGGAAGGATCTCATTCTCCCAGCCTTACTGTAGAGAACAAAACTATTATAGACAGCCAACTGAATTAAATAAACAGACACCTTCTTATACCAGAGTATGGTGCGGCGGGACACTAAATAGGGAGCCAACATCTGGTCATTGAAGTCCACCCCTCCCATAGTCGTGGACACAGAGGGGTTTCTCAATGACTCCAGTTGCCCTTTCAATTTGTATTGTCGTGTCTGCGTGAATGGTGGACAGAAGGTAAACATCCCTCTTGTCCCTCCACTTCACCACGAGCAGTTCTTGGTCACACAAGGCAGCCCTCTCCCCCCGTGCAAGTCGGGTATTAACGAGCCGTTGGGGGAAGCCCCGGCGACTAGGTCGTGCGGTGCCACAGCATTGAATTCCGACTACATGAGTGCCGAAAGAGGGCCACGCTTGTGTAAAAATTGTCCACATATAAGTGGTACCCCTTGTGGAGTAAGGGTGACACCAAGTCCCAGACAATCTTGCCACTGCTCCCCAGATAGTCAGGACATCCGACCAGCTCCAGTTTTCAGTCATTTCCCTCATAGACCCTAAAACGATATGTATAGCCTGTGGCCTTTTCACAGAGCTTATACAGTTTGAACTCATACCGGGAGCGCTTGCTGGGGATGTACTGTTTGATGCCAAGGCGCCCGGTAAAATGTACAAGGGACTCGTCTATGCAGATGTTCTGATTGGAGGTATACACATCTGCAAACCTGGATGACAAACGGTCTATGAGGGGCCGAATTTTGTGGAGCCGGTCATAAGCAGGGTGGCCTCTTGGATGACAGGTTTTATTGTCAGTAAAATGCATAAAGCGCATGATGCCCTCAAAACGTGCCCTGGACATAGCAGCAGAGAACATGGGCATGTAATGCATTGGGTCTTTAGACCAATAGGACTGCAATACATTTTTTTTTGTTAGACCCATGCTGAGGATAAGGCTCAAAAATATTTAAAATTTGGAAACTGTGACTGGTTTCCACCGGAAAGGCTGAGCATAGAAGCTTTCCGGATTGGCGGTTATATACTGTGTGGCATGGCGGTTGGTTTCTGCCACAACAAAGTCATAGAGATCCGCAGTGAAGAACAGCTCAAAAAACTCGAGGGCTGATCCTAAATGAGCTGTCTCCACGTGAACTCCAGACTGGGTGGTGAAAGGAGGCAATACGGGTGCGGCGGAAGCAGGGGATTGCCAATTTGGGTTTGCCAGCACGGCTCGACGGGCCTGTGAACGTGGTGGCTGCGACGGGGGAGTTACTGTACGTGCCACCGTACCAGCTTGAACTGTCCTTCTGGTGCTCGCCACTTCACCAGGGAATACGGCAGTGCTGGTAGAAGGTCCAGGATGTGCTGCGCTGCTGGTGTATGCCGCACCATAAAAAAGATCAGCGCTAGCACCACTCTGCTGCAAATGAGGCTCATCACACGGGGTATGCAGAACACTGACATGTGATCGGGTATGCCTGACCATAGCAGGGACCTCAACCTCATCATCTTGACTAGCGGTTAGAGTGCCACTGCTGTCTACAGGTTCATATTCTGAACCACTGGAATCAGCGGGTGAGGCGTCCCCATCGCTTTCATCCATCACGGCCAGAATCCTGTAGGCCTCTTCAGCGGAATACCCCTTGTTCGACATTTGGGGCTAACTAAATTTAGGCGGTATTCCTCTTAGACTACCCAGAAAAAAGAGCAAACCTGCCTAGTAAAATGGAGTGCTTGCGAAGTAAAGCTGTGATCGCTAATAAAGATCCAGAAAGCTCAAAAGTGATCTTTATAGTGCCGCAGCGATTTTACTGTGTTTTTGCAGTAATCAGAAAAAATATATATTCTGTCACTGCAGTGGGGCGGACTGAACGCAAGTGTGCGCAAAAGGTCAAGCCTGATCGGGCGAACACTGCGTTTTTTGTAGAGCCTAAGGTGACCCTAATGTACTGATATAGATCTGATTGCGATCAGTCTTGATCACTTACAGATATTATATAGTACTAGTGCTGATTAGCGATAACGCTAATCAGCGACTAATCAGTGACTCCGGTGCGGTGGGATGGGCGCTAAATACCTAACAAGTAGCTAAGTAACTGGCGGTGATAAGGGACCCTTACAGGGGGGTGATCAATGACAGGGGGGTGACCAGGGAGTCTAAATGGGATGATCAGGGGTTAATAAGGGGTTAATAAGCGACAGGGGGGGGTGTAATGTGTGTGTGTGGTGATTGGTGCTACTTACAGAGCTGCCTCTGTCCTCTGGTGGTCGATCCAAGCAAAACGGACCACCAGAGGAGCAGGTAGCACGTATATCAGACACTATTTACAAAATAGCATCTGACATACTGTACCTATATCATTGATTATTTAAAAAATCTACAGCCCGCCAGCCAATGATCGCTGCTGGCAGGCTGTAGTTGAACTTGTGAACTGTGCAATCCTGTGAACGCGCGCTCCTGTGAGGGCGCGTTCACAGGAAATCTCAGGTCTCACGAGATGACTCCAACAGGCGTCGCTGAGACCTGAGAGCGCTGCCGCCCGGACGCCTATCGGCGTTACGTGTGCGGCAAGTGGTTAAAAGCCAGGGATCCCACAGGACTTGTCCATACCTTGTGCAGAATAGACATGTATACCCAGCCATTGTTGTACTCCAGTGTACTTTCTCTTTGTTCTATTTTACCCATTTTACCCAAATTAAAAAATATATATAATAATAAAATAATATATAATAATACTTGGTAGAATATTCATCATATATTCGCAAATTCGAGAATATTTTCATGATCGCGAAAAATTGGCAATTTAATATTCGCGTAATGCATGTGATATACAGGTGTGGGTCACTATAGCTACATTATTCAACACTCCTGTCTCTCTTAGCTTTCCCAGTGTCAGATTTTATCACTGAGTTATTATCCAGCTTTCCCAGTGTCAGATATATTCTCTGAGTTATTATCCAGCTTTCCCAGTGTCAGATATATTCACTGAGTCATTACCCAGCTTTTCCAGTGTCAGATTTTTATCACTGAGTTATTACCCAACTTTCCCAGTGTCAGATATCATCCTAGTGTAGATCGTAAATTTCTAATCACAAATTTTTATTGCAAATTTTCCAAGCAAAAGGCTACACTAATAAGCTTGATATAACACTCATAGTCTACTATTCTTGTCAGAAGACTATGAAACCAATAGATGGCGCCATTGAGTTATGAACAGCGCCATCTATTGGTTTCATAGTCTTCTGACAAAACTATTAGTCTAATTTTGTCATAAGACTGTGAAACCAATAGAGGGCACTGTTCATAACTCAATAGCAACATCTATTGGTTTTCATAGACTAATGACAGCTGAAAAACAAGGCAGATTCTGCTCATTTGCATGTCTTTCCCATATGCCCATGTTTATGCAAATTCGTTTTTACATGACAAAAATGTATAGAAAGGTTATTGAATATTATGTTAGGACGACCAGAAAACTTTTTGTAGCCCTAATGATGTTGATCTAGATGTGCAAGTCCACCCAAGCCATCCAACAGATGCAAAATAACTTTGAGGTTTACGGGTTCTCAGTCAGATGAGAGCTGGTTTGGAAAATCTCATAGTGCACAAAGCTGCCATTGTAAGGTATGCTAGCTGTTATCTGTCTCATGGATAGATTGATGGCTTGCATATACCTGGCTTTTGGCATATAGCCTTTGTGTGGTTGTCTATTGTATGTCGTACATAATAGGAGTCTAAGATGCATCCAGCTATCCTCTTAATCAATGGCCAGGGCCCCAAATCAATCTACCACTGCCCCTTAAATTGCACCATCAGCAGCTCCAACAACTAGTATCAGATCTGATTCCAACCCCATGGCAGGAGGCAGGGCAGCGCAGCACGTCAAGATCACACAGCGCGCTGTGACTTCACAACATCATCAGCGCTGTTGCACCACCGGCCAATTCTTGTTTCTGCAGGAGGGAACAGACAAGTGCAGTGCCAGTGCCACTGCAGTGCCTACTCCACTGTACTCACTGGCATCTGGCCCAGCCATATTGTTGAAACGGTCGGTCACCCTCGTTCTCTGACTGCCAGCCCAGGCATAGTCAGTCAACGTCGACTCAGCTAGCCAGAGCCAGCCCAGGCTCCAGTGTTCAGCAGGCTGCACTAGTTGATTCAGCATGAGCCAATCTAGGCGCAAGGACGTAAGTCCAGGTAGTAGGTACTACTGGTATATTCTCCTGTATATTATTATATATGTACAGCTGGTATGAGACTGGGGGCAAATTACTTAATGTGGGGCAGTGTGGTGGGCAAATTACTTAATGGGGGCAGTGTGGGGGAAAATTACTTAATGGGGGCAGTGTGGGGAGGAAGTATTACTAATGAAGGCATTCTAGAAGGGAATTACAATTGGTGGGACTATGAGGAGTACTATTACTATGGGGAAGATTATCTGTATGGCACTTATTTTTCTTCAGGATAGTATTTGTGGCTATTGGGGGGCATAACAAGCAGCAGGATAACACTCCAGGTTAGAGGAAGATGATAAAAATGTGAGGAAGCTAAGATGTCTGTGTCACACTCTGCAGAGATGAGGCGGCTGAGAGAAGTTGTCCAGACCGAATAGAGAAGATGATGACAGAAAATCTACATGAGAGGAGACGTCACCTGGGAGGCCCTGGATGTGAGAGGTATGTACTGCTGTATAGCAAGTAGAGCAAAATGCACTGTGCAGGGGTGGGGGTGTCCTTAGAGAATTAGGCCATATTTATTGGGGCTTGTGCCCTGGATCTTTTTCGACCCTTGCAACGCCCCTTCTCTTGATGCTGTTTCCAAACCATTTTGATGGGGTTTACATCAATTTCTAACCTTTTTTCTAAACCAGACACTCTCTTATCTTTAGAGCAGGGGGTGCCTGGTTTGATGCTTGGGTCCTCATTGACTATTATTGTATTAAATTGTACTGGAACAACAAAAGTATTCGGCCGAGCACACCGATCTGCCGAGCATAGCGATGCTTGAGCAGAACAGCAGTTTGGCCAAGCATGCTCGCTCAACACTAGCTACTTTGTTTAATTTTTGTATGTAACAGGTTCTTGTTGCCAGCAGTTCTATTTTTCATAAATGTATAGTTATGCCCAGTCTTCTCCCTTTTCTTCGCTAACCCAAGCCCCCACTAAATACGCACTGTCCCCTTCTATAACCCACCCTCTATCTACACTATCTACCCCCTTATTAGTATGACCCCCTCCAGATCCTAGTTTAAAAGCTTCTTCAACCTGCTAACCATTTTCTCCCCCAGGGCAGTTGCACCCTCCCCATTAAGGTGCAGCCCGTCCTTACTGTAGAGCCTGTAACCGACCTAGAAGTCGGCTCAGTTCTCCATGAACCCAAACCCTTCCTTCCAGCTTATGAGCCACTTATTTTACTTCCTAAGCTCCTGTTGTCTATCTGGTGACGCTCGTGGCACTGGTAGTATTTCTGAAAACACTACCTTGGAGGTCCTGTACTTGAGCTTCTCACCTAATTCCCTAAAATCGTTTTTAAGGACCTTCCATCTCCCACAGACATTTGTGCTAATGTGTACCATGACCACCGGGTCTTCCCCAGCCCCACCCAGCAATCTGTCAATCCGATCCGCAATATGCTGAACCCAAGCACCCGGCAGACAACACACTGTTCGGTCTCGGCGACAGATGATCCTGTCTGCACGCCTAATAGAGTCCCCTACCACCAGCATCTGCCTGACCTTTGCTGCACTCCTTTTCCCATCCTTCCTGCAGCGGTCATCCTCCTGGTTGCTAGGAGAAATGCCCTGCTGCAGTGTTGCTGGCCCTGGGCTTTCATCCCTAATATCAGCCAAACAGGCATATTTATTAGGGAATGCAAGCTCAGGACTAGCCTCCCTGGCACTTTTTACTCTACCCCTTCTTCCTACATTAACCCAACTGCAGTGCTCACCTGATATTCCTGATCTTGCCCTCCTCCTCCTCCCACCTCCATTTCACTGACCCCAGTCAGTGCCTGCACAGTGAGGTCTAAGCCTCTCTCCAGGTCTGCAATGCCCCTAAGTACTTCAAGCTGCTTATTTAGATCCAAGATCTGGGCTTCCAAATATGCAACATGATTGCATCTAGTGCAATTGTATTCACCCTCGAAAGGCTCTTCAAGGCACACATACATTGCATAGTATACACACTTAGTGGCATTGTCCATGGAGCACATTGTCCATGGAGCACATGCTTAAATGGGGATGAACAGTAAAGTAGGAAAACAATAAATATGAGTTAGAATTAGACCCTGTCTGCTATATTTGGAGGACTAGCTAGAATCAAGCCAGCAACACACAAGGAAATTCTATCAAACCTTAGTTTCTTGGTCCTTGTCTTAAACTCCGGTTCTTTAAACTCCACTTAATCAGCAGCCAGTGGCACTTCTCTGTCTGACATACTTTTAGATCAAACAATCCACTGTTAGATTAAATATTTTTTATATCGCCACTAATACACTGCAAACAGGGCTTCAGAATATATCACTGCACCACAGAACGTCAATTAGGCCCAAATTATTTTCTACTTTTACACAACATGCTTTTCAGCAGAGAAGTACAATGCTGGACGGAGACTATATTTTCATTTTGCCAGTAATACACTGAAAACAGGGCTTCACAATAGATCACTGCACCGCAGGACATCAATTAGGCCCAAATTTAATTTTACTTTTACACAACAGGCTTTTCAACAGAGAAATGCAATGCTGGACAGCGAAAATATTTTTATTTTGCCAGTAATACACTGAAAACGGGGCTTCACAATAGATCACTGCACCGCAGAATGTTAATTATGCCCAAATTGTGTTCTACTTTTACACAGCAGGCCTTTCAGCAGAGAAATACAACGCTGGATGGCGAATATATTTTTATTTTGCCAGTAATACACTGAAAACAGGGCTTCACAATAGATCACTGCATCGCAGAATGCCAATTAGGCCCAAATTTTGTTCTACTTTTACACAGCAGGCTTTTCAGCAGAGAAGTACAGCGCTGCATGAAGAATATATTTTTATTTTGCCACTAATACACTGAAAACAGGGCTTTCAAATATACCGTATCACTGCACTGCTGAGCGGCAAAGATTTGTTTTCTTTTTCCACTAATATACGGAAAAAAGGGCTTTAAAACAGATAACCGCACCGCTGAGCGTCAAATACAGTCCTGATCAAAAGTTTAAACCACTTGAAAAATAGCAAAAAATAATATTTAGCATGGCTGGATCTTAACAAGGTTCCAAGTAGAGCTTCAACATGCAACAAGAAGAAATGGGAGTGAGACAAAACATTTTTTCAGCATTCAATTTAATGAAAACAATGAATAAACAGAAACAGGCTGTTTTTCAGCTGATCAAAAGTTTAGGACCACATGCCTTTAAAAGGCAAAATCTGTGCAAAGATGTGGATTCATTGTCATTTTCTGTCAGGTAGTCACACGTTGTGATGGCAAAGGCAAAAAAACTCTCCCTTTTTGAATGTGGTCAGGTTGTTGAACTGCATAACAGGGTCTCTCACAGCGCGCCATCGCTGCTGAGGTGGGACGCAGTAAAACAACCAGACAGTCATTTGGAATTTCTTAAATGATCCTGAAGGTTATGGAACAAAAAAGTCAAGTGGAAGACCCAAAAAAATGTCATCAGCACTGAGCCGGAGGATCCAATTGGCTGTCCGTCAAGACACTGGACGATCCTCTATCCAAATTAAGGCCCTTACTGGTGCTGACTGCAGCCCCATAACCATCAGACGGCACCTGAGACTGAAGGGCTTCAAAAACAAAAAATGTCTTTAAAGACCTCGTCTCCTTGAACGCCACAGAACTGCTCGTTTGGACTTTGCAAGAGAGCAACAAACATGGGACATTCAAAGGTGGAAGAAAGTTTAATTCTCTGATGAGAAAAAATTTAACCTTGATGGTCCTGATGGTTTACAACGTTACTTTCATGACAAGCAGATCCCACCTGAGATGTTTTCTACGCACCACAGTGGAGGGGGCGCCATAATGGTCTGGGGTGCTTTTTCCTTCAGTGGAACAATGCAGCTTCAGGAAGTGCAGGGGCGTCAAACGGCCGCTAGCTATGTCCAGATGTTGCAGAGAGCATTCCTCATGACTGAGGACCCTCGTCTGTGTGGTAACGACTGGATTTTTCAACAGGACAAAGCTACAGTACAAAATGCCAGCAGGACAAGGGACTTATTCCAGGAGAATAACATCACTCTTTTGGCCCATCCTGTGTGTTCCCCTGATCTAAATCCAATTGAGAACCTTTGGGGATGGATGGCAAGGGAAGTTTACAAAAATGGACAACAGTTCCAGACAGTAGATGGCCTTTGTGCGGCTGTCTTCACCACTTTTGGTGAAGAGATAAACAAGAGATAAATTTTTGAAGAGATAAACAATAACGGCGGAGCTACTCATTACTGAGTTTATGTTTGGAAATTGGATTTCTGTTTTGGGGGGTTTATTTTTATTTATATTTTTGGAGGTGTGGTCCTAAACTTTTGATCAGCTGAAAAACAGCCTGTTTCAGTTTATTCGTTGTTTTCATTAAATTGAATGCTCAAAAATGTTTTCGTCTCACTCCTATTTATTCTTGTTGCATGTTGAAGCTCTACTTGGTACCTTGTTAAGATCCAGCCATGCTAAATATGATTTTTTGCAATTTTTCAAGTGGTCTTAAACTTTTGATCAGGACTGTATGTTTTTCCTTTTTCCACTAATACACAACAAAAAGGGCTTTAAAACAGATAACTGCACCACTGAGCGGCAAATATTTTTTACTTTTGCCACTAATACACGACAAAAAGGGCTGCAATTTTCGCCCTTTTTTGCCACTAATTCAAGCCAAAAATGGTTTAGAACATATAACTGCACCGCACTAGGGCAAATAAAATGTATAAATATTTCTTTGTAATAAACCCTGTTAATGCCTGTATCAAACAGCGTTTGCATCCTAATAAGAACGGTTTGCTGGAATTACAGAGCTGTATAATGGCAATTTGGTTTTCCAGTCAGTGTAGCAAGGTGTAATCAGATTGTTCCTATTACTCAGGCTGTCACCTCCCCGACTGAACCCTGCTCAACACAAATGCTGGTGGAATGATTCCTCCCTATCCTTTCCCTACCCCTTGAGTAATCTTTCCCTGCACTTGTAAATATTTTTTTTTCACCACAATCAAGTCTTTTCTATCACACTCCCTACGCCTGCAGACACATCTCTCCCTGCACTAAGCAAGCTGGCGAAAGGCAGAATTTAAGATGGCCGCCGTATTTATAGGGCTGTGACATCACAGGGCTGGCTGCTGATTAGCTGCTTACATGTCAGTATGGGTGATCCCGTCTTCCCAGAGTTCCTTTCCCCATGTCCTCACACGTGTAGCAGCAATTCTAGGAAAAAATTTGATTTGTTACAATGGAGCGCGAGTAAATTTGCATTCGGTATGATCTATACCAGTGTATTACTGTACTGTGGCGGCAGCAGGGAGCACACGGCGTCATAGCAACCAATGACGCCGTGCGCTCATACTGTCAGGAGGAATCCCGGCCGGGTTTCCAGGGTCCTCTCTCGGCCGCGGAACACGGCCGTGTACATGAGGCCTTAAATGCACATTTGAGATATGATTGCATTCTCAATGAGCATTAAATAATTGTAGCACTCTGGTGTATATTTTCTGCTCATTTCGCTGATATCATCGCTTGAGAAAGGTCCTGTAATAGAACTGAAACGTTGCTGTTTTTTGTATATGAAATAAGAAGTAACCTTTTTTAAGTGAATCCTTTTTGCTGTGCTGAGAATATTTTTCATTTGTGAATATTCATTGGTTATGGATTCAGACTCAAGTTGTTGGCACCTTGCTCACTACCTGCTCTGCTTTACTTTATATGTGAGGTGATGCTATACATTGCTTGTATGTTCAAGGTAATTTATAGGAAAATGGGGGTAGAAGTCTTTCCATTTTGAAGCATTTCTACCCTACTGCTAAATAAATACTCAATACGCCTTATCATATTCTATTTTATTTCTACCATGTGTATCGTATTGTATTGTATTTCTAGAATGTATTCTTCCTCACGTTTCCTCCTGGCTCAACATATCCTGAAATGAGTGACCCAGATGACCAGCTTTGAAAGCAAAATGTTATACGGTATTTATCATGAGTTTTATATGCTATATGCAGTCCAGTTTCTAGGTAAAATTTCTCTCAGTGCGAGTGTAAAAAAAAAACTCCCCCCCCCCCTCAAAACTGCTCGATGAAATCATATCAGAAGAACCGTCTCACCATATATATATATATATATATATATATATTTATTTATTTTTTATGCTTAACACAAGATTTATTGAGAGCAAAAGAAAATCATTAATTACTGCTTAAACTGCTAAAAGTCGCAGGCAGAATGGTACAGGAGAACTGCAGTATAAAGGAAGGCAATACCCTTAGAAGAGTAGTCATGAAATACAATCATCAATAATGTGCAAAACACAAAATCTGTCATGTTAGCATTTAATAACTAACTAAAACCCAATCACAGCAGGGCTCAATTAGCACACGCAAGTAAATGTACAAAAACCAAGTAATATATAAAACCAGATTCAAAGCATAGATGGCAAGGCGGATTACTGTATACTGTACATAAAATGTATGGAGGTTACACCATGCCGGACAAAATAACCTCTCTGCCATGCTGTACAATGAACAGTAGGACCCCTACACAGTGTAGAGGTATACTGTATATTGTGTGGCACAGTGTATGCTATATGTGTATAACAAAAATATACTCCACATGAAAACTTACAATTACTTGGCTTGGCCCTTGGGGATCTCGGACACCACTTCAACACTTTGGCTCGGGGGCTCGGTAGAGCTAATGTGTTTTATCCTAACAAGAAATATTTCATAATAAGGATTTGGAGAAAGGGCAGAGGAATAGCAGAGCAGAGAGAGGCTGGTGCTGCTACTAGGGGGTCATACCATGGGGTATTAATAAAACCCACCATAATGCCCCCCAGTAGAAATAGTTCTCCTTATAATGTGCAAAACATACCCCCTTGTAATGCCCCCAGTTGAGCTAATGTTCCCATAATGTGCCAATATAAAATACCCCTTCTTAGTGCCCCGTAGATGACCCCATAATGCTCCTCTCCCCCCTTCCCCATAGTACCCACCATAATGTGTCCCAGTATAAAATGCCCCTATACAGAGCCCCCCAAATAAAATACCCCTTCTTTTTAGCCTCAGTAGATGCCCCTATAGTGCCACCCAATAATGTGGCAGTAAGATGTGCCCCATAGATGCCCCCTAATCATGTGCCAGTAAGATGTGCCCCCATAGATGCCCCCAATCATGTGCCAGTAATAAGAGCCCCCCAACCATCATGTGCCAGTAGCCAGAGTGCCCCCCCTATCATGTGCCAGTAGCCCCCTTATGTGCCAGTTGCCCCCCCTTATGTGCCAGTAGCCTCCTATAATGTGCCAGTAGCCCTTCTTATGTGCCAGTAGCCTCCTATCATGTGTCAGTAGCCTCCTTTATGTGCCAGTAGCCCCCCTTATGTGCCAGTTGCCCCCCCTTATGTGCCAGTAGCCTCCTATAATGTGCCAGTAGCCCTTCTTATGTGCCAGTAGCCTCCTATCATGTGTCAGTAGCCTCCTTTATGTGCCAGTAGCCCCCCTTATATGCCAGTAGCCCCCCTTATGTGCCAGTAGCCCCCCTTATGTGCCAGTAGCTCCCCTTATGTGCCAAATAATAATCTTACATTTAGAACTGGGGGAGGATCCACCACAGTTATGAAGAGACCTGTGTCTCTTTATAGCTTTGGCGGAACCACCACCAGCTTAGGAATTTATTAAGACCGAAGTCTAAAATATCAGTGTTAATAAATATGCCCCATAATGTTCAGAAAACTATAACTATCATATTAATTTTTATTTTTTATTTCATCTTTAGTATGATTTTCAGAATATTTAGACCTCGACTGAACTCGTGGCAGGAAATAAACAGTGATACAGGACCAAAGTCTAGGAATCCAAATAGGTCAAAAGAAGTTTCATAGCCCTTAGTTAATGAGTGAGATTAGTTTATAACATGAGTTTTAAATCTTGACATTTTGAATAAAATTACCCTGGTTTCACTTAAGATCGAAATAGATAAGCTGTCCGCTAGCATGAATCTCTTCAAAATGTTTACTGTACATACTATACTGCATGTGATACAGTTGCAAGAAAAAGTATGTGACCCCTTTGGAATGATATGGATTTCTGCAAAAATTGGTCATAAAATGTGATCTGATCTTCATCTAAGTCACAACAATAGACAATCACAGTCTGCTTAAACTAATAACACACAAAGTATTACATGTTACCATGTTTTTATTGAACACACCATGTAAACATTCACAGTTTAGGTAGAAAAAGTATGTGAACCCCTAGACTAATGACATCTCCAAGAGCTAATTGAAGTGAGGTGTCAGCCAACTAGAGTCCAATCAATGAGATGAGATTGGAGGTGTTGGTTACAGCTGCCCTGCCCTATAAAAACACCAGTTCTGGGTTTGATTTTCACAAGCATTGCCTGATGTGAATGATGCCTCGCACAAAAGAGCTCTCAGAAGACCTACGATTAAGAATTGTTGACTTGCATAAAGCTGGAAAGGGTCATAAAAGTATCTCCAAAAGCCTTGCTGTTCATCAGTCCACGGTAAGACAAATTGTCTATAAATGGAGAAAGTTCAGCACTGCTGCTACTCTCCCTAGGAGAGGCTGTCCTGAAAAGATGACTGCAAGAGCACAGCGCAGACTGCTCAATGAGGTGAAGAAGAATCCTACAGTGTCAGCTAAAGGCTTACAAAAGTCTCTGGCATATTCTAACATCCGTGTTAGCGAATCTACGATACATAAAACAATAAACATGAATGAATTTCATGGGAGAATACCACAGAGGAAGCCACTGCTGTACAAAAAAAAAAACACTGCTGCACATTTACAGTTTGCACAAGAGCACCTGGATGTTCCACAGCAGAACTGGCAAAATTTTCTGTGGACAGATGAAACCAAAGTTGAGTTGTTTGGAAGAAACACACAACACTATGTGTGGAGAAAGAAGCACAGCACACCAACATCAAAACCTCATCCCAACTTTGACGTATGGTGGTGGTGGCATCATGGTTTGGGGCTGCTTTGCTGCGTCAGGGCCTGGACGGATTGCTATCGTCGAAAAATGAATTCCCAAGTTTATCAAGACATTTTGCAGGAGAACTTAAGGCCATCTGTCCACCAGCTGAAGCTCAACAGAAGACGGGTGTTGCAACAGGACAACAACCCAAAACATAGAAGTAAATCAACAACAGAATGGCTTAAATAGAAGAAAATACGCCTTCTGGAGTGGCCCAGTGAGAGTCCTGACCTCAACCCGATTAAGATGCTGTGGCATGACCTCAAGAAAGTGATTCATCCCAAGAATATTGCTGAACTGAAACAGTTCTGTAAAGAGGAATGGTCAAGAATTACTCCTGACCGTTGTGCACATCTGATCTGAAACTACAGGAAACGTTTGGTTGAAGTTATTGCTGCCAAAGGAGGTTCAACCAGTAAATAAATCCAAGGGTTCACATACTTTTTCCACCTGCACTGTGAATGTTTACATGGTGTGTTCAATAAAAACATGGTAACATTTAATTCTTTATGTGTTATTAGTTTAAGCAGACTGTGACTGTCTATTGTTGTGACTTAGATGAAGATCAGATCACATTTTATGACCATATTGTGCAGAAATCCATATCATTACAAAGGGTTCACATACTTTTTCTTGCAACTGTACATCATTATAGAGTGGTCTTAAACATATTGAAATTTGAGAGTACCATAGAATTATGCTTTTGAATGTTATGTCACTCACCATGCAGTTCCATGCTGTTCCATAATAATAGACTCTTCTCTGGTACTTGTAGCCACTAGTTGTTTTTTGGACAATAAACACAAGAAGCTACTTTTAGATTCAAGTTAGTGAGCAGAATTTGTCCTATTTACTAGTGCATTATAACATCTGTCTGGAACTATTGAATTTAAAATAATGTACTGTAAGCAATCTTTTAACAACCAGAATGTTTTTCTTAACTTTTTACTTATTAGGCTACAAAAAAATGTTTGCAGTATTTTGTGCAACTTAGAGCTTTCTACTACTATTCTAATATCCATCTTACAAAAAGTGTAGTTTGCTGAAGCACATTGTTCAAATTGTATTATGGGCTGGATTTTTATTGAATGGCAGGTAGGGGTTGGTAGTGGTACTTGCCATTCTTTCCCTATTCCAGTACACCACTTTCCCCTAACCAAGTGATGACTAACCTCCGGCACTCCAGCTGTGGTGAAACTATGACCCTCAGCATGCTCCATTCACTTCTGTGGAGTTTTAAGTACAGCCAAGCAAGTGTGCATATTGTACTTTTATTTGAGCTGGAGTGACGGAGGTTAGCCATCACAGCCCTAACCTCAGGCAAACCTAGGTATAGCTGCTGAGCTCATTACTTGGTGAACAAATACAGGCCTGAAATGCTCATTCAGAGTCAGTCCCTGGAAGCTACAAGACCTGCTTGTTGTGCAAAGCTTGATCTAATTTTTAAGCTGTTTATAGGTGAGGAAACTGCTGTTTAGTTAGCACCCAGATGGTTAGGTATTTTCTTTATTTTTAGGATTATGAACTTACTCAAAGTGAAGAGTGAACTTCGGCTTCCGTTATACTGTTTTTGATTAAATAAACTTAAATTTGGACTTTTTAACCATTGGAACCTATGAAGCAATCACCAACCCCACCTACAAGTACAGAGCCTGACTATATATATATATATATATATATATATATATATATATTAGAGAGAGAGAATCATATAGAGATAGATAAATAGAAATATATTATAAAAAGGGTCTCTTTCTCACATTTTGTTAAGTTGCAGCCTTGTGCTAAAATACAAAATAAAATTCATATTTTTCCCCACCACTCTGTATGCAATATTACATAATGAGAAAGTGAAAACAGGGTTTTAGAAATCTTGTTGAAAAGAAAAAAAAATATTGCACTGACATAAGTATTCAGAGTTAAGACCCTTTACTCAGCACTTAGTTGAAGCTACATTGGCAGCGATTACAGCCCTAGTCTTCTTGGGTATGATGCCAAACAAGTACATAGTCTGGTGAGTGGGCCTGTGACTGCAACTGCTGTGGCCCCTATAGTTAAGTCATTGGCAGTGGCATTTTATTTATTTTTTTAACACATTTTTGTATTGTATTTATTTACATAACATGTTACCCAAGAGTTCTAAAATATCTTGGATTCTATTCATATTCTATACATTTACATACAAAGAGTGTAGTCTTTCTAGGAGCCATTGGAGCCCCACTAGTTACAAGGAAAAAATCACCCACAGATGACATAAATGGCAAGTAGAGCTTATCTGGATCTTCTAAGATCTAGACGCTCTGTCCAAGGGTGCACCTGGCCTTTCTGCTGCTGCCTGAGGAGAAAATGGAAATGCTACCCCCCCCCCCCCCCAACAATGCCAAATTCTTAATCTAACCTCTTACCTTCAGCCCTAATGTTAAAGACACACTTGGAAAACATTACATACAGCGCTAGAAAAATTACAGGATAGTACAGCACTACATAGAAACATAGAATCTGTCAGAAGATAAGAACCATTTGGCCCATCTAGTCGGCCAAATATACTGAATACTATGAATAGCCCTTGGCCCTATCTTATATAAAGGATGGCCTTATGCCTATCCCATGCATGCTTAAACTCCTTCACTGTATTTGCAGCTACCACTTCTGCAGGAAGGCTATTCCATGCAGCCACTACTCTCTCAGTAAAGTAATACTTCCTGATATTACTTTGAGGCCTCTTTCACATTACCGTTTATTTTTTTTCCGTATTGTGGTCCGTTTTTTGCATTTAGTATACGATCCGTATACGGAACCATTCATTTCAATGGTTCCGAAAAAAAAAAAAACTGAATGTACTCCGTATGCATTCCGTTTCCGTATTTTGTTTTTCCGTTCCGTTCAAAATAGAACATGTCCTATTATTGCCCGCAAATCACGTTCCGTGGCCCCATTCAAGTCAATGGGTCCGCAAAAAAAACTGAACACATCACGTGAAAAACGGACCGCAAAACACTGAAATAGCGGTAGTGTGAAAGAGGCCTTAAACCTTTGCCCCTCTAATTTAAAACTATGTCCTTTTGTGGCAGTTTTTCTTCTTTAAAATATTCTCTCCTCTTTTACCTTGTTGATTCCCTTTATGTATTTAAAAGTTTCTATCATATCCCCTCTGTCTCGTCTTTCTTCCAAGCTATACATGTTAAGGTCCTTTAATCTATCCTGGTAAGTTTTATCCTGCAATACATGTACCAGTTTAGTAACTCTTCTCTGAACTCTCTCCAAAGTATCAATATCCTTCTGGAGATGTGGTCTCCAGTACTGAGCACAATACTCCAAATGAGGTCTCACTAGTGCTCTGTAGAGCGGCATGAGCACCCCCCTCTTTCTACTGGTAATGCCTCTCCCTATACACCCAAGCATTCTGCTAGCATTTCCTGCTGCTCTATGACATTTTCTGCCTACCTTTAAGTCTTCTGAAATAATGACCCTTAAATCCCTTTCCTCAGATACTGAGGTTAGGACTGTATCACTGATTTTATATTCTGCTCTTGGGTCTTTACGCCCTAGGTGCATTATCTTGCACTTATCAACATTGGTGTATCCCTACAGGAACATCAACCCTGTTACAAATCTTTGTGTCATCAGCAAAAAGACACACCTTACCATCGAGGCCTTCTGCAATTTCGCTGATAAAAATATTGAACATTATGGGTCCCAGAACAGATCCCTGAGGTACCCCACTGGTAATAAGACCATGGTCTGAATATACTCCATTGACTACAACCCTTTGTTGTCTGTCTCTCAGCCACTGCCTAATCCATTCAACAATTTGGGAGTCCAATCACAAAGACTGCAATTTATTGATAAGCCTTCTATGTGGGACAGTATCAAAAGCTTTACTAAAGTCTAGATATAGTATAGACATACCTGTTTATCAGGGCCGGCGTCATAACCCGGCATCCCCGGGCAAGTGCCGGGGCCTAATGCTCCTGGGGGGACCACTGAGCTGCTATGAGCACTTCCATCAATACAGATGGGAGCTCTCACTGCTGTCATTTCACTTACGCAGTACCCCTTTGGTGGGCCCTCTGAGCTGCAGAGACTCAGAACACGCCCCCTCTACACAGGACACGCCCCGTCTACACAGGACACATGCTGCCTGAGGAGAGAGACCGGAGGGCTGGAGCAGAGAAGTGTGAAGACAGTCTGTGAGTGAGTCTGCACTGTGACTGTCTCTTGTCTGTGGGACAGAAGTGGGGGGGGGACTCTTCGATCTGCTGCTTCTTCATTCTATTTAGTTGTGTTACTGTTTCATTAAGCAGTTTGTCTCCATGACACCTGCCCCCCCATATATCCTGTCCTATCTCATCCTCATGGGGCCCCTGCTGTCTCCTTTCCTCCCTCATGTATCCAGAGCTCCTGTTTCACCCTCCTATCTCCTATTGCTGCCCTGCACAGACCTCCTCCCCCTACTTCTTGTATGAATTCCCCTCAGAGCCCCTTCAACCTACTTGCTGTGTCCACCCCTCCTGTCCACCCAAGGCCCCCGTCTCACTCCTCTGCCTCTCATTATGGTGGCATCTGAACAGCATTCACCATAAGGACCTTCTAACATCACAGGGTCCTGTGACTGTGCCCCCCACCCCGTACTGTGCCCCTTTATACCCTGCATTGTGCCCTCTTACCACGCCTTGTGCAGTGCCCCTAGTCATTCCCTGTACTGTGCCCTCTTATACCCTTTTTTCCGGTCACTGTATGGCGGTGTTATCACTATATGGCGGTGGTATTCAATAACTGCATGGCCATAACTGTATCCCCTTCCCTGCCCACACCACTTTTTTTTAGACCTGGCATGAGCGGGAAAAGATACAGATTGCGGTGCTAAGGACCTTTGCGCCACAATCTGTGTCAGAAATACGCCTAATATAGACGTATTTCTATATAATAAATGACCCCCTAATTGTATTATTATTCTGGGGTAGGGCTGATATCTTGATAGTATATAGATTCTAGTGTATTATATATATGATCCTTGGGAAGCACAGTCCTCATCCCTGACCACCAGGACCAGGTAGCGCTCTGTCAGTACATGGCGCCCTCCCCTTTCGCCACGCTGCTCCGCTGTGTACTGGGGCTTATTCTGACACTATGGCTGGGTTCACATCCCATTTGTGCCATCCATTTAATGTATACCAAAAATTTAAGCGTTAACAGATGCCTCAGACTGATGCCATACAGTGGCGTCCGTTCACCATACAGTTCCATGGTAGAAAAAAACATATACGTTAACGTCTGCATTTTTTACTTGACTCTGCAGGATACAAAAACGTGGAGTGCTGCACATTTGTAACCATTATCACTGAAGTCTTGCAGGATATCTGTGAATAATTTCAGGATTTGATTTTTGAACTTGAAAACCATTTTACTTTTCTGAAGTCAGCTTTAGTACCGAGGTACAATTGGTACTGAAGCCGACTTAGGATGCCTGTTTTAAAATGTTTTTCAAGTTTAATAATCAAATCGAAATGTTATTCAACAAAGTCCCACAAGACATTAAAATGGAGGTTGGAGCAAAGCAACTTCAAATCTTGGATCTGAAGCTTTCTTCGCTCATCTCTAACCATGATGATTTTTTTCAGCCATCTTCTGTTTGACAAACATTTTAGTTTCCTACTTTTCCATCATTCTCCCACCTTCTGAACACCCCATTCTGCCCCAATACTAAGCTCACTATGCTCCTGAATACTATCCTGCAGAAACAGACAATACCCTGAAAATACTAGTATTACACAAATAATGCCTCCTTCAATAATTATTGCCACACAATGCCCTAAAAAATAATTGTTCTAAGCTGATACGTTGCAATGGTGCTACCACAGAAATAATTCTCACACAAGTCCCACCAATTGTAATTATTCTCTGTCAAAGTGCACAGAGTTAACAATGCTTCCGATAGTAATAATAACCCCATTGTGCCCCAGAAGTAATACTGCCCCCAAGTGTCCATATTAGAAATCATGTTTCCCTTAGTCCCACAGTAGTAATAAAGCTCACCATAAAAAATGATTCTTATAATATGTGCCAGCAGTAAAACACCCCCTAAAGTGTGCCAGTACAAAAAATATACCCTTATAATGTGCGTCAAAACAAAAAAGACCTCCTTATAATGTGCATCAGTACAAAAAACCCTTATAATGTGCGCTAGTAGAAAAAATGACCCCTTATAGTGCATTCCAGTACAAAAAGTAGCCCCTTATAATGTGTGTCAGTACAAAAATACCCTCATATTGTGTTCCAGCACAAAAATACCTCCTTATAATGCACACCAGTACACAAAATGCACTTTATAATATGCGCCAGTACAAAAAATCTACTTTATATTGTGTTCCAGAACCAAAAATACTGCCTTATAATTTGTGCCAGTGCAAAAATGCCCCCTTAAAAAGTGTGACTTTAAAAAAGGCCCCTTATAGTGTGTGGCATTACAAAAAATGGCACCTTCTGTATGCCAGTATGTAAAATACCCCCACTTAGTGTCCCCATTAGAGCCCCCTATAATGTATGCCAGTACAAAAATATGACCGTTAAGTGTGTCCATACAAAATGCCCCTATTTATTGCCCCCCAGTAGAAACACAATGCCCCCATATGGCTCTCCGCTCAAAGTGTCCCAAATGGATGGTGCCAAATAAAATAATAATAAACCAAAATACTTACCGTCAGTGGCTGTCAGCCATGCGGTGCAGACCTCCATCGGCTCATGTCCAGATCTGTATGCTGCACCGATCTGGTGGCACCATGATTAGGACCTCATTGCACCTACAGCAGCCTCTGGTAGGCTGCAGGCACTCGGCCTTAATCCTATCAGAAGGATTAGAGGGGCAGGGAGACAATCACTCCTGTGCCCCTCTGCAGCATTCAAATGGATTGCCATCCTGAGGACAGTGATACAATTGAATATAGAGAGATCAGTGTTTCCACAATGAAAGTGTTCATTTCCCATGGCACTGTTGCCGTCCCCACTTGTCTACGGGTCACATCGCCAGGAGACTTAAACCTAAATTGTTCAGTTATAATCATATACTACAAATTTACCGTATTTAAGGGTCATTAGATCTACCTACTTAGGTCCATAATGGATGCTAGATACTGTTTACACCATTCAACACATTAGATAGCTTAATCTTTCTGCTGAACACCAAACAGGGTTGCACATTTTCAACATTTTCAACATTTTCAACATATCAGCATTCTTAGTATACTTTTATTTTTTATTTTTTTTCTGAAATAGTTGAAATGCGATTGAGACAGTTAAGCAGTTGTATTTGTTTTCTCTTTCTGGGATCGATTCTACTGGAGTTAAGTGTTGCTCAGATGTAACTCATGAACCTGGCTTGCAAGTATTTTGGCTAGGAAGAGGGGTACGGAACATTTATTGCTCAGGGGCACTGATCGTTTTTAGTTCAGTGAGCTTTATAGATTATGTTTAGGAATTTCAATTGTATTCTCTGTGGATCCAGTGTAAATTTGAGCCTAGTGATAGTTTAAATATTATAGTACACATTGGAAAGTGAAATAGAAGCACAGGCAGGAGGATATAACTCATAGACATGCATCAACTAGCCAACTTAATCAATTTAAAATGTAGAGAATCCATTTATATTAGCATAAATAGAATATATCTATAGATTTTATGTGTTCTGTAGGTTACTATTTTAACAGTGTGATAATTTGTTCTTTGAAAATCCATAAAGTAATTTAAATATATGCTAGTCCCCTAAACCCCGTAAAAACTTATAATTAGCCTTCTACTATTGTTTATCTATTTTGGTTAATTCCAATAATTCTTTCTGTGTGATTTCTGTTCATTTCAAGAATCCTTTTAATGCAGATGCCTATCATTTTCTTTCCTTTGCAGGACCCCTAGTGGCTTACCTTAAAACTGCTTGTCTGTGCTGCTTAGAAAAAAAATGCATTTTCTGTTACGTTTATACCAGCTTTACTGTTGGCTTATTGAGATTTATATTTACTTCTTTCTATTCATTCAGGGGGTTTTTTCCCGCTTTTTTCTGAACTGCAAAAAATGCATTTATATTTAAAGATTCCTAATTCAAGAAAGGCCATATCTCATAAGTTCACCTAATTATCATAGGAAGTAAGTATATGTTTATATATCTAGCATACAAGAGTTTTATAGGGAACCATCACATTGAATACAATACCTGATCTAAAAGTAGTATGGTGTAGAACAGGAGGAGCTCAGCAGCTCTTTATATACAGCAGTGTTTTGGGAAAAGATTTGGTATAACTTGTAATTTATACATATAAAGGGGTTCTGCACTTTCATTTAACTGATGATCTATCCTCTGGATAGATCATAAGCTTCTGATCGGCGGGGGTATGACACCCGGGACCCCCGCTGATCAGCTGTTTGAGAAGGCAGCGGCGCTCCAGCAGCGCCGTGGCCTTCTCACTGTTTACTTCCGGGCCGCCGGCCCACTGACGTTACGACTAGTATCAACTAGCGTGGGCGCGGCTAAGCTCTGTTCACTTAAATGGAGCTTAGCCCCGCCCACGCATGTATGAAGATATTTTCAGTACTGAGAAATAAAAGTAATGTTTTATCATTGTACCTGTTTTGGTGAATTTAAGTTATTTTTTTATTATATTGCTCTATTAGTACTACTGAACAGCAAATAAGAAATGCTACATTTCCCCTAGGTCAATCTGCCAGGGAAATGTCTTGCCAGAAGTTGCTTAACTGCACAGGTGAGTACTCTAGGGCTGCGGCTGTCTGACAGTTATGGGAATCATCATGTGGTTGATAATGTCATGGGAGTCATTGTGTGCCTGGTATTGTTTTGGAGGCCCTTTAAACTTTGGCCTCTTCCACAATATCCTTTGATGTTTTCCTTATTTTGCTCCGCAGAACAACAAAAATAACGTGCCAAATTTGACACATAACTGAAGCAAACAGAGCCAAACAGACCTTATTGACTATATAAAGTAATCCATTGGGTTTCCATTCAGCAGCCTCAAAAGGAGCCTCCAATATTATTTTTATTAAATTGTATAGTACCAAAATATTTTGCTGTACAGAGACTCATTTGGGCTCACAATCTAAACACCAAACTAGGGGGTAACCAGAGGAAACCCACACAAACACAGGGAAAACATACTACACACAACATACTCCATGGAGATGTTGACCTTGGTCAAATTGTATATTTGCATCCAGCGGCTCTACAATATGGCAGTCCTAATGTCACAACCAGACAGCTGAGAAGCTCTGACAAAAGCCTTTCAGAACCTCCTCCTTGAGTTTTCTTTGTTTGGTGTTCAGTTCCTCATCTCGTTAGCCTCTCTCAGCTGTCATGTAGTTGGACTGATTGCTTCCCTTTAAATTCCTCCCCATGATACATTACTGGGTGGCTTATACTTCTTCATGGAGTGTGTGTGCATGCTGATCCTGTTTCCCAGTCTGCTACTAAAGTTAAGTGCTGTACATTTATCTGTTATTTTCTGTTTGCTGGATCCCAGGTGACCCTGACTCCCTCCGTTTCTGGTGTAGGGAGCCAGTGGCCGTGTCCCCTCACTATTGTAGGGTGTTCAGGGGTTATATAGTCGAGGTACGTGGATATGAAACCATCCATCTTTGGGATTTTTGCATAGGCTGAGCAGCCAGGGAAAGTGCCAGGTTTTGTGCAGGGGTCCCCCTTTTGGTTACTTAGCTTTGGATCCAGTGAGTCATATATGCATGTTGCATTGTCTTGTTTTCTGTACACCGTCCGTGACATTATAAGCCGCCAAAACCGTCTCAAGCATGGATCCGGTTTCACTTTTGGCTAAACGCTTCCAGGGTCTTTTATTGGAGGTAGCTGATCTCCGTAAGACTTTTTCTCAGCTTCAAGTGACCGGTTCAGCTTGCATTCATGGAGTTTGTTCTGAGCCTAAGATCTCGCTCCCGGATACGTTCTCCGGGGGGTAGTGAGAATTTTGTGCGTTTTAGAGAGGCTTGCAAACTCCATTTTTGCCTTCTTCCCCATTCCTCTGGTGATGAGGAACGGAGGGTGGGGATCATTATATCGCTGCTCAGGGGTAACGCTCAGTCATGGGCCTTTTCGCTGCCGGAGGGGGAACGGCCTCTCCGTTCAGTGGATGAATTATTTTTAGCCCTGGGTCAGATATATGATGATCCGGATCGTATTGCTCTGGCTGAGTCTAGACTACGTCTATTATGCCAGGGTAAACAATCCGCAGAGATATACTGCTCAGAATTTCGGAGATGGGCAGCTGATACTGGTTGGAATGATGCTGTACTACGAAGTCAATTTTGCCATGGTCTTTCAGAGGGATTGAAAGATGCATTTGCCTTTCATGAGAGACCAATTTCCTTGGACTCTGCTATGTCTCAGGCCATTCGTATTGACAGGCGTCTTAGAGAGAGAGGAGAGATATCTCCTTCCTGTCATACTCAGTCCCAGGACAGTGCAGCGGTCTCTTTCTGTCCGCAGGGGTCTCGGTCGCTGTCAGCCCCTTCTGAGCAGGAGCCCATGCAGCTGGGGTTGATTGCTTCTGACAATAGAAGATTCAGCTCGCATGGGAGGGTTTGTTTTTATTGTGGCAAATGTTTGTCCCTCTAGGAGATTCAGGCAGTTTTCTGGGAGTAATAAAGAAACAAACAGGAAAAAATCTTTTAAAAATGTCCCGTCTGTTACTATTGGCAGGGTTGAGGCGGAAATTGAAGGTTTTCCATTTGCTTGTAGTTCCCGTTTTGTCCTGCCTGCTAGGGTGGCGCTGGAGAGCAAGAGCAATTTTTGTGGATAGTGGAGCAGCTGTCAATCTCATTGATAATAAATTTGCAATAACTCATGGTTTCCAGGTGCACACTTTAGGAAAGGATATTCCTGTTTTTGCTATTGATTCCGCTCCACTTTCTCAGAAATCATTAAAGGGCATAGTTCACAATATCCGTTTAATTGTGAGTGATGCTCATGTTTCGTCCTTAGCGGTTTGCCTACTCCTCTAGTGTTGGGGCTACCCTGGCTCACTAAACATAACCCCACCATTGATTGGCAAGCGAGGCAAATAAATGGTTGGAGTGACTTTTGCAGAGAGAATTGCCTCACGACATCTGTTTCTGAGGTTGCTACTAAGACTGTACCATCTTTTCTCTCTGAATTTTCGGATGTCTTCTCTGAGAGTGGAGTTCAGAATTTGCCCCCGCACAGGGAGTACGATTGCCCTATTAATCTCATCCCAGGCGCCAAGCTGCCTAAATCTCGTTTATACAATCTTTCCCAACCTGAGAGGATTGCTATGCGTGCTTATATCTCTGAGAGTCTGAGAAAAGGACACATACGACCCTCGAAGTCACCTGTTGCCGCTGGTTTTTTCTTTGTTAAGAAAAAAGATGGTTCTTTAAGACCTTGTCTGGATTTCAGGGAGCTGAACAATATCACTATTCGTGACCCTTATCCGCTTCCTCTGATCCCGGACCTGTTTAACCAGATTGTTGGGGCTAAAGTCTTTTCCAAATTAGATCTAAGAGGGGCATACAACCTGGTCAGCGTCAGAGAAGGAGACGAATGGAAGACAGCCTTCAATACCCCTGAGGGCCATTTTGAGAATTTGGTTATGCCTTTTGGTTTGATGAATGCCCCAGACGTTTTTCAGCATTTCGTGAACAGCATTTTTTATCATTTGATGGGAAAATTTGTATTAGTGTATTTGGATGACATTTTGATTTTTTCTCCTGATTTCAAAACTCATAAGGAACATTTACGTCAGGTCTTGCTCATCCTGCGGGAGAATAAATTATATGTGAAACTGGAAAAATGTGTGTTTGCGGTTCCAGAAATTCAATTTCTGGGGTTTCTTCTCTCCGCTTCTGGTTTTCGCATGGACCCCGAGAAGGTCCGCGCTGTGCTTGAGTGGGAGCTTCCTGAGAATCAGAAGGCGCTGATGCGTTTTTTGGGCTTTGCCAATTATTACAGGAAGTTTATGTTGAATTATTCCTCTATTGTTAAACCACTCACTGATATGACCAGAAAGGGGGTAGATTTTTCTTCTTGGTCAGTAGAGGCGCGTAAGGCTTTTTCTAATATCAAGGAGAGTTTTGCTTCCGCTCCCATCTTGGTGCAACCTGATATTTCTTTACCCTTCATAGTTGAGGTTGATGCTTCTGAGGTGGGCGTGGGGGCGGTCTTGTCTCAGGGTTCCTCTCCTGCCAAATGGCGACCGTGTGCCTTTTTCTCGAAAAAACTCTCCTCCGCAGAGAGAAATTACGATGTGGGAGATAGGGAATTGTTGGCCATCAAGTTGGCTTTTGAGGAATGGCGCCATTGGCTAGAGGGAGCCAGACACCCTATTACCGTATTTACTGACCATAAAAATCTGGCCTACTTGGAGTCAGCCAAGCGTCTGAACCCGAGACAGGCCAGATGGTCTTTGTTCTTTTCTAGGTTTAATTTTGTTGTCACGTTCCGCCCTGGAGTTAAGAATGTGAAGGCAGATGCCCTGTCACGTTGTTTTCCGGGAGGCGGTAATTTTGAATACCCGGGTCCCATTTTGGCTGAAGGTGTGGTGGTCTCTGCTCTTTTTTCTGAATTGGAGGCAGAGGTGCAGGCAGCCCAGTCAGAGGCTCCTGATCTTTGTCCTCCTGGGAGGTTGTTTGTGCCTCTCGCTTTAAGACACAAGATTTTTAAGGAACACCACGATACGGTCCTTGCTGGGCACCCGGGGGCAAGAGCCACACTGGATCTCATTGCTCGGAGATTATGGTGGCCTGCGCTTCGTAAGTCGGTTGAGGGTTTTGTGGCAGCCTGCGAGACCTGCGCTCGTGCCAAAGTCCCTCATTCACGGCCATCAGGTCCTCTCCTTCCCTTACCCATTCCTTCCCGTCCTTGGACACATCTGTCCATGGACTTCATAACGGACCTGCCACGTTCCTCGGGGAAGACCGTGATTCTGGTGGTGGTGGACCGTTTTAGCAAAATGGTGCATTTCATCCCTTTTCCTGGTTTGCCCAATGCTAAGACGCTGGCGCAGGCATTTATTGATCACATTGTCAAATTGCGCGGTATTCCTTCAGACATAGTCTCTGATAGGGGCACGCAGTTTGTTTCCAGATTCTGGAAGGCTTTCTGTTCTTGCTTGGGGGTTCGGTTGTCATTCTCTTCTGCTTTCCACCCGCAGTCGAATGGCCAGACAGAGCGCGTCAATCAGAATCTGGAGACATATCTGCGCTGTTTTGTGGCTGAGAATCAAGAGGATCGGTGTTCTTTTTTGTCCCTTGCTGAGTTTGCTTTAAATAACCGTCGTCAGGAGTCCTCTGATAAGTCACCATTTTTGGTGCATATGGGTTTCATCCGCAGTTTGGGACTTTCTCGGGAGAGGGGTCTTCTGGTTTACCTGATGAGGACAGATTCTCCTCGTCTTTGTCATCTATTTGGCAAAAGATTCAGGATAATCTGAAGAGCATAAGTGAGAGATATAAGCGTGTGGCAGATAAGAGACGTGTGCTTGGTCCGGACCTGAATGTTGGTGATCTGGTGTGGTTGTCTACCAAGAATATCAAATTGAAGGTTCCCTCCTGGAAGTTGGGTCCTAGGTTTATTGGGCCTTACAAAATCCTGTCTGTCATCAATCCTGTTGCCTACCGTCTTGATCTTCCTCAGACTTGGAAGATCCATAATGTTTTTCATAAGTCCTTATTGAAACCTTATGTTCAACCCATTGTACCCTCGCCTTTGCCTCCTCCTCCGATTATGGTTGATGGGAATCTTGAATTTCAGGTCTCTAGGATTGTGGATTCTCGTCTTGTCCGCGGTTCTCTTCAGTACCTTGTTCATTGGGAGGGTTATGGTCCTGAGGAGAGGATGTGGGTCCCAGTGACGGACATTAAGGCGTCTCGTCTCATCAGGGCTTTCCATAGGTCCCATCCTGAGAAGGTGGGCTCTGAGTGTCCGGAGTCCACTCGTAGAGGGAGGGGCACTGTCACAACCAGACAGCTGAGAAGCTCTGACAGAAGCCTTTCAGAACCTCCTCCTTGAGTTTTCTTTGTTTGGTGTTCAGTTCCTCATCTCGTTAGCCTCTCTCAGCTGTCATGTAGTTGGACTGATTGCTTCCCTTTAAATTCCTCCCCATGATACATTACTGGGCGGCTTATACTTCTTCCTGGAGTGTGTGTGCATGCTGATCCTGTTTCCCAGTCTGCTACTAAAGTTAAGTGCTGTACATTTATCTGTTATTTTCTGTTTGCTGGATCCCAGGTGACCCTGACTCCCTCCGTGTCTGGTGTAGGGAGCCAGTGGCCGTGTCCCCTCACTATTGTAGGGTGTTCAGGGGTTATATAGTCGAGGTACGTGGATATGCAACCATCCACCTTTGTGATTTTTGCATAGGCTGAGCAGCCAGGGAAAGTGCCAGGTTTTGTGCAGTGGTCCCCCTTTTGGTTACTTAGCTTTGGATCCAGTGAGTCATATATGCATGTTGCATTGTCTTGTTTCCTGTACACCGTCCGTGACACCTAATAACTGTTGGATTATCTATATGGATAAGACATAAAGTGGGTGCACCTCTAACATGGCCACCGCAGGGAAGTTTAAAAAAATAATACATAAATATATTTACAATTATTAATAGAAACCCACTAACCTGCTTGAAAGATGTAAGCCATAGCAGTATGTTGTGCACATCATGGTATTAATAAATATATGATTTTAACAGTAGCTGGAAAGCTATCCAATCTAAATGAATCAGATATGGTAGCATCTGATATATCCAACTGGCCCTGCAATAGGGAATTTGAACTTGGATCTTCAGAAAAGCTTGAATTTAAATCAATGGTCCAGTAATCTATATTTTTACTTTTTCCACTTCACAATTCTCTTCTGGGATCACCTTTTCCCAGCTGAAGATGCAGTCATTATGATAATCCTATTTACTTGCACAGGAACTATATCCACTTTCTTACCTTGATTTTAGCTTGAATTGGGATATTTTTTCAATTTTTTTGGTTGTAAGCCAAAAATATAACCATTTTGGTGTAAAGTATTTATGTGGGCTGAAATAGTCAAAGGCCAGTATGTCTGTGTGCTATGTAAAATTTAGATGACACTTTGTTTTTGTTACTCATACCAAGTGCTCAGCTGAATAATTCAGGTGCTCGAATACAATTTAATACAATGGAAGTCAATGGGAGACAACCAGGAACCTCCTGCTCAGAAGAGAAGAGGGTGTCTGGTTCATAAAAAAAAAGGTTAGACATTGATGGAAACCCCATCAAAAAGGCTTGGCAACAGCATCAAGAGGATAGCTGGATGCATCTTAGACTCCTATTATGTACAACATACAATAGACAACCACACAAAGGCTATATACCAAAAGCCAGGTATGTACTGTACAAGCCATCCATCTGTGCATGTGTTACAATAGTAGCCTTGTGCACTATTAGATATTCCAAACCAGCTCTCAAAGTTATTTTTCATCTGTTGGATGGCTTAGGTGGCCCTGCACACCTAGATTAATATCATTAGGGTGACAAAAAGTTTTGCGATTGTCCTAACATATTATTCTATAACCTTTCTATACAGTTTTGTCATGTAAAAACTCATTTGCATAAACATGGTCATATGGGAAAGACGTGCAAATGAGCAGAATCTGTCTTGTTTTTCAGCTGTTATAAGATGATGAAAACCAATAGATGGCACTATTGAGTTATGAACAGAGCCTCTATTGGTTTCACAGTCTTATGACGAGACAAATATTCTTGTCAGAAGACTATGAAACCAATAGAGGGCGCTGTTTATAACTCAATAGCGCCCTCTATTTGTTTCAGACTCTTCTGACAAGAATATTAGACTTTTTTTTAGAATATTAGAGTCTTATGACAAGCTTATTAGTGTAGCCTTTTGCATGGAAAATTCGAGATTAGAATATTCACAATTTACACTAGGATGATATCTGACACTGGGAAAGCTGGGTAATAACTCACGATCTACACTGAGTTATTACCCAGCTTTTCCAGTGTCAGATATTAGCAATGACTTACTACATAATTATTACATAATATTTGCTATATTGCTATATATTCGTTTTTTAGAATATTTACGTTTGTTCCCATGCAGTGGAGGTAATAGCTGAATATAAATGCAGATCTTTACCTCCACTGATGAGCGGGCGGTTATCGAATAGAAACAGTCTCTTCCCAATAATTGCCTGTTCAATCTGGCAAAGTTAATCTGCCATTACTGAAGTAGAAAATGTTTGGGCTGGGATTCTCAGCAAATAGATATTCTGGACCAGATAAAAAGATGACAGAACAAGAAGAGGAAAAGTGTACTGTAAGAAAACTATAAGGTTAAAAATATCAGCCTTATTATACATCATAAGTAAAAATCACACATATTTGATAAAGACAAAAAAACACCACATGACAAGACACCTACTAGGGTTACAAATAACACAGTTGGACCAATGCAGTTATGCCATAAAATGCAGGCAGCATAAGTAAGAAGACCACAATGGAGGGATACAGATATAAAGACCCAGTTGGCGCTGCAAACACCAGCCCTTAACACATGCTTTGCGTTGCTTCCTCAGGGGGGCAGAGACAGAGTGAGGAGCTCATACCTCTATTATACCCAGACCTGCGAACAGGATCATGGCCACACCGCTGCTGTATAACAAATGAGTATTCCAAGTCCAAAGGAGACCAGTACATTAACTAATCACAAGCATTTGGATACCAGATGCTGGCCATTTATGTAATCCCCACATCATCACAGGGCAGTCGCTCATACAGAGCGCCATTCATCTGACAAGGTGGCATATCACAACCACTCCCTACACATTACAGAGCTTTAAAAATGCAAAAAAATGATAGTCAAGGAACCACTGATGCTGTTACAGTAGTACTTTACAACTAATGTTGGAACAGCTTTGCCAACTTTATATGTGGAAAGCAATAAAATAATATTTAAGGGGGTTTAATTAGTTAATTCACACTATTAAAACTTAAACATATCAATTCAATTTAGCGATGTCAAAAAAGAATGGCGGAAGATGCCATTGTGTAAAACCTTTCAGAACACACAGACCAGACTGAGGTTGCACAAGATATGACCATTCAGCCTCCGTAACAGGCAGCCTCTAGGAAAATATTTTTCTAAGTATTATGAAGAAGGATAACAAGAGATGTTTTTTTGTCAATAATGGCTCAGACACAAATGGCATCTGCACACATATATGAGCTATAAAAGCTTGTGATCATAGCCTGTTATCTGACATACCTGAAATATCATCTTTATATGAATGCTTTTATCAAAATCTATATACATCTAAAACAAGCCTAATAGATAATGACATTAGTGAGTCTATGGAGAATCTTTTCCTTCCTATACTCTATAGGACGATTCTAGTATTCTTGAAGCACTTATTACATTGGAGTAGCTCAATTATTTATTTAAAGACAAAGCTCACACACTGATGGCCTAACCACTGAACTGTATAAGAAATAAAATGAAATACTTGTATCCCAATCAGTTATATGTTTTTCAGAACTCACACTGGATAGGTTCTCTCTGACTCACTGTGTGTGAGATGGTTATTAGTGTTTTTAATGTTGAGCAAATCGAAACATCCGAAGTGGAATTGGATTTGAAGTTTGGGAAAAACTTAATATGCCATGAATCCGAATTTCCTATTTTTTTCAAAAGTGGTGGCTGCACGTGTTACGCAGTGAAAGTAAGAAGTTTGGGAATGCAAAATCACACATAATGCCGTGCAGCCAGCCAATCTGCTGAGCGTCATCCCCCTGTGATGTCACAGCCCAATAAAAGCCTCATCCCACGCAGTCTCTGCTGTTTCACTGTTAGCTGAGCATAGGGAAGAGATGTGGCAAGCACTCATGTGCTAGGGACAGTGTTCTATGAAAACAGTTTAAAAATTAATATTGGATAGAGAGAGTGCAGGAACAGTTCAGGGAGATCGTGATCAGAGTTTTTTTAGACTCTAGGGAGAGCATAGGGAGACAGCAGGGAATCTGCAGGTTAAGCCTAATCACCTGTGAATCTTGTTCAACTGCTGCAACATTTATATGTATTCCATTATTTTAACAGATAGAATTACTGCGCCTCAGTAAATCCCTTCAGGACCCTGCCATTTTTCACCTTAAGGACCAGGCCATATTTTTTTTTTGCATATCTGACATGTGTCAATTTATGTGATGATAACTTTATCCAAACCATTCTGAGATTGTTTTCTTATCACATATTGTACTTCATGACAGTGGCAAATTTGAGTCAAAATATTTCATTTTTGTGAAATGAACAAATTTACCAAAAATTTGGAAAAATTAGCAATTTTCAAAATTTAAATTTCTCTGCTTTTAAAACAGATAGTGATACCACCTAACATAGTTATTACTTTACATTTCACATATATGTCTACTTCAAGTTTAGATCATTTTGTAACTGACATTTTCTTTTTTTGGGACGTGAGAAGTTTAGAAGCAAATCATAACATTTTTAAGAAAATTTCCAAAACCCAATTGTTAAGGACCAGTTCAGGTCTGAAGTCACTTTGTGGGGCTTACATAATAGAAACCACCCATGAATGGCCCCATTTTAGAAACTACACCCCTCAAGGTATTCAAAACTGATTTTACAAACTTTGTTAACCCTTTAGGTGTTCCACAAGAATTAATCGACAATGTAGATGACATTTCAGAATTTCACTTTTTTGGCAGATTTCCCATTTTAATAATTTTTTTCAGTTAACAAAGCAAGGGTTAACAGCCAAACAAAGCTCAATATTTATTACCCTGATTCTATAGTTTACATAAACACCCTATTTTTGGGATCGTAAACTGCTTTACGAGCACACGTCAGGGCCCAGAAACAAAGGAGCGCTATATGATTTTTGGAGGGCAGATTTCACTGGGATAATTTTAAGTTGCCATGTCACATTTGAAGATGCACCCCTAGAGTAAAAACTAAAACAAAGTGACCCCATTTTGTAAACTATGGGTGGAAGTTTTGAAAGTACTATTTTAGGGTACATATGATTTTTGGTTGCTCTATATTACACTTTTTGTGAGGTAAGGTAACAAAAATGGCACAGTTTCTATTTTTAGTTTTTTTAAATGTTCATCTGACAGGTTACATCATGTACTATTTTTATAGAGCAGGTTGTTACGGACACAACAATACCAAATATGGCTGCACTGGCCAATCACAGCCATGCCAATAGTAGGCATGGCTGTGACGGCCTCTTGGGGCAGGTAGTATGACGCTTGTTGATTGGCTGCTTTGCAGCCTTTCAAAAAGCGCCAAGAAAGCAACGAACACCGAACCCGAACCCGGACTTTTATGAAAATGTCCGGGTTCGGGTCCGTGTCACGGACACCCCAAAATTCGGTACGAACCCGAACTATACAGTTTGGGTTCGCTCATCCCTACTAATATGTCAACATTTTTATTTATTTAAGTTTTATACAGTAAAAGCATTTTTGAAACAAAAAAATATCATGTTTTAGTGTCTCCAGATTCTGAGAGCCATATTTTTTATTTTTTTTGCCCAATTGATTTATGAAGTAATGGTTTGATTGGTACTATTTTGGGGAACATACACCTTTTTGATCACATGGAGTTGCACTTTTTGTGATGTAAAGTGACAAAAAATGATTGCTTTAGCACAGGTTTATTTTATTATTTTCTACGGCGTTCAGGTAAAGGAGGTGGATCATGTGACATATTTATAGAGCTGTTCATTGCAGACGCTGCAATACCCAATGTCTGGTTTTCTTTGTTTTTTATTTTTTTTATATTTTTACAATTTTGTGTGTTTATTTTGGGAAATTATATATATTTTTTTACTTTAACCTGTTCCGGACACAGGGCGTACAGGTACGCCCTTATGTTCTGGTACTTAAGGACACAGGACGTACCTGTACGACATGTGTATTTTTGATTACCGCCGCGCGGCGGGTGGTGATCGGCACCCAGTGCCTGCTCAAATCATTGAGCAGGCACCTGGGGCAAATGCGCCGGTGGGTCCTGTGACCCCCCCCCCCCCGTGTAGGCGATTGCAGCAAACTGCAGGTCAATTCAGACCCCACCAATCACCATCCTGCAATCCTGAGTGGTGATGGTGACATCTCCTCTCAGGATCGCTTCTGATTGGTAGGAGGGCGGGCCGGCGGGAGTTTCAAATTATAGCAGCGCTCGTCTCCTCCTCCTTTTGTGTCTGGAGCCCGAGGAGAGAGGGGAGTGCTGCCACTGGACGTGTGATCTGAGCCAGCATCTGTGCCCCAGCACCCATCCTTGCCCCCAGGACCTGTGCCGCCCCCATCTTTATCAGCAGGGAAAGTATAGGGAAAGGTTGGGCTAGGCAGGGATGTGTGACCCTAGACCCCCCAGGGGTGCTGCTTGCCCCCCTGCCCCCCTCAACCTTTTTTGGGCGCAGGAATTATTATTATTATTTTTGTTCACTCTTAGCGTCCAGCCACTGTTAGCACATCGCACACCCCACCGCTGATCAACTTCGGACGGTTGATTAGCGGTTTTGAATTTTTTCAAACTTTTTTTTCAAATTTTTTCCCCTATTTTTAGTTTCTTTTTTTTTCTGTTAGTTTTAGGGATAAAGTACGCAAACACCCGTGCCCCCCCCCCCCCCACACACACACCAAATAAAGATTTACACATACGCACATACACACGCAGACACAAACTCCCCTATGGCCCGCCGGATGTTCTCGGCCGAGGAGGCATACGTCCAGCTTGCCTCCGACTCCGAGAGTACCAGTGAGGACGAGGATGACCCCACTTTCCTGTTGTCATCCGCGTCCTCCTCATCATCTAGCGATAATGATGAGCCCTCCCTCAAGGTGGCAGAGACGCCGGCAGGCGGAGCAAGGGGACCGCCATGCTAGGGACCCTGTGGCCCACCCTAGTACGAACAGCTCTGGGGCTCGTACTAGTTTTCCGGCCCACCAGTTAAATTCACCGGAGCACCCTGGCGGTGAACTTGTCTGGTGTACCCTAGAGCGATATGAGCCTGTGATTCCTGATTTTGTAGGCCAATCAGGAATCCAGATTTCCACAGTAGGCTACATTGAATATGATTTTTTTAGTAATTTTTTCAGTGACCAACTGGTAAATCTAATGGTGGAGCAGATGAACCTGTACGCCCAACAGTTCGTTGCTCAACACCCGGGCTCCTTTTTGGCTAGGCCTGGTGGCTGTAAGCCGGTCAGTGCAGCCGAGATGAGGAAATGTTGGGGCCTCGTGCTGCATATGGGCCTGGTCAAGATACCTAGTGTCAGGCATCACTGGAGTGGGGACGTCCTCTACCAGGCCCCACTTTACAGTACGGCCATGACACGCTCCTGGTTTGAGGCCATCCGGAAATGTCTGCATTATTCAGATAATGCAGCATGTCCCCCCCAAGGTGATCCTGCCTATAACTGTCTGTATAAGATACGGCCGGTCATCGATCATTTTGGGGCCAAATTTGTACAGGCCTATGTACCTGGAAGGGAGGTCGCGGTTGATGAGTCTCTCATTGCTTTCAAGGGGAGACTCATTTTCCGCCAGTATGTTCCCTCAAAGCAGGCGAGGTATGGCGTGAAGCTGTACAAACTTTAAGAGAGTACCTCAGGGTACACTTACAAGTTTCGTGTGTACGTGTGGGACCTTATGTACCCACTGCTAGATAAGGGTTACCACCTTTACGTGGATAACCTTTATACTAGTATCCCCTTGTTCCAGTCCCTCGCCGCCAGATCCACGTCCGCTTGTGAGACCGTGCGGAAAAATCAATCCGACCTCCCTGCCCACCCCCTCCAGGTACCTATCCCCAGGGTTGCGACCCATGCCCTTACCAGTGAAAACCTGTTGCTGGTCAGATATAAGGACAAGAGGGATATCCTTGTACTGTCCACAATTCATGGTAACGGCATCACCCCTGTCCCTGTGTGAGGTACCGCGGCAACGGTCCTCAAGCCTGATTGTATCGTCGACTACAATCGGTATATGGGAGGGGTTGATCTCTCTGATCAAGTCCTCAAGCCATATAATGCCATGCGCAAAACTCGGGCATGGTACAAAAAAGTTGCAGTCTACTTGGGGCAGGTTGCCATGTACAACTCTTTTGTGCTGTCCCGGAGCGCTGGCAACACAGGGACATTCCTTCAGTTTTATGAGGCAGTCCTCAAGGCCCTGATCTTTTCGGACCAGGAAAGAGCAGGCTGGAGTACCTTGGGAACTGGAGTCGCCCGGATCGTCCCTGGCCAACACTTTCCAGGTGTGGTCCCCCATACTGGAAAGAAGGGACGAACACAAAAAAAGTGCAGAGTGTGTCGCAGGAGGGAGATACGGAAGGACACCACTACTCAGTGCGACACATGCCCCGATCATCCGGGCCTCTGCATTGACGGTTGCTTCAGGGAGTATCACACTTCCATGGAGTACTAAATTTATATCCCAATTTAGCCACTGACTATCGGATAAAAAAACTGATTCTCAGACTTGAGACACCCAAAAAAATCGCAAAAACTGAAATCATTTAAAAAAAGTATACAAATTAGGTATTGCTGCATCAGTAATAATATCTTTTATAAAAATACCCCATGACCTAACCCATGACCTAACCCCCCAGATTAACACAGTACGCAAAAAAATAACTTTTTTTGTCACCTTACATAACACAAATTTTAATAGCAAGCGATCAAAAAGTCATATAGTGCCAATAAAACCATCCTCTCATCCCGCAAAAAATGAGCCCCTACATAAGATAATCAGCTAAAAAACAAAAAAATTTGACTCAGACTTTAGAGATACAAAACCTAAATAATTGTAATTATTAGGTATCGCCACGTCCGTAAGAATCTCCTCTATAAAAATACCCCATGACCTAACCCCCCAGATTAACACGGTCAAATAAAAATAAAAAAAACGGTGCCGAAACAGCTATTTTTGGCACTTTTCCATTTCAATCAGTTTTTTTCTGGTAACAAAGCAAGGGTTAACAACCAAACAAAACTTAATATTTATTACCCTGATACTGCAGTTTACAGAAACGCCACATTTGTGGTCGTAAACTGCTGTATCACTAAAAGGCAGGGCGCAAAAGGAAAGGACCAACATGGTTTCTGGAAGGCCGATTTTGATGGCCTATTTTATTGACACCATGTCCCTTTTGAAGCCCCCCTGATGCCCTTCTAGAGTAAAAACTCCCTAAAAGTGACCCCATCTAAGAAACTACACCTCTCAAGGTATTCAAAACTGATTTTTACAAACTTTATTAACCCTTTAGGTGTTCCTCAACAGTTAATGGCAAATGGAGATGAAATTTCAGAATTTCAATTTTTGGTAACCTTACCTCACAAAAATGTAATATAGAGCAACCAAAAATCATATGTACCCTAAAAATAATCCAAACAAAACCGCCACCTTATCCCGTAGTTTCCAAAATGGGGTCACTTTTAGGGAGTTTCTACTCCAGGGGTGCATCAGGGGGGTTAAAACAGGACACGGTGTAAATAAACTGGTCCATAAAAATCAGCCCTCCAAAAAACAAACGGCGCACCTTTCCCTCTACACCCCGCTGTGTGGCGGTACAGTAGTGTATGGCCACATATAGGGTGTTTCTGTAAACAGCAGAGTCAGGGCAATAAAGATACAGTCTTGTTTGGCTGTTAACCCTTGCTTTGTTACTGAAAAAAAAGGGTTAAAATGGGAAATTTGGCAAAAAAAATGAAATTTTGGAGTTTCATCCCCATTTGCCAATAACTCTTGTGCAACACCTGAATGGTTAACGGCATATGTAAAATCAGTTTTGAATACCTTGAGGGGTGTAGTTTCTTAGATGGGGTCACTTTTAGGGAGTTTCTACTCCAGGGGTGCATCAGGGGGGTTGAAATAGGACACAGTGTAAATAAACCAGTCCATAAAAATCAGCCCTCCAAAAACCAAATGGCGCTCCTTTCCCTCTACACCCCGCTGTGTGGCCGTACAGTAGTGTACGACCACATATGGGGTGTTTCTGTAAACGGCAGTCAGGGCAATAAAGATACAGTCTTGTTTGGCTGTTAACCCTTGCTTTGTTAGTGGAAGAAATGGGTTAAAATGGAAAATTTGCCCCCAAAAAATTAAATTTTCAAATAATTACTTTTTGTAGGTATTACTATGTATTATAGAAGTAGAGAAATTGAAACTTGGAAATTAGCATTTTTTTCAATTTTTTTGTAAATTTGGTATTTTTTTATAAATAAAAATGATTTTTTTTGCTTCATTTTACCAGTGTCATGAAGTACAATGTGTGACCAAAAAATAATCTCAGAATGGCCTGGATAAGTCAGTGTTTTAAAGTTATCACCACTTAAAGTGACACTGGTCAGATTTGCAAAAAATGGCCTGGTCTTTAAGGTGAAATAAGGCTGTGTCCTTATGGAGTTAAACCTTATTTTTTTTTTATTATGAAAAACACTTTTTTGTTTTTTTTCCCCACTATGAGACTGCAACTTCTGGGGTCTGATCCCCTCTGCAATGTATTACAATACATCCTGTATTGTAATACATTGCATGTCAGCTTGCATGCTGACAGCCTGCCTGTGAGACCCAACCTAAGGGCTGGATCTCAAAGGCATCTGTAGAATGCAAGCCCCGATACCTATGGAAGGCATCGGGCCTGCCTTCTCTGCCATCAAGTCCATGCCACTGCAGCGCAGGGACCCGATGGAGATGCAGAGGGCACCTGTTCCCTCCGCAAACCCTCTGCATGCCGCGGTCAGCTTTGACCGCGGCATACAAGGGGTTGATATCCCAGCATCTGTGTTTTAACTGATGTCGGTGTATGCAGCAGGGGCCCGGCTCTAAGTGACTGCCGGGCCCATGGTGCTGATCGGGAGGGCACAGCTCTCGCACCCGTTCGATCAGCCCGCATTACATGTATAGCGCTGTTCTTTAATGGACTTCCACCAGTGCCGTACATGTACGGCTGGGGTTCTTAAGGGGTTAAAGGGTGGTCTAATATATTTCCAAATGCATCTTGTTCAACTACTACGACATTCATACTTAACCCCTTAAGGACTCAGCCCTATTTCACCTTAAGGACTTGGCCATTTTTTGCAAATCTGACCAGTGTCACTTTAAATGGTGATAACTTTAAAACGCTTTGAATTATCCAGGCCATTCTGAGATTCTTTTTTCATCACATATTCTACTTCATGACACTGGTAAAATGAAGTAAAAAAATGTATTTATTTTTTGCATAAAAAAATACCTAATTTACCAAAAATTGTGAAAAATTAGCAAATTTCAAAGTTTCAGTTTCTCTACTTCTGTAATACATAGTAATAACCCCAAAAATTGTGATGACTTTACATTCCCCATATGTCTACTTCATGTTTGAATTATTTTGGGAATGATATTTTATTTTTTGGGGATGTTTAGAATTTTAGAAGCAAATATTGAAAATTTTCAGAAATTTACAAAAAACAATTTTTAGGGACCACTACAGCTCTGAAGTCACTTTGCGAGGCTTACATAATAGAAACCACTCAAAAATGACCCCATTCTATAAACTACACCCCTCAAGGTATTCAAAACTGATTTTAGAAACTTTGTTAACCCTTTAGGTGTTGCACAAGAGTTATTGGCAAATGGGGATGAAATTTGAGAATTTCATTTTTTTGCCTAATTTTCAATTTTAACCCATTTTTTCCACTAACAAAGCAAGGGTTGACAGCCAAACAAGACTGTATGTTTATTGCCCTGACTCTGCCGTTTACAGAAACACCCCATATTTGGCCGTAAACTACTGTACGGCCACACAGCGGGGCGTAGAGTGAAAGATGTGCCGTTTGGTTTTTGGAAGGCAGATTTTGCTGGACTGGTTTATTTACACCATGTCCCATTTGAAGCCCCCTGATGCACCCCTAGAGTAGAAACTCCCTAAAAGTGACCCCATCTAAGAAACTACACCCCTCAAGGTATTCAAAACTGATTTTACAAACTTTGGTAACCCTTTAGGTGTTGCACAAGATTTAATGGAAAATAGAGATACCATTTCAAAATTTCACTTTTTTGGCAGTTTTTTCCATTTTAATATTTTCTTTTCAAGTAACAAAGCAAGGGTTAACAGCCAAACAAAACTCAACATTTATGGCCCTGATTCTGTAGTTTACAGAAACACCTCACATGTGGTTGTAAACCACTGTACGGGCACACGGCAGGGCGCAGAAGGAAAGGAATGCCATATGGTTTTTGGAAGGCAGATTTTGCTGGAGTGGTTTTTTTGACACCATATCCTATTTGAAGCCCCCTTGATGCACCCCTAGAGTAAAAGCTCCAAAAAAGTGACCCCATTTTAGAAACTACGGGATATGGTGGCAGTTTTGTTGGTACTAGTTTAGGGTACATATGATTTTTGGTTGCTCTATATTACACTTTTTGTGCGGCAAGGTAACAAGAAATAGCTTTTTTGGCATTTTTTTTTGCTATTTTCAACATTCATCTGAAAGGTTAGATCATGTGGTAATTTTATAGAGCAGGTTGTCACGGACGCGGCGATACCTAATATGTATACAATTTTTTTTTATTTATGTAAGTTTTACACAATGATTTAATTTTTCAAACAAAAAAAGTTTTAGTGTCTCCATAGCCATAGTTTTTACAGTTTTTGGGCGATTATCTTAAGGAGGGTATCATTTTTTGCGGGATGAGATGGCTGTTTTATTGGCTTTATTTTGGGGGGCATATGACTTTTTGATTGCTTGCTATTGCACTTTTTGTGACGTAAGATGACAAAAAATGGCTTTTTTTAAACCGTTTTTATTTTTTTTACGGTGGTCACCTGAGGGGTTAACTCATGTGATATTTTTATAGAGCCGGTTGATACGGACACGGCGATACCTAATATGTATACTTTTTTTAAATTTATGTAAGTTTTACACAATGATTTCATTTTTTAAACAAAAAAAAATCATCTTTTAGTGTTTCCATAGTCTAAGAGCCATAGTTTTTTCATTTTTTGGGCGATTATCTTAGGTAGGGTCTAATTTTTTGCGGGATGAGATGATGGTTTGATTGGCACCATTTTGCCGTACATGCAAATTTTTTGATCACTTTTATTACCTTTTTTGGGAAGTAAGGTGGGCAAAATTTCAATTTTCTCATAGTTTTTATTTTTTTATTTTTATGGCGTTCACCGTGCGGGGAAAGTAACAAGACCGTTTTATAGGTCAGGTTGTTACGGACGCGGCAATACCAAACATGTGTAGGGAATTTTTTAATTTTTTCATTTTTAATAGGTGATAAATGTGTTTTTTTATTTTTACATTTTTTCACATATTTTTTTTTTTTTTACCCAGACCCACTTGGTTCTTGAAGATCCAGTGGGTCTTATGTCTGTATAATACAGTACAGTACAATATTTATTGTACTGTACTGTATTTTACTTACACTTTGTCTGAACAGATCTATGCCTTTAGCACAGATCTGTTCAGCACCATGGACAGTAGGACGCCTGAGAAGGCGTCCTGTTGCCATGGGACCTTCCCCGTCTGCGAAGTTGTGGCCACAACTTTGCAGACGGGGAAGGGTAAGGACTGGGGCTCTCTCCCTCTGTCACCCCATCCTGTCGGGGGGCTGAAAAGGCACAGAAGCCCCACCATGGGAGAGGGAGGGAGCCGCATCTTACTGTTAACTCTTTCCATACAGCGGTCCGTACGGACCACTGTATGGAAAGGGTTAAATGGCTGACATTAATTTACAGATGTCAGCCGTTTATACCAGAGTGTCAGCAATGTGCTGACACTCTGGTATAACCACTGTACACCAACGATTATTCGGCGGGGCGCACGGCTCCGCCCGCAACCCCCTCTGCACCTCCCACCGGGCTAAAATCATTCAGAGATGCTGGGGGGGGGGTGATAAATATATATTTTAGGCACACTAAAGTTTCTGATTGCCGCGGTCAGGGACTGCGGGGATCAGAAACTGCAGAAATCGCAACAAACCGCAGGTCTGAATTGACCTGCGATTTGCTGCGATCGCCGATACGGGGGGTCATATGACCCCCCCCAGCGTTGTGACAGGATGCCGGCTGAATGATTTCAGCAGGCATCCTGTGCGGATTAACCCCCGGGGCGCCGCAATCTCACTTTAAACTCATGACGTACCGGTACGTCATGGGTCCTTAAGGACTCGGGATCCATGCCGTACCGGTACGTCATGGGTCCCTAAGGGGTTAATCAATTATTTTACAGATAGACTTACAGTGCCTCAGTATTAAAGGGCGGTCTAATATACTGTTGCGTGCATCTTGTTCACAAAAGTAATGGTCTTTCAGGAGGGGCAGTCAGAGCCTCCCTGATATACTGCTCAAAAAATGCAAAAAATATAACTCAAGGGGCAGTAGACTAAATAAAACATCGCTTTTAATAAACAGGAGATAAAATAGCCCCTACTAGACAGACAACGAATAAGAAATGCCCTATGGGCAAGTATAAACACAGAACACAAAAATGTCACTAGGGGAATAAATCAGGTGCAAGGGGGTCAAATTGGGCGGCGGGAATAATGTTAATGATGCCCACTAGCCCTAGTACCTCCCTGCTTGTCCTGTGACTCCCTATAAGGTATCCAAAGGACGGGGTCCAAAAATACCCCGCAAGGGGTGGCCCAGACAGGAACTCTGATCCTAAGTAGGAAACCCTGGTGAGGCCCTATTCAATTAATGACAAGTAAAGGCAGAGTTCACACTTTGGAATACCGGCCGGTCATCATCCTAGCAGACACCACCACACTGGGTCGTGCTATACAGTATGCCTACAAGCCACCCCTGACCGCAGCCATAAACGAGCTTAGTCATGGTTTGATTAATACGAACACATAGCCCCGTGTCCCCTGAAGAATCCTGGGGCTTTAACCGAAAAAACGCGTTGGGACACTTAAGTATGCACCCACCCTGACCTCCTTTGACGTCTAGGTGGTGTTATACCCCCCCTTTTTTTGTGTTCATTACTTTATTTTTTGTAGTATTCCAAAGTGTGAACTCTGCCTTTACTTGTCATTAATTGAATAGGGCCTCACCAGGGTTTCCTACTTAGGATCAGAGTTCCTGTCTGGGCCACCCCTTGCGGGGTATTTTTGGACCCCGTCCTTTGGATACCTTATAGGGAGTCACAGGACAAGCAGGGAGGTACTAGGGCTAGTGGGCATCATTAACATTATTCCCGCCGCCCAATTTGACCCCCTTGCACCTGATTTATTCCCCTAGTGACATTTTTGTGCATCTTGTTCAACTGATGCAATATTCATAGTTAATCCATTATTTTACAAATAGACTCAGTACTAAAGGGTATTAGCTTCTGCAACATTTATAGGTAATGTTACATTACTGACACAGTTACTGTACACTATTGCCAATGGACAGTTGCTTGGGTCCTCCAAAGGAACAAGCAGTGGCAAAAATTTTGCTGTAACTGGCAAAAGTAGCAGCGGAAGAAGGGGGGGGGGGGGGTGTGCATGGTAGCATCTGCAGCAACAGGCCACAACTGCCACTGTCTTTCAGCAGTCGTGTTTAGAACAACAATCCAGCTGTAATGGAATTGTTTGGGCCCCTTTTACACGGGTGAGATTTCGGTGCGGGTGCAATGCGTGAGGTGAGCGCATTGCACCCGCACTGAATCCGGACCCATTCGCTTCTATTGGGCTGTGCACATGAGCTGTGATTTTCACGCATCACTTGAGCGTTGCATGAAAATCGCAGCATGCTCTATTTTGTGACTTTTTCAAAAAATAGAGCATGCTGTGCACAGGAAAAGGACCTGTGATGATGTCACTGCGCTCATCACATGGTTTGTCACATGAGACATCACCATGGTAAAAAAAGATCATGTGATGGACCCTGTGATGAGCTCAGTGACATCATCAAAGGTCCTATTCCTCAAAGAAGAAGACAGAAGACAAGCCGGGCTGCGCGAACAAGTGGATTAAGGTGAGTTAAATTATTATTTTTTTTTTTTTAACCCCTCCAGCCCTATTGTACTATGCATTGTGTATTTAGAATGCAAAATACAATCTACACAACACCTAACTCAAACCCGAACTTCTGTGAAGAAGTTCGGGTTTGGGTACCAAACATGCCGATTTTTATCACGCACGTGCAAAACGCATTACAATCTCACTTTTTCCTGCGACTAGAGTTGAGCGGACACCTGGATGTTCCAGTTCGATGGGTTCGGCCGAACTTCACAAAAAAGTTCGAGTTCAGGACCCGAACTTGACCCCGAACCCCATTGAAGTCAATGGGGACCCGAACTTTTGAGCACTAAAATGGCTGTAAAAATGTCATGGAAAGAGGGCTGCAAATGGCATCAAATGTGGTTAAGAGCATGGCAAGTGCTCTGCAAACAAATGTGGATAAGGAAATGTCAGTGTCAGCAAACAGGCATGTCTAGACCAGCAACCCAGCTGTTCTTGAATGGTTGACTCGATCTTTGACTTCGTCACAAGTGACATCAGACACCCCCAGCCAAGAGTCAGTAGGTTCGTCAGACACCACCCTTAGTTTGCATGGCCCAGGAGCAGGGCCTGTGCCCTAACCTGTCCTCAACCTGCCTCTCCTTTTCTGTTCCCTCAGCCAGAGAAGCATTGTATTCTGTAAGCGCAGCTATAGAGTTGAGCGGACATCTGGATGTTCGGGTTCGATGGGTTTGACCGAACTTCACAAAAAAAGTTCGAACTTTTGAGCACTAAAATGGCTGCAAAAATGTAATGGAAAGGGCTAGAGGGCTGCAAATGGCATCAAAATGTGGTTAAGAGTACAGATGTCCCGAACTATTCGCCGGCGAACAGCTCCAGGCGAACATCGCTTATTCGGGTTCGCCGCGGCGGGCGAACATATGCAATGTTCGATCCGCCCCCTATACGTCATCATTGAGCAAACTTTGACCCTGTACCTCACAGTCAGCAGACACATTCTAGCCAATCAGCATACCCTACCTCCCAGACCCTTCCACCTCTTATCCAAAAGCAAGGACAGCATCCATCTTAGATTCATTCTGAAGCTGCAGTATTAGTTAGAGCAGGGCGAGTGCTGCTGCTGCTGAATTAATAGGGAAAGCATTAGTTAGGCCAGTGTTCTGTGTCCACTCCAGTCCTCAAAGACTCATCTGCTGTAAGGACAGCGTCCTGACAGCACGCCATATAGGGTGGCACAGCACCTTGCAGATAAAAAAGTCATTTAATTTTTTCTCTGTAATATAATTGCAGTTGCCTGCCATTGAGTGTCACGCCCACAGACTGTACTGTGCACACTGCCCACCACTCATATAGGGTGGCACAGCACCTTGCAGATAAAAAAATCATAACATTTTTCCTCTGTAATATAATTTCAGTTGCCTGCCAGTGAGTGCCAGGCCCACAGACTGTACTGTTCCCACTGCCCACCACTCATATAGGGTGGCACAGTACACTGCACGGCACACGCGCAGTGCCCCAAATTGGAAGTAAGAGGACCGACTAGTGGCGTCGCTACAGGGGGCAAGGGGGGGGCAATCGCCCCCCCCTATGTTATTTTTTGCCCCCCCAGGTGCCCCCTCCACTGATTCCCCCAAAAGCAGGCCGGTGAATACTAATGAACGCTTCTATTATGGAAGCGCTCGTTAGTAACCGAAGGACCAGGAAGCAGTAGACGCTCTGTACTTACCACCTCCTGGTCCTCAGCTGTCAGCTGTGCAGGGCTGCACACAGCATGAGGGCACTCTATGACCAGCACAGTCGACTGAGGAGAGAGAAAATTGCAGGCGGCGTTAAGGAGCAGGAGAGGTAAATGTGGCTCCTGGGGGCATAATAGGGGCTAATTATGAGAGGCATAATGGGGGGAAATTAGAGGCATATGGGGGCTAATTAGAGGCATATGGGGGCTAATTAGAGGCATATGGGGGCTAATGAGGCATAATGGGGCTAATGAGGCATAATGGGGCTAATGAGAGGCATCATGGGGGTAATTAGAGACACAATGGGGGGTAATTTTAGAGGCATATGGGGGCTAATGAGGCATATGGGCGCTAATAAGAGGCATAATAGGGCTAATAAGAGGCATAATGGGGGCTAATGAGAGGCATAATGTGGCTAATTAGAGACATAATGGGGGCTAATGAGGCATATGGGAGCAAATTAGGCATATGGGGGCTAATAAGAGGCATAATGTGGGCTAATGAGGCATAATGGCTTATAATGGGGCTAATGAGGAATAAGGTTTGATATGGGGGCTAATGAGAGGCATGTCGGCTGATATGGGGGTAAGAAGAGGCATAATGGGGGCTAATTAGAGGAATAATGGGCACTAATGAGGCATAAGGGCTGATATGGGGCTAATGAGAGGCATGGGGGCTGATATGGGATTGATAAGAGGCAGAATGAGGGCTAATGAGAGGCAATAATCATCCACAGATGCCCCCATAACAGTGTGTCTTCCGCAGATCCACCATAACAGTGCGCCTGCGCACTGACGAGAGACAGAAAGAAGGGGAAAGAATCCACGGAAGCAAGCAGAGGACAGCACAGCAGACGACTGAATAGCTTCTTTTGTAAGTAAATTGTTTCATTATAAATGTATCCCTGCATATCGCAATTCTCTCGTATTTTGTAATCTTATTTATATATAGTTATTTTGTTTTTGCCCCCCCCCCCCCCCCCCCATTTTTGACTCTGGTATCTTTGTACCCCCCCTATATATTGTTCCTAGAGTCGCCACTGGGACCGACCAACCATCTTTTTCCATCTCCCGGTTCCAAAAATCTATTCCATTCACTGACCCCTGATAGGGGACAAAACAGAGATTAAACTGGTAAGAACAGATTTTTTAATTTAAAAAAAAAAAGAGGACAGCCGCTGCGGAGCTGGGTATTCTTTGGCCGTGTTACTGAACGCTCATGCACAATGGCTGTAGGCTCATGCGTCCTTTTGCGGAGGTGACAAACCTAGTCAGTCAAACCCAAGGCAACATCATCGACCTAATCCCATATGCGTTTTTTCTGGAGCGAGCCCTGCGAAGAGTGCTGGATCAGGCCGTAGATGAGCATGAAGAGGAAGAGTTGTGGTCACCATCACCACCAGAAGCAGCCTTGTCGTCGATTGATGGACCTGCGGCAACTCAGAGAGAGGATTCTGAAGAAGAGGAGTCAGAGAAGGAAGGTGGCTTTGAGGAGGTCGAAGACCAACCACAGCAGGCGTCCCAGGGGGCTTGTTGTCACCTTTCAGGGACCCTTGGAGTTGTACGTGGCTGGGTGGAGGAAAAGACCTTCAATGACGTCAGTGAGGACAAGGAACGGGACATGGCTAGCTTGGTATCCAACCTTGTGCAAATGGGGAGTTTGCGGTTGTGCAAATGGTTTGGTCTGTCAGAGTTTGGTCTGTCACTGTGAAGCGGGCGTAACCCTTACACTACCTGATCGATACAACATCATACCTGATCGTATACAGGTCCTTCTAAAAAAATTAGCATATTGTGATAAAGTTCATTATGTTCTGTAATGTACTGATAAACATTAGACTTTCATATATTTTAGATTCATTACACACAACTGAAGTAGTTCAAGCCTTTTATTGTTTTAATATTGATGATTTTGGCATGCAGCTCATGAAAACCCCAAATTCCTATCTCAAAAAATTTGCATATTTCATCCGACCAATAAAAGAAAAGTGTTTTTAATACAAAAAAAAGTCAACCTTCAAATCATTATGTTCAGTTATGCACTCAATACTTGGTCGGGAATCCTTTTGCAGAAATGACTGCTTCAATGTGGCGTGGCATGGAGGCAATCAGCCTGTGGCACTGCTGAGGTGTTATGGAGGCCCAGGATGCTTCGATAGCGGCCTTAAGCTCATCCAGAGTGTTGGGTCTTGCGTCTCTCAACTTTCTCTTCCCAATATCCCACAGATTCTCTATGGGGTTCAGGTCAGGAGAGTTGGCAGGCCAATTGAGCACAGTAATACCATGGTCAGTAAACCATTTACCAGTGGTTTTGGCACTGTGAGCAGGTGCCAGGTCGTGCTGAAAAATGAAATCTTCATCTCCATAAAGCTTTTCAGCAGATGGAAGCATGAAGTGCTCCAAAATCTCCTGATAGCTAGCTGCATTGACCCTGCCCTTGATAAAACACAGTGGACCAACACCAGCAGCTGACATGCACCCCAGACCATCACTGACTGTGGGTACTTGACACTGGACATCAGGCATTTTGGCATTTCCTTCTCCCCAGTCTTCCTCCAGACTCTGGCACATTGATTTCCGAATGACATGAAAAATTTGCTTTCATCCGAAAAAAGTACTTTGGACCACTGAGCAACAGTCCAGTGCTGCTTCTCTGTAGCCCAGGTCAGGCGCTTCTGCCGCTGTTTCTGGTTCAAAAGTGGCTTGACCTGGGGAATGCGGCACCTGTAGCCCATTTCCTGCACACGCCTGTACACGGTGGCTCTGGATGTTTCTACTCCAGACTCAGTCCACTGCTTCCGCAGGTCCCCAAGGTCTGGAATCGGTCCTTCTCCACAATCTTCCTCAGGGTCCGGTCACCTCTTCTCGTTGTGCAGCGTTTTCTGCCACACGTTTTCCTTCCCACAGACTTCCCACTGAGGTGCCTTGATACAGCACTCTGGGAACAGCCTATTCGTTCAGAAATTTCTTTCTGTGTCTTACCCTCTTGCTTGAGGGTGTCAATGATGGCCTTCTGGACAGCAGTCAGGTCGGCAGTCTTACCCATGATTGCGGTTTTGAGTAATGAACCAGGCTGGGAGTTTTTAAAAGCCTCAGGAATCTTTTGCAGGTGTTTAGAGTTAATTAGTTGATTCAGATGATTAGGTTAATAGCTCGTTTAGAGACCTTTTCACGATATGCTAATTTTTTTAGATAGGAATTTTGGGTTTTCATAAGCTGTATGCCAAAATCATCAATACTAAAACAATAAAAGTCTTGAACTACTTCAGTTGTGTGTAATTAATCTAAAATATATGAAAATCTAATGTTTATCAGTACATTACAGAAAATAATGAACTTTATCACAATATGCAATTTTTTTTAGAAGGACCTGTACACACTGGATGTTTTAAAGCACGTTATTCCAAACAATTTAGGAATGTTAGGTGATTTAGGCCTCTTTCACACGGGCGTCAGTTTTTTTGCCCGGATAAGAGGCGGGTGCATTGCGGGAAAATGCAAGATTTTTCCGCGCGAGTGTAAAACATTGTAATGCATTTTGCACTCGCGTGAGAAAAATCGCGCATGTTTGGTACCCAACCCCGAACTTCTTCACAGAAGTTCGGGCTTGGGATTGATGTTCTGAAGATTGTATTATTTTCCCTTATAACATGGTTATTAGGGAAAATAATAGCATTCTGAATACAGAATGCATAGTACAATAGCGCTGGAGGGGTTAAAAAAATAAAAAAGTTAACTCACCTTATTCTCTTGATCGCGTAGTTCCCGTTCTCTTCTTTACTAGCTGTGGGCTAAATGACCTGTGGTGACGTCAGATCACATGCTCAAATCACATGGTCCATCACCGTGATCTGACGTCATCAAAGGTCCTTTACCTGTATTTAATGCTTACCACAGGTCCTATTCAACAAAGGATACAGAAGGAGATGCCGGGCTACGCGATCAAGTGGACTAAGGTGAGTTAAATTATTATTAATTTTTTTTAACCCCTCCAGCGCTGTTTTACTATGCATTCTGTATTCAGAATGCTATTATTTTCTCTTATAACCACGTTATAAGGGAAAATAATAATGATCGGGTCTCCATTCCAATCGTCTCCTAGCAACCGTGTGTGAAAATCGCACCGCATCCGCTATGCGATTTTCACGCATCCCATTCACTTCTATGGGGCCTGCGTCTCGTGAAATCGCACAATATAGAGCATGCTGCGATTTTCACTCAACGCACAAGTGATGCGTGAAAATCACCGCTCATGTGCACAACCCTATAGAAATGAATGGGTCAGGATTCAGTGCGGTTGCAATACGTTCACCGCACGCATCGCACCCGCATGGAAAACTCGCCCCCGTGACAGGGGCCTTATGCTCTTTATGGATTAAAACCCGACTCTGCGTCAACTATGTAATTGTAATTTTCCATGGGAGTTTTGCCATGGATCCCTCTCCGGCATGCCACAGTCCAGGTGTTAGTCCCCTTTAAACAACTTTTCCATCACTATTGTGGACAGAAAGAGTCCCTGTGGGTTTTAAAATTCGCCTGCCTATTAAAGTCTATGTCCGTTAGTCCGGTTTGCCCGTTCGTGAATGGAAAATTTTATGTTCACGACATCTCTAGTTAAGAGCATGGCAAGTGCTCTGCAAACAAATGTGGATACAGAAATGACTTAAAATAACATAAAATACGTAAAAATAAAAAATAATGATCTTGATCTAGGAGGACGAGGTCCATATGGAGTAGGAGGTTGAGGAGGCGGTGGATGTGGTGGTGTAGGTGGAAGCGGCGGTGGAGGAGGAGTAGCCTACACTGCTTTTTAGTTTTACATTTTATTTTTAAAATTAGGAAATGTAACCTGTGATAACCCCCTCCAGTCATGCTAAATACACGTTCAGACAACACACTGGCTGCAGGGCAGGGCAGCACCTCCAAGGGGTAAAGGGCAAGCTCAGGCCATGTGCCCAATTTGGAGACCCAGAAGTTGCATGGGCTGACCCCCGTCAGTCAGTTCGTGTAGGCGTGTGCACACTTACTGCCCCACCATGTGGCACGTCCCCGTGATGTTCACAATCCAATTTGATATCTGCTCTATCAAATTTCGATGTACTTTTATGTGCCTACCATGGGGTGATCACGGGTGGCTGGGAATCAGGGTTCCAGGCCAGAGAGGGAGCATGAGAAAGAGAGACCACATCCAAGGGAGGATTCATTTTTTCAAATTTAAAATTATAGAGTTGAAATATGTGAGAATTTATTAAAGCATAAAAGTGTGACAACTTTTCAAAGTTTAAGCATTGAATGAAAGGATGTGGCGCGCATTAATTACTGAATAATATATTACATTTTATTCCCTGTCACCTATGCATAGCAGGTGTTTATTCACGTCTGAAATTGTATAATGTCAACCCAAGAATGTAACAGAAAAATTATTGAAATGTATTAAGCTGTCAACTAGGTAGAGGAGGGGTATATTACACCCATAAATTGGTGAATTCCACCCAAAAATGTAACTGACAATTATTATTTTTTTAAACCTGTCTACTAGGTATAGCAGTGGTACATCACACCCAAAAATTGGTGAATTTCACCGGAAAATGTAACTGACAATTTAATTTATTTTTTAAACTGCCTATTAGGTATAGCAGTGGTACTATACACCCAAAGGTTGGTGAATTTTCACCCGAAAATGTAAATGACAAAGTATTGAAACGTACAAATAAAAAAAAAAAATTGATTTATGATGTGGAGTTCCATATGGAGTAGGAGTTTGAGGAGGCGGTGGACGTAGCTGTGTAGGTGGAAGCAGCTGTGGAGGAGGACGAGGTAGCCAACACAGGTTTTTGGTTTTAATTTAATTTTTTAAAATTAGGGTACACTCGAGAAGAGTGTGAAATACCCAAAATACAAGAATGAGCAATTGCGCTGTAGTATAACAATGGCTGCTTAGTGCCGGTATACATGTATATTCTGCACAAAGTATGGACAAGTCCTGAGGGATCCATGCCTGGCTGTGATGACACCCCCTGCCATGCTAAACACACGTTCAGATAATACACTGGCTGCAGGGTAGGCCAGCACCTCCAATGCATAAAGAGCAAGCTCAGGCCATGTGCCTAATTTGGAGACCCAGAAGTTTAAGGGGGCACACCAGTCATTCAGTACTGTAGGAGTGTGCACACATACTGCTCCACCATGTTGGTGAAATGCTGCCTCCTGCTAAGACGTTCCATATCAGCTGGTGGTGCTGCTTGTTATGGCGTGCTGACAAAGCTTTTCCACATTTCGGCCATGCTAACCCTGCCTTATTAGGTGCTGGCGGTGCCCCAGCTGCGTTGGCGACCTCTTCCTTGTCCTCTGCCTTCGCCTTGTGCTTCCCCTGTGCCCCGGCTGTCAGGTGGGAATGCCATCAGCAGCACGTCTACCAGCGTGCACTTGTACTCGCGCATCTTACAATGCTCCAGTGAGTGAATTAAGGACGGTACGTTGTCCTTGTAATGGGGTTCCAGCAGCGTGGCCACCCAGTAATCAGCACAAGTTAGAATGTGGGCAACTCGACGTTCGTTGCGGAGACACTGCAGCATGTAATGGCTCATGTGTGCCAGGCTGCCCAGAGGCAACGAAAAGCTGTCCTCTGTAGGAGGTGTATCGTCTGTGTCCTCTGTATCCCCCCTTCCACGCACCAGTGATGGCCATAAGCTGGTCTGGGTGCCATCCTGCTGTGAACATGGTTCCTTTTCCTCCATCTCCTCATCCTCCAACTCGTCGTCCTCCAGAACTGTGCCCTGGTTGGACAATTGTGTACCTTGGGTTTGTGGGTGCAGGAACCCACCCTGGGAGCCACTTGGGAATGACTGGCCGGAAACCCTATGAAATGATCCCTCTTCCTCCTCCTCCTTCTGTGCCACATCCTCTTCCATCATCGCCAGGAGCATTTTTTCAAGGAGGCATAGAAGTGGGATAGTAACGGCGTTATCGGCACTGGCCATGTTGGTGAAGTACTCGAAACAGCACAAGAAGGAACACAGGTCTCGCATGGAGGAACAGTCATTGGTGGTGAAGTGGTGCTTTTCCGCCGAGTGACTCACCTGTGTGTGCTGCAGCTGAAATTCCACTATCACCTGCTGCTGTTCACACAGTCTGGCCAGCATGTGCAAGGTGGGGTTCCACCTTGTGGGCACGTCGCACATGAGGCGGTGAGCGTGAGGGCCGAAGTTGCGCTGACAGGCGAGCAGCAGCAGGGTGAGAACTCCGAAAGCGCGCACAGACGGCCCGCACTTTAGCAGCTCTGACATATCAGGGTAATTTTTAAGGAATCTCTGCACCACCAAATTCCGCACATGCGCCAGTCAAGGGATGTACATCAAACCGGCTACTCCCAGAGCTACTCCGAGATTTCTCCCATTATCGCAGACTACCTGGCCGGGCTTGAGGCTCACTGGCACCAACCATTCATTGGTCTTTTGTTCAAGGCCCGTCCACAGCTCCTGCGCGGTGTGGGGTTTGTCCCCCAAACAGATGTTTTAAAACTGCCTGCTTTCGTTTACCACTGGCTGTGCTGAAGTTGGTGGTGAAGGTGTTACGCTGACCGGATGAGGAGTCGGTAGAGGATAAGGAAGCAGAGTAGGAGGAGGAAGCAGCAGGTGTCAAACTGAAGTGCCCTGCAATCCTCGGTGGTGGAAGGACATGCGCCAAACTGCTATCCGCCTCAGGCCCAGACGCCACTGTATTTACCCAGTGTGCTTACTGGTCCACAAATCCGTAGTGAGGTGCACCTTGCCACAGATGCCGTTGCGCAGTGCACACCTGATTTTGTCCCCTACTTGGTTGTGCAGGGAAGGGATGACTCTCCTTGAAAAGTAGTGGCGGCTGGGCACGATGTACTGTGGGACAGCCACCGCCATAAGGCCTTTAAAACTATCCGTCTCTACCATACGAAATGACAGCATTTCAACGGCCAGTAATTTAGAAATGTTGGCATTCAGGGCCAGGGATCGCATATGGGTAGGGGGTACTTCCTCTTCCAATCCAGTGTTTGGGAGATGGAGAGCTGAACGCTTACGTGGGACATTGTGGAGATGCTTGGTGACCCAGTTGGTGGTGTTGCTGGCAGATCCTCTGTTTGCGGGGTTGCAGGTGGCACTGTCACTCCAGAGGTGGATGAAGAGGCTGAGATTGCAGCAGAAGAGGAAGCAGGAGGAGCCAGAGACCTTTCTTTGTTTTTGAGGTGTCTACTCCAGTGTTTCCCAACCAGTGTGCCTCCAGCTGTTGCAAAACTACAACTCCCAGCATGCCCGTACAGCCAAAGGCTGTTAAGGCATGCTGGGAGTTGTAGTCTTGCAACAGCTGGAGGCACACTGGTTGGGAAACACTGGTCTACTCCACTGCAGCTCGTGCTTTGCACTTAAATGCCTGGTCATGCAGGTTGTGCTCAGCTTGAGAATGTTTATGCCTAGCTTCAGGCTATGATTGCACAGCGTGCAAACCACTCGTGTCTTGTTGTCAGCACATTGTCTGAAGAACTGCCACGCCATGGAACTCCTTAGAGCCGGCTTTGGTGTGCTCGGTCCCTTGCTGCGGTGGTTAGTAGCAGGTGTACTGTTTAGGGGACGGCCGCTCCACTTTTACACCCTGCTCCCTCTTTTGCTGTGCTGGTGGCTCTGTGCGACCACCGCCTTTTCCTCCGAACTACACAGGTCACTCGCATGACCTTGATTCCATTTGGGGTCAAGGACCTCATCGTTCTCCACATCATCTTTACACCCAGTTTCCACCCCTGCCCTCCTTGACAGTCTGCAGTTGGCACCAGTGTTTCGTCATCATCTAAGACGTGCTGTGATGGTCCTCCTATGTACTCATCTTGAAACATAAGTTGTTGTGCATCGGCGCACTCAATCTATTCCACTTTTGGGGCAGGGATAGGTGGATGTGCAATGAGCAGGACACCGGTACAGTGGGTCAGTATATATGTGTAAGAGTTTGTGACGCCAATTGCAGCTTGCACAGGTACTGTAGCAGGGCCCTTTAAGATGTTACAACTCACGTACCAGGTGAGGAATGCCAGAGGGGGATAATGTCTCTGTGTAGCAGATATGGTAGTGTCAACGGTGTCTCCTACCTTGGTACGGTTGGACGCCTGGATCCTGGCTCACTTGCAATAAATTGAGTGTAGTTAATAGGAGTGATGGTGGAATGATTGAGGTCCAGACAGGAGATATAATCCAACTTGTCTTTACTTACAAATAATAGTAAAAGTCCAGCTCACCTGCATCAACAGTTTTTAGAGTGCACGGATGGGGTGAGACCCAAGCATATAAACTTGAACGGAAAAGAAGAGAGATCCAGCACTTTGTTTTTCTTGCTTGATGTTTATTCCACAGCGGTGATAGAAACTTGTCTTTACTTAATAGCAACAGATATCCATATGAGTTACAGCAATAGTCTTGTGGGGTCCCAGCAGGTATTGGCAATATGTGGCAGGAATTTATATCTATTCTGCTTCTAATCCTATGCATAGTGAATAGGGCAGGTATTTATCTTCTGCTCTGTCTGTCTTATGCTTGTTGTGGGCCTGACTAGCTGAGGAGGAATTTGGCTTCTCCTAGACTCTGGATATGTACTCACAGCACTGCTCGCAGGGAATCATGTCGACCTGGCGATCTGAAGTTCTGGAGGTTGTTGCTTGCTCGTCACCAGCTGATGTAGATGACTCAGACTGGGAAAATGGATCCTTGCCTCAGCCGAGGTGGGATCCAGGGTTGGGATCCCTGGTTCTGGGAGCTCCTACCAACACAGCCTGCCCCAGGCAGGGGTGGCTGGTACACTAACTAAACTTCCTCTCCTCCTCATGAGACAGAACATGGGAACGTCCCACTTCTGCTCACACAGGGGAGCCCAGACTGGAATGGACTATATACTAGATTGCTGCCACCTGCTGGCGGACAGGGAAATTCCAGCAAATGCATAATACAATCCTGGAAAGTACATATACAGGAAAATGCTAAGTTAGATTACACAAGATGATAAGAAATATACACTTAACATGTTGTAGCTGGGGAACAAAGTTTAGTGACATACTCTGGGATGTTACAGATGGCCCTGGGAAACCTTGCTAACAGAGTCATCAAAAAGCAGAAGAGACTGCTACATGACTTGGGGCTCAGACTGCTTGGTTAATTTGCAAGGGGGTGAGGTGAAAGACTGATGGACATCGGCTGGAGGTGCCAACTGTGGTATTTCAGCAGGAGACTGGGTGGGAGACAATGTGAAGGAACTGGATCCACTGTCAGCAACCCAATTTACTATCGCCTGTACTTGTTCTGGCCTCACCATTCGTAGAGCCGCATTAGGCCCAACCAAATACCGCTGCAGGTTCTGTCGCCCACTCGCACCTGAGGAAGGGGTATCACTTGTGCGTGTAGCTGGCACAGATCGACCACATCCTGTCCCTGCAACAGGAGCTCCACCATCAGCACCACTACATGGGCCATGTCCCTTATTTGACGCTCCCCTCATATTTCTTAAATTTAGGATCTTACATTAAATGGGTGTTTTATTAATAGCAGAATAGAACCACAGTATGTACAGGGTGTATCTCACACGTACAGAGGCAAACTAGGCCGCAATTAAAGATTTTTGCCCAAAATGGGTGTTTTCTTAATAGCAGAATAGAACCACAGTAATTAAAGGATGCATCTCACACGTACAGATCCAGACTAGGCGCAATTGTAGATTTTTGCACAAAATGGGTGTTTTATTAATAGCAGAAAAGAACCACAGTATCTAAAAGGTGTGTCTCACAATGACATATGTAGCAAAGGCTGCAAAATAAAAAAATTTGTCCAAAATGTTTTTTTTTTAAATAACAGAATATGACAGCAGTATATAACGGTTGAATTTTACACGTGCAGATGCAGCAAGTGCTGTAAAATTGTGTATTTTGCACAAAAAGGGTGTTTTTTAACCACTACAGGACCGCCACACGCAGGATTGTTATTCCTCCTGGACGCGCCGGGGCGTCATCTCGCGAGACGCGAGATTTCCTGTGAACGCGCGCACACAGGGGGGTGATCAATGACAGGGGGGTGATCACCCCATATAGAATCACTGATCACCCCCCTGTCATTGATCACCCCCCTGTAAGGCTCCATGCAGACATCCGTATGTGTTTTGCGGATCCGATCCATTGATCCGTGGATCCGCAAAACACATATGGACCTCTGAATGGAGCCTTACAGGGGGGTGATCACCCCATATAGACTCCCTGATCACCCCCCTGTCATTGATCACCCCCCTGTAAGGCTCCATTCAGATGTCCGTATGTGTTTTGCGGATTCACGGATCCATGGATCAGATCCGCAAAACACATACGGACGTCTGAATGGAGCCTTACAGGGGGGTGATCAGTGACAGGGGGGTGATCAGGGAGTCTATATGGTGTGATCACCCCCCCAGTAAGGCTCCATTTTCAGACGTCCGTATGTGTTTTGCGGATCCGATCCATGGATCCGTGGATCCGCAAAACACATACGGACCTCTGAATGGAGCCTTACAGGGGGGTGATCAATGACAGGGTGGTGATCACCCCATATAGACTCCCTGATCACCCCCCTGTAAGGCTCCATTCAGACATTTTTTTGGCACAAGTTAGCGGAAATGTATTTTTATTTTTTTTGTTTTTTCTCACAAAGTCTCATATTCCATAAATAAAATCTCACATAAACTCACCATACCCCTCTCGGAATCTAAATGCGTAAAATTTTTTAGACATTTATATTCCAGACTTCTTCTCACGCTTTAGGGCCCCTAAAATGCCAGGGCAGTATAAATACCCCACATGTGACCCCATTTTGGAAAGAAGACACCCCAAGGTATTTTGTGAGGGGCATGGCGAGTTCATGTAAAATTTTATTTTTTGTCACAAGTTAGCGGAAAGGGAGACTTTGTGAGTCAGGGATATAATGTATTAAAGCCTGGATGGGCAAGTGTTTATTATTATTTTTGTTCTGCTTGCGCTGGTGTGCAGCAATAAATGCAGTGTTTGGACCTGAAACCTTGTGTCCTGAAGCCGTATCTGTGGGGATGATCCCCTGAAAGATAGCTACCCCTGACAATTTGTGTGTGTGAAATGCACAAAATCAGCCAGTTGCATCATACATCTGTACCTCGTTATGTGTATAAATAAATATATATATATATATATATATATATATATAATATTTTTGCCCAAATTGGTTGTTTTATTAATAGCAGAATAGAACCACAGTGTGTAAAGGTTGTATCTCACACGTACAGATGCGAACTAGGCCGTAATTATATATTTTTGCCCAAAATTGGTGTTTTATTAATAACGGAATAGAACCACAGTATGTAAAGGGTGTATCTGACACATACAGATCCAGACTAGGCCGCAATTAAAGATTTTTGGCCAAAATGGGAGTTTTATTAATAGCAGAATAGAACCACAGTATCTAAAGGGTGTATCTCACAATGACATATGCAGCAAAGGCTGCAAAATTATTTTTTTTGTCCAAAATGGGTGTTTTTTTAAATAACCGAATATGACAGCAGTATATAACGCTTAAATTTCACACGTGCAGATGCAGCAAGGGCTGTAAAATTGTGTATTTTGCACAAAAAGGGTGTTTTTCAAAACACAGAAAATTATCGCCGAACAACAAACCCGAACTTTTACTGAATCGTTCGGGTCCGGGGTCCAAAAATCCTAAAGTTCGGTATGAACCCGAACTTTACAGTTTGGGTTCACTCAACCCTACTGTTAGGTTAAAGAAAAAATATTAAAATTGCTTGCAATTAAGTTTAAGAGGAAGTTAGTTCATTGTGTGGAGTATTTGTTAAAGCACTGATAATTTACATTACAATTTGCTAGTTAATGATATTTATGATAAATGTATAGTTGGTTAGTTAGTACTAGTTCAGTATAGTATAATGTTATTTAGTTGGTTAGTTAGTGCTAGTTCAGTAGAGTATAATTTTATTTAGTTGGTTAGTTTTTGATAGTTATGTAGAGTATAATGTTATTTAATTGGTTTTTATTTAGAGTACAGAGTTAGAGTCCAGTGTTGTTGTTTTCTATTACTGTATTGTGTGTTGTCCCCTCATTGTTGGCCCTTTGTTTCTGTACACAATATGGATACCGAATTATATTGCTAAATGGTTGGAGAGTCCAGCTTTCCATAAAAACATTTTTTTATTCATTTGTCATAAAATCCAGACATTCAATACAGTATAAAATGTCTACGCTTTCGGACCCCAATATATAGTTCTTTCATCATAACAACAGAATTATATTGCTGTGTGCACATATTTTCCCTCTTGGCGGGGGCTGGTGACATCCTCCTCCTCTTCTTCATCAGGATCTGGGGGGGAATGCAGCTGCTGCGGAGGACCAGCCTCTTCGGCCTCCACCTCCAACATTTTGCCCACATCCTTGGAGGGTTCAGTCTGCTCTCACTCCTCCTCCTCCTCCTCTGCAGAGACCACCAAAACATCCATATCCTCTGTTGAAGGCCTGCGGCGTACAGAGGGAATGGGAACCCCTGTCATCACACAATGTTCAGAATTTAGACAAACAACTCAGAACTCATAACTATGGTTGAGCGAACCTGAACTGTAAAGTTCGGGTTCGTACTGAACTTTAGGATTTTTGAACCCCGGACCCGAACATTTCAGAAAATTTTGGGTTCGGGTTTGGTGTTCGGCACTTTCTTGGTGCTTTATGAAAGGCTGCAGAACAGCCAATTAACAAGCGGTTAACTGTGTGACCTTAGAAGCCATCACAGCCATGCCTACAAATGACATGGCTGTGATTGGCCAGAGGAGCATTTGACCCAGCCTCTATATAAGCTTGAGTCGCGTATCGCTGCACGTCACTCTGCTGTTACAAGAGTAGGGAGAGGATGCTGATGAACTTGTGATTTCAGGGAGAAAATAGGAGAGAATCTAACTCAGCAATCTACAGAGAAATAGTTGTGCGGGTGCAGGGCACAATTGTTTTACCCTGCCCTGAGCTCATTGACCAACAAAAAAAAAGAAAAAAAAAAAACCTTTTATAATTCTGTTAGTTCGGTGGGCGGCGGCCATTTTATGCAAGCTCAGTGCACCAGCACTGCATCTGAGCTTTTGGGACATTGCAAATCACCATTTTTTTGGCAAACTACAACATCTTGATTAGTTAGTGTGCAATTTAAGCTAGATCTACAACATCTTGATTGGTCAGTGTGCAATTTAAGCTAGAAATACACCCATCATTTTCTGGGGTTTTAAAAAGACACTTTTTTGACAAAAAACACTATTTTCAGGCCTTGCAGCATCAGCACGTGTGAAATTACAGGCCTATATACTGCTGTCAAATTCAGTTGTTAAACAAACACTCCACTGCAGCCTTTGATGCAGATGTCATTGTGAGATACACCCTTAATACATAAATACCGCCATTTGGTGCACCAATATTGAATTCAGGCCTACACTGGTTCAGGCCGTGTGAGATACACCCTCTACATACAGAGGTTTGATTCAGGCATTTGAAATACAGCAATTTTGAGCAAAGAAATATTTAATTTAGGCCTTCACTGGTTCAGACCCTGTGAGATACACCCTCTACATACAGGGTTTTGATTCAGGCATTTGAAATACAGACATTTAAAATACAGACATTTTGGGCAAATAAAATAATTAATTTAGGCCTACACTGGTTCAGGCCCTGTGAGATACAACCTATACATATAGGGGTTGTATTCAGGCTTTTAAAATACAGCAATTTTGGGCAAAGATATCTTTTATTGAGGCCTAGTCTGGTTCAGGCCGTGTGAGAAAAACCCTTTACATGAAACCCCTTCCTCAGGTGCGAGTAGGCGACAAAACCTGCAGCGGTATATGGTCAGGCCTAATGCGGCTCTACGAATGGTGAGGCCTGAACAAGTACATGCGATAGTAGATTGGGTTGCTGACAGTGGATCCAGTTCCTTCACATTGTCTCCCACCCAGTATCATAGAAACATAGAATGTGTCGGCAGATAAGAACCATTTGGCCCATCTAGTCTGCCTAATATACTAAATACTATGGATAGCCCCTGGCCCTATCTTATATGAAGGATGGCCTTATGCCTATCCCATGCATGCTTAAACTCCTTCACTGTATTTACAGCTACCACTTATGCAGGAAGGCTATTCCATGCATCCACTACTCTCTCAGTAAAGTAATACTTCCTGATATTACTTTTAAACCTTTGTCCCTCTAATTTAAAACTATGTCCTCTTGTAGCAGTTTTTCTTCTTTTAAATATTCTCTCCTCTTTTACCTTGTTGATTCCCTCATTTATGTATTTAAAAGTTTCTATCATATCCCCTCTGTCTCGTCTTTCTTCCAAGCTATACATGTTAAGGTCCTTTAATCTTTCCTGGTAAGTTTTATCCTGCAATACATGTACCAGTTTAGTAGCTCTTCTCTGAACTCTCTCCAAAGTATCAATATCCTTCTGTAGATATGGTCTCCAGTACTGAGCACAATACTCCAAATGAGGTCTCACTAGTGCTCTGTAGAGCGGCATGAGCACCTCCCTCTTTCTACTGGTAACTCCTCGCCCTATACACCCAAGCATTCTGCTAGAATTTCCTGCTGCTCTATGACATTGTCTCCCTACCTTTAAGTCTTCTGAAATAATGATCCCTAAATCCCCTTTCTCAGATACTGAGGCTAGGACTGTATCACTGATTTTATATTCTGCTCTTGGGTTTTTACGTCCCAGTTGCATTATCTTGCACTTATCAACATTAAATTTTAGTTGCCAGATTTTTGACCATTCCTCTAGTTTTCCTAAATCCTTTTCCATTTGGTGTATCCCTCCAAAAACATCAACCCTGTTACAAATCTTTGTGTCATCAGCAAAAAGACACACCTTACCATTGAGGCCTTCTGCAATTTCGCTGATAAAGATATTAAACAATATGGGTCCCAGAACAGATCCCTGAGGTACCCCACTGGTAACAAGACCTTGGTCTGAATATACTCAATTGACTACAACCCTCTGTTCTCTGTCCCTCAGCCACTGCCTAATCCATTTAACAATATGGGAGTCCAAGTCCAAAGACTGCACTTTATTGATAAGCCTTCTATGTGGGACAGTATCAAAAGCCTTACTAAAGTCTAGATAAGCGATGTCTACTGCACCTCCTCCATCTATTATTTTAGTCACCCAATCAAAAAAATCAATAAGATTAGTTTGACATGATCTCCCTGAAGTAAACCCATGCTGTTTTTCATCTTTCAATCCATGGGATTTTAGATGTTCCACAATCCTATCCTTAAGTATGGTTTCCATTAATTTCCCCACTATTGATGTCAGGCTTACTGGCCTATAGTTGCCCGATTCCTCCCTACTACCTTTCTTGTGAATGGGCACAACATTTACTAATTTCCAATTTTCTGGGACGACTCCTGCTGAAAGACCACAGTTGGCACCTGCAGCCGATGTCCATTAGTCTTTCACCTCACCCCCCTGCAAATCAGGCAAGCAGTCTGAGCCCCAAGTCATGCTGCAGTCTCTTCTGCTTTTTGATGACTCTGTTAGCAGAGTTTCCCAGGGCCATCCACCTAGCCCTGCCTGAGAAGTGGAAGAGATTGAGTGCCCCGATGCCCAACCACTTATGTTTCAAGATGAGTACATGGGAGTACCATCGCAGCACGTCTCAGATGATGACGAAGCACAGGTGCCAACTGCTGGGGCTTTCGAAAGTGTGCAGACCGACAAGGAAGGCAGGGATGAAGACTGGGTGGAAGATGATATGGAGGACGATGATGTCCTCAACCCCACATGGAATCAAGGTCATGCGAGTGACCCATGTAGTTCGTAGGAAGAGGCGGAGGTCGCACAGAGCCATTAGCACAGCAGAAGTGGGAGCAGGGTGCAAAAGCGGAGCGGCAGTCCTCTAGACAGTATGCCAGGAGTTCCCTAGTGTGGCAGTACTTCAGACAATGTGCTGACGACAAGACACGAGTGGTTTGCACGCTGTGTAATCAGAGCCTCAAGCGAGGCATAAACGTTCTCGACCTAAGCACAACCTGCATAACAAGGCATTTAAGCGCAATGCACAAGCTGCAGTGGAGTAGACACCTCAAAAACCAAGAAAGGTCTCTGGCTCCTCCTGCTTCCTCTTCCGCTGCAGTCTCGGCCTCTTCATCCACCTCTGGAGTGACAGTGCCACCTGCCACCCACAAACAGAGGATATGCCAGCATCACCAACACCTGGGTCACCAAGCATCTCCACAATGTCCCACGGAAGCATTCAGCTCTCCATCTCCCAAACGCTGGAGAGGAAGAGGAAGTACCCTCCTACCCACCCACGATCCCTAGCCCTGAATGCCAGCATTTCGAAATTACTGGCCTTTGAAATGCTGTCATTCCGTCTGGTAGAGACGGATAGTTTTAAATGCCTTATGGCTGTGGCTGTCCCACAGTACGTCGTGCCCAGCCGCCACTACTTTTCAAGGAGAGCCATCCCTTCCCTGCACAGCCAAGTAGGGAACAAAATAACGTGTGCACTGTGGAACGCCATCTGTGGCAAGGTGCACCTCACTACAGATACATGGACCAGTAAATACGGTCAGGGCCGTTATATCTCCATAACAGTACACTGGGTAAATGCAGTGGCGGCTGCATTTACCCAGCAGAGCCAGTGGTAAATGACAGCAGGCAGTTTTAAAAGTTATCTGTTTGGGGGACAAACCCCACACCTCGCAGGAACTGTGGACCGGCCTTGAACAACAGACCGATGAGTGGTTTGTGCCAGTCAGCCTCAAGCCCGGCCTGGTTGTGTGCGGTAATGAGCAAAATCTCGTAGCAGCTCTGGGACTATCCTGTTTGGTGGTGCAGAGATTCCTTAAAACTTACCCCTGAGATTCCTTGAAACTTATGAGCTGCTGCAAAAAGTGCGGGCCGTCTGTGAGCGCTTTTGGCGTTCTCACCTTGCTGCTGCTCGCCTGTCAGCGCTGCAGCGTAACTTCGGCCTTCGTGCTCCCCACCTCATATGCGACGTGCCACAAGGTGGAACTCCACCTTGCACATGCTGGCCAGACTGTGCGAGCAGCAGCAGGTGATAGTGGAGTTTCAGCTGCAGCACACACGGGTCAGTCGCTCGGCGGATTATTTCGTAGGGTTTCTGGCCAGTCATTCCCAAGTAGCTCTGAGGGTGGGTTCCTGCACCCACAAACCCAAAGTACACAATTGTCCAGCCAGGGCAAAGTTCTGGAGGATGACGAGGTGTAGGATGAGGAGATGGAGGAGGAGGAACCATGTTCACAGCAGGATGGCACCCAGACTAGCTCATGGCCATCACTGGTGCGTGGATGGGGGGATATAGAGGACACAGACGATACACCTCCTACAGAGGACAGCTTTTCGTAGCCTCTGGGCAGCCTGGCACACATGAGCGATTACATGCTGCAGTGTCTCTGCAACGACCGCCGAGTTGCCCACATTCTAACTTGTGCTGATTATTGGGTGGCCACGCTGCTGGATCCCCGTTACAAGGACAACGTACCGTCCTTAATTCACTTACTGGAGCGTGATCGTAAGATGTGCCAGTACAAGTGCACGCTGGTAGATGCTCTGCTGGTGACATTCCCACCTGACAGCCGGGGCACAGTGGAAGCACAAGGCGAAGGCAGAGGACGAGGAAGAGGTCACCAACGCAGCTGGGGCACCGTCAGCACCTCAGAAGGCAGGTTTAGCATGGCCGAAATGTGGAAAAGCTTTGCACGCCACAACAACCATCAGGAGGCAGCATTTCACAAACATTGTGGAGCAGTATGTGTACACACGCCTACACATACTGAGTGACGGGTCTGCCCCCTTCAACTTCTGGGTTTCTAAATTGGGCACATGGCCTGAACTTGACCTTAACATACCTAGTGTGGCGGTTAACAAAAAAAAATGGTCAGTTACATTTTCTGGTGAAATTCAGCTATTTTTTGGTGTGATGTAACACTGCTATACCTATTAGACCGGTAAAACAAAATAAAATAACATTTTATTTTAGGGTCAAATTCACAAATTTTTGGGTGTAATATACCCCTACTCTATCTAGTTTGCAACCTAATACATTTCAATCATTTTTATTTTACTTTTTCCGGTGACAATAAACAATTGTTTTCTGTAATAGACCCCTGCTCTACCAAGTAGACATGTTAATTAATTTCAGTAATTTTTCTGTTACATTCTTGGGTTGACATTATACAATTTTAAATGTGAATAATCCCCTGCTCTGCATAGGTGACAGGGAATAAAATTTCTGAAATGCTTATTTAATTGATGTGCGCCACCTCCTTTGATTCAAAGCTTAAACTTAAACAAGTTGTACCACATTTGCGCTTCAATACTTTGTCCCACATTTCCGCTATACTTTTTTTGCCAACATTTGCGCCTCAATAGCTTTTCCCACAATTCTGCTTGATCTTTTGGCCCACATTTGGGCTTTTGTAATTTATCTCACATTTGCGCCTCAGTAGCTTTTCGAACATTTCTGCTTGATCACCCAAAAATTTTATAAATTTATCTCCCTTAAATTTGGTCTCTTTTTCTCACAATCCCTCTCCGGCCTGGAACCCTGATTCCCCGCCACCCGTGATCACCATGGTAGGCGCATAAAAGAACATTACAAGTTGATAGAGCAGATGTCAAATTGGATTGTGAACATCACGGGGACGTGCAACATGGTGGGGCAGTAAGTATGCAAACGCCTACACAAACTAACTGACAGGGTTCAGCCCCTGCAACTTCTGGGTCTCCAAATTGGGCACATGGCCTGAGCTTGTCCTTTACGCCTTAGAGGTGCTGGCCTGCCCTGCAGCCGGTGTATTGTCTTAAAGTGTGTTTAGCATGACTGAAGGGTTATATTTCCCAATGTTTTGGGGTGTATCCTAATTTAAAAAAATACAAATACATTTAAAACCAAAAAGAAGTGTAGGCCACCTCCTCCTCCACCGCCACATCCACCAACTCCTCAACCTCCTACTCCATATGGACCTGGTCCTCCTAGAGCAAGATTATTATTTTTTATTTTAACGTATTTTATGTTATTTTAAGTCATTTCCTTGTCCACATTTGTTTGCAGAGCACTTGCCATCCTCTTAACCACATTTTGACAACATTTGCAGCCCTCTAGCCCTTTCCATGATATTTTTACAGCCATTTTAGTGCTCAAAAGTTCGGGTCCCCATTGACTTCAATGGGGTTCGGGTTCGGGGTCAAGTTCGGGTCCCGAACTCGAACTTTTTTCCGTAGTTCGGCCGAACCCGTTGAACCCGAACATCCAGGTGTCTGCTCAACTCTACTCATAACATATGCAAATTCACCCCTTTATGACCATGCAATTTTTCACCTTTCTGCCCAGGCCATTTTTCATAAATCTGACATATGTCACTTTATGTGGTAGTAACTTTAAAACGCTTTTACTTATCTAGGCCATTTTGAGGTTATTTTCTCGTCACATATTGTATTCCATGACAGTGGTAAAATCGAGTCACAAAATTTCATTTTTATTAAAAATGAATAATTACCTTGGTATTACGCTTTTTGTGATGTAAGGTGACCAAAAATTGCCTTTTTGACACTTTTTTATTTTCATTTTTTTACAGTGTTCACCTGAGGGGTTAGGTCATGTGATATTTTTATATAGCTGGTTATTACGGACGTGGCTATACCTAATATCTATACTTTTTTTTTTTTTTTTAAACTAAGTAAGGCTTCGGGCTGCCTTCCCTGCTATCGGGTCCCCATCACAGCAGCGCGGGGACCCGATGGACACCCAAAAATGTCTGAAGCTCGCACGTGCCGTGGTCATCGCTGACCGCATCCGTGCAGGTGGTTATGCGCCAACATCTGTGATTTCACAGATGCCGGTGCATACTGCAGGGATCCTGCTATCAGTGACTGACGGACCCTTGCCACTGATTGAGTGGGCGCAGCTCCTGCACCTGCCCGATCACCATGCCGTACATTTACGTGGGCTTTAAGTCACCTCCAGTCACGTGCATGTACATCATCGGGCATTAAGGAGTTAAGTGGGCAGTTTATGTATATATACACACATATATATTTATATTTATGTGTGTGTATGTGTGTGTGTTGTGAGGCAGTGACATGCCTCATGGTTGTTAGGGGAGATATATGACAGGATTTGCTGTGTCTTCCCCACAATCACCAGGTCTGAAGCAAGACCAGGTTCAGTAATCACCTGGGGATAAAGGAATCCTCAGACTGAGAGGGGGTGGTGTCTTGTGTTGTACAGAAGCCTGGAGTGGTTCTGTGTGTGGTCTGTGCCAGGAGGGCTGAGACACCACAAGGCTGGGATTAGCCTGAGGTTTAGGGTGTACCGCGACTCCTAGGGATGAGGAATGCATGGTCAGCGTCAGGCGGACGACTAGACCACAATCCCACAAAACACACCTGGGTGGTAACAGCCAGTAGGCTGATGGACAATAGGCTGGAAAAGCCACATGGTTTCACGTGTGTGTGAATTATATTGTGGTCACTATTACCTAGTGTTTCTCGAACAGTAACATTTCCAACAAGCTCTGCATCATTAGAAATTACCAGATCCAACAGAGCATTGCCCCTAGTGGGAGCTTCTGCAAACTGGCCCATAAAGTGGTCCTGTAGCAAGTTGAGGAATCTTCTCCCCTTTGTGGTTGAAGCAGAACCATGACCCCAGTCAATGTCTGGTAAGTTAAAATCTTCCATTTATGACCATTGTACCAGCCTGTGCAGCCCACACTATTTGGTTATACAGTTGCATTTCTATCTCCTCTGTGATGTTAGGAGGTCTATAGATTACAGCAAGTATTATTTTTTCATTGTTTATATCCCTTTAAAATTCCACCCATAAGGTTTCAACATCCTCACCATCTGCACCCACAATTGCCTCCTTCACAATTGTCTTCATATCACTCCTCACAAACAGGCACACGCCACCGCCTTTTCTATTGACCCTGTTTTTCCTAAATAGTGTAAAACCCTCAATATTTACAGCCCAGTCATGCGAAGAGTCCAACCATGTCTCAGCCATACCAACTACATCTACTGTATGTGTTCTAGTATCATAGCCTCCAGCTCCACCATTTTGCTAGCTAGACTTCTGGCATTTGTGAAATACTTAAATTACTCTTACCGGTAATATGTTTTCCATGAGCCCATGACAGCACCTGTGAGAGATCCTCCCCCCTCCGGACAGGAAACAGGAACTTCCCAGATCCTTAAATTGGTCCATCTCCTTCCGCCACTCAGTACTTGACAAGATTCCTGGGACCAGCAATGCACCTATATATAGTGAAACTAATAACACAACAAAAGAAAACAGAAAAAAAAAAAAAAAAAAAACAGTGCCAAATATATGCCGGCCGGGCAAATCTCTTCTTTGGCACAAAAAAATAAAATAAATAGACGAAAACGGACAGCAACTCCAAGTAGTACAAAAATAATTTATTGGGCCACAGTGGCACAGAGGCGACGTTTCGGCTCAAAATCCAGAGCCTTTCTCAAGCATCAAAACACAAAGGTGAGTGCACATATAAATAGGTGTACACAATTATAACATTATAATTAATTGATGTTCACAATTAATATCAAAGTAATAAATACATCAATAAACAGTGTTAGAAAAAAGTGACAACATACAGAAATAATTCCAATACTACATAATTATGTATGTGATTCATGATAACTACATAAAAAGAAGCATAATTCATAATATAAACATAAGTGGCTCCAATGTAAATCATCTGTTTCAAATCTTCTTTAATAATCTATAATTAAAAACAAGGAGGTGCCAGAGAGATAGGGGTGACGTACCACAGAGTCCGCTTGTATCCACATCTCGACAATGGCCACACTTGGCGTCTAGCTGGATGAAGTGCGCAGGCGCCAGTATCCGTCCCTACAGAATCGCGTCATATTACGTCCTGACACGGTGCGCCCGCATCATACCTTACGTCATCAACTACACGCCACTCACTCCACTTCAATGCGCATGCTCAAAGCGTTCTAACTAGAGACACGCCATATTTGGTTCTGGACGGGTTGCCCATAGTTCCTAAATCTATACTTGGGGTGGCTAACTGGAGGCAAAAGTAAGAGAACCATAATCCTCTGTCAGGGGATCATGGTAATCCTATGTTGGGCATGCATTATGGCCCCGATCGACACCCCAGTATCGGTCGTGTACCAAGTGCCGCCCCCATCTTGCCACCCATAGCCACCCGATAAGGGTTCTCCTTAATAATACATATTCTTCAAAGCAACAGGTATGTACAGTGTGTCGGAACAGGATCCGACCCCAACACACAATCCAATCCAGATAAGACCAAATATGTGGATACCATCGGACGTGAGATACAGCTTACTTCCATGTGGAAAAACGACACCCAGACTTCATAGCTCCTTTTTTCGAATATTCATTGATCATCTGCAATATAATGATAATGACGATCAATAATATTCAATTGAGAAAGAACAAGTTCAAGTTAAATCTCATGATAACCTTTGTGTAGGATCAACACCTACAGTCAAGTGAAAGACATGTAGCAAATGACACAAGACATGCCAGGGGCAAACCACCTCTTCAAGTACATACCCCTAAATTAAAATCTACATTGAGACCATTTGGCCTTAAGGTGTTTAGCCTGTGTATCCACAGTAATTCTCTCTTTTTTAATAATAAATTCCTATTGCCCCCCCGTCTGGGCATGGGAATGTGATCTATAATCCAGCATTTTAGTTGGTATTCTGTATGATCCATCTCAACAAAATGTTTAGGGATAGGTAGATCCCGACGTTTTTTTCTAATGGTGGAGCGGTGATTATTTAGTCTGGTTTTCAGATCGGTGGAAGTCTCCCCTATATACAGTAAATTACACGGGCAACTCAAAACATAAATCACATAATTGGAGCTACAAGTGAGATAAAAAGGAATAGGGTATCTCACATTGGTCTCCGGGTGTGTGAAAGTTTTTCCTTTACAGATGTATTTACAGTTCACACAGCAGAGACATGGAAAACATCCCGTGCTCTGCTGTGTCAATGTTCTCTGTGTTAAACCAGGTCCTGCACCTATATCCGCATGTACTAGTTGGTCACGTAAATTTTTTGATCTTTTGTAAGAAAACAATGGAGGGGATTTAAATTCAGGTATTTGACTGAGGCATCCCCCCAGAATGCCCCAGTGTTTGATGATGATACGGTTGATAATACTACTATGTTCTGTATATTTTGTGATAAAAGGGATCCTATTATGAGGACCCTTTCTTATCTTCCTCACCAATGTATCATCTCTATCCAGATCATGGACACGGTCTACCTGGGATAATAATAGTTCAGTCGGATAACCCCTGTGTCTGAATTTATCCACCATAGTCTCCAATGATTTCTCTAGTACATCAGGGTCAGAGGTAATCCTCTTGGCCCTGAGGAACTGAGAAAAAGGAAGATATTTCACCATATTTCGTGGATGACTACTCTGATAGTGTAAGAGGGTATTCTTATCCGTAGGTTTAGTAAATAACCTGGTTGCTAGACGTCCTTCATCATACATGACAGTAGTGTCCAAAAATTGGATTTCAGTACTGGAGTGCACAAGAGTAAATTGCAACTCTTTATTGACACTATTCAAATATTCCTGAAACTCCAATAGTTCCAGGCAATCACCAGTCCATATGAGGAAGATGTCGTCGATGTATCTCCACCACCTCAAGATTTTGTTGCTGTGGTGGGATACATGGACGACATCTTCCTCAAAACACCTCATGAAAATATTTGCGTATGTGGGGGCCACATGGGACCCCATCGCCACGCCTCTAATTTGTTTATAGAATGTGTCCTGAAACAGAAAATAGTTCTGCCTCAGGATAACATTCAAGAGATCAATCACAATTGTTAATGTGATAATGTTATAATTGTGTACACCTATTTATATGTGCACTCACCTTTGTGTTTTGATGCTTGAGAAAGGCTCTGGATTTTGAGCCGAAACGTCGCCTCTGTGCCACTGTGGCCCAATAAATTATTTTTGTACTACTTGGAGTTGCTGTCCGTTTTCGTCTACATACAAGGGTAAGCAGTGAATTCCCTGGACCTAGCACCCTCTCTTCTCTCTTTGGTACAAATTGGTGCTGCCATACTTTTTTCTTTTTCATATATATATATATATATATATATATATATATATATATATATAATCTCCTTTACATCATCTTTTATGTATAAGAAAAAAAAAATATATTTTTTATTATAATGTTTTTTTATACATACATTTATTTTTATCCTACTATAATCTTATTTATTATTATTTTTATTTTTTTTATAGGGAGGGAATTATGTAGGTGCTGTCATGGGCTCATGGAAAACATATTACCGGTAAGAGTAATTTAAGTATTTCCATTACGCCCCATGACAGCACCTGTGAGAGACTAGACTAGATAATTATTAGGGAGGGACTACAGCCTGCAGCACCTTTCTCCCAAAAGACATATCCTGCACAGATGAAAGGTCTAATCTATAGTGCTTGTAAAACGTAGAGGGGGAACTCCACGTTGCTGCCCTACAGATCTGAAGCGCACCCTTTTTCCCCAGGAAGAGGCCACTGCCCTAGTGGAATGGGCTGAAAAATCTGAAGGGACCTGACAATATGATTGTGAATATGCCAGACCTTTCACTCTCTTGATCCATCTGGCTAAGGTACGGCTCACAACTTTCGAGCCCCTGTTCTGAACCTGAAGCTGCATGAAGAGTTGCGGGGTCTTTCTAAAGCCCTTCGTAGATTCTAAATAAGCACAGACACACCTTCTGACGTCTAAAGTATGAAAAGCTTTTTCCCCTTCATTCTTTGGGTCCTGACAAAAGGAAGGGAGAACTATTTCCTGAGATCTATGGAATACCGACACTACTTTGGGCAGGAATGCAGGATCCGGTTTGAAAACAATTCTATCTTCCAGAATCTGAGTATATGGGGGCAGCGGCGTAGCTAAAAGCTCATGGGCCCTGGTGCAAGAGTTCAGCTTGGGCCCCCGTCCCTCAGTGCTTGTTGGCAAGGGGCAGGGGAGCACATTGCCTTCCTGCTGCCTGAGGCAAACATTGAAAGGGCACCCCCTCATGCCAAAATTCTTAACCTAATCCCTTCCCTCCAGCCAGAGGTGTAAATTGACCAGCATGCACTTTCTATAATGCCAGTGGTGTCTTATGTGGCACAAGGGTCTTTAGGCCCCCTCAGACTCCTGGGCCCGGTAGTGACTGCTACCTCTGCACCCCCTATAGCTACGCCCCTGTATGGGGGAGAGGATGATAAAGCGGATAGTTCACCTATTCGTCTAGCAGATGTAATGGCCACTAAAAATACAGTCTTATATGACAGCATCTTTAAGGGGATGTCCCCAAGAGGCTCGAAAGGAGCCTTGGTTAGAGCAGACAGGACCAGGTTAAGGTCCCATGGGGCTGATTTAGATTTAACTATAGGACATAGTCTAGAGGGCCCCTTAATGAACCTTTTGACCCAAGGATGAGTGGCCAATCTAAAATCAAATAGGACACTGAGTGCCGAGACCTGGACCCTGAGAGTGCTAGGCTTAAGCTTCTTGTTAAGGCCTTCATGTAAGAAATCTAAAATTAACGTAATGTTGGGTGAGCTCAAATCTAGGCCTGGCCCTGCAAACCGGAGGAAGGTCCTCCATACCCTGAGATAAATCTCGGAGGTGACTTTTTTCCCGCTAGCTAGAAGAGTCCCAATGACTTGTTCTGAAAGGCCCTTAGACCTGAAAAATGTCCTCTCAAAATACAGGCAGTCAGATGGAGGTTCTTAACTTACGGATGATGTAGAGGTCCCTGATATAATAGATCCTGTCTTTCCGGAAGTATCCAGGGGTCGGCTATTGACAGCCTCCTCAACCAGGCAAACCAGACTCTTCTCGGCCAAAACTGTGCTATTAGAATTACTGTTGCTTGCTCCCCCCTGATCTTCTGGATCACTCTGGGCAATAGGCTGATGGGAGGGAAAGCATAGACTAGGCCTTTCCCCCATGGCTGTGAGAGAGCATCTGTGCCCATCGACTGATCCCTCCTGCTCAGAGAAAAGAACCTTTCGCACTTCCTGTTTTCTGCCGAAGCAAAAAGATCTATCGTGGGACTTCCCCATAGGGCCTCTATTTGATGAAAAACTTCCTGGTTCAGACACCAAGATTCTGGATGCTAGCTGCATTAGTTGAGGGGATCTTGTTCCCCCTTGCTTGTTTATATAGGCTACCACCGAGGCGTTGTCGGATAAGATGCTGACATGTCGTTGAGGCAAAGATGGGAGACTTTCCTTTAACACGCACAGGACCGCCCTTAATTCCCTGGCATTTTGGGACTGAGCACTCTGGGATTTTGACCAAGGGTCTTGGAAAAACCATAAAACTGAATGGGCCCCTCATCCCCAAGGGCTTGCGTCGGTGGTCATTATTAAGGGGTCGTTTCTCAACCACTCCACTCCCTCATTGAGGTTCTGAATATTTAGCCACCAGGCTAGGGACCGCGTTACTGACCCCGGGATTACGATCTTGCGGTCCAGTGACAGCAACCTCCCGTCCCATTTGGACAAAATGTGCCACTGAAGTATTCTGGACCTGAATTGGGCCCACCTCACAGCAGGAATGCAAGCAGTCATCAGACCCAGAATAGACATAGCTTTTCTTAAGGAGACTTCTGTGGTTTTGCTGAAAGACCTTATCTTCTGCTGAATAACCTTCTTCTTGTCTGCAGGAAGATGAGATTTCTGTGTCTGAGAATCTAATAGAATGCCTAGAAAGACGCATTTGGAGGTTGGAATCATGGACGATTTGTCCCAATTTATTAACCAGCCCAGGCTCGTAAGGATCTCCAGGACTTTCTGTATCTGAGATGTCAATAATTCTGGGGCCTGCCCTACCAAGAGAAGGTCGCCCAGGTATGAAATTATAATGACGTCTGACCTTCTTATTTCCGCCATTACCTTGGTGAAGAGCCTCGGCGTCTGTGATACCCCGAAGGGAAGCACTCTGAACTGTAAGTGAATGATTGCTTCTCCCATCCTCACTGCTACCCTCAGGTATTTCTGAGACAATGGATGAATAGGCACATAATAGTAGGCATCTTTTTATCTATTGAGGCCATGACGCAGTTGGGGAACAGATGGAGGACCGTGGAGAAGATGGATTCCATCCTGAATTTCTGGTAGGACAGATAATGGTTGAGACCTTTTAAATTTGAATGTCCTGGGTGGTAACCTTTCGAAGTCTAGGTGGTAGCCCTCCTTTATAATACCCCTTACCCAGGCGCTTGCGGTAATATTTTGCCAGGCTGGATAAAACAAAGAAAGACGACCGCCTACCTGGGGCCTGGCGTCATTGTTGAGTGGAACTAGAAGTTTGGGGTCTGGGTTTAAACAGCACACTTTTTGATTTATCGGATCTCCATTCCCTTCTTTTTTTCTGATCCCCGAAGCCTTTCCTTTTCTCATTATTCCGAAATGGCTTCCCTTGCCTAGGAAAGGACGGTGCTGGAAATCCTTTTTTCTTATCAGAGGCCTTATCTAAAATATTGTCTAGGGCAGACCCAAACAAAAAATTTCCCTGGCAAGGGAGGGCGCAAAGCTTAGACTTCGAAGCCACATCGCCCTTCAACCATAAGGACCTTCTGGCTGAGTTGGACAGTGCGGCCGCTCTAACGGAAAGCCTCAACGCATCCGCGGAGGCATTGGAGATAAAGGCCACTGCACTGGACATGGTTGGTATAGCCTCAAGAAGCTGATCCCTAGGGGTCTTATTCTCTATATGAGACTCCAGTTCCTCAAGCCAGACCTTTAGTGACCTCGCTACCGAAGTAGTTGATATATTTGGCTTAAAGGCAGAAGTGGATGCCTCCCAATTCCGCCTGCATCTGCCCTTTTGTCCATGGGGTCTTTAAGGGATCCTAAATCTTCAAACGGGAGAGCTGACTTTTTATTTACCTTCGCTACAGGGGCGTCTACTCTCGAAACCTCCTGCCAGGCTGACACTGACCATCAAAGGGATATTTTCTCTTGACCGCTCTGGGAATAAAGAACTTTTTGTCAGGCTTCTCCCATTCACGTTTAATTAAGTCATTGATACAGTCCTGAATGGGGAACACCCTAGACTTTCTGGGCTTTAGGCTCTCAAACATAAGTTCTGGTCTAGACCTGGGCGCCTTTTCTTCCTCCGGCTCCATCGTGGCTCTAACCACTTTTAATAGATCCGTATCTTCTGCTCTGAACAACGGCTTCCCAGTCAAATCCTCAGAGGAAGAATCTGAATCTGCAATGACAAATGGCACCTTCCTCCGAATCAGACTGAATAGTATCCTCCACTACCGTCTGTGCCTTCCTATGTCTGGATGAGCCAAGAATGGATTTTTTAAGTTCTTCCACAGAAGAACGAACTTCATTTTTAACTAACTCCTGGATACTCTGTAATAAAGATGGCGACTCGTCCGCCACTAACTTATCCAGACATGGTTGGCAACAAGTTTTGGGGTAAGATGGGCCCAACTTCCATTTACAAATTCCACATTCCTTAAATCTTGTTTTATGTGTGGCCTTCCTAGGGGCTTCTTTAACCGTGCTGGTTTCAGAAGGCTGCTCCTGCTTTTCGATGCGCAGTTGTCCTTCCCCTTCATCCTGCATGATGTCTGCACAAGGGGGCAAATGGAGGGCAGAACTGGCCATTCGGTCGGTATTGCCTGCTTTTGAAAGAAACCTCCATGGCGGCTGGCCGGCGTTTCTTTTTCAAATGGGCCGCGCAATGCCCGCCATGTTTGCTCCTCCCCTTCCGGCCGGTGGAACGCACGCGTCACTTCCAGTGCGACGCGCACGCTCCGAAACGGCCCGCCTCCATGAGGGAAGAAGAATCACCTCCCCCCTCACGCCGCAGCTTCGCCAGCTAGGCAGGGATCCGAGGAGCTACAGGCATCCCCCCATGGCTGAAGGAAGAAGAAAACGCCGGGCTTCTCAGCGGCTCCTAGTGGAGACTTACGCTGACAGGTACCTCCACTAGGTCTCTCAAATTAACCCTAGGTCCTGCAGCCCAAGGATAGACCTGGAAAGAAATCCTCCTGTCCCTGGACAGGAAACAGGAAAGAACTGAGTGGCGGAAGGAGATGGACCAATTTAAGGATCTGGGAAGTTCCTGTTTCCTGTCCGGAGGGGGGAGGATCTCTCACAGGTGCTGTCATGGGGTGTAATGGAAAATACATTTTAAATTACTATTACCTGTAAATGGAATATCTGGGATTTTTTGGGTTACCTTGGTGCATATTTGTATGTAACAAGCTCTTGTTACCACTAGTTCTATTTTTCCTCAGTGTATAGTTATCCCCAGTCTTCTCCCTACTTTCCTCACTAACCCCAGCGCCCACTAAATCCCCACTGTCCCCTCCTATATCCCACTGTCTATCTACACAATCTACCCCCTTATTAGTTTTATCCCCAACCCTCCCCCCAGATCCTAGTTTAAAAGCTCCTCCAGCCATCTAACCATATTTCCCCCCAGAGCAGTTTCACCCTCCCCATTAAGGTGCAGCCCGTCCCTACTATAGAGCCTGTAACCAACCGAGAAGTCGGCCCAGTTCTCCTTGAACCCAAACCCTTCCTTCTTGCACCAGCTTCTGAGACACTTATTTAACTCCCTAAGCTCCCATTGTTTCTCTGGTGACGCTCGTGGCACTGGTAGTATTTCTGAAAGCATTACCTTGGGGGTCCTGGACTTGAGCTTCTCTTCTAGTTCCCTAAAATCATTTTTAAGGACCTTCCATCTCCCCTTGACTTTGTTATTGGTGCCAATGTGTACCACGACTGCCGGGTCTTCCATTTTTTTCAATTGAAAAGCATTTTTTTTCAATGAAAAAGGGTATTTTTTATTGGAATTTTATTGTTTAGTATTTTTTAGACTTTAACCATTTAAGAGTTGCACAAGGGGACTATAGCAGGCAATCGTATGGTTGCTTCTAAGATACAATACACTATTCCTATAGTGCATTGTATTTTAACGTCAGTGCTATACTGATATTGATCAGCAGGCGATGCAAGAGAGACACAGCCTGCTGGGGAACACTCAAGGTAGGCTTAAAGCCTATACTAGGTCCCTGTCTGTGTATACACAAATCGTCACTCCACAATCTCATTTGCGGGGTGCCAATGGAAGACAGAAGGAGTCCGTTCCCTATGTAGCCGCATACATGTGACAGACGCCATTGTCCAATGCATGGGAATGTTACTTATTTCAGCCAGGGCTGTTAGAGCAGGAGCATGGCTATCATGTGGGAGCTGAACCGCAGCTCTCCACTGCACTGGAGACCAGCCTACGGCTCATTAGTGACCACCGTAAAAAGACATAAGGGTAGTCACTAGAGAGTTAACAAATGTATATGTTACAGCAGAATGCTAACAAATAGAGTTCCTGGAGTCATTTTAACTGGTTGTAAATTATATGGAGAAAATTAACTAATTAATCTTCTTAAAACTCAATAGACTTATTTTTCATTTCAAATTATAAATATACATTTTCTATTTTCAAGAACATTAAAGAGAGACCATTGAGATACTTTATGGAAAGATTTAATTGTACAGAAAAATTATGTAAACACACACAGGATTCTGAATCTTTGGATTTGGCTACATTCACATCTTCACTGGGAACTCTGGCAGGCTGGTCCTGCACAGGAACAATCTACTGGAGTTCACTGTATCCGGCATAGCCAGATACCCATTGACTACAATGACATCCAGCCACTTTCCGTCAAAAATGCCAGCTTTCAGCTGGACAAAAAGTTGTGCGTGTTGGACTTTTTCTGGTTAAAAACTGGCATTATCTTCTGGAAAGCGGCCAGATGCCCATTACAATTAACTGGAATCAGGCAGCGTGTGGTATTTTTTGGCTATGCCGCATACGATAAACTCCGACAGGCTGTTCCAGCCTGGTGGAGTTCACAAAAGAGATGTGAATGTAGTGTAATACTATAAGAGGTATACGACAAGCAATTTGTACCTTCGGTGAACTGATCTAGCTTTTCTGTCATGGCTTATTTTAGTGGTTTATCTTCTGAATAGAGTTAACAATTTTAACAGCAAAACAGACATCCATTGTTAATTTTTACATAATAGCTATTTCATAATTGAGGTATAATTTATAAAATATACAGTATTTTCAAGGATATGCCGTAGTGTATTCAACTACACATAGTAACAAAAGTTGTTGCCATGACAACCATAGTTGCTTTTAAAGTTCTTTGTTGCTAATTGAACATGTGTCATAACAAATCCAGTACCACAAATGCCATGTTCAAAAAATGTGCACACTTATGTAATCACCCCATATATCACGTTTACTACACCGTTCAATTACAATTGCTGTATTACAGTCAGGATTTTGAAATATTTGTAGTCTATGCCTTTTCAATATGTCTACTCTGCCTACTACATCATTTTAAAAAGAGATTGAATACTTGTCAGTGGGTATTTTATATGCAGCATTTACAATGTGCCATATTCTCACCCAAGAGACAAAGGTGATAGTGTAGCTAATAATACATACGGAAATAGGCAAATGGCGTGATTAGATATATGCAATTTATAAATTGTTCTCCATATGCTTCACCTCACCCTACTGTATGTCCATATGAAAGCGGGCAGCAGTAGTAGTTGAGCACTTCATCTTGTTGTCCATATCATGACTGCAGAGCATTGTTAATTAACATCTTTGCAGGTACAGTATAAAGACCCTTAGATCAAGTTATATAAGTGCAGTAAACTGAGGAAATCCACATATACACTACGTGCAGAATTATTAGGCAAATGAGTATTTTGACCACATCATCCTCTTTATGCATGTTGTCTTACTCCAAGCTGTATAGGCTCGAAAGCCTACTACCAATTAAGCATATTAGGTGATGTGCATCTCTGTAATGAGAAGGGGTGTGGTCTAATGACATCAACACCCTATATCAGGTGTGCATAATTATTAGGCAACTTCCTATCCTTTGGCAAAATGGGTCAAAAGAAGGACTTGACAGGCTCAGAAAAGTCAAAAATAGTGAGATATCTTGCAGAGGGATGCAGCACTCTTAAAATTGCAAAGCTTCTGAAGCGTGATCATCGAACAATCAAGCGTTTCATTCAAAATAGTCAACAGGGTCGCAAGAAGCGTGTGGAAAAACCAAGGCGCAAAATAACTGCCCATGAACTGAGAAAAGTCAAGCGTGCAGCTGCCAAGATGCCACTTGCCACCAGTTTGGCCATATTTCAGAGCTGCAACATCACTGGAGTGCCCAAAAGCACAAGGTGTGCAATACTCAGAGACATGGCCAAGGTAAGAAAGGCTGAAAGACGACCACCACTGAACAAGACACACAAGCTGAAACGTCAAGACTGGGCCAAGAAATATCTCAAGACTGATTTTTCTAAGGTTTTATGGACTGATGAAATGAGAGTGAGTCTTGATGGGCCAGATGGCTGGATTGGTAAAGGGCAAAGAGCTCCAGTCCGACTCAGACGCCAGCAAGGTGGAGGTGGAGTACTGGTTTGGGCTGGTATAATCAAAGATGAGCTTGTGGGGCCTTTTCGGGTTGAGGATGGAGTCAAGCTCAACTCCCAGTCCTACTGCCAGTTTCTGGAAGACACTTTCTTCAAGCAGTGGTACAGGAAGAAGTCTGCATCCTTCAAGAAAAACATGATTTTCATGCAGGACAATGCTCCATCACACGTGTCCAAGTACTCCACAACGTGGCTGGCAAGAAAGGGTATAAAAGAAGAAAATCTAATGACATGGCCTCCTTGTTCACCTGATCTGAACCCCATTGAGAACCTGTGGTCCATCATCAAATGTGAGATTTACAAGGAGGGAAAACAGTACACCTCTCTGAACAGTGTCTGGGAGGCTGTGGTTGCTGCTGCACGCAATGTTGATGATGAACAGATCAAAACACTGACAGAATCCATGGATGGCAGGCTTTTGAGTGTCCTTGCAAAGAAAGGTGGCTATATTGGTCACTGATTTGTTTTTGTTTTGTTTTTGAATGGCAGAAATGTATATTTGTGAATGTTGAGATGTTATATTGGTTTCACTGGTAAAAATAAATAATTGAAATGGGTATATATTTGTTTTTTGTTAAGTTGCCTAATAATTATGTACAGTAATAGTCACCTGCACACACAGATATCCCCCTAAAATAGCTAAAACTAAAAACTACTTCCAAAAATATTCAGCTTTGATATTAATGAGTTTTTTGGGTTCATTGAGAACATGGTTGTTGTTCAATAATAAAATTAATCCTCAAAAATACAACTTGCCTAATAATTCTGCACTCCCTGTACAGTACATTTTTTAAATTAAAAATAAAACAACTTTGCAAACAATTTTATTGAAAATCTCCCATCATTTCGTGACAACAGTTCATATGCAAATCAGAGGCATAGCTAGCAGGCCTCATGGGTTAAAATAGCCTGGTGACCACCACCATGACCGGTATCAGAATTTACAAAAGGCTGACACAGTTGAAGCCTGTTTTTCTAACAGGGGCACAAGGGGGCCTTAAAGGCTATTTACACCTTTGAAAGCAATTTTTGTTTATGATTACATTTTACAAATTTTTGGCTAAAAATACTATTTTCAATTGGCTTTTATAAAAAAAAAAAAATATATAACGCTATGTAGACATATCCAATTTGTTACCGTATTTAAAGGGAATGCGTCAACAGGAAATTACCTGCTGTTTAAATCACTTTTTATGTTTAACATATTTTCAAATCATTTTTGATGATATTTTTTATTTTCTGTGTCACTTTTTATATTTAAACTAAAACCAAAAATTTGGTAGTTTTTGCACTAGCCACTATGTCTGATAATTGGCACCACTTCTTGGTTAATACAGATTACTTTATCGCAGTTAACTCATTCTAATCCTGCCTGTAATGATATCACCTCTATGTATAGATAAGACAGCGTCCTCCATTCAAAGTAGGTGATTGTCAGAGCGTATCTATTCTTTCCTTGCACAATGACCTCTGCACAGGTCACAGAGCATGCCCAGAAAACTCTCCTATAGAAGTCAATGAGGTCCCCTCCTGACCATTGCGTCTATGGCTCAAGTGGCTGCCATAAAGCAATTTTTTTTAATGCTTTGCAAATGCTGTTAAGCAGGGGCAGATTAGCAATGCACCTTACCGGGGCAACTCCCGGTGGGCTGATTGCCTTTTACTAGGCAGTGGGCCAGCAGAGCCCAGTCTCACTTCTCACACTTTGCGGTCTCCAGCAGCCCGCTCCGCCTCCAATACACTTCGCAGGCCATCGGCCTTGCTGCTCTCAGTCATTATCATACACTGTGCAAAATACATTACAGACGCTGGCCCTGCTGTGCCCAGTGTGCTGTCATTATCATACAATGTGTATGGTAATGATTGCACTGACCTGCGATGTGTGAGAGCCTCAGCCGAACAGAATGCTCTTTGGCCTCCACAAAGTGACACTTCCCCCTCCTGCCCCATCCGTGCGCCGACAGAGCTGCAGCCAATACCAATAAGGCAGAATACTACCTCGGAGACTGGAGCTGTCAAATGATGATTGCCAGCCAATGACAGCCCTCGCCTCCTGACTCGATTTCCTGCTCTCCAAATATGGAGACAATGCCCCTCCTGCTGTTATCAGGTATGTTGACACTACCTCCTGCTACTTCATCAGTCAGTCCCACAGCCTGGTCCCTCTGTGTGCCATATCATCACCAACTGTATTGCAGGACTACCCCTAGTAATAGATATGTACTGCAGTGTATGTATATGTGTGTTTTTACATACATATGTATAGATATGTAGTGCAGCCGGGTCTCCAGCTCCAACCCTCTCTGTAGGGTCACTTCCTCTCTCCAGTCATGCACAGAGGGTTGTCTTATTCCTCCTTATTTAAAGCCCAGCTGACCTCACCTGTGATCACCTCAGCTAAAGGGAATACCTGTAGTGGACTAGGGGTGTGGACTGATAGACTCCCACTACCAACCTGTCTCGCTGTCCCAAAAAATCCAGCCCATATACATCTTTAAACAAAACAATCTCCAGCAAGCTATGCCTTGCTAAAACAGCACTACTTCTGTATTTCAGTTCTCACCCAGCTAAACTGAACACCGGGTGGGATACACACAAAATAAGAATCTTTGTTCATGCTTATATTTTTTCCTACTTTGCAACATAGTAGTGCCTGTTGGCTGATGGTGGGCGGACGCTGTGGCTCAAGGGTCACCAGCGACCGACCTGGCAGACGACTTGCCGGTCATCCAGAACCCAGTGGGCTCTGATCTATTGGGTCTACAACTCCCCCCCACTCGATTGGCAGTGGGGGGACTTGGGCTGCGGCCTCAGCTCACTCTGTTTCCAAACAGAGAATTCTGACTCACCCTCCCTAGTGGAGTGGTCAGTACTGACCCTATCTCTCCTCTTTTCTCCATTAGTTGTCATACAAAGAACTAGAGCTGGTCCCTAAGCTGGCTCACTAATTGACAGGACAATGTTTCCTATATAGTTTTTTCATATACAATGCTTAAGTTTTGTATTTTTATTTTTTTACATTTCTTATTTATATGCTCTCCTCCCTCCCCCCCTCACCCATGGCTCTGCGGACAGCACATGCCATTAGCAAAACCGTACCACACCATTCAAATTACTATTTGGACGAACAATCCCATAGACTTAAAATGACCACCCTAAAACTGATCTCATTTAATGCTTGAGGCCTTAACTCAGCAGTAAAATGTAACCAAATACTCCACAACTTCACAACAATCTTCATTGTCCAATTCGTGCTGAGAAGACGAACTGAGGGTGGTCTGGCTATCACCCTGTGTAATGTCTTCCCCTATTTCCACCTCTTCCACATGCAAAGCGTCGTTCTTAATTGTGAGCAGCGAGCGTTTGAGTAGACACAGAAGTGGGATGGTTACGCTGATAATAGCGTTATCGACGCTCACCATCTGTGTTGATTCCTCAAAGTTTCTTAAAACCTCACAGATGTCAGACATCCATGTCCACTCCTCACTTGTGAATAGCGGAAGCTGACTGTAAAGGTGACACCCATGTTGCAGCTGGTATTCCACTACTGCCCACTGCTGCTCACAAAGCCTGGCCAACATGTGGAACGTGGAGTTCCAGCATGTGCTCACATCGCACAACAGCTGGTGAGCTGGCAATTTCAAGCGCTGCTGCAGCATTGACAGACCAGCTGAAGTTGTCGATGACTTGCGGAAATGTGCACACAAGTGGCACACCTCCACCAGTAGATCAGGAAAACTGGAGTAGGCTTTTAGAAACCACTGAACCACTAAGTTTAAGATGTGGGCTAGGCATGGGATGTGTGTGAGCTTGCCGAGCTCCAAAGCCGCCACCAAGTTACGTCCATTATCAGACACAACCATGCCTGGTTCTAGGTTGAGTGGCAAGAGCCACAGCTCAGTTTGGTCTCTTATCCCCTGCCACAGCTCTGCGGTGGTGTGCTGTTTGTCCCCTAAGCATATCAGCATATCAGCTTCAGCACGGCCTGTTGACGCTTCCCCACTGCAGTGCTACACTGCTTCCAGCTGCCGACTGATGACTGACTGGTGCTGCACGCAGATAATTCGGAAGTGGATGAGAAGGTGGAGGAGAAGTGGGGGTTGGAGCCACTAACGTAGGTGCTGGCAGAAACCCTGATGGAATCAGGGCCTGCAATTCTCGGCGTTGGTAGCACCTGTGCCATGCCAGGGTACGACTCGCTTCAGGCCTCCACAACATTCACCCAGTGTGCCGTCAGGGAAATGTAGGATCCCTGGCCAAATGCACTCGTCCATATGTCCGTGGTTAAGTGGACCTTCCCAGTAACTGCATGGTTCAGGGCACGGATGATGTTACGGGACACATGTTGGTGTAAGGCGGAAAAATAGTGGAACCTAGGGACTGTGTAACGCGGACAGCCGTCGACATTCAGTGTTTATGCCCCCGCTCATTTTTGTATGGCATAGTTTGCAAATTACAATTCTTTTGTCATACAAACTTTCCTCAAAAAAGCTCCAGACTGCAGAACACCTACCTCTTGGCAAAGGAGATTTCTACAAGGGTGTGCTCCGGGGAAAAGTTTCAGGCCTGTTTGGGGTGACCAGCCTTCTCATTTTTTCCACCCCACTGCCTCCCAACCTATTGAGGTGCAGAAGATCCCTCCCCATCTGTACTGCTGTCCTCCTTCGGCTTTCCACCTTCCCAGGTTGGGTCAGTGACCTCATCGTCCACCACATCCTCTTCCACTTCCTCACTCTGCTCATCCTCCTGACTTGTTGACCTAACCACTACCTTAGTGATTGACAACTGTGTATCATCCTTTTCATCAACCTCTTGATACAACAATTGCCGTTCAGTTATTGGCAACTGTGTCTTATCATCATCCACCTCATTAAACAGTAATTGCCATTCCCCACCATCATCTTCTTGTGACTGTGGATGCTCAAGAGTTTGGGAATCAGGGCACAAGATCTTTACCTCTTCAAGCGTTTTTGGCTAGAGGGCCAAATCAAGAAATGGCGATGAAAAGAGGTCTTCGGAATATCACATGTTTCCCCAGAGGAAGGAGGATCAGGGTGAGGGTTATGTTGAGCAGACTCTTGGCTACTGAGACTGGACTTGGTGGAAGACAGGGTGGTGCTTAATAATGATGAGCAGTAGGGGCAATATTCGAATTTGCTATATTTCGCGAATATTTGGGTGAATATTCCCCATATATTTGAGAATTCGCGAATTCATGATCTCTGGGCATTATTTTCTTGATTGCTAAAATTTACCTAAAAATTCGCCTAAAAAATTTACCTAAAAATTCGCCTGAACTGGAATTTTAACAAAAATAAAATATTCGCGATTACGAATATATTTTGTGATATTCTAAATATTCGCAAATTCTCAAAGTGCCGATATTCACGATTAAAATTTGCAATTCGAATATTCGTGATCAACACTAGTGCTTAACCGACTGGAAGCATTATCTGCTGCAATCCAACCGACCACCTGGTTGTACTGGTCTGACTTCAAGAGTGGTGTCCTGCGCTGCCCTGCAAACTGGCACATGAAGCTAGGTATTGTGAATGATTGTTTTACTTGTGCTCTGGCAGCAGGTACAGTTTCACCGTGCACAGTGCCACGGCCTCTGCATGCACCATCAGCATCACGGCCACTGCCCTGTCCCTTACTGCTCGCCTTATTCATATTAAATGTTATATATGATTGAAAGTCTGTCACACGTAAAGTAGCGTAGGATTTGGAAGTGTATGCGCAAGCAAATTTAAAAAGGTATTTGGGATGTGGAAATGTCACACAGGAGATATGCTGCAGATAATGTTAATGCTGTCACCAGCGGTTATTGAAAAATTACTCGGAATGTCAGAGGTATTTAGGATGAGGAAAAGTTATACAGGAGAGGTACTACTGGTAATGTCACTGTACTCATCGTCTACACAAAAAAGTACACTGTATGTCACAGATAAATTTTTGAAGCACATCTTTTTTACACTGCAGATTTTGCCCTGGTAATGTCACTGTCAGAAGTGGACACCGTCTATTGAAAAAGTACATTGTATGTCACAGATATTTTTTGGATGCGCACACTTTACACAGGAGATGTGGCGCAGCTAATGTCACTGTCCGCAGCAGACACCTTCTACGGAAAAAGTACACTGTATGTCACAGATAAATTTTAGAAGCGCACATGTTACACTGCAGATGTGGCGCTGGTAATGTCACTGTCCGCAGAAGACACTGTGTACAGAAAAAGTACAATGTATGTCGCAGATACATTTTCGATGCACACACCTTCCACTGGCGATGTAGCACAGCTAATGTCACTGTCCGCAGTGGACACCGTCTACGGAAAAAGTACAGTGAATGTCACAGATATTTTTGGATGAGCACACTTTACACTGGAGATGTGGTGCAGCTAATGTCACTGTCCGCAGCGGACACCGTCTAAGGAAAAAGTACCCTGGATGTCACACATATTTTTGGGATGCGTACACTTTACACTGCAGATGTGGCGCTGGTAATGTCACTGTCCGCAGCGGACACCGTCTACAGAAACAGTACGCTGTATGTGACAGATAATTTTTGGATACACACACTTTACCCAGGAGATGTGGCGAAGTTAATGTCGCTGTCTGCTGTGGCCTAACTATTGCACCATATATTAGCGCAGGATGAGCTAAAAATAGATATTGCTGCCACACACAATAGACTTTCGAAGAACTGTTGAGTCTGTAAAGTTTAAGCTATTTAGCACAGGTTGCGCTAAAAATATAGATTGCCGCTGCCATCCACAATAGTCCTTAAAAGGACTTTTGGTTCTCTGAAAAGTTTTGGTGGTAATAATATGCTTAAATTACTCTCTACACTGTCTGTCCCTTCGTCAGCACAGCTCTCCCTGACTAAGAATGAGCTGAACATGCTTCATCAGGTGCTATATAGCACCCAATGACGTGTTCCAGCCAGCAAATTACTGTATTGCCACGAGCCAGCATGGCTAAGGCATTACAGTAAGGGCAGTATTTACCTGTAAGTTTATTGGCTTGTGTAGCGGCCAAGAAACGTGCGGGTCAGAGACTCAAGCATTGCGCTCGAGCTCAGGTGCCGGGTCCTCTTTAACCCCATCCTGACAGCCCACTGGATATATATGTCCTATCTGCACATACCCGGTGCAAATAGCTTGTATATAAACGTTTAGGCAGCACTTTAATCTCAGAGCTGATCAGCGCTGGAATTAAATCTCCTGCTTCAGCAATCTAGCAGGAGCAGGTCGGATCCTGGCTTTGACACACAGCGGGGACCCTGAGGAAAAGACAGCAGTGGTTTATCACAACTTCTGCCTTCTCCTGTGCTGGGAGTGTAGCGGTCAGAGGAGGGAGAGACCGCAAAGCAGGATTCAAGTACAGTACAGCGGACAAGGAGACTGAAGCAAAAGCCGGCTTTATTAAGGAGCAAAATGAAACTGCCGGAAAACCTCAGTAACAATACAGTACCACCGCACCAGCGGCACACTGGGTCAATGACAGGAATGATATGAACAGGTGAACATAACACAACAGTGGTAATGAGATTTTGCATAGACACAGAATAAGCTAAACAGCAAACAGTCAGCTTGCAGGCTACTCTCACTACCAATTTCCTATCTAGCCCTGCTACCCAGGGGACGCTTCTACAGCGCACTGACTAAGTCCCTAACTCTATAACCTATCACAGATAAGCACCGATGCGACTCACAGTTCTGCAGATTCTCTTGGATCCAATAAGATGCAGTCTGGCTCCAGGTCCGGTCGCTTGCTTGCCTGTCTTTCTCTCTCTGGTCACAACAGATGCAGCTCTCCGCCTCTGGCAGGGAGGATCCGGCTGGTCTCTGACACATGGTTCCACTCCTCTGTAACACACTGTGCAGTCTCTTTCTCTGGGTCACAGCTGCAGCACTTCAGTTCAGAGTCTATCTTGGCCTGTCTCCAGCACAGCCAGCTTCTCAGGACTCCATCAGTCAGGCTCCATGTCCCATCACTAGCCTTTACTTGGCTCCTAACATGGCAGCCATCCTCTCACAGCTTTCAGGGCACTCCCACCTCTAGCCAGGACACAAACCCCAAGAACTTCTGGCTCCTCCTACTCTTGTGTATCTCAGAAACAGTTCAGCTTCCTCTTTCTCAGAGCCACAGTGGCCTCTAGTGGCTGAAATAAGTAATTACAGTCTATGTAACACCATATTGTAGATATCTGTGCAAAGAACAGTATTCTAGAGGCTGACCCTTACAGGAGCACAGCGCTGCACGAGCATAGGGGGGAGATCAGGAAGAGGCAGAGCCGTAGTGTGGGGGCCGTTGCCCTGGGCGCAAAGTGCAGGGGGCGCCAGGCAGCTGAAATTTCAATGAGGGCCATGGGAACCTATGGCTCCCGCCCCCTCTGTTCTTCCTCATAGGCTTCAGGCTAGAAGCCATAGTATCTAGAATGGAGTTGATCATAGGAGGTATGATGTCAGGGGAAGAGGCAGAGTCTTGTCATCCAGGGGGTGGGGCCTAAAGATGAGCGGAAGATTCAACAGAGCAGGATATTGGAGAGAGGAGCAGAGTCTGCAGCAGGTCAGTATGTGGAGGAGACTAGTGACTGTTATTTTTACTTGGGGGGGGGGGTGTTTTGCAGGGGCTGAAGGGATAAGGAATAATCTTTGTACTGGAGACTGTATGTTAGAGAGGTCTGAAGAGAGGGTAGTGGAGTGATATTATTTACATGGGACTGTATGCTGGAGAGGCTGAAGACAGGTGGGTGATATTATTTTAGATAGGATTGTATGCTGGAGGAGCTGAAGGCAGGAGGGGTGTTGAATTTTACATGGGACTGTATGCTCAAGACAGGGGGAGTTTTGTATGTTATATGGGAGTGTATGTTGAAGGGGCTTAAACAGGGAATTAAGGTATTTTACATGTGACTGTATGCTGGAGGGGCTAAGACAGGGAAGTGATGTGTCTTACATGGGACTGTATGCTGGAGGGGCTGAAGGCAGGGGAGTGATGTATTTTACATTGGACTGTATGCTGGAGGGGCTGAAGGCAGGGGGAGTGATTGTATTTTACATGGGACTGTTTGCAAGAAGGGCTGAAAGGCAGGGGTGTGATGTATCTTACATGGGACTGTTTGCTGGAGGAGCTGAAGGCAGGGGGAGTGATGTATTTTACATAGGACAGTATGCTGGAGGGGCTGAAGGCAGGACGAGTGATGCATTTTATATAGAACTGTTTTCAAGAAGGGCTGGAAGGCAGGGGTGTGATGTATCTTACATGGGACTGTATGCTGGAGGGGCTGAAGGCAGAAGGCAAAGTGAGGGAGTGTGATATTATTTACATAGGACTGTATGCTGGAGGGGTTGAAGGCAGGGAAGTGATGTATCTTACAAGGTAATGTATGCTGGAGGGGCTGAAGGCGGGGAGTGATGCATTTTACATGAGACTGTATGCTGGAGGGGCTGAAGGCTTGAGAGTGATGTACCTTACATGGGACTGTATGCTGGAGGGGCTGAGGGCAGGAGAGTGATGTATCTTACATGGGACTGTATGCTGGAGGGTCTGAAGGCAGGAGAGTGATCTACCTTATATGGGACTGTATGCTGGAGGGGCTAAAGGCAGGGAAGTGATGTGTCCTACATTGGACAGTATTCTGGATGGCCTGAAGGGGGGGGGGCATAATTATTACTATAATACTACAAAGGGGGCCATTATAATATTACTAATAATATTACAGAGGAGGAAATAATAATAATACAGAGGGGCCAGTATATATTATAATTATACAGAGGGCATTATAGTTATGGGTACTACGTGGGGAGGTCTGTTATCTAAGTATGATAGTAAATTGAGAAATCCAAAACATTTTCTGTGAAACTCTACAGAGATGAGACGCGGCTGAAAGAAGTTATCATGACTGTCCTATCGCTGAGTGAAGATGCTGAGGAAAGTCTACATCACAGAAGATGCCACTGGATGTAAGAGGTATGGTGCGGTATCCTCCTGTATATTTATAGCAATGTATGTTATGTCCATCCAAATATCTGGTTTTTTTTTTTGGGGGGGGGTGAGGGGTGGATATAGAATTTTGGCCACACTGCCAAAGCCTGGCCCCAGACTTCAGGTCACACTTTGTGTGTTCTGAATTCTGGGGCCTCACACCCATCTACTACATTATCTGTACTCAGAGAGTTATCCCTGTGTTATCTGTAGTGTTACATAGGACTGCATTATTTGTAAAAAGGTGCGTGGTCACAGGTTGGGGGGGGCGCAATACTTGGCTTGACCTGGGTGCTGGCAACCCACGCTGCGCCACTGGACAGAGCAGCTTCCTCTGTTAGTACGTAACCGCCAGGGGTGTCTGGGAAAGGGGCAGGAGCAGTACTGCAGGGTCTAAGGAGACCCTGATCAGCATTGCCTGTGTGTAATGCCCCCACAGGGTGCGGTTTTCAACTGTAACTGAGGCTGTTGTGGATGCCCCAGTTACAGTGGAAACAGTCGGAAAAAAAAAAAGTCTGTGTCCTCTAGAGGTCTTTTAATGGCCTCCTGGGGGACATATTATGTACCAAAAATAAATTAAAATATAAGTAAAAAAAATTAAAAATTAAAATATTAAAATGCAGTCACTAACAAAAACCGTCATCACAGTCTCCCCATTCAGTCAAACCTATACATGTTACATGTGAAAATGATCGTCAAAAAATAGGAAACCCATTGCAATAATTACGTTTTGTGTTAGTTTAATGTTTAAGAAATAAAAAGCTATAATTTAAAAATAAATACTTTTTAATAATAATTAGCATTTTTCCTCCAAATTGGACCTAAAACAGTCACTAAACAAGCATTCTAATAAAAAGTCCTAATTGTCAAGTAAAAAAATAAAAAAAAGCTAAATTATTTTGGTAGTCAAACAAGCAAAAAAGCTAGGGTCGCTAAACCACCATGTGCACAAAATCACTAAAAGTTGCCTGGACATTCAGGCCTTTTTTGGGCCCAGTCATGAAAGGGTTAAGGCATTTTACACCAACTATTGGTAGGCTTACTTTGTCACATATTGTCACTTTTTAAATCATGCCCCTCCTCACTAAACCATGCTCATTTTACTCTAAGCCACACCCATTTGAAGGGTGCAAAGTTGACACGTAATAAATCTGCTTACAACACCATTAGCATAAATTTAATAAGTAAGGCCCCTTGCAGACGAGCGTTTGTCACGCTGGGAGTCCACAGCACAGCTCCCTGCCTGACCCCCAACAGGGGTCACATAGCATTCTATTGATTTATGATGCTATGTAACCCTTACAGATCTGGAATGTATTGGATAATACTAACATAATGCTGCCATAAAGGTCCTATTCCTCACAGAACAAGACAGAAGAGATGCTGGCTGCGCAAACAAGTGGATTAAGGTGAGTTAAAAAAATTTTTACATTTTTTTAACCCCTTCAGCCCTATTGTACTATTCATTCTGTATTCAGAATGCTATTATTTTCCATTATAACCATGTTATAAGGGAAAATAATACAATCTACACAACCTTGAACCCAAACCTGAACTTCTGTGAAAAGGTACCCGCACAATAAAAACTGAACGGAACGCAATCGCAGTCAAAGCTGACTGCAATTGCATACCTACTCGCGCGGGTTTGCCGCAATGCACCGGGGCGCATCCGGACCAATTCCGGACACGCTCGTGTGAAAGAGGCCTAAGGGTTACATAGCATCATAAATCAGTATAATTCTATGTGACCCTGTCAGTGCTGTGCTTCGGACTCTCAGAGTGACAAATGCTCGTCTTCAAGGGGCCCAACAGCAAAGTTTTTTATATGTAGAATATGTTGAGAAGTGTAAACACGTAATAAAAATAGATACATTCATTGTAGTCTTGAGCAGCATATGCTGATTTTTCTAAGATAAATTATAAAATAAAAGCAGTAATATGATTAGTTGTGACGGGAAATTATTATTTTTTGCTGGTGTTTCTAATAAGTTGTAATTCAATTGCAATTAAATCAAATACAGTGGCACATTTTAGTGACTTTAAGGCAGTTAATTTTGTATGGTTTGTAAGGGATCGCTCTTTCTGAGGGTGTTGCAATCACAAACTTTTCTTCTGACAACAGGGTTCAAGTCCAAAAGGTACTTTATTTTGGCACTTCAGCACCATCACACACATAAACATTGAAAATAAACACCTACCTACTGTGGGGATTCGCTTTGGTAGGCAGGGTAAGCGGACGCAGTACAGAGGCAAAGAACAAGGTTTAAATCAAAGTTCAGTGTTTATTCACACATAGCCAGAAAACAAGCCAAAAGAAAGTGTTCAGTCTTGGTGCCTGTTCACACCACACAAAGTTCACAGTGCAAAAAGACGTCACCTGGTCAGCAGATGATTTTCACCCAGAGTCCGCAGCAGTCTTTAGTGGCCTGTTTCCCCAGCCTATGGCTCACACAAACAGATCCCTCAGTGTCTCAAACCACAAACTCCTCAGCTCCTCTGTCATGGAGGATAATTTACCACCTGAACATGCTGGCTGGGTTTTTTATATTCCAGCCAAAACCCGGCCTGGAACCGTGGGGAACAGCCACCCACCCTGCTCTTTGGCTGCTCCCAATAAGAACCGGCCCGGATTGGCTTTACAGCCATTCTAACAGTTGAAGTGTCAGATTGCACTACAGACCTGACACTTCAGGAAAAAACCCGGTTCTTACCTCACCGAGGCCAGGAACCTCGGTGACACGTATCTTCCGTCAAAGACGGCTCCTTGTTCCTTCTTACATACCTCCCCCCTTTGTTCAACCCTGAGGGGGTGAACACTTGCCAGACAGTGTACGCGGGATAGGGCATCCGCGTTTCCCTGTAACCTGCCTGCCCTGTGTTCCACGGAAAACTTAAAATTTTGCAAAGATAAGAACCACCTGGTGACCCGAGCATTCCTCTCTTTGGCCTGGCTCATCCATTTTAAAGGGGAGTGGTCGGTCACCAGACGGAACCTTCTCCCCAAAAGGTAGTAGCGGAGAGACTCGAGTGCCCACTTGATGGCCAGGCACTCTCTCTCCACTATACTGTACCTAGTCTCGGCTGGGGTGAGCTTCCGGCTGAGGAAGACAACGGGATGCTCCTCCCCGTCAATATCTTGAGATAGTACAGCACCGAGACCTACCTCAGAGGCATCGGTCTGCACTATAAACTCCCTTTTGAAGTCGGGCGCCACCAAAACCGGGGACCCACACAGGGCCGACTTCAAAGCGGAGAAAGCCTTTTCCGCCTGCTCATTCCAGTGGACCGTCACTGACTTGCGTCCCTTCAAAAGGCCTGTCAATGGTGCGGCGACTGTAGCAAAATTGGGGACAAACCTCATATAGTACCCCACCATACCCAGGAACGATTTTACTTGCCGAGTAGAGACAGGTCGGGGCCAATTCCTAATTGCCTCAATTTTGTTCACCTGAGGTTTGATCACTCCGCGCCCAATGACATACCCCAGGTACTTGGTCTCTTCTAACCCTATCGAGCACTTTTTTGGGTTAGCGGTTAAGCCAGCCTTCCTAAGGGAGTCCACTACAGCCTGGACTTTCTGACTCCGGTTCCCAAGGTTCTGGCCTCCCCCCTGAGTCAGGCCACTCTGCTAGGGGTACATCTGTCTCCCGGGTAACTTTCGTATCCGGCCAGAGTGCCGGGAACCCGGGGAAGTCTCTCCCAATGATCAATTCATATGGTAGCTTTGTGGCGACGGCCACCTCATGCATCCACCTGCCGGCCACCATTGACAGAGAGACCCGGGCGGTGGGATACTCCTTTAAGTCCCCATGTATGCAAACAACACCGACTTTTCGGCCAGTATACTCAGCCGGCCGCACCAGGGCAGCTCTTACCAGGGACACCAGGCTCCCTGAATCCAGCAGAGCCACCGCCAGAGTGCCCCCCACTTCCACCTGGCACAGGTGGCTATTGTCCATAGTCTCTGAAGTTCCTGTGGCACACAACATCCTGGCATATAATGAGTGGCGGAAGCCATAGTTGGTGTCCATGGGTTCCCCCCGATGGGGACAGTCCGCCCTTATGTGTCCAGGCTCCTGACAACGCCAGCAGACCACCGGGTTTAGGTCGGCAGGGGGTACATCCCGGGCGGGTCTAGCTGGCACCGGCGGCCGGGTCTGGGGCGGAGTTTTCCGGGGTTTGACTGGCCCCCTCCCAAAAGAACCCCCCTGTAGATTTCTGGTGGCCTCATAGCACTCCACCAGGTCGACCATCTCCAGGGCATTATTCGGAGACACCTGACCGATCCAGTGCTGGAGACGGTACGGCAAAGCCCTCCAAAACACATCCGCCAACAGCCGATCCAACATAGCAGTGGGAGTCAACATGTCCGGCTGCAGCCATTTTTGCAAACGGTGCAGCAGATCATAATATTGTGGTCTAGCGGGTTCAGCCGGGTTAAATTCCCACCGATGCACCCTCTGGGCCCGGACCAATACATTCACCCCGAGTCTCGCCAGGATCTCACCTTTTACTGTCGGGTAGTCGGCCGCCTGATCATCGGGGAGATCAAACAATACTTGCTGGCGACCGGACGCTAGGAACGGAGCAACGACCTCAGCCCACTGGTCTCGGGGCAACTTTTCCCTCACGGCCACTTTTTCGAAGACCGCCAGATAGGTCTCGACGTCATCCGAGGGGGTCATCTTCGGAATCGCCGCGCGGACAGCTTTCCGGGCATCGTGGACATTCTGGGACGCTCCTGACGCCTGCAACGCCATCACATGTTGCAATAGCAGCTGGTTCGTTTCTTGTTGCTGCTTGTTAGCCTCCCGCTGCTGCAAGTTAGCCTCCACGAGGGCCTTCACGACCGCCTCCATTTTGTCAGGGGATACGGGTCGTAACCTTGCCGGCTTAATGTAGGACATGCACTTGTGCCTGGATAAACAAAAACATTTCGGCCTTCAGGCCTGCCTCACTGCGTTTGCCCGCATCCGACACCAAATGTGGGGATTCGCTTTGGTAGGCAGGGTAAGCGGACGCAGTACAGAGGCAAAAAACAAGGTTTAAATCAAAGTTCAGTGTTTATTCACACATAGCCAGAAAACAAGCCAAAAGAAAGTGTTCAGTCTTGGTGCCTGTTCACACCACACAAAGTTCACAGTGCAAAAAGACGTCACCTGGTCAGCAGATGATTTTCACCCAGAGTCCGCAGCAGTCTTTAGTGGCCTGTTTCCCCAGCCTATGGCTCACACAAACAGATCCCTCAGTGTCTCAAACCACAGACTCCTCAGCTCCTCTGTCATGGAGGATAATTTACCACCTGAACATGCTGGCTGGGTTTTTTATATTCCAGCCAAAACCCGGCCTGGAACCGTGGGGAACAGCCACCCACCCTGCTCTTTGGCTGCTCCCAATAAGAACCGGCCCGGATTGGCTTTACAGCCATTCTAACAGTTGAAGTGTCAGATTGCACTACAGACCTGACACTTCAGGAAAAAACCCGGTTCTTACCTCACCGAGGCCAGGAACCTCGGTGACACGTATCTTCCGTCAAAGACGGCTCCTTGTTCCTTCTTACACTACCTAATACACATGTTGTCTCTACCTCACCTATAGAGCGCCGCTCACACACGGGATTAGATCCGGCTTCCTCAGCCATATAACAGTCCAGCAGCCTCCAGGCTGTGTCCACACCAGCACCCTTGGGGTAGAGATGGTCCAGAAGTCCTCCCAACTCTGACCGTGTGACCCTCTTTCTGTAGGCTTCGCTGGGCCCCCCAAACTTCAGGAGTTACAAAGCCTTGTGGCCCCTCAGCCCTCCTGGCTGAGACCACACAGAGGCTCTCAGGCTTCCTCAGCCTTTCTTACCCCCAAGTCATACACAGAGGGTTGTTTTATCCCTCATTGATTACAGCAGCAGGCCTCACCTGCGATGACCTCCAGCAAAAGACAATACATATAGTGGAAAGGTGTGGACTTGCAGATCCCACATCAAACCTATCCCCCAGTCCACATGAAATCCAGCCCAGAACAACATCTAGACAAAACTGTCTCAGCAAACTACACTTTGCAGAAACCACTGCAGCTTTCTGGATTTCAGTTATCTCACTCAGCTGAGGTATCTGGCTGGGATATACATGCCTCCCAGCACTTATACTGTACACATCACCACAGGCTGTAAAAAATATGCTTTCTTATGTATGATAGATTATTATTATTTTTTTTAAATGTAACTGGTACATAATAAATACATAGCATACAAAAAATAGCTGTCCAGTAAAAAGTGGAATTTTTGGTAGATAAATTGAATGACATCATCACTGTCAAGTCATATTTATGTAGTCAAATTATCTATTGTGAGGCAGTGACAGGCCTCATGCTTGTTAGGGGAGATATATGGCAGGATTTGTGGTGTCTTACCCAGAATTACCAGGTCTGAAGAAAGACCAGGTGCGGTAATCACCTGGGGATAAAGGAATCCTCAGAGTGAGACGGGGTGGGGACTTGCACATAGAAGGGTCAAGCGTCCATATAACATTAAAAATGCGCAAGGCGAGCAGTAAGGGACAGGGAAGTTGCCGTGATGCTGATGGTGCACGCAAAGTCCGTGGCCCTGGGTGCGTTGAAACTGTACCTGCTGCTAGAGCACAAAAAAAAAACAATCATCCACAATATCTAGCTTCATGTCCCAGTTTGCAGGGCATCGCAGGACAAAACTCTTGAAGTCAGACCAGTGCGACGAGGTGGTCGGTTGGATTACAACAGATAATGCTTCCAATTGGTTAAGCATCACCCTGTCTCCCACCAAGTCTCAGTAGTCAACAGTCTGGTCAACAGAATCCTCTACCTGATCCTCCTTCCTCCCACCATGGAGAGTCTGGCCAAACAAGTGATCCCACACTCAGAAATTCAGAGGAGCTCTTTTCATCTTTACTTGATTTGGCCCTCTCACCAAGCACGCTTGAAGAGGGACATGATATCTTCTGCCCTGATTCCCAACCTCTTGAGCATCCACAGTCACTAGAACATGACGGTGGGGAGCGTCAATTAGTGTTTAATGAGGTGGATGATGATGAGACACAGTTGCCAATGAGTCAAAAGCAATTACTGTCTCAAGAGGTTGACGAAGAGGATGAGACACTGAGTTGTCAATCACTGAGGTTGTGGTTAGGTCAACAAGTCAAGAGGATGATCAGAGTGAGGAAGTAGAAGAGGAGGTGGTGGATGATGAGGTCACTGACCCAACCTGGAAGAGGTAGTGGGGTGGCAAAAGGGATAAGGTGGGCCACACCAAACAGGCCCGCAACTGTTCCATGATGCACCCCCTTGCATAAATCTTACTTGCCATGGGGTAGATGTTCCGCAGTATGGCGTTTTTTGAAGAAAGTGCGGACGACAAAAGAATAGTAGTTTGCAACCTGTGCCACACCAAAATGAGCCGGGGCTTGCACACTAGCAACCTCACCACCACCAGCATTATCTGCCACATGGCATCCAAGCACCATAATAAGTGTGACGAATGCCTGGATCCACAATCTGTGTCTGTGAGTCACACCACTGCCTCCTCTTCCTCTATGGTACGTGCTGGCCAATCGCCTGTCGAAGGCGCAGGTGATGATCCCTCCTGCCCTGCACCTAAGGCATTGCAAGCATCATCAGCGACCACATCCACTTCCCTGTTCCAGCGCATTTCCCTGTTCCAGCGCCTGTCTTTACCCCAGGAATTTGAACACAAGCACAAATACCAAGCCACCCACCCACAGGCCATATGTCACGAGACGGGCAAAGGGAATGTGCACCCTTGACTGCCACCCACACCTCTGTCCCTACCTTCTTGCACCTCAAGTCCTAGGTAACGGGGCGCAACTGGGCGGCGGTCCCTTACCTGCGTAATTGAGGGAGGTACGGACAACACTGACAATCACTGTCAATATGGATGCAGGTAGACAAAGTGATATGAGCCATAAGTCAAGCCAGGAGAGACAAACACGCCGAGGAAAGAACGCAGAGGAGTCAAAACCAGCAGAGTCAATACCAGGATATCAAATACGAACCAGAGGAGCAATCAAGGGAAGGTCAGAATATAAGCCAAAGGTCACAACCAGGGAAAACCACAATTGAGGATCAGGAGAGCAAACACCAGGTAGCTGAGATGCAAAACCTTACCAAGCCTGAGGACACACCAGGTAAGGAGTGAAGTCACAGGCAACCTGTGGCCATCAGGCTGCCTGTTTAAATACTGGAGGCAAGGAGTCATTTCATGTGGACCGTATCACATGACTCAACAGCCTACTTCAAGCTGAGCACCGAGTGGCAAGCTCGGCGCTCAGCCCTAATACTGTTGTCATGGGAGCAGAGGGCACCAGCAATTCAGAGAATGCGTGTGTTGCCGAGTCCCGTCCGCTCCGCGTCACCCTCGAGATGAGGACGCACAGCACGTCATCGCTCAGCCTTAAGCGCAGTATGTCAGCGGCACAAGGGAGAATGAGTGCAGTGTCGGCGTCCTGTGACAGTACCCCCCCTTCTACAAGGGGCCACCGAACCCAAGACAGTAGGATGCGGCTTTTCAGGATGAACAAGATGAAACTTTTTAATCATACTGGTAGCGTGCATCTTACTCAAGGGCACCCAGGACCTCTCTTCAGGTCCATAACCTTTCCAATGAACAAGGTACTGGAACGAATTACGAACCTTCCTAACATCAATGATCTTGGACAGAATGAACTCATCATGACCCTCCACCTGGATCGGGGAAGGAGCAGTGTAAGAGGAAACAATGGGCAAAACATATCTTTTAAGCAAAGATTTATGAAATACATTATGAATGCAAAATGACTCAGGTAGCTGCAACTTGAACGACACAGGATTAATGATATCAATAATCTCATAAGGCCCCACAAATCACAGCGCAAACTTCTTAGAAGGCACTCTTAAAGATAATTTTTTGGTAGATAACCACACTTTTTCCCCAACTTTAAAATCCACTCCTTTGGAACGCCTCCTATTAGCAAAACACTTTTGAGTTTCTTGAGCCTTCTCCAGGTTCAATTGAACCTGAGCCCAAACTGTGCACAGTTCTAAAGTAAATTTTTTGGCCTCAGACTTCATGTTAGGCTGCCTTTCCCACGACCCGCGCGTTATACGCATTTTAGACAACTCTAATTACTGGTTGTTCACCCTTCTTGACCCCCGCTACAAAGAGAACTTCTCATCTCTCATTCCTCTGGTAGAGAGGAAAAGCAAAACGGTGCTATACCAGAAGGTCCTTGTTGAAAAATTGCTCCAAAGTTGATAGGGCAGACATCCGGCAACACAATCCTCACCATGATGACACACGGGGTGAAGGTTGTGGAGGCCGGGAGCAAGTTGGCTGCTGGCACCAGACTTGCGCTCTAATAGAAAAGTGTGCTCATTTCAATAACAGGGCCGCTTGGAAATGATGTATTGTTATTTATCGTCACTACCACCCCGAGTTGGAAAGTGGGTAATTGCCGCGTGCCTGCTGCCTTCCTTGGATGCTTGTGCTTTAATAACTTGACCCACCCTCTCTGGGTGGTTCACAATTAGGAAAAAAAAAGGGGCAAGGCAACAACAGCCAATCAGATTTCAGCCATTGACCTCCCTTGGATGTGGTAGCCCTTTCTCAGGCTCCCTCTCTGGCATCAAACCCTGATTGCCCATTACCCATGATCACCATGGTAGGCGCAGAAAAAAAACATCGAAAGTGGATAGGGCACAGGGACGTGCAATCGCCCAGAGGTTATCTAGAGTCACCAATGCGGCAGCAGGCCCTCACCCCTAATGTTTTAGATGGTCAGATCAGCAGGCCCTTGCTCCAAATGTTTTTGAGGGTCACCAGCAGGCCATCAATCATTATTTTGAAAGGGTGTGTATAATGCTCCTTTATGTGTAACAAGGGGTGTTTTGGAGTGCCGGTTTCTTGTGATGTTTGGGAGCCCTTTCACTTATTGCATAGGCTTTATGAGTGTAGGAGTCCCACTACCTGAACTATAGTACCAAAATGTGAATGAGGCCCTCCATTATGTGATATACAGGTTGTATCAGAGAGCCTCTTCCTTGTAATTTTTGTAAGCACTTGCACTTTAACTACAAGTAAATATACAGGAAAGGATGTTTCTTAACAATTTTTCCTCTAAAATAGTTTTTTTTTCCCGGTTTTGTGCATATTATTGTCAGTCCGAAAAGTGGCGTACTACTCGGACAACATGGTCCCCAGCAGTGACCTGGGAGTCGAACATACATCCTCCCTATGCTGTTCCCGAACCATTTTGGTGGTGTTTCCATTAATTTCTCACCTTTTACTATGAACTAGGCACCCTCCCCTCTTCAGAGTAGGGCGTGCCTGGTTTATTCCTCGGGTTCTCCCATTGACTTTCATTATAGAGCACCAGACCATCCTGATGTGTTCAGCCAGAGCACTTTTGCTCGATCATCACTACTGACCAAGCGTTCTTCTTCCCTTTTCATCGTCGCCTTCCAAGAGCTATAACTTTTTCTTTTTCCGTCTATATAGCTATATCAGTGCTTGTTTTTTTGCGGAATAAGTTGTAGTTTTTAATGACAACTTTCTGATTAACTTTTATTAACTCTTTCTGGGAGGGAGATGGGAAAAACAGCAATTCTGCCACTGAGTTTTTATGTTATAAATTTAACGGCATTCATTTTTTTTTATAAATAACATAATATCTTTATTCTCTGGGTCAGTATGATTATAGTGATACCAAATATATATAGTTTATTTTATGTTTTATTACTTTTTTGCAATAAAACCCCTTTTTTTTTTAAAGGAAAAAAATGTTTTTGCATAGCAAAGACCTGTAACTTTTTTATTTTTCTTTCTATGGAGTTGTGTGAGGGCTTGATTTTGCTTGACAACATACATTTTTCTTTGGTATCATTTTTAAGTAAATGAAACTTTTTGATCACTTTTTTTTGGTGGCAACTAAGAATAAATAATCAATTTTTCTTTATTTTTTTTACGAGGTTCACCATAGGGAATTATTTACATGATATTTATGTAGTCTGGGTTGTTATAGATGCGGCAATGCCAAACATATGGGGGGGGGGGGATTTCTTGCAATTTTTTTTCATTGAAAAGCATATTTTATATTGAATTTTTAAAATGTAATACATGTTTTTTTTTACCACTTAATATTCCCACTAGGGGACTATAACAGACAGTATTTTGATTGCTTTTAAAATGCAATGCACTATCCCTATAGCCATTCTGACATTGACCAGCAGGCTGCACCAGAGAGGTAAATTACTCAAGGCTGGTCTGGGGTGTACAGCCTACCTTCACACACATCGGCACCCCGTAATGGGAGACAGAGGGAGTCCGCTCGCTCTGTCAGCACATTATTTACGGCTTCACCATTTCCCTCAGCATGTAAAGTGTTAAACAGCCCTGATTGGCACTTCTGCCATTCTTGGCTGTTAGAGCAAGGCCGCAGCTCTCATGTGAGAGCTGGACCCTCACTCCTCGCTCCCCGCTGCCCGAGGGATCCATGCAGCAATTAGACTGGGCTGCTGTAAATAAAGCAGTGGCCTAGCCTAAGGCCCCTTAGTGATCACCATAAAAACACGTACGGATGGTCACTAAGGGATTGTATGGTACAGTAGTTACTAATCCAACAATTTAATTTCACAACCAAATATTGTTCTGTACTTCTAACTACAGATGAGTGAATTAATTCTAAACAAATTGGATTTGTTACAAATTTCCCAAAAATTCTACTTCCAGAGAAAGCCAAAGTTTTGGTAATTTGATTCAGACAAATTAAACAAAAAGGGCACCTGACATTTTACATATCTAATTGTACTAGAAAATAGGGCACATGACCCAATGTGGGGCCCTGAACATAATGCCTTGCAGTCTGCCTCACAACCAATCAGAAGGGAGGATAATGACTTTTCAATTAGGCACCATGTTATGTCCTAATCAAATATGGCATTTTGAGCTCAGGTACTGATGTGCTAGGACAGGTCTGTTACAGACACAGCAACTAGTTACACAAGGCCATGTTAGGGTTTTAAAGGGACAGTGTTAGGAATTATGAATATTTAGTTAGGCAGATTCAATTACTTGATAAAGACTATGTTGCCCTGCACATCAGCTTTTCTGAAGCAAGCCTTTTTTTCTCCCTAAAAAATAAATAAATAAATATTAAAAAGGTTCTACAGTTAGAAAGTGTGCAATAAATGCATTTTTTAGCATCTCTGGCAGTGTATATTTTGCCACAGAGGTTGCTCAATTGTGGCATTTTTCCAATAACCTGTTGCAATGCTTCTTCAGTAAAACTACATTTAACAATGCATACAATGTAATGGGAAAATGAAAAAATAAAAAAATAATCCAAATGGTGTGGAACTGAAAAAAACAACAACACAATTTGGCCGCAGTTTGACAGGTTTTGTTTTCGAGGCATTGACTGCAGCAAAACTGACCTTTTTTCCACATTTTCACAGTTAATATGATTATAGAGATAACACATTTGTCTGTGTTTTAATCCTGAAAAAAATAGTAGTTTTTATTACACCTGTAGGTAGGAGCAGACCTGGACAGTAATCCCTGACCAAGAACTCAATCCACTTTCCCTACCTACTTGCAGTACAAGCACTAGGTAGCAAGACTGCAACTGGTCGACAACCCATACATTACTTATATGCAGAGACAGACAAACACCAATAGACAAAACAGCACAAAACAGAGCTGTACATAAATGGGTCAGAACCAGAATGGCTATACAGTACCAAATGAGAGACCGAGAGCGGTCAGAGGAATGAGCAATCCAAAAAGAACAGGCACCAGAAACACAGCTAGTGAGTCAGAGATTATAACTGACACTAGTGTATGGCCAGGAAAGGGTTTAAATAGAGCGGCAAGTTTCAAGATCAGAACCTGATAGGTCAAGACTCGGCGGTCTATTAGTCAGAAACACTAGCACATAGGAATAGAGCAGCTAAGCAATCATTCCACTGCTAATCTCCTCCTGCACATTCCCATAGTGGGGAGAAACAGAGCATTGCATCATGTTGCTAAGGATGCTGTCGCATCATAAGGGAACGTGGCTCAGCAGATCATCTCTCCCAGCATAGCCACGCTGAAGTTGGAGATCGCACAGCTGGAGCATGGACAGGTGAGTTTGTGACATTATCACCATAATCTCACTCCCGTAACTTTTTTATGTTTATGTCTACGGAGCTGTGTATGGGCTTATTTTTGTGCATGGTGAGTTTGTAAGGTTTTGATCACATTTTTTAACATTTTTATGTGTAACTAAAGCAATGAAAAAAAAAATAAAATTAGTCATTTAGATTTTTTCCTTTACAGTGCTCATTGTATGTTTTAATGGTTAGGGCATTTGTGGAAGCAGCGATGCCTATGATGTTAATTTTTTTATTGTTTGTTTAGTTTTTATTCTGGGGATATAGGGGTGATTTGAATTTTCATATTTTTAAAAACTTTTTCTTTCACTTTTTTAATTCTCCCTAGGTGAATATAACATGAAATCATTAAGTTGCCATTTGTATTCTGCAATAGATTTGTATCTATTTTAGAATACAAGATTTAGTATATACCGTCTGTAGGCCAGCATTGGAATATACCAGTAATAGGCCTTCAAAACCTTGTACAGGCTCCGGCCTATTACTACTATGGAATGCCTTCACTGATCTCAGCAAGGGGAAGGCATTCCAGGCTGGGACCCAGATGGATTCAGGTTTTAGCTCTAAAGAGTTAAATATGTGTGATTGGCATAATCATTGATCACAAACATTAGCACCAGGTCTATATTCTTTGAAGCTATGACTATGGCAACCTCTGCACTAGTGAGCAGGCCCCATTTTTAAATACCAGACTTCTCAAGTTTCCAGCCACTTTGCACTATAACAGAATGGCTGGAAACAAATAGATAAGCCGTTTTTTTTTTTTTTTACATTTATTTTGATTAAATTGCACATACCAGATAGCAGTTTGCCTACTGTACCTCACCTACTCCTAGTCCCAGAAGTCCATGCACAGGTAAGGGAGGGCAAGCTCTTAAGACATTCCCATCTTCTACTTTCTCCACCGTGGGAGACCTTATAGTTCAGTCTAGTCCTCCACAAGAAGGACTTCAGCAAACGCTAGAGGTAGGTGAAGCCATAATCTAGGGCAAAATGACACATAGGCTGAGGCATTAGCTCCTCCTACACAGAATGTCATGATGCTGGTCAGTGGCCAGCGTCAGGAAGTAGAGCTTGTGTGGGCTATAGTGGAGTGGCTCAGCATAGGGGCTGGTGGTAGGAATATAGAATAAGTAATCAATGGAATATAAAGGGGCCACAGTGTGATTTGACAGCGTGGCCCACCAGGTATCTGCACAGTCAGCCAGATTGTCAGTCTGGGTCTGTGTGTGCTTTCCCCTCTTTAAAATGACAGACCTTGTTCTGTGCAGGAATTGTTGTGCTTTTATTTCAGGTTCCACTCTTCGGAGGTTTGGATGCTGTCTGATCTGTAGACAGCTCTCTATAATGCAGCAGGAAATTGCATTTTTGAAATATGAGATTTGTAAATTAACCATTAAACAAACTCAGGCTGAGAACATTGCAATGCCACTGCCACAGAGGCCCCCTAGAAATTGAAGATGGGTTACTGCAGGTTCTGGTAAACTGAGAGTTGTTGTCCATCTTGGGACAAATGATCTGGCTTGCAATGAGGTTTCAAAGGTGAAAGAAGCTTTTCACACACTTGGAAAGGATATACGGGAGGTTGCAACAACTGTTTCATTCTCTGCAATTTTGCCTGTGCATAACCTTGAGCATAACAGGAAGGTGCGCATTAAGGAATTCAATGTATGGCTTGGTGAATGGTGTTAGCTCTCGTTGGAATGGAAAAGAACTGTACAAGAAAGATGGTTTGCATCTTTCTCTCAAGGGAACGAATGTCCTCAGTAAACAGTTCCAAGTATTTGCTAAGGAGCATTTAAACTAGGAAAGGGGGGCAAAAGAGTGATAATCCAGCAGTCCAACTGTCCCCCGGAACAATGCCAGAAGATGCCAGTAGCACAATGGTTAAGAAATGACAAGGAAATAGCTAAAATGACATTGAAGGGGGAAGTTATCATTATGGGAGACTTCAATCTTCCTGATGTAAACTGGAAAACCAAAATAGCTAGTTCTGCCAGGAGTACAGATATTCTAAATTCCCTACTGGGATTATCTCTACAGCAAGTAGTTGAGGAGCCAACCCAGAAGCAGGCCATTTTAGATTTAGTATTCACAAATGGAAATTTGGTATCTGATATTACTGTAGGGGAAAGCTTAGGATCTAGTGATCACCAGTCAGTGTGATTTACTATAAGTACAGTGACTGAGTCACACCGCACAAAAACTGACTTTTCTAAACTTAGATTAGTGGTATACGAGTCCTTATTAGAATGGAACAGTTTCAATAGAGTCCAGGAGAAATGGGACTACTTAAAAGTGGCACTATTGAAGGCAACAGAAAATCGCATTAGGCTTGTCAGTAAAAGCAAAAAACAGGAAGTGACCACTGTGGTACTCATTAATCATTAAAATAAAAAAGATAGCATTTAGTAATTATAAAAAAATAAAAAATAAACAAGGATGACAAGCAAATTATGAGATTAGGCAGAGAGAGGCCAAACAAGTTATAAGAGCTTCTAAAGCACGGGCAGAAGAGAAATTAGCTCAGTCAGTGAAAAAAGGTGATAAGGCATTCTTTAGATACATAAATGAAAAAAGGAAACTAAAACAAGTAATTACCAAATAAAAATAAAAAAGAAGGAAGGTATATGGAAGAAGATAAAGAACTAGCTGACTGCCTCAATAAATACTTCTGTTCAGTTTTTACAAAGGAAAATGAAGGAAAAGGACCTCAATTAGGAAAGAAGACTAATGAATCTTTTGATGCATGTGTCTTTACAGAGGAAGAGATTCTAAGTCAGCTGCCTAAAATTAATACAAATAAGTCACAGGGGCCTGATGGAATACACCCAAAGCTATTAAAAGAGCTCAGCGGTGAACTAACAAAACCATTAACAGATTTATTTAATCAATCACTGGCAACAGAAGTAATCCCAGAAGATTGGAAATTAGCAAATGTTGTGCCCATCCACAAGAAAGGTAGTAGGGAGGAATTGGGCAACTATAGGCCAGTAAGCCTGACATCAATAGTGGGGAAATTAATAGAAACCATATGGATTGAAAGATGAAAAACACCATGGGTTTACTTCAGAGAGATCATGTCAAACTAATCTTATAGATTTTTTTGATTGGGTGACAAAAATAATAGATGGCGGCGGTGCAGTAGATATTGCTTATCTAGACTTTAGTAAGGCTTTTGATACTGTCCCACATAAAAGACTTATCAATAAATTGCAGTCTTTGTGCGTGGACTCCCATATTGTTGAAAGGATTAGGCAAAGGCTGAGGGACAGACAACAGAGGGTTGTATTCCATGGAGTCTATTCAGACCATGGTCTTGTTACCAGTGGGGTACCTCGGGGATCTGTTCCGGGACCCATATTGTTTAATTTCTTTATCAGCGAAATTGCAGAAGGCCTCGATAGTAAGGTGTGTCTTTTTGCTGATGACACAAAGATTTGTAACAGGGTTGATATTCCTGGAGGGATACACCAAATAGAAAAGGATTTAGGAAAACTAGAGGAATGGTCAAAAATCTGGCAACTAAAATTTAATGTTGATAAGTGCAAGATAATGCACCTGGGGCGTAAAAACCCAGGAAGGGGATTTAGGGGTCATTATTTCAGAAGACTTAAAGGTAGGCAGACAATGCCATAGAGCAGCAGGAAATGCTAGCAGAAAGCTTGTATAGGGAGAGGCATTACCAGTAGAAAGAGGGAGGTGCTCATGCCGCTCTACAGAGCACTAGTGAGACCTCATTTGGAGTATTGTGCTCAGTACTGGAGACCATTTCTCCAGAAGGATATTGATACTTTGGAGAGAGTTCAGCGAAGAACTACTAAACTAGTACATGGATTGCAGGACAAAACTTACCAGGAAAGATTAAAGGACCTTATCATGTATAGCTTGGAATAAAGAATAGACAGAGGGGATATGATAGAAACGTTTTAATACATAAAGGGAATCAACAAGGTAAAAGAGGAGAGAATATTTAAAAGAAGAAAAACTGCTACAAGAGGACATAGTTTTAAATTAGAGGGGCAAAGGTTTAAAAGAGAGAGTAGTGGATGCATGGAATACCCTTCCTGCAGAAGTGGTAGCTGCAAATACAGTGAAGGAGTTTAAGCATGCATGGGATAGGCGTAAGGCCATCCTTCATATAAGATAGGGCCAAGGGCTATTCATAGTATTCAGTATATTGGGCAGACTAGATGGGCCAAATAGTTCTTATCTGCCAACACATTCTATGTTTCTATGTGGGTATTCTTTGTGGGTATTCTAATAGTGCTAGTATTTTTATATTTATAGATTAATTAATGTTGTCATACAGAATCACACCCACAAACATTTTATTCTTTTGCCCATTAGAAAGATACAGTAAATGATAAATTGTAGTGTTTACCGGTGACTGTAGTTGGGAGTTGTCCACCATTCTGGTCCTCAGTTGACTCATGTGACTGTAACTCTGACTCTCCAACAGACAAAGCATCTTATCTGTGAACCGGAAATCAGTTTCACTATTCATATCTATGAGAACCTCATTGTCTGTCTCATATAAATGAATAGAAAAACGGACTTCCTGTTTACACATCAGTTGCTGTGCCAGTTGGAGTCAGCTAGAGATGAGAAAAAATATTCTACAGAATTATTTTGTCCAATCAGCAGGACTGTGAGAATCATTTTGTCCAATCAGCAATTGCATAAGTCTGCTGATTGGACAAAATGATTCTGTAGAATCTTTTAGCTCATCAGACTCAGGACCCATTTAACTTTAAAGGGAGTCTGTAATCAGCATTTCACATTTTTAACCCTTCTCATAGCTTTCTAGCAGGCCTACAGTTAATAAAAACGTTACCTTTAGCATCAATCCTGGACTTATAAAACCGTCAAAAAACATTTGTGTAACATATGCAAATGAGGGCTCGCAAGTGCCCTGCTAGCTCAGCCTTTTCTTCACTCCCCCCCGCCCCTTCCGTCCCTTCGCCCGCCCGCCCATCCTTTCCCTATCTACTAACTTGTTGTTTCGCCAAGATCCCGCACCTGCGCACTCAGTCTGACGACCGGTGTTGCGCCGTTAGCCGGTGCATGCACATTAATTACTGTGATGCCGTACATGAATGGGCATCGCAGTGCGCATGCGCCGGCCGACGGACTGTTTTGCAATCTCGGCGAAACAACAAGTTAGTAGATAGGTGGTCAGAGGGAAAGGATGGGCGGGCGGAGGGAAGGAAGGGGCGGGGGGAAGCAAAGAAAAGGCTGAGCTAGCAGGGCACTTGCGAGCCCTCATTTGCATATGTTACAAAGATGTTTTTTGACGGTTTTATAAGTCCAGGATAGATGCTAAAGGTAACGTTTTTATTAACTGTAAGCATGCTAGAAAGCTATGGGAAGGTTTAAAAACGTGAAATGCTGATGACAGACTCCCTTTAATTACACAGGTTCACCTAAAACCTCAACCTTCAAAAACTGTTGGTCACAGGACATATCTGAGTACCAGAATGTAGATGATAACTCACCAATGTAATGACTGAAGAGAGAAGATTACCTTCACTACAATTCACATCATATAACTTTGTAATGGGCCAGAGAACACTACATTTTGTCAGAGTGATTTTTTAAATTTAGATGGTATCAATTGTATTGTATTTTTTTCCACAAATTAAAACTAGATGGTGAAACATATGCCCTTTCTTCTAATCTCTATAGTTTTTGAATGGACAGGATTTGAATTTGATTTAGTAAAAGATAGACAATTAAAAATAACCACCAAAATTCTTAAAACTATGTTAAACATAAAAACTTTTGGTGCAAGACATATTTGCATGTGTTAAGCCAAGCACTTTTCTGGCAAGCTATGCCACCTTTTCAACAGACCACAGCTCTTTTTTTCTAGACATTGTCTAGTGAGTGCAAGAACCTAGAGCAAGGCCTGTATCCCAGTTTTCTGAAGTAAATTGAGTGGCATTAAATTAGTAAATGTAATACCCTCCCCCTATCCAGTGTGTGGGCAAAGGTGATCTAAGAAAGTTATTTTCCTCTAGAAGCACTGCTCCTAAGGATGAGTAGAAACGCATACACTTATAGCCAATGATTTAAAGGGAATGTGTTATCAGAAAATGGTCTATTGTTTGAATCACATTTTTATGTTTAATATATCTTTAAATGTTTCATGTTATTTTTTTATTTTCCATATTAATATTAGAGATGTCGCGAACATAAAATTTTCCGTTCGCGAACGCCGATTGCGAATTTCTACAAATGTTCGCGAACATGCAAACCCGGCGGACCGCCATTGACTTCTATAGGCAGGCGAATTTTAAAACTCACAGGGACTCTTTCTGGCCACAATAGTGATGGAAAAGTTGTTTCAAGGGGACTAACACCTGGACTGTGGCATGCCGGAGGGGGATCCATGGCAAAACTTCCATGGAAAATTACATAGTTGACGCAGAGTTGGATTTTAATCCATAAAGGGCATAAATCACCTAACAATCCAATTTTTTTTTTAACAACGTGGTTTAAAACATCCAATGTGTGTATACGATTAGGTATGATGTTGTATAGATCAGGTAGTGTAAGGGTTACGCCCGCTTCACAGACATTGACAGACCAAACTCCCCTTTTAATGCACCGCAAACAACCGCAAACAGTCCATTTGCCCAACCGTAAACATCCCATTTGCACAAGGTTGGATGCCAAGCTAGCCATGTCCCTTTGATGTCATTGAAGGTTTCTTCCTCCACCCAGCCACGTACAACACCAAGGGTCCCCGAAAGGTGAACTGAACTGATTTTTCGAATGGGGAGATGGTTAAAAAAACGCTGGCTCCCTCCCCTTTGTTTGAATCCACGGTCACTGCGTCTGTGCCGTGCAATTTACTGAGTGGTATTTCCTGTAGTTCTCTCTTCTCATCAGTTTAATCCCTGTTACGTCCCCAATCTGGGGTCCATTTATTAAATAGATTTTTCGAACAGGGAGATGGTTAAAAAATTGCTGGCTCCCTCCCCTTTGTTTGAATCCACGCCACAGTCACTGTGTCTGTGCCATGCAATTTACTGTCACACCCGATATGAGTGCTATTTTCTGTAGTACTATTCTCATCAGTTTAATCCCTGTTACGTCCCATATCAGGGTGGGATTGCCTTTTGTGAAAAAAAAATTGGGCCGGGAACCTTCAACTGCCTTCACAGTGACAGACCAAACTCTGATACACCAAACTGAATTGATTTTAGGAACCGGGAGATGGAAAAAGCAGCTTGGTCGGTCCTCTTACTCCCAAGTTGGGGCACTGCGCGTGCACGGAGCAATGTGCTGTGACACCCTATATGAGTGGTGTCTTAACTAGTCCTATTCCTATCAGTTTAATCCCTGTTACGTCCCCTATCCGGGGACGTGTGTCGAATTGATTAACCATTGTCGAATTAACAAATTATTATGACATCCTGGAATAATTTAGTTCTGAGCTTTGTACTTGATTTGTTTTGGAATTGTCTGCATTATTTCTAATAAACTATTAAGAGACTTTATTATGATTTGTTTTTATTTTATTTATTAAAAACCCACCCATACAACACCCATACAACAAAAACATCCAGCCGTTCCGATCGCTTTTGGGCTGATCATAATGAGGCAACGGCCTTATCATCTTGGGTGTGGCAACATTGCCAACACACTCAGAGGTGATGATCGCTTTATTGTGATACGCAAGCCACAACAAGGTAATGATCACGAAAGGGGAATTGACACTTGTATGTGCCTTTTTTTTTTTTTTTTGGTTCTGTTTTTGCAGCAACAGTGCAGCACCAGAGGCCAGAAAAATTAGGCATGTACACATGCCTGAAAAACAATGTTATTGTTGCAGCCGCTGTTGTAGCAGCGGCCGGAAAAATTTATATTTTCAAGTCAGAAAGGTGACCCAAACATTGCGGCTTGAACCCTAGTTGGTGGCGGAGAATTCACGAAAGTCAACCGGTATGCAGACATTAAATACAGCAGCATGGGGACCATTTTGAGGCCAAGGCATGTCATCAGGCCTTTTGTTAGTTAAATGTATCCCCTACTGTCAGTCCCTTCGGGGTCCATGCCTCATTCATCTTAATGAAGGTGATGTAATCAACACTTTTTTGACCGAGGCGACTTCTTTTGTCAGTGACAATGCCTCCTGCTGCACTGAAGGTCCTTTCTGACAGGACACTTGAAGCGAGGCAGGCCAGAAGTTCTATCGCAAACTGGGATAGTTCAGGCCACAGGTCAAGCCTGCACACCCAGTAGTCAAGGGGTTCATCGCTCCTCAGAGTGTCGATATCTGCAGTTAAGGCGAGGTAGTCTGCCACCTGTCGGTCGAGTTGTTCTCTAAGGCTGGATCCCGAAGGGCAGTGGCGATGTGTAGGACTGAAAAAGCTCTGCATGTCCTCCATCAACAACACATCTGTAAAGCGTCCTGTCCTTGCCGCCGTGGTCGTGGTAGGAGGAGTATTACTTTGAACTCTTCCCCAGTTAGATTCCCGTTGTGCTGTGACATCCCCCTTATAAGCTGTGTAAAGCATATTTTTTAGTTTGGTTTTGAACTGCTGCATCCTTTCTGACTTCCGGTAATTTGGTAACATTTCCGCCACTTTCTGCTTATACCGGGGGTCTAGTAGCGTGGCCACCCAGTACAGGTCGTTCTCCTTCATCCTTTTTATACGAGGGTCCCTCAACAGACATGACAGCATGAAATACCCCATTTGCACAAGGTTGTATGCCGAGCTACTTATTTCCCATTCCTCCCCCTCACTGATGTCATTGACGGTCTGTTCTTCCCCCCAGCCACGTACAAGACCACGGGTCCCAGATAGGTGACAACAACGAGCACCCTCGTTCCCACAAATCAGTTTCTTTTGGCACAGGTTGCAAATGGCATCGCTGTTGTCAGAGGCAGAGACACACAAAAAAAATGCCACACTGCTGAGCTTTGCAATGACGGCATTCTGGTGGTGGCAACAGCATGCGTTGATTGGCGTGCTGCCTGGCTGACCCCGGGTGCCGATACATGCTGTCTGACTGTGCCACTAGCTCTTTGCAATGAACTCCCCCTGCTTCCAACTCCCCCTCTTCTTCTTCTCTTAGAGCAGGCACCCACATGGCATCCACGGACACATCGTCATCATCAACCACTTCACTTGTATCTGACACCTCAGCAAAGGAAGCAGCAGAGGGTACAACATCATCATCATCATCATCAAACTGTACGTCCATGTGTGTAATGCTGCCTGACTGAGACATATCCCTGTTATCTATATCCCCTGGCAATAATGGTTGCGCATCACTAATTTCATCCAATTGATGTGTAAATAACTCCTCTGAGGGATCAAGTGAAGCGGCTGTGGTGGCTGTGGTGGTAGTGGTGGTGGTGGTGGTGGCGGCGGGCGGGAGAGTGGTAACTTGAGAGCAGGTGACCAAAGCTGAGTTGGAGGAGGATGGTGCGTCAAGGTTCTTAGTGGAAGCTGTTGAAGATTGGGTGTCCTGTGTAAGCCAGTCAACTATTTTCTCAGAATCTTTTGGGTTCAGGGTACGTGGCCTCTGAACACTGGGCATTATTCCAGGGCCAGTGGAAATTGCAGCACCACGAACACGACGGCCCCTGCGGCGTGGCCTGCCTCTGCCTGTCATTTTTTATTAGATAAGTGTTACTATGCGTGCAAGGTACTGTGCCACCCTATATAAGTGGTGGGCAGTGGGCACAGTACAGTCTGTGTGGGCCTGACACACACGGGCTTGCAAATGTGATTATATCACAGAAAAATTTTCAATAGAATTTTTTTTATCTGCAAGGTATTTGAGTGAATGACACCCTGTAACGGTATGAGTGCAGGCCTAGTCACTATCCAGTGGGCACAATACAGTATGTGTTGGCCTGACACACACGGACTTGCAAATGTGATTAGATCACAGAGAAAAGTTAAATAGAATATTTTTTTTCTACAAGGTATTTGAGTGAATGACACCCTGTAACGGTATGAGTGCAGGCCTAGCCACTAGCCAGTGGGCACAATACAGTATGTGTTGGCCTGACACACACGGGCTTGCAAATGTGATTAGATTACAGAAATTTTTTAAATATAATTTTTTTTTATGCAAGGTATTTTCTGTCACACCCTGTATGAATGGTGTGCACTGTGCACACAGTGCTGTCTATGACTGCGCCTGCAGTCTCTCACACACGGGCAGCCAGGCAACTGCAATATATATATATATATGTACAAAACAAAAAAGCACACTAATATACCAGCCCTAAAAATGGCTTTTTGGGGTGCTGTCAGGACGCTGTCCTTACAGCAGATGAGTCTGTGGACACAGAACAATGCCCTAGCTAACGCTTTCCCTATTGAATTAGCAGCAGCTACACTCTCCCTCCTCTCACTGTGAATGCAGTTTCCGAATGAATCTAAAATGGATGCTGTCCAGGAGGGAGGGTCTGGGAGGGAGGGTCTGCTGCTGATTGGCTGGAATGTGTCTGCTGACTGTGAGGTACACGGTCAAGGTTTACTCAATGATGTATAGGGGGCAGACCGAACATCACATATGTTTGCCCGTAGCAGCGAACGCGAACAAGCTATGTTCGCAGGGAACTATTCGCTTGCGAATAGTTCGGGACATCACTAATTAATATCTATATTTAAACAAAAAACATAAATCCTGGAGTTTTCGCACTGGCCACTAAGCCTAATAATAGGCCTTACTTCTTGGTTTGAACAGATCACTTTTCTGCAGTTACCTGATTATCTGTCATTATAATTCTGCCTGTAATAATATCACATCTGTGTATAGATAAGACAGGATCCATCATTCACAATAGGTGATGGTCAAATCTTATGTATTCCTTCCTTGTACAATGACCTCTGCACAGGTCATGGAGCATGCCTAGACAACTCTCCCATGGAAATCAATAAGGTCTCCTCCTGTCTATTGTGTCTATTAGGGATGAGCGAATCGACTTTGGATGAAACATCTGAAGTCATTTTGCATAAAACTTTGTTTCAATACTGTACATAGCAAGAGCTCCATACAGTATTAGAATGTATTGTCTCTGATGAGTTGAAGTTATTACTTTGCATAATCATATTCATGAAACAGAATAAAAGTCTACAATCAGAAAATGAAAAAAATAAATAAAAGGATATGTGTTGCTATCTGGTTTTAACTGTCAGATAAAAAAAAAAATCCTTTAAAAAAAATTCCATGCCCAAATCAAAACACAACCAGCCTTAAAATGACAAAGATTTGTTGCTTATTGCTTATCTACAGTATTTATTTTTTTAAACATTATCCTACCTTAAGATTCCTCTTTTGTATTAGGCTACTGCTCCTCATTAAAGAAAGATTTTTGATTCATGAAGAGGATAATTAAATTTTGGCTGAACATAATGAATTGCCTTCAAAAAAGGAAAGGAAAGTATTTAGAAGTCACTAATTATATTGATGAAGTAAAATTGACATTGACTGAATGTAAATGAATTGTCTAGGCTTTAATTATGCTGTTAATGTTCATATTTTTGTACTCCAGGCCAATAAATATTTTCAATTTTACTGTTTCACAAAAATAGGAAATGCAAAAAGACTACCCAATAGGTACAGCTTAAAAAAAAATAAAAAATAAAATGACTGGCACTTGCTTAATAGTTTGGAGAACCTGAAAACAGCATTTACTCTCGACAAAAAAAAAAAAGGGAAGCAGCTATTGGATTCAGCCGTCTAGCCTCTTTACTTTAAGGTAAATATCTTTTTGGGTCAGGACTTCACTGAAGAAAAAAAAAAACTCAGTCAATGGGTTTTCGTAGATACATAGGACCTAATTTATTATTAATATACACCTGTTTTCTGGAGTGAAAAAGTGAAAAAAGTTACAAGCTGTGTATTTGCGACTTCTTCAATGTCACTTTTTGTGCAAGTGATTTTTCTCCACCGCCTTCTCCATTTTCCTGAAAAAGAAACAGGGTGAGAAGGGGATGGGGCCAGCAGCCCCGTCACAATTATCATCTGAAATGTACTCCAACCAGAGCCTGGTGTAGACATCAGTATAAGATTTATGAAGAGGCATACACTAAGGAGGAGCGAGCCACTTTAGACCAAAAATGTTGGTAATTTGTTTAGGATGAATCCATTAAAACGGTACATAGCGCCATTTTGTGGCACATGGTGGGAGCAAAGCACTTAGGAGGAAAAAGAGCTGAGACACTGAGAGGAAGGGCTTGCCATAATTGACTCCAAGGCTGACAGACTGCCTGGAGGAGGCAATGAATGCTGCAGCAGACAGGAAGGTGCCCTGGCAGAACAAGCAGAACATCATTCTGTGCTGGCCTGTGAATGAGGGTCTTACATAGAAATGAGCGAACCCGGATTTGTACTGAACATTATGAAGTCCGGGTACCCAAACTCCCGAACACAGACTTTTGCGGTTTAGGTTCGGTGTTCGGGTAAATAATACAGCTTGTTGAAAGGCTACAAAGCAGCCAATCAACAAGCTTTTAAGCGGTTGACACTTTGAAGCCATCACAGTCATGCCTAGTATTGGCATGGCTGTGATGTGCCGGTGCAACACGTGACGCTGCATGCATAAAATCCGGATCACATGTTGTGCCACCATTCTGCTCTAACTAGTGAAGGGACAGCAGAGAAAAGAAGAGACAGGAGGCAGCGCTTCCTGTGTGTTGCTGCTTAATATGAGATTGTAATAAAAAAAAATGAGTTGCGCTTACTATCTAGCCTTGTGAGAAGTCACAACGGCTTTTATTCACTTTGCTGGTATTTCCCCTTCCAGCATGTGGGTTGTCGGGATGAGAGAAATCGTAGAGAAGCAGAAAATCTGAACCTCTATGTCGGTGCTGTCGCAGGAACGTGGTACCAGGTAGGTATAGGAGAACAGTATTTCTTTATTAATACAGATCTATGCGTTTCAAGGGCGGAGTGAAATGCGTAGACCTGTATTAATAAAGAAATACTATTCACCTATACCTACCTGGTACCACGTTCCTGCGACAGCACCAACATAGAGGTTCAGATTTTCTCCTTCTGCTTCTCTACTAGTGTAGAGACAGGACACTGCTCCAGTGAGGGACAGTATTAGGTTTTTAATGTGGCTGTTAAGTCTATGGGTGTCCTCTAGGCATTTTTAGTGGGTGCAATACAGCTCCTTTGCATCCACAACACAGAAAAACAATACTTAATCTGGCTATTAATTCTGTTCGAGACCTATAGCCATTTTTGGGGGTGCAAAACACCCCTTTGCATCCGTCACATGGAAATAGAATAGTTATTCAGTCTGTAAATTCTGTCCGGGACATAAAGCCATTTATTAGGGAAGCAAAATACCTGACTTGTATCAGTCACACAGAAATAGAATAATCAGTCTGCTAATTCTGTCTAGGACAAACCCATTTATTGGGTTGCAAAACACCTCATTTGCATCTGTCACACTGTTATAGAATATTTAATCAGACTGTTAATTTTGTGGGTGACATAAACCCATTTTTGGGGCTGCAAACACCTCCTTTGCATCTGTCACACAGACAGAATAGTTAATGAGTCTGTTCAGTTTATGGATGCCCTCAAAGAATGAGGAGAGAATCAAATAAGGGACGTGGTTGTCGTGCTGCTAGTGTTGGTGGTGGTGGAGCTCCTGCTGCAGTGAGAGGACATTGTCAATCTGAGCCAGCTATGCACCCAAATAAAACACCTTCCTCTGGGGTACGCAGGTGACAGGATGTTGTGCATCATTTTGTAGGCCCGACTACCGCTGTACGAATGTTCTGGCCAGAACTAGTCGAGACAGTATTAGATTGGATGGCTGAAAGTACCTCCAGTTCCTGCACATTTTCTTCCAACCCTGCTGAAAGCGCAGAGTTGGCACAGGTGGCCCATGGGCATCTGTCTTTCACTCGACCCCCTTGCATATTATCCAAGTAGTCTTAGCCCCAAGTCATGAAGCAGTCATTTATGCTTTTTGATGACTCTGCTGGAGGGGTTACATGGGCCATCCACCTAACCCTGTCCAGGAAGTGGAAGAGATGCCCAACCACTTATGTTTGAGGATGAGGACATTGGAGGACAACCGCAGCACTTCTTTGATGAGGAAAAACAGGTGCCAACTACAGCCGGCTTTCTGCAGTGTGCAGACCATTAAGGAGAGCAGGGGTGAGGAGTGGGTGGAAGATTATGTGAAGAATGATGAGCTCCTAAACCCCACATGGAATCAAGATCATCCGAGTGAAGTGTGCAGTTCAGAGGAAGGGGTGGTGGTCATGCAGCTCCAGATGCAGAGCAGGGTGCAAAACCACAGCGGCTGGCTCCTAGTCAGTATATCTGCTACTGCCCACTGTGCTGAGGGACAGAGCACACCAAAGCCAGCTCAAAGTAGTTCCCTGGGATGGCAGTTCTTTAGTCAATGTGCTGACAACAAGACAAAAATGGTTTGCATGCTGTGCAGTCAGAGCCTGAAGCGAGGCATAAATGTTGTAAACCTAAACACCTGCTGCATGACCAGGCGTCTAAATGCAAAGCATGAGCTGCAGTGGAGTAGACACCTGAAAAAAAACACGAGATATAGGGCTCCTCCTGCTCCCTCTTTTGCTGTGGTTTCGGCCTCTTCCTCTCCCTCTGGAGCAACAGGGCCACCTGGCACCCCGCAAAGAGAGGATGTGACAGCAAGACCACCACCACCAGCAGTGTCACCAAGCATCGCCACACTGTCCCATGGAAGAGTTCAGCTGTCCATCCCCAAAACGTTAGAGAGAAAGAGGAAGTACCCCTCTACCCTCCCGCGAGCCCTGCATGCTAGCATTTAAAAATCCCTGGCCTTTGAAATGATGCCATTCTGTCTGGTGGAGACAGACTGTTTTGTAAAAACTAATGACGGTGATTGTCCCACAGTACGTCGTTCCCAGCCACCACTACTTTTCCAGGCGGGCCTTCCCTGCCTGCATGAACAATTAGTGGACAAAATCAGGTAAATTGATAATAGTATGTCATTTTCACCAGTATTCCAAGGGTTAAAATGACATCATTGGTATCTGCATACGAATACACCCATCTTGTCTGATTGGAGATCCCTAATCTAGAAGGGGAGTAGAGTTGAGCGAACACCTGGATGTTCGGGTTCGAGAAGTTCGGCCGAACATCCCGGAAATGTTCGGGTTCGGGATCCGAACCCGATCCGAACTTCGTCCCGAACCCGAACCCCATTGAAGTCAATGGGGACCCGAACTTTTCGGCACTAAAAAGGCTGTAAAACAGCCCAGGAAAGAGCTAGAGGGCTGCAAAAGGCAGCAACATGTAGGTAAATCCCCTGCAAACAAATGTGGATAGGGAAATGAATTAAAATAAAAATTAAATAAATAAAAATTAACCAAAATCAATTGGAGAGAGGTTCCATAGCAGAGAATCTGGCTTCCCGTCACCCACCACTGGAACAGTCCATTCTCAGATATTTAGGCCCCGGCACCCAGGCAGAGGAGAGAGGTCCCGTAACAGAGAATCTGTCTTCATGTCAGCAGAGAATTAGTCTGCATGTCATAGCAGAGAATGAGGCTTCACGTCAGCCACCACTGCAACAGTCCATTGGCATATATTTAGGCCCAGCACACACACAGGCAGAGGAGAGAGGTCCCGTAACAGAGAATCTGGCTTCATGTCAGCAGAGAATCAGTCTGCATGTCATAGCAGAGAATCAGGCTTCACGTCAGCCACCACTGCAACAGTCCATTGTCATAAATTTAGGCCCAGCACCCAGGCAGAGGAGAGAGGTCCCGTAACAGACAATCTGGCTTCATGTCAGCAGAGAATCAGTCTTCATATCATAGCAGAGAATCAGGCTTCACGTCACCCACCACTGTAAGAGTCAATTTTCATAAATTTAGGCCCAGAACCCAGGCAGAGGAGAAAGGTCCCGTAACAGACAATCTGGCTTCATGTCAGCAGAGAATCAGTCTTCATATCATAGCAGAGAATCAGGCTTCACGTCACCCACCACTGTAAGAGTCAATTTTCATAAATTTAGGCCCAGAACCCAGGCAGAGGAGAAAGGTCCCGTAACAGACAATCTGGCTTCATGTCAGCAGAGAATCAGTCTTCATATCATAGCAGAGAATCAGGCTTCACGTCACCCACCACTGTAAGAGTCAATTTTCATAAATTTAGGCCCAGAACCCAGGCAGAGGAGAAAGGTCCCGTAACAGACAATCTGGCTTCATGTCAGCAGAGAATCAGTCTTCATATCATAGCAGAGAATCAGGCTTCACGTCACCCACCACTGTAAGAGTCAATTTTCATAAATTTAGGCCCAGAACCCAGGCAGAGGAGAAAGGTCCCGTAACAGACAATCTGGCTTCATGTCAGCAGAGAATCAGTCTTCATATCATAGCAGAGAATCAGGCTTCACGTCACCCACCACTGTAAGAGTCAATTTTCATAAATTTAGGCCCAGAACCCAGGCAGAGGAGAAAGGTCCCGTAACAGACAATCTGGCTTCATGTCAGCAGAGAATCAGTCTTCATATCATAGCAGAGAATCAGGCTTCACGTCACCCACCACTGTAAGAGTCAATTTTCATAAATTTAGGCCCAGAACCCAGGCAGAGGAGAAAGGTCCCGTAACAGACAATCTGGCTTCATGTCAGCAGAGAATCAGTCTTCATATCATAGCAGAGAATCAGGCTTCACGTCACCCACCACTGTAAGAGTCAATTTTCATAAATTTAGGCCCAGAACCCAGGCAGAGGAGAAAGGTCCCGTAACAGACAATCTGGCTTCATGTCAGCAGAGAATCAGTCTTCATATCATAGCAGAGAATCAGGCTTCACGTCACCCACCACTGTAAGAGTCAATTTTCATAAATTTAGGCCCAGAACCCAGGCAGAGGAGAAAGGTCCCGTAACAGACAATCTGGCTTCATGTCAGCAGAGAATCAGTCTTCATATCATAGCAGAGAATCAGGCTTCACGTCACCCACCACTGTAAGAGTCAATTTTCATAAATTTAGGCCCAGAACCCAGGTAGAGGAGAAAGGTCCCGTAACAGACAATCTGGCTTCATGACAGCAGAGAATCAGTCTGCATGTCATAGCAGAGAATCAGGCTTCACGTCAGCCACCACTGCAACAGTCCATTGTCATAAATTTAGGCCCAGCACCCAGGCAGAGGAGAGAGGTCCCGTAACAGAGGATCTGGCTTCATGTCAGCAGAGAATCAGTCTGCATGTCATAGCAGAGAATGAGGCTTCACGTCAGCCACCACTGCAACAGTCCATTGGCATATATTTAGGCCCAGCACACACACAGGCAGAGGAGAGAGGTCCCGTAACAGAGAATCTGGCTTCATGTCAGCAGAGAATTAGTCTGCATGTCATAGCAGAGAATGAGGCTTCACGTCACCCACCACTGCAACAGTCCATTGGCATATATTCAGGCCCAGCACCCAGGCAGAGGAGAGAGGTCCCGTAACAGAGGATCTGGCTTCATGTCAGCAGAGAATCAGTCTGCATGTCATAGCAGAGAATGAGGCTTCACGTCAGCCACCACTGCAACAGTCCATTGTCATAAATTTAGGCCCAGCACCCAGGCAGAGGAGAGAGGTCCCGTAAAAGAGGATCTGGCTTCATGTCAGCAGAGAATCAGTCTGCATGTCATAGCAGAGAATCAGGCTTCACGTCAGCCACCACTGCAACAGTCCATTGTCATAAATTTAGGCCCAGCACCCAGGCAGAGGAGAGAGGTCCCGTAACAGAGGATCTGGCTTCATGTCAGCAGAGAATCAGTCTGCATGTCATAGCAGAGAATCAGGCTTCACGTCAGCCACCACTGCAACAGTCCATTGTCATAAATTTAGGCCCAGCACCCAGGCAGAGGAGAGAGGTCCCGTAACAGAGGATCTGGCTTCATGTCAGCAGAGAATCAGTCTGCATGTCATAGCAGAGAATCAGGCTTCACGTCAGCCACCACTGCAACAGTCCATTGTCATAAATTTAGGCCCAGCACCCAGGCAGAGGAGAGAGGTCCCGTAACAGACAATCTGGCTTCATGTCAGCAGAGAATTAGTCTGCATGTCATAGCAGAGAATCAGGCTTCATGTCAGCCACCACTGCAACAGTCCATTGGCATATATTTAGGCCTAGCACACAGGCAGAGGAGAGGTTCATTCAACTTTGGGTAGCATCGCAATATAATGGTAAAATGAAAATAAAAATAGGATTGAATGAGGAAGTGCCCTGGAGTCCAATAATATATGGTTATGGGGAGGTAGTTAATGTCTAATCTGGACAAGGGACGGACAGGTCCTGTGGGATCCATGCCTGGTTCATTTTTATGAACGTCAGCTTGTCCACATTGGCTGTAGACAGGCGGCTGCGTTTGTCTGTAATGACGCCCCCTGCCGTGCTGAATACACGTTCAGACAAAACGCTGGCTGCCGGGCAGGCCAGCACCTCCAAGGCATAAAAGGCTAGCTCTGGCCACGTGGACAATTTAGAGACCCAGAAGTTGAATGGGGCCGAACCATCAGTCAGTACGTGGAGGGGTGTGCACACGTACTGTTCCACCATGTTAGTGAAATGTTGCCTCCTGCTAACACGTTGCGTATCAGGTGGTGGTGCAGTTAGCTGTGGCGTGTTGACAAAAGTTTTCCACATCTCTGCCATGCTAACCCTGCCCTCAGAGGAGCTGGCCGTGACACAGCTGCCTTGGCGACCTCTTGCTCCTCCTCTGCCTTGGCCTTGGGCTTCCACTTGTTCCCCTGTGACATTTGGGAATGCTCTCAGTAGCGCGTCTACCAACGTGCGCTTGTACTCGCGCATCTTCCTATCACGCTCCAGTGCAGGAAGTAAGGTGGGCACATTGTCTTTGTAGCGTGGATCCAGCAGGGTGGCAACCCAGTAGTCCGCACAGGTTAAAATGTGGGCAACTCTGCTGTCGTTGCGCAGGCACTGCAGCATGTAGTCGCTCATGTGTGCCAGGCTGCCCAGGGGTAAGGACAAGCTGTCCTCTGTGGGAGGCGTATCGTCATCGTCCTGCCTTTCCCCCCAGCCACGCACCAGTGATGGACCCGAGCTGCGTTGGGTGCCACCCCGCTGTGACCATGCTTCATCCTCATCCTCCTCCACCTCCTCCTCATCCTCGTCCTCCTCGTCCTCCAGTAGTGGGCCCTGGCTGGCCACATTTGTACCTGGCCTCTGCTGTTGCAAAAAACCTCCCTCTGAGTCACTTCGAAGAGACTGGCCTGAAAGTGCTAAAAATGACCCCTCTTCCTCATCCTCCTCCTCCTCCTCCTGGGCCACCTCCTGTTCCATCATCGCCCTAAGTGTTTTCTCAAGGAGACATAGAAGTGGTATTGTAACGCTGATAACGGTGTCATCGCCACTGGCCATGTTGGTGGAGTACTCGAAACAGCGCAACAGGGCACACAGGTCTCGCATGGAGGCCCAGTCATTGGTGGTGAAGTGGTGCTGTTCTGTAGTGCGACTGACCCGTGCGTGCTGCAGCTGAAACTCCACTATGGCCTGCTGCTGCTCGCACAGTCTGTCCAGCATGTGCAAGGTGGAGTTCCACCTGGTGGGCACGTCGCATATGAGGCGGTGAGCGGGAAGGCCGAAGTTACGCTGTAGCGCAGACAGGCGAGCAGCGGCAGGATGTGAACGCCGGAAGCGCGAACAGACGGCCCGCACTTTATGCAGCAGCTCTGACATGTCGGGGTAGTTGTGAATGAACTTCTGCACCACCAAATTCAGCACATGCGCCAAGCAAGGGATGTGCGTCAAATTGGCTAGTCCCAGAGCTGCAACGAGATTTCGCCCATTATCACACACCACCAGGCCGGGCTTGAGGCTCACCGGCAGCAACCACTCGTCGGTCTGTTGTTCAATACCCCGCCACAACTCCTGTGCGGTGTGGGGCCTGTCCCCCAAACATATGAGTTTCAGAATGGCCTGCTGACGTTTACCCCGGGCTGTGCTGAAGTTGGTGGTGAAGGTGTGTGGCTGACTGGATGAGCAGGTGGAAGAAGAGGAGGAGGAAGCCGAGAAGGAGGAGGTGGCAACAGGAGGCAAAGAATGTTGCCCTGCGATCCTTGGCGGCGGCAGGACGTGCGCCAAACAGCTCTCCGCCTGGGGCCCAGCTGCCACTACATTTACCCAGTGTGCAGTTAGGGAGATATAGCGTCCCTGGCCGTGCTTACTGGTCCACGTATCTGTGGTTAGTTGGACCTTGCTACAGATGGCGTTGCGCAGTGCACACTTGATTTTATCGGATACTTGGTTGTGCAGGGAAGGCACGGCTCTCTTGGAGAAGTAGTGCCGGCTGGGAACAACATACTGTGGGACAGCAAGCGACATGAGCTGTTTGAAGCTGTCTGTGTCCACCAGCCTAAATGACAGCATTTCATAGGCCAGTAGTTTAGAAATGCTGGCATTCAGGGCCAGGGATCGAGGGTGGCTAGGTGGGAATTTACGCTTTCTATCAAATGTTTGTGAGATGGAGAGCTGAACGCTGGCGTGTGACATGGTTGAGACGCTTGGTGACGGAGGTGGTGGTGGTGGTGTTGGTGGTACATCCCCTGTTTGCTGGGCGGCAGGTGCCAACGTTCCTCCAGAGGCGGAGGAAGAGGCCGAGGCGGCAGCAGCAGAATAGGCCGAGGCGGCAGCAGCAGAAGAGGTAGCAGGGGGAGCCTGAGTGACTTCCTTGGTTTTAAGGTGTTTACTCCACTGCAGTTCATGCTTTGCATGCAGGTGCCTGGTCATGCAGGTTGTGCTCAGGTTCAGAACGTTAATGCCTCGCTTCAGGCTCTGATGGCACAGCGTGCAAACCACTCGGGTCTTGTCGTCAGCACATTGTTTGAAGAAGTGCCATGCCAGGGAACTCCTTGAAGCTGCCTTTGGGGTGCTCGGTCCCAGATGGCGGCGGTCAGTAGCAGGCGGAGTCTCTTGGCGGCGGGTGTTCTGCTTTTGCCCACTGCTCCCTCTTTTGCTACGCTGTTGGCTCGGTCTCACCACTGCCTCTTCCTCCGAACTGTGAAAGTCAGTGGCACGACCTTCATTCCATGTGGGGTCTAGGACCTCATCGTCCCCTGCATCGTCTTCCACCCAGTCTTGATCCCTGACCTCCTGTTCAGTCTGCACACTGCAGAAAGACGCAGCAGTTGGCACCTGTGTTTCGTCATCATCAGAGACATGCTGAGGTGGTATTCCCATGTCCTCATCATCAGGAAACATAAGTGGTTGTGCGTCAGTGCATTCTATGTCTTTCACCGCTGGGGAAGGGCTAGGTGGATGCCCTTGGGAAACCCTGCCAGCGGAGTCTTCAAACAGCATAAGAGACTGCTGCATAACTTGAGGCTGAGACAGTTTCCCTGGTATGCATGGGGGTGATGTGACAGACTGATGGGGTTGGTTTTCAGGCGCCATCTGTGCGCTTTCTGCAGAAGACTGGGTGGGAGATAATGTGAACGTGCTGGATCCACTGTCGGCCACCCAATTGACTAATGCCTGTACCTGCTCAGGCCTTACCATCCTTAGAACGGCATTGGGCCCCACCATATATCGCTGTAAATTCTGGCGGCTACTGGGACCTGAGGTAGTTGGTACACTAGGACGTGTGGATGTGGCAGAACGGCCACGTCCTCTCCCAGCACCAGAGGGTCCACTAACACCACCACGACCATGTCCACGTCCGCGTCCCTTACTAGATGTTTTTCTCATTGTTATGGTTCACCACAACAACAAATATATTATTTGGCCCAATGTATTGTATTCAAATTCAGCGGGATATAAATTTGAGGCCTAGTATTTAGGCGCTGGGTGACCGGTATGGATTTAGTGACAGAATTAGACTTGGAAATGCACAGAAGCGTGTGTGTGAAGTTATTCTGAATGACCCAATGTGCACCTTGAATATTATATACCCTTTTTGGGATAGATTTCAAATAGCTCTGATATAGCAGGAACCACTAAATTATGAAATTGCTAAATTGGGAATTGTACTTCAACCCAGAACAAAAAATGTGCTTTGACGGGCACTAAATAACTTTCCCAGCTACAACAGGACAGCGGTAACGAGAGATTTAGAGGGATTTAAATTTGAGGCCTAGTATTTAGGCGCTGGGTCACCGGTATGGATTTAGTGACAGAATTAGACTTGGAAATGCACAGAAGCGTGTGTGTGAAGTTATTCTGAATGACCCTATGTGCACCTTCAATATTATATACCCTTTTAGGGATAGATTTCAAATAGCTCTGATATAGCAGAAACCACTAAATTATGAAATTGCTAAATTGGGAATTGTACTTCAACCCAGAACAAAAAATGTGCTTTGACGGACACTAAATATCTTGCCCAGCAACAACAGTACAGCGGTGGGTAACGAGAGATTTAGAGGGATTTAAATTTGAGGCCTAGTATTTAGGCGCTGGGTCACCGGTATGGATTTAGTGACAGAATTAGACTTGGAAATGCACAGAAGCGTGTGTGTGAAGTTATTCTGAATGACCCTATGTGCACCTTCAATATTATATACCCTTTTAGGGATAGATTTCAAATAGCTCTGATATAGCAGAAACCACTAAATTATGAAATTGCTAAATTGGGAATTGTACTTCAACCCAGAACAAAAAATGTGCTTTGACGGACACTAAATATCTTGCCCAGCAACAACAGTACAGCAGTGGGTAACGAGAGATTTAGAGGGATTTAAATTTGAGGCCTAGTATTTAGGCGCTGGGTCACCGGTATGGATTTAGTGACAGAATTAGACTTGGAAATGCACAGAAGCGTGTGTGTGAAGTTATTCTGAATGACCCAATGTGCACCTTCAATATTATATACCCTTTTAGGGATAGATTTCAAATAGCTCTGATATAGCAGAAACCACTAAATTATGAAATTGCTAAATTGGGAATTGTACTTCAACCCAGAACAAAAAATGTGCTTTGACGGACACTAAATATCTTGCCCAGCAACAACAGTACAGCGGTAACGAGAGATTTAGAGGGATTTAAATTTGAGGCCTAGTATTTAGGCGCTGGGTGACAGGTATGGGTTTAGTGACAGAATTAGACTTGGAAATGCACAGAAGCGTGTGTGTGAAGTTATTCTGAATGACCCAATGTGCACCTTCAATATTATATACCCTTTTAGGGATAGATTTCAAATAGCTCTGATATAGCAGAAACCACTAAATTATGAAATTGCTAAATTGGGAATTGTACTTCAACCCAGAACAAAAAATGTGCTTTGACGGACACTAAATATCTTGCCCAGCAACAACAGTACAGCGGTAACGAGAGATTTAGAGGGATTTAAATTTGAGGCCTAGTATTTAGGCGCTGGGTGACAGGTATGGGTTTAGTGACAGAATTAGACTTGGAAATACACAGTAGCGGGTGTGTGTGAAGTTATTCTGAATGACCCAATGTGCACCTTCAATATTATATACCCTTTTTGGGATAGATTTCAAATAGCTCTGATATAGCAGGAACCACTAAATTATGAAATTGCTAAATTGGGAATTGTACTTCAACCCAGAACAAAAAATGTGCTTTGACGGACACTAAATATCTTGCCCAGCAACAACAGTACAGCGGTAACGAGAGATTTAGCGGGATATAAATTTGAGGCCTAGTATTTAGGCGCTGGGTCACCGGTATGGATTTAGTGACAGAATTAGACTTGGAAATGCACAGAAGCGTGTGTGTGAAGTTATTCTGAATGACCCTATGTGCACCTTCAATATTATATACCCTTTTAGGGATAGATTTCAAATAGCTCTGATATAGCAGAAACCACTAAATTATGAAATTGCTAAATTGGGAATTGTACTTCAACCCAGAACAAAAAATGTGCTTTGACGGACACTAAATATCTTGCCCAGCAACAACAGTACAGCGGTGGGTAACGAGAGATTTAGAGGGATTTAAATTTGAGGCCTAGTATTTAGGCGCTGGGTCACCGGTATGGATTTAGTGACAGAATTAGACTTGGAAATGCACAGAAGCGTGTGTGTGAAGTTATTCTGAATGACCCTATGTGCACCTTCAATATTATATACCCTTTTAGGGATAGATTTCAAATAGCTCTGATATAGCAGAAACCACTAAATTATGAAATTGCTAAATTGGGAATTGTACTTCAACCCAGAACAAAAAATGTGCTTTGACGGACACTAAATATCTTGCCCAGCAACAACAGTACAGCGGTGGGTAACGAGAGATTTAGAGGGATTTAAATTTGAGGCCTAGTATTTAGGCGCTGGGTCACCGGTATGGATTTAGTGACAGAATTAGACTTGGAAATGCACAGAAGCGTGTGTGTGAAGTTATTCTGAATGACCCAATGTGCACCTTCAATATTATATACCCTTTTAGGGATAGATTTCAAATAGCTCTGATATAGCAGAAACCACTAAATTATGAAATTGCTAAATTGGGAATTGTACTTCAACCCAGAACAAAAAATGTGCTTTGACGGACACTAAATATCTTGCCCAGCAACAACAGTACAGCGGTAACGAGAGATTTAGAGGGATTTAAATTTGAGGCCTAGTATTTAGGCGCTGGGTGACAGGTATGGGTTTAGTGACAGAATTAGACTTGGAAATACACAGTAGCGGGTGTGTGTGAAGTTATTCTGAATGACCCAATGTGCACCTTCAATATTATATACCCTTTTAGGGATAGATTCCAAATAGCTCTGATATAGCAGGAACCACTAAATTATGAAATTGCTAAATTGGGAATTGTACTTCAACCCAGAACAAAAAATGTGCTTTGACGGACACTAAATATCTTGCCCAGCAACAACAGTACAGCGGTAACGAGAGATTTAGAGGGATTTAAATTTGAGGCCTAGTATTTAGGCGCTGGGTGACAGGTATGGGTTTAGTGACAGAATTAGACTTGGAAATACACAGTAGCGGGTGTGTGTGAAGTTATTCTGAATGACCCAATGTGCACCTTCAATATTATATACCCTTTTTGGGATAGATTTCAAATAGCTCTGATATAGCAGGAACCACTAAATTATGAAATTGCTAAATTGGGAATTGTATTTCAACCCAGAACAAGAAATGTGCTTGAACGGACACTAAATAACTCGCCCAGCTACAGCACTAGGGACAGATTTAGCTGGATATAAATTTGAGGCCTAGTATTTAGGCGCTGGGTGACCGGTATGGATTTAGTGACAGAATTAGACTGGGATATGGCCAAAAAATAAACAGACTATTGCTGGTTAAATGCACTTGGTGTGACAGCTTCACCCTGATGTAGGCTTTAGCCAAAAAACAACCACACCATTGAGGGTTAAATGCACTTGGTGACAGGCGCAGCTTGCCCCTGATTTTGTATATGGCCAAAAAATGAACAGACTATTGCTGGTTAAATGCACTTGGTGTCACAGCTTCACCCTGATGTAGGCTTTAGCCAAAAAACAACCACACCATTGAGGGTTAAATGCACTTGGTGACAGGCGCAGCTTGCCCCTGATTTTGTATATGGCCAAAAAATGAACAGACTATTGCTGGTTAAATGCACTTGGTGTGACAGCTTCACCCTGATGTAGGCTTTAGCCAAAAAACAACCACACCATTGAGGGTTAAATGCACTTGGTCGCAGCTTGTGCTGGCGCACCACAAGACACAAAATGGCCGCCGATCACCCCAGAAAAATGAGACTGACAAACGGTCTGTGCAGCCTAAAAACAGTGAGCAATTGAGGATCAGCAGCTCAATGATCCACAGCTGCAGATCGATCAGTTAATCAAGTCCTTTGGAGGAGTTAATCTGCCTAATCTCGCCCTACTGTCGCAGCCGCAACCTCTCCCTACGCTAATCAGAGCAGAGTGACGGGCGGCGCTATGTGACTCCAGCTTAAATAGAGGCTGGGTCACATGGTGCTCTGGCCAATCACAGCCATGCCAATAGTAGGCATGGCTGTGATGGCCTCTTGGGGCAAGTAGTATGACGCTTGTTGATTGGCTGCTTTGCAGCCTTTCAAAAAGCGCCAAGAAAGCGTCACAAAAGCGCCAAGAAAGCGACGAACACCGAACCCGAACCCGGACTTTTACGAAAATGTCCGGGTTCGGGTCCGTGTCACGGACACCCCAAAATTCGGTACGAACCCGAACTATACAGTTCGAGTTCGCTCATCCCTAAAGGGGAGGAGTTCTTAGATAACAGGGGGTATAAACTATGCATGAAAAAGGTTAGAGCAAGCTATCTATCTATCCATACTCTTCAAATGAAACAACTGCAACTAACAATTTACTTCAACAACGAAAAGAAACTTGGATTAATTTTTGTCTATTGGAAGAGTTTTAAGAACTAATCACACCCGAAACCTGTCCATCCTTGACTTGGTAACGTATGTTATATTTTTGCTTGTGATATTATTAAGATATTCCTCTCAGTGTATAGTCAAGAGTTCCCATATTGTGGGAACGTATAGTGTTAATCACCTCCCTAATGCTAGTTGTCCTCTTAGCAAAGATGCATATTGCTAATGGGAGATTAGACATTGTCTTAGTAGAGGAAAACTCTGGGAGATTATATTTCCATAGTCTGGTTGCTGAGTGGGACATAATATCATTTATATTTTTGATTGTTATAGGCTGAGACAGAGTTAAGGGACAACATTTATTGTTCTTGTATTAATCTGTATTTTGTCATGTTATAACCTGTTGGTAAACAGAAAATCCTGAGCTTCTCTTGATGTATTAATTATTGGTCTGTTTGATAAAGATATAGCATTTATTTCTTATCATATATTACTTTTAATAATTCTGTGCTGATGAGAAAGTGATAGTGGATTACACCACCATCTAGTGGTGGTTTGTTGGTACTGCGTCAATTTGTCTATCCATTGATCTTATGTCAGTTTTATATTGGATTTGTACCCATTTATAAATAAATTATTACATATATTTTGCATAATTGGTTGCCCCTTTGTTTTCATTAATTGCATAAATTAAATTTAGAGTCTCAAGATAAAAGAAAGGCGTTTTATGTCCGCCTAGTGGATTTCCTGACTGATTTCCATATTTTATTATTTTATTACAATTTTTATTTTATTTTATATAAAATATTTATATTTTATATAAAGATATACTTTGACAACCAGTAAGCACGGGCAGGGAGAGATGCTGGAGAGACTGTGCAAGAAGCAGCAGGAGATAGTAGAGTTTCAGATGCAGCACACATGAGTAAGTTTCTCTGTGGAACAGCATCACTTCACCACCGAGTGGGTCTCCATGCAGGACGTTTGTGCCATGTTGCGCTGGTTCAAGTACTCACCAACACGGCCGGTGCTGATGACACCATCATCAGTGTTATTATTCCACTTGTATGTCTCCTTGAAAAAACACTTCAGGCGATGATGGATGAGGATGTGGCACAGGAGGAAGAGGAGGAGAAACAGGGATCATCATTTTTATTTTCTATGCAGTGTTTCAGTCTCTCAGGTCTACTCACAGATATGCCACCTTCATAGTAGATGTGCCAAGATATGTGTCCCCTCACAGTAGATGTGCCAAGATATGTGTCCCCTCACAGTAGATGTGCCAAGATATGTGTCCCCTCACAGTAGATGTGCCAAGATATGTGCCCCCTTTACAGTAGATATCCCAAAATATGTGCCCCCTTATAGTAGATATGCCAAGATATATGCCCCCTCACAGTAGATATCCCAAAATATGTTCCCCCTCACAGTTGATATGCAAAGATGTGTGACCCCTTCACAGTAGATATGCCAACATATGTGCCCTCTTACAGTGGATATGCCAACATATGTGTCCAGTGCCCCCTTCACAGTAGTTATGCCCAGATGTGCCCCTTCACAGGAAGTGAAAAAAAAACAAATACTCACCACAATCACCTGGCTCCTCCCATGATCTGCGCTCCCCATCAGCAGCAGGATACTGTGACACATCATGCTGCTGTGTAGGAGGAGCAGAGACTGATTCTCAGCCTTCTCCGCTCCTCCTCCTACACACATCAGCAGAACAATGTGTGAGGACATTGTGCTGCTGCTGCTGTGGAGCGCTGGTGGCTCAATGGTGGAGCGGGGAGCAAATAGTTCCCTGCTTCAGTGGCATGCCTACGTGTTTGGCACCCCCCCCCCCCCAATACTTTAAAAACATTTTTACCCCCTCACAGTAGTATTGCATTCATTGTGCAACCTTCACAGTAGTTTTGTACTGATGTGTAACCCCTCACAGTAGTTATGCCCACATTATGCCCTCTCACAGTTATTGTGCCCCCTTCATAGTAATAATCCCCATTGTGCCCCCTTCATAGTAGAAATACCCTTTGTGCCCACTTCACAGTAATAATGCCCACTGTGCCCATTGTACCAATGCCCTCTGGCTCTGTGCCCCCTCCATATTAATAAAGACCTCTGTGCCCCCTACATAGTAATAAAGTCCTCTGGGCCCCTTCCATAGTAAAAACAGTCCTCTGTGTCCCCTCCATAGTAATAAAGTCATCTGTGCTCCCTCCATAGTAATAAAGTCCTCTGTGACACCTCTGTTTTAAAAACAAAAAAACGCAACAACTACTCACCTTGTTCCATTCCTGAAGCTCACAGTCCTCTCTTCCCTGCAGGCACAGATCGCCCTGCAGCACTGTGTGGGGGAAGCTTATGCAGATTACCGGGCTACAGACTCTGCCCACACAGGCCCTGTCTGCAGGCTTAATGGTGGAGCATGGAGAAATCTTCCTGCTTCATCATTCAGAGCTCAGCTGGCCTGAAGGAGAGGAGGAGCGTGGGGAGCTGAGCGGTGAGTGACAGGACCCAGCTCCCTGCGCTCCAGCAATGAGCACTTCCATCTGTATTGATGGAAGCGCTCATTGCTTCTGGCCAATGGAAGCTGTGGGACCCAAAGGGGCTTTGAGCCCCTGCACTTGCCCAGTATCCGTAGTTTCAGGTGCTGCACATCTCGTATCTTCACAGCATATACTGTATAGATACGAGATGTGCATCACCTGAAACTACGAATACTGGAAGCCTGTGCTAGCATTTCTCCTGCGGTGTTGCTTTCAGTGTGTGAAGAGTGGGAGAAGAGGGTTGCATTGACAATCCAACACAATGGGCAGCACATTGAACACACTTTATAAGTGGTCAGAAACTTGAAAATAACTCATGAAAGAATAAAGTTACGTTAAAACCAAGCACACCATGGTTTTTCTTGTGAAATTCCCAATAAGTTTGATGTGTCACATGACCCTCTTCCTATTGAAAGAACAAAAGTTGGATTCAAAATGGCCGACTTCAAAATGGCCGCCATGGTCACCACCCATCTTGAAAAGTTTCCCCCCTCACATATACTAATGTGCCACAAACAGGAAGTTAATATCACCAACCATTCCCATTTTATTAAGGTGTATCCATATAAATGGCCCGCCCTGTAGATTTAGACTCCTGTAAGTATCCAGGAATGGATGGAATCAGTGGTTGAAGCAGGCTATCGACCCACCCACAAAACCATTCATTGAGTGAACCAATGCCTTCTACAATTATAAAAAAGTGGCAAGGAATGAAAATAGGGGTGATGCAATGCACCACAAGAATAAACTCATATTGATTGGTGTCAATAATATCTAGATCCAATGCCCTGTCCAATACCACCTGTAGTTCAGACTTAAAACATGCAGTAGGATAAGACTGTAGGGGAAAATAAATATGTGTCAGAAAGGAGGAGCTTAAGGATGAGAGAATTAGGTCATAATGAACCGGGTTTGCTATGAACTTCCTAAAACCTGAAGCTGTACAGGTTCTCTTCGGACAAATACAGTAAAATGTTGCGCAGTGCCATTTTACAGAATATGGTGGGAAAAAGCACAAGGGAGTAAGAATCAGGAACCTGAGAGGAAGTGGGGGAGGGCTTGCCCTGATTGGCTCATATGCCCTGGATGAGCCAATAAGTATTCCAGCAGGCAAGGAGGTGCCCATGCAGAATGTGCAGAATGCCATTCTGTTGAGCTGTGAATGACAGTGCATCGGTCTATGCACTATCTGACAGAAAATGATCTTAAGAACAGTGTCCAGTCACAATAAAGCTTCTACTCTAGTGTGAGGGACAGTGAACGTGGAGTCTATAAAGAAGAAGAATTGTGTAGAATAGGGAAAGGCAGGGAAAGCTTTAAACAAGGGAGTAAAAAGTAAGGAACTGAGGCTGGGTATGCCTGGCAGTAGTTCTAACTGCAATTACTGTCTTTTTTCCCCATTATATCAGCTTTTAATGAGAGGAAGTGCAGCCAGCCAGTCGCAGGGGGAACACGTGAGGTGCACGGTGGACCGATGAGGGGGTCAAATGATATAACACACAGGTCATCAGTTTACTCATGGTTAGCAGATAGCCTCCCTGGGTTGGCAGCACAGTGTTGAGGTGGACAGCACAAAATCCTCTGGGGCACGCTCTGTGGTAGGAAGCATCAGCCAAGATGGTGGTTGAGGTGCCCTTGATGTTAGGGGTGCTTGTTGCGGCTGAGTCCTTTGATGGTTTTTGTCGTGACGCCAGTACCGGTAATGGTGGTACAACCATAGGTAGTAATAATGAGGTAGACAGTGGTAAGATGCAACTCACAACTTTTACTTTGGATGTCTTTTAGTTGCAGTAGTACAAATATGCAGTCTCTAGATGGTACAGAGTTAATTCTGCAAATCCACTGTTTTAGGCTTGTCAGGTTTCTTGGTTTTGGAGCAGTGGGTTAGGTGTACCTGGTTCCCTTAGATGCTTTGGGTGCTATTCCTTGTCTTTCCCTACAAGCTGAAAACTCAACTGTCTCTTAGAAGTTTGGTGTGGCTGCCTGAAGCTATAAAACCTCCACCATGCAAAGGTGTCTGTGGCCCTCAAATATGGCTCTTATCACCGATTAATTCCTAGGAATGCTTGTTTCTTTTCCAGTGAGGCAAACTCTTCTCCTACTGGTCAGGGATGCAAGTCTATAGTCCGGCCACAGAAGGAAAACACTCTTCTGCGCCTCACATCTGAGTATCACCTACTAGAGAAGTTGGCTCCACTCACTAATCTGTGTTGCAAAGTCTTCACTCTTTCCTCCCACTAATTTGATCTGACTACCTCAGATCTGCTCTCTTCTGAACTACATTTTCCCTCAACTGACTAACTAGGCCTGACCTAGGTATATATAGTACCTGAACTTTATCCCCATCTAGTGGTGGGATGTATAAATTGCACCTAATAGGCCTGTTAACAGGGATTTTGCAGATACACAAATGCAAAGTTATACATTACAACCTAGTGCTTTTAATAATATAAAAAGTGCTTTTAAGCAGTGCCCACACACACGTAGTGGGACGCTGCAGAAGAAGGTCCAAACTGTACAACATGTGCTTTACTATCCAGAGAATAGATAGCATTTGAAATCTCAGTCAAAACTCCTGAAATACTAGTCCAAAATCTATGTCTCCAGACAGTTCATTTTTTGTTTAGGTTTATGAAAATAGCATTATATGTGTGTCTTATAATATAGAAAATAACATTTTAAATGTCTGAGTGCAAATGTGACATACTAGTCTCCAATGTAGCTGGCAGTGAAAATAGCAATATATATATTTTTTTCAAAGTATAAGATGCATCAGACTATAAGACGCACCTAGGATTTGGAGGAGGCAAATTAGAAAAAAAAAATATATATATTTAATCAGACCTCAGATCAGATCCCAAAATCAGACCCCTAAGCTCCATCAGACCTCAGATCAGACCCTCATCAAATACCTCAAGCTTTATCAACCTCAACTCAGATCTCCAAGCTCCATCAGCATCAGATCAGACCCCCATCAGCCCTCAGATTAGACATAAAAAAATATAATAATACAGTTACCTCACTTGATCTGGATGGCAATGTCATTCACTCACCGCTCCCTACCCTTCTTCCCGCTGCACTGTGACCTATCGCGTTAGTGCACATAGGCACACACTATGACCTATGGCCTGACGCTGTACACAGTGCAGAGCATGGTCTGGAAGAAGACTAGGGAGGGTGAGTAGAGCCAACACAGAGGTTCCCACACTGCTCCTCACTCCTTCCACGTGCTGATGACCACTTCCATAATGGAAGTGGTCATTAGCTTTCCGAGTTTAAGACACACTTCCATTTTTACCTCCCTTTTTTCTCTTACAATACAGAGGACAGGATTTTAAATCTGAGTTCGAAAATAGTTCGAAATGTGTGTCAAAGCATATCCAGACCGTTCAATTTTTTTTTTAGAGGAGTTTGGGAGAATAGCAATTTTGTTGTTACAAAATATAGCTACTACTAGTGTGAAATGTGTGTCTTACAATACAGTGGGGAGCATTTAAAATTTGAAAACGTGAAATACCATTCCTATATTTGTGTCAAGGCATCTCAGTTCAAGGGTTCATTTGTGTGTGTTTGTGTGTGGAGGGGGGGATAATCTCATAATAGGTTGACAACTTGTGTTTTACACTAGAAAGAGCTTTTTTCTGAATCTGCATACGTGAACACACATAAAACATTAGGCCCAAATTTCTTACTTTCATTGATACTGCATTATTTCCAAAGTCAGGTGTCAGCAGCAGTGTCTTCAGTATGTTTATGGAAAGGTAAGGACATTATATTGCACCTCTCTGCCTTTAACTTCCCCAAAACAGACTTGCAAACAGTTCCATACTTAGTGTGACTGTGTACTGCAGATGAACAAAGCTTACAAAAATTCAACTCAGTCGCTTCACCAAATTTCTCCAAGTAATGTAGTAATGTGCTTCATTTCAAATGGATTCATAATGAAGCAAGTTAAATCAGGTCTATCCCAGACTGCAGGTAAACTTTAGGGAGAATATATCTTGGTGTCAGGGCCGTCTTTAATATTGATTGGACCCTGGGCAAGAATTTTCTTGGGCCCCCTGGATCCCCCCCCCCCCCGCACTTTGCTGTACTTGCTATACAGCAGCACTTACCTGTCACGTCCAGGGCCTCCAGGTGACGCCTCCTCTCTGTCATCATATTCTCTGTAGATCTTCTCTCCCATCATCTTCTCCACTCGGTCTGGACAACTCCTCTCAGCCGCCTCGTCTCTGCAGAGTGTGACACACAGACATCTTAGCTTCCTCACATTCTATCATTATCCCCCAACTGGAGTCCCCACAGTGTTATCCTGCTGCTTGCTGTGCCCCCCCCAGGGGTTTAGCTATAGGGGGTGCAGAGGTAGCAGTCGCTACTGGGCCCAGAAGCATGAAGGGGCCCAAAGACACTTGTGCCGCATAAGAAGACACACAAAGCACTGAGGGAAGGGGGGCCCAAGCTGAACTCTTGCACCGGAGCCCATGCGCCTTTAGTTACGCCCCTGCCCCCCAATACCCCCAAATACTATCCTATAGAAACATTACTGCCCCCCATAGTAATAGTGCTCCTCATGGTCCCACCAATAGTAATTCCCTTCTAGAATGCCCTCATTAGTAACACTGCCTTAACCGTGATAATGCTCCTCAACAATGCCCCCATTATTAGAAGAGCCCTCCCATATTAATAATACCCTCACAGAGTCCCTAGTAGAAATAAGGCCCCCTATTAATCCCCCAGTGGTAATAAAGCTCCCTACAGACCCCTCAGTAGTAATAAGGCCCCCATAGTGCGCTTAGTAGAAATAAGGCGGATCTATAAGACCCTCCTATAGAGCCCCCAGTAGTAATAAGACCGCCTATAATGTCCCCTGGATCTGCAGTGCCCCCTGCAGTTATACTCCTCCCTCCACCATACAGTCCCAAGTAAATAACATCACCTCCTCCCCAGCAACCTCCAACACACAATCCAATGTAAACATCACCCCCTAAGGCTACTTTCACTCTTGCGTTCGTGCGGATCTGTCCTGTACTTGTACAGAACGGATCCGCACCGATAATACAAATGAATGCATCCGTTCAGGACCGACAACAACCAGGGAACGCAGCAACATAGCTCCAGTAGGTCAGTATAGAAGTCCAGGCAGGAAGCTCTATATCTGGCAACCAGAGAAGTGGGAGAGGGAAATATAAGGAGGTTGGGAGTGCTGGACAAGGAACAGCTGAGGAGAAGGAGCTACGGATCCCTGAGTGAGCCAAAAAGGGTTGCAAAGCAAACCCAGAAAGCTACCATAAAGAAACAGCCCTATCTTTCTACCTAGAGTGCGCAGCCAACCGCTGCGACTTCCTTACCCCGGGTATAACGGAGTCAGGCGTGGTTCTTGACACCCTTGTGACAGTACCCCCCTCTCTACGAGGGGCCTCCGGACACTCAGGACCAGGTCTCTAAGGATGAGAGGCATGAAAAGCCTGAACTAGCCTGTCGGCGTTTACCTCAGACGCAGGAACCCACATTCTTTCCTCGGGACCGTAACCTCTCCAATGCAACAGATATTGAAGAGAGCGGCGGACCCGACGAGAATTAACAATTTTGGATATCTGAAACTCTAGATTACCATCCACAACAACAGGAGGGGGTGACAGCGGTGACGGTTCTAGAGGGGGAACATATTTCTTGAGTAACGACTTATGAAAGACGTTATGGATTTTAAAAGTCTGAGGTAGCTCCAGGCGAAAAGCCACGGGGTTAATGATGGCTACAATTTTGTAAGGGCCAATGAACCTAGGACCCAGTTTCCAAGAGGGAACCTTTAATTTAATATTCCTAGTAGACAACCACACATAGTCATTCACTCCTAGGTCCGGACCTGGCGACTGTCTCTTATCAGCCATACATTTGTATTTACCTCCCATATTTTTCAAGTTAGCTTGCACCTTCTGCCATACCGATGAAAGAGATGACGAAAACCGTTCCTCTTCGGGAACCCCAGAAGACCCCCCTCTTTGAAAGTACAGAATTGGGGATGAAAACCATATGCACCAAGAAATGGTGACTTGCCAGTGGATTCCTGACGACGATTATTTATGGCAAACTCAGTAAATATGATGACCACAACTCTTGGTTTTCAGACACAAAACAGCTTAGATATGTCTCAAGGTTTTGGTTGGTACGCTCAGTCTGTCCATTCGACTGAGGATGGAAAGCTGAGGAAAATGACAAGTGTACCCCCAAACGGGAACAAAAAGCTTTCCAAAATTTAGAAATAAACTGGGTACCCCGATCCGAAACAACATCGGAAGGGACCCCGTGAAGCTTCACGATTTCACTGATGAATACCTGAGCAAGAGTCTTAGTAGTGCGGGTAACGCAATAAAGTGTACCATTTTGCTAAACCTGTCCACTACTACCAAAATAACTGTTTTACCCGCAGACAAAGGTAAGTCAGTGATAAAATCCATCGACAGATGTGTCCATGGCCTATTGGGAATGACAAGTGGCAATAAAGACCCTGTAGGACGTGTATGAGTGACTTTCGCGCGCGCACAATTAGAACAAGAAGACACAAAATCCATTACATCCTGACGCAAGCTTGGCCACCAAAAACGACGAGACAATAGCTCCAAGGTTGCTTTACTAAATGTTCCTTTAACAATTCGAAACGCAGGTTCAACGGTACAAACAATTTCTCTGAGGGGCAAGAGACCGGGGCATCCCCCTGGGCCTCTAACACCTTCCCCTCCAGAGCAGAGTGTACCGCAGAGACAACCACTCCTCTTTGTAGAATGGGTACCGGATCACTCACATTACCCCCTCCAGGGAAACAACGAGATAATGCATCAGCCTTGGTATTTTTTGCCCCGGGACGATAGGCAATAACAAAGTTAAACCTGGTAAAAAATAGCGACCACCTAGCTCGTCTAGGGGTGAGACGCTTAGCTAATTCGAGGTACAGAAGATTTTTGTGGTCCGTAACCACAGTGACGGGGTGGACTGCCCCCTCCAAAAAGTGACGCCATTCTTCAAACGCCAGTTTAATAGCTAATAGTTCCCTATTGCCAATATCATAGTTCTTTTCTGCTGCAGATAGTTTTTTTTTAGAAAAGAAAGCACAAGGACGCCATTTGCCAGGAGACGGACCCTGAGACAGCACAGCCCCCACTCCCACCTCTGACGCATCGACTTCAACAATAAAAGGCTGGGAGACATCAGGTTGGACTAGTACAGTTGCCGAGGTAAACCTCTCTTTTAGAGAGGAAAAAGCAATTTTAGCGGTGTCAGACCATTTAGAAAAATCAGTCCCCTTCCTAGTCATGTCAGTAAGGGGTTTTACAATAACTGAATAATTTTTCATGAATTTCCTATAGAAATTTGCGAAGCCCAAGAACTGTTGCAGTCTTTGAGGTTCTCAGGAAGATCCCAATCTAAAATTGCCTGGACCTTCCTAGGATCCATACGGAAACCTGAAGCAGATAATAAATAACCTAGGAATTGTATCTCCTGAACGGCGAAGACACAGTTTTCAATTTTAGCATATAATTTATTAGTCCGTAGGACCTGCAGTACTTGTCTGACATGCACCTCATGTGTTTTCAGATCAGACGAATAAATTAAAATATCATCTAGGTATATTACCACGAACCTGCCTATAAGATGACTAAAAATGTCATTAACGAAATGTTGGAAGACAGCAGGAGCATTGGTCAGACCGAAAGGCATGACTAGATTTTCATAATGCCCCTCAGGGGTGTTAAAAGCTGTCTTCCACTCATCCCCCTCCTTGATACGAATCAGATTGTAGGCCCCCCCCAAGATCAAGTTTGGAGAACCACCTAGCACCCGCAATCTGATTAAACGGGTCAGGAATGAGAGGAAGAGGGTATGGGTCTCGGATGGTTATCCAGTTTAATTCGCGAAAATCTAGGCAAGGACGCAGGCCCCCATCTTTCTTTTTAATGAAGAAGAAAAACCCTGCAGCCACGGGTGAAGAAGAGGGTCTGATGTGTCCCTTAGCCAAGCTCTCGGAGATATAATCTTTCATGGCTTGTCTCTCCGGACCCGAAAGATTATATAACCTGGTCTTGGGTAATTTTGCGCCGGGAATAAGGTTAACCGGGCAATCATAAGGACGGTGAGGTGGTAACTTCTGACAACCCTTTTCAGAAAAAACGTCCTCAAAGTCCGAAACAAATGTAGGTAGGATAGCTATGGAGGCGACTAAGCAATTGCTATTTAAGCAATTTTCTCTGCAATGCTCACTCCACTCCAATATCTCCCTGGCCTGCCAATCCACCACTGGATTGTGTGCTACCAACCAGGGAAGGCCCAGCACCACCGGAGTGGGAAGCCCCTCCAGAACATAACATGAAAGCATCTCGTTATGGTTGTCCCCTACCCGAAGGTGTAAGTTATGGACAATGTGGGTATGGTTTCTCTGAGACAAAGGAGCAGAATCAATAGCGAAAATGGAAATAGGTCTCTGTAGCATACAAAGAGACAAACCCATAGTGTGGGCAAAATGGGCATCTATCAAATTTACTCCTGCTCCACTGTCTAGAAAAAAAGAAATAGTCTCTGTCTTAACGCCAAAAACAACAACCGCTGGCAACACAAATTGCGATGTTCGTATGGAGGAAACATATACCCCCCGGCTGACATCATCCACACAGCCTGGGGTTAGTAGTTTTCCAACGGTCTTTTGTTTTTGAGGAAAGAAGGACAGACATTAATGAAATGACCCCTCTCCCCACAGAAAAAACAAACCCCACACCTACGGCGAACCTCAGGAGGATGGACCTGACGAGTAGTTCCTCCTAGCTGCATAGGCTCGTCTAAGTCCGTACAGACTAACTGCTGCTTGGGAGGGGTTACCAATTGCTTCGGGTCTTTCAATCTGTCCCTAAGACGTCTATCTATTCGGATAGAAAGGGACATAACCGCATCAAGGGAAAAGGGGGTCTCATACAGCGCAAGCGCATCCTTTCGGATAACCCAGAGCATAAAAATTGGATCCATACTGGATTCTAAGTAGGTAAAAAAAAGTTTTTTTTTTTTTTTTTACCTACACAAAATAAGGGCCAGATATAATGTAATGACCAGTGTCACGCAATGGGAGAGAAAAGGGAAGGCCCTGCCCAAGGGAGAGGGAAAGGTGGTGACCCCTGACTCACCTTGCGGCTGGCACCTGACTGCCCTGACGTCCCTAGATGGGTTCCTCACCCGTACACCGATCACGTGCCTAAACCCTGGCTTTCCCTAAGATGAGCCCTAGGTAGTGAACGGGGCAGTGGGATCACTAGTCCGCACCACTGACACTAAGAGGAAAACACCAAGGAGAGGACAGACAATACAGACAAACATATAATCCCAGGTGGGCGACAACAGCAGACCACAAAGGCCCAACAGGGATCCGGAGGGTAACGTTCTGGAACAACAACCAGGGAACGCAGCAACACAGCTCCAGTGGGTCAGTATAGAAGTCCAGGCAGGAAGCTCTATATCTGGCAACCAGAGAAGTGGGAGAGGGGAATATAAGGAGGTTGGGAGTGCTGGACAAGGAACAGCTGAGGAGAAGGAGCTACGGATCCCTGAGTAAGCCAAAAAGGGTTGCAAAGCAAACCCAGAAAGCTACCATATAGAAACAGCCCTATCTTTCTACCTAGAGCGCGCAGCCAACCGCTGCGACCTCCTGACCCCGGGTATAACGGAGTCAGGCGTGGTTCTTGACACCCTCGTGACAGATTCGTTTGTATTAATTTTAATTTCTAAATCCCAATACGGATCCGTCCTGACTTACATTGAAAGTCAGTGGGGGACGGATCCGTTTACAATTGCACCATTTTGTGTCAATGCAAAGGAATCCGTCCCCATTTACTTACATTGTAAGTCAGGACGGATCCGTTTGGCTCCGCAAGGCCATGCGGACAAAAAAACGCTGCTTGCAGCATTTTTGGGTCTGCCTCCAAAACGGAATGGGGGGGCTGTACGGAGCCGAACGAATGGATCCGCATCCATTCAGAATGCATTGTGGTTAAACTGATGCATTTGGTCCTGCTTGTGAGAGCCTTGAAACGGATCTCACAAGCGGATCCCCAAACGCAAGTGTGAAGGTAGCCTAAACATGAAGTCCCATGTACATAAACATCATTCCCCCACCATCCACTTTCAACATACAGTCCCATGTCAATAACATCTCTCCCTTCAGCCCTAACATACATCCCAGTTAAATAACTACAACTCCCAGCATTGCTCTGCCTCTCCCTTCACTTACTTCTCCAGTCCTGATATACAGACATCAGCATTAGGCTCCTTCTCCTCTTCACTCCGGTCCAATCCTGCACTGGTCACATGATGGTGACATCATCCAGGTCATCCTATCACAGCCTGTTTTGCTGATCACATGACCTGTGATGTCACCACAGGTCCTTCACCTCTTCCCAGTGTATTAGATTTAATTGTATTGCCATTCTGTGTACGGCGATACAGTTGTAAACAGCAGGCAGGACATTTGGGGCCTGGGACAAAACATCCGGGGCCCAGGCTCCGAATGTTTTAACCTAGCGACGCCCCTGGACAAGTGAATGGGAGTCGGGAAACTGAGCTCCCTTGGGCCCCCAGGAGCAACTGGGCCCGGCGCAGCTGCCCCTTTTGCCCTGCGGCAAAGACGGCCCTGCTTGGTGTGCATCACTTCGCAGTTCAGCAACATGCTTTGCTAGCCCTTTCTGGTAGCAAAAAAGTTACTGTGCATGAGAATGACTGGCAGGTCACATATATGGATGTGCGCTTCAGCGTGTAGGCCACAAACAGTCCTAGATAAACCAAAATAGAAGCAAAAAAAATATACTATATGCGCCCCTGGAGGAGCTTTGTCCCAATGACTATTTAGTGGAACAAAATAAGGACATAGAGGCAGTGCCAATAAAGTAGTAGAAAGAAAAAGGCTCTTTTAATCTATGTTGTGGCTGTGCAAACTTAACCACTTCACATCTGGGCCATTTGCCCCCTTCCTGACCAGGTCTAATTTTGCAAATCTGACATATCTCACTTTATGTGGTAATAACTTTAGAACACTTTTTACTTAGTCATTCAGAGATTGTTTTCTCGTGACACGTTGTACTTCATGCTAGTCATACATTTGAGTCAATATATTTAATCTTTATTTATGAAAAAGTCCCAAATGTATCCAAAATTTTTAAACGGTTGCAATTTCCTAAATTTCTATTTATCTGCTTTTAAAACAGAAAGTGATACCTCATAAAATATTTATTACTTAACATTCCCCATATGTCTACTTTATGTTGGCATCATTTTGGAAATGTCATTTTATTTTTTGGGGACGTTAGAAGGCTTACAAGTTTAGAAGCAATTCTTAAAATTGTTAAGAAAATTGCCAAACCCTCTTTTTATGGACCAATTCAGATCTGAAGTCACTTTGTGGGGCCTACATAGTGGATACCCCCATAAATTACCCCATTGTAGAAACTACACCCCTTAAGTTACTAAAAAACGATTTTTCAAACTTTGTTAACCCTTTAGGCGTTCCACAAGAATTAAAGGAAAATGGAGATCACATTTTTAAATTTTACTTTTTGGGCAGATTTTCCATTTTAATAGAATTTTTTCTTCAACACATCAATGGTTAACAGCCAAACAAAACTCAATATTTATTGCCCAGATTATGTGGTTTACAGAAACACCCAAAATGTGGTCATAAACTCCTGTATGGGCACACAGCAGGGTGCAGAAGAAAAGGAGCGCCACATGGTTTTTAGATGCCATGTCCCATTTAAAGCCCCCCTGATACACCCTTACAGTAGAAACTCCCAAGAAGTTACCCCATTTTGGAAACTAGGGGATAAGGTGCCAGTTTTATTGGTACTATTTTGGGGTACATTTGATTTTTTTATCATTCATTATAACACTTTATGGGGCAAGGTGACCAAAAAATTTATTGTTTTAGCACAGTATTTATTTATTTTATACAGCGTTCACCTGAAGGGTTCGGTCAATTGACATTTTTATAGAGCAGATCACTATGGACGTGGAGATACCTAATATGTATACTTTTTCTTATTTATTTAAGTTTTACACAATAATAGCATTTTTGAAACAAAAAAAATGTTTTAATATGTCGATGTTCTGCTATATTATTTTTATATTTTTTTGGGCGATTTTCTTATGTAGGGGCTCATTTTTTCCGGTATGAGGGGATGGTTTTATTGGTACTTTTTTGTGGGACATACACCTTTTTGATCACTTGATGTTGCACTTTTTGTGATGTAAGGTGACAATTTTTTTTTTTTTTTTTTTTTTTTTTTTACGGTGTTTCTATGGTGTTCACCCGAGGGGTTAGGTCATGTGATATTTTTATAGAGCTGGTTGTTACAGATGCGGCAATACCGAATATGTATACTTTTTTTTATTTATTTCACTTTAACACAATAACCAAAAAAATTATGTTATAGTGTCTCCAGGTGACAAAAATGGCTTTTTTTTACACCGTTTTTTTATTTATTTTTATGGTGTTTATCGGACTGGGTCAATCATGTGATAGATTTTTTTCTCCTTACATGGGGAATTTTTTTTTTTTTTACCACATTCTGGGGGACATTTACTTCACTTTTTTTTTTTCACTGTTGATTTCTTCTGTAACTGGAACTGACATAGTAGCCCCAGTTACAGGAGAAATGCACCCCCCAGAGAGTCTGTACAGCGCTGTACAGCCTCAGTGCAGGGCTTATCGAGGTCTCTGAAAGACCTCACAGCTCCGGCACTCACCCGGCTCACCCGGGCCGGAACAGGAAGCGCATAGCGGTGAGCGCTGTGTATTCAGAGATCTAGAAGGCAGGGACACCTGGGCACTGTTCCTGCCTTCTCTAAGGGTTGCCCTGCTGTCACTGACAGCGGGCAACCTGATCAGCAGCAGCACGATTAGCGTGCAGCTGTGATCTCTGAATGGATGTTTTAAAACGTCCATTCAGAGATAGAGAACCACCTCCCAGACATTTATATTCAATGGGAGGATGGGAGGTTGTTAATATTCTATATGGCCAAATGAAAAGAGTAAGAAGAAACTGAGGTTGAGGAGCCCTGTCTGGTGGAGAAGGCCCATGGTTTTCAAAGGCCATTTTATGGTGACACTCCATGTGTTGATGCAGGGCCGTGGTGCCAACATTATCACCCTGACCGCGCTTCACCTTCTGCCCACATATCCTGCATACCTCCACGGTAATGGTCTCTAGCAACTTGATAAAAAAAAATATCTCACACTGCTTAGTATGGCATTTTACCCCCACTACTCTGTGCTGAATGACTGCCACTGCCTGTATGAGCCTGTGCACAGCTAGTTGTTTCCTGACAGGTAGGCTCCTGAGTAGCAGACATTCTACCCCTGGCTCCAGATCTCCCACTTCTTCCATCTTTCTGGCTCATCTGTGTGCTGCCATCCTATTGCTTTTTAACGGGCCTGCTGCCACCCTCACCCCCTGATGATGATGCCCCCTCTTCACCCGGATCCCAAATGTGATAGGCCACATCATAATCCATTACTGTCTGTTTGTCGTTAAGTTACCCTGACAAATATCATGGCTACGTTCCTGACTGCTCCCAATATGTGCTCCAAATATGTGCTCCCACCCAACTGTCATCATCGCTAGTTGCACAACTAAGGGTGGATGCAGCAGACCTCTCCTCAAAATTTGGGCTGGCCTGTAGATGCTTACTGTACTCATTAAGTTCGTCCTCACTGAAAAAACAGAGCAGAGCCAGCAGCATGCATTACTTCCCGAGCAGAAGGAGCAACAGGACAGGTGAGGGCACAAAGTTTGTTCCTGGGCCATACCAACTAATTGTGGTTCCAGAGGAACCCACTGATTCCTGGCTATGTGTATCTGTTACCACCTGAATTATTGAAGAGCGAGTCAACCATTTCAGTACAGTTATATTTTTGGCCAAAATACCACCGCTGGGTGACAGTGGCAGCTCTGGCCTGGGCTGTGGCTACTGCTACCACCACCCCTTGTTTTGCTGCCACTTGTGCTGGCTGCAGCAGCATTTTTGCCACTGCTTGCTCATTTTGAGGGCCTAGGCAACTGTCTTTTGGCCATAGTGTACAGTAACTGAATCAGTAATGTAACAGATTAAGTATGAATGCCGCAGCAAGTGTACTAGATAAGTGCAACTATACATTAGTCTGCCTGTTGACAATTAGTCTGATGCAAGGTAAGGCTATGTACTGTATAACTGAACAGATTAATTATTAATGGAGCAGTAGGTAAACTGGGTAAACAAATGTTGAGACTTATGCATAGTAAGTCTAAGAATAACAGAACAGATTAAGTAGGAATGGTGCAGCAGATGAATTAGAAAAACACACCTTTATATTAGATTGCCTGTTGACAATGAGTCTGAGGCACAGTAAGTCTATGTATAGCAAAACCGATTAAGCATGAATAGTGTAGCAGTTGAACAAGATGCAGAGGGTGATTACACTGAGCCTTAACTGTCCCTACATTCACCCTATGCTATGCTATGCTACATTCACTACAATCTCACTGCACTGTCCCTATCCAGTATTCTACAATTAAAAGCTTTTTTAACAACATTCTTTAGTGCTTGACACATCTGTCCGTATGCTCAGCTCACAAAATTGCAAAGACTTGGCAGGATGAGGCTTTTATTGGGCTGTGGCATCACAGGGGATGGCTGCTGATTGGCTGGCTACAAGGCAGAATGGCACCAACTATCTGTCCGGAAGTAGTAGTATTCATAATAGTAGGCCAAAGTTGTCCCTGGTTTCGGAAACATTATCATTGAGGAGAAAAAGGATGAGAGGATGAAGCTGTGGATCAGAGTCTGACACAGTGCTGTGGAGCCAGGGGTCACATTATTCCTCCTGCTCCTACTTCTTGCAGCCCCACAAAAGGCTTTCAGTGAATCTTCACAGTCCCTACCTAGTTGGGCACCATCCTTTTTTCTAAGAAGTGGCAAGCAAACCCCAACATGCCCTAAGGCAGATAGTCAAGAAAGTCTCCCTGTTGACGACTAGTGTGAGAGCAGTCATAATTTGTACTGCCCTAAGGAGAAAGTTCAGTAGGAATTTGTGTTGGTGGTGGAAGAGTGGCACCTCTAGCCACAGTATTGGTGGTGGCAGCAGTGACAGTGGTAGTTGGGGTAAATAGAGAGCAATGGATCATTGTCACCAAGCGATCATACTGGGAGCATGTGGTGACATCATCTTGCTCAGCGCAGGTCCTTTGGAAGGTCTCTTTCAATCAAGAGAGGAGCAGATCACCTCTACGCAAGCAAGTGCATTCTTTTTAAGACTACTCCAGCCTCCATCTTCAGAAAAATTAAAGCATAAGGAAATTCAGCTTCATTTAGAATAAAATTTGTCCTAAAATTCAGACCGAATTCCAGTTCAGATGCTTTGCTTCACTCAACACTATATGTGGTGTCCCAACTCTCTGGAATTCCACTGCTCAAGTGTCAATCTGAGCAGAGTAAAGCCATGAATGATTTTGTCATGCACTAGACCACCTCAGCAGAAGGCATGTGTTGTCTGATTATTAGTGTTGAGCGAGCATGCTCGGCCGAACTGCTGTTCAGCTCGAGCAATGCTAGGCTTGGCACATTGCAGTACTCGGCCGAATACTGTGGGTGCTTGAGTACAATTTAATACAATGAAAGTCAATGGAAGACCTGAGCATCAAACCAGGCACCCCCTGCTCTGAGGAAGAGAGGGTGCTGGTTCACAAAAAAAAGGTTAGAAATTGATGGAAACCTCATCAAAATGGTTTGGAAACAGAGGATGGCTGGATGGGTCTTTAACTCCTATTATCTATGACATACAATCAGGGCCGGTGCAAGGATTTTTGCCAACACAAGCAAAGCTACATTTTGGCGCCCCCCCTCGCAGCTCACCTGGCCCTGGTCCCATCTGCAGCAGCTGGCTTCTCCTCTGTGTGGTCCTGGTATCTTCTCTCTGCTTCAGACAATCGCTGGTTTGAGGACCGTATTTTTCGCCCTCTGAGACACACCTAGGTTTTAGAGGAGGATAATAAGAAAAAAATATTTTCCATTACACCTCAGGTCAGACCAGCATTTAGACCCCCAATGTTCATCAGATCTCAGCTCAAAGCCACAATCAGACCCCCAATGTTAATCAGACCTCAGATCAGACCCCTATGTCAGCCATCAGCCCCCCATGTCAGCCATCAGCCCCCATGTAAGCCATCATGCCCCCTGTAAGCCATCATGCCCCCATGTCAGCCATCAGCCCCCATGTCACATTTCTCCCCCTCCATGTCAAATCACCCCCCTATGTCACATCAGCCCTCCATGTCACATTTCTCTCCCTCAATGTCATATTTTTCCGCCCTCCCCCAGTGTGCGCCCTAAGGCAGCCGCTTGGTCTGCCTTATGGTAGCACCGGCCCTGCATACAATAGACAACCACACAAAGGCTATATGCCAAAAGCCAGGTATGTGGAAGCCAACAATCTATTCATGAGACAGATAACAGTCAGCATACCTTACAATGGCAGTCTTGTGCACTATGAGACATTCCAAGCCAGCTTTAAAAAAAATAAAAAATTTGATAGGAATATTTACTAGTTGTAACGGACCGTTTCAGCAGACAAAGGGTTAAGATCCGTTCAGGCGATATGCCCCTTTCCGAGAGACAGGCACAGCTACTGCAGAACACCAACCTCCCGAACTGGATACAAAATAGCACTCCAAACTGGAACCTCGCAAATAGCTGCCGGCAGACGAACAGGAAAAGCGTATCCGTCAGCTTACACTCCTGGCAATCAGTCTCCAACAGCATACAGGGAATCCCCCCAATAACGAGACAAGGCTCCGTCTTGAGGGTCAGCAGTGGTCTGACTGTACTTCAAGTACAGCCTCTTTTATTGATAAAAAAACAAACATAGTACTGCCCACAGGGTTTTGAAATCCAACCAATCAGTAATTCACAACACACTCAATGTAAATACAGCAATCAATCGTTCCCGCCCCCTAGAGGACCAGAAGGGAGACTGCGACACAGGACAGATACAACATATCCCCACAATGCATCATGGTTTCCTCCTCTCTGCCTGGGAGACAACCGAAGACAATCCAATTATCTCTCAGGACAAAGGGGAGATCACCAATACACATGTGGAGACAACAGGACAGACATCACCATTTAAACACACAATGGGACAATGGGACAATAGAACCACACCCAGCATATTCCTCCCAAGCTGACAAGTTACACTTATTATAAGTTGTTATAACTTTGTGAGGTTACATTGTCCATACATATAACTTACATCAATTTAAACAGTATAACTTGGGGGACAAACCTATCCAAAATTCCCTGGAATAGGTTCAGGGGTTCAAAAGTTAGCATGGGCCATAATCCTGAGGCAGGAGGCTAGCAAACAGCCCCCTCCAAAACACCGTGGCGAGGTTGGTTTCGCCACACATCTCCCCCCCCCAGGGAAGACTAACCAGATACCTGACCTCACGCCGGTCGGTACCTGAGTTAGTCTGGCAGCCCACCCACAACCAAATACTGGACCTGTTGACTTTAGTAGCCTGTCTCTGTCCAGTGAATCCACCAAGATTATATTGGTAGCTGGTACTCCCGGTCTCTGAGTTGCTCCCTGGCTTGGAGTGGAGGTTGCTTTGTGGGCAGGGATCAGCGGTACTCTGCCCTGGTGCCAGCGTTACCACGGAAGAAGCCTGGTTGGAGTCTGGTTGTTGGAGGGGGAAACCGACTGTCTCCCCTTTGGCTAAACTGCCCTGTTGCTGGGGGACAGGAACGACTGTCCCTACCCCCTGTGCTGTAAGCGCAGAGACCACGGTCCCATCTGCACAGTTGTGGGGCTTACTGTCTCCCCCTGGTGCGTTAATCTGCCGCTGGGGAGAGGGGGTAACGAGCTCCTCTCCCATACATACTTCCAGCCGCTGGGGAGGGCGACCGACCGCCTCCGCTCCCAATACAGTGTCCTGCTGCTGGGGAAAGGAGACTGGGCTCTCTATTCCCTGTAGGACACTCTGCCGCTGGGGGACAGGACCGACTGTCTCTGCCCCCTGTAACTCCGTCTGCCGCTGAGGAATGGAGACTCGGCTCCCAATTCCCAAAAAATCATGCTGCTGCTGGGGGGCAGGAACAACTACCTCTGCCCCCTGTAACTCAGCCTGCCGCTGGGGAATGGAGACTAGGCTCCCAATTCCCTGCAGGACCGGTGGAGAGACCTCGGTCCCATCTCCACCGGCCACCTGGGGTTCTTCCCAGTAAACATCAACAATATCCTCCCAGCTGAAGGGCTCTGGACCTGGGTCTGACTTCTTGCTGTCCTGCTGAGCCTTCCCAATGGAGTGGAAGAGATCTCGGTAGTCCTGCTCCAGTTCCCACTCCAGGGTTGCTAGGTGAGCCAGGTCTTGCTCTACCTCATGGGGGTCATCCCACTCATGCCTAGCCTCCCTCTCATAGAAAATGTCCTGAAGTCTGGACTGTGCAGGGCTCCCGAAGTCAGGCTCTGCAAAGGACTCCCATAACAAGCCAGGACCATCAAACTCCTCTCCCTCTGGCTTGTCATGCTCAGCTGTCCAGGGTATAAACTGTGCTACATACCACCAAAGCGCCTGGTAGGCATCCTCCAGCCATAGCTCCTGCCATACCCGGTGCTCTAGTTCCTTCACCCATTCCTCCAGGGGCTGCTCTCCCAGGAAGGACATCCGCAGGGCCACTTGCTTCTGCAACCGCTGCTCTTCACTGGGGAGACTCTCATCTCGCTGGTATTGTACATTATCCAGGGCCTGGTACCAGATGCCTTTCCTTAATGCATCCCGGCCATCCAGGTCCTCCTCCTCGTATAACACTGCTGGTTCCATCCTGGTGCTTTTAGGGTCGCTGTACTGAGACATTCGTTGCCCTTAAGTTGTAAAATCCAAAGAAATGGTGTCTCCTGTAGCTGTCCTTCTGGCTGTAGGAACGATCCCGCTGCTTGCCACCAATGTAACGGCACCGTTTCAGCAGACAAGGGGTTAAGATCCGTTCAGGCGATATGCCCCTTTCCGAGAGACAGGCACAGCTACTGCAGAACACCAACCTCCCGAACTGGATACAAAATAGCACTCCAAACTGGAACCTCGCAAATAGCTGCCGGCAGACGAACAGGAAAAGCGTATCCGTCAGCTTACACTCCTAGCAATCAGTCTCCAACAGCATACAGGGAATCCCCCCAATAACGAGACAAGGCTCCGTCTTGAGGGTCAGCAGTGGTCTGACTGTACTTTAAGTACAGCCTCTTTTATTGATAAAAAAACAAACATAGTACTGCCCACAGGGTTTTGAAATCCAACCAATCAGTAATTCACAACACACTCAATGTAAATACAGCAATCAATCGTTCCCGCCCCCTAGAGGACCAGAAGGGAGACTGCGACACAGGACAGATACAACATATCCCCACAATGCATCATGGTTTCCTCCTCTCTGCCTGGGAGACGACCGAAGACAATCCAATTATCTCTCAGGACAAAGGGGAGATCACCAATACACATGTGGAGACAACAGGACAGACATCACCATTTAAACACACAATGGGACAATGGGACAATAGAACCACACCCAGCATATTCCTCCCAAGCTGACAAGTTACACTTATTATAAGTTGTTATAACTTTGTGAGGTTACATTGTCCATACATATAACTTACATCAATTTAAACAGTATAACTTGGGGGACAAACCTATCCAAAATTCCCTGGAATAGGTTCAGGGGTTCAAAAGTTAGCATGGGCCATAATCCTGAGGCAGGAGGCTAGCAAACAGCCCCCTCCAAAACACCGTGGCGAGGTTGGTTTCGCCACACTAGTGTTGAGCGAGCATGCTCGGCCGAATACCTGCTTAGCTCGAGCATCGCTATGCTTGGCACATGGCAGTACTCGGCTAAGTACCGCATGTGCTCAAGCGCCATGCTCGAGTCTCCTCCTCACATGTTTCGCTGCTGCTAAGCAGCCAATAAACTTGCAGGTAAGTACTGCCATCACTGTAATGCCAGTGGCCATGTCGTCTACTGGCATTACAGTGATTGGCTGGCCGGAACACGTCATCAGGTGCTACATAGCACCCAATGACGCTGGTTCGGCTCAATGCGAGTCAGGGAGAGCTGCGCTTAGGAAGGGACAGATAATGTAGGAAGTTTGTGATCGCAATTTTAAAACGTTTCAAAGACCCAAAAGTTCTTTTAAGGACTATTGTGTGTGGTGGCAGCAATTTAACCCCTTAGTGACCAAGCCTGTTTGGGCTTTTATGACCAAGCGTTTTTCTTCCTTTTTTCATGGTCTCGTTCCAAGAGCTATAACTTTTTTATTTTTTTGTCTATATAGCTTTATGAGGGCTTGTTTTTTATGGGACAAGTTGTAGTTTTTAATGGCACCATTTTGGGGTACACATAACTTTCTGATTAACTTTTATTAACTCTTTCTGGGAGGGAGATGGGGAAAAATAGCAATACTGCCACTGCGTTTTTACATTATAAATTTTACGGCGTTCATTTTTCGGTACAAATAACATAATATCTTTATTCTCTGGGTCAGTATGAATACAGTGATACTAAATACTTATAATTTTTTTAAGTTTTACTACTTTTTTTCCAATAAAACCCCTTTTATTAACAAAAAAATTATTTTGCATTGCCACTTCACAAGACCCATAACTTTTTTTTCTTTTTCTATGGCGTTGTGTGAGGGCTTGATTTTTGAGGGACGACTTGTATTTTTCATTGGTATCATTTTGAAGTAAATGCCGCTTTTTGATCGCTTGTTATTACGTTTTTTTCGGTGGAAACTAAGAATAAATTAGACATTCTTTTTTTTTTTTTTTTTACGGCGTTCACCATAGGGGATAATTTATGTAATATTTATGTAGTCCGGGTCGTTACGGAAGCGGAAATACCAAACATATGGGGGATATTTTCTTTTTGCAATTTTTTTTCATTGAAAAGTGTATTTTCAATGGAAAAAAAAGCATATTTTTTATTTTATGGATTTTTTTTATTTAATAAAAGTGTATTTTTTTTCTATTTTTTTTACTACACAAGGGGACTATAGTATACAGTATTTTGATTGCTTTTAAAATGTAATGCATTATCTCTATAATGCATTACATTTCAATAGCAATGCTATTCAAAGTTTGACCAGCAGGCTGCGCCAGAGAGGCACAACCGGCTGGAGAGAACTGCAGACAGGCTCTGAGCCCTGATTGGAAGCGAGGTAAGCTTCCCAACACAACCCCGCGATCGCATTTTCGGGGTGCTGATGGGTGACAGAGGGAGTCCGCTCCCTCTGTCACAACTTTACATGCAGCGGGCGCCATTGCGCCAGGCATGTAAAGGGTTAAACAACCCGGATCGGCACTTCTGCCGGTCAGGGCTGTTAGAGCAGGGCCCCGGCTCTCATGTAAGAGCCGGGTCCCCGCTCCCCGCTGCACGTGCAGCGCTTAGACTGGGCTGTCGTAAAAACGCGGCGGCCCAGCCTAAGGCCCCTTAGTGACCGCCGTAAAAACACGTATGGGTGGTCACTAAGGGGTTAATCTTGCAAAGTGGTCTTTGATTTTTTTTTATCATACTTTGCGATTCTTTTTCTCTAGAGGGTGTCTGCAGTGACTTGTGACATCTGTTCAGAAATACCTTCTGTGTGTCAGGGGCAGAGATAGGAAGAATATTATTGAAAACAATTATATTTTTTCCATAATTTATCCACATTTTTCCTATTAATGGTCCCAGCAGTGAATTGTCACATCTGTGCTGCAATAGCGTGTGTGTCAGGCCCAAATATTGGGAAAAATGTTAGCGACAACAAGTAAAATCTTTTTTCCTTTTTCCATAATTTTACGTACTTTTTCCATATACCGTGCTTGCTGTGAACTGTGACATCCGTGCCACATCTTGTGTGTCAAGCGTGCATATAATATTTAATATGAAGAAGGCGATCATTAAGGGACAGGGAAGTGGCAGTGATGGTGCATGCAGAGGCTGTGGCCCTGGGCGCTTTGAAACTGTGCCTGCTGCCAGAGCACAAGAAAAACTGTCATCCAAGATACCTAGCTTCATGTCCCAGTTTGCAGGGCGGCGCAGAACACCACTCTTTAAGTCAGACCAGTGCGAGCAGGTGGTCCGTTGGATTGCAGCAGATAGTGCTGCCAGTCGGTTAAGTACCACCCTGTCTTCCACCAATTCCAGTCTCAGTAGCCAGGAGTCTGGTCCACACAATCCTCACCCTGATCTTCCTTCCTCCCACCATTTACCGTCAGGCCAAACAAGTGATCTTCCCCTGTTTTATGTGCTGGCAAATACCCTGTCCAAGACGCAGGCCCGGATGCCTCTCGCCCTGCACCTGGACCTTCGCAAGCACCATCAGCGGCCACATACACTTCCCTGTCCCAGCGCAGCATCCAAATGTCATTACCCCAGGCATTTGAACGCAAGCGCAAATACCCAGCCACCCACCCACAGGCCATAGAACTAAATGCACAGGTTTCAAAATTACTGGCCCTGTAAATTCTGCCATTCAGACTTGTGGACACTGAGGCGTTCCGCAGCCTGATGTCGGTGGCCGTCCCTTATTACGTAGTCTTCAGCCGTCACTATTTTTCAAGGTGTGCCATGCCAGACTTACACCAACATGTGTCCCTTAACATCACACGTGCCCTGACCAATGCAGTTACTGGGAAGGTCCACTTAGCCACGGACACATGGACAAGTGCTTTCGGCCAGGGATGCTACATTTCCCTGATGGCACACTGGGTGAATGTTGCAGAGGCCGGGAGCGACTCATACCCTAGGATGGCACAGGTGCTACTGACGCCAAGGATTGCGGGCCCAATTCCATCAGGGTTTCCGCCACCACCTACGTTAATGGCTCCAACCCCCACTTCTCCTCCACCTCCTCCTTCACTTCCACCTCCGAATTATCCGCGTGCAGCACCAGTCAGTCATCAGTTGGTAGCTAGAAGCAGTGTAACAGGCCGTGCTGAAGCTGATCTGCCTAGGTGACAAACAGCATACCGCCGCAGAGCTGTGGCAGGGGATAAGAGACCAGACTGAGCTGTGGCTCTCGCCACTAAACCTAGAACCAGGCATGGTTGTGTCTGATAATGGCCGTAACTTGGTGGCGGCTTTGGAGCTGGGCAACCTTAGACACATCCTCATATTCAACCTTGTGGTTCAGCGGTTTCTAAAAACATACCCCAATTTGCCTGAGCTACTGGTGAAGGTGCACCGCGTGTGTGCACATTTCTGCAAGTCACCGACAGCTTCAGCTACCAGCTGCAACATGGTTGTTGCCTTTCCATTAAGCTTCTACTCTTCACAAGCGAGGAGTGGGCATAGATGTCTGACCTCTGTGAGGTTTTACGCAACTTTGAGGAATCAACACAGACAGTGAGCGGAGATAACGCTATTATCAGCATCACCATCCAACTTCTGTGTCTTCTCAAGCGCTCGCTGCTCACAATTAAGGATGGCGCTTTGCATGTGGAAGAGGTGGAAATAGGGGAAGATATTACACAGGTTGATGATAGCCAGACCACCTTCAGTTTGTCTTCTCAGCATGAATTGGAGGCTGAAGAGGAGGAGAAGCAGGAGACTGTTGCCTAAGCTACAGAGGGTAGTACCCATGAAACATTAATTTCATCTGTTCTGCGTGGGTGGGCAGAAGAGGAGGAAGATGATGAGGAGTTTGGGAGTAATCCTCCTGATGATGACAGCGAAGTCTCACCTGTTGGTACTCTGGCACACATGGCGGACTTCATGTTAGGCTGCCTTTCCCTCGACCTACGCTTTATATGCATTTTAAACAACACAGGTTACTGGTTGTTCACCCTTCTAGACCACCGCTACAAAGAGAACTTCTCATCTCTCATTCTTCTGGGGGAGACGACGAGCAAAATGGTGCAATACCAGAAGATCCTTATTGAAAAATTGCTCCAAAGTTTTCCATCTGACAACTCTGGCGGCAGAGTCCGTAGTTTCTTGGCCAACTGAGGAGGAGAGACAAGGGGAACACACAGCAGTTCCAACAGAGGCAGGGCAACACTCTCCAAAGCCTGGGACAGTTTCATGACACCACGCCAGCATCCTCACCCTGATGTGCGGCCTACTGCCACAAGGAGACAAAAATTTTGGAAGATGGTGAAGGAGTACATAGCAGACCGTGTAGCATCCTCAATAATCCTCAATTACCAAGCTGGACACGTGGCACGAATTGGCGCTCTATGCTTGGAGGTGCTGGCCTGCCCGGCCACCAGCATTTTGTCTGAGCGTGTATTTAGTGCTACTGGTGGCATTATAACAGATAAGCGTGTCCGCCTGTCAACTGAAAATGCTGACAGGTTAACTCATATAAAAATGAACAAGGCCTGGATTGACCATGACTTCTGGACTCCACCAGATGAACATAAAGGCACTTTACATGTGTTGTTTTTAGTGTAGTTAATAGACTGTATTCCCATGCACCCCTTCCACCACAAACAACATTATATGGTTGAATCTTCCTTTTCTCATCTTCCTCCTCCTCTTCCGTCATATCAACATGCATTGCTTATTCGTCACATATAATGCCATCACATATATGGCCTTCAAATACAATTTTTTAGAGGGTCCGCTCACCAGCAAGTCCCTCACATATAATTTTTTAGAGGGTCCGCTCACCAGCAGGCCCTCACATATATTTTTTTACAGGGTCTTCTCATTAGCAGGCCCTCACATATGATTTTTTAGAGGGTCTGCTCACCAGCAGGCCAACACATATAATTTTGTACAGGGTCTGCTCACAAGCAGGCCCTCACATATAATTTTTTAGAGGGTCCACTCACCTGCAAGCCCGCAACTCAAATCTTATACAGGGTGAGCTCACCTGCAGGCCCAAACCTAAAATCTTTTATAGGGTCAGCTCACCTGCAGGCCCGCAACTCAAATCTTTTACAGGGTCCGCTCACATGCAGGCCCACAAATAAAATCTTTTTATAGGGTCAGCTCACATGCAGGCACTTGCATATAATGTTTTACCTGGTCAGCTCACCCACAGGCACTCACATATAATGTTTTACAGGGTCAGCTCACCTGCAGGCCCGCAACTCAAATCTTTTACAGGGTCTGCTCACCTACAGGCTCACAACTCATGTTGCATTGCTTCGAAGTAGTAGCCGTAGCCATTTATCAGTCTCCCTCTCCAAAATCGAACAATGATTTCCCGTTACCGGTGGTCACCATGTTAGGCGCATAAAAGAACATTAAAAGTTAATAGGGAAGATATCAAAATGGATCGTGGACATCATGGGGACGTGCAATAAGGCAGAAGTTATCTAGAGTCAACAAAGCAGCAGCAGGGCCTCTCCTGTATAACGTTTCCTCATCCAAAATACCGCAGTGACATTCCCTGTTATTTTGTATTACTCATTCCAATAACAGGGCATCTTAAGAGTCCTGTATTGTTATTTATCGTTACTACCTCGACGAGTCGGGAGTGTGTGATTTGAGCGCCACCCGCTTGCCTTCCTTGGATGTGGTAGCCGTTTCTCAGGCTCCCTCTCCAGAATCATATACTAATTCTCCATTACCCGTAGTTTACAATGGTTTTGAGCTGACAATTAAATCAAAAGTTGATAGGCCAGACATCCGAATGGATCGTCGCTGTCACGGGGACGTGCCATCGGCCCCATGTTAACTAGAGTCACCAAAGTGGCAGCAGGCCACCGCCCATAATGTTTTAGAGGGTCAGATCAGCAGGCCCTTGCTCCTAATGTTTTTGAGGGTCACCAGCAGGCCATCAATCATAATTTTTAAAGGGTATGTATGATGCCTTTTTTTATGTGTAACTAAGGGTGTGTCGGAGTGCCTCTTCCTTGTAATATTTGGCAGCACTTTCACTTTATATACAAGTAAATATTCAGGAAATAATGTTTTCTATCAATTTTTCCTCAAAAATCTATTTTTCCCCTTGGTTTTGTGCGTATTATTGTCATTATGTAAAAGTGGCATACTATTCAGACAACATAGTTCCCAGCAGTGACCAACGGGTCCAAGATGCATCCATACATCCTTCCTATGCTGTTACAGAACCATTTTGGTGGTGTTACCAACAATTTCTGACATTTTCTTATGAACAGGGCACCCCTCTTCAGAGCAGGGGGTACCTGGTTTAATGCTCAAGTTCTCCCATTGACTTCCATTATACTCAGGTGCTCGGTCGAGCACCCGAATATCACAATGTGTTCGGCCAGAACCCCCGAGCACCTGAACACTACGGTTCTCGATCAACACAAATATTTACGATCACTCATAAACATTCCATACCATCATCATCGGACTTTATTGCATACTTTATTATCAAGTTCTATCACTCCTAAATGTTCTATCCGGTCTGAGGCATTCCAAACCAGATCTCATCTGACTTAGAGCCAGTAGCCCTCAAAGTTGCTTTACATCTGTTGGATGGCTTGGATGGACCTGTGCACCTAGATCAATATCATTAGGGTGACAAAAAGTTTTCTGTTTGTCCTAACATAATATTCAATAACCTTTCTGTTCAGTTTTGTCATGTAAAAACTAATTCGCATAAACATGGACCTATGTGAAAGACATGCAAATGAGAAGAATCTGCCTTGTTTTTCAGCTGAAAAAACATTTGCATGGAAAATTTGTGATCTGCACTACTCTTGAACAGCACCATCTATTGGATTCATAGTCTTGTCAACCAATAGATGGCGCTTTTCAGTCAGATAAGAGCTGGTTTGGAATGTCTCATAGTGCACAAGGCTGCCATTGTAAGGTATGCTGACTGTTATCTGTCTTTTGGCATATAACCTTTGTGTGGTTGTCTATTGTATGTAATAGATATAGGAGTTCAAGATGCATCCAGCTATCCTCTTAATGCTGTTTCGAAACCATTTTGATGGGGTTTCCATCAATTTCTAACCTTTTTTTGTGAACCAGACATCCTCATCTCTTCCGAGCAGGGGTGCCTGGGGTTCTCCAATGGACTCCTATTAGGCTCAGGTGCTTGGTAGAGCACTCGAGCATACCGATGTGTTCGTCCAGAGCACACAAGCACTTTAGTGCTCGATCAACACTTCTGATGATTTCTGGATAGCCATGTTTTTAGACCCTTACTATGAAAGCAAAATGAATGAATATTTCTCTCCTGCCAAAAGGGCGGCCAAATCACGTTGTTACCAGGAAATACTGTGTAAGCAGATTGCCGCACACAGATTTTGGCAAGCAGACTATCTGAAAGGTAGACCTCCATCAACACAGATTTATCTAATGCCGTCACCACAAGCAGCAGAAGCCTCAGTAGTAGCAGCCAGGTCAGTTTTCTCAACATGATAGAACATTTTTAGCGCATGCAGCATCACACTGGGGCAAATCAGACCTCCCACCTCAATGCCCAGGCTTAACGAAGATAAATTAACAAAGAAAAATCAAATATTTTCCTAAAAATTAAGTCCTAGTAGACTAGAGGGTGTTATATACCGGTTTCCAGGGCAATTGAAGCCAATTTGTTTTTGTCCTATCTGATCTTACTGTATATATAGGCACTGCATTGTTCCACTTCTCCTGTCCTGTATACTGGGGATAATTCTTAGTAGTGATGAGTGACAGGGGCAATATTCGAATTTGCAATATTTTGCGAATATTTGTGCAAAAATTCATCATAAATTTGCAAATTTGCAAATTCGCCATTATTTACTTAAATGCGAAAATCAGCAATGTAATATGCGCGTATTGTGCGCGCAATACAGGCGTGGTTCACTTTTGCTAAATTTTTTAAGCTGCTAGAAGTTTCCTGAGACTGGAGAAAATGGTTGGCACGGCAGAACATTACAATAGCTTTATATGCAGATAAGAGTGCTCCAATATATTCGCGATTGGCAAATCAGCAATTAATGAAGCACATATTTTGCCGCAATACGTGCAACTTCACATTTTAGCAGGTCTGACTACATATTACTGATTTTTGCACTAAGTATTATTGTGAACTTGTACATCACAGCACTATGTATGTATGTAGCATGTATGTATGGACAGTAGAGTTGAGCGAACACCTGGATGTTCGGGTTCGAGAAGTTCGGCCGAACATCCCGGAAATGTTCGGGTTCGGGATCCGAACCCGATCCGAACTTCGTCCCGAACCCGAACCCCATTGAAGTCAATGGGGACCCGAACTTTTCGGCACTAAAACGGCTGTAAAACAGCCCAGGAAAGGGCTAGAGGGCTGCAAAAGGCAGCAACATGTAGGTAAATCCCCTGCAAACAAATGTGGATAGGGAAATTAATTAAAATAAAAATTAAATAAATAAAAATTAACCGAAATCAATTGGAGAGAGGTTCCATAGCAGAGAATCTGGCTTCCCGTCACCCACCACTGGAACAGTCCATTCTCAGATATTTAGGCCCCGGCACCCAGGCAGAGGAGAGAGGTCCCGTAACAGACAATCTGGCTTCATGTCAGCAGAGAATCAGTCTTCATATCATAGCAGAGAATCAGGCTTCACGTCAGCCACCACTGCAACAGTCCATTGTCATAAATTCAGGCCCAGCACCCAGGCAGAGGAGAGAGGTCCCGTAACAGACAATCTGGCTTCATGTCAGCAGAGAATCAGTCTGCATGTCATAGCAGAGAATGAGGCTTCACGTCACCCACCACTGCAACAGTCCATTTTCATAAATTTAGGCCCAGCACCCAGGCAGAGGAGAGAGGTCCCGTAACAGAGGATCTGGCTTCATGTCACCAGAGAATCAGTCTGCATGTCATAGCAGAGAATCAGGCTTCACGTCAGCCACCACTGCAACAATCCATTGGCATATATTTAGGCCTAGCACACAGGCAGAGGAGAGAGGTCCCGTAACAGACAATCTGGCTTCATGTCAGCAGAGAATCAGTCTTCATATCATAGCAGAGAATCAGGCTTCACGTCAGCCACCAATGCAACAGTCCATTGTCAGATATTTAGGCCCAGCACCCAGGCAGAGGAGAGAGGTCCCGTAACAGACAATCTGGCTTCATGTCAGCAGAGAATCAGTCTGCATGTCATAGCAGAGAATGAGGCTTCACGTCACCCACCACTGCAACAGTCCATTTTCATAAATTTAGGCCCAGCACCCAGGCAGAGGAGAGAGGTCCCGCAACAGAGGATCTGGCTTCATGTCAGCAGAGAATCAGTCTGCATGTCATAGCAGAGAATCAGGCTTCACGTCAGCCACCACTGCAACAGTCCATTGTCATAAATTCAGGCCCAGCACCCAGGCAGAGGAGAGAGGTCCCGTAACAGACAATCTGGCTTCATGTCACCAGAGAATCAGTCTGCATGTCATAGCAGAGAATGAGGCTTCACGTCAGCCACCACTGCAACAATCCATTGGCATATATTTAGGCCTAGCACACAGGCAGAGGAGAGGTTCATTCAACTTTGGGTAGCCTTGCAATATAATGGTAAAATGAAAATAAAAATAGGATTGAATGAGGAAGTGCCCTGGAGTCCAATAATATATGGTTATGGGGAGGTAGTTAATGTCTAATCTGGACAAGGGACGGACAGGTCCTGTGGGATCCATGCCTGGTTCATTTTTATGAACGTCAGCTTGTCCACATTGGCTGTAGACAGGCGGCTGCGTTTGTCTGTAATGACGCCCCCTGCCGTGCTGAATACACGTTCAGACAAAACGCTGGCTGCCGGGCAGGCCAGCACCTCCAAGGCATAAAAGGCTAGCTCTGGCCACGTGGACAATTTAGAGACCCAGAAGTTGAATGGGGCCGAACCATCAGTCAGTACGTGGAGGGGTGTGCACACGTACTGTTCCACCATGTTAGTGAAATGTTGCCTCCTGCTAACACGTTGCGTATCAGGTGGTGGTGCAGTTAGCTGTGGCGTGTTGACAAAAGTTTTCCACATCTCTGCCATGCTAACCCTGCCCTCAGAGGAGCTGGCCGTGACACAGCTGCCTTGGCGACCTCTTGCTCCTCCTCTGCCTTGGCCTTGGGCTTCCACTTGTTCCCCTGTGACATTTGGGAATGCTCTCAGTAGCGCGTCTACCAACGTGCGCTTGTACTCGCGCATCTTCCTATCACGCTCCAGTGCAGGAAGTAAGGTGGGCACATTGTCTTTGTAGCGTGGATCCAGCAGGGTGGCAACCCAGTAGTCCGCACAGGTTAAAATGTGGGCAACTCTGCTGTCGTTGCGCAGGCACTGCAGCATGTAGTCGCTCATGTGTGCCAGGCTGCCCAGGGGTAAGGACAAGCTGTCCTCTGTGGGAGGCGTATCGTCATCGTCCTGCCTTTCCCCCCAGCCACGCACCAGTGATGGACCCGAGCTGCGTTGGGTGCCACCCCGCTGTGACCATGCTTCATCCTCATCCTCCTCCACCTCCTCCTCATCCTCGTCCTCCTCGTCCTCCAGTAGTGGGCCCTGGCTGGCCACATTTGTACCTGGCCTCTGCTGTTGCCAAAAACCTCCCTCTGAGTCACTTCGAAGAGACTGGCCTGAAAGTGCTAAAAATGACCCCTCTTCCTCCTCCTCCTCCTCCTCCTCCTGGGCCACCTCCTCTTCCATCATCGCCCTAAGTGTTTTCTCAAGGAGACATAGAAGTGGTATTGTAACGCTGATAACGGTGTCATCGCCACTGGCCATGTTGGTGGAGTACTCGAAACAGCGCAACAGGGCACACAGGTCTCGCATGGAGGCCCAGTCATTGGTGGTGAAGTGGTGCTGTTCTGTAGTGCGACTGACCCGTGCGTGCTGCAGCTGAAACTCCACTATGGCCTGCTGCTGCTCGCACAGTCTGTCCAGCATGTGCAAGGTGGAGTTCCACCTGGTGGGCACGTCGCATATGAGGCGGTGAGCGGGAAGGCCGAAGTTACGCTGTAGCGCAGACAGGCGAGCAGCGGCAGGATGTGAACGCCGGAAGCGCGAACAGACGGCCCGCACTTTATGCAGCAGCTCTGACATGTCGGGGTAGTTGTGAATGAACTTCTGCACCACCAAATTCAGCACATGCGCCAAGCAAGGGATGTGCGTCAAATTGGCTAGTCCCAGAGCTGCAACGAGATTTCGCCCATTATCACACACCACCAGGCCGGGCTTGAGGCTCACCGGCAGCAACCACTCGTCGGTCTGTTGTTCAATACCCCGCCACAACTCCTGTGCGGTGTGGGGCCTGTCCCCCAAACATATGAGTTTCAGAATGGCCTGCTGACGTTTACCCCGGGCTGTGCTGAAGTTGGTGGTGAAGGTGTGTGGCTGACTGGATGAGCAGGTGGAAGAAGAGGAGGAGGAAGCCGAGAAGGAGGAGGTGGCAACAGGAGGCAAAGAATGTTGCCCTGCGATCCTTGGCGGCGGAAGGACGTGCGCCAAACAGCTCTCCGCCTGGGGCCCAGCTGCCACTACATTTACCCAGTGTGCAGTTAGGGAGATATAGCGTCCCTGGCCGTGCTTACTGGTCCACGTATCTGTGGTTAGGTGGACCTTGCTACAGATGGCGTTGCGCAGTGCACACTTGATTTTATCGGATACTTGGTTGTGCAGGGAAGGCACGGCTCTCTTGGAGAAGTAGTGCCGGCTGGGAACAACATACTGTGGGACAGCAAGCGACATGAGCTGTTTGAAGCTGTCTGTGTCCACCAGCCTAAATGACAGCATTTCATAGGCCAGTAGTTTAGAAATGCTGGCATTCAGGGCCAGGGATCGAGGGTGGCTAGGTGGGAATTTACGCTTTCTATCAAATGTTTGTGAGATGGAGAGCTGAACGCTGGCGTGTGACATGGTTGAGACGCTTGGTGACGGAGGTGGTGGTGGTGGTGTTGGTGGTACATCCCCTGTTTGCTGGGCGGCAGGTGCCAACGTTCCTCCAGAGGCGGAGGAAGAGGCCGAGGCGGCAGCAGCAGAATAGGCCGAGGCGGCAGCAGCAGAAGAGGTAGCAGGGGGAGCCTGAGTGACTTCCTTGGTTTTAAGGTGTTTACTCCACTGCAGTTCATGCTTTGCATGCAGGTGCCTGGTCATGCAGGTTGTGCTCAGGTTCAGAACGTTAATGCCTCGCTTCAGGCTCTGATGGCACAGCGTGCAAACCACTCGGGTCTTGTCGTCAGCACATTGTTTGAAGAAGTGCCATGCCAGGGAACTCCTTGAAGCTGCCTTTGGGGTGCTCGGTCCCAGATGGCGGCGGTCAGTAGCAGGCGGAGTCTCTTGGCGGCGGGTGTTCTGCTTTTGCCCACTGCTCCCTCTTTTGCTACGCTGTTGGCTCGGTCTCACCACTGCCTCTTCCTCCGAACTGTGAAAGTCAGTGGCACGACCTTCATTCCATGTGGGGTCTAGGACCTCATCGTCCCCTGCATCGTCTTCCACCCAGTCTTGATCCCTGACCTCCTGTTCAGTCTGCACACTGCAGAAAGACGCAGCAGTTGGCACCTGTGTTTCGTCATCATCAGAGACATGCTGAGGTGGTATTCCCATGTCCTCATCATCAGGAAACATAAGTGGTTGTGCGTCAGTGCATTCTATGTCTTTCACCGCTGGGGAAGGGCTAGGTGGATGCCCTTGGGAAACCCTGCCAGCGGAGTCTTCAAACAGCATAAGAGACTGCTGCATAACTTGAGGCTGAGACAGTTTCCCTGGTATGCATGGGGGTGATGTGACAGACTGATGGGGTTGGTTTTCAGGCGCCATCTGTGCGCTTTCTGCAGAAGACTGGGTGGGAGATAATGTGAACGTGCTGGATCCACTGTCGGCCACCCAATTGACTAATGCCTGTACCTGCTCAGGCCTTACCATCCTTAGAACGGCATTGGGCCCCACCATATATCGCTGTAAATTCTGGCGGCTACTGGGACCTGAGGTAGTTGGTACACTAGGACGTGTGGATGTGGCAGAACGGCCACGTCCTCTCCCAGCACCAGAGGGTCCACTAACACCACCACGACCATGTCCACGTCCGCGTCCCTTACTAGATGTTTTTCTCATTGTTATGGTTCACCACAACAACAAATATATTATTTGGCCCAATGTATTGTATTCAAATTCAGCGGGATATAAATTTGAGGCCTAGTATTTAGGCGCTGGGTGACCGGTATGGATTTAGTGACAGAATTAGACTTGGAAATGCACAGAAGCGTGTGTGTGAAGTTATTCTGAATGACCCTATGTGCACCTTGAATATTATATACCCTTTTTGGGATAGATTTCAAATAGCTCTGATATAGCAGGAACCACTAAATTATGAAATTGCTAAATTGGGAATTGTATTTCAACCCAGAACAAAAAATGTGCTTTGACGGACACTAAATATGTTGCCCAGCAACAACAGTACAGCGGTAACGAGAGATTTAGCAGGATATAAATTTGAGGCCTAGTATTTAGGCGCTGGGTGACAGGTATGGGTTTAGTGACAGAATTAGACTTGAAAATACACAGTAGCGGGTGTGTGTGAAGTTATTCTGAATGACCCAATGTGCACCTTGAATATTATATCCCTTTTAGGGATAGATTTCAAATAGCTCTGATATAGCAGAAACCACTAAATTATGAAATTGCTAAATTGGGAATTGTACTTCAACCCAGAACAAAAAATGTGCTTTGACGGACACTAAATATCTTTCCAAGCAACAACAGTACAGCGGTAACGAGAGATTTAGCAGGATATAAATTTGAGGCCTAGTATTTAGGCGCTGGGTGACAGGTATGGGTTTAGTGACAGAATTAGACTTGAAAATACACAGTAGCGGGTGTGTGTGAAGTTATTCTGAATGACCCAATGTGCACCTTGAATATTATATACCCTTTTAGGGATAGATTTCAAATAGCTCTGATATAGCAGAAACCACTAAATTATGAAATTGCTAAATTGGGAATTGTACTTCAACCCAGAACAAAAAATGTGCTTTGACGGACACTAAATATCTTTCCAAGCAACAACAGTACAGCGGTAACGAGAGATTTAGCAGGATATAAATTTGAGGCCTAGTATTTAGGCGCTGGGTGACAGGTATGGGTTTAGTGACAGAATTAGACTTGGAAATACACAGTAGCGGGTGTGTGTGAAGTTATTCTGAATGACCCAATGTGCACCTTGAATATTATATACCCTTTTAGGGATAGATTTCAAATAGCTCTGATATAGCAGAAACCACTAAATTATGAAATTGCTAAATTGGGAATTGTACTTCAACCCAGAACAAAAAATGTGCTTTGACGGACACTAAATAACTTTCCCAGCTACAACAGGACAGCGGTAACGAGAGATTTAGCGGGATATAAATTTGAGGCCTAGTATTTAGGCGCTGGGTGACAGGTATGGGTTTAGTGACAGAATTAGACTTGGAAATACACAGTAGCGGGTGTGTGTGAAGTTATTCTGAATGACCCTATGTGCACCTTCAATATGATCTACCCTTTTAGGGATAGATTTCAAATAGCTCTGATATAGCAGAAACCACTAAATTATGAAATTGCTAAATTGGGAATTGTATTTCAACCCAGAAGAAAAAATGTGCTTTGACGGACACTAAATAACTTTCCCAGCTACAACAGGACAGCGGTAACGAGAGATTTAGCAGGATATAAATTTGAGGCCTAGTATTTAGGCGCTGGGTGACAGGTATGGGTTTAGTGACAGAATTAGACTTGAAAATACACAGTAGCGGGTGTGTGTGAAGTTATTCTGAATGACCCAATGTGCACCTTGAATATTATATACCCTTTTAGGGATAGATTTCAAATAGCTCTGATATAGCAGAAACCACTAAATTATGAAATTGCTAAATTGGGAATTGTACTTCAACCCAGAACAAAAAATGTGCTTTGACGGACACTAAATATCTTTCCAAGCAACAACAGTACAGCGGTAACGAGAGATTTAGCAGGATATAAATTTGAGGCCTAGTATTTAGGCGCTGGGTGACAGGTATGGGTTTAGTGACAGAATTAGACTTGGAAATACACAGTAGCGGGTGTGTGTGAAGTTATTCTGAATGACCCAATGTGCACCTTGAATATTATATACCCTTTTAGGGATAGATTTCAAATAGCTCTGATATAGCAGAAACCACTAAATTATGAAATTGCTAAATTGGGAATTGTACTTCAACCCAGAACAAAAAATGTGCTTTGACGGACACTAAATAACTTTCCCAGCTACAACAGGACAGCGGTAACGAGAGATTTAGCGGGATATAAATTTGAGGCCTAGTATTTAGGCGCTGGGTGACAGGTATGGGTTTAGTGACAGAATTAGACTTGGAAATACACAGTAGCGGGTGTGTGTGAAGTTATTCTGAATGACCCTATGTGCACCTTCAATATGATCTACCCTTTTAGGGATAGATTTCAAATAGCTCTGATATAGCAGAAACCACTAAATTATGAAATTGCTAAATTGGGAATTGTATTTCAACCCAGAACAAAAAATGTGCTTTGACGGACACTAAATAACTTTCCCAGCTACAACAGGACAGCGGTAACGAGAGATTTAGCAGGATATAAATTTGAGGCCTAGTATTTAGGCGCTGGGTGACAGGTATGGGTTTAGTGACAGAATTAGACTTGAAAATACACAGTAGCGGGTGTGTGTGAAGTTATTCTGAATGACCCAATGTGCACCTTGAATATTATATACCCTTTTAGGGATAGATTTCAAATAGCTCTGATATAGCAGAAACCACTAAATTATGAAATTGCTAAATTGGGAATTGTACTTCAACCCAGAACAAAAAATGTGCTTTGACGGACACTAAATAACTTTCCCAGCTACAACAGGACAGCGGTAACGAGAGATTTAGCAGGATATAAATTTGAGGCCTAGTATTTAGGCGCTGGGTGACAGGTATGGGTTTAGTGACAGAATTAGACTTGAAAATACACAGTAGCGGGTGTGTGTGAAGTTATTCTGAATGACCCAATGTGCACCTTGAATATTATATACCCTTTTAGGGATAGATTTCAAATAGCTCTGATATAGCAGAAACCACTAAATTATGAAATTGCTAAATTGGGAATTGTACTTCAACCCAGAACAAAAAATGTGCTTTGACGGACACTAAATAACTTTCCCAGCTACAACAGGACAGCGGTAACGAGAGATTTAGCGGGATATAAATTTGAGGCCTAGTATTTAGGCGCTGGGTGACCGGTATGGATTTAGTGACAGAATTAGACTGGGATATGGCCAAAAAATAACCACACTATTGCTGGTTAAATGCACTTGGTGACGGGCGCAGCTTGCCCCTGATGTAGTATATGGCCAAAAAATGAACAGACTATTGCTGGTTAAATGCACTTGGTGTGATAGCTTGACTAACCACACTACTGAGGGTTAAATGCACTTGGTGACGGGCGCAGCTTGCCCCTGATGTAGTATATGGCCAAAAAATGAACAGACTATTGCTGGTTAAATGCACTTGGTGTGACAGCTTCACCCTGATGTAGGCTTTAGCCAAAAAACAACCACACCATTGAGGGTTAAATGCACTTGGTGACAGGCGCAGCTTGCCCCTGATTTTGTATATGGCCAAAAAATGAACAGACTATTGCTGGTTAAATGCACTTGGTGTGACAGCTTCACCCTGATGTAGGCTTTAGCCAAAAAACAACCACACCATTGAGGGTTAAATGCACTTGGTCGCAGCTTGTGCTGGCGCACCACAAGACACAAAATGGCCGCCGATCACCCCAGAAAAATGTGACTGACAAACGGTCTGGGCAGCCTAAAAACAGTGAGCAATTGAGGATCAGCAGCTCAATGATCCACAGCTGCAGATCGATCAGTTAATCAAGTCCTTTGGAGGAGTTAATCTGCCTAATCTCGCCCTACTGTCGCAGCCGCAACCTCTCCCTACGCTAATCAGAGCAGAGTGACGGGCGGCGCTATGTGACTCCAGCTTAAATAGAGGCTGGGTCACATGGTGCTCTGGCCAATCACAGCCATGCCAATAGTAGGCATGGCTGTGATGGCCTCTTGGGGCAAGTAGTATGACGCTTGTTGATTGGCTGCTTTGCAGCCTTTCAAAAAGCGCCAAGAAAGCGTCACAAAAGCGCCAAGAAAGCGACGAACACCGAACCCGAACCCGGACTTTTACGAAAATGTCCGGGTTCGGGTCCGTGTCACGGACACCCCAAAATTCGGTACGAACCCGAACTATACAGTTCGAGTTCGCTCATCCCTAATGGACAGCAGAACCTCTCAGCTACACTATATCACAATCTAACCTACACTGACTATCTCCCACTAACAATCTGTATTATATACAGTATATGAGCTAACTAACTGTCTAATGTAATGACAAATCACATCAATGACACTGCTCTCTCTCTCTCAGAACTGCCAAAAAAAAAACCAGCAGAAAATGGCTGCTGGGGAGTTTTCTATACAGGGAGTGCAGAATTTTTTTTGAGGATTAATTTTATTATTGAACAACAACCACGTTCTCAATGAACCCAAAAAACTCATTAATATCAAAGCTGAATATTTTTGGAAGTAGTTTTTAGTTTGTTTTTAGTTTTAGCTATTTTAGGGGGATATCTGTGTGTGCAGGTGACTATTACTGTGCATAATTATTAGGCAACTTAACAAAAAACAAATATATACCCATTTCAATTATTTATTTTTACCAGTGAAACCAATATAACATCTCAACATTCACAAATATACATTTCTGACATTCAAAAACAAAACAAAAACAAATCAGTGACCAATATAGCCACCTTTCTTTGCAAGGACACTCAAAAGCCTGCCATCCATGGATTCTGTCAGTGTTTTGATCTGTTCACCATCAACATTGCGTGCAGCAGCAACCAAAGCCTCCCAGACACTGTTCAGAGAGGTGTACTGTTTTCCCTCCTTGTAAATCTCACATTTGATGATGGACCACAGGTTCTCAATGGGGTTCAGATCAGGTGAACAAGGAGGCCATGTCATTAGATTTTCTTCTTTTATACCCTTTCTTGCCAGCCACGCTGTGGAGTACTTGGACGAGTGTGATGGAGCATTGTCCTGCATGAAAATCATGTTTTTCTTGAAGGATGCAGACTTCTTCCTGTACCACTGCTTGAAGAAGGTGTCTTCCAGAAACTGGCAGTAGGACTGGGAGTTGAGCTTGACTCCATCCTCAACCCGAAAAGGCCCCACAAGCTATTCTTTGATGATACCAGCCCAAACCAGTACTCCACCTCCACCTTGCTGGCGTCTGAGTCGGACTGGAGCTCTCTGCCCTTTACCAATCCAGCCACGGGCCCATCCATCTGGCCCATCAAGACTCACTCTCATTTCATCAGTCCATAAAACCTTAGAAAAATCAGTCTTGAGATATTTCTTGGCCCAGTCTTGACGTTTCAGCTTGTGTGTCTTGTTCAGTGGTGGTCGTCTTTCAGCCTTTCTTACCTTGGCCATGTCTCTGAGTATTGCACACCTTGTGCTTTTGGGCACTCCAGTGATGTTGCAGCTCTGAAATATGGCCGAACTGGTGGCAAGTGGCATCTTGGCAGCTGCATGCTTGACTTTTCTCAGTTCATGGGCAGTTATTTTGCGCCTTGGTTTTTCCACACGCTTCTTGCGACCCTGTTGACTATTTTGAATGAAACGCTTGATTGTTCGATGATCACGCTTCAGAAGCTTTGCTATTTTAAGAGTGCTGCATCCCTCTGCAAGATATCTCACTATTTTTGACTTTTCTGAGCCTGTCAAGTCCTTCTTTTGACCCATTTTGCCAAAGGAAAGGAAGTTGCCTAATAATTATGCACACCTGATATAGGGTGTTGATGTCATTAGACCACACCCCTTCTCATTACAGAGATGCACATCACCTAATATGCTTAATTGGTAGTAGGCTTTCGAGCCTATACAGTTTGGAGTAAGACAACATGCATAAAGAGGATGATGTGGTCAAAATACTCATTTGCCTAATAATTCTGCACTCCCTGTATAGTAAGGGGTAGGCAACTTTCCTATTGGTTGCTAGGGATATTGCTATGCTCAGACAAAGACATTGCAGCCTTCTCATTGGCCCACAAGCAAGAAGCTGGGAGGGATCATGGGTTCAGATGGAAAAAAAAAGCTATAATATTCTCTGTATCTGCTGTTATTCTGTATACTGTATGGTGTATATAGACACTGCACACTAACACCTCTCTTGTCTTGTATACTGGGTGTAACTCACAGTATCTGCTCCAATTCTGTATATATGAACACTGCATAGTACCATTTTCCCTTCTCTGTATACTGATTAGTGTTGAGCGCGAATATTCAAATAGCTAATTTTAATCACGAATATCGTCACTTCGAGAATTTGAGAATATTTACAATATAACAGTATATATTTGTAATGACTAATACATTTTTTTTATTTTTTTTTATTTTTAACAGTACACAAACATCACAATGATGTGATGAGTACTGTGCAAAAAAAAAAAAGGGATTATCCCTCCCTGCTTCTAGCTTGTTGTGACTGGTGAGAAGGCTCCATTACAATACTTACAGACTTAGTGAGTCAGTGACAGTGAGTGGAGTACGACTATTAGTAATGCAAATATTTTTCACAATAGGAATATTGCCACTGATGAGTGCCGGACACTGCTCCCTCGAGTCCCTCCCTTCTTTAGTTTGTGGGCGAATATGTAGAATATAGCAGTATATATTCGTAATGACAAATATTCTTTGTTTCTTTTTTTCCACAGTACACATCAGTCATCACAATGATGTGTACTGTGTAAAAAAAAATATGTGATCATCCCTCCCTGCCTCTAGCTTGTGTTCCAAATGAGAATGAGAAGGCTCCATTACTTACAGTGAGTCATTGTGTTTTTTTTTTTTTTACACTTTTGTTTTGGTTGAAATTTTTAAAACTTGTCACTCGGATGAATGAGGCGCCTATTATTTATCCACATACTGTTAGCTAAGTTATTATTCTCATAATTTTTTTTTTATACTTGTATATTATGTACATTATTTTTAAAAGCGTAATTACTTTATAGACACAGTATGAATCAGGAAATTTTTTGTACATGACCGTCATAATATTTTTAAATGAAAAATCAAAAGATTTGTTATTTGGCTTTGTACTTGGCACCATTCTGTTTTGCCACTGCTTGGGAACGGTCCCATTGTGTTGATCAAAAAGTTGCTTTTTTATTACTAAATAAATACAAAATGGGGTTATATTAGTTTATTTTACTAGTTTACCTGGTATGGCAGTGGCACATTCCTGGGAAAACTTTCCTGCTGCTCAATGTTATGCTGTCTATACTAACAACAGCATAAAGAACAGACAGTGAGTTGATTTCGGCGGTCTGTCATTTTAAAGATAAAAGTAAATGGTTGCCGAGAACCAACATCACAATAATTGCAGACTGGGCCTGGAAAAGAGTCCCGGCTACCTGAGAAGAGTCCTGGTTATTCATGAATTCCTGCTCTCCTGCCCACCTGCTGATGATTGACAGTCTTCTATATAGTTTTCTCCCTTTCTCTCTAGGAGAGAACTGCCAATCATCAGCAGATGGTTGAGAGTGCAGGAGATTATGAATAACCAGGACTCTTCTCAGGTAGATTTGACTCTTTTCAAGATCTGGGCTGCAATGATTATGATACTGGTTCTCAGCAATTACTTAATTTTACCTCATGAATGACACACCGCTGAAATCAGCATTTCTGTCACTATTTAATGCTGCCTTCAGTGAGGTTAGCATAAAGTTGATGACAGGTTCCCTTCAACATCTCCCTGCTGCTGCTGTTGTCATCATGATCCTTCGTAGCTATGTGAAGGCCTCATACTACACCATTACCTTTACCGGCTGCAGCTGTCTTGATTAAGCTGAGTTATTATTTGTAGGCCTTATACTACAAAGTTACCATTACCCAAATTATTATGTGTAGTTATGTGTAGGCCTTAGACTCCACTGTTACTATTGACTGCTACTCTTGTCCTGATCCTTTCTGGGTTATGTGTAGGCCTTAGACTCTACTGTTACTATTGACTGCTGCTCTTCTCTTGATCCCTCAGAGCTATGTGTATGCCCAATACGACAAACATTACCATGAACTGCTGTTGTACTTATCCTTCAAAGTTAGGTTTAGGCATTATACAAAAACATTACCATATTATTGCTGCTGTTGTCCTAATCTTTCTGATTTTTGGGTATGCCTTTATTACACCATTACCTATTACTGCTGCTGCTGTCCAGCTAATGATCAATTTGCCGAAAATGGTCCTTACAGCAAAGTTAACGTTTAAAATTACACCATAGCATAACATTATTATAAAAAACACAAGTATGAATGCCCCCCCAAAAAATATTTAGAAAATATCAACCAAACCAATGTTGCTCTATGGCAGTTTTATGCAAAGAGAAAAAAATGGAGACAGAGTATTCTGCACAAATGTACAAAAAAAGGGGTTGAGGGATATTGGAATGAATAAGGCGCCAGGGGATAACCACAAATTGGTGTGAAAGGAGGACAGGGAAGGCGGCTAAAGAAAAATTCAAATAAAAAAATTATAAAAAATTATAAATAAAAAATGATATTGAATGAGAAAAATGTATATAGGGTGGAGAAAAATAGGCAGCCCCCCAAAGCCCCCCTAGAAAAAGGGGGAAATTCAGTACTAACTAGTGGACTGAGGTGAAAGTAAAATTGCTGGTGAGCCGGGTGTCTCAGGTGTCCTAATGATACCCAGGGGGCGCCACATAAACTCCAGTACTATCAATAAAATTGTACAGTTATAGTGAAGTACACTATTGTTATCTTGGCAAAAAGTTGCACTTACTTCACCGGGGAGGAGGGCATAGGATAAAGCTCAAGGCACCTATACCTCAACCTCCCCCCCGAGATCGCTTCAAATGATGTAATATTAGCTTCCTGGTCCCCAAAAGGATTACACCGGGGCTCAAATGTATACAGGAAGTCTTTTATTGATTCAGCTCGACGCGTTTCGGGAGTAAATCCCTTTTCAAGAGCATATACATATAACAGAAAGACACAAACTTATATAGGGGAATGCAAACACATAGTATGGGCTCATCCTCTTTAGGGGAGGAGAACAAAGGCCAAAAAATTGGGTCATTTCCTGTCCATTGTTTTATCCAACGAAAAAAACAATCCGTTCAAAAAAACTTCTATTCACTCTTTATACAGAATGTCCAATATATTCATAAATAGACAATATTTATGTAGGGGGACCGGAAGTGAGCATGCCTTGCGTTCCACCATGGAACGTAAGGCAAGCTCACTTCCGGTCCCCCTTCTTTTCTTTGGTTTCTGGGTATAGCTACATAAATATTGTCTATTTATGAATATATTGGACATTCTGTATAAAGAGTGAATAGAAGTTTTTTGAACAGATTTTTTTCATTATACTGGTTTTTTCATTATACTCAGTGACATAGGGAAAATTACATAGGGAGAATGTATGCAGTAAAGGTAAATACAGACTAAACAGTCCTGTATCCCAACACGTGTTTTGCGGTCGCTTTCTCCCTTGAGAAAGTGACCACGAAACACGTGTTGGGATCCAGGACTGCTTGGTCTGTATTTACCTTTACTGCATACATTTTCCCTATGTTATTTTTAGTTGAGGCACTATGCACTTTATATATATTGACTGAGGGCTGTGACTGATTACCTTTCCTCACATCTTGGGAATTTTTATTGCAAAGTTATATGTACTGTAATGCGACAGACCTGTGGAGATCATCCTGTGTTATTTAATGCTGCTTATGTATATGGATTTCTATGTTTAATACAAGTGTATGTCCAATAAAAGATTTTGCATTTCTATAAATTCATGCTGTTCTGAGTCTAGTTTTTGGTAAATACTGTTAACTAATGAGATGGATGGAGGAAGAAAACTGGATTGTCTGCAACAGCATATAACTGACATTTACTAATATCTACTAATAAAGCAACTAAAGTAATCAATAAAGGAACAAGCACTTTCTAGACAAATATATTGGTGTCTTGCATATTGTGGTGCTGTTTTAACCGCTTAATCTGCAGGTAACTTTTGGGTTTGCTTGGTCGTTTTGGAAATGCCACCAAAAAAAAGGGATGATCAGCAGGGTCTAAACAGAAGATCGGGAACAGGCCTGGAAAACCCCAAAAAGCAAAGTGCTATAAATAAATATATGAACCCCACAACTCCAACAAGGGGTCCCGGTGGAGCTGGAAAGGGCTCAGCTGACTGCCTGATTGAGGACCAGGGTTTGAACGAGTCATTGGAGTCTCATGTAATAATGGAACCTAAAGGGGAAATGGTTAAAGACATTCTCCTTACTGTGTCCAGATTGGAAGAAGTTATGGGAAAACTGGTTCCTCAGATTGGGACAATACAGACCGATGTGTCCTTGATTAGAGAGGATTTTGCGAAATTAAGAGAACGCATGTATGCAATGGAAAAAAGAATAGGGGGCTTGGAAGAGTTAGTGAATAAACTGGAGAATGAAGTAACATCTCTAAAAAAAGCAAGCGAAAATGCTGAAAGTAAAATGATAGATTTTGAGGACAGATCAAGGAGAGTAAATTTAAGATGTGTGGGGATTCCTGAAGATGCTGAGATAGCTAAATGTGGAGAATATATAGAAAAATTGATTATTGACAACTGTAAACCGGGCTTACTATCCAGTCTTTTTTCAGCGGAGAGGGTTCACAGGGTCTCTAGTAAGAAAAGCATTCTGGGTGCTCAGCCGAGACAAATGCGGAGGATAAAACTTATTCCAGTTACTCCAAAACACATCAGTCTTGGTCAAGAATAGATATGATATTAAGTAATAACAAATTAATGGTGAAATATAATATAAAAATTAAATATGCTCCCATGGCGCTTTCAGACCATTGTGCTGTAGTGATGGATCTGAATGGGATAATTAATCACAGAACATTTACGTTTAAATTAAAACCACACTGGCTAACTCTGATAAAAGAGAAGGATAAAATTAAAAAAGAACTACAGGTCTTTTTTTCAGGTCAATAGAAACTCTGCAAATAAGTTGGTATACATCTGGGATACAGTCAAGGCCTTTTTGAGAGGGATTTTATTTAACCCCTTAAGGACCGGGCTCATTTTCACCTTAAGGACCGGGCCATTTTTTGCAAATCTGACCAGTGTCACTTTAAGTGCTCATAACTTTCAAACGCTTTGACTTACCCAGGCCGTTCTGAGATTGTTTTTTCGTCACATATTGTACTTCATGACACTGCTAAAATTGGGTCAAAAAAGTTATTTTTTTTGCATAAAAAAATACATTTTTTACCAAAAATTTTGAAAAATTAGCAAATTTCAAAGTTTCAGTTTCTCTACTTCTGTAATACATAGTAATACCCCCAAAAATTGTGATGACTTTACATTCCCCATATGTCTACTTCATGTTTGTAGCATTTTGGGAATGATATTTTATTTTTTGGGGATGTTACAAGGCTTAGAAGTTTAGAAGCAAATTTTGAAATTTTTGAGAAATCTTCAAAATCCCACTTTTTATGGACCAGTTCAGGTTTGAAGTCATATTGTGAGGCTTAGATAATAGAAACCTCCCAAAAATGACCCCATTCTAGAAACTACACCCCTCAAGGTATTCAAAACTGTTTTTTCAAACTTTATTAACCCTTTAGGTGTTCCACAAGAGTTAATGGCAGATGGAGAAACAATTTTGAAATTTCTATTTTTTGGAAAATTTTCCAATATAATAAATTTTTTCCAGGAGTAAAATAAGGGTTAACTGCCAAACAACACTCAAAATGGGTTGCCCTGATTCTGTAGTTTGCAAAAACACCCCATATGTGGTCGTAAACTACTGTTTGGCCGAACGGTAGCACATAGAAGGAGGGGAACACCATATGGGTTTTGGAAGGCAGATTTTGCAGGACTGGTTTTGTTTATACCATGTCCCATTTGAAGCCCCCTGTTGCACCCCTAGAATAGAAATTTCAAAAAAGTGACTCCATCTAAGAAAGTACACCCCTCAAGGTATTCAAAACTGGGTTTACAAACTTTGTTAACCCTTTAGGTGTTCCACAAGAGTTAATGGCAGATGGAGAAACAATTATGAAATTTCAATTTTTTGGAAAATTTTCCAATATAATCAATTTTTTCTAGGAGTAAAACAAGGGTTAACTGCCAAACAACACTCAAAATGGGTTGCCCTGATTCTGTAGTTTGCAAAAACACCCCATATGTGGTCGTAAACTACTGTTTGGCCGAACGGTAGCACATAGAAGGAGGGGAACACCATATGGGTTTTGGAAGGCAGATTTTGCAGGACTGGTTTTGTTTATACCATGTCCCATTTGAAGCCCCCTGTTGCACCCCTAGAATAGAAATTTCAAAAAAGTGACTCCATCTAAGAAAGTACACCCCTCAAGGTATTCAAAACTGGGTTTACAAACTTTGTTAACCCTTTAGGTGTTCCACAAGAGTTAATGGCAGATGGAGAAACAATTATGAAATTTCAATTTTTTGGAAAATTTTCCAATATAATCAATTTTTTCTAGGAGTAAAACAAGGGTTAACTGCCAAACAACACTCAAAATGGGTTGCCCTGATTCTGTAGTTTGCAAAAACACCCCATATGTGGTCGTAAACTACTGTTTGGCCGAACGGTAGCACATAGAAGGAGGGGAACACCATATGGGTTTTGGAAGGCAGATTTTGCAGGACTGGTTTTGTTTATACCATGTCCCATTTGAAGCCCCCTGTTGCACCCCTAGAATAGAAATTTCAAAAAAGTGACTCCATCTAAGAAAGTACACCCCTCAAGGTATTCAAAACTGGGTTTACAAACTTTGTTAACCCTTTAGGTGTTCCACAAGAGTTAATGGCAGATGGAGAAACAATTATGAAATTTCAATTTTTTGGAAAATTTTCCAATATAATCAATTTTTTCTAGGAGTAAAACAAGGGTTAACTGCCAAACAACACTCAAAATGGGTTGCCCTGATTCTGTAGTTTGCAAAAACACCCCATATGTGGTCGTAAACTACTGTTTGGCCGAACGGTAGCACATAGAAGGAGGGGAACACCATATGGGTTTTGGAAGGCAGATTTTGCAGGACTGGTTTTGTTTATACCATGTCCCATTTGAAGCCCCCTGTTGCACCCCTAGAATAGAAATTTCAAAAAAGTGACTCCATCTAAGAAAGTACACCCCTCAAGGTATTCAAAACTGGGTTTACAAACTTTGTTAACCCTTTAGGTGTTCCACAAGAGTTAATGGCAGATGGAGAAACAATTATGAAATTTCAATTTTTTGGAAAATTTTCCAATATAATCAATTTTTTCTAGGAGTAAAACAAGGGTTAACTGCCAAACAACACTCAAAATGGGTTGCCCTGATTCTGTAGTTTGCAAAAACACCCCATATGTGGTCGTAAACTACTGTTTGGCCGAACGGTAGCACATAGAAGGAGGGGAACACCATATGGGTTTTGGAAGGCAGATTTTGCAGGACTGGTTTTGTTTATACCATGTCCCATTTGAAGCCCCCTGTTGCACCCCTAGAATAGAAATTTCAAAAAAGTGACTCCATCTAAGAAAGTACACCCCTCAAGGTATTCAAAACTGGGTTTACAAACTTTGTTAACCCTTTAGGTGTTCCACAAGAGTTAATGGCAGATGGAGAAACAATTATGAAATTTCAATTTTTGGGAAAATTTTCCAATATAATCAATTTTTTCTAGGAGTAAAACAAGGGTTAACTGCCAAACAACACTCAAAATGGGTTGCCCTGATTCTGTAGTTTGCAGAAACACCCCATATGTGGTGGTAAACTACTATTTGGCTAAACGGCAGGACATAGAAGAAGGGGAACGCCATATGGTTTTTGGAAGGCAGATTTTGCTGGACTGGTTTATTTACACCATGTACCCTTTCAAGCCCCCTGATGCACCCCTAGAGTAGAAACTCCATAAAAGTGACCCCATCTAGGAAACTACGGGATAAGGTGGTTGTTGTTTTGGGACTATTTTTGGGGTAAATTTGATATTTGGTTGCTCTATATTACTCTTTTTTGAGGCAATGTAACAAAAAAATTAAAATCTAAAATTGTTTCTACATTCGCTATTTAGTTTTGTGGAACACCTAAAGGGTTAACATAGTTTGTAAAGTAACTTTTGAATACCTTGAGGGGTGTAGTTTCTTAGATGGGGTCACTTTTTTGGAGTTTCTAGTCTGGGCTACATCAGGGGGGCTTCTAATGGGACATGGTGTCAAAAAAAAAACTGTCCATCAAAATCTGCCTTCCAGAAACCGTATGGCGTTCCCTTCGTTCTATGCCCTGCCGTGCGGCTATATAGCCATTTACGACCACATATGGGGTGTTTCTGCAAACGACAGAATCGGGGCAATAAATATTTAGTTTTGTTTGGCTGTTAACCCTTGCTTTATTACCGGCAAAATGGATTTAAATTGAAATTTTGCCCAAAAATAGGTGTTTTGGCACCGTTTTTATTTTATATTTTTAACACCGTTCATCCGAGGCGTTTGGTCAAAAGTTATTTTTATAGCGACGACTTTTACGCACGCGACGATGCCCAATATGTATGGCTCTCAGACTTTGGAGACACTAAGCAGGCATCCTAAAACTGCGGCCCTCCAGATGTTGTAAAACTACAATTCCCACCATGCCCTGCTGATGGCTGTAGGTTGTCTGGGCATGCTGGGAGTTATAGTTTTACAACATCTGGAGGGCCGCAGTTTGAGGATGCCTGCACTAAAACTAATATTTTTGGGGGAAAGAAAAATAGTTTTCGTGTCTCCAAAGTCTGAGAGCCATAGTGTTTTATGTTCTCTAGTGAACTGTTGGGGATTATAAAAATTTAGTACTCCATGGAAGTGTGATACTCCCTGAAGCAATCGATAACGCAGAGGCCCGGATGATCGGGGCACGTGTCGCACTGAGTGGTGGTGTCCTTCCGTATCCCCCTCCTGCGACACACTCTGCACTTTTTTTGGGTTCGTCCCTTCTTTCCAGTATGGGGGACCACACCTGGAAAGTGTTGGCCAGGGACGATCCGGGCGCCTCCAGTTCCCGAGGTACTCCGGCCTGCTCTTTCCCGGTCCGAAAAGATCAGGTCCTTGAGGACTGCCTCATAGAATTGGAGGAATGTCCCTGTGCTGCCAGCGCTTCGGGATAGTACAAAAGAGTTGTACATGGCAACCTGCACCAAGTAGACCGCAACTTTTTTGTACCATGCCCGGGTTTTGCGCATGGCGTTATATGGCGTGAGGACTTGATCCGAGAGATCAACTCCTCCCATATACCGATTGTAGTCGACGATACAATCGGGCTTGAGGACCGTTGCCGCGGTACCTCGCACAGGGACTGGGGTGGTGCCGTTACCGTGGATTGTGGACAGCATAAGGACATCCCTCTTGTCCTTATACCTGACCAGCAACAGGTTTCCACTGGTAAGTGCACGGGTCTCACCCCTGGGGATAGGTACCTGGAGGGGGTAGGCAGGGAGGCCGCGCTGATTTTTCCGCACGGTCCCACAAGCGAACGTAGATCTGGCGGCAAGGGACCTGAACAAGGGAATGCTGGTATAAAAGTTATCCACGTACAAGTGGTAACCATTATCCAGCAGTGGATACATAAGGTCCCACACGAGTTTCCCGCTAACACCCAGAGTGGGGGGACATTCTGGGGGTTGAATACGGGAATCTCGCCCCTCGTACACACGAAATTTGTAAGTGTACCCTGAGGTACTCTCACAAATTTTGTATAGCTTCACGCCATACCTCGCTCGCTTTGTGGGAATATATTGGCGGAAACTGAGTCTCCCCTTGAACGCAATGAGCGACTCATCAACCGCGACCTCCCTTCCAGGTACGTAGGCCTGCTGAAATGTGGCCCCAAAGTGATCGATGACAGGCCGTATCTTATACAGCCGGTCATAGGCAGGATCACCTCGGGGTGGACATGCTGCATTATCGGAATAATGCAGACATTTCCGGATGGCCTCAAACCGGGAGCGTGTCATGACCATACTGTACAGTGGGGTCTGGTACAGGACGTCCCCACTCCAGTATTGCCTGACACTGGGTTTTTGGACTAGACCCATATGCAGCACGAGGCCCCAAAATGTCCTCATTTCGGCTGCACTGACCGGCGTCCAGCCACCGGGTCTAGCCAAAACTGAGCCTGGGTTTTGAGCGACGAACTGTTGGGCGTACAGATTCGTCTGCTCCACCATCAAATTCACCAGTGGGTTACTGAAAAAAAAACTAAAATAGTCAATTTCAGTAAACCCCACTGTGGGAATCTGGATTCCAGGATTGCCAGCGAAATCCGGAATCTCAGGCTCAAAGTCCACTGGGGGACACCAGCTAAGTTCATCGGCAGGGGTCTCCGGTGAACTTATTTGGTGGGCCGGGAAACCAGTACGAACCCCAGGGCGGCTCGTACTAGGGTGGGCCACAGGATCCCTAGCATGTGCGGCCCCTGGCTCCGCCTGGCGGCGTCTCCGCCGCCTTGGTGGCTCATCGTCATCCGATGATGATGAGGAGGATGCTGATGATAAGAGGAATGTGGGGTCATCCTCATCCTCACTGGGGCTCTCGGAGTCGGAGGCAATCTGGGCATATGCCTCCTCGGCCGAGAACACCCGGCGGGCCATGGGTGTGTGTGCGTGTAGGTGTGCGTGTGTGTAAAACTTTATTATATGTGCGTGTGTGTGGGGGCAACGGGTGTTCGCGTACTAAAAAAAGGAAAAAAGGGCAAGTGTTAGGAAAAAAAAAAAGTTGCTGATTAGCGGTACAACGCTGATCAGCGGTGGGGCAGGCGATGCGCTAACAGTGGACGGACGCTAAAAAGTGCCGACCAGTCAGCGAACGCAGAAAAAAAAGTGGTGGTGGTGGGGGGGGGGGGGGTTGGGGGGAGTGGTGGGGGGATGGGTGGAGGGGGTGGGGGGGCTGGTGGTGGTGGGGGGCTGGTAGGGGGGGGCAAGTGGCAGGGGGGGGTCTGGGGTCTGATAGATGGATCAAAAAAAGTTTTGTGTAAAAGTTAAAAGTTTTTTTTTTTTTTTTTTTTTCCTAACTAACTTTTCCCTTCTTTCCCTGCCTAACGATGCCTCTCCCTCACTGACCCTAACCTACCTGGGTGGCGATGGGTGCAGGAGGGTGATGGATGGCGATTAGGGGGACACAGGAGCTGGTGCTGGACGATGCTGCCGGGTGCTCGTGCAGAACAAGAAGAGGAGGGGAGAGAGGAGCGCAGGAAGTTTGAATCTCGCGCCTCTCTCCCCTGCACCAATCAGCACCCTGGACAGCAGTGTTCAGCACCAGGGCCAGCACCGCCTCCTCAAATCCTCGGACTGCGATTGGTGGTGTATAATTACGCCACCGATCGCAGTCTTTTTCCGGTTCATCGGGTCACCGGACACCCGAATGGACCGGAAACGCAGAAAACCGCAGGTCTGAATTGACCTGCGGTTTTCTGCGATCGCCGATACGGGGGGGTCAAATGACCCCCCCCCTGCGTTGTTACGGGATGCCGGCTGAATGATTTCAGCCGAAATCCCGTTCCGATTAACCCCCGCGGCGCCGGAATGCCGATTTTAAGTCAGGACGTACCGGTACGCCCTTGGTCCTTAAGGACTCGGGAAATAGGGCGTACCGGTACGCCCTGTGTCCTTAAGGGGTTAAAAACATGAATTACTTTAAAAAAAATATATAGAGAGAAAATTAAAATTGCAGAACAGGAACTAGAGTTTGCAAGGTTAAAATGTATAGAAGCCCCTACTGCGGAGAGTTTAAAAAAATGGGAGGTGCAGGAGATGGTAAAGAGTTACAAATGGAAAGCACTCAAACAGAAATGTTCTTCCATGGGGCAAAAAAAAAATTCTGAGGGGGAAAAGGTGGATAAGATCCTTGCCAATACAGTTAAAAATCAACAACGGTTAATAAAAGATAAAAAGGGACAGATGGTTAGAACCCCGATACAGATAACTGAGACTTTTTAAATTTATTATCAATAATTATATGAATCAAAGATACAGAAAACCAAAGAGGAAAGTCGTCACTATCTGGGTGAAATACCTTTTAAGAGAAAGTTGACTGCGGAACAGAGAGACCAATTGGATAGGGAATTACAGCTGGAAGAATTAGAGATGGCGGTGAGAACAGTAAAAAAGTGCCAGGAGTAGATGGCTTCACCTTTGAAATATACACGTATTTTGGACAGTAAAAAAAATAACTGCCAGAGTCAATGAATCAAGCTACAATAGTTCTGATCCCCAAAGAGGGTAAAGATAAATTAAGCACAGAATCATATAGACCCCTATATCCTTGTTGAACACTGACATTAAAAAACTAGCAAAGGTTCTAGCGGAAATATTGTCAAAAATAATAAAAACCTTGATTCATGAAGATATAGAGGGTAACAAAAGAAAAAAGGAAAAGAAACACAAAAAGGTATACTATCTTTGGATGCAACCAAAGCTTTCAATTGCATAGAATGGGATTATTTATGGGAAGTCCTTAGTTGCTTCGGGTTCGGAGACCATTTCATAAACTGGATTAAATTAAAATATTCCTAACCTGTGGTGATGGTATTCATGGGTGGAGCAACTTCCCTGTCCTTTGTACTTTCGAGTGGTACTAGGCAGGAATATCCCCTATCCCCTTTACTGTTCGCATTAGCAATTGAGCCTCTGGCTAATATAATTTGGGGGAAAAAGGATCTAGAGGGTTTTCAATATGGGGAGAGTAGGGAAAAAATTATGTTGTACACAGATGATATTCTGTTGTATTTAGGTAATCCGGAAGTGGGTTTAGGTATAATAATGAACGTTATCACACAATTTGGTAAATTTTCTGGATTGCAAAAAAATTGGGAGAAATCACACTTGATGTTATTTGGGATGAAGAGTTGAGCAACGATTATGGTGTGCACGTAGTTAAAAAAAGAGAGTTTAAAATTTTTAGGAATTGATATTTCAAGAAAGGTGGAAGATTATGTGGAAATAAATCTTGTCCCTCTTTTCAAAGAATTGAGGAGGAAGATCCATATATGGAATAGATTGCCACTATCAATGATGGCTCGAATTAATCTAATAAAGATGGTCTTCCTCCCCAATGTGTTGTATATATTACAGAATGCTCCAAATGTATTGCCAAAAATATATATTTTTGACCTTAGATAGTTTGACAAGGGAATTTATTTGGAAAGGTGGGGTATCTAGATTAAAAAAAAATAAATACTTCAGTTGCCTGATAAGCTGGGTGGATTAGCTCTTTAAATATTTTTTTTATATTTTTTGATGTCACAGTGTAGGGATATTAACCTCTTCAGGACACATGATGTACCGGTACGGCATGTTGTCCTGGTAATTAAGGAAACATGATGTACTGGTACGTCATGTATAGTTCCGATCACCGCCGCCCAGCGGGCGGTGATCGGAACCCAGTGCCAGCTCAAAACATTGAGCAGGCACCTTGGCTAAATGACCCCCCCCCATGTCGGCGATCGCAGCAAACCGCAGGTCAATTCAGACCTGCGGTTTGCTGCGATTTCGGAAGTTTCTGATCCCTGCGGTCTGTGACCGTGGGGATCAGAAACTTTTAATAACCTTTATTTTAATGTGCGGTGAGTGCGGCAGGGAGGGTGGGCGTGCAGTGCTTGGGGGGGCGGGCAGGGATGCGATCATCCGTCCGTCCCCTCTCTCAGGATAGCCGAGCGGTTTGCAGAGTGTCAGCACATTGCTGACACTCTGCTTGAAATGCCTGACATCTGTGCTGGCACAGATGCCATGCGTTTAACCCCTTCCATGTCCCGGTCCGTAGGGACCGCTGTATGGAAAAGGTTAAGAGGGAGGGAGCTCCCTCCCTCTCCCATCGGGGGCTGCTGTGCCTTTTCAGCCCCCAATGGGAGAGGGAGGGGGTCTGAGTATTATAATATGCATTCTGTGTACTATAAAAAAAAAGAGTTTGTGTGCAGGGTTGTTCTATTATTTTACTGTAGTTTGTATAGATACAAATTTAGTTGCTGTATTTGCGGGGAAATGGGGAACTAAATCTGTGGTGTATTTAGTCCATTTACCCATTGTGAAATTTAATGATGTATTTTGATAGAAACTTTTTCAGGATTTTTTATTTATTTTTTGTTAAAAGCATTTACAAATTTTGTGAAATGCCTGATGGGTCAAAGTGCTCAGTACACAGCTTCATTTATTCCTTGAGAAATGTCATTTGGTGAATGGGGTCACTTTTTATGGTTTTCCACCCTTGGGGTACCTCTGTGTGTCTTCTCATGCGAACTAGCTGATTACCATTTGAGCTAAACCCTCTCTCCTAACGCCATATGTTGCACCTTCCACTCTGAAGTCTGCTGTGCGCACATACATACGTTTTTGAGTACACATGTGGTGTTTTTGTAAACCCCAGATTCAGGGTAATACATTTAGAGCATGAATGGCCAACCCGCGGCTCTTTGCCACTTCGAGTGTGGCTCTTGCGGTGGAGATAGGATGTCCAGCCTAATAGAGAACATTGCATGCACCGCTCTCAGCACCTACCATGTTGTCTTCACTAGCACAGTGGAGAAGGAGCGAGTCCCTCCCTCTCCACTGTGATGCGGCTGCCACTGCCACCAATGGGGAGATAGCAGGGAGGAGAAGGGGTGCGGCTGTGGCCATTGCACCACCAATGAATGTAATTAATTCAAGTATAGGAGGCAGCGGGTGCCGGCAGTGGTATCACATATTTACTGCCGCTGGCACCCGCTGCCTCCTATACTTGAATTAATGTGTTAGATTCATTCATTGGTGGCGCAGTGCACCCCCCTGTATTATAAATTCTAACGATTGGTGGTGCAGTGCACCCCCCAAGTATTAGTATCATTGGTGGCAGTGGCCACAGGGTCCCCTCCCCCCTCTTCATTGGTGGCAGTTCCGGTCAGAGCCCAAGCAGTGTAATTCTTGGGCTCCGATCTGTTACCACGGCAGCCAGGGCATTTATGTGCACTGGGGACCACAAGTGCGGTCCACAATGCACAGACAACATCCGTGAGTCTGCTACAGAGAGATCCCGGACCGATTCACTTGAAAAGGTCTGTGATCTGTCCGCTCCGAAAATAAGTAGTGCATGCACTACTATTTTGTGGTTCAGGAGGCACAGCCAGAAATACCACGGACGCACTCGGAGGTGCTTCCATGGGGTTCCGCTCCTTGGGTCCTCACTCCTCACCACATGTCCCAGATCGCTGACCCATTGAAGTGAATAGGTCCGTGAGCCGTGTATTGCGGACAGGCTGTGTGTGGGCCGCAACACGGCCACAGGCGGCACACGTTCTGAACGTTACCATTAGAAGATGGGATTGTATTGCTTTTGTATGTGTGTGGGGTCTGATCAATTAGATATTGGCCAGCTGAGCAGATGTACCTGTCTACTTAGGTAATGGTATGCTATGGAGTGCACAGCTGGTTCGCCTCCCTGTGGTGCACCCTGGGTATAGCTAAATGAAATAGCAAATTATGGCGACTATGTATGTGTGTGGTATTAAAGATTTAATGTGTGGTGGGAAAATTGGTCTCCAATGTAAAGGTGATAGATATTTCTCTGCTGTCCATACATGCATGCTGCAGAAATATTGCTGTGATGTCCCCAAAATACTAAGTTTACCAATCAGTATTATGTTGTTGTCACTTATCATGTTAGACCTGATTAAAGGTGAAGTTGGATGTATTGGGATAAAATAGTCCAATCATGTGTATTTTAGTGCAATTGTAAATACCTTGTAAACACTGTATCTGCATATAAAGCTATTTTATTGTTCTACAATGCATGGAAATTTTATGTAAAACTGTGCTGTAATGTACAATTACTTACAGTGATCAGTAGTTCTTCATCAACGGGTGTAAAGTTGCTGCCAATCATGTTCTTAAAGGGGTTGTCCGGGTTCAGAGCTGAACCCGGACATACCCTTATTTTCTTTATTTTCACCCAGGAAGTCCCCTCAGGCTAGCATCGGAGCATCTCAATCGCGCAAGGCACGGGCTCTTTTGTTTATCATACCACACTGCCGGGCGGAAGCTTACGCCCGGCATTGTGTTCGGTTATGTCACCGGCTCTGATGGACGGGCTTTAGCGCTGCCCTAGCCATTTTACTGGCTAGGGCAAGAGTAAATCCTCCCAATCAGTGTCGGTGACATCATCGGGCTTCCTGGTAGCCCCATGGAGAGCCTGGTATGTCACCAGATCTCCAAAAAAATGCCTTTGCATGAACTGCTCTGATGCTCAAGTCAGGGGGGCTGCCTGGGTGAAAATGGAGGAATGTCCGGGTTCAGCTCTGAACCCGGACAACCCCTTTAACTTCTTGGAGTTAGAAATAGCTTGTTCGTTCGTGCATTCGTACGTACGTACATGCGTGTGTGCATAATAGCACAATCACAATTCACATAAATTCACAATGATATGTACTGTGTAAAAATAAATGTGATTATTCCCCCCGCTTCTTTAAATTCTCTTAAACTGGTGGTATGTGCACGTATTATATTCACTCATGTGCTTTGTTCAGTATTGTCTATAGTTATGTAAATATAAATATATATAAAACATGATTTTAATACAATACAATAATGCCATGTTAGGCTTAAACCACAAAATATATATTTTTTTTAACTATATTTTAGTTTATATTTTATTATTTTGGCAAAGTTGGGTTTTGGGCGGCCGTGTTGTGGTTCTCACCTTAGCAAGGTGGAGACCGCATGTGGCCTTCCCTTGTCGAAAGGTCTTGTGCAGTTAACATGGTACCGGACTGATTGATGAACCTAATAAAAGTTGAATTATTATTTTATTTTTGGTTAACATACGGATTTAGGTTCGAACATGGTGTTGTCTCTCGTCCTGGAAAGGATGCCTGACTTCCATGTTGACCTCTCTACATGGTTAGGTGTGACTGGTGTTATATTCATCAGTGTGGCAATCCGGTTTTGTGAATGGAGCGTTATTGCCACATGTAGATATTGATATATACATTTATCATTTTTGTTAATTCTTGACAAATATGTAATGATAATTTGCACATACTATTATAAAAAAAAAGCACAACTCTAAACTTTAGAGTATAAACTGTGTAGTATACTTACAGTATAAACTGACAAGCTCAGAGTCTTATCTACAAATGCTCGCAGTTTAGGAAATAAGATCAATGAACTTGAGGCTATAATGGCATCTGAGAATATAGATGTAGTGGCTGTTACTGAGACGTTGTTCAAGGAGAGTAATGACTGGGATATATCAATACCAGGGTTCTCTCTATACAGAAAAGACAGAGAAGGCAAGAAGGGGGGAGGGGTGGCCCTGTATGTGAAAGACAGCATAAAATCTAATTTGATAGTTAGCGAGAACAATTTAGAGTCAGTTTGGGTTACCTTGCAGCTTAATAATCATAAGGTAACTCGTGTAGGTGTGATTATATAGACCACCTAGCCAAGTCAAAGAATCAGATGATCTACTAGTTGAGGAAATAGCTAAAATGACATTGAAGGGGAAAGTTATCATTATGGGAGACTTCAATGTTCCTGATGTAAACTGGAAAACCAAAGTAGCTAGTTCTGTTAGGAGTACAGATATTCTAAATTCCCTACTGGGATTATCTCTACAACAAGTAGTTGAGGAGCCAACCCGGAAGGAGGCCATTTTAGATTTAGTATTCACAAATGGGAATTTGGTATATGATATTACTGTAGGGGAAAGCTTGGGATCTAGTGATCACCAGTCAGTGTGATTTACTATAAGTACAGTGACTGAGTCACACCACACAAAAACAAAAGTTTTAGATTTTAGAAAAACGGACTTTTCTAAAATTAGATTAGTGGTATACGAGTCCCTATCAGATTAGAACAGTTTCATTGGAGTCCAGGAGAAATGGGACTACTTAAAAAAGGCACTATTGAAGGCAACAAAAAATTGCATTAGGCTTGTCAGTAAAAGCATAAAAAGGAAAAGACCACTGTGGTACTCAGCAGAAGTGGCCAAAATCATTAAAAACAAAAAGATAGCATTTAGGAATTATAAAAAAAAATAAAAATAGGATGACAGGCTAATTTATAAGATTAGGCAGAGAGAGGCCAAACAAGTTATAAGAGCTTCTAAAGCACAGGCAGAAGAGAAATTAGCTCAGTCAGGGAAAAAAGGCAATAAGGCATTCTTCAGATACATAAATGAAAAAAGGAAACTAAAACAAGGAATTACAAAATCAAAAACAAAAGAAGTAAGGTATATGGAAGATGATAAAGAACTAGCTGACTGCCTCAATGAAAACTTCTGTTCAGTCTTTATGAAGGAAAATTAAGGAAAAGGACCTTGGTTAGGAAAGAAGACTAATGAATCTTTTGATGCATGTGTCTTTACAGAGGAAGAGGTTCTAAGTCAGCTGTCCAAAATCAATACAAATAAGTCACAGGGGCCTGATGGGATACACCCAAAGCTATTAAAAGAGCTCAGCGGTGAACTAGCAAAACCATTAACAGATTTATTTAACCAATCACTGGCAACAGGAGTCATCCCAGAAGATTGGAAATTAGCAAATGTTGTGCCGATTCACAAGAAAGGTAGTAGGGAGGAATCGGGCAACTATGGGCCAGTAAGCCTGACATCAATAGTGGGGAAATTAATGGAAACCATACTTAAGGAGAGGATTGTGGAACATCTAAAATCCCATGGTTTGAAAGATGAAAAACAGCATGGGTTTACTTCAGGGAGATCATGTCACACTAATCTTATTGATTTTTTTTGATTGGGTGACTAAAACAATAGATGGCGGAGGTGCAGTAGACATCGCTTATCTAGACTTCAGTAAGGCTTTCGATACTGTCCCACATAGAAGGCTCATCAATAAATTGCAGTCTTTGGGCTTGGACTCCCATATTGTTGAATGGATTAGGCAGTGGCTGAGGGACAGGCAACAGAGGGTTGTAGTCAATGGAGTATATTCAGACCAAGGTCTTGTTACCAGAATAGTATGCTTGTTAGAGACCCACCTTACTGAAGAGACCACTAGAGTGGTCGACAGGGGATGGGCTGCGCATTCGTATCATTCGACCCTCTCCAATTATTCAAGAGGTGTTACGGTGTTGATACATAGACTTATTGATTTCGTCTGTGAGGCATCCTCTGTCGACCAACAGGGGAGATTTATCTTTTTATATTGTAGGTTAGGGGGAAAGCTATGTATTTTGGCCTTTGTCTATATCCCACCGCCATTTTCTTTTTCGGTTCTCAATTCTCTTCTATTATTCATGGATAAATGGCCAGAATGTCCAACATTGATTATTGGCGATTTTAACTGTGTCATCGATCCTATACGTGACAGGGTTTCTATGAGTGCTGGGAGGGACAGTCCGGTCCAGGGGTCTCCCCTTGCACGGTTTTGCCTGGAGGCTGGATTTGAGGACGCTTGGGAAACTCTGGGACAGGGGAAAAGGGTTTTTTCATGCTTTAGTAATGCAGGTAAATCGTTGTCTAGAATAGATCTTGTATTGATAAATAGTAAACATCTGAAATTGATAAAGCGAATGAAATATGAAACAAGGTCAATATCCGATCACTCTCCGCTATTACTTGAACTATGCTTATCTCAGGAAAGATATACACCAAAACCTCCCTTTAGACTAAACCCTTATTGGCTATCAGTTATAAAGACACATGAAATAATTCAAAATGAAATAGGCCGATTTTGGGATATAAACTATGGCTCAGCAAAAATTCAAGTGGTATGGGACACCTTTAAGGCGTATATGAGGGGATTGATGGTTAGTAACATTACGAATCTTAGAAGGGAATATGCTAAAAAACAGAAAAATCTAGAAAAAGATGCAGTGTTGGCGACAGAATCCTTCCATATAAATAAGACGCAGAAGAATAGGGAAAATATGCAAAAAGCCACCCAAATATATGCTAACTTTTTACTGGATAAGGCTCAACAGAGTCTTTTTTTTAAAGGGCAAAAATACTTTACAGAGTCAGGGCGACCTGGTAAACTCCTTTCTAGAGTAATCTCCAATCAACAACCAAAAAAACATATAGATAAGGTTCGAGCGAGTGATGGTAGGATAGTCACTAGACAGGGCCTGGTGGAGAAGGCCTTTCTTGATTATTTCCTTGACCTGTACAAAGCTGATTCCAACATTACAGAGGATAAGATAGATTCCTATCTAGATAGGATCAACTTCTCAACTATTACTGAGACGCAAAAAAAAGCACTAGAATTGGAGGTTTCAATGCAGGAACTTGAGGGAGCTATTAAACTATGCTCAGCTAACTCCACTCCTGGTTCAGACGGGCTTCCATATGAATTCTATACTAAATATGGGGACTGTATTTTTCCCAGATTGTTGGAGGTCTTTGCTGAATCAATGAAGGATGGGATACTACCAGATTCAATGATGGAGGCTATAATAATATTAATCCCAAAAAAAGGCAAGGACCCTCTAGATTTAGAATCTTATAGACCAATTTCTCTGCTCAATGCAGATGTAAAGCTTCTTGCGAGGGTCCTCGCTACAAGGCTTTCTAGGGTCATTTCCTCCATTGTACATCCGGACCAGAGCGGTTTTATTCAAAATAAGGGTACACATCATAATTTACATCGGCTCTTTTCTAATATCCAGGCCCCTGGGGGGACCGCCCGCTCCATCCTGTCATTGGATGCCTCTAAGGCCTTTGACAGGGTGGAGTGGCGCTTCCTCTGGAAGGTTCTTGCTAGGATGGGCTTTGGAGAAAGGTTCATACGCATTCTTAAGTTATTATATAGATCTCCGAGGGCCAAATTGAGCCTTAATGGAATCTTGAGTAGTAGTATTGATTTAAACAGAGGCACCCGTCAGGGTTGCCCATTATCTCCCTTATTATTTGATGTGTATATCGAACCCCTTGCGATTGCTATCAGGCAGGATGATCAGGTCAAAGGATTTGGGACACTAGGAATACAAGACCGTATTTCATTATATGCAGATGATGTTTTGTTCTTTATAGATCATACGGAAACTACTCTCCCTAGGATTATTCAAATGGTTAAACTATTTGGAGAGGTGTCTGGTTTTCTTATAAACTGGGCCAAGACCAGTCTGCTCCCAATAGACCCCCTGCTACAGAAAGAGGTTCCTTTTACACAGTTGGATACTGTTGATACTTTTCAATACTTGGGTTTGACTATATCGCCTCGAGTTGAAAATTTTTTAGAACTTAATTTGATTCCTATAATGGTAAAGATCAGAGCAAAAATAGGAATCTGGCTGAAACTTCCCCTATCTAGAGCTGATCGAGTTTCATTAGTTAAAATGGTGATACTACCACAATTTCTTTATGTGCTTAGGAATACACCTATTTGGATACAAGATAAACATTTTAAACTTATGGAAAGAATAATTAATGATTTAATCTGGGGAAGAAAGCGAGTTCGAATTAAGTTGGAATATTTGTATAAATCTGTGGAGTGCGGGGGCTTAAATCTCCCCTATTTTAAGGGGTATTTTATTGCAGCCCAGTTACTAATGTGTTATGAATCTGAGAACAGTGCACTGCTGGGGAAGTTGGTAACTAGTCACGCTCACAATAATATTTTCACTTTGTTGGAATCTGGGCTATTGAAGATCTATGACCAAGGCTACAGAGAGACTATAAAACTACTCCTGAAAGTGTGGGTCACAATTAGGACATGGTTGAAGGTTAAGGGTTCACTTATATTTACGCCTCTTTGGCATAATTTCTATTTACAAGGGCTGGATGAAATTGCAGCTGACACATTTTGGCAGAATAATAACATTTTATATATTTCACAGGTAGTTAAAGATAGAGAAATTAAACCTTTTATAGAAATGACACACACTATAAAAAATCTTTCATGGTTTAGGTATTTTCAATTGCGATCTGTATTATCTAGTTTGGATGATAAGCGGCTGTTGGATATAGATGATTTACCGTTTTTGAATGATTGGGTAGGGGGTACACCTTCTAGAATAAAAATTTCCAATATATATAAGTTATTACTAAAGACACGGTTTAGTGATATACACTCACCAGGACAAAAAGCGTGGGAGGTGGATTGTCCGAATTTACAAATAGAAGGCTGGGAGAATATTTTTGGGAATTTATCTTTATTATCCCAGAACTTCAACCATGTTCTAATACAATTCTATATTTGTCACAGATTATATATTACTCCCTTGTGGATGAATAAATGTGGGTTAAGAGATTCGTCCAACTGTCCCAAATGTGACACTGTAGGAGCGGACTTTCTCCATATGATATGGACTTGTCCAGAACTTATAAATTATTGGAATAGTATCAATAACTGTATTATGTATAAACTAAAAATTCAAATTCCTTTTGAACCACAAGTATTTGTTCTTAATGATCTTTCCAAACTAAAAAATCACAAGTATCAAAAGATTTTCCTGAGCAGAATACTGATGTTGGCTAGAGTTCTGATCAGTCGGACCTGGTTTGCCCGTTCCGCTCCAGACATAAATACATGGTTAAACTTAACTGATAAGGTAAAGAACTATGAGAAAATTCTATATAAACGGAGGGAAACTGAGTACCAGTGGAGTAGGATATGGGACGGTTGGAGGATTTGATTAGCTGAGGTCAGGTTGTTTCATATTTGGGGGTCCTACTTTGACGCACCACATATTGGGGGGGAGGGAGGGGAGGGTTTTCTAATTGCTATGAAAAGACGAGTTGAATATATTTATGTTTATATATAATTAGCTGGGTCACTAAGAATTGAGAGATTGTAAAAATCTTATTTATTGTAAATGTTTTGTATTTTGCCCAATAAATTTTTTGAAACAAAAAAAAAAAAAAAAAAAAAAAAAAAAAAAAGGTCTTGTTACCAGTGGGGTACCTCAGGGATCTGTTCTGAGACCCATATTGTTTAATATCTTTATCAGCGAAATTGCAGAAGGCCTCAATGGTAAGGTGTGTCTTTTTGCTGATGACACAAAGATTTGTAACAGGGTTGATGTTCCTGGAGGGATACACCAAATGGAAAAGGATTTAGGAAAACTAGAGGAATGGTCAAAAATCTGGCAACTAAAATTTAATGTGGATAAGTGTAAAATAATGCACCTGGGGCGTAAAAACCCAAGAGCAGAATATAAAATCAGTGATACAGTCCTAACCTCAGTATCTGAGGAAAGGGATTTAGGGGTCATTATTTCAGAAGACTTAAAGGTAGGCAGACAATGTCATAGAGCAGCAGGAAATGCTAGCAGAATGCTTGGGTGTATAGGGAGAGGTATTACTAGTAGAAAGAGGGAGGTGCTCATGCCGCTCTACAGAGCACTAGTAAGACCTCATTTGGAGTATTGTGCTCAGTACTGGAGACCATATCTCCAGAAGGATATTGATACTTTGGAGAGAGTTCAGAGAAGAGCTACTAAATTGGTACATGGATTGCAGGATAAAACTTACCAGGAAAGATTAAAGGACCTTAACATGTATAGCTTAGAAGAAAGACGAGACAGAGGGGATATGATAGAAACTTTTAAATACATAAAGGGAATCAACAAGGTAAAAGAGGAGAGAATATTTAAAAGAAGAAAAACTGCTACAAGAGGACATAGTTTTAAATTAGCGGGCAAAGGTTTAAAAGTAATATCAGGAAGTATTACTTTACTGAGAGAGTAGTGGATGCATGGAATAGCCTTCCTGCAGAAGTGGTAGCTGCAAATACAGTGAAGGAATTTAAGCATGCATGGGATAGGCATAATGCCATCCTTCATATAAGATAGGGCCAGGGGCTATCCATAGTACTCAGTATATTGGGCAGACTAGATGGGCCAAATAGTTCTTATCTGCCGACACATTCTATGTTTCTATGTATATAAAGTTCTTGAATACATGTCACCATTTTGCAAGTAATTCTACTAATTTCTGTGGTTGCGAAACCTGACATCTTAACAGGAGTGTGTAGACTATTTATATCCACTGTGTGTATATATATATATATATATATATATATACATACAGTACAGACCAAAAGTTTGGACACACCGTCTCATTCAAAGAGTTTTCTTTATTTTCATGACTATGAAAATTGTAGATTCACACTGAAGGCATCAAAACTATGAATTAACACATGTGGAATTATGTACATAAAACAACTGAAAATATGTAATATTCTAGGTTCTTCAAAGTAGCCACCATTTGCTTTGATTACTGCTTTGCACACTCTTGGCATTCTCTTGATGAGCTTCAAGAGGTAGTCACCTGAAATGGTTTTCACTTCACAGGTGTGCCCTGTCAGGTTTAATAAGTGGTATTTCTTGCCTTATAAATGGGGTTGGGACCATCAGTTCCGTTGTGGAGAAGTCAGGTGGATACACAGCTGATAGTCCTACTGAATAGACTGTTAGAATTTGGATTATGGCAAGAAAAAAGCAGCTAAGTAAAGAAAAATGAGTGGCCATCATTACTTTAAGAAATGAAGGTCAGTCAGTCTGAAAAATTGGAAAAACTTTGAAAATGTCCCCAAGTGCAGTCACAAAAACCATCAAGCACTACAAAGAATCTGGCTCACATGCGGACGGCCCCAGGAAAGGAAGACCAAGAGTCACCTCTGCTGCGGAGGATAAGTTCATCCGAGTCACCAGCCTCAGAAATCGCAGGTTAACAGCAGCTCAGATTAGAGACCAGGTCAATGCCACACAGAGTTCTAGCAGCAGACACATCTCTAGAACAACTGTTAAGAGGAGACTGTGTGAATCAAGCCTTCGTGGGAGAATATCTGCTAGGAAACCACTGCTAAGGACAGGCAACAAGCAGAAGAGACTTGTTTGGGCTAAAGAACACAAGGAATGGACATTAGACCAGTGGAAATCTGTGCTTTGGTCTGATGAGTCCAAATTTGAGATCTTTGGTTCCAACCACCGTGTCTTTGTGCAACGCAGAAAAGGTGAACGGATGGACTCTACATGCCTGGTTCCCACCGTAAAGCATGGAGGAGGAGGTGTGATGTGTGGGGGTGCTTTGCTGGTGACACTGTTAGGGATTTATTCAAAATTGAAGGCATACTGAACCAGCATGGCTACCACAGCATCTTGCAGCGGCATGCTATTCCATCTGGTTTGCGTTTAGTTGGACCATCATTTATTTTTAAACAGGACAATGACCCCAAACACACCTCCAGGCTGTGTAAGGGCTATTTGACCATGAAGGAGAGTGATGGGGTGCTGCACCAGATGACCTGGCCTCCACAGTCATCGGACCTGAACCCAATCGAGATGGTTTGGGGTGAGCTGGACCGCAGAGTGAAGGCAAAAGGGCCAAAAAGTGCTAAGCATCTCTGGGAACTCCTTCAAGACTGTTGGAAGACCATTTCAGGTTACTACTGCTCATCAAGAGAATGCCAAGAGTGTGCAAAGCAGTAATCAAAGCAAAAGGTGGCTACTTTGAAGAACCTAGAATATGACATATTTTCAGTTGTTTCACACTTTTTTGTTATGTATATAATTCCACATGTGTTAATTCATAGTTTTGATGCCTTCAGTGTGAATCTACAATTTGGTCTGTACTGTGTATATATATATATATTATGGTGGTGTTTGCGCGTATATGTGTGTGCGTTTTGGGTATAGAGCTGAGGACATGGGTTGCTAGATGGCCACTAGCATATCTGCAATACCCAGTCCCCATAGCTCTGTGTGCTTTTATAGTGTATAAAAACCGATTAGATACATATGCAAATTAACCTGAGATGAGTCAGAGCTTGAAAATATGACCCTTCTCTGGTCACACAAGTAAGATATGACTCTTTTATGGTAATTTGCATATGTATAAAATCATTTTTTAAACACAATAAAAGCACACAGAGCTATGGGGACTGGGTATTGCGGATGTGCTAGTGGCCATCTAGCAACCCATGTCCTCAGCTCTATACCCAAAATCCAGGTGACAGGTTCCCTTTAATTCACAACAGGTGTTTGATCCATGAATCGTCCAATAAATTTCCTGGTTCAATTAGAATTGGTTTTTAAACAGTCCTCCTCATCATGCTGTTCACATTTTGATATCATGAGACAAAGACAGTACCTAACAATTGAACAACAGTACCTCGCCATTGCAAAGCATCAAGCAGGATGTTCTCAGATGGAAGTAGCCACTGAGCTTAGAGTGTCCCAGAGTGTCATCAACAGAGATACAGAAAAAGGGAAGAGTCACAGAAAGGCATATAATTGGATGTCCTTTGGACATATCCCACACTGATGACTGCTTCCTTGTGAATAATGTCCTGCAGAACAGGATGATAAATGCCACACAATTCTAGGCACATTTAAGGGAGGTGAGAGGCACCTAAATGTTACTTCAAAAGTACCATTCAAAACTGTTTACATCAGCGTGGTCTGCGTGCTAGACAATCTGCAAGGGTACCTGACCACAGTCATCATCGTCTTGCAAGGGCCAGAGAGCATCTACACTAGACAAGGGACCAGTAGATCTCAGTGCTGTTCACTGATGAAATTCGATTCATACTGAGTAGAAATAATGGCTGCTAGTGATGAGCGAAGGACTTCGATCTGAATTTCAGGATAATTGCAATAGCGAACAGTTTTAACCTGAAATGGTGTTAAAAAAAATATATATATATAATAATAATACTTACCTGATCCATTTGCTCTCCACGGGTTGACCACCTCCATCTTGCTTGAAGATCTCAGCCAAAATCCCGCGCGTGGAAGTAACTAGAAAAGGTTGGGATAGGGAATTTTTGAATAGGCCCCTATTCCCGAACAACATCCTCACAACCCCTCTCATCCCGCAACTAGTCAAGACCACCCACACTTGCCATATCACTCTTATCTACTTATTACTTATGCCCCCTTAGTGCCCACACACAGTAGTTATGCCCCTTAATTGCCCCCTTTACAGTAGTTATATTGCCATAGTGCCCACAAACAATAGGATGTACTGTTAGTGCCCTCATGCAGTCACTGTGACCTATTTGCCTCTCATAGTAGTTATGCCCCCTTAGTGCCCCCACACAGTAGTTATACGCCCTTCACAGTAGAATGCCCTGTTAGTGCGCTTAAACAGTATTTATGCTCCTTTAGTGCCCCCTTTACAGTAAAATGCACATTTAGTGCCCCCACACAGCAGTTATGCCCTCTTAGTCCCCCTATACTGTAGTGCTCCCCCTTACAGTGAATCCCCTGTGGTGTCAATAAAATAAAAAAACTGTAATACCTTGCCCTATTCCCCAATTAATGCAGCACATCTCGTTCTCCCCAGCAGTTGCAATCCAGTAACCCTCATCACACCTACTGAGTCGGAGGGTGCACAGGCTAAAGACAGGCCAGAGAATGATTGTCAGCCCATGCACTTTTCTACTCATACCAGCAGGTGTTACTGCAGTCTGCTTGCTGGAAATAGAACAGAAATCCATTACGACCCAGTCCACCCTGGCACCACAGGCCATAGCAGCTACTGCGGCTGCTATGGTGACAATTTCGCAACTTGGAGTTCAGCAAGCCCTTTGGTATTGCATCAAATAATTTAACAAAACACATGAATAAACATACAATATTTGCATTTGTAATATACAGTATATAATTTTTAACTATTTGAACTAAAATAGAAAGAATAGTTTTAGTTTTTCTTGCAACTAACAATAAACTTAGAGCAAAGCTTTGCAGGAAAGCTATCTAAAAATAAATGTGCTTAGGGATCATGGATCATGTACTGTGCCCTTCAAAAGCAGCAACATGATTTATGCCTTTAGATATTTTCAATAATATATTGAGCATGATTTGTGTCTTTAGATAAGTTCACAATAACTCATTGAGCATGCTCTAGTAATCTTTTGTGACTAAACATGCTTTGTGTTGTGCTCTGATATCATGTGTAATCATATCTTCCATCAGCTTAGCAGAAAGCCGTCATCATTCATGAGGAGATAAAAGTGTGACAGGATATGACTACAATGATCATTATTATTCAGAAGTGAGCTTTAAATAATCACCCTTATTTTGCATGCATATATGCAGGTAAACACTGTAAATTTATCTATCACCAGAGCAAAAACTATTACCGTATTTTCCGGCGTAAAAGACGACTGGGCGTATAAGATGATCCCCAACTTTTCCATTTAAAATATAGGGTTTGGGCTATACTCGCCGTATAAGACTACCCCTGAATGCCCAGCCCTCCCTGTCTTCAAGACGATCTTCTCCAGTCCAGGGAACTGACTGGGATCTGTGAATGGCACTGTTATGGGGAGGGGGATAAGTGGATGACACTGCTATGGGGAGGGGGATCAGTGGATGACACTGCTATGGGGGGGATCTATGGATGACACTATATAGCATCTTATGCTATATGTGTCATCCACAGATCCACCCCATGACAGTGCCATCCACAGATCCCCCTCCCCATAACAATGCCATTCACAGATCCCCCCTAAACATTGCCATCCACAGATCCCCCTACCCATAACAGTGCCATCCACAGATCCTGCCCATGACAGTGCCATCCACAGATCCCCCTATCACAGTGCCATCCACATATCCCCGTCCCGATAAGAGTGCCATCCACAGATCCCCCTAAACAGTGCCATCCACAGATCCCCCTCCCCATAACAGTGCCATCCACAGATCCCCCCTAAACAGTGCCACCCACAGATCCTCCCTAAACAGTGCCATCCACAGATCCCTCCTAAACAGTGCCATCCACAGATCCCCCCTAAACAGTGCCATCCACAGATCCCCCCTAAACCATGCCATCCACATATCCCCCTAAACAGTGCCATCCACAGATCCCCCCCAAACAGTGCCATCCACAGATCCCCCTTAAACACTGCCATCCACAGATCCCCCCCATAACAGTGTCATCGACAGATCCCCTCCCCAACGCTCAGAGGAGTATACATTTATTAACTGTAATCCGTAACTTTAACTTTAAATCAGCGCTCATCTCTTTACTAGGGTTTCTTACTCTCAGCTCCGTAACAGGCAGTGTGGGCAGTGCTCACTCACTGACGTCACGTGCCTGCGCCACCTAGTGGGAGGAGCATGCGCGTGACATCATTGAGTGAGCGCCCCCTGCACTGCCTGTTACTGGAGTAAGATACCCTAGTAAACAGATGAGCGCTGATTTAAAGTTACAGATTACAGTTACCGGAAATAATGTATACTCCTCTGAGCGGCGGGGCCCTGTATATTCTAACCTCCAGGCAAGCGTCCCTGTCACCATGGGAATGCCTGGGGGTTAGAATATACCATCAGATTTAGAGTAATCTGGGAGCAGTAATCCTATGGAGGTGGGTGTAACTGGACTGCATGGCACTGAAATTGTATCAGTATAGTATTTAAGGGCATTGTGGAGAACAGCGGGCACTGTATTGGGTATAGCAGCAGGATGACAATGTTTGGGCACCATGAGGGAAGGATGATCAAAAAGTGAGGAATCTAGGACGTCTGTGTGTGTCAAATTCTTCAGAGACTAGACACTGCTGAAAGAAGTTGTCAAGGCGGTCTGGTCCAAATGGAGAAGATGAGGAAAGAATACATTCACTTCAGAGGAGACATCACTGTATGTAATAGGTAAGTGGTGCTGTATTGTCCTGTGTGTTTTATAGCAATCTATGTAGTATAACTAAACTTGAAACACCTTCCCACTAATATAATATATAAGTTTTAATATTTCCTTTAAAAATAAGCTCAGATCAAACCCAGACCCCGTGGGTCATGACTACAGATACATATGGTACACTTATTATCTCAGAACAATATACTCAATGGTTTTACTGAGATTACTCACGATTTGTTGACATAACCCAAAATAGTTGCAGCTTTACAGCCTTTGAAGATGATGCAGCGTTTCCCCAGTCCCTAATTTAGAGACCGGTTCGTCAGGGGATTGTATATTGGAATATATATACTTAACTGGAGTCTCAAGATAAAGACTCTCACAGTGGTGCCCATCAATCAGGACCCACTGGGAGACTTGAGCTAGGATGCAGGCTTCTAGAATGTCAGATGTCTTAACGCTAAATTGAACATTGGCGCCATATATATCATTACCCCCCACTTTGTCCCACCCCTCTACTTCCTCTTTAGATATTATCAATACATCGTCCCAAAATCTTCCTTCTCATCCCTACAGTGCTCCCATCGGCCTCAGACTATGATCCCCATTCATGCTTCATCATTCCAGACTTAACTGTATGTTAATCCAGCGTCTTAAAACACCATATAACTAGCAGAACACATGCGTTCCACAGACTGGAAGTTCATTCACATCCGTGCGCTCCAACCCTTAAGACCAAAAGTATAGATGCCGGAAGTGCGTCTGGAACGCATATATCCATCTCCTCTGCCATAGGACTAGATACCGGAAATACAATCTGGAATGCACATGCGTTCCACAAATGGAGACCACAGGGCAGTACAATCACAATATATTCCTGAGCTAGATTTGGGGATATATCTTTATCATCTAATTAGGGGATGGTTATGGCATAATACTGCATTATTAGATATATACCAGAGGTCAATAATTATTGGAACAAGGCAGATGAGGTAGTTTATTTAAAAAAAAGAAAAAAAGAAAAGTCGGAGTGCATGGATGTGACTGAACTTCCGGTATGTGGAACGCATGTGCGTTCCACAGCGGTGTTCTGCTAGTTATATGGAGTTTTAAGACGCCAAATTAATATACAGTTAATTTGAAAATGGAATGATGGAGAATGAATGGAGATCATAGTCTAAGGCCGATGGGAGCACTGTAGGGATGAGAAGGAAGGCTTTGGGACAATGTATTGATAATATCAAAAGAGGAAGTAAATGGGTGGGACAAAGTGGGGGGTATTGATATATAAGGCGCCAATGATCAATTTAGCATTGAGACACCTGACATCCTAGAAGCCTGCATCCTAGCTCAAGTCTCCCAGTGGGTCCTAATTGATGGGCACCACTGTGAGAGTCTTTATCTTGAGACTCCAGTTAAGTATATATATTCCAATATACAATCCCCTGATGAACCGGTCTCTACATTAGTGACTGGGGAAACGCTGCGTCATCTTCAAAGGCTGTAAAGCTGCAACAATTTTGGGTTATGTCAACAAACCGTGAGTAGTCTCATTAAAACCATTGAGTATATTGTTATGAGATAATAAGTGTACCATATGTATCTGTATTCATGACCCACGGGTCTGGGCTTGATCTGAGCTTATTTTATGGGGAAATATTAAAAGTTATATTTTATATTAGTGGGAAGGTGTTTCAAGTTTAGTTCTAGTATATACTCCCCCTGTATGGTTATACACCGTCGAGGCGGCTTGTTTTTGCTCTATGTAGTATCCTTGCCAGGGGCCCACTGGAGAAGATGTGGGGAAATATCCTTATTAAAATATAACTTTTATAAGATATGCAATAAAATAAAATACACCAGAGGATACCTGTCCCTAGTTATGGACCTGATCGCTAGTGCTAAAAAATATGCAGATTCTACAGACCTCCCGACATGGCACGTTTCTGTCCTGTCGACTCCTCAGGGGAAATAAGTACATGTAGGAAAAAACACAATATGTACCATATGTACCCGCAGGTAGAAAGAACTAAACGCTGCAGTCATATGGTTACAAAAAAGTCAGGCTCTAATGGTTAAAATGAGAGCCTAGAAAATGACATCTGTGGTGCAGGAGTGCCATGCTGCAGAAGGATAGATGTTCCTCTGCTCGTTGGTGTGTGAGGATATGGTGGTCCTCGCTAAAGGTAATGTCCCTATAGTTCAGGGGATTCCTCAACCAATACCAGCCACACTGATACATACCTTCATGGAGTTTAAATAGAGCCCATACGCGCCTCTTCCTGGAAGCCCGCCCTGTTAGCATCCACGTCAGCGTCTGACGTCACGCGCATGCGCCGCGCAGCGACGCACCAGACGCCGGCGCCGATACCACGTGACAACGGCGGCCAATCATGTGGGGAGGCGGAGGGTGTAATCAGTTACCTTGGAGACATGTCAACAAATAGGAAACCGCACAGTACGTCTCTTGATAAAGGCGTCTATGGTAAGGCTATGACACAAAATCATAGCAAGATTAGACTGACATTTCTTGCATGAATTTAAGAACAAGGACAAGTAACAAAGAGTACTGAACATGATGCTGAGTATATATAACACAATAGGGTATCTCATATAGACTCCTCCCATCACTATGAATAGCATAACGTCATTTATATAAGAGACAAGGCTCACCACAATTTATATAAAGCACCCAAAATCTAGCCTTTCATTCAGGCCCAGGGGTGCAGATGTTTTAAGACAAAAGATCCACCGAGTTTCACGTTGGAGGAGACATTTGTCCCAATCAAATGGGAGGCTTTACAAGATCTATACCCAAGAATTTCAAAGATGCTATGCCATTGTGGGCAGTATGTACATGTTTTGATAGTGGGGTATCCCGTTTATGTGAGATGTCCCCCAGATGTTCCCCTATCCGCCTCCTAAATTCTCGGATCGTCTTACCCACATATTCAATCCCACATTCACACTGGATCTGGTATATGACCCCTCTGGATTTGCAGTTAATGAAACATGGGATTGAATATGTTTTACCTGTCACGTGGCTTACAAATGACTTTGTGGTCTGTATGCGTTTGCATGCTATGCAGTTTCCACATTTGTGACAGCCCACAATCTTGGACCGCAACCAGGTGGACTTTGTGCGATCAGGTGCATAGTGACTATGCACGAGTTTATCACGTAGATTGGGTTCCCTACGATAGGTGATTTGTGGTTGGTCACCCAGCACATCTTTCAGGTCAGGGTCCATTTTTAGGACCTCCCAATGACGTTCTATGATGTGCTTAACTTGTTTGGACCCCCTGTCAAAATTAGTGATAATTCTCAAGGTTTTGGTTTGCGGGGTAGGTGGTTGATTCGGAGTGAGCAAGGAAGATCTAGGTCGGGACAAGGCTGTCTGATAAGCCGATCTCAAAACATGATCAGGGTAGCCCCTAGACAAAAATCTCATCCTCAGGTCCGCTGCCTGATTGATGAAATTGTGCTTGTCTGAGCAATTGCGTCTGAGTCGCAGGTATTGGCTCCTAGGAATTCCTCTCCTGAGTGGGAGAGGATGGTTGCTCTCCCACCTCAGGAGGGAATTCGTGGAGCTAGCCTTCCTTCAGATGGAAGTGTCGAGTTCACCCTTATCATTCCTGGAAATTTTTATATCCAGGAATGGGAGAGTAGTAGGATGCGACTCGCAGGTAAAATGCATACCTATCTGGTTCTGGTTAAGGTGCTGGACGAAGGCTTTAAAGCTCCCTTTGTCTCCATTCCAGAGTATAAAGATGTCGTCGGTCGATGTATCGCGCCCACAAGCCAATTTCAAAGGTGTCCAACACTTCATCTTCCCTAAAGACAAGGGTCTCCTCCCACCAGCCCAGGAATAAGTTAGCGTACGACGGGGCACAGGGACTCCCCATCGCCGTACCCCTGAGCTGGTGGTAGGTCCTCCCATCAAAGGTGAAGAAATTACGTGTTAAAGTGAACTCAAGAAGACGCAGGACAAATTGGCTGTGGGCGCGATACTGACATCCCCGTGATCGAAGGAAATTTTCTACCGCAATGAGGCCCAAATTGTGTGGTATAGATAAGTAGAGGGCCTCCACATCAATACTAGAAAGGAGACATGTCTCCTCCAATGTCAGACCCTCCAGACGTTTAAGGAGGTCAGTAGTGTCTCTGACATGGGAGGGGAGAGCCGTAACAAAGGGTGCCAATATCCGGTCAATATAGATGCCTAGATTCTGATTGAGGTTATCCACCCCCGAAACGATGGGTCTCCCCTTCAGAGGGGTTACCCCCTTATGCACTTTGGGGAGACTGTAAAATGTTGATTTACTGGTAAAGGGCCCCTCCTCCAAACCTTTATTAATATTTACTGTACTGAAGGCCCCGATGGTAAGGTGTGTCTTTTTGCTGATGACACAAAGATTTGTAACAGAGGGTTGTAGTCAATGGAGTATATTCAGACCATGGTCTTGTTACCAGTGGGGTACCTCAGGGATCTGTTCTGAGACCCATATTGTTTAATATCTTTATCAGCGAAATTGCAGAAGGCCTCGATGGTAAGGTGTGTCTTTTTGCTGATGACACAAAGATTTGTAACAGGGTTTATGTTCCTGGAGGGATACACCAAATGGAAAAGGATTTAGGAAAACTAGAGGAATGGACAAAAATCTGGCAACTAAAATTTAATGTTCATAAGTGCAATATAATGCACCTGGGGCGTAAAAACCCAAGAGCAGAATATAAAATCAGTGATACAGTCCTAACCTCAGTATCTGAGGAAAGGGATTTAGGGGTCATTATTTCAGAAGACTTAAAGGTAGGCAGACAATGTCATAGAGCAGCAGGAAATGCTAGAAGAATGCTTGGGTGTATAGGGAGAGGTATTACTAGTAGAAAGAGGGAGGTGCTCATGCTGCTCTACAGAGCACTAGTTAGACCTCATTTGGAGTATTGTTCTCAGTACTGGAGACCATATCTCCAGAAGGATATTGATACTTTGGAGAGAGTTCACAGAAGAGCTACTAAACTGGTACATGGATTGCAGGATAAAACGTACCAGGAAAGGTCAAAGGACATTAACATGTATAGCTTGGAGGAAAGACGAGACAGAGGGGATATGATAAAAACTTTTAAATACATAAAGGGAATCAACAAAGTAAAAAAGGAGAGAATATTTAAAAGAAGAAAAACTGCTACAAGAGGACATAGTTTTAAATTAGAGGGACAAAGGTTTAAAAGTAATATCAGGAAGTATTACTTTACTGAGAGAGTAGTGGATGCATGGAATAGCCTTCCTGCAGAAGTGGTAGCTGCAAATACAGTGAAGGAGTTTAAGCATGCATGGGATAGGAATAAGGCCATCCTTCAAATAAGATAGGGCCAGGGGCTATTTATAGTATTTAGTATATTGGGCAGACTAGATGGGCCAAATGGTTCTTATCTGCCGACACATTCTACGTTTCTATGTTTCTATATTCGGCATTTTGCACAACATTGTCTGTAGGTCAGTCCGCATGCATATAACCATGTCAGTATTGTTGTCCACAAACCATGGATCTGCAAAATATGGATACTTTTCATGTGCATTCTGAATTTTTCTCACCCCCATTACTAGAAATGACTATTTTTGTCTGAAATATGACCAAGAAGAGCACATGTTCTATAATTTACAGAACTGACACATGGATGTGGACAGCACAAAGATGATATCTAGAACTCTTTTACTGAGTTCACCATCACCACCTCCTCAGGTAGAGAGTTCCATAGTCTCACTGCTCTTACAGTATAGAATCCCCTTCTATGTTTGTGTACAAACCTTCTTTTCTTTGGTCATAGTGGATGTCCCCTTGTCACTGTCACAGTCCTCTGTATAAATAGATAATTGGAGAGATCTCTGTACTGACCCCTGATGTATTTATGAACAGTAATTAGATCTCCCCTCAGTCATATTTTTTCTAAGCCAAGTAACCCTGATTTTGATAATCTTTCTGGGTAGTCCACCCAACTCCAGTTATTATTTTAGTTGCCCTCTTTAGGTCTGCTATGTCTTTCCTGTGCAGAGGAGCCCAGAATTGTAAGCAATACTCCATGTGTGGTCTGACTAGTGATTTGTAAAGGGCAGGACTATGTTCTCATTATGTGTATTTATGCCCTTTTAATGCAAGCCCATAGGGGTGAGATTAATCAAACTGGTGTAAATTAGAACTGTCTTAGTTGCTCATAGCAACCGATCAGATTCCACATTTCATTTTCCAAAGTTGCTGTGAAAGGTGGAATCTGGTTGCTATGGGCAACCAAGAGAGTTCTACTTTACACCAGTTTGATTAATAATCTTCCTTGCCTTGGCAGCAGCTGTCTGACACCGGTTGCTACAGGTAAGTTTACTGTCAACTTAAATCCATAAGTATTTTTCCATATCAGTGTTACCCAGTGTTTTATCATTTAGTATATATAAGTAACTTGTATTTTTACTTCCCATGTGCATAATCTTACATTTATTAGTGTCATATCTGCCACTAAAACCTCTGCCCAAACTTCGAATTAGAGTTAAGCAGATACCTGGCTGTTCGGGTTCAACGGGTTCGGACGAACTTCACAAAAAAGTTTGAGTACGGGACCCAAACTTGACCTGAACTTGACCCCGAAGCCGAACCCCATTGAAGTCAATTGGGACCCGAACTTTTGAGCACTAAAATGGCTGTAAAAATGTAATGGAAAGGGCTAGAGGGCTGCAAATGCCAGAAAAATGTGGTTAATAGAATGGCAAGTGCTCTGCAAACAAAAGTGGATAGGGAAATAACTTTAAATAACATAAATACGTAAAAATAAAAAATAAAATAATCTTGGTCTAGGAGGACGAGTTCCATATGGAGTAGAAGGTTGAGGAGGCGGTGGATGTGGCGGTGTAGGTGAAAGCGGTAGTAGAGGAGGAGGAGGTAGCCTACACCCTTTTTTGGTTTTAAGTTTATTTTTTTCAATTTGGGTGCACCGCAAAACATTGGGAAATATAACTTGTGATAACCCCCTCCAGTCGTGCTAAAAACACGTTCAGACAATACACTGGCTGCAGGGCAGGCCAGCACCTCCAAGGCGCAAAGGCAAGCTCATGTGGCCAATTTGGAGACCCAGAAGTTGGAAGTGGCAGATCCATCATTCAGTACGTGTAGGCGTGTGCATACATACTGCCCCACCATGTTGCACGTTCCCGTGATGTCCACGATCCAATTGGATATCTTCTCTATCAACTTTCGATGTTCTTTTATGCGCCTACTATGGTGATCACGGGTGGCGGGGATTCAGGGTTCCAGGCCGGAAAGGGAGCCTGAGAAAGGGATACCACATCCAAGGGAGGTCAATGGATGAAATTAAATTAAATTAAATAATGTAATCGAGTGGAAATGTGGGACAAAGTATTGAAGCATTAGCTTCCAAGTTAAGGAGAGGGTGCGCGGCAATTACCCACTCCTGACTCACGGAGGTAGTGATGATAAATAACAATACAGGACTCTTAAGATGCCCTGTTATTGGAATGAATAATACAAAATTATAGGGACTGTCACTGGGGTATTTTGGATTTGTAAAAGTTAGCCAGGAGAGGCCCTGCTGCCACTTTGTTGACTCTAAATAACTTATAGTAACAGTCCAGCTCACCTGCATCAGTAGTTTGGAAGGTGCACGGATGGGAAGAGACCCAGACTCATATACTTGAAAGGAAAAAATCCAGCACCTCGATTTTTCATGTTTAACGATGTTTTATTCCACAAAACCAAATATACAGCAGTAAAAAATCCTCAAGGTGCAAGCCCCAATACGGTCTACGCGTTTCGAACCAGATGGTTCTTTATCATGACTAGAGTTGAGCGAACACCTGGATGTTCGGGTTCGAGAAGTTCGGCCGAACTTCCCGAAAATGTTCGGGTTCGGGATCCGAACCCGATCCGAACTTCGTCCCGAACCCGAACCCCATTGAAGTCAATAGGGACCCGAACTTTTCGGCACTAAAACGGCTGTAAAACAGCCCAGGAAAGGGCTAGACGGCTGCAAAAGGCAGCAACATGTAGGTAAATCGCTGCAAACAAATGTGGATAGGGAAATGAATTAAAATAAAAATTAAATAAATAAAAATTAACCAAAATCAATTGGAGAGAGGTCCCATAGCAGAGAATCTGGCTTCCCGTCACCCACCACTGGAACAGTCCATTCTCAGATATTTAGGCCCCGGCACCCAGGCAGAGGAGAGAGGTCCCGTAACAGAGAATCTGGCTTCATGTCAGCAGAGAATCAGTCTTCATATCATAGCAGAGAATCAGGCTTCACGTCACCCACCACTGCAACAGTCCATTTTCATAAATTTAGGCCCAGCACCCAGGCAGAGGAGAGAGGTCCAGTAACAGAGGATCTGGCTTCATGTCAGCAGAGAATCAGTCTGCATGTCATAGCAGAGAATCAGGCTTCACGTCAGCCACCAGTGCAACAGTCCATTGTCATAAATTTAGGCCCAGCACCCAGGCAAAGGAGAGAGGTCCCGTAACAGACAATCTGGCTTCATGTCAGCAGAGAATTAGTCTGCATGTCATAGCAGAGAATCAGGCTTCACGTCAGCCACCAATGCAGAAGTCCATTGTCAGATATTTAGGCCCAGCACCCAGGCAGAGGAGAGAGGTCCCGTAACAGACAATCTGGCTTCATGTCAGCAGAGAATCAGTCTTCATGTCATAGCAGAGAATCAGGCTTCACGTCACCCACCACTGTAAGAGTCCATTTTCATAAATTTAGGCCCAGCACCCAGGCAGAGGAGAGAGGTCCCGTAACAGACAATCTGGCTTCATGTCAGCAGAGAATCAGTCTTCATGTCATAGCAGAGAATCAGGCTTCACGTCACCCACCACTGTAAGAGTCCATTTTCATAAATTTAGGCCCAGCACCCAGGCAGAGGAGAGAGGTCCCGTAGCAGAAAATCTGGCTTCATGTCAGCAGAGAATTAGTCTGCATGTCATAGCAGAGAATGAGGCTTCACGTCAGCCACCACTGCAACAGTCCATTGGCATATATTTAGGCCCAGCACCCAGGCAGAGGAGAGAGGTCCCGTAACAGACAATCTGGCTTCATGTCAGCAGAGAATCAGTCTTCATATCATAGCAGAGAATCAGGCTTCACGTCACCCACCACTGTAAGAGTCCATTTTCATAAATTTAGGCCCAACACCCAGGCAGAGGAGAGAGGTCCCGTAACAGACAATCTGGCTTCATGTCAGCAGAGAATTAGTCTGCATGTCATAGCAGAGAATGAGGCTTCACGTCAGCCACCACTGCAACAGTCCATTGGCATATATTTAGGCCCAGCACCCAGGCAGAGGAGAGAGGTCCCGTAACAGACAATCTGGCTTCATGTCAGCAGAGAATTAGTCTGCATGTCATAGCAGAGAATGAGGCTTCACGTCACCCACCACTGTAAGAGTCCATTTTCATAAATTTAGGCCCAGCACCCAGGCAGAGGAGAGAGGTCCCGTAACAGACAATCTGGCTTCATGTCAGCAGAGAATCAGTCTTCATGTCATAGCAGAGAATCAGGCTTCACGTCACCCACCACTGTAAGAGTCCATTTTCATAAATTTAGGCCCAGCGCCCAGGCAGAGGAGAGAGGTCCCGTAACAGACAATCTGGCTTCATGTCAGCAGAGAATTAGTCTGCATGTCATAGCAGAGAATGAGGCTTCACGTCAGCCACCACTGCAACAGTCCATTGGCATATATTTAGGCCCAGCACCCAGGCAGAGGAGAGAGGTCCCGTAACAGACAATCTGGCTTCATGTCAGCAGAGAATCAGTCTTCATATCATAGCAGAGAATCAGGCTTCACGTCACCCACCACTGTAAGAGTCCATTTTCATAAATTTAGGCCCAGCACCCAGGCAGAGGAGAGAGGTCCCGTAACAGACAATCTGGCTTCATGTCAGCAGAGAATTAGTCTGCATGTCATAGCAGAGAATCAGGCTTCACGTCAGCCACCAATGCAACAGTCCATTGTCAGATATTTAGGCCCAGCACCCAGGCAGAGGAGAGAGGTCCCGTAACAGACAATCTGGCTTCATGTCAGCAGAGAATCAGTCTTCATGTCATAGCAGAGAATCAGGCTTCACGTCACCCACCACTGTAAGAGTCCATTTTCATAAATTTAGGCCCAGCACCCAGGCAGAGGAGAGAGGTCCCGTAACAGACAATCTGGCTTCATGTCAGCAGAGAATTAGTCTGCATGTCATAGCAGAGAATGAGGCTTCACGTCACCCACCACTGTAAGAGTCCATTTTCATAAATTTAGGCCCAGCACCCAGGCAGAGGAGAGAGGTCCCGTAACAGACAATCTGGCTTCATGTCAGCAGAGAATTAGTCTGCATGTCATAGCAGAGAATGAGGCTTCACGTCAGCCACCACTGCAACAGTCCATTGGCATATATTTAGGCCCAGCACCCAGGCAGAGTAGAGAGGTCCCGTAACAGACAATCTGGCTTCATGTCAGCAGAGAATTAGTCTGCATGTCATAGCAGAGAATCAGGCTTCACGTCACCCACCACTGCAACAGTCCATTGTCAGATATTTAGGCCCAGCACCCAGGCAGAGGAGAGAGGTCCCGTAACAGAGGATCTGGCTTCATGTCAGCAGAGAATCAGTCTTCATATCATAGCAGAGAATCAGGCTTCACGTCACCCACCACTGCAACAGTCCATTTTCATAAATTTAGGCCCAGCACCCAGGCAGAGGAGAGTGGTCCCGTAACAGAGGATCTGGCTTCATGTCAGCAGAGAATCAGTCTGCATGTCATAGCAGAGAATCAGGCATCACGTCAGCCACCACTGCAACAGTCCATTGTCATAAATTTAGGCTAGCACCCAGGCAGAGGAGAGAGGTCCCGTAAAGACAATCTGGCTTCATGTCAGCAGAGAATCAGTCTTCATGTCATAGCAGAGAATCAGTCTTCATGTCATAGCAGAGAATCAGGCATCACGTCACCCACCACTGTAAGAGTCCATTTTAATAAATTTAGGCCCAGCACACAGGCAGAGGAGAGAGGTCCCGTAACAGAGAATCTGTCTTCATGTCAGCAGAGAATTAGTCTGCATGTCATAGCAGAGAATCAGGCTTCACGTCACCCAACATTGGAACAGTCCATTGGCATATATTTAGGCCCCGGCACCCAGACAGAGGAGAGGTTCATTCAACTTTGGGTAGCCTCGCAATATAATGGTAAAATGAAAATAAAAATAGGATTGAATGAGGAAGTGCCCTGGAGTCCAATAATATATGGTTAAGGGGAGGTAGTTAATGTCTAATCTGGACAAGGGACGGACAGGTCCTGTGGGATCCATGCCTGGTTCATTTTTATGAACGTCAGCTTGTCCACATTGGCTGTAGACAGGCGGCTGCGTTTGTCTGTAATGACGCCCCCTGCCGTGCTGAATACACGTTCAGACAAAACGCTGGCCGCCGGGCAGGCCAGCACCTCCAAGGCATAAAAGGCTAGCTCTGGCCACGTGGACAATTTAGAGACCCAGAAGTTGAATGGGGCCGAACCATCAGTCAGTACGTGGAGGGTGTGCACACGTACTGTTCCACCATGTTAGTGAAATGTTGCCTCCTGCTAACACGTTGCGTATCAGGTGGTGGTGCAGTTAGCTGTGGCGTGTTGACAAAACTTTTTCACATCTCTGCCATGCTAACCCTGCCCTCAGAGGAGCTGGCCGTGACACAGCTGCCTTGGCGACCTCTTGCTCCTCCTCTGCCTTGGCCTTGGGCTTCCACTTGTTCCCCTGTGACATTTGGGAATGCTCTCAGTAGCGCGTCTACCAACGTGCGCTTGTACTCGCGCATCTTCCTATCACGCTCCAGTGCAGGAAGTAAGGTGGGCACATTGTCTTTGTAGCGTGGATCCAGCAGGGTGGCAACGCAGTAGTCCGCACAGGTTAAAATGTGGGCAACTCTGCTGTCGTTGCGCAGGCACTGCAGCATGTAGTCGCTCATGTGTGCCAGGCTGCCCAGGGGTAAGGACAAGCTGTCCTCTGTGGGAGGCGTATCGTCATTGTCCTGCCTTTCCCCCCAGCCACGCACCAGTGATGGACCCGAGCTGCGTTGGGTGCCACCCCGCTGTGACCATGCTTCATCCTCATCCTCCTCCACCTCCTCCTCATCCTCGTCCTCCTCGTCCTCCAGTAGTGGGCCCTGGCTGGCCACATTTGTACCTGGCCTCTGCTGTTGCCAAAAACCTCCCTCTGAGTCACTTCGAAGAGACTGGCCTGAAAGTGCTAAAAATGACCCCTCTTCCTCCTCCTCCTCCTCCTCCTCCTGGGCCACCTCCTCTTCCATCATCGCCCTAAGTGTTTTCTCAAGGAGACATAGAAGTGGTATTGTAATGCTGATAACGGCGTCATCGCCACTGGCCATGTTGGTGGAGTACTCGAAACAGCGCAACAGGGCACACAGGTCTCGCATGGAGGCCCAGTCATTGGTGGTGAAGTGGTGCTGTTCTGTAGTGCGACTGACCCGTGCGTGCTGCAGCTGAAACTCCACTATGGCCTGCTGCTGCTCGCACAGTCTGTCCAGCATGTGCAAGGTGGAGTTCCACCTGGTGGGCACGTCGCATATGAGGCGGTGAGCCGGAAGGCCGAAGTTACGCTGTAGCGCAGACAGGCGAGCAGCAGCAGGATGTGAACGCCGGAAGCGCGAACAGACGGCCCGCACTTTATGCAGCAGCTCTGACATGTCGGGGTAGTTGTGAATGAACTTCTGCACCACCAAATTCAGCAGATGCGCCAAGCAAGGGATGTGCGTCAAATTGGCTAGTCCCAGAGCTGCAACGAGATTTCGCCCATTATCACACACCACCAGGCAGGGCTTGAGGCTCACCGGCAGCAACCACTCGTCGGTCTGTTGTTCTATACCACACCACAACTCCTGTGCGGTGTGGGGCCTGTCCCCCAAACATATGAGTTTCAGAATGGCCTGCTGACGTTTACCCCGGGCTGTGCTGAAGTTGGTGGTGAAGGTGTGTGGCTGACTGGATGAGCAGGTGGAAGAAGAGGAGGAGGAAGCCGAGAAGGAGGAGGTGGCAACAGGAGGCAAAAATGTTGCCCTGCGATCCTTGGCGGCGGAAGGACGTGCGCTAAACAGCTCTCCGCCTGGGGCCCAGCTGCCACTACATTTACCCAGTGTGCAGTTAGGGAGATATAGCCTCCCTGGCCGTGCTTACTGGTCCACGTATCTGTGGTTAGGTGGACCTTGCTACAGATGGCGTTGCGCAGTGCACACTTGATTTTATCGGATACTTGGTTGTGCAGGGAAGGCACGGCTCTCTTGGAGAAGTAGTGGCGGCTGGGAACAACATACTGTGGGACAGCAAGCGACATGAGCTGTTTGAAGCTGTCTGTGTCCACCAGCTTAAATGACAGCATTTCATAGGCCAGTAGTTTAGAAATGCTGGCATTCAGGGCCAGGGATCGAGGGTGGCTAGGTGGGAATTTACGCTTTCTCTCAAATGTTTGTGAGATGGAGAGCTGAACGCTGCCGTGTGACATGGTTGAGACGCTTGGTGACGGAGGTGGTGGTGGTGTTGGTGGTACATCCCCTGTTTGCTGGGCGGCAGGTGCCAACGTTCCTCCAGAGGCAGAGGGAGAGGCCGAGGCAGCAGCAGCAGAAGAGGTAGCAGGGGGAGCCTGAGCGACTTCCTTGGTTTTAAGGTGTTTACTCCACTGCAGTTCATGCTTTGCATGCAGGTGCCTGGTCATGCAGGTTGTGCTCAGGTTCAGAACGTTAATGCCTCGCTTCAGGCTCCTGATGGCACAGCGTGCAAACCACTCGGGTCTTGTCGTCAGCACATTATTTGAAGAAGTGCCATGCCAGGGAACTCCTTGAAGCTGCCTTTGGGGTGCTCGGTCCCAGATGGCGGCGGTCAGTAGCAGGCAGAGTCTCTTGGCGGCGGGTGTTCTGCTTTTGCCCACTGCTCCCTCTTTTGCTACGCTGTTGGCTCGGTCTCACCACTGCCTCTTCCTCCGAACTGTGAAAGTCAGTGGCACGACCTTCATTCCATGTGGGGTCTAGGACCTCATCGTCCCCTGCATCGTCTTCCACCCAGTCTTGATCCCTGACCTCCTGTTCAGTCTGCACACTGCAGAAAGACGCAGCAGTTGGCACCTGTGTTTCGTCATCATCAGAGACATGCTGAGGTGGTATTCCCATGTCCTCATCATCAGGAAACATAAGTGGTTGTGCGTCAGTGCATTCTATGTCTTTCACCGCTGGGGAAGGGCTAGGTGGATGCCCTTGGGAAACCCTGCCAGCGGAGTCTTCAAACAGCATAAGAGACTGCTGCATAACTTGAGGCTGAGACAGTTTCCCTGGTATGCATGGGGGTGATGTGACAGACTGATGGGGTTGGTTTTCAGGCGCCATCTGTGCGCTTTCTGCAGAAGACTGGGTGGGAGATAATGTGAACGTGCTGGATCCACTGTCGGCCACCCAATTGACTAATGCCTGTACCTGCTCAGGCCTTACCATCCTTAGAACGGCATTGGGCCCCACCATATATCGCTGTAAATTCTGGCGGCTACTGGGACCTGAGGTAGTTGGTACACTAGGACGTGTGGATGTGGCAGAACGGCCACGTCCTCTCCCAGCACCAGAGGGTCCACTAACACCACCACGACCATGTCCACGTCCGCGTCCCTTACTAGATGTTTTCCTCATTGTTATGGTTCACCACAACAACAAAAATATTATTTGGCCCAATGTATTGTATTCAAATTCAGCGGGATATAAATTTGAGGCCTAGTATTTAGGCGCTGGGTGACCGGTATGGATTTAGTGATAGAATTAGACTTGGAAATGCACAGTAGCGTGTGTGTGAAGTTATTCTGACTGACCCTATGTGCACCTTGAATATTATATACCCTTTTAGGGATAGATTTCAAATAGCTCTGATATAGCAGAAACCACTAAATTATGAAATTGCTAAATTGGGAATTGTATTTTAACCCAGAACAAAAAATGTGCTTTGACGGACACTAAATAACTTGCCCAGCCACAACAGGACAGCGGTAACGACAGATGTAGCGGGATATAAATTTGAGGCCTAGTATTTAGGCGCTGGGTGACCGGTATGGATTTACTAACAGAATTAGACTTGGAAATGCACAGTAGCGTGTGTGTGAAGTTATTCTGAATGACCCTATGTGCACCTTGAATATTATATACCCTTTTAGGGATAGATTTCAAATAGCTCTGATATAGCAGAAACCACTAAATTATGAAATTGCTAAATTGGGAATTGTATTTCAACCCAGAACAAAAAATGTGCTTTGACGGACACTAAATAACTTGCCCAGCCACAACAGGACAGCGGTAACGACAGATGTAGCGGGATATAAATTTGAGGCCTAGTATTTAGGCGCTGGGTGACCGGTATGGATTTACTAACAGAATTAGACTTGGAAATGCACAGTAGCGTGTGTGTGAAGTTATTCTGAATGACCCTATGTGCACCTTGAATATTATATACCCTTTTAGGGATAGATTTCAAATAGCTCTGATATAGCAGAAACCACTAAATTATGAAATTGCTAAATTGGGAATTGTATTTCAACCCAGAACAAAAAATGTGCTTTGGCGGACACTAAATAACTTGCCCATCCACAACAGGACAGCGGTAACGACAGATTTAGCGGGATATAAATTTGAGGCCTACTATTTAGGCGCTGGGTGACCGGTATGGATTTAGTGACAGAATTAGACTTGGAAATGCACAGTAGCGTGTTTGTGAAGTTATTCTGAATGACCCTATGTGCACCTTGAATATTATATACCCTTTTAGGGATAGATTTCAAATAGCTCTGATATAGCAGAAACCACTAAATTATGAAATTGCTAAATTGGGAATTGTATTTCAACCCAGAACAAAAAATGTGCTTTGACGGACACTAAATAACTTGCCCATCCACAACAGGACAGCGGTAACGACAGATGTAGCGGGATATAAATTTGAGGCCTAGTATTTAGGCGCTGGGTGACCGGTATGGATTTAGTGACAGAATTAGACTTGGAAATGCACAGTAGCGTGTGTGTGAAGTTATTCTGAATGACCCTATGTGCACCTTGAATATTATATACCCTTTTAGGGATAGATTTCAAATAGCTCTGATATAGCAGAAACCACTAAATTATGAAATTGCTAAATTGGGAATTGTATTTCAACCCAGAACAAAAAATGTGCTTTGGCGGACACTAAATAACTTGCCCATCCACAACAGGACAGCGGTAACGACAGATTTAGCGGGATATAAATTTGAGGCCTAGTATTTAGGCGCTGGGTGACCGGTATGGATTTAGTGACAGAATTAGACTTGTAAATGCACAGTAGCGTGTGTGTGAAGTTATTCTGAATGACCCTATGTGCACCTTGAATATTATATACCCTTTTAGGGATAGATTTCAAATAGCTCTGATATAGCAGAAACCACTAAATTATGAAATTGCTAAATTGGGAATTGTATTTTAACCCTGAACAAAAAATGTGCTTTGACGGACACTAAATAACTTGCCCAGCCACAACAGTACAGCGGTAACGACAGATTTAGCAGGATATAAATTTGAGGCCTAGTATTTAGGCGCTGGGTGACCGGTATGGATTTAGTGACAGAATTAGACTTGGAAATGCACAGTAGCGTGTGTGTGAAGTTATTCTGAATGACCCTATGTGCACCTTGAATATTATATACCCTTTTAGGGATAGATTTCAAATAGCTCTGATATAGCAGAAACCACTAAATTATGAAATTGCTAAATTGGGAATTGTATTTCAACCCAGAACAAAAAATGTGCTTTGATGGACACTAAATAACTTGCCCATCCACAACAGGACAGCGGTAACGACAGATTTAGCGGGATATAAATTTGAGGCCTAGTATTTAGGCGCTGGGTGACCGGTATGGATTTAGTGACAGAATTAGACTTGGAAATGCACAGTAGCGTGTGTGTGAAGTTATTCTGAATGACCCTATGTGCACCTTGAATATTATATACCCTTTTAGGGATAGATTTCAAATAGCTCTGATATAGCAGAAACCACTAAATTATGAAATTGCTAAATTGGGAATTGTATTTCAACCCAGAACAAAAAATGTGCTTTGGCGGACACTAAATAACTTGCCCATCCACAACAGGACAGCGGTAACGACAGATTTAGCGGGATATAAATTTGAGGCCTAGTATTTAGGCGCTGGGTGACCGGTATGGATTTAGTGACAGAATTAGACTTGGAAATGCACAGTAGCGTGTGTGTGAAGTTATTCTGAATGACCCTATGTGCACCTTGAATATTATATACCCTTTTAGGGATAGATTTCAAATAGCTCTGATATAGCAGAAACCACTAAATTATGAAATTGCTAAATTGGGAATTGTATTTCAACCCTGAACAAAAAATGTGCTTTGACGGACACTAAATAACTTGCCCAGCCACAACAGTACAGCGGTAACGACAGATTTAGCAGGATATAAATTTGAGGCCTAGTATTTAGGCGCTGGGTGACCGGTATGGATTTAGTGACAGAATTAGACTTGGAAATGCACAGTAGCGTGTGTGTGAAGTTATTCTGAATGACCCTATGTGCACCTTGAATATTATATACCCTTTTAGGGATAGATTTCAAATAGCTCTGATATAGCAGAAACCACTAAATTATGAAATTGCTAAATTGGGAATTGTATTTCAACCCAGAACAAAAAATGTGCTTTGATGGACACTAAATAACTTGCCCATCCACAACAGGACAGCGGTAACGACAGATTTAGCGGGATATAAATTTGAGGCCTAGTATTTAGGCGCTGGGTGACCGGTATGGATTTAGTGACAGAATTAGACTTGGAAATGCACAGTAGCGTGTGTGTGAAGTTATTCTGAATGACCCTATGTGCACCTTGAATATTATATACCCTTTTAGGGATAGATTTCAAATAGCTCTGATATAGCAGAAACCACTAAATTATGAAATTGCTAAATTGGGAATTGTATTTCAACCCTGAACAAAAAATGTGCTTTGACGGACACTAAATAACTTGCCCAGCCACAACAGTACAGCGGTAACGACAGATTTAGCAGGATATAAATTTGAGGCCTAGTATTTAGGCGCTGGGTGACCGGTATGGATTTAGTGACAGAATTAGACTAAGATATGGCCAAAAAATAACCACACTATTGCTGGTTAAATGCACTTGGTGTGACAGCTTGACCAACCACACTACTGAGGGTTAAATGCACTTGGTGACGGGCGCAGCTTGCCCCTGATGTAGTATATGGCCAAAAAATGAACAGACTATTGCTGGTTAAATGCACTTGGTGACGGGCGCAGCTTGCCCCTGATTTAGTATATGGCCAAAAAATGAACAGACTATTGCTGGTTAAATGCACTTGGTGTGACAGCTTCACCCTGATGTAGGCTTTAGCCAAAAAACAACCACACCATTGAGGGTTAAATGCACTTGGTGACAGGCGCAGCTTGCCCCTAATGTAGTATATGGCCAAAAAATAAACAGACTATTGCTGGTTAAATGCACTTGGTGTGACAGCTTCACCCTGATGTAGGCTTTAGCCAAAAAACAACCACACCATTGAGGGTTAAATGCACTTGGTCGCAGCTTGGATGCACTTGGTCGCAGCACCGCACAAGACACAAAATGGCCGCCGATCACCCCAGAAAAAAGTGACTGACAAACGGTCTGGGCAGCCTAAAAACAGTGAGCATTTGAATTTCAGCAGCTCAATGATGCACAGCTGCTGATCGATCGATTAATCAAGTCCTTTGGAGGAGTTAATCTGCCTAATCTCGCCCTACTGTCGCAGCCGCAACCTCTCCCTACGCTAATCAGAGCAGAGTGACGGGCGGCGCTATGTGACTCCAGCTTAAATAGAGGCTGGGTCACATGGTGCTCTGGCCAATCACAGCCATGCCAATAGTAGGTATGGCTGTGACGGCCTCTTGGGGCAAGTAGTATGACGCTTGTTGATTGGCTACTTTGCAGCCTTTTAAAAAGCGCCAAGAAAGCGTCACAAAAGCGCCAAGAAAGCGACGAACACCGAACCCGAACCCGGACTTTTACGAAAATGTCCGGGTTCGGGTCCGTGTCACGGACACCCCAAAATTCGGTACGAACCCGAACTATACAGTTCGAGTTCGCTCATCCCTAATCATGACCTTCATAATACATTTCTAAGGAAGTATATATAGGAGTGAACATAGAAAATCCCTCCCCCCTTAAACTAGCTGGGCGGTGCAAGCCATCCCAGGTGTTACAATCAAAAGTGCTAGCAGAAATTTAAATGTACCAAACAAGTTTAAAATCTAACATGAGCCCCTATGAACAGACATTTCATGACATTAAACCCAGCAAAAATTGAGGAGTAACATAGCATTGATAATAAATATATAAATAAGTGAATAAACATGATTATAAGTGAGCAGCAGAAAAAACGCTCCATGTGAACACTCCTCAATACTTGCTGGCTGCAATCTAACGCTGACCATTCAGGCTATACAATACATTTTTTATTTTCTTGAAGTTGCAGCATGATGTGATCGTTAATAGCCACTAATAAATATACATGAGTTCTTTTCTCAAATTTGATCCTGCAGGGCTTCTGGACTTCAGTTTTTAGAATCCAGAAGGCTTCTCTTTGGTTTACAAGTTTTTTTAGGTCTCCACCTATTGCAGGCAGAAACACTCATTCTATGGCATAGGCTGTGAATGATGAGAGACTTCTAAATAACTTATGCCTGATTGCACGTCCCTGTGACGTCCACCATCCATTTGGATATCTTCTCTATCAACTTTCGATGTTCTTTTCTGTGCCTACCATGTTGATCACAGTTATCGGCGAATCAGGGTTCCACGCCGGAGAGGGAGTTTAATTGTTTCAAATTAAATATGATAGAGTGGAAATATGGGACAAAGTATGGAAGCGCAAATGTGGGACAACTTGTAAAAGTTTAAGCATTGAATGAAAGGAGGTGGCGCACATCAATTAAAGAAGAATTTCTGAAATTTTATTCCCTGTCACCTATGCAGAGCAGGGGTTTCTATCCGGCAAAATTGGTAAAATGTAACCTGACAATATAACAGACAATTTTTTGAAATTTATGTTCCTGTCACCTATGCAGAGGTGCCCCCGTGACGTCCACCATCCATTTGAATATCTTCTCTATCAACTTTCGATGTTCTTTTTTGAGCCTATCATGTTGATCACGGTTATTGGCGATTCAGGGTTCCACTCCAGAGAGGGAGCGTAAGAAAGAGAGACCACATCCAAGGGAGACAAATGGATGACATTTTATTTTGATCAAGCGGAAATATGGGAAAAGTTATTGAGGCGCAAATGTAGGACAAATTATTAAAGCACAAATGTGGGACAAATTATTAAAGCGCAAATGTGGGACAAATTATTGAAGCGCAAATGTAGGACAACTTGTTAAAGTTTAAGCATTGAATGAAAGGAGGTGGCACACATCAAGTAAAGAATAATTTCTGAAATTTTATTCCCTGTCACCTATGCAGAGCAAGGGGTTCATTCACGTCCAAAATTGTAAAATGTCACCCGAAAATGTAAAAGAAGAATTAGTGAAATTTATTAAGCTGTCAACTAGGTAGAGGAGGGGTATATTACACCCAAAAATTTGTAAATTTCACCTGAAAATGTAACAGACAAATTAGTGATTTTTTTTTTACTTGTCTACTAGGTATAGCAGTGGTACAACACACCAAAACATTGATGAATTTCACCCGAAAATGTAACAGACAAATTTGTGAATTTTTTTAACCGGTCTACTAGGTATTAGAAGTTAGTTGAATTGATATCGTGGCTCACCCGTATCTATCAATATGGTAAAGGTGCACTGTTTTTAAGATGAATCACCTGTTCATCAATAATAAAGCAAATGAAAATATATAGATAAAGACAGGCACTCACCACTTGGTATGTCTATAGAAATTATTTTATATTCATTAAAACACATAAATATTACTAAAAATACAATATAATATAATATACTGAGGTTCGGGATCCGCTTATATAAATAGATTCATAAATGGATAAACAGTATATACAAATCAGATTATACCGAAAGTTAATAATATATTCAGAAATATCTGTGTCTTGTGACTGTGAAATTAAGATTATAAGATTATAAGATTGTGAAAGATAAGTGCAGTTCTCCAGTAAAAAAGTCCTTCTCCAAAGAATTTTTTTTTTTATGGTGATAAAGATTTGTGTAGAAACCTTGCAGTAACTTAGTATCTTCTTATAACTTGTTTGCATATAGCGTGTATCCAATGTTATTATTGTAAGAAAGAGAAAGTCTTTCAATTTCTAGCAGCATATGTCATCCACACTTGCGATAGTACAAGGTAATTCAAGACAGGGTTTGGTTGTTGGGGCGTCCCCCTCTTCCTCACCCCTCTTACCTTGTCTTCAAAGTGTAGCTGCCCTGAAAGTTTTGCCGTTCTTGCGCTTGCTACGTCCGGTAATTACTACTTGCTGTTTCGTGTCCTCTGGTCTCGGCGTTCCACGTGGTATACTTTCGTTTCGCCTTCCAGGCAACACTCAGCTGGAGTCGCGGAATCTCGCGATACCTTCGACTGGTTTCTGTTTCAGCCGTATCCAGACCAGCGCATAAGTCTTCTAATGACTAAATAGTCCCTTAGACTCGGCTCGGGTTTTTTTAGGTGGGTAGTTTGTCGCTCTCTCAAGGACCAGCCTGGGCCGCAATTAAAGTTTTTTGACCAAAAAGGGTGTTTTATTAATAGAAGAATAAGACCACAGTATCTAAATGGTTTATCTCACACATCCTGCATCTAAATTTTTTTGCCCAAAATGTTTGTTTTTCAGATATCTGAATAGACTCACAGTATCTAAAGTGTGTATCTCACAATGACATATGCAGCAAAGGCTTCAAAATTAAGTTTTTGGCCCAAAATTGGTGTTTGTTTAATAACAGAATATGACAGCAGTATATAAACCTTGAATTTCACACATTCGGATGCAGCAAGGGCTGTAAAATTGTGTATTTTGCCCACAAAGGGTGTTTTATTAATAGACGAATATAACTACAGTATCTAAAGGGTCTATCTCACACATCCTGATCCAGACTAGACAGGAATTTAAGTTTTGTGCACAAAATGGCTGTTTTTCAAATAACTGAATATAACCACAGTATCTAAAGTGTGTATCTCACAATGACATATGCAGCAAAGGCTGCAAAATTAAGTTTTTTTTGCCCTAAACGGGTGTTTGTTTAGTAGCAGCAGTAAATAACCCTTGAATTTCACACGTGCTAATGCTGCAAGGGCTGTAAAATTGTGTATTTTGACAAAAAAGGGTGTTTTTAAAAACCCAGAAAATTATGGCTGTATTTCTAGCTTAAATTCCACACTGACTAATCCTGCAAAGGCACCAGATGTTGGATATTGCCAAAAATGGGTGTTTTTTTCAAAGCCAGAAAATAATTAGATTTTTTAAAACGTGTTTTTAACAATCACAGATGCAGCAAGGGCTGCAATATTAAGTATTTTGCAAAAAAGTTTTTTTTTATAACAGAATATGAAAGCTGTATATAACGATTGAATTTCACACGTGCAGATGCAGCTAGGGGAGTAAAATAGTGTATTTTGCGCAAAAAGGGTGTTTTTAAAAACCCAGAAAATTATGGCTGTATTTCTAGCTTAAATTGCACACTGACTAATCCAGATGTTGTATATTGCCCACAAAGTTTATATATTTTTTTTTCTCTTACAAACAGAATATGAAAGCTGTATATAACGCTTGATTTTCACACGTGCAGATGCATCAAGGGCTGTAAAATAGTGTATTTTGCAAAAAAAGGGTGTTTGTAAAAACCCAGAAATTTAGGGCTGTATTTCTAGCTTAAATTGCACACTGACTAATCCTGCAAATGCACCAGATGTTGTATATTGCCAAAAAAAAGGGTGGTTTTTAAACCAGATTATTAGTGCAGTATTCCAAGCTTGGATTTGAATGTCACAAAAGCACAGATGCAGTGCTGGTACACTGAGCTTGCATAAAATGTCCGCCGCCGCCCACCTAAGAGACGGATAAAAGTTATTTTTTTCTGTCACTGGGTGCAGGGCAGGGTAAAAAGATTGTGCCCTGCACCCACACAACTAAATCTATTTAGTTGAGTTAAATTGGAGTTCTAATCACAGATTCTGTCCTATTCTCTCCCTGAAAGCACCAGCAGCATCCTATCCCTACACTAAGCAAAGCAGAGTGATGTGCAGCACTATGTGACTCTGAGCTTATATAGAGGCTGGGTCACTTGCTGCACTGGCCAATCACTGCCATGCCATTAGTAGGCATTAGTGTTGAGCTAGAATATTCGAATTGCTAATTTTTTTCTCGAATATCGTAATGTGGCGCGTGTGGACATATGGTGATGTCCACACGCACCATATTCTTTTGCATTGCTCCGAACTTTGACCCATGACACATCCATCAGGTGGGACAGGACAGCCAATTGAGACATTTTGGCACATGGACTCACCCCCACCCTATCAAAGAACCCAATCTGGCAGCCATTTTACATTCTGTGTTTTGCCAGTGTAGGGAGTGGTTGCTTTGTGGAGCAGGGACAGGCTGTTAGAGACACCAAACGCTAGCTAATATGGCCACAAAAGACCTTTTAAGGTCTGGTATATGTGTGCTATTGATAGGTGTGATATACTGAGGGGTGATACACCTGTTTCCCCCAAAAAAACTGATTGAAGGGTGTGATATACCTATAATATACTTTCTAACATAGAAAGTATATTATAGTGCATTTGTATTGTGCAGCAGTTGTGTTCGGTTCTGCTGCGATACCGCAGCTATATAGAGGGACAAAAGCTATTGGAACAACTATTGGCAAAGGGTGTGATATACCTGTTGCCCCCCCAAAAAAATTGATTGAGGGGTGTGATATACCTTCTTCCACAAAATACTGATTGAGGGCTGCAATATGCCTGTTGCCCCAAATAAACAGGGTGGTGTGATATAACTGTTGTGGCAAAAAAAAATTGAGGGGTGTGATATACCTGCTTCCACAAAATACTGATTAAGGGGTTTGATATACCTGGTTCCACAAAATACTGATTGAGGGCTGCGATATACCTGCTTCCACAAAATACTGATTAGGGGGTTTAATATTCCTGCTTCCACAAAATACTGATTGAGGGCTGCAATATATGTGCTTCCACAAAGTACTGATTAAGGGGTTTGATATACCAGCTTCCACAAAATACTGAATGAGGGCTGCGATATACCTGCTTCCACAAAATACTGATTAGGGGGTTTGATATACCTGTTTCCACAAAATACTGATTGAGGGCTGCAATATATGTGCTTCCACAAAGTACTGATTAAGGGGTCTGCTATACCTGCTTCCACAAAATACTGATTAAGAGGTTTGATATTCCTGCTTCCATAAAATACTGATTGAAGGCTATGATTTCTCTGCTTCCCCATATACTGATTAAGGGGTTTGATATACCTGTTTCCACCAAATACCGATTGAGGGCTGTGATATACCTGCTTCCAAAAAATATTGATTTAGTGGTTTGTTATACCTACCTCCACCAAATACTGATTGAGGACTGTGATAAACCTGCTTCAACAAAATTCTCATTAAGGGGTTTGATATACCTGCTTCCACAAAATACTGATTGAGGGCTGTGATATACCTGGTTCCACAAATACCGCTCTAGTGACTTAGGCACAGTGTCATTTTGAAGAGGCAGAGGAAGAGGCAGGCCGTTCCGCAGGGGTGTTAGGGGTCGGGCAGGTGCACCAGGCCGGAGCCTAAGTGGGAAGTTGGAGAAGGCACATGCACTTACTTCAAAGGGTGCACCATAGTTGGTTTAGTGGCTCACGCACCCTTCCGCTTCTGCACCCTCCTCATCCTCTGTATCTGCACCCTTCTCACTCTCTGCTGTGTGCACCCCCAAATACACCACCAATACCACCACCACAGCCCCTCCACTCGAGTCAGAGGAATTATTTTCCCATCCATTCCCAGACCATACCGATGCACAGCCATTCCTGACATCGAATGAGGAAGATGAGGTAGCAACGGCCGTCACCCAGCGGTCTGACGACAGTACCCAGATCAGCCCAAGGAGGGTGGTCACCACTGTTGCTGCCTACTCTGAGATCTCAAATGTCAGTGGTGGTGAAGGTGACAATGATGATGTGTCGATGGACGTCACGTGGGTGCCCGCCCACAAGAGAGGAAGAGGAGAGGAGTTCATTCAGAGGGAGAGACAGAGCAGCAGATAGGGAGAAGAAGGAGGCGAAGCAGGCAGAGCTTGCAGGGCTCAGGAGTCAAAAAGCAGACTGCAAATGTATCTGGAGTGATCCATCCACCATGCACAGTCACATCTGGCACTCCCAGGACACCAGCACATTGCTCTGCAGTGTGGGCTTTTTTTAACGTGTCAACTGCTGACAATAGTGTTGCCATCTGCAGCCTGTGCTGTCATCACATAAGTTGCGTTAAGCCCAACATTCACCTAGGGATGACCGCCTTAAGAAGGCATCTAGCCTCCCATCACCTAGCCCAGTGGGAGAAACTCTGTCAGAACCCACAAAGCCACACTCCAGGCGCTCCATGTCCTGCCTCTTCTCCTTCTCCTCTCATTTGTCCTCCACTCCACCTTCCACCGTGCCGTCGTCGTGTTCATCTGGCACAAGGCAGGCTTCTGTGGCCCAAATGTTCATGCGTAAAAAGTTGATGCCAGATAACCCTCTTTCCCAATGGCTGACCGCTGGCTTGTCTGAACTGCTAGCCCGCCAACTACTGACATATAAACTGGTGGATTCGGAGGCCTTTAAAAAATTTGTAGCCATTGGCACACCACAATGGAAGGTCCCCAGAAAGAAATGTTTCTCCTAGAAGAGCCCCAGAGCTATGTGGCCACATTCAGTGGCAAGTGAAAATATCTCTGGCACACAGTGTTAATGCCAAGATACATCTGACCACAGACACGTGGTCTAGCAAGCACGGGCAGGGAAGGTACATAACTTTAACTGCTCACTGGGTGAACCTTCTGAAGGACGTCAAGCATGTAACCTGTGGCTCCCGTGTGGATTTGGTGTTATCGCCAAGGATTGCATGCAGACCTGCCTCTTCTTCTCCTCCAACTACTCCATCCTCCGTCTCTTTCTCGGCTGACTCCTCCTTTTCCTCTACTACCACCTTTTCTGCTGCGCCCCTCAAGCTCCCCAGAACCTATTTGACGTGCCAAGTGAGACGTTGCCATGCTGTGCTGCGGCTGATGTGCCTGGAAGTCAAGAGCCACACTGGTCCTGCACTGCTTTCAGCTCTGCGGTCATAGGCTGAACAGTGGCTAACCCCGCTCAATTTGACAGTAAAGTGTCAATGGTGCCATTCTGCTGAGTGCGCTGAAACAGGGCAAAATGACACATGTGCTGTGCATGGCACACGTCCTGAACTTAGTCGTGTAGCGATTTGTTGCCAAATACCCTGGAGTCCAGGACGTCTTGCAGTCGGCCAGGAAAATCTCTGGCCATTTTAGAAGACATTACACGGCCATGGCTCGCCTTGCTGACGTTCAGCGGCGAAACCACTTGCTCGTAAGACGTCTGATTTGAGACAGCCCGACGCGCTGGAACTCCACCTTGTATATGCTTGAAAGGATGCTCCAGCAGCAGCATGCTGTTAATGACTACCAGTACGAACTCTGGTGTAGGACAGGTTCTGGGGAGCTTTGTTTCTTTTCACCACACCAGTGGCTGCTCATGCACAATATATGCAGACTTCTGCGGCCATTTGATGAGATCACCAAACTGGTCAGTCACAGCCAGGACACTATCAGTGGCATCGTACCTTATGCCTTCTTTCTGGAGTGTGCATTGTGTCGTATCATTGATCAAGCTGTCGAGGAGCAGGAGCAGAAAGATGAGGAAGTCACAATGCTAAATGAATTCGCAGGGAGGGCTAATCCATCTGAGACAAGTCAGTAGGAGTCTGAAGAGGAGTCAGAGGAGGATGATGGCTGAGGGGAGAAAAAGGAGAAGCAAGAAGAGCAGGTTTTGTGGGGGACTTTAAACTATTTGGGGGCCCCTGGTTTTGTCCAAGGCTTAGGGGGAGGAGACTGAGGACAACATACTCCTGGGCGATGAGCAGAAGCCAGGGTGCTTCATTGCTTTCAATTTAGTGCAAATGGGGACCTTCATGCTCCAGTGTTTGAAGAGGGACCACCGCATAAAAAGCATAAAGGGCAAGGACCAGTACTGAGTTGCAACGTACTTATACCCCCGGGACAAAAACAAAATGGCAGACATGTTACCAGCATCACAGAGGGCTGTCAGAATGCAGCTTTTCCAGGCCTTGCTGCGAGAGATTCTGCAAACTGCTGTTGCAAGCGCTGGCAGAGGAATTTCCACCCATAGCAAATCAGGTGTGGGTACCAATCCTACCGCACCTGCAAGAAGAGGGCGGTTTGCAGATGTTTTGGTCACTTCGGATATGAGATCATTCTTGCAGCCAACCCATCGACAGCTGCCCTCCAGATCCAGCCTCAGGGAACGCCTAGACCGACAGGTGTCCGACTACATCGGGTAAACGGTCGATGTGGACGTTCTGAGATGGGAGGAATCCCTGGACTACTGGGTGTGCATGCTTGACCTGTGGCCAGAGCTGGCACAATTTGCCATGGAACTTTTGGCTTGCCCCTCGTCGAGTGTCCTGTCCGAAAGGACGTTCAGCGGAGCAGGGGGATAGTAACTAATAAGCACACTAGCCTAGCTCACGACAGTGCGGACTACCTCACATTTTTTTAAATGAATGAGGCATGGATCTCGGCGGAATTCAACACCTATGACGGCCACTTTTACTGAATTTCCTCATGCCAGCCCACACATATCCGCCACCACACAGAACAAAGACTGGACCTTGTTTTATGTATATACATCGGCATAAAAGGCCTTTTCTGTCCGGTGAATGCCTAATTTTTGGGGCCTGTACAGGCCTATAGTAAAAATTTTATCCAGCGAGCGCCTAATGTACCTCGAGCCACATAATCACAATATCTTTTCTGTCAGGTGAATGCCTGTTTTTTTGGGGGCCTGAACTCCAGTGACCTAAAGTAAAATTTGTATCCAGTGACCGCCTAATGTTCCTCCAGCCACATTATCACAAGTTCTTTTCTGTCAGGCGAATGCTTAATTTTGGGGCCTGTACTAGTCTACAGTAAAATTTTTAGCCAGTGACCGCCTAATGTACCTCCAGCCGCATAATCACCAGTTCTTTTCTGTCAGGGGAATGCCTAATGTTTAGGGCCTGTACTCTAGTTGCCTAAAATAAAAATTTTGCAGGCTCCAGCAGGGTATATTTTTGAGAGTTTCCCTTTAAGACACATAAAAACGTTTCCTGATTAAAATACATTTTTTTTGTAGGAATTTATGCCAATGATCCCCCTCTGGTATGTCACTGTTCATGTTGTGCGACTATTTGTTCACTTCTAGTAAGTATTTGGTGGCTGCAAATATGACCAGAAGGTTTTTCAGGTTTGCTTGCCATTAAAGTCAATGGGGCCCACCGCAAACGCACATTCGCAAACATTTGATCGCAAATGCGCGTTTGGGTTCACGAACCGTCCCGGCCGATGTTTGTCCATCACTAGTGAGAAGTCAGCAATGTGAAAATATAGTGAATTTAAAGTGTGGTTGAAATCATGACTTTAGGTGCAAATTTCTTTAGTAAAAAGTCAAAAATCTATTAATAAAGTAATTAGAAAAAAAATTTTTAGGACATTTGGGACATGTTGAATAAAAGTTTAGTTACTCTTTAAATAAGGTTTATGAGGGAAGTGTTATCAATAAGAAGCAAAACACAAGAACAAGGGGACACAATCTGAAATGATCTGGGGGTAAGATGATGGGCTAGGTCAGGAAAAATTATTTTACTGAATGAGTAGTTGAAACTTGGAACACACTTCCAGCAGATTTGGATGGGAAATCTACAGTAAGTGAATTGAAACATGTCTGGGATAAACACACATCTATCCTAAGAGACAAATAAATAATACAAGGGCAGAGTAGATGGACCAGGTATTTTTTTTCTGCCGTCAATTTTTTATGTTTCTATGATCCTTCATAAGCCCATGCTGACACTGTGTTATACACTTATTTTCCATAATCAATAACTGAACTGAATGTGGTACACTAGACCCTAAGTTATGATGTAAATTGCAGCCTGTCCAGACTTTAGTTAACATCTTGTGATGTTGTTCTGAACTGGTTTAATGACAAATTTTCGTCCTTAACCACCTCCGGACCGCCTAACGCACATGTGCGTTCCGGAGGTGGCAGCGCTGCGCACAGTCACGCATATACGCGTCATCTCGCGAGACGCGAGATGACGCGAATATGCGCGCGCGCATGCGCAGTTCGCGCCGGCATTTCGCACAGCAGTATTTCGTCAGCAACCTGCCAGCCAATGATCGTGGCTGGCAGGTTGCTGATTTTTAAAAAATCCAATCAAAGTGCCAGATAGCAGATCATATTTGTAAATATGATCTGTTATATGGCTGCCTGCTCCTCTGCTGGTTCTTTTCGTCGGTTGGATCCAGCAGAGGAGCAGGCTTCACAGTGAGTACACCAACACTACACTATAGCCCCTGATCACCCCCCTGAACCCCAATTAACCCTTTGATCACCCCTTTGATCACCCCTGTCAATCACAAGTGAAAAGAAAAAAGTGATCAGTGCAAACTGTCACTTTTTTTTTTCACTGTTATTGACCGTTAGGTTTTAGGTATAGTTTAGGTCCCTTGGTTAGGTAGTTAGCGATCAGTTAGCGCCCAGCCCACCGCACCGCAGTCCGTTATTCGCTGATTAGCGTATCGCTAATCAGCATTTGTACTTTTATAGTATCTGGAAGTGATCAAAACTGATCACGGTCAGATCTATAATTGTATTAGTGTCACTTTAGTTCGCCCTCCACCCAAAACGCAGTGTTTGCCCGATCAGGCCTGATCGGTCGCCCACACGTGCGTTCGCCCACACCCGCCCCACCGCAGTGACACTTTACATTCACTTTACACTTTAAAGTGTCACTGCACATTCACTTTACACGCACTGCGGCGATAAAAAAATCTGTTTTGATATTTTTTATCAACCGCAGCGGCCTCCGGTACTTCGCTAGCCTCCCCTTTGTAAGACAGGCTTGCTTTTTTTTTCTTGGGTAGTCTCAGGGAATACCCCTAAATTTAGTTGCCCACATGTCTAACAGGGGGTATTCCTCTGAAGAGGCCTACAGGCTTCTGACCCAGTCGGATGAGGAGTGGGAACCCTCATCTGATGAATCCAGCGGGTCAGAATACGAACCTGTAGAAAGCAGTGGCTCTCTGACCCAAAGTTCGGACGAGGAGGCTGAGGTCCCTGATACCACCAGGCGTACCCGGCCCCGTGTCGCTAGACCGCAGGTTGCGCAGGATCCGCTTCAAGAGCAGCAGAGTGGGGCTGGTGCTGTCGAATTACGTGGTGAGGCATACACCAGCAGCCCAGCCCTCCCTGGACCTAGTACCAGCACTGCCGTACAACCTGGTGAAGTAGCGAGCACCAGAAGGGCAGTTGAAGCTGGTACGGTGGCACGTGCAGTAGTGACCCCGTCGCAGCCACCGCAAAGACGTGCCCGTAGAGCCCCTAGAATCCCAGAGGTGCTGGCAAACCCTGATTGGCAGTCCCCAACTTCAGCCGCACCTGTAGTTTTCCCTTTCACTGCCCAGTCTGGAGTTCGGGTTGAGACGGCTCAGATCGGTTCGGCCCTGGGATTTTTTGAGCTGTTCTTGACTGCGGAGCTTTTAGACATAGTTGTGGCCGAAACAAACAGGTATGCCACACAATTTATCACCGCTAACCCGGGAAGCTTTTATGCCCAGCCTTTCCGGTGGAAACCAGTCCAAGTTTCCGAACTTAAAACTTTTCTGGGCCTCCTCCTCAACATGGGCCTGACAAAAAAGCATGAATTGCGGTCATATTGGTCCACGAACCCAATTCATCACATGCCCATGTTCTCTGCTGCCATGTCCAGGGCACGTTTTGAGGCCATCCTGCGGTTCCTGCACTTTAGTGACAACACCGCCTCCCGTCCCAGGGGCCACCCTGCTTTTGACCGGCTCCACAAAATTCGGCCCCTCATAGACCATTTCAACCAGAAATTTGCAGATATTTATACCCCAGAGCAAAACATCTGCATAGACGAGTCCCTGATACATTTTACCGGGCGCCTTGGCTTCAAACAATACATCCCAAGCAAGCGCGCCCGGTATGGGGTCAAATTGTATAAGCTCTGTGAAAGGGCCACAGGCTATACCCACAAATTTCGGGTCTATGAGGGAAAAGATCAGACCCTGGAGCCGGTCGGTTGCCCTGACTATCTGGGGAGCAGTGGGAAGACAGTTTGGGACTTGGTGTCACCCTTATTCGGCAAGGGGTACCATCTTTATGTGGACAATTTTTACACAAGTGTGGCCCTCTTTAGGCATTTGTTTCTAGAATGGATTGGCGCCTGTGGTACCGCGCGAACTAGTCGCGCGGGCTTCCCCCAACGGCTCGTTACCACCCGTCTTGCAAGGGGGCAGAGGGCCGCACTGTGTAACGAAGAACTGCTTGCAGTGAAATGGAGAGACAAGCGTGACGTTTACATGCTCTCCTCCATTCACGCAGACACGACAATACAAATTGAGCGAGCAACCCGTGTCATTGAAAAGCCCCTCTCAGTCCACGACTATAACCTCCACATGGGAGGGGTCGACTTCAATGACCAGATGTTGTCTCCGTATTTAGTTTCCCGACGCACCAGACGCTGGTATAAGAAGGTGTCTGTATATTTAATTCAATTGGCTCTGTACAATAGTTTTGTTCTCTACAGTAAGGCTGGGAGAACTGGATCCTTCCTCAAATTTCAGGAAGAGATCATCGAGAACCTCCTGTATCCAGGAGGTTCCGTGGCCCCAACCACCAGTGTAGTTAGCCGTCTACACGAGCGACATTTCCCCAATGTCGTTCCTGGTACCTCAACCCAACAGTCACCCCGAAAAAGATGTCGTGTCTGTAGCAGGAGTGGAATAAGGCGTGACACCCGCTATTTCTGTCCTGACTGTCCGGACCACCCTGCCCTATGCTTTGGAGAGTGTTTCCGGAAGTACCACTCACAGGTACACTATTAGCATAGGGATCATCTCACCAGGACAGGCACACAGGGCTATTAGGGCCCATTCACTCACTGCTGCTGCAAACGTCTCCTTTCACATGGGACAAAGTGCATAACGCACTTCGCCACATCTTTGGGCGATTTGCGCTTTGCACATTGACCCATGGGGAAGGAGAGGTTTGTTCTATAAAGGTAAAAAAAAAAAAAAAAAAAAAAAAAAACAGGTAAGCAAACAGGTTAATGTTTAGTTCCAAAAGTTAAAGTTACATGTTCTGTTCCAAAGTTAATAAAATTATTGCGTTGTGGCCTGGTTTTTTCTTTTTTTTTCTTTTTTTACCTTCCAGGTGGACCAACCGATCTACTAGCTGCAGCACCGATGTGCATTCTGACAGAAGCATTGCGCTGCTGTCAGATTACACGCAAGTCGGTGTATGCGGCGCTGCAAGACGGGATTTTCTCCTCTGCAGTGACAGATACGTTTGCCGAGGCATACGAGCTGAGGAGGAGGCGGCGTTCCTATGCTTTGGCAAACACTTTGTATATATATATATATATAAAAAAAAAAATCCCGGCAATGATTTATTCATCCACATCGATTGATGCGAATGGAGAAATCTGGTTTGCCAGGGCATACGAGCTAAGTGGGTATGGATGTAGGGCGGAGCTCCTATGTCCTGGCAGACGCCTTTCCCCTCCATTTTTTTTTTGGGCAGAGATTTTTTCATCCACATTGATCGATGCGAATGAAGAAATCTGTGCCGTTCATTTTTTTCTTTCAGCCCAGAGGCTGAACGGAAAAAAAAATCTCATTACCTGTATGCTCAATATAAGGAGAATAGCAGAAACTCCTAATGCTGGCCATACATGTAATGATTGCGGAGACCCTCAAATGCCAGGGCAGTACAAACACCCCACAACTGACCCCATTTTGGAAAGAAGACACCCCAAGGTATTTGCTGAGGGGCATATTGAGTCCATGAAAGATTTAAATTTTTGTCCTAAGTTAGCGGAAAGTGAGACTTTGTGAGAAAAAACAAAAAAAAATCAATTTCCGCTAACTTATGCGAAAAAAAAAAAAAATTCTATGAACTTGCCAGGCCCCTCATTGGATACCTTGGGGTGTCTTCTTTCCAAAGTGGGGTCACATGTGGGGTATTTATACTGCCCTGGCTTTTTAGGGGCCCTAAAGCGTGAGAAGAAGTCTGGGATCCAAATGTCTAAAAATGCCCTCCTAAAAGGAATTTGGGCACCTTTGCGCATCTAGGCTGCAAAAAAGTGTGACACATCTGGTATCGCCGTACTCAGAAGAAGTTGGGGAATGTGTTTTGGGGTGTCATTTTACATATACCCATGCTGGGTGAGATAAATATCTTGGTCAAATGCCAACTTTGTATAAAAAAATGGGAAAAGTTGTCTTTTGCCAACATATTTCTCTCACCCAGCATGGGTATATGTAAAATGGCACCCCAAAACACATTCCCCAACTTCTCCTGAGTACGGCGATACCAGATGTGTGACACTTTTTTGATGCCAAGGTGGGCAAAGGGGCACATATTCCAAAGTGCACCTTTCGGATTTTGCAGGCCATTTTTTACACATTTTGATTGCAAAGTACTTCTCACACATATGGGCCCCTAAATTGCCAGGGCAGTATAACTACCCCACAAGTGACCCCATTTTGGAAAGAAGACACCCCAAGGTATTCCGTGAGGGGCATGACGAGTTCCTAGAATTTTTTATTTTTTGTCGCAAGTTAGTGGAATATGAGACTTTGTAAGAAAAAAAAACAAAAAAAAAACATCATCATTTTCCACTAACTTGTGACAAAAAAAAAAAAAATTCTAGGAACTCGCAGTGCCCCTCACGGAATACCTTAGGGTGTCTTCTTTCCAAAATGGGGTCACTTGTGGCGTAGTTATACTGCCCTGGCAATTTAGGGGCCCATATGTGTGAGAAGAACTTTGCAATCAAAATCTGTAAAAAATGGCCTGCAAAATCCGAAAGGTGCACTTTGGAATATGTGCCCCTTTGCCCACCTTGGCAGCAAAAAAGTGTGACACATCTGGTATCGCCGTACTCAGGAGAAGTTGGGGAATGTGTTTTGGGGTGTCATTTTACATATACCCATGCTGGGTGAGAAAAATATCTTGGTCAAATGCCAACTTTGTATAAAAAAATGGGAAAAGTTGTCGTTTGCCAAGATATTTCTCTCACCCAGCATGGGTATATGTAAAATGACACCCCAAAACACATTCCCCAACTTCTCCTGAGTACGGCGATACCAGATGTGTGACACTTTTTTGATGCCAAGGTGGGCAAAGGGGCGCATATTCCAAAGTGCACATTTCGGATTTCACCGGTCATTTTTTACAGATTTTGATTGCAAAGTACTTCTCACACATATGGGCCCCTAAATTGCCAGGGCAGTATAACTACGCCACAAGTGACCCCATTTTGGAAAGAAGACACCCCAAGGTATTCTGTGAGGGGCATGGCGAGTTCCTAGAATTTTTTATTTTTTGTCGCAAGTTAGTGGAATATGAGACTTTGTAAGGAAAAAAGAGAAAAAAAAAAAATCATCATTTTCCGCTAACTTGTGACAAAAAATAAAAAATTCTAGGAACTCGCAGTGCCCCTCACGGAATACCTTGGGGTGTCTTCTTTCCAAAATGGGGTCACTTGTGGCATAGTTATACTGCCCTGGCAATTTAGGGGCCCAAATGTGTGAGAAGTACCTTGCAATCAAAATGTGTAAAAAATGACCGGCGAAACCCGAAAGGTGCACTTTGGAATATGTGCCCCTTTGCCCACCTAGGCTGCAATAAAGTGTCACACATGTGGTATCGCCGTACTCAGGAGAAGTTGGGGAATGTGTTTTGGGGTGTCATTTTACATATATCCATGCTGGGTGAGAAAAATATCTTGGTCAAATGCCAACTTTGTATAAAAAAATGGGAAAAGTTGTCTTTTGCCAAGATATTTCTCTCACCCAGCATGGGTATATGTAAAATGACACCCCAAAACACATTCCCCAACTTCTCCTGAGTACGGCGATACCACATGTGTGACACTTTTTTGCTGCCAAGGTGGGCAAAGGGGCGCATATTCCAAAGTGCACCTTTCGGATTTCACCGGTCATTTCTTACACATTTTGATTGCAAAGTTCTTCTCACACATTTGGGCCCCTAAATTGCCAGGGCAGTATAACTACCCCACAAGTGACCCCATTTGGGAAAGAAGACACCCCAAGGTATTCTGTGAGGGGCATGGTGAGTTCCTAGAATTTTTTATTTTTTGTCGCAAGTTAGTGCAATATGAGACTTTGTAAGGAAAAAAGAGAAAAAAAAATCATCATTTTCCGCTAACTTGTGACAAAAAATAAAAAATTCTAGGAACTCGCAGTGCCCCTCACGGAATACCTTGGGGTGTCTTCTTTCCAAAATGGGGTCACTTGTGGCGTAGTTATACTGCCCTGGCAATTTAGGGGCCCAAATGTGTGAGAAGTACCTTGCAATCAAAATGTGTAAAAAATGACCGGCGAAACCCGAAAGGTGCACTTTGGAATATGTGCCCCTTTGCCCACCTAGGCTGCAATAAAGTGTCACACATGTGGTATCGCCGTACTCAGGAGAAGTTGGGGAATGTGTTTTGGGGTGTCATTTTACATATACCCATGCTGGGTGAGAAAAATATCTTGGTCAAATGCCAACTTTGTATAAAAAAATTGGAAAAGTTGTCTTTTGCCAAGATATTTCTCTCACCCAGCATGGGTATATGTAAAATGACACCCCAAAACACATTCCCCAACTTCTCCTGAGTACGGCGATACCAGATGTGTGACACTTTTTTGCTGCCAAGGTGGGCAAAGGGGCGCATATTCCAAAGTGCACCTTTCGGATTTCACCGGTCATTTCTTACACATTTTGATTGCAAAGTTCTTCTCACACATTTGGGCCCCTAAATTGCCAGGGCAGTATAACTACCCCACAAGTGACCCCATTTTGGAAAGAAGACACCCCAAGGTATTCTGTGAGGGGCATGGTGAGTTCCTAGAATTTTTTATTTTTTGTCGCAAGTTAGTGCAATATGAGACTTTGTAAGAAAAAAAAAAAAAAAAATCATCATCATTTTCCGCTAACTTGTGACAAAAAATAAAAAGTTCTATGAACTCACTATGCCCATCAGCGAATACCTTAGGGTGTCTACTTTCCGAAATGGGGTCATTTGTGGGGGTTTTCTACTGTCTGGGCATTGTAGAACCTCAGGAAACATGACAGGTGCTCAGAAAATCAGAGCCGTTTCAAAAAGCGGAAATTCACATTTTTGTACCATAGTTTGTAAATGCTATAACTTTTACCCAAACTATTTTTTTTTTTGCCCAAACATTTTTTTTTTATCAAAGACATGTAGAACTATAAATTTAGCGAAAAATTTATATATGGATGTCGTTTTTTTTGCAAAATTTCACAGCTGAAAGTGAAAAATGTCATTTTTTTGCAAAAAAATCGTTACATTTTGATTAATAACAAAAAAAGTAAAAATGTCAGCAGCAATAAAATACCACCAAATGAAAGCTCTATTAGTGAGAAGAAAAGGAGGTAAAGTTCATTTGGGTGGTAAGTTGCATGACCGAGCGATAAACGGTGAAAGGAGTGTAGTGCCGAAGTGTAAAAAGTGGCCTGGTCATGAAGGGGGTTTCACCTAGCGGGCCTGAAGTGGTTAACTAAACTGGAGATCAGATAACGGTGGACACATCTTTAAGAAGACTTGTTAAGTCATGGAAAATGGCTGAGTGTCAATTGTATTTATAACAGAAAAAAAAAAAAAAACGGCAGGTATCAGCACCAGAAAATGGTTTGTACTATACATCAGTTTCAAAGGGGTTGCCCCTCTGGGTTATAACGCAAACTAAAAAGTAATTAGTGCTGTAACATGTGGCAGCAGAGCATCATCAATATGGCATTCAACATAGACATTTTTGATTTATATTGAATCCTCAACATCATAACTTCAGAATTTTAGTCCTCAATAGATTTATCAACAAATTTAGTATATTTAAACTAGCCTCTATCATCAAAATTCAGATGAATTACACTCTGCAATTACACGCGCTCGCCTCTGCAATGTTACCAGCGAGTGAGTAAACAGTGGGAAAAACACAACATTTGTACGATCCGATATTGATAAGTATGTCTTTTACTTTAGTGTATGATATCTCTTATATCTCTTATCTCCTATATATATATATATAAATGAGTTTCTGCCTGTCTGTTTGTGTAGACGTTCTTTATGCGCGACCAAACGACTGGACCGATCTTCAGCAAATTTGGCACACAGGTACATCAGGTGTCCGGATCGGGTCTCAGCTCTCTAGGATGTACTGTTACTAAGATATTCCCCAAAAATAAGCCCCCCCCCCCAATACAAGCCTGCAATTCTTTCTCTTCAAAGCCCAACTGCCATAAACACCGTTTTACTCCAGGTTTCCATAACAACCCAGCCATATTTCTTTACTGCTTAAATCAGTTAAAGGGGCGGTCACAGTGAAAGTCACAGTTAAAGGGGCGATAACAGTGAAAGTCACAGTTAAAGAAGCGGTCACAGTGAAAGTCACAGTTAAAGGGGTGGTCACAGAGAAAGTCACAGTTAAAAGGGTGGTCACACCTGATGGCCTGCCTCTAATATACTATAAAAAGTTTCAAGACATCCTCATCCCCAAATTCACAGATGTATGTAACGCGCTCATGCAGGGACACTCCCTACCTAAGCAGACACTTGAATCCCACGTCACCTTGATACCTAAGGAGGGTAAGGACCCCCTGAACTGCGGCAGCTATCGCCCGATTTCCCTCTTGAACCTGGATTTAAAATTATGGGCCAAGATTTTAGCCTGCAGACTAAGTAAGTTGCTACCTGGCCTGATAGGACAGGAACAGTCTGGTTTTGTTCAGGGCCGGGAGGGAAAAGACAACTCCCGCAGGATATTCCATGCTATACACCTGGCACATAATAAGAAGATACCCTTAGCCCTGTTAAGCATCGACGCTGAAAAAGCGTTTGACAGGGTTAACTGGTTGTACATGAAACAGACGCTGCAACGTTTCGCCTTTCCGGAAGTTTTTATAAGAGCAATATTTACGCTATATAAAAACCCATATGCCAGGTTGAAGGTGAACGGCACGCTTTCTCCATCCTTTGACATAACTAATGGAACCAGGCAGGGATGTCCCCTGTCCCCCTCATTGTTCATCCTGGTAGCAGAGTCACTCCTACAACTGGTCAGACAGTCTCCTGATATCCAAGGAATTAAATATGGCGAGAGAGAACTAAAATGTACCGCGTTTGCGGATGACTTATTGTTTCTGATCAGGGAACCAGAGAAGGGATTGACCGTGCTGATAGAGAAAATAGAGGAATATAGTTCTTTATCAGATTTCAAAGTCAATCACTCGAAATCAGAGATAATGAATATCTCTTTACCCAATTCCAAGATTGCCCCTTTGAAAGCTCGACTCCCATTTCAGTGGACCAAAGGTCCAATTAAATACTTAGGTGTTTCAATACCGAGTAGCACCCGTGACTTATATCAGCATAACTACATTCCACTTTTGAAGGTCATCCAAAACTTGCTACACACCTATAACCTCCCCTATCTCTCTTGGATGGGAAGGAAAAAATGTCCTAAAAGCGTACGTAATGCCGAAAGTCCTGTATACCATGCAATTGGTTCCGATCTGGCTCCCGAAATCTTACCTGCAGAGTATTAGGAGTATGTTTTCCAAGTTCTTATGGAATGGTAGAAAGCCTAGGATATCACACGAAATGCTAACTAGACATAAGGAGAAAGGAGGTCTGGGGCTACCAGATATATCCAGATATTACAGCTTAACAGATGGCTTGAAATGGTTGACCCCAAAAGACAACCAGATGTCCAAGCAATATGTAGACATAGTGTAGGAAAAGGTTTCCAGAAACATTTGTGGCTACCAGATAGAAACATACATAATGACAAAACAATGGATCCCTTGATGTGTAGCCTCAGTAAGATCTGGAAAGAACTGAAAGAGAAACTGGCCCCTGACCCATCCCCTTTGCTCCCAGTGAGCCTACTACCTGATCTCCTAAATCATGACAACTTAGGAAAGCTGCACTTATGGAATTCCCTAACATCAGTCAAATTAGGTGATATCACTCCAAATATGGAATCCTCTATCTTGGCTGCCCTCCCGCGCTAGACCACTGAATCCCCAGGTTTTTTCCTAGCGAAATCTCATATCAAAGCTGTGTGTGGGGAGTTGACTGTGAAGTACCCTTTCCAGAGGTCCTTAACTGAATTTGAAAAGCTGGTGTTGTCGCCTCTCTCTTCTGCAAAGAAAGTGTCGAAGCTCTACCCGGTAGTTGGAGGGGAGGGTGAACAGTCGAGACCTCAATACATTAAAGATTGGGAGAAGGAGCTGAACAAGGTGTTGACCGATGCAGAGGTGGGACAAATATTAAAGAACTCTCATGGTTTCTCTCGTTGCTCCCGGTTGCAGGAGAACCATTTTAAGCTCCTGTCAAGGTGGTATAAAACGCCTGAATTCCTGTACAAAAGAGGCCTGTCCCCTACCAGTGAGTGCTGGAGATGCGGTAATGAGGTAGGCTCCCTCTCGCACATCTGGTGGAATTGTCAGAAAATCAAGACCTATTGGAGTGAAACAGAAGCGATAGTCAGAAAACTTACATCCCCCAGTTTTAACCTCACCTTAGAAATGGTGGCACTTGCACTCCCGACACCTCAATATTCCCCTTCCAGGAAGAATCTGGTCTCACACGTCATAGCGGTAGCAAAAGCATTGATCCCCCTGCATTGGCTTGATGCTAACCCCCCTTCCATACAAGAGATGATAGCTAAGATGGCTCAAATTTGTAAGTTCGAAGAAATGTCCAGTTGGATTGAGAGGACACATGATAAGTACGAAAAACTATGGAGTCCTTGGAGATCTCTGGCGAAGGTGAGTCCTGAGTCCTGACCGACGTTTACTTTAAGGCTAGGATTTGAATAGCGATATCCCTATCCTCTCCCCCTCCCCCCCTCCCCCTCTTCTTTACACCTTTCTTTCTTTCCCCCACATTTTTCTTTTTCTTCCTCCCTTTCTTCTTCTCTCTCTCTCCTCTAACCATTCTATCTATTACTGTATTTGACATACCAAGTCTTGATAAGAGGCGTTCTGGATACTCTGTAGAGAAGAATATATACGATTTTATACGTCTCCCAGAGTATGGAGAGAAGATAACTCTCCTTGCTGATAATATAACGGACTACTGTATGCATATGCATTTGTAATTGTGTTACATGTTTGAGTACTAAGATGCGACCTTACAATATGTTGTGTTAATGCATATTTCTCTACTGTCATATCAATGCATATATGTTGCTAAGGCTGCTTTCACACTAGCGTTCGGGTTTCCGTTCGTGAGCTCCGTTTGAAGGAGCTCACGAGCGGACCCGAACGCAGCCGTCCAGCCCTGATGCAGTCTGAATGGAGGCGGATCCGCTCAGACTGCATCAGTCTGGCGGCGTTCAGCCTCCGCTCCGCTCGCCTCCGCACGGACAGGCGGACAGCTGAACGCTGCTTGCAGCGTTCGGGTGTCCGCCTGGCCGCGCGGAGGCGTGCGGATCCGTCCAGACTTACAATGTAAGTCAATGGGGACGGATCCGTTTGAAGATGCCACAATGTGGCTCAATCTTCAAGCGGATCCGTCCCCCATTGACTTTACATTGAAAGTCTGGACGGATCCGTCCCAGGCTATTTTCACACTTAGCTTTTTTTAGCTAATATAATGCAGACGGATCCGTTCTGAACGGAGCCTCCGTCTGCATTATTATGGGCGGATCCGTTCAGAACGGATCCGCCCGAACGCTAGTGTGAAAGTAGCCTTACTCTATAAAACTGAAAATAAAGAATTTATAAAAAAAAAAAAAAAAAAGGGTGGTCACAGTTAAAGGGGTGGTCACAGTGAAAGTCCCAGTTAAAGGGGCGGTCACAGTGAAAGTCACAGTTAAAGGGGGGGTCACAGTAAAAGTCACAGTTAAAGGGGCGGTCACAGTGAAAGTCACAGTTAAAGGGGCGGTCACAGTGAAAGTCACAGTTAAAGGGGCGGTCACAGTGAAAGTCCCAGTTAAAAGGGGGGTCACAGTGAAAGTCCCAGTTAAAGGGGCAGTCACAGTGAAAGTCACAGTTAAAGGGATGGTCACAGTGAAAGTCACAGTTAAAGGGGCGGTCACAGTGAAAGTGACAGTTAAAAGGGCGGTCACAGTTAAAGGGGTAGTCACAGTGAAAGTCACAGTTAAAGAGGCAGTGAAAGTCACAGTTAAAGGGGCGGTCACAGTTAAAGGGGCGGTCACTGTGAAAGTCACAGTTAAAGGGGCGGTCACTGTGAAAGTCACAGTTAAAGGGGTGGTCACTCTAAAAGTTGCAGTTAAAGGGGTGGTCACTCTAAAAGTCGCAGTTAAAGGGGTGGCCACTGTGAAAGTCACTGTTAAGGGGGTGGTCACTGTTAAAAGGGCGGTCACGGTGAAAGTCACTGTTAAAGGGGCGGTCACTGTGACAGTCACTGTTAAACGGGCGGTCACAGTCAAAGTCACAGTTAAAGTGGCGGTCACAATGAAAGTCACAGTTAAAGGGACGTCACAGTGAAAGTCACAGTTAAAGGGGCGGTCACAGTGAAAGTCACAGTTAAAGGGACAGTCACAGTGAAAGTCACATTTAAAGGGGCAGGCACTGTAAAGGTCACTGTTATGGGGGAAACTGTTGATATTTTTTTACGACACACGGAAACATAAAATGAAATAGATGAAATATACCCATGCAAAGCCGGGTCCTTCTGCTAGTATATATATAAAAATTAGTTTCTGTCTGTCTGTCTGTCTAGACATCTGTCTGGACGTTCTTTATGCACAACCAAACAACTGGACCGATATTTACCAAATTTGGCACACAGGTACATCAGGTGTCCGGGCAGGTTTTAGACTGGGTCTCAGCTCTCTAGGATGCACCGTTCCTGAGATATTCCCCAAAAAAATAAGCCCCCCAATACAAGTCTGAAAGTCTTTATCTTCAAATCCCAACTGCCATAAACACAGTTAGACTCCAGGTTTCCATAACAGCCCAGTCATTTTTCTTTACTGCTTAAAGGGGACTGTACTGTGATGGTCACTGTTTTTAAAGGGGCGGGCACAGTGGAGGTCACTGTTATTAAATGGGTGGGCACTGTGGACGTCACTATTATTAAAGGGGCGAGCTCTATGAAGGTCCCTGTTAAAGGGGCGGTCACTGAAAGTAGCTGTTAAAGGGGCCGTGACTATGAAAGTCACTGTTAAAGGGACGGTTACTAAGAAAGTCACAGTTAAAGGGGCCGTCACTGTTAAAGAGGCGGTCACTGTGAAAGTCACTGTTAAAGGGGTTGTCACTGTAAAAGTCACTGTTAAAGGGGCGGTCACTGTGAGAGTCACTGTTAAAGGGGTTGTCACTGTGAAAGACACTCCTAAAAGGGGGGTCACTGTGAAAGACACTGTTAAAGGGGCAGTCACTGTGAAAGTCACTGTTAAAGGGGTTGTCACTGTAAAAGTCACTGTTAAAGGGGCGGTCACTGTGAGAGTCACTGTTATTGGGGCTGTTACTGTAAAAGTCTCTGTTAACCACTTCAACCCCGCTAGCTGAAACCCCCTTCATGACCAGGCCACTTTTTACACTTCGGCACTACACTACTTTCACCGTTTATCGCTCGGTCATGCAACTTACCACCCAAATGAATTTTACCTCCTTTTCTTCTCACTAATAGAGCTTTCATTTGGTGGTATTTCATTGCTGCTGACATTTTTACTTTTTTTGTTATTAATCAAAATGTAATGATTTTTTTGCAAAAAAATGACATTTTTCACTTTCAGCTGTAAAATTTAGCAAAAAAAAAACGACATCCATATATAAATTTTTGGGCAAAAAAAAAAAAATGGTTTGTGTAAAAGTTATAGCGTTTACACACTATGGTACAAAAATGTGAATTTTCCGCTTTTTGAAACAGCTCTGACTTTCTGAGCACCTGTCATGATTCCTGAGGTTCTACAATGCCCAAACAGTAGAAAAACCCCACAAATTACCCCATTTTGGAAAGTAGACACCCTAAGGTATTCGCTGATGGGCATAGTGAGTTCATAGAATTTTTAATTTTTTGTCACAAGTTAGCGGAAAATGATTATTTTTTATTTTTATTTTTTTTCCTTACAATGTCTCATATTCCACTAACTTGCGACAAAAAATAAAAAATTCTAGGAACTTGCCATGCCCCTCACGGAATACCTTGGGGTGTCTTATTTCCAAAATGGGGTCACTTGTGGCGTAGTTATACTGCCCAGGCAATTTAGGGGCCCAAATGTGTGAGAAGTACTTTGCAATCAAAATGTGTAAAAAATGGCCTGCGAAAACCGAAAGGTGCACTTTGGAATATGTGCCCCTTTGCCCACCTTGGCTGCAAAAAAGTGTCACACATCTGGTATCGCCGTACTCAGGAGAAGTTGGGGAATGTGTTTTGGGGTGTCATTTTACATATACCCATGCTGGGTGAGAGAAAAACTTTTCCCATTTTTTTATACAAAGTTGGCATTTGACCAAGATATTTATCTCACCCAGCATGGGTATATGTAAAATGACACCCCAAAACACATTCCCCAGCTTCTCCTGAGTACGGCGATACCAGATGTGTGACACTTTTGCGCATCTAGGCTGCAAAAGTGCCCAAATTCCTTTTAGGAGGGCATTTTTAGACATTTGGATCCCAGACTTCTTCTCACGCTTTAGGGTCCCTAAAAAGCCAGGGCAGAATAAATACCCCACATGTGACCCCACTTTGGAAAGAAGACACCCCAAGGTATTCAATGAGGGTCATGGCGAGTACATAGAACTGTATTTTTTTGGCATAAGTTAGCGGAAATTTTTTATTTATTTTTTTCTCACAAAGTCTCACTTTCTGCTAACTTTAATGGACTCAATATGCCCCTCAGCGAATACCTTGGGGTGTCTTCTTTCCAAAATGGGGTCAGTTGTGGGGTGTTTGTACTGCCCTGGCATTTGAGGGTCTCCGCAATCATTACATGTATGGCCAGCATTAGGAGTTTCTGCTATTCTCCTTATATTGAGCATACATGTAATTAGATTTTTTTTTCCGATCAGCCTCTGGGCTGAAAGAAAAAAATGAACGGCACAGATTTCTTCATTCGCATCGATCAATGTGGATGAAAAAATCTCTGCCAAAAAAGGAGGGGAAAGGCGTCTGCCAGGACATAGGAGCTCCGCCCAACATCCATACCCACTTAGCTCGTATGCCCTGGCAAACCAGATTTCTCCATTCACATCAATCGATGTGGATGAATAAATCATTGCCGGGATTTTTTTTTTTTTTTTACATACAAAGTGTTTGCCAAAGCATAGGAACGCCGTCTCCTCCTCAGCTCGTATGCCTCGGCAAACGTATCTGTTACTGCAGAGTAGAAATCTTGTCTTGCAGCGCCGCATACACCGACTTGCGTGTAATCTGACAGCAGCGCAATGCTTCTGTCAGAAAGCACATCAGTGCTGCAACTAGTCGATCGGTTGGTCCACCTGGAAGGTAAAAAAAGAAAAAAAAAAAAGAAAAAACCAGGCCGCAACGCAATAATTTTATTAACTTTGGAACAGAACATATAAACTTTAACTTTTTGAACTAAACATTAACCTTTTTGCTTACTGGTGTTTTTTTTTTTTTTTTACCTTTATAGAACAAACCTCTCCTTCCCCATAGGTCAATGTGCAAAGCGCAAATCGCCCAAAGATGTGGCGAAGTGCGTTATGCACTTTGTCCCAGGTGAAAGGAGACGTTTGCAGCAGCTGTGTGAGTGAATGGGCCCTAATAGCCCTGTGTGCCTGTCCTGGTGAGATGATCCCTATGCTAGGTGTACCTGTGTGTGGTACTTCCGGAAACACTCCCCTAAGCATAGGGCAGGGTGGTCAGGACAGTCAGGACAGAAATAGCGGGTGTCACGCCTTATTCCACTCCTGCTACAGACACGACATTTTTTTCGGGGTGGCGGTCGGTTTGAGGTACCAGGAACAACACTGGGGAAATGTCGCTCGTGTAGACGGCTAACTACACTGGTGGATGGGGCCACGGAACCTCCTGGGTACAGGAGGTTCGCGATGATCTCTTCCTGAAATTTGAGGAAGGATCCAGTTCTCCCAGCCTTACTGTAGAGAACAAAACTATTATACAGAGCCAATTGAATTAAATATACAGACACCTTCTTATACCAGCATCTGGTTCTGCGGGAAACTAAATACGGAGACAACATCTGGTCATTGAAGTCCACCCCTCCCATGTGAAGGTTATAGTCGTGGACTGAGAGGGGCTTTTCAATGACACGGGTTGCTCGCTCAATTTGTATTGTCGTGTCTGCGTGAATGGAGGAGAGCATGTAAACGTCACGCTTGCCTCTCCATTTCACCGCGAGCAGTTCTTCGTTACACAGTGCGGCCCTCTGCCCCCTTGCAAGATGGGTGCTAACGAGCCGTTGGGGGAAGCCCGCGCGACTAGTTTGCGCGGTACCACAGGCGCCAATCCGTTCTAGAAACAAATGCCTAAAGAGGGCCACACTTGTGTAGAAATTGTCCACATAAAGATGGTACCCCTTGCCGAATAAGGGTGACACCAAGTCCCAGACTATCTTCCCACTGCTCCCCAGGTAGTCAGGGCAACCAACCGGCTCCAGGGTCTGATCTTTTCCCTCATAGACACAAAATTTGTGGGTATAGCCTGTGGCCCTTTCACAGAGCTTATACAATTTGACCCCATACCGGGCGCGCTTGCTTGGGATGTATTGTTTGAAGCCAAGGCGCCCGGTAAAATGTATCAGGGACTCGTCTACGCAGATGTTTTGCTCTGGGGTATACAAATCTGCAAATTTCAGGTTGAAATGGTCTATGAGGGGCCGAATATTGTGGAGCCGGTCAAAAGCAGGGTGGCCTCTGGGACGGGAGGTGCTGTTATCACTAAAGTGCAGGAAACGCAGGATGGTCTCAAATCGTGTCCTGGACATAGCAGCAGAGAACATGGGCATGTGATGAATTGGGTTCGTGGACCAATATGACCGCAATTCATGCTTTTTAGTTAGACCCATGTTGAGGAGAAGGCCCGAAAAATTTTAATTTCGGAAACTTGGACTGGTTTCCACCGGAAAGGCTGGGCATAAAAGCTTCCCGGGTTAGCGGTTATAAATTGTGTGGCATACCGGTTTGTCTCTGCCACAACTAAGTCTAAGAGCTCCGCAATTCAAGAACAGCTCAAAAAATCCCAGGGCTGAACCGATCTGAGCTGTCTCAACCCGAACTCCAGACTGGGCGGTGAAAGGGGGAACTACAGGTGCGGCTGAAGTTGGGGACTGCCAATCAGGGTTTGCCAGCACCTCAGAGATTCTAGGGGCTCTACGGGTACGTCTTTGCGGTGGCTGCGACGGGGTCACTACTGCACGTGCCACCGTACCAGCTTCAACTGCCCTTCTGGTGCTCGCTACTTCACCATGTTCTACGGCAGTGCTGGTACTAGGTCCAGGAAGGGCTGCGCTGCTGGTGTATGCCTCACCACGTAATCCGACAGCACCAGCCCCACTCTGCTGCTCTTGAAGCGGATCCTGCGCAACCTGCGGTCTAGCGACATGGGGTCGGGTACGCCTGGTGCTATCAGGGACCTCAGCCTCCTCGTCCGAACTTTGGGTCAGAGAGCCACTGCTTTCTACAGGTTCGTATTCTGACCCGCTAGATTCATCAGATGAGGGTTTCCATTCCTCATCCGACTGGGTCAGAAGCCTGTAGTCCTCTTCAGAAGAATACCCCCTGTTTGACATTTGGGCTACTAAATTTAGGGGTATTCCCTGAGACTACCCAAGAAAAAAAAGCAAGCCTGTCTTACAAATGGGAGGCTAGCGAAGTACCGGAGGCTGCTGCGGTTGATAAAAAATATCAAAACTGATTTTTTTATCGCCGCAGCGCGTGTAAAGTGAATGTGCAGTGATCAAAAAAATATATTTTTTGTCACTGCGGTGGGGCGGGCGTGGGTGAACGCACGTGTGGGCGACCGATCAGGCCTGATCGGGCAAACACTGCGTTTTGGGTGGAGGGCGAACCTAAAGTGACACTAATACAATTATAGATCTGACCGTGATCAGTTTTGATCACTTCCAGATACTATAAAAGTACAAATGCTGATTAGCGATACGCTAATCAGCGAATCAGTGACTGCGGTGCGGTGGGCTGGGCGCTAACTGATCCCTAAACTACCTAACCAAGGGGCCTAAACTATACCTAAAACCTAACGGTCAATACCAGTGAAAAAAAAAAGTGACAGTTTGCACTGATCACTTTTTTCCTTTCACTAGTGATTGACAGGGGCGATCAAAGGGGTGATCAAAGGGTTAATTGGGGTTCAGGGGGGTGATCTGGACCTATGTGTAGTGTTGGTGGGTACTCACTGTGTAGCCTGCTCCTCTGCTGGATCCAACCGACGAAAAGGACCAGCAGAGGTGCAGGCCAGCCATATAACAGATCATATTTACAAATATGATCTGCTATCTGGCACTCTGATTGTTTTTTTTAAAAATCAGCAACCTGCCAGCCGCGATCATTGGCCGGCAGGTTGCTGACGAAATACTCCTTGACGAAATGCCGGTCCGCGAAGCGCATGCGCGGGCCGGCTGTGACTGAAATCTCGCGTCTCGCGAGATGACGCGACGATGCGTCCAGGAGGAGTAAAGCAACCACCTCCCGGACGCATCGGTGTGTACAGCGGTCGGGAGGTGGTTAAAGGGACAGTGACTGTGAAAGTCACTGTTTTTAAAGGAGTGGTGACTGTGAAAGTCACTGTTAAAGGGGCGGTCACTGTGAAAGTCACAGTTAAAGGGGCGGTCACTGTTAAAGGGGCAGCCACTGTGAAAGTCACTGTTAAAGGGGCAATCACTGTGAAAGTCACTTTTAAAGTGGCGGGCCATGTGGAGGTCTCTGTTAAATGGGCAGCTACTGGACATTCTTTATGCGTGACCAAACGACTGGACCGATCTTCACCAAACTTGGCACACAGGTACATTAGGTGTCCGGGAAGGTTTTAGACCTCTAGGACGTACCGTTCCTGAGATATTTCCCAAAAATGACCCACATTAGCCAATACAAGCCTGCAAGTCTTTCTCTTCAAATCCCAACTGCCATAAACACAGTTTTACTCCAGGTTTCCATCCCAACCCAGCCATTTTTCTTTACTGCTTAAAGGGTGGGCACAGTGGAGGTCACTGTTATTAAAGGGACGTGCACTGTGGAGGTCACTGTTAATAAATGGGCGGGCACTGTGGAGGTCAATGTTAAAGGGGCGGTCACTGTGGAAGTCAATGTTAAAGGGGCGGTCACTGTGGAAGTCAATGTTAAAGGGACTGCCACTGTGGAGGTCACTGTTAAAGGGGCGGGCACTGTGGAGGTCATTGTTAAAGGGGCGGGTACTGTAGAGGTCACTGTTATGGGAATACTGTTGATATCTTTTTATGACACACGGAAACATGTAATGAAATAGATAAAATATACTTGTGCAAAGCTGGATCCTTCTGCTTAAATATAAATAAATATATATATATATACACACTCACCTAAAGAATTATTAGGAACACTTGTTATATTTCTCATTAATGCGATTATCTAGTCAACCAATCACATGGCAGTTGCTTCAATGCATGTAGGGTTGTGGTTCTGGTCAAGACAATCTCCTGAACTCCAAACTGAATGTCAGAATGGGAAAGAAAGGTGAGTTAAGCAATTTTGAGCGTGGCATGGTTGTTGGTGCCAGACGGGCTGGTCTGAGTATTTCACAATCTGCTCAGTTACTGTGATTTTCACGCACAATCATTTCTAGGGTTTAAAAAGAATGGTGTGAAAAGGGAAAAACATCCAGTATCGGCAGTCCTGTGGGCGAAAATGCCTTGTTGATGCTAGAGGTCAGAGGGGAATGGGCCGACTGATTCAAGCTGATAGAAGAGCAACATTGACTGAAATAACCACTCATTACAACCGAGGTATGCAGCAAAGCATTTGTGAAGCCACAACACGCACAACCTTGAGGCGGATGGGCTACAACAGCAGAAGACCCCACCGGATACCACTCATCTCCACTACAAATAGGAAAAAGAGGCTACAATTTGCACAAGCTCACCAAAATTGGACTGTTGAAGACTGGAAAAATGTTGCCTGGTCTGATGAGTCTCGATTTCTGTTGAGACATTCAAATGGTAGAGTCCGAATTTGGCATAAACAGAATGAGAACATGTATTCATTGTGCCTTGTTACCACTGTGCAGGCTGGTGGTGGTGGTGTAATGGTGTGGGGGATGTTTTCTGGGCACACTTTAGGCCCCTTAGTGCCCATTGGCCATGGTTTAAATGCCACGGGCTACCTGAGCATTGTTTCGGACCATGTCCATCCCTTCATGACTGCCATGTACCCATCCTCTGATGGCTACTTCCAGCAGGATAATGCACCATGTCACAAAGCTCAAACCATTTCAAATTGGTTTCTTGAACATGACAATGAGTTCACGGTACTAAAATGGCCCCGACAGTCACCAGTTCTCAACCCAATAGAGCATATTTGGGATGTGGTGGAACGGGAGCTCCGTGCCCTGGAAGTGCATCCCTCAAATCTCCATCAACTGCAAGATGCTATCCTATCAATATGGGCCAACATTTCTAAAGAATGGTATCAGCACCTTGTTGAATCAATGCCACGTAGAATTAAGGCAGTTCTGAAGGCAAAAGGGGGTCCAACACCGTATTAGTATGGTGTTCCTAATAATTCTTTAGGTGAGTGTATATAGCTAATCAATTGCCTTATATAAATATATAAATTTATACTATACCAGCAAATTATAATTTAGTTGTCTGAAAGTAGTCAGCTGTCATAATGTTCTATGTAAAAGTGTGTTTAATTACATTAATTTAATTCTGATATTTTCTAAAGATCTAACAGAAAGATAACTTTTTACCAAGGCTTTGGACAAAGTCCTAAATATGGGGAAAAATGACATTAATGGATACCAACTGTCAGACATATTGTCTGCTTAAAGATATACTACTAAAACCATCTACCAAAGCACTTAAAGGGATTCTGTCATGAGGATTAACGCTATAGCGATATTTATATGTGCCCATCAGTCTCCTTGCTGTGTTTAAAAGGATCCCACTGTTACTGCTCTGTGTGTGTTAGATTCTTATAAAAAACGATCTTATTGATATGTAATTTATCTTGGTCAGGAGCCCAACTGGTTTTCCCACGATCTGTTGGAGCCCAGCCGCGCCTATCGATCCGGAGCCCAGCACCGCCTACCACTAAATTTATTCACTCCACTTACTCTGACGTCATTTCTTCTCAGTGCCGTAGTCTCGCGCAGGCGCAGTGGACACTGTAGTCTGCGCCCGTGCAGACTACTGGCACGGGCTTCAATGAGTCAACTGCGCATGCACCGGATCCCTGCGCACCACGCTGGCACCAGAAAATGGAGCTGGCGCATGCACAGTTGACTCATCAAAGCCGGTGCCAGTAGTCCGCCAGTAGTAGTATTTTAACAGGTCCTTGTGTATATATATATATATATATATATATCTTATCCTGCCTGCTGTTAATAATAATTTTATGTGTTTCAGAAATAGAGCTGAGATCTTGATGCCTGCTGTAGTTGGTGCTTCCTTCTCCATTGGTGTTGGCATGAAACATACAAGTTTGATGGACTTCCTTATTATGTGGGGTTAGGTGGGGTGGGGGTAGAGGTCATGAAAGTCCCCTTGAGTGTTGGGTGGCAATTGGTATATAATTGATGAAATTATGTATGAATTTTGCATGGTGCTGATTATTTAGTTATATGCATGTTTTATTTTATATATACACTTTTTTTTTTTCATTAATTGTGTTCTTTGTTTTGCACTAATATAAATGAGTATATGTTTACTTTAACAATAGTGGTGATGTGATACAATTGATAAATAAAAAATCTCACTTGCACTGCATGGCCACTGTCACTTGGGCACTTGCACTTGCACTTCTTACACTTTGCACTTTTCACTGTATAATTATATTGTTATATTTTTATATCTCCTATATATATTTTATATAATTATTGTGCATTGTATTAATTATTTACATGCTCTGCCTTTTAGGGCACTTACATATATATAATCATGTCCAATGTGGTTGTTCATGTAATATTGAATGGCACTATACATGTATATATTCGTTTAAATCAGCATACATAGGATGTAATTATTTATTTATTATTATTTTTATTATTATTGATCTATTTGATATGCACTTGCACTTTATGGGGTTAATAAATATAGCCTTCTCCCCCCTTCCCCTCCTCCGTTTCCTTGAGGTTAGTCTTGGAGATGTGATTTATGTACTTTAGTTATAGCTGCTGACATTGTGTTGACGTCCGGTGTTCGCCCTGTACATTTACCTATAGAGATTTATATTCGAGTTTATGGTGGAGGATTTAGTTTGGTTAGGACTGCTAGGGGAGGGCCGCTTGGTGTTGTCATTATGACATCATCGGTTACCATGGCCACCCTGTTATAAAATAGCAGCAGCCTACCTTGATCATGTGGTCGGTTGTTTGTTTCTTCCGATGATGTGACCAGTTTGATCACGTGAGCGCAAGAAACTCATGCAAGATGCCATCTCCAAGTTCGGGCATGATGAGATGAGCGGATGTGAAGTCATCAGCGGAACTGCACATGACACTGCGGGGTGTGAGTGGTTAGATTCACCAGCTGCAGGGCTATTTAAGAGGATTAGGAAGGCAGGTTAGACACGCCCCTTGAAAAAGCCAAGCGAAACGTGCGTCGGGGTGCGCTCTCCAGAGGTCCAAGGTCTCTTTCCTTACTATACTTCATCAGGTCTCATTATGCAATTGGTTTTCTATGCTATTATTTTTGTTACTCTTCTTTAGCTGTTGTAACTTTTGTTGTTCTTGCCTGCATTGTTTTACCTGGATTATTGCAATATACTCCCTCCTCTGGCTTGCTGAGGAGGTCTTTATGTCTTCTCATGCATGTTGCTGCTAAGACATAAGGAGTGTTTTTTAGGGGGTATTGTTACCTTGTTGACCTACTGGTGAGCTGCTGATTTGCATACAATTATTTATTTATATGCTATCTTTTATGATGTAATCTAATAAAATGTATTATTATCATATATATGTGTTTCTGTTTTTTGGTAATATTGAGTATATTCTCACACATAGTTTTTCATCTTTTTTGATGATTGTTTCGGTTATACAGAATGTGAGTAGTAGCACCACCAGTTATCACAACATTATTGTTGAGGAGAAAGACGATGAGATTGTGGATTGGATGGCTCACTCCTCCTCCCAGTATCAGTAGGATGATATGAATGTGACTTTGGAGTCCAACACTCTCAGTGGAGCAAGGGGTCACAGCGTTTCTCCTGCTCCTCTTTCTTGCAGCCCCAGAGAGGGCTTTAAGTTGGGTCCTCTCAGTCTTCACTGTCCATTCCTAGAGGAGTGGCCCACCACACCCTACGGCAGATAGTCAAGAGAGTCTCTCTGTGTATGACTTGCAAGAGAGAAGAGAGACAGGAGGCAGCGCCTCGTGTGTAGAACTGTTTAACAGGTTAAAAACAAAAATACACTGATTGTGCCTACCGTTTTGGGTTGTGATGAGTCACAACACCTGTAAAATAGCTTTTGCTGGTATAAGCCTGTCCAGCTTACGGGGGTGTCTGCTGCTGATGCCAAGGTCCTTCCCCGTTACCGTAGGATACGGTTTTAGGGATGTAGCGGATAGTAGATGAATTGAAGAAATGGACCTTTTTGGAAACGGCACTGCTGCAGAGGAAATCAGGACTCGGTTGATGTAAATAAAAGGGGCGAACAGCCCCCTTCATCAGGACAATAAATGTCTATATGTCCTGATGAAGGGGGCTGTTCGCCCCTGAAACGCGTAGACTAAACTAGAAATAAAGATCCACTTTTACTTACATCAACCGAGTCCTGATTTCCTCTGCAGCAGCGCCGTTTCCAAAAAGGTCCATTTCTTCAATTCATCTACTATCTGTTTATGACTTGTGTGAGAGTCCTCACTGTTTGAGCTGCCCTACAGAGGAGTTTGGGTAGAAGGATGGTTACCCCATGCATACCTGTGTTGATGGTGGTGGTAATAATGGCACCTGTAGCCACGTAATCGGTGGGGAGGGCAGAGTGAGTGGGAGCCAGGGAAAATGCACAGCAGGGGAGAGGGGGGGGGGGCACAGGAGCCAACCTTGATATCTCACAGTCTGATAAATGCAGCAGGGAGGGTAAGGACTCTGATGAACATTGTTGTTATCTGGGCAGGAGCTTGGAGTCAGATAGGGGTACTGAAGAGGAAGAAACACCAATGAGAGGCGATGGCGGCAGCAATAAAGAACATAGGCTACGTACTGTACCTCCCAAAGAACAGCCAGGGCCAGATCTGCTTCAGGATATGGTGACACCATTGACTCTGTTGGGTGTGTTAGTCTCAAAATGTGCCAAAGCTACATGCAAACCCAGCTTAGCTGCCTGTAGCTATATGTGATCAACTCCCATAAGGTGATTTTTCTCCACAAGATGGGCACACAAAACCACAGTGTGTGCAAGATATGCAGGATTTAAATAAGCTATGGAAGTTTAAACACACTCATAGCCACCAGAGGTCTATTGCACCACATGAGACGGCATCACCCTTTTGGAATATACAACTGGCCAGCATTCCCAATCAGAAGAAAATCTGTTGTCCTTCTTCTGGTCCTCTTTGTGGCAGCCAACTTGCAACCCCAAGCAATATGGAATTTATAATCATCATCATCACCTTCTTTTCCTGCTAAGACTTGTCCTTGGCTCCATAGTGACACATCAATATTCAATAACGAAATCTTTGGCTATAAAATAACTTTTCTCCACCAGCATTTGGCTTGTCTATAAGGTAAAACGCCACCTGACCACATTGCTGGCAGTGCAGTCGCTTTAATACCATTGTGGTAGTGCCTTGTACCCTAATGTGGTGGAGAATACGGACCACTTTCTGCAATTCTAGCTATACAGGAAGCTGTACTTCATGGTGGACACCTGGAGCAGCTGTTATGGGCAGGGACAGTACATGTCTTTCACAGCCCACTGGGTACTTTTTTTTTTTGCAGCAGTGGAGAGGCAGCATGCCAGCAACATGTCCAGGTCCTTTTGAACCCCCTTCCCACCATATCATGGGGCTGGCTGCCACAGCAGGCACTTAATACTTATCTGCCTCCCTCATCTCCTCTGCCCTGGACACAGTCCAGTTTTGAACAGCAGCAGTGAACAGTGTTGCTTGTACTTCCCCTTCTTTCCTTACAGATGTATCAAGCTTTGTCACATCATGTTAGAGCCAATCTGCCTGGGCGACAAAAGCCATACTGGTGAGCAGTTGTAGCTAAACTACACGAAGCAGCAAACATCCTACTTGCTGTCACTCCACCAACTCCAACTGGGCAAGGTGGCCAGCAACAATGGGTGCAACATTGTGTCCTCCCTGAACCTGAGGGAAATAACACCTTTTAAAAAAGTGCACTATCCTTGCGATGCTGGCAATGTCAAGGAGACCCTCCATCTGTTCAGCCATTCTCATGTGGTGAGGAATGTTCTCCTCAACTTGCAGCATCAGAAATTTCTGCAGCTACACTTTTTAATACGAAAGTTCGAACTCGCTGGAATTAAACATTGTGCATGCTTGAGTGTCTGTACAAGCAGACTTCCTCAGCAGGGAGCATGTATTGTTTCCAGTTCGGGCAGTGGCAGCTAGTGATGGACGAACATCGGCTGAGAGATTCACTAACGCGATTGCGCAAACACAATCAATTGTTCGTGAACAGCAAGTTTGCGGCAGGCCCTATTCATTTTAATAAAAGGCAAACTTGAAAAACCTTCAGGTCATTATTGCAGCCACCAAATACTTACAAGAAGTGCACAAATCGTCCCACAACATGGACAGTAACATACCAAAAGAAGATCAATGGCAAAAATTCCCACAAAAAAGATGTATGTTAATCAGGGGCCATTTTTATGTGTCTTAAAGGGAAACTGTCAAAAATGTGGCCTGCTGGAGGCCACAGGAGTACAGACCCCAAAAATGAGGCATTCACCTGACAAAAAACATCAAGTGATTATGTGGCTGGAGGTATATTAGACGGTCATTGGATATCAATTTTACTGGAGGCCAGTACAAATACATGTCATATACATATGTTTAAAAGAACAAAAAATATTAAATTGGATTAAACACATGGTTAACAAAATCTCCCCTCTTAAAAAAATAAATATAAAATAATAATAATAGTTGAAATTCGATAACATGTGGTCATCGTCAACAGGTGTTGAATTCCTCCGAGATAAAAAAAATTAGGCATTCACCGGACAGAAAAAAAAAAAGTAACTATGTAGCTGGAGGTATATTAGAAGGTCATTTAATATCAATTTTACTGCAGGCCAATGCAGTACAGGCCCCAAACATTAAGCATTCACCGGACAGAAAAGAAAGATTGATAATGTGGCTGGAGGTACATTAAGCGGTCACCGTATAACAATTTTACTGTTGGCCAGTTAGATTACAGGACCCAAAAGTTATGCATTCAAGATACATAAATGATCAAGTGATTATGTGGCCGGAGGTATATTAGACAGTCAATGGATATCAATTTTACTGCAGGCCAGTGGACTACAGGCCCCAAAAATTCTAAAATCATTGTACAGAAAAGCGCAATTGATAATGTGGCTGGAGGTAAATTAAGAGGTTACCGTGTAACAATTTTACTGTTGGCCAGTACAAATAGATGTCAAATACATATGTTTAAAAGAACAAAAAATATAATATTGGATTAAAAACATGGCTAATGAAATCACTCCTCTTGAAAAAAAATAAAAAGATAATAGTTGAAATTCAATAACATGTGGTTGCCATGGTGTTGAATTCCTCTGAGGTCCCAAACATTAGGCATTCACCGGAGAGAAAAGGCTTTTATGCCGCTGTATTTACATAAGACAGGGACCATTATTTGTTCTAGGTGGTGGCAGATATTTGTGGGCTGTCATGAGGAAATTCAATTAAACGTGGTCGTAACAGGTGTTGAATTCCTCTGAGATCCATGACACACTGTCGTGAGCTAGACAAGTGCGCTTATCGGTAACGATCCCCACTGCTGCGCTGAACATCCTTTCGGACAGGACACTGGACGAGGAGCAAGCCAAGAGTTCCATGGCAAATTGTGCCAGCTCTGGCCACAGATCAAGCTTGCACATCCAGTAGTCCAGGGGTTCCTCGCTTCTCAGAGCGTCTACATCGACCGTTAACCCGATGTAGTCAGACACCTGTCGGTCTAGGCATTCCCTGAGGCTGGATCCGAAGTGACCAACACATGTTCAAACTGCCCTCTTCTCGCATGTGCGGTAGGATTGATAGCCGCAACTGTTACTCTGTGGGTGGAAATTTTTCTGCCAGTGCCAGCAACAGCAGAATGCAACATCTCTCGCAGAAAGGCCTGCACTTTGCCAGCCCTCTGTGATGCTGGTAACATTTCCGCCATTTTGTGTTTGTACCGGGGGTCTAAGTACGTTGCCACGTAGTGGAAGGATCTGTAATATATGTTGATCGGGAACATGTTGATGAAATGAGCCTGATGTTTGGTTTTTAACCACGTTTCCTAATAAAATACGTACTGCGAGGTGAAGCTGGACAATCTAGTTTTTTCGCTATTTCTCAGCCTTGGTTCCGGTTCTGTGTCCGTGCTCCTCGGTGGTGTATGGTGAGGTGAGCTCCAACTTGGTGTTTTTACGTATTTGTGGAAGCAGGTATATAAAACCCCTTAATCAGTTTTTTTGGGGGGACAACTGGTATATCACACCAGTTGCAATTAGTTGTTCCAATGACATTTATCCCTATGTATAGCTGCGGTATCTCAGCAGAACCGCACACAAATGCTGCACAATACAAATGCACTATATAGAAATTATACTATAGGTATATAACACCCCTACCTCCATTAGATCTTTTTGGGGACAACTGGTATATCACACTAGTTGCAATTAGTTGTTCCAAAGACGATTGTCCTTCTGTATAGCTGCGGTATCTCAGTTGAACCGCACACAAATGCTGCACAAAACAAATGCACCATATAGAAATTGTATTATAGGTATATCGCGCCCCTGCCTCAATCGGATTTTCTGGGAGGCAACTGGTATATTGCAACAGTTGCAAATACTTGTTCCAATGACGTCTGACCCTCTGTATAGCTGCAGTATCTTAGCAGAACCGCACACAAATGCTGCACAATACAAATGCACTATATAGAAATTATATTATAGGTATATTGTACCCCTGCCTCAATCAGACTTTTTGTGGGCAACTGGTATATCACACCAGTTGCAATTAGTTGTTCCAATGACATTTGTCCCTGTGTATAGCTACGGTATCTCAGCATAACCGCACACAAATGTAGCACAATATTAATGCGCTATATAAAAATTATATTATAGGTTTATCACCCCCCTGACTCAATCAGATTTTATGGGGGGCAACTGGTATAGCACACCAGTTGCAATTAGTTGTTTCAATAGAGTTTGTCCCTCTGTATAGCTGCAGTATCGCAGCAGAACCGCACACAACTGCTGCACAATACAAGTGCACTATAATATACTTTCTATATTAGAAAGTATATTATAAGTATATTACACCCCTCAGTATGTCAAACCTATCGACAACACACCTATTCCAGTCCTTAAAAGGTCTTTTGTGGCCCTAATAGCTAGCGTTTGGTGTCTCTATACTCTCTAACAGTCTGTCCCTGCTCCACACAGCAATCTCTCCCTACACTGGCAAAAGACTGAATGTAAAATGGCGGCCAGATCGGGTTTATTTATAGGGTAGGGTGTGTGTCCATTGTAGCGGTTACCCCCGGATCGTAGAGGGGTTTCCACCACTGGAGGGTGTCCTTTTCCTGATCATTGAGGAGTCTGCTCAGCATCCAGTGGTGATCCAAGGGAAGAAGCTCTTCCAAGCACTAGTGTGATAGCTGTATATGTTACCCCCAATAAGAGACAAGACTCTAGATTGAGGGTGAAGAAGAACTCTCTTTATTGATGGCCAGAGGTCAGCCTTTTATGCAGGAACACAAACTACAGCAACCAATCAATATACAGTAAAAGATAATGCACTCACAAACAGGGGCTTGGTCACATAGCTTACAAGTAGACACTATCTTTACCCAGACAATATACCAGAGTGTATTGTAATTAAGTAGGTCAGTCTTGAGGTTAGAGTAGACTGTCTGGAAGTGTGTCTACACCTATGTACCTGATACACATAGATGTCTGCTCCATTGTTTAAGCATGCATGGAATAGGCATAAGGCCATCCTTCATATAAGATAGGGCCAGTGGCTATCCATAGTATTCAGTATATTGGGCAGACTAGATGAGCCAAATGGTTCTTATCTGCCGACACATTCTATGTTTCTATGTTAGAAGTAGGTATCCAAGGTCCTAGCTAAAAAACATCTTTAACTTTAAACATGGGGATCTGTTACATCCATGTGCTGAAACGTCTCAATTGGCTGTCCTGTCCCACCTGATGGATGTTTCATGGGTTAAAGTATGGCTCTTCACAAAAAAAATATGGCGCATGCAAGTATCGCCATATGTTAGCATGTTCGGCGAATCACGAACGAGCAAAGATCGCCGAGAAACAACTAGGCGAACCTCAAGGCCATTTCTAGTGGCAGCTTATGCTGTTCATGCTGCTGTTGTTGTCAGGCCCTCTCTGCCCCCCCTTTTCCCAATGGAGTCACTCCCCCCCCCACCTTCATGAGCAGCAGAAGCTGCAGTAGCAACAGCCATTTCAGTCTCCTTAATATGATTGAGCAGTTTTTCCATGTGCAGTGCGAGGCTGCTGCCAGTCAGCAAGTCCACAGCTCCTGTCTCAACACCCAGGTGCCCAGCCCAGGCACCCAAACAGACCAAGTTGTACTCTGCCAGTGTCCAAAACATGACTTTTGTCAAAATGAACCAAGCCTGTATGTGGGAGGATTTTCACACTCCTCTATCTGAGGCCCATGAATAGATCTGGCCTTGCTGGAAGTGCCCCATCTTGTCACTGTTGTTGCTTGCCTTTTCTTCTTCTGACAATCAATACTTGTGTGTTGCATGAGGCAGCCATTCCATGCCTGTCAAGGCATAATTTGGTCCCACAAGCCACTTTTTTAGATTTATTATTATTTAGTTTTTTTTATCCCATAACACTGTGCCATTTGACCCCGATAAGGGACAATTTTTGAAAGCTTTGGAATATGAAAAGCATGCAGTTGCGGTGTGTTTATAAATACACTGTATGTTAATGCTGTCAAACGTGCATTTAATAGTAATAACAATTATTATTATTATTAATAATATTATAAAAAGTAATTTTAGATTATTATTAACGCTGTTAAGCGAGCATTTAAGCACAGCAATGTATGTCAATGTCACATTTACATAATTTACTATTACAATCATTGCACAACAGAGCTTGGGAAGGCGGGGGGAGAAATAAAAGGCATAAAAAAAAATAATTAAACGGTAAATCAAGTTTTCCTCAAAATCTTGAGTTCTGGGGAGTCTAGAAGGGGTTATATACAAACTTTCAGGGCAATATGGGAAACTTTGGTTCAGCCTGAATTAATTCAGGTCTGAACTGAACATTTAAAAAAAATTGGCGAACCAGACCAGAAATAAATCTCAAATAGTTTCTTCATCTCTACTGACCAGAATTGCAAGTTGTATGCTTGTTTACTTAAGTACTGACAGGCATATCATTCACATGAAGCAGTCTTATGATTACTGGATAGTAATTGTTTTAGATCCGAAAGGGAAGCCAAATTATTTTATTACCCGGAAACACTGCGTATGCAGTTTGCTGCAGCTTTCGTCGAGCAGATGCCTAACCTCAACATGATGAAGCATTTATTTCACCAGGCTGAGGCAAATCAGCAAACAGAGACCTACTGCCTCAACACTCATGTTCAGTCCTACATAGACTCTGGCATTTCTATGGTACATACAATGTTCCGTGATCCCATGGACTTTTGGGCTAGCAAACTGGAACAGTGACCCAAACAGGCCCAGTATGCTGTCTCAGTTCTTCACTGACCAGCCTCCCGCATCATGACAGAGATAATTTTCAGTGTGGCGGGGAGAGTTGTGACCCTCAAACAGAATATGTCCTCCACAAGTGTTTGTCAAAATGAACCAGCTAAGGTCAGTGAATAGATTTGCATTGCTGATGGTGCTCCATCACACCACTGCCACTGCCTTCCTTCCTACCATCATGTTCCTAACCGTATGGCTTCTGATGCCACCATGCCACTGCCACTGTCTGAATGCCTACCATAATGTTTGGATCTGTATGGTCACTGCCCTCTTTCTGTTTACCTGCCTACAATCATGCTCTGTACTATACTTTGATTTGTGACATGTAAATATATATATATATATATTTTTTTTTTTATACAAATCTGACACAATTACATTTCAAGAAGCTCACTCATCTGTAATTGGGATAACAGTGCAAACTTAGACTAGAAACTCTAGAAATATGCCAGCGGGTGGTGGATGAAAAATATGATGTTCCTTTAGACTGTCTAATCTTAAATTAGCACATATTATGTGGCTTACTTTGTTGCAAAATTATGAGCCTGAATTTGGTTACTCTAGCTCCATCCACTGCTAAGCCAGTTCCCCCCTCTTCCTTAATTGTGGGAAAAAGGTGCCAGTGACATTGAATAAATGTGTCACATGGTCTCTACACCAGAATTCTGGCACAATCCTAACAGTAAATCTACTGCACTGTTCTTATAATGTTTTTGTTTGCAATTTGATTATTTTTATTGTATATTGGCTATTTTTTTATATTTCTTTCTTCTGTATTTAAAAATATGTGGCTACAAGTAAACAGATTAAAATATTCCATAACCTGTTTTTTTTCCCTAAGTACTTGTATAACCAAAAGTCTTAATTAAAACAAATCTGTAATATCCTACCCGAAGTGACAAACCGTTAAAAATGGTAAATGACCAACATATTGTGCGAATGTTGTTCCCTAATTTAGAATCATTACCTTTCTGGAGCATTGGCATTATGTCATTTGTTATAATTTCTTGTAGTGATTGTTTAAGCTACCATATTGTATGATTTCTCAATTTAGGCTTGTGGAACTCAATGGAATTATATTTATATTTACACTTTCTGCACTGTGGATTTTTGTGACCTTGATAAATTGTATTAACATTGTAAGCATGGCATTTGTTAAAACTAATTTAATAATTTCAGCCTTTAGTAATTGTGTTGTTTTTTATTTAGAGTTTATTTTTGTTTATGTTCCCATAGAGTAAATTTACATTTTTATTTCAGTGAAACTGAATAAATAAATAAAAAGTATTTGCTTTGTGCTATTAGTAGTGTTTAGCAAAGCGAAGCATCCAAAATGGAATTCAGTCTGAATTTTAGGGAAAAAATTGGTTCTAAACTAAGCTGAATTTCATGGTAACAAATAATTTTTCCTAAAATGGCAGCTGGAAAGAGAGTTAAAAATATTCACTTTATCCACTTGTTTGGGTAGAGGCACTCTGTTTCTCTATTAGGTGAAAAAGGCCTGGTGAAGGACCTATGCTGAGCATGACGATGTCACCTTGCGCTCCCAGCGTGATCACGCCCACCAGTTGTGGACGTGTATCTGCACAGACTTACTCTATCCAATCAGTGCTGCCATTTTCAGACTGTGCAGGTACACCCCCCCAACTTGATACTACCCCTATGTACCCTTACTGCAGACTGCTAGCAATTTATTATTAACTTCTAGTAGAAATAATAAAGGAATGGCACTACATAGAGTCATAAGAATAGATGCTTGAGAATTGTTATTACACAGGGAATGCATGAAGCTATTAAAACAGGCCTGTCAGGAGTGGTGAAAGGTCCTCTTTTAATTCACCTTGCAATATATAAAGGCAACTTTTGGCAAAGCTACCACAGGAGGTAACAGGGATTAACTTTGTTTTTCATCCTTTATCATCAAGAAATGTATATTTAGAATGAATGGTTTGAATAGTACAGACATACATCATATACAATCATTAACATTTAGCAACATTTTCAAACCTACACAAATTATTACATAAATTAACATGTTGTGACCAGTCAGCTAACATCATGATTATATCTAATACCTCAAAGTCATAGAAATAGAACACAATTTTAATGGACAAAAATAAGGTGGTCAATCTGAAAGGATGTGTAAAAAGTCAGACACTTTAAACTCAGATCAGAATCTGTAGCTCTAGGAATAGTTAATGTTATATCTCCGAATTTAATTTTCAGTGAAATAGTTCTGTGGCTCACAATTTGCAGCAACAAGGAAACATAGCTATAAATTTTCATTAGAAATGCTAAATATTTTATTAGGAACAAATGAGTGGTCAGTAGAGCCCAAAAGTGCACTTAGTTGAAGATTCTAACTGTTGTAACAATAAAAATTAGATAAAACCATAGTGCAGTTTGAATGAACAATAGAGTAGCAGAATGCAAATCTATTACAATAGTAGTCACCCTAATTGCATATTAGATATAATTGCATAGGAAGAATGATCTTAAATGTAATAAAGGTCAGGAAGCACAAAGCTCATAAAAAATATTACTGTAAACTAAGGCCCTGATTTATTATACTGGTTTTGTCTTTATTTTGGATTAAAGTGAAACTTTTCTCTATTTATCAATTGATAGTGACAAGCCAAAGTTATTTTTTGCTCCTGATAAATAATTTTTCAGAAATCTAGATGTTTTGTAGGCATTCTGTTGGAGCACTGTAGTTTTTGGCCTTATCATGGGGAAAGTCCCAAACAATTGTCTCAACTGCACTCCACTTCTGTGGCAGGTAAAAATAAGTCAGTATGTGATAGTTTGCCTGGGCTCAATTTAAAGGGGGTCTCTACTTCCACTATTATTGTGGTCTCAAGCATCTGAAGCTATACAAAGTTATACAAGAAAATCTTTATAGGAAATTATGTGAACTACTTTATGTGCATGAAAGGCAAAAATTGGCCTTATGATATAAATTCTTTAAAGGGTTTCTATACTTAAGAACTGCTTAATTAACAACACAGGCGTAGTGCTCTTATTTCCTATTATGTATTGTATTAGTCTACAAGATCTTATCTAAGAGTAGACCTATTATTATATTAATACTACTAACTACATACTGTTATGTATACTATATTTGAGCAGATCAATTAGCCAAATGGTCTCAACTTCACTCCGCTCCTGTGGCAGGTGAAAGTACAACAGAATGCAAGAGTTTGCCTGTGCTAAATTTAAAGGTTCTCTGTTTTTCCTATATTGATGATGTATTCTCAGTACAGGTGGTCATTATTAGATCGGCAGGGGTCTGACACCCAACACTCCCACTGATCAGCTGTATGAAGAGAATGCAGTGCTCATATAAGTGCTGTGTTCTCTTCACCTGAATATTGGTCATCCACATAAAAAAAGTGGAGAACCCATTTTAACATGGGCCATTGTCCACTTTCAGAAATTGTTGGACAGACTATTACCGTTGCACAAATAGACAAATATAAAGACAAATGTCAACTTCACCTAAGTGTCTAATGAAGTATGTAAAAGATTCTAAAAACTGCAGTTTATGGAATTGTAACAAAATAGAATAGTAATTTCCAGAAAGTCACATTAGAACTATTGGCCTTTCCATGATGCTTATTCACCAAAAGGGAAGATGGCAAGTAAAGGTGCATATCCATGTTGATGTTGGAGTTGTTTCTTTGGTCTTTTGCTGCTTGCATGTGCTACTCTGGTCTGTTTTTGACAAGTGTTGTCAGAGTGTAAATCACTTCCTCACCATATATTTATCTTCTTCACTGTTGACTTGCCTGTGTTTTACCTTAGCTCTATTAGGACAGAGCTATGACCCATGAAAGTTATAGTATGCTAGCTTGTCAAACTGAAATAAAAGATAGTCTTAAAATCCACTCCTGTCATATGACAGTATCTAATCACTGCTCTGTACTATGCCTATATCATATAGCATATTGTAGCTCTGATTATTTAGAGGTAACAGCAAGAACAGAACATGATGTAGTTACTAGTTAGAACAAATTTTCGCATTTGGATTTTCCTCAATGTTACAAAAATACAAAATACCCCCCCTCAAAAAAGAATTAAACAAATACATGACAGTGTCCACAAGAGGCTATCTTCTGTGAAAATGTAAAGTGGTATGTAAGAATAAATTGAAAGAAATGAACCCTTTGGGCATGGCCACACAGTCAGGTCTCAGAATAGGAGTGAATCATAAAAAGAGAAAAAATATAAAGAACATAAGCAACTTCTGTTTTTTAACCCCTTCAGGACCCTGCCATTTTTCGCCTTAAGGACCAGGCCATTTTTAGCAAATCTGACATGTGTCACTTTATGTGGTAATAACTTAAAAATTCTTTTACTTATCCAGGCCATTCTGAGATTATTTTCTCGTCACATACGGTGCATTGCAAAAGTATTTACCCCCCCCCCCCTTGACTTTTTTCCTATTTTGTTACATTACAGCCTTAAGTTCAATGTTTTGTTAATCTGAATTTTAGATGATGAATCAAAAACACCATAGTCTAATTTGGTAAAGTGAAATGAGAACAATATATAAATAAAACTGTTGTTTAGAAATAGAAAACAGAAAATTGGCATGTGTATATGTATTCACCCATTTTGTTAGGAAGCCCATAAAAAGCTCCGGTGCAACCAATTGCCTTCAGAAGTCACATAATTAGTGAAATGATGTCCACCTATGTTCAATCTAAGTGTCACATTTTCTGTCATTACATATACACACTAGTGATGAGCGAGCACGCTCGGCCGAATACTTGTTCGGCTCGAGAATCGCTATGCTAAGCACATGGCGGTACTCGGCTGAGTACCACATGTGCTCGAGCGGCATGCTCAAGTCTCCTCCCCGCACGTTTCATGGCTGCTAAGCAGACAATAAACGTGCAGGAAAGTATTGCCATCACTGTAATGCCAGTAGCCATGTTGGCTGCTGGCATTGCGGTGATTGGCTGGCCGGAACGCGTCATTGGGTGCTATATAGCACCCGGTGATGCTGGTTCAGCTCATTGCTAGTCAGGGAGAGCTGCGCTTAGTAAGGGACAGATAATGTAGGGAGTTTGTGATCATATTTTGTTCAAGTGAATAACGTTTCAAAGACCCAAAAGTCCTTTTAAGGACTATTGTGTGTGGTTGGCAGCAATTTATTTTAGCAAAGTTCTACTCAAATTTTACATACTTTGCAAAATAGCGATTCTTTTTCTATATAGAGGGTGTCTGCAGTGACTTGTGACATCTGTGCAATACCTTCTGTGTGTCGGGGCAGAGATAGGAAGAATATTAGTGAAAACAATAATTTTTTTCCTATAATCTATCCACATTTTTGATGTAAACGGTGTTAACGGTGCGCTGCAATACCTTGTGTGGTTGTCAGGGCCAGATAAAGGGAAAAAATGTGAATACAGAAAACACAATTTTTTTTCCCCTTAATCTTTCCACATTTTTGCTGTCAACGGTGCAATAATACATTGGGTGGTTGTCAGGCCCAGATATAGGGAAAAAAAAATAATACAGAAAACACTTTTTTTTCCATAATCTATCCTCATTTTTGCTGTCAACGGTGCAATCAATGATCTGCGCTCAATACATTTTGTGGTTAGCAAGGCCAGATATAGTGAAAAATATAAATATAATCTACATCAGAAAATAGTGCCTGTACCACAGATTCCAATAATCTGGGCCTAAAATAGTGTCCATATTCTGTGTGTTTCTGTGACATATACTGTCCTGCATCAGAAAACAGTATCTTTAGGGCAAAATCCCAAAATCTGGGCCTAATCTAGTATCCATATTCTGTGTGTTTCTGTGATATATACTGTCCTGCATCAGAAAACAGTGTCTTTAGAGCAAAATCCTAATATCTGGGCCTAATCTAGTGTCCATATTCTGTGTGTTTCTGTGACACATTCTGTCCAGCATCAGAAAACTGTTTCCTTAGCTGTAAAACAATCTGCACCACATCTAGTGACAAAACAATTAAAATGAAGAAGTGGGCATGATGCTGATGGTGCACGCAGAGGCTGTGGCCCTGGGCGCAATGAAACTGTGCCTGCTGCCAGTGTACCAGAAAAAAATAAAACATCCACTGAGCCCAGCTTCATGTCCATCTTAGCTGGGCGGTGCAGGACAACACTGTACAAGTCGGACCAGTGCGAACAGTTGGTCGGTTGCATTGCTGAAGATAATGTTTCCAGTCGGTTAAGCACCACACTCTCTCCCAACAAGTCCAGTCTCTGTAGCCAAGAGTCTGCTCAACTGAATACTCTATCTGATCATCCTTCCTCCTACCATGGAGAGGCTTCCCAAATGAGTGATCCCACACTCGGATATTCTGAGGAGCTTTATCCAGCGCCACTATTACATTTGGCCCTCGCACCCAGCACACTTGAAAAGGGACCTGAGAAATTGTGCCCTGATTGCCAACCTCTTGAGCCTTCACAATCTCAATAAGATGATGGTGTTGAATGGCAATTATTTGTTCACGAGGTGGAAGATGATGTGACATAGTAACCAATCACTGAGGTTGTGGTTAGGTCAAGTCAGGAGGATGAGTAGAGTCAGGAAGTGGAAGAGGAGGTGGTTGACGATGAGGTTACTGACCCAACATGGGAGGGTGAAAAGCTGAGCGAGGACAGCAGTACAGAGGCTGGGGGGATCCACAGCAACGCAACAGGCTAGAAGAGGCAGTGGGGTTGCAAAAGGGAGAAGTCAGCCCACACCAAACAGGCCCGCAACCGTTACACAGAGCACCCCCATGCATAAATCTACCTTGCCAAGGGGTAAGTGTTCCGCAGTATGGCGCTTTTTTGAGGAAAGTGCAGACGACAAAAGAGTGGTAGTTTGCAACCTGTCCCATACCAAAATGAGCCGGGGCATGAACAGTAGCAACCTCACCACCACCAGCATGATTCGCCACATGGCATCCAAGCACCCTAACAGTTGGGCAGAATGCCTGGGTCCACAATCTTGGTCTGCGGGTCACACCACTGCCTCCTCTTCCCTTGTGTTACGAACTGCTGGCCATTCCCTTACCGAAGGCGCAAGCCCAGATGCCCCTCATTTAAATAAGGAGAGAAAAGAAGAAATGAATCGCACATCCACTGCTAATGCTATGATCTCATCCCTGCATTCCTGCAGGAGACAGCACTAAATAGCGCATGTGTATCACCTCCAAGCTACATGCTAAAATTTTAGGTTAGGACCCACTCATAGAGGCAACCTTGGCGTGGTGAGTGGGCTTATTGCCTTTTGATCAAAATGTACACAAATGCCTCATTTAGCATGTAGCTTGGAGGTGGTACACATGCGCTATTTAGTGCTGTCTCCTGCAGGAACGCAGGGATGAGATCATAGCATTAGCAGTGGATGTGCGATTCATTTCTTCTTTTGTCTCCTTTTTTAATACATAGAATTCTGTCCCTGGATCTGCACTCCTTCCACTAGCCAGGTGATTTTATTAGCCTAGTATTCAGTAGTAGGGGTTAAATTAGCCTATAATGCTCTCAGTTGGAGTTCCTGTGAGCTTCAGAGCGGGTGAGCTTTGACAACTGTTCACATGGTGCGGTGCTGCATGGTGGCCACTGTGCTGTTTTTCTGGCTGGTTGGTGGGGCCCAAAGCTAGGTATGGCATGGTCAAGCAGCAGGGGTGTTGTTTGGCCACTGGGTCCCGCCGCCGGCCGGGATGGCGCCACAGCGCTGGTGGTCGCCGTGTAGCGCCGTGCCAATTTGAGGTTAGGACCCACTCATAGAGGCAACCTTGGCGTGGTGAGTGGGATTATTGCCTTTTGATCAAAATGTACACAAATGCCTAATTTAGCATGCATCTTGGAGGTGGTACACATGCGCTATTTAGTGCTGTCTCCTGCAGGAAAGCAGGGATGAGATCATAGCATTAGCAGTGGATGTGCGATTCATTTCTTCTTTTTTCTCCTTATTTAATACATGTAGAATTCTGTCCCTGGATCTGCACTCCTTACACTAGCCAGGTGATTTTAATTAGCCTAGTATTCAGTAGTAGGGGTTAAATTAGCCTATCATGCTTTCAGTTGGAGTTCCTGTGAGCTTCAGAGCAGGTGAGCTTTGACAACTGTTCATATGGTGCGGTGCTGTATGGGGGCCACTGTGCTGTTTTTCTGTCTGGTTGGTTGGGCCCAGAGCTGGGTATGGCATGGTCAAGCAGCAGGGGTGCTGTTTGGCCACTGGGTCCCGCCGCCGGCTGGGATGGCGCCACAGCGATGGTGGTCGCCGTGTAGCGCCGCACCAATTTTAGGTTAGGACCCACTCATAGAGGCAACCTTGGCGTGGTGAGTGGGCTTATTGCCTTTTGATCAAAATGTACAGAAATGCCTCATTTAGCATGTAGCTTGGAGGTGGTACACATGCGTTATTTAGTGCTGTCTCCTGCAGGAACGCAGGGATGAGATCATAGCATTAGCAGTGGATGTGCGATTCATTTCTTCTTTTCTCTCCAGATGCCCCTCACCCTGCACCTGGACCTTTGCATGAACCATCAGCAACAACATCCACTTCCCTGTCTCAGCGCAGCATCCAAACACAATAACACAATAATTTGAACACAAGCGCAAATACCCACCCACCCACAGGCCATAACACTAAATGAGCAACTTTAAAAATTACTGGCCCTTTAAATGTTGCCATTTAGGCTTGTGGACACTGAGGCCTTCCGCAGCCTGATGTCGGCGGCCGTTTCTCGGTATGGAGTCCCCAGCCGCCACTATTTTTTCACTGTGTGTCGTGCCGCGTTACAACAGCATGTGTCTCAGAACATCACCTGTGCCCTGACCAACGCAGTTACTCGGAAGGTCCACTTAACCACAGACACATGGACAAGTGCTGGTGGCCAGGGACGCTACATTTACCTGACTGCACACTGGGTGAATGTTGTGGAGGCCAGGAGTGAGTCATACCTTGGGATGGCACAGATACACATGTTGGCCAGGCTTTGTGAGCAGCAGAGGGCAATTGTAGAATACCAGTTGCAACATGGTCATTGCCTTTCGAGTCAACTGCCACTATTCACAAGCAAGGAGTAGGCATTGATGTCAGACCTCTGTGAGGTTTTAAAAAACTTTGATGAATCCACACAGATGGTTAGTGGCGATAACGCTATTATCAGCGTAACCATCCCACTGCTGTGTCTACTCATACGATCGCTGCTCTGAATGTGGCAGACGACCCTCACTTAGTCTTCTCAGCGCGATTTGGGCCATGAAGAGGAGGAGGAGCTGGAGACAGTTGCCTCTGCTACAGAGGGTAGTACCCATGAAACTTTAATTCCATCTGTTCAGTGTGGATGGGCAGAAGAGTAGGAGGAGGATGTGGAGATGAAGAGTCATCCTGATGTCGACATCGACGTCTTGCCTGTTGGTACTTCATGTTAGGCTACCTTTCCAGCAACCCTCGCATTATACGCATTTTAGATAACACGCCTTACTGGGTGTTCACCCTTCTCGACTACCACTATAAAGAAAACTTCTCATCTCTCATTCCTCTGGTGGAGAGGATGAGCAAAATGGTGCAATACCAGGAGATCCATGTTGGAAAATTGCTCCAAAATTTTCAATCTGACAATGCTGGCGGCAGAGTCCGTACTTCCTTAGGCAACCGAGGAAGGGAGACAAGGGGAATACACAACCGTTCCAACAAAGGCAGTGCAACACTCTCCAAGGCATGGGACACTTTCATGACACCCCGCCAGAAATCTGACCTTGAAGCGCGGCCTAGTGGTAGAGGGATGGAAAAGTTTTGGAAGATGGTGAAGGAATACATAGCAGACCGTGTCAGCGTCCTAAATGATCCCTCAGTGCTTTACAACTACTAGGTGTCCAAGCTGGACACGTGGCACAAACTTGGAGGTGCTGGCCTGCCCTGCCGCCAGCGTTTTGTCTGAGCGTGTATTTAGTGCTGCTGGTGGCATTATAACAGATAAACTTATCCGCTTGTCCACTAGCAATGCTGACAGGTTGACTCAGATTAAAATTAACAAGACCTGGATTGCCTCTGACTTCTCAACTCCACCAGAGGAGAGCTGAGCTGATGATGAACATAAAGGCAATTTCAATCTATTATTTATAATGTACTCAATCTAATGTAGTATATTCCAATGCACCTTTTCCACCACAAAAAAAAAAAAAAAAAGAGTATATGTTTGAATCTTGTTTTCTCGTCCTCCTCCTTCTCATCCAGATTGTCTATATTCCCTCCACTCAAATTTTATTAATAGGGTCAGATCAACTGCAGACCCTCACCCATAATGTTTTGGAGCGTCAGCTCAGCAGCAGGCCCTCGCCCCTAATGTTTTAGAGGGTCAGCTTAGCAGCAGGCGTGTACCTAAAATCTTTTACTTGGTCATCTCACCTGCATGCCCACAACTCAATGTGAATGAAGCCCTCCTTTATGTGATATGCAGGTTGTATCGGAATGCCTCTTCATTGTAATTTTTTAGCAGGACTTGCGCTTTATATACAATTAAATATACAGGAAAGAATGTTTTCAATAAAAAAATTTCTATAAAATAGATGTTTTACTTCGGTTTTGTGCGTAAAACCTTTATTAGATTGTGGGCCTGGTGATCAGTTTAAGGCCTTTTAAGCAGCATCAGCAGCAGCAACATGGTGATAAAAATGAGTGGCAAGGTGACATGGTGTGGAGATGGCAGCATGAGGAGGCCACATAGGGGCACAATAACTGAGTCTGGATAAAAAATGAAGCTTAGAAAGATGCAGACGGAAACAATCTGTAGAGCTGTATCACCTTCACCTGCAGATTAATGCAGCCGTTAAATTCAAGTTGGGTTGGTCAGTTCCACCTCAGCTCACCAGCAGGCCCGCACCTAACATCTTTTACTGGTTCAGCTTACATGCAGGCCCACAACTCATGCTGCCTTGCTTTGAAGTAGTAGCCATAGCAGTTTATCAGGCTCCCTCTCCGAAATCGAACTTTGATTCCCCATTATTATTGATCACCATGGTAGGCGCATAAAAAAACATTGAAAGTTGATAGAGAAGATATCCAAATGGATCGTGGATGTCACGGGGGCGTGAGATCAGGCAGACGTTATCTAGAGTCAACAAAGCGGCAGCAGGGCCTCTCCTGTATAACGTTTCCTCTTCCAAAATAATGCAGTGACATTCCCTGTAATTTTTTATTACTCATTCCAATAACAGGGCATCTTAAGAGTCCTGTATTGTTATTTATCGTGACTACCTGCCCGAGTCGGGAGTGGGTAATTGCTGCGCGCCTCCTGCCTTCCTTCGATTTTTTCTACTTTAATAACTTGACCCACCATTTCCACCCAATCAGATTTCAGCCATTGACCTCCCTTGGATGTGGTATCCCTTTCTCAAGCTCCCTATCTGGCATCAAACCCTGATTCCCCATTACCTGTGATCACCATGGTAGGCACAGAAAAGATAGGCAATGTGTTGGGCCCGAACACCCGAACACCTGAATACTTTGGTGCTCGATCATCACTAATGCACACCTTTTTTGAAAGGCCCCAAAGGCCGCAACACCTAAGCAAGAGGCATCACTAACCAAACACTGCCATGAAGACCATGGAACTCTCCAAACAAGTAAGGGACAATGTTGTTGAGAAGTACAAGTCAGGGTTAGGTTATAAAAAAAATATGCAAATCTTTGATGATCCCCAGAAGCACCATTAAATTGATCATAATCAAATGGAAAGAACATGGCACAACAGCAAACCTGCCAAGAGACGGCTGCCCACCAAAACTCATGGACCGGGCAAGGAGGACATTAATCAGAGCGGCAGCAGAGAGACCTAAGTTAACCCTGGAGCAGAGACTGGAGTATCTGTACATAGGATGACAATAAGCGGTACACTCCATAGAGTTGGGTTTTTTGGCAGTGTCGAGAAGAAAGCCATTACTTTCAGCCATGAACAAAAAGGCACATTGTAAGTTTGCGAAAAGGCATGTGGGAGACTCCCAAAATTTATGGAGGAAGGTGCTCTGGTCTGATGAGACTAAAATTTTAATTTTCGGCCATCAAAGAAAACGCTATGTCTGGCGCAAACCCAATACATCACATCACCCAAAGAGCACCTTGTGCGGATGTTTTTCAGCAGCCGGGACTGGGAAACTGGTCAGAGTTGAGGGAAATATAGATGCTGCTAAAGACAGGGATATTCTTGAGCAAAACCTGTACCACTCTGTGCTTGATTTGAGGCTAGGATGGAGGTTCACCTTCCAGCATGACAATGACCCCAAACACACTGCTAAATCAACACTTGAGTGGTTAAAGGGGAAACATATAAATGTATTGGAATGGCCTAGTCAAAGCCCAGATCTCAATCCAATAGAAAATCTGTGGTCAGACTTAAAGTTGAAGGAGCTGGAGTAGTTTTGCAAGGAGGAATAGGCAAAAATCCCAGTGGTAGGATGTGGCAAGCTCATAGAGACTTATCCAAAGCAACTTGAAACTGTGATTGGCGCAAAAGGTGTTATTTTGTTATTTTGTCCTATTTGTTGTTTGCTTCAGAATAAAAAAATAAAATAAAAAAATCTTCAAAGTTGTGGGCATGTTCTGTAAATTAAATGACACAAATCCATGTTAATTCCATGTTGTTAGACACCAAAACATGAAAAAATTCAAGGGGGGTGAATATATTTGCATGGCACTGTATTGTACCTCACGACAGTGGCAACATTGAGTCAAAAAGTTAATTTTTATTTATAAAAAAATTAACAAATTTACCCAAAAATGTAAAAAATTAGCAAATTTCCAAATTTCAATTTCTCTACTTTTATAATAGATAGTAATAAGTCAAAAAATAGTTATTACTTTGCATTCTCCATATATCTACTTCATATTTGGATCATTTTGAAAATGACATTTTATTTTTTTGGGACGTTAGAAGGCTTAGAAGTTTAGAAGCAAATCTTAAAATGTTTAAGAACATTTCCAAACCCCAATTTTTTCAGAACCAGTTCAATTATGAAGTCACTTTCTGGGGCTTACATATTAAAACCACCCATAAATCACCCAATTTTAGAAACAACACCCCTCAAGGTATTCAAAAATGATTTTACAAACTTGCCCCACGAGAATTAAATGAAAATGGGAATAAAAATTTCACTTTTTTTAGCAGATTTAAAATTTTTATTTTTTTCTGCACCACATCAAGGTTTAACAGCCAAACAAAACTTAAAATATATTAGCCTGAATCAGGAGTTTACAGAAACACCCCTTGTATGCTCAAAAACTGATGTATGGGTGCACTGCATGCTTCAGAGTGGAAGGAGCACCATATGGCTTTTGGAGATCGGATTTAGCTAGAATGGTAATTGGGAGCTACTGTATGTCTCATATGAAGAGACACCATGAGCTGGCCCTACAGTGGAAACACCCCAAAATTGACCCCATTCTGGAAACTACACCCCTCAAGGAATATTTCAAAGTGTGTAGTGAGCCCATCAGGCGTTTCACAGAATTAGGACATGATTGGCTATGAAAATGAAAATTTTTCCAGAAAAAGTTTCTTTACACCCACATTTTTCACTTTAACAAGGGGAAACAGGACAAAATGCATCCCATATTTTGTTCCTTATTTCCCTCCGAATATACCAACGCCCCATAGGTGTGGAAAAAATGATGTATGGATGCATGGCAGGTTTCAAAAGGCAAGTAGCGCCATAGGGCTTTTGTAGGACAAGTTTTGCAGGATTGGCTTTTGGGAGCTATTGCGCATATAAAGACACCATGATGTACCCCTAGAGTGGAAACCCCCCAAAAGTGATCACATTCTGGAAACTACACCCCTCAAGGAATATTTCAAGATGTGTAGTGAGAACTATGTCTTTAAAGGTGATTCATGAAATTAGCTATGAAAAACTGATGTACGGGCTCACAGCATGCTTCAGAGTGGAAGGAGCACCATATGGCTTTTGGAGATCGGTATTAGGTGTAATTGGGAGCTATGTCGCATGTGAAGACACCCTGAGGTGGCCCTACAGTGGAAACCCCTAAAAAGTGACTCCATTCCGGAAACTACACCCCTCAAGGAATATTTCAAGGTGTGTAGTGAGCACTTTGACCCATCGGGCATTTCAGAGAATTAGGAAATGCTTGGCTGTGAAAAAGAAAAATTCAATTTTTTTCTAGAAAAAGTTGCTTTACACCCACATTTTTCACTTTCACAAGCGGCAACAGAACAAAATACAACCTACATTTTGTTCCCCATTTTCCCCCGAAAACTCCAACACTCAATATGTGCTCGAAAATGATAAATGGGCGCACAGCAGGTTTCAGAGTGTAAGTAGCACCATATGGCGTTAGGAGAGAGGAGTTAGCTGGAATGGTAATTGGGAGCTATGTCTCATATGAAGACACCCTTATAGGTATACAATTAGACAGCACTCTAAAGTTGAAGGTGAAATGGTCAGTGATTTTTATTCAGCCGGGCATAATGGTAAACCCAGCGCCAGCTTCCACATGATTGTGCTTATACACAAGGACTGATGAAGGGCTACATATAGCCCAAAACGTTTTTACTATATACCATTATGTCCGGCTGAATAAAAATCACTGACTATTTCACCTTCAACTTTGGAGTGCTGTCTAATTGTTTACCTATATTGTAGCGAGTGTTCCTGAAGTGGAGCTGGGAACCAATCTAGGCGAGCACCCAGAGCAAGCAAGTAAATAGATGTGTGCTGTGATCATTTGAATTGCAATATGAAGACACCCTGAGGTGGCCCTACAGTGGAAACCCCAATAAGCGACGCCATTCCAGAAACTACACCCCTCAAGGAATATTTCAAGGTTTGTAGTGAGCACTTTGACACACAGGGTGTTTCACAGAATTAGGAAAATGAAAAATTACATTTTTTTTTCAAAAAAGTTGCTTTACATCCACATTTTCAATTTCACAAGGGGTAACAGTACAATATGCACCCCACATTTTGTTACCCATTTTCCGCCGAATACGCCAACACTCCATATGTGCTCAAAAACGTATGTATGTGCGTATAGCAGGCTTCACAGTGGTAGGAGCACAATATAGCGTTAGGAGAGCGGATTTAGCTAGAATGGAAATTGGGACCTATGTCGCATGTGGAGCACCCTGAGGTGGCCCTACAGTGGAACCCCCCAAAAAGTGACACCATTCTGGAAACTACACCCCTCAAGGAATATTTCAAGGTTTGTAGTAAGCACTTTGACCCATCTGGCGATTCACAGAATTAGGAAACGCTTGCCTGTGAAAATGAAAAATTACCTTTTTTTCCAGAAAAAGTTTCTTTACACAGACATTTTTCACTTTATCATGGGGTAATAGGACAAAATTAACCCTACATTTTGTTCCCCATTTCACTCTGAATACGCCAACACCCCAAATGTGCTCAAAAACGTATGTATGGGCGCATAGCAATGTAAAATTATAGGGTACATCAAGGATGAAATGAATACTCCATGGATGTGTGGTAGATTCTAAAATACTCCTGCATGCACAGGCCAGGTTTTTCAGGGCAGGTTTTGCAATGGTGTCTTTCCTTATCCCCCTTTTGGAACACACCCTGCATCTTTTTGGGGTCCTTCCCTTCCTTGCTGTCTGGGGGACTTGACCTGGAAAATGTTGCCCTGGTACAACATGGGCACAATGACTCCCTGTAGTATTGGGACCCTCCCCAGCCTGGCTTTCAAAAATTAGGGCCTTGATAACCACCTTTCGGAGCTTGAAAAAAGTTCCTGTGTGGCCTGCAAATTTTCGTGTTTATCACGTGGAATTATGTAACCTATATTGTCCAATTGTATGCAGTGTAACTGCCCTGAAACCCCCAGTTACTCACATATCCTAAAGGTATATCATTTAGATTTTGGGGCTGTCTCAAGAGAGATCTCCACAGACACATCAACTGTGATTGTCTCTGTGTTTCGACTGATTGATTTAATTATTTTATATTGATTACCTGTACCTGAATATTGAACTACTCTCACACACTGCAGGGCTTCAGAACTTGATCTAAATGATCAACCCCTCCCATGTGCTTTTTGTAGTCCAGATTGCAAACTGGCTTGGGGATAGTGGGCACATGAGCAGGGGAGCTGGTATTTGTGTGAACGGTGGTCAGTAAAAGGACATCCCTCTTCTCCTTGTACTTAACCGCTTGCATGTTCTCATGGAACAGAGCCTTACTTTCACCCATTCTCAGTGGCTTCCCTAGCAGGGATCTAGGGAGGCTTCTGTAATTTTTGTGCACTGTGCCTTAAAGGGAACCTGTCACCAGGATTTTGTGTATAGAGCTGAGGACATGGGTTGCTAGATGGCCGCTAGCACATCCGCAATACCCAGTCCCCATAGCTCTGTGTGCTTTTATTGTGTAAAAAAAAACCATTTGATACATATGCAAATTAACCTGAGATGAGTCCTGTACGTGAGATGAGTCAGGGACAGGACTCATCTTAGGTTAATTTGTATATGTATCAAATCGTTTTTTTTACACAATAAAATCACACAGAGCTATGGGGACTGGGTATTGCGGATGTGCTAGCGGCCATCTACCAACACATGTCCTCAGCTCTATACACAAAATCCCGGTGACAGGTTCCCTTTTAAGCCACAGTACTTCTGGCAGTTAGGGACCTGAATAGGGGTATGCTAGTATAATAGTTATCTACATAGAGGTGGTAACCCTTATTCAGCGGTGGGTGCAGCAAGTCCCACACAATCCTTTCACTAACTCCTAAGATGGGGGTCATTCTGGGGGTTATTTGAGGGAATCTTTCCCTTCATAAACTCAGCCTGAATAATAAAACTGGGGAGCTAGAATTAGTGATGTGTGAGGAGAACTATGACATAGTGGGAATAACTGAGACATGGCTGGATGATAGCTATGACTAGGCAGTTAATGTACAAGGTTACACAGTCTGTTTAGAAAGGATCGTCAAAACCGGAGAGGGGGAGGTGTCTGCCTTTATATAAAGTCCGGTCTAAAGCCCACACTCCATGAAGATATAAGTGAGGGACATGAACATGTGGAGTCACTGTTGGTAGAGATACATGGAGCTAAAAACAATAATAAATTACTAATAGGAGTTTACTCTAAATCACCTTATATTCCAGAGTCCAAGGAAAATCTACAACTAAATGAGATAGACAAGGTGGCAGATCATAATGAGGTGGTTATTATGGGGGACTTCAACTACCCAGATATAGACTGGGAAACAAACTTGTATATCTCATAAAGGACACAGGTTCTTCGCAATAAACAAAGTAACCAAAATAACCTCTCCCAACTGGTTCAGGACCCGACTAGCGGGATGGCCATACTGGACTTAGTATTAACCAATAGGCCTGACCGAACAACAGACGTGCAGATTGGGGGACACCTGGGAAATAGTGACCATAAAGTAATAACCTTCCAATTATCATTCAAAAGAGCGTTTCTACAGGGAAGAACAAAAATACCAAACTTCAAAAAAGCTCAATTTAGCAAACTAAGAGAGGTCATAGGCCTAACTAATTGGGACAAAGTCCTCAAAAATAAAAATACAGCCACAAAATGGGATATCTTTAAAAGCATCCTAAAATCTCATTGTGAGAGGTACATATTTCTATATACATGTACACTCACCTAAAGAATTATTTGAACACCGTACTAATACGGTGTTGGACCCCCTTTTGCCTTCAGAACTGCCTTAATTCTACGTAGCATTGATTCAACAAGGTGCTGATAGCATTCTTTAGAAATATTGGCTCATATTGATAGGATAGCATCTTGCAGTTGATGGAGATTTGAGGGATGCACATCCAGGGCACGAAGCTCCCGTTCCACCACATCCCAAAGATGCTCTATTGGGTTGAGATCTGGTGACTGTGGGGGCCATTTTAGTACAGTGAACTCATTGTCATGTTCAAGAAACCAATTTGTAATGATTCAAGCTTTGTGACATGGTGCATTATCCTGCTGGAAGTAGCCATCAGAGCATGGGTACATGGTGGTCATGAACGGATGGACATGGTCAGAAACAATGCTCAGGTATCCCGTGGCATTTAAATGATGGCCAATTGGCACTAAGGGGCCTAAAGTGTGCCCAGAAAACATCCCCCACACCATTACACTACCACCACCAGCCTGCACAGTGGTAACAATCATAATGGATACATTTTCTCATTCTGTTTACGCCAAATTCGGACTAGGCAACATTTTTCCAGTCTTCAACAGTCCAATTTTGGTGAGCTTGTGCAAATTGTAGCCTCTTTTTCCTATTTGTAGTGGAGATGAGTGGTACCCGGTGGGGTCTTCTGCTGTTGTAGCCCATGCGCCTCAAGGTTGTGCGCGTTGTGGCTTCACAAATGCTTTGCTGCATACATCGGTTGTAACGAGTGGTTATTTCAGTCAACATTGGTCTTCTATCAGCTTAAATCAGTCGGCCCATTCTCCTCTGATCTCTAGCATCAACAAGGCATTATCGCCCACAGGACTGCCGCATACTGGATGTTTTTCCCTTTTCACACCATTCTTTGTAAACCCTAGAAATGGCTGTGCGTGAAAATCCCAGTTACTGAGCAGATTGTGAAATACTCAGACCGGCCCGTCTGGCACCAACACCCATGCCACGCTCAAAATTGCTTAGGTGTATATGTATATATGTGTGTGTATATATATATATATATATATATATATATATACACACACACAGTACAGACCAAAAGTTTGGACACACCTTCTCATTCAAAGAGTTTTCTTTGAAAATTGTAGATTCACACTGAAGGCATCAAAACTATGAATTAACACATGTGGAATTATATACATGACAAAAAAGTGTGAAACAACTGAAAATATGTCATATTCTAGGTTCTTCAAAGTAGCCACCTTTTTTTTTTTGATTACTGCTTTGCACACTCTTTGCATTCTCTTGTTGAGCTTCAAGAGGTAGTCACCTGAAATGGTTTTCACTTCACAGGTGTGCCCTGTCAGGTTTAATAAGTGGGATGTCTTGCCTTATAAATGGGGTTGGGACCATCAGTTGCGTTGTGGAGAAGTCAGGTGGATACACAGCTGATAGTCCTACTGAATAGACTGTTAGAATTTGTATTATGGCAAGAAAAAAGCAGCTAAGTAAAGAAAAACGAGTGGCCATCATTACTTTAAGAAATAAAGGTCAGTCAGTCCGAAAAATTGGGAAAACTTTGAAAGTGTCCCCAAGTGCAGTCACAAAAACCATCAAACGCTACAAAGAAACTGGCTCACATGCGGACCGCCCCAGGAAAGGAAGACCATGAGTCATCTCTGCTGCGGAGGATAAGTTCATCCGAGTCACCAGCCTCAGAAATCGCAGGTTAACAGTAGCTCAGATTAGAGACCAGGTCAATGCCACACAGAGTTCTAGCAGCAGACACATCTCTAGAACAACTGTTAAGAGGAGACTTTGTGAATCAAGCCTTCCTGGTAGAATATCTGCTAGGAAACCACTCCTAAGGACAGGCAACAAGCAGAAGAGACTTGTTTGGGCTAAAGAACACAAGGGATGGACATTAGACCAGTGGAAAGCTGTGCTTTGGTCTGATGAGTCCAAATTTGAGATCTTTGGTTCCAACCACTGTGTCTTTGTGCGACGCAGAAAAGGTGAACGGATGGACTCTACATGCCTGGTTCCCACCGTGAAGCATGGAGGAGGAGGTGTGATGGTGTGGGGGTGCTTTGCTGGTGACACTGTTGGGGATTTATTCAAAATTGAAGGCATACTGAACCAGCATGGCTACCACAGCATGCAGCGGCATGCTATTCCATCCGGTTTGCGTTTAATTGGACCTTTTCAACAGGACTATGGCCCCAAACAAACCTCCAGGCTGTGTAAGGGCTATTTGACCATGAAGGAGAGTGATGGGGTGCTGCGCCAGATGACCTGGCCTCCACAGTCACCGGACCTGAACCCAATCGAGATGGTTTGGGGTGAGCTGGACCGCAGAGTGAAGGCAAAAGGGCCAACAAGTGCTAAGCATCTCTGGGAACTCCTTCAAGACTGTTGGAAGACTATTTCAGGTGACTACCTCTTGAAGCTCATCAAGCGTGTGCAAAGCAGTAATCAAATCAAAAGGTGGCTACTTTGAAGAACCTAGAATATGACATATTTTCAGTTGTTTCACACTTTTTTGTCATGTATAGAATTCCACATGTGTTAATTCATAGTTTTTATACCTTCAGTGTGAATCTACAATTTTCATAGTAATGAAAATAAAGAAAACTCTTTGAATGAGAAGGTGTGTCCAAACTTTTGGTCTGTACTGTATGTGTGTGTGTGTGTATATGTGTATGTGTATATATATATATATATATATATATATATATATATATTCATTTTAACTAGTGTTCTTTTTGTGTATCTGCAGTAAATTTGTATACTGCAGTGTCTGCACGAATGCACCAAATGTCCGCTTGTGTGCGTTCTGAAGCCCTGAGCACCAATAATTACTTTTTTTCTTTTTTTGGTCGCTTTTGTGCTCAGTTTTTGTTTTTAGGTGTAAAAAGTACTTTTAGTGTTAGATTGAAATCAATTTTTAGTTAGGTAGTGTTAGTGAAGATTTTTGCATGCACATAATATCTGTGTGCATGCATGTGTCTGCACCTGCTGAGCGCTGATCAGAAACATCAATTTTTCTGACTGGTCTGCTCAGTTTACTGTGCACATTATTATTTCTTTTTTTGTGTGTAGTTAGTTATATATATATATATATATATATATATATATATATATAACTAACTACACACAAAAAAAGAAATAATAATGTGCACAGTAAACTGAGCAGACCAGTCAGAAAAATTTATGTTTCTGATCAGCGCTCAGCAGGTGCAGACACATGCATGCACACAGATATTATGTGCATGCAAAAATCTTCACTAACACTACCTAACTAAAAATTGATTTCAATCTAACACTAAAAGTACTTTTTACACCTAAAAACAAAAACTGAGCACAAAAGCGACCAAAAAAAGAAAAAAAGTAATTATTGGTGCTCAGGGCTTCAGAACGCACACAAGCAGACATTTGGTGCATTCGTGCAGACACTGCAGTATACAAATTTACTGCAGATACACAAAAAGAACACTAGTTAAAATGAATATATATATATATATATATATATATATATATATATATACACATACACATATACACACACAAACACATACAGTACAGACCAAAAGTTTGGACACACATTCTCATTCAAAGAGTTTTCTTTATTTTTATGACTATGAAAATTGTAGATTCACACTGAAGGCATCAAAACTATGAATTAACACATGTGGAATTATATACATAACAAAAAAGTGTGAAACAACTGAAAATATATGTCATATTCTAGGTTCTTCAAAGTAGCCACCTTTTGCTTTGATTACTGCTTTGCACACTCTTGATGAGCTTCAAGAGGTAGTCACCTGAAATGGTCTTCCAACAGTCTTGAAGGAGTTCCCAGAGATGTTTAGCACTTGTTGGCCCTTTTGCCTTCACTCTGCGGTCCAGCTCACCCCAAACCATCTTGATTGGGTTCAGGTCCGGTGACTGTGGAGGCCAGGTCATCTGGTGCAGCACCCCATCACTCTCCTTCATGGTCAAATAGCCATTACACAGCCTGGAGGTGTGTTTGGGGTCATTGTCCTGTTGAAAAATAAATGATGGTCCAACTAAACGCAAACCGGATAGAATAGCATGCCGCTGCAAGATGCTGTGGTAGCCATGCTGGTTCAGTATGCCTTCAATTTTGAATAAATCCCCAACAGTGTCACCAGCAAAGCAACCCCACACCATCACACCTCCTCCTCCATGCTTCATGGTGGGAACCAGGCATGTAGAGTCCATCCGTTCACCTTGTCTGCGTTGCACAAAGACACGGTGGTTGGAACCAAAGATCTCAAATTTGGACTCATCAGACCAAAGCACAGATTTCCACTGGTCTAATGTCCATTCCTTGTGTTCTTTAGCCCAAACAAGTCTCTGCTGCTTGTTGCCTGTCCTTAGCAGTGGTTTCCTAGCAGATATTCTGCCATGAAGGCCTGATGCACACAGTCTCCTTTTAACAGTTGTTCTAGAGATGTGTCTGCTGCTAGAACTCTGTGTGGCATTGACCTGGTCTCTAATCTGAGCTGCTGTTAACCTGCGATTTCTGAGGCTGGTGATCCTGGATGAACTTATCCTCCGCAGCAGAGGTGACTCTTGGTCTTCCTTTCCTGGGGCGGTCCGCATGTGAGCCAGTTTCTTTGTAGCGCTTGATGGTTTTTGTGACTGCACTTGGGGACACTTTCAAAGTTTTCCCAATTTTTTAGACTGACTGACCTTCATTTCTTAAAGTAATGATGGCCACTCGTTTTTCTTTACTTAGCTGCTTTTTTCTTGCCATAATACAAATTCTAATAGTCTATTCAGTAGGACTATCAGCTGTGTATCCACCTGACTTCTCCACAACGCAACTGATGGTCCCAACTCCATTTATAAGGCAATAAATCCCACTTATTAAACCTGGCAGGGCACACCTGTGAAGTGAAAACCATTTCAGGTGACTACCTCTTGAAGCTCATCAAGAGAATGCAAAGAGTGTGCAAAGCAGTAATCAAAGCAAAATGAGTCTACTTTGAAGAACCTAGAATATGACATATTTTCAGTTGTTTCACACTTTTTTGTTATGTATATAATTCCACATGCGTTAACTCATAGTTTTGATGCCTTCAGTGTAAATCTACAATTTTCATAGTCATGAAAATATTATAAAAAAATAAAAATAAAGGGACAGATGGAAAAAAAAAACTGCGCCCAAAAAAAAAAAAAGAGCCCAGGTGCTGAGCAGTAAAGTACGAACCAGCACTTGGTGTTCATAGCTTGCACACAGAAAAAGTGGTGCAGAGTAGGATTTTTTTTTTATAAAAGTGACAAAAAAATTCAAACTTTATTTGCCGCAGGCAAAATTGGATGGGGAGTAGGGGCAAGGGGAGGAAGGAGGGAGAGGGGGGATAGCGACTGGGGTTAGGGCTTGGGAAGGGGGGTGGATTAGGGATCTGGAACTTCTGCTGCAGAAAAAAAAAAAATCACTGCAGCAGATGTTCCAGATGTTCTTCGTCTTCTTCTTCTATACATGAGCAGTAAAGGAAGTGAAAGCTATGGTAGAACCACAAATCCCAGCAGATCGAGCACAGAAAAGCACAGAACCACTCAGCATGCAGTCACCAGCTAGAATGGCTGCATGCAGGGAGGTTTTGCCCTTTCCTGTCTTTTTATAGCACTGCCATTGGCTGGAAGGTTGTTCCAGCCAATTGCAGCACTGGCAGGGGACTCCAAACACTGGTGTCCCCTGCCTCACCTCGGAGGTGACCGGTGCTGACCAGCACCGGCCAACTCCCCCTGACCTTCCCCTGATCCGCCCCACAGATTGCATATGCAGTCTTCCCTGATCAGCCAATCACAGCGCACGGAGCTGCAGGGGGGCCGAAATATCCAATGCATTGCTGCCTGTCGGTAAGAGCAGCCATCGCGCTCCGGTCCCCCAGCGATTTTAACCCAGAGTCCGGCGGACCTCGCGCTGTACATGTACGGCGCGTACGGCTCGGGTCCTACAGTTAATCAGTTTCTATGAGAAGGTAAGTTCTAGACTTGACAGCAGCGAATCAATGGATGTCGTGTATCTGGACTTCTCCAAAGCATTTGACACTGTACCACATAAAAGGTTAGTATGTAAAATGAGAATGCTGTGACTGGGAGAAAACGTCTGTAAGTGGGTAAGTAACTGGCTCAACGATAGAAAACAGAGGGTGGTTATTAATGGTACACACTCAGATTGGGTCACTGTCACTAGTGGAGTACCTCAGGGTTCAGTATTGGGCCCTATTCTCTTCAATATATTTATTAATGATCTTGTAGAAGGCTTGCATAGTAAAATATCAATTTTCGCAGATGACACTAAACTGTGTAAAGTAATTGAAACGGAAGCGGACAGTATACTACTACAGAGGGATCTGGATAGATTGGAGGCTTGGGCAGGGAAGTGGCAGATGAGGTTTAACACTGACAAATGTAAAGTTATGCACATGGGAAGGAATAATGCAAGTCACCCATTCTTATTAAATGGTGTGGGGATCCGCTCTGGTAGGCAGTGGTAGCGAGTGCAGTATAGAGGCAACACAGAATGGTCTTGGTGTAAAACACGATGCTTTGTTTATTCACACGGTGCATATTTGTGAAAGACGGTGCAGTTCATAGGGAGAGTGGTCACACACAACAGCAAAATAATAGTTCAAACACAGTCCCTGCTGCAGGCTACTTGAGGCCTGTTTCAGTCACATAAAGCAAAGTCTATTTAAAGCCAGGAGTAATGTCACCTTTTTCTCCTTGGTGAAGTAAGTCCATGGGTCCTGCTTCTAGCCACAGGACACGGATCCCTCCTGGTTTCAGCTGCAGGATCCTGCACAGTCCTCCACAGGCCTCAGCACACAGCCCAGCTCACCTCCACTTCTCACTCTCACAGCCAGAGCACACAGAAGCTCCACATTGTGCACCACACCCTTGTTGCTGGTCAGGTTTTAACCCTTTCCTGCAAAACCTGGCCTGGACCATGGGGAGACAGGCACCCGCCCGCGTATCTGCTTGCTCCCAATAAGAGCCGGCCCGGATCCGCTGTGTTAACAGCATAACCGCTGCAAAATGCACTTTTCTGGCTCTTACTCCACCGGGGCCAGGACCCCCGGTGGCACGTACCTCCCGTCTACTACCACCCCAGGTACTCTCCTACAATGGTAAAACACTCGGTAACACTGACATGGAAAAGGATCTAGGAATTTTAATAAACAGCAAATTAAGCTGCAAAAAACAGTGTCAGGCAGCTGCTGCCAAGGCCAATAAGATAATGCGTTGCATCGAAAGGGGCATAGATGCCCGTGATGAGAACATAGTCCTACCACTTTACAAATCATTAGTCAGACCACACATGGAGTACAGTGTACAGTTCTGGGCTCCAGTGAACAAAGCAGACATAGCAGAGCTGGAGAGGGTCCAGAGGAGGGCAACTAAAGTAATAATTGGAATGGGGCAACTACAGTACCCTGAAAGATTATCAAAATTAGGGTTATTCACTTTAGAAAAAAGACGACTGAGAGGAGATCTAATTAATATGTATAAATATATCAGGGGTCAGTACAGAGATCTATCCCATCATCTATTCATTCCCAGGACCGTGACTGTGACGAGGGGACATCCTCTGCATCTGGAGGAAAGAAGGTTTGTACACAAACATAGAAGAGGATTCTTTATGGTAAGAGCAGTGAGACTATGGAACTCTGCCTGAGGAGGTGGTGATGGTGAGTACAATAAAGGAATTCAAGAGGGGCCTGGATGTATTTCTGGAGCGTAATAATATTACAGGCTATAGCTACTAGAGAGAGGTCGTTGATCCAGGGATTTATTCTGATTGCCTGATTGGAGTGGGGAAGGAATTTTTATTCCCCTAAAGTGAGGAAAATTGGCTTCTACCTCACAGGGTTTTTTTGCCTTCCTTTGGATCAACTTGCAGGATGACAGGCCGAACTGGATGGACAAATGTCTTTTTTCGGCCTTATGTACTATGTTACTATGTTACTAATGAGGGTGGATGGGTCTATGCCGTGTCTCACAGAAAATGATCTTACACACTATACAGAGAAACTAGCATTCATCTCTTCTAGTGTAACAGGGGGAGTGTAAGGACAGAATTGAAAACAATAATTGTGTAGAATACTAGGGGCTGTTTAGGGAAAGCAGTCTAAGGGAGTGAAGGACTGGATGGGGCCGAGTCAACGCTTAACCCCTTCCCAACATCCATTGTACATGTATGGCGCATGTCAGGTCTTTAAAGATGACGCCTGCTCCATAGCGGAGCGAGCCCCATAGCCGCCGGGTGCCAGCTGTTTCATACAGAGGGCACCAGCAGTTTATGTCCGCGATAAGTGGTAATGCCGACTGCAGACATTTAACCACTCAGATGCCATGGTCAAATGTGACCACAGCATCTGAGTGTGTTAAAAACTGGAAGCATGAGCTTCCAGTTTAGGCTCACTTTCGTTGGAGATCGGGAAAGTGCCCTGTTCAAATAATGAGCCAGAGCCTGTACTATTCCTCATTATTAGTATATCCCAGCTCAGGCCATTAGGTAGCAGCGTTGAACTAGAATATAGTGATTTATAGAAACAACAAAACCTCATCACACACTATGTCTCCCTGTTGATGACTTGTGTTAAAGCAGTCAGTGTTTGGACTGCAAAGAGGAGGAGGTTCATGGGGAGGTGTATTGGTGGTGGCAATAGTGGCCCCCTTATTCACAATATTGTCGGTGGGAGCAGTGGTAGCAACAGTGGCAGTTGGGGCAAGTGCAGAGCTGGGAATTGGAAAAGTGCCAGACATATGCCAAGCTTGGCATCTGATAGCTCTGTGCAAGCAACTACCATATGTTTTTTTTTTCTCCATAAATCCAGCACACAAAAGCACAGCTGTGTGCAAGATCTTGGAGCAACTTTGGTTCGGATGGAACCAATGCAGGTCCAAACCTAACTTTTTCAGAAATTCAGTGAACCTGAAACTAACCAATTTTCAAAATGTTTGTTCATATCTAGGGCTTAACTTTAGGGATTACTTACATTTCTGCATTGATTAGTAACAAAATTGTTTCTGATTGTTATCTAACTCTGTCTATGCTTAGGGCACACAGACTGCTGCATTAGGGATTTAGTGAGCACATTAAGTAAAAATATACAATGCAAGGAGATAAAGTGAGTGAACCCCTGTGTTCTCTAAAAGCTAATTGGCAAAAGGCTTGGGAGTATAGGTTTCATGGGTGGTAAAGTCACGCAAATTTTGGCTACTGACAAACCTGTTCTCAAAAAAGATTGGCAAATGTGTACCATGGTCTAATCTAAAAATTAAATTAAAAAAAATCTGAAAACCTCAGAAGACGTGTTCTAAAGACACATTAAACAGGAAAAGGCTGCAGACCTGGCCATACATTAATGCACTGTTAGATAAATTATACACAAATTAAGAACATTTAAGGGTGTTGCTACTCCATCTAGGAGTGGGTGCCATTTTAAGATCACTCCAATAGCACGATAATTAGTCCTAAAAATTGTGAAAAAGAACCCAAGCATAACAGCAAAAGGTTTAAAGAAAGCTATACAATCTGCAAAAACCTTTGTTCATGTGTTCACTATTAGAAAAGTGATGATCAACAATAAAATTCAGGACACCACAAAGGAAGCCACTGGTATCTCCATAAAAGATCACCTGAGTGTTCTGGTGGGAAAATGTTTTATGGACAGATGAGGCAAAGGTGGAATATTTTAGCACAAACACGTGACACTATGCTTGGAGGTACAAAACTGCGCACCAACTGTAATACTTCATCCCAACTATGAAGCATAGTGGAGGAAACCAAGGCAACTGGACGTACGGTCCAGTTGCCTTGATTTATTCTTTACAGATATACCATGACCTGGATAAATGAGAACCTTCACAGACACATGGTGGAGGAAGCTTTAGGGCCTAGATACGTTTGTGAATGTTGAGGGAACAGTAATTTATAAGGCATATCAAAACATTTTAAAGAAGATTGAAAGGGCCTCAGTCTATGACATCAAGATTAATAGAAGTGGGGTGATACAATGCCTACAATTACCTAAAGCATACATATAAATTACCTAAAGAATGGTTGGAAAAGAACATTTGTGTTTATGATTGGCGGAGTCATCACCTCAAACCTATTGTGATACTGTGGTATGGCCTGTAGAGTTCTCAAATCATCCTAGGAATATTGATGAACTGAGACACGCATAGAAAAATCACCCAAAATTTCTACTCATTGGACATTTCATATTTGCATCTGAATTAAACATTTTGTCGAGGATACATAAATACTAGGGTTCACTTACTTTTTATTCTTAACCCCTTAAGGACACAGCCTTATTACACCTTAGGACCAGGCCATTTTTTGCAAATCTGACCAGTGTCACTTTAAGTGCTGATATCTTTAAAATGTTTTGACTTATGCAGGCCGTTCTGACATAGTTTTTTCGTCACATATTGTACTTCATGACACTGGTAAAATGAAGTCAAAAAAATTATTTTTTTTGCACCAAAAAGTTTCAGTTTCTCTACTTCTGTAATACATAGTAATACCCCCAAAAATTATGATGACTTTACATTCCCCATATGTCTACTTCATGTTTGAATTATTTTGGGAATGATATTTTATTTTTTGGGGATGTTATAAGGCTTAGAAATTTAGAAGCAAATCTTGAAATTTTTCTGAAATTTACAAAAACTCAATTTTTAGGGACCAGTTCAGGTCTGAAGTCACTTTGCGAGGCTTACATAATAGAAACCACCCAAAAATGACCCCATCTAAGAAACTACACCCCTCAAGGTATTCAAAACTGATTTTACATATGTTGTTAACCGTTTAGGTGTTGCACAAGAGTTATTGGCAAATGGGGATGAAATTTGAGAATTTTTTTTTTGTCTAATATTTCATTTTAACCCATGTTTTCCACTAACAAAGCAAGGGTTAACAGCCAAACAAGACTGTATCTTTATTGCCCTGACTCTGCCGTTTGCAGAAACACCCAATATGTGGCCGTAAACTACTGTACGGCCACACAGCGGGGCGTAGAGTGAAAGGTGCGCCGTTTGGTTTTTGGAGGGCTGATTTTTATGGACCGGTCTATTTACACCGTGTCCTGTTTCAACCTCCCTGATGCACCCCTGGAGTAGAAACTCCCTAAAAGTGACCCCATGTAAGAAACGACACCCCCCAAGGTATTCAAAACTGATTTTACATACGTCGTTAACCCTTAAGGTGTTGCACAAGAGTTATTGGCAAATGGGGATGAAATTTGAAAATTTCATTTTGTTGCCTTATTTTCCATTTTAACCCATGTTTTCCACTAACAAAGCAAGGGTTAACAGCCAAACAAGACTGTATCTTTATTACCCTGACTCTGCCGTTTACAGAAACACCCAATATGTGGCCATACACTACTGTACGGCCACACAGCGGGGCGTAGAGTGAAAGGTGCGCCGTTTGGTTTTTGGAGGGCTGATTTTTATTTACCGGTTTATTTACACCGTGTCCTGTTTCAACCCCCCTGATGCAAAAGTGACCCCATTTTGGAAACTACGGGATAAGGTGGCATTTTTTTGGGGAGTATTTTTAGGGTAAATATGATTTTTGGTTGCTCTATATTACATTTCTGTGAGGCAAGGTTACCAAAAATTGAAATTCTGATATTTCATCTCCATTTGCCATTAACTGTTGAGGAACACCTAAAGGGTTAATAAAGTTTGTATAATCAGTTTTGAATACCTTGAGGGGTGTAGTTTCTTAGATGGGGTCACTTTTAGGGAGTTTTTACTCTAGGGGGGCATCAGGGGGGCTTCAAAAGGGATATGGTGTCAATAAAAAAGGCCATGAAAATCGGCCTTCCAGAAACCATGTTGGTCCTTTCCTTTTGCGGCCTCCCTTTTACTGATACAGCAGTTTCCGACCACAAATGTGGCGTTTCTGTAAACTGCAGTATCAGGGTAATAAATTTTAACTTTTGTTTGGTTGTTAACCCTTGTTTTGTTACCGGAAAAAAACGGATTGAAATGGAAAAGTGCCAAAAATAGCGGTTTTGGCACAGTTTTTATTTATTTATTTTTAACCGTGTTAATCTGGGGAGTTAGTTCATGGGATATTTTTATAGAGGAGATTCTTACGGACGCGGAAATACCTAATAAGTCTACTTTTTTTTTTTATTATTTAGGTTTTTGACTATATTATCTTTTTTGATACAACATTTTTTTTGGGTATCTCTAAATTCTAAGTGTCATTTTTTTTATTTTATTTTATCCAATTATCTTATGTGAGGGGGTCATTTTTTGCGGGATGAGACGACAGTTTTATTGGCACTATTTTTGGGGCTATATGACTTTTTGATCGCTTGCTATTAAACTTTTTATTATGTAATGTGTTTTTTGCACCTTTTTTTTTTTTTTCTGGACCGTGTTAATCTGGGGGGTTAGGTCATGGGGCATTTTTATAGAGTAGATTATTACCGACGCGGCAATACCTAATATGTCTACTGAGAACCATTTTTTTATCCGATGTCAGTGCTAAATTAGGATATAAATTTAGTACTCCATGGAAGTGTGATACTCCCTGAAGCAACCGTCAATGCAGAGGCCCGGATGATTGAGGCACGTGTCGCACTGAGTAGTCGTGTCCTTCCGTATCCCCCTCCTGCGACACACTCTGCACTTTTTTGGGGTTCGTCCCTTCTTTCCAGTATGGGGGACCACACCTGGAAAGTTAAGTAGATAGAATAGACGGCTCTACCACTTAGGCAAATGCTAGAGGTGCAAGAACTGCTTTGTCTGACTCACCCAGTCAGGAGTATATAGTTACAGAAATGGTAAGGGTAAGCAGGCACACTCAATTTGGGTACAAGTAAATAATTTATTGGTATGTAAATAGTGGGTAGTTGTTTTAAAATATACTTGAGGGTATGGTTGTTTAATGTGATAGTGGGGATCACCTATTTAATAGTAAATATTTTGTATATAAACAAGAAGTAGTAAGTATTTGTATATAAACAAGAAGTATATCAAAAAGAAAATATGAGTATAAGCTAGATTGTCAAGTAGCAGAAGCAAGTAAAAAAATTAGGTAAAAATCCGGGATAAAAAATAAAAATAAAATTTTTGAAATACATTTTTGCATACATTTTTGAAAGCCTTTACAAACTGCATTTTTATCCCGGATTTTTACCTAATTTTTTTACTTGCTACTGCTACTTGACAATCTAGCTTATACTCATATTTTCTTTTTGATATACTTCTTGTTTATATACAAATACTTACTACTTCTTGTTTATATACAAAATATTTACTATTAAATAGGTGATCCCCACTATCACATTAAACAACCATACCCTCAAGTATATTTTAAAACAACTACCCACTATTTACATACCAATAAATTATTTACTTGTACCCAAATTGAGTGTGCCTGCTTACCCTTACCATTTCTGTAACCACACCTGGAAAGTGTTGGCCGCGGACGATCTGGGCACCTACAGTTCCCGAGGTACTCCGGCATGCTCTTTCCCGGTCCGAAAAGATAAGGGCCTTGAGGACTGCCTCATAGAACTGGAGGAATGTCCCTGTGCTGCCAGTGCTTCGGGATAGTACAAAAGAGTTGTACATGGCAACCTGTACCAAGTAGACCGCAACTTTTTTGTACCATGCCCGGGTTTTGCGCATGGTGTTATATGGCTTGAGGACTTGATCCAAGAGATCAACTCCTCCCATATACCGATTGTAGTCGACGATACAATCGGGCTTCACGAACTCACCCTAAAACTAACAGAAAAAAAAAAAAAACTAACTAAAAAAAAGGGCAAAAAATGTGGGGAAAAAAATTCAAAACCGCTGATCAACCGTCCGAAGTTGATCAGCGGTGGGGTGTGCGATGCGCTAACAGTGGCCAGACGCTAAAAGCCGGCCACAATCAGCGTACCCCCCCAAAAAAAAAGCACCCCAAAAAAGGTGGGGGGGGCAAGTGGCAGCACCTCTGGGGGGTCTAGGGCCACACAGCTGTGCTGTGGACCCCAGACACCCTAACTGGGGTGATGCAATCAAAGTTCAAAAAAACTACCTTTCCCTTTTTTTTCCCTGCCTAACCCAAACTTTCCTTATTGCTGTCCCTATGTACCTGATGGGGTGCTGGGGGCAGAGATCGGGTCCTGGGGGCACAGATCGGGGTGCAGGCAGCGGTGGCAGACACGTGCAGGCAGCTCCTCCGGCTCCGGAACACAAAAGGAGGAGGAGAGGAGCGCCTGCCTCTTTTGAATATCGCGCCGGACCGCCCACAGACCAATCAGAAAGCGATCCTGAGTGGTGATGTCACCATCACCACTCAGGATCGCTGGATGGTGATTGGTGGGGTGAAATCACCCCACCATCACCATCCTGTTCCGGGTTATCGGGTCTTCAGAGACCCGAATAACCCAGAAACGCAGAAAACCGCAGGTCTGAATTGACCTGCGGTTTTCTGCGATCACATACATGGGGGGGGTCACTGGACCCCCCGACGCATTTTCCCCAAGTGCCTGCTCAATGATTTGAGCAGGCACGGGGTTCCGATCACCGCGCGCCCTGTACGCCCTGTGTCCTTAAGGGGTTAAACGGTGTCTGTTTATTCAACATGCTCAATAAAAGACATGAACATTGCAATTGTTTGTGTGTTAACAGTTGAGTTATATTGTCTGTCTATAACTGTGAATTAGATAACAATCTGGGTTAACATACCTTTCTCTTGCAAATATATTTGTTTCATTAGGCTCTAATATCTACTTTATCAATACTATGTGAACACCTACAAATGCAGAAACAGGCAAATCAGCATTTTCTAAAGCACAATTTACAAGATTATATTGTAATTAGTTTTATTATTTTTATAGATTTTTTATGCTTACTCTTTATCTACAGATTTATCCATTCTTATTTGGTTTCATGATATACTTTCTGAATAACCGTCTATCTATCTATCTATCTATCTATCTATCTATCTATCTATCTATCTATCTATCTATCTATCTAACTAACTATCTATTTTGAAACCTGACAGAAATAACACACCTAGGGATTTAGCTATGCTGCAGAAAAATATTAGGAATGGTAGGCTTTGTTGTTTAGCCTAGAATATATGACTAGCATTAGAATTTTCTCTTCATGGTCAGAGGTTGAAATACCTATACTTATTTGTGACTTTTTATTGTACTGTACAGTACATGCTGTGCCTTTGCCTGTTTTTAAGGGCAGTTTTTATACTGAACTTTTAGGACAGAAAGGATCCAAAAATAGAACTGCACAGATTGATGAACCAGAAAAAGAGGACACATCTGCTGGGAAATTTTGACAGTACAATTGCTTTATTTACTGACCATTTCCTTCTGAATGCACATAACTAAGCTAGCCCAAGGCCATGCATGAGAGACAGACCTCGTTGCACTGGATATATAAGGATCTGTTTTTGGCATAAAAAATATCAACAAATAATACAATAAAATAATAAGATATTACAGTAAAGTTTAATGAACATTTCTATAAAATATTTGCAATAAACTATAGATAAAGCAAATATATAAAATGTGCTTATGATGACAAGTGATAATTGGTGACTAAAGGAAAAAAAATATATAAAATGACTAGCAGAAGGACCCGGCATCACACGGGTATATTTAATCTATTTCATTTGATGTTTCTGTGTGTTGTTCTGTACTATCTGCTGAGCTGTGTATCTTATCCTATCCTGTGTGATACTGTATGCTAAACTGTGTATCTAATCCTATCCTGTGTGATACTGTCTGTTGAGCTATGTATCTAATATCCTATCCTGTGTGATACTGGCTGCTGAGCTGTGTATCTAATCCTATCCTGTGTGATACTGGCTGCTGAGCTGTGTATCTAATCCTATCCTGTGTGATACTGTCTGCTGAGCTGTGTATCTAATCCTATCCTGTGTGATACTGTCTGCTGAGCCATGTATGTAATCCTATTGTGCGTGATACTGTCTGTTGAGCTATGTATCTAATCCTATCATGTGTTATACTGTCTGCAATGTATCTAAGTCTATTGTGTGATACTGTCTGCTGAGCTATGCATGTCGTCATGTAGCCCTAGCCTAAATCTGACTTATAGCAGTGAAGAAAAATGGCTGGGTTGTTATGGAAACCTGGAGTAAAACAGTGAGAGCCTGTGAGCTTCTATTGGCTGATAAGGGACATGTGACCGTGTGCATGGCAGTTGGGGTTTGTATTGGCTAATACAGGTCATTTTTGGGGAATATCTCAGAAACGATACGTCCTAGAGAGCTGAGACCCGCTCTAAAACCTTCCCAGATACCTGATATACCTGTGGGGCAAATTTGGTAAGGATCGGTCGAGTCATTTGGTCTCGTATAAAAAACACATAGACGTTAGGACAGACAGACAGATTTTTTTTTCCATATATATAAGAGACTATCAGAAGTACCCGGCTTCGCACAGGTATATTTTTTCTATTTAATTTTATGTTTCCGTGTGTCGTAAAAAGATATCAATAGTTTCCCCCATAACAGTGACCTCTACAGTACCTGCCCCTGTAAGAATGACCTCCACAGTGCCCGCCCCTTTAACATTGACCTCCATAGTGCCAGCCCCTTTAACAGTGACCTCCACAGTGCCCGCCACTTTAACAGTGACTGCAACTTTAACAGTGACTGCCCCTTTTAGCAGTGACCGCCCCTTTAACAGTGACCTCCACAGTGTCTGCCCCTTTAACATTGACCTCCACAGTGTTCGCCCCTTTAACAGTGACCTCCACAGTGCCCGCTGCTTTAACAGTGCCTGCCCTATTAACAATGAACTCCACAGTGCCTGCCATATTAACATTGACCACCCCTTTAACAATGACCTTTATAGTGGCTGCCCCTATAACAGTGACCTTCACAGTGCCGCCCCTTTAACAGTGACCTCGAAAGTACCCGCCCCTATAACAGTGACTTCCACAGGGCCCACCCCTCTAACAGTGATCTCCGCACTTCCTGCCCATTTAACAGTGACCTCTATAGTGTTTGCCTCTTTAACAGTGACCTCCACATTGCCCACCCCTTTAATAGTGACCGCCCCTTTAACAGTGACCTCTAGAAGGCCCGCACCTTTAACAGTGACCTCCACAGTGTCTACCCCTTTAACAATGACCTCCACAGTGCCCTCCCCTTTAACAGTGACCTCCAGTGCCTGCCCCTTTAACATTCACTACCCCTTTAACAGTGATCTTCATAGTGGCCGACCCTTTAACAGTGACCTTCACAGTGCACGCCCCTTTAACAGTGACTTCCACAGTGCCCGCCCCTTTAACAGAGACCTCCACAGTGCCTGCCCCTTTATCAGTGACCTCCACAGTGCCCGCCCTTTTAACAGTGACCGCCTCTTGAAAAGTGACCTCCACAGTGCCCACCCCTTTAATAGTGACCTTCACAGTGTTCGCCCCTTAAACAGTGACCTCCACAATGCCCACCGCTTTAACAGTAACCGCCCATTTAACAGTGACCTCCACAGTGCCCACCCCTTTAACATTAACTACCCCTTTAACAGTGACCTTCATAATGGCCGCACCTTTAACAGTGACCTTCACAGTGTTCGCCCCTTTAACATGAACCACCCCTTTAACAGTGACCTCCACAGTGCCAGCCCCTTTAACAGTGCCTGCACCTTTAACAATGACCCCCACAGTGCCCGTCCCTTTAACATTGACCACCCCTTTAACAGTGACCTTCATAGTGGCCGCCCCTTTAACAGTGACCTCCACAGTACTCCTTTAACAGTGACTTTCACAGTGCCCGCCCCTTTAACAGTGACCTCCACAGTGCCTGCCCCTTTAAAAGTGAACTACATAGTGCCCGTCCATTTAATAGTGGCTCTTGCCCCCCATGCATGTAGCAGTGTAGTTGTGCGGTCATATGTCATATGACTGAATATTTAAGGACCTGCAAACTGCTAAAACCTGTTATCAGTTGGTATGGCAACCTGGAGTAGGACCTGCGAGCTTCTATTGACTGATAAGAGACATGTGACCGTGTGTATGGCAGTTGGGATATGAGTAAAAGACTTGCAGGCTTATATTTGCTAATGCAGGTAATTTTTGGGGAATATCTAAGAAACAGTAAGAGAGCTGAGACCCGGTCTAAAACCTTCACGGACACCTGATGTACCTGTGTGCCAAATTTAGTTAAGATTGGTCCAGTTGTTTAGTCGTGCATAAAGAACTTCCAGACAGACAGACAGAAACTCATTTTTATGAAAGACTCGGCTTTGCACGGGTATATTTAATATATTTCATTTCATGTTTCCGTGTCGTAAAAAGATATCAACAGTATCCCCCATAAAAGTGACCTCTACAGTACTCGCCCCTTTAACAATGACTTTCACAGTGCCCGCCCCTTTAACATTGACCTGCACAGTGAACGCCCCTTTAACATTGACCTCCACAGCAGCTGCACCTTTAACATTGACCACCCCTTTAACAGTGACCTCCACAGTGCATAACCCTTTAACATTGACTGTCCCTTCAATAATGACTTCTACAGTGTCTGCCCCTTTAACAGTGACCAGTAGTTGAATGGGGCTAATGGTTAGAAAAGCCTCACTGATATTTCAAGGTTCAATATGCATAAGGGCCCACCACAAGAAGGTGTAGGGAAATATCCTTATTAAAATATAACTTTTATACGATATACACTAAAATACACCAAGGGATGCATCAACATGACATACATACATACATATAAGGAGTCCAATTGGGTACCCCACCGCTGGTAGAGCGAACAGTGACCTTTACAGTGCCCGCCCCTTTAACAATGACCATCACAGTGCCCGCCCCTTTAACATTGACTTCCACAGTACCCACCTCTTTAACAGTGACTTCCACAGTGCCCGCCCTTTAACAGTGACCTCGACACTGCCCACCCCTTAAATATTGACCACTCCTTTAACAGTGAACTTCATAGTGGCTGCCCCTTTAACAGTAACCTCCACAGTGCCCACACATTTAACAGTGACCTTTACAGTGTCCACCCCTTTAACAGTGACCTTTTAAAGTACCTGTCTTATTAACAGTTACCTCCACATTGCCCTCCCCTTTAACAGTGACCACCCCTTTACAGGCCGATGTAAAGTGAAAAGGCAGAAATGATAATAAAAAAATGAACTGGCGGCTGACCTCCAGTCCGGATGGAATCAGGTGCTCACGCATAAGTTTACCCCTATAAACAGTGCAGAGTATATAAGTATGTATAACGGGCACTCATAGAGAGTTGCATCAAACTGATACATTTAATAAACATAAAACCTTCACAATAAAACATACCATGTGTAACTTTAAAAACAAAACTTTCCATATAGGATCACAAAGAATCAGATGACTGTTATATCCAGCAAAAAGATCAGATGCTTAATGTATCAAACAAGAGATCGAATAAGTAGTAGAAAAATCGAATAGATGATAAAAAAAATCGATGAGATTGTAAAACAATCGATGAGATGGTGAAACTATCGATGAAAAAAATCGTCAGAAACCACATAAATGTATAAAGTCTTCCAGATTATATTGTTAATGGTGGTGTATAAAATCATTTGTACACTTGTTAGTAAAATATATGACCACTGTTAGGCCTCATGCACACGGCTGTTTTTTTTTTGCGGTCTGCAAAAATTGTTTCCGCTGTTCCTTGATCCATGTCCGTTTTTTCTTCCGTGGGTCTTCCTTGATTTTTGGAGGATCCACGGACATGAAAAATGAAAAAAAATCTAAGTCAAATTTGCCTTTGAAATTATAGGAAAAAACGGACACGGATCACGGACGCGGATGACAATCTTGTGTGCATCCGTGATTTTTCACGGACCTATTGACTTGAATGGGTCCGTGAACCGTTGTCTGTGAAAAAAATAGGACAGGTCCTATTTTTTTCACGTACTGGAAACATGGATCACGGACGTGGTTGCCAAACGGTGCATTTTCAAATTTTTCCACGGACCCATTGAAAGTCAATGGGTCAGTGGAAAAAACGGAAAACGGAACAACGGCCGCGGATGCACACAACGGTCGTGTGCATGAGGCCTTAGCTTGATAAAATTACCATACGAGATTCTTATATGTGAGGCTCTAGTGTAGTAGCCAATCATATAGGCAAGAGGCGAGCAGGCATATATAATTAGAGAAGAAAAGAAATCTCTTTTTACCGTATCTTTACCACCTCCCGGTGGTTACTCGGCTGGACAGACCGCACGCCTAATCAGCGAAGGTTTCTTTTGCTGTACAAGCAGCGATGATCCGCGCTCTATTGGTGCTAAAATCAGAACTGAGTCAAAAATTCTGAATGTGTCTGGCGGCGTCTCACGGGGCGTCCCATGTGATTTTTGATACGTCACCTATTTCAAAGTTAGGCCTCATGCACACGACCGTTGTGTGCATCCGTGTCCGTTGTTCCGTTTTCCGTGATTTTCTGCCGACCCATTGACTTTCAATGGGTCCGTTGAAAACTCGGAAGATGCACCGTTTGTCATCCGCGTCCGTGATCCGTGTTTCCTGTCCTTCAAAAAAATATGACCTGTCCTATTTTTTTGACGGACAACAGTTCACGGACCCATTCAAGTCAATAGGTCCGTGAAAAAACACGGAGGCACACAAGATTCTCATCCGCATCCGTGATCCGTGTCCGTAGGCTAATTTCGCACAGACGGATCCACAGATCCGTCTGCATAACAGCTTTCAGATCTAAGTTTTCACATCATGAAAACTCAGATCCGACTGTATATTCTAACACAGAGGCGTTCCCATGGTGATGGGGACGCTTCAAGTTAGAATACACTAAGAACTGTGTAAATGACTGTCCCCTGCTGCCTGGCAGCACCCGATCTCTTACAGGGGGCTGTGATCCGCACAATTAACCCCTCAGGTGGGGCACCAGTGCGGCCCCCCTCCCTCCCCAGTATTACATTCATTGGTGGCCAGTGCGGCCCCCCCCTCCCTCCCCAGTATTAAATTCATTGGTGGCCGGTGCGGCCCCCCTCCCTCCCCTGTATTAACCGCCTCCAGACCGCCTAACACAGGATCATGGTCCGGAGGCGGCAGTGTGAGGCAGAGTCGCGCATATATGCGTCATCTCGCGAGACGCGAGATGACGCTCACAGCCGGCCCGCGCATGCTCATCGCGGGCCGGCAAAAATTCGAGTGGGGTTACATCATCAGCCTGCCAACCAATGATAATCGCTGGCAGGCTGATGATTTTTTTAAAAACAAATCACAAGCCAGTTATCACATTATATTTATAAATATAAGGTGTTAAATGGCTACTGTGCTCCTCTGCTGAGACCAACCGACGAAAAGGACCAGCAGAGAAGCACAGTTCACAGTAAGAACACCAAACACCACAAATATCTTGGTCAAATGCCAACTTTGTATAAAAAAATGGGAAAAGTTGTCTTTCGCCGAGATATTTCTCTCACCCAGCATGGGTATATGTAAAAAGACACACCAAAACACATTGCCCTACTTCTGAGTAGGGCGATACCAGATGTGTGACACTTTTTTGCAGCCTAGGTGGGCAAATGGGCCCACATTCCAAAGAGCACCTTTCGCATTTCACAGGGCATTTTTTACAGATTTTGATTTCAAACTACTTCTCACGCATTAGGGCCCTTAAAATGCCCGGGCAGTATAACTACCCCACAAGTGACCCCATTTTGGAAAAAAGACACCCCAAGGTATTCCGTGAGGGGCATGGCGAGTTCCTAGAATTTTTTATTTTATTTTTCCTTACAAAGTCTCATATTCCACCAACTTGTGTCAAAAAATAAAAACTTCCATGAACTCACTATGCCCATCACGAAATACCTTGGGGTGTCTTTCTTTCCAAAATGGGGTCACTTGTGGGGTAGTTATACTGCCCTGTCATTTTAGGGGCCCAAATGCATGCAAAGTAGTTTGAAATCAAAATCTGTAAAAAAAAAGGCCTGTGAAATCCGAAAGGTGCTCTTTGGAATGTGGGCCCCTTTGCCCACCTAGGCTGCAAAAAAGTGTCTATCGCCGTACTCAGGAGAAGTTGGGCAATGTGTTTTGGGGTGTTATTTTACATATACCCATGCTGGGTGAGATAAATATCTTGGCAAAAGACAACTTTTCCCTTTTTTTTATACAAAGTTGGCATTTGACCAAGATATTTATCTCACCCAGCATGGGTATATGTAAAATGACACCCCAAAACACATTGCCCAACTTCTCCTGAGTACGGCGATACCACATGTGTGACACTTTTTTGCAGCCTAGGTGGGCAAAGGGGCCCACATTCCAAAGAGCACCTTTCGGATTTCACAGGCCATTTTTTACAGATTTTGATTTCAAACTACTTCTCACGCATTAGGGCCCTTAAAATGCCCGGGCAGTATAACTACCCCACAAGTGACCCCATTTTGGAAAGAAGACACCCCAAGGTATTTTGTGATGGGCATAGTGAGTTCATGGAAGTTTTTATTTTTTGTCACAAGTTAGTGGAATACGAGACTTTTTAAGGAAAAAAAAAAAATAAAAAATCATCCTTTTCCGCTAACTTGTGACAAAAAATAAAAAGTTCTATGAAGTCACTATGCCCATCAGCGAATACCTTGGGGTGTCTACTTTCCGAAATGGGGTTATTTGTAGGGTTTTTCTACTGTCTGGGCATTGTAGAACCTCAGGAAACATGACAGGTGCTCAGAAAGTCAGAGCTGCTTCAAAAAGCGGAAATTCACATTTTTGTACCATAGTTTGTAAACGCTATAACTTTTACCCAAACCATTTTTTTTACCCAAACATTTTTTTTTATCAAAGACATGTAGAACAATAAATTTAGCGAAAAATGTATATATAGATGTCGTTTAAAAAAAAATATAAAAATTACAACTGAAAGTGAAAAATTTAATTTTTTTTGCAAAAATTTCGTTAAATTTCGATTAATAACAAAAAAAGTAAAAATGTCAGCAGCAATGAAATACCACCAAATGAAAGCTCTATTAGTGAGAAGAAAAGGAGGTAAAATTCATTTGGGTGGTAAGTTGCATGACCGAGCAATAAACTGTGAAAATAGTGTAGTGCAGAATTGTAAAAAGTGGCCTGGTCATTAAGGGTGTTTAAGCTAGGGGGGCTGAGGTGGTTAACATACCACTCATATTGGGATTGCATAGTACACTGCAAGCCGTACGCGCAGTGCCCCAAATTGGAAGCAAGCGCAAGTAAGCGCACCGACCAAGCATCTTTTTCCATCTCCCGGTTCCTAAAATCTATTCCTCACACCGGCCCCTGATAGGGGACAAAACAGAGATTAAACTGTTAAGAACAGTTTTTTTTTTATTAAAAAAAAAAAAGAGGACAGCCTCTGCGGAGCTAGGTATTTTTTGGCCGCATTACTAAACGCTCATGCACAATGGCTGTAAGCTCATGCGTCCTTTTGTGGAGGTGACAAACCTGGTCAGTCAAACCCAAGGCAACATCATCAACCTCATCCCATATGCGTTTTCTGGAGCATCCTTGGCGAAGAGTGCTGGATCAGGCCGTAGATGAGCATGAAGAGGAAGAGTTGTGGTCACCATCACCACCAGAAGCAGCCTTGTCGTCGTTGATTGCTGGACCTGCGGCAACGCAGAGAGATGAGTCTGAAGATGAGGAGTCAGAGGAGGAAGGTGGCTTTGAGGAGGTGGAAGACCAACCACAGCAGGAGTCCCAGGGGGCTTGTTGTCACCTTTCGGGGACCCTTGGTGTTGTACGTGGCTGGGTGGAGGAAGAGATCTTCAATGACGTCAGAGAGGACAATGAACGGGACATGGCTAGCTTGGTATCCAACCTTGTGCAAATGGGGAGTTTGCGGTTGTGCAAATGGACTGTTTGCGGTTGTTTGCTGTGCGTTAAATGGGGAGTTTGGTCTGTCAGAATTTGGTCTGTCACTGTAAAGCGGGCGTAACCCTTGCACTACCTGATCGATACAACATCATACCTGATCGTATAAACACACACTGGATGTTTTAAAGCACGTTATTCCAAACAATTTAAGAATGTTATGTGATTTGTGCCCTTTATGGATTAAAACTCGACTCTGCATCAATTGCGCAATTTTCCATGGGAGTTTTGCCCCTTGAAACCACTTTTCCATCACCATTGTGGCCAGAAAGAGTCCCTGTGCGTTTTAAAATTCGCCTGCCTATTGAAGTCAATGGCGGTTAGCCCGGTTCGCCCGTTCACGAACATTTGCAAAAATTTTATGTTCGCGACATCTCTATCTTTAATACAGAATGCTTAGTAGAAGGTCAATTGAGGGTTAAAAAATTTAAAAAATTAACTCACCTCCTCCTCTTGATCGCGTAGTTGCCAATCTCTTCTTACTTCTTTAATCATGAGCTGGCGGCTAAAGGACCTGTGGTGACGTCACATTGCATGGTCCATCACTTTGGTGATGGACCATGTGATTGGACCTTGTGATGAGCTCAGAGACATCACCACAGGTCCTTTGACAGGTCCTAAAGAAAGAACAGGAGACCGGCAGCTATGCGATCACGTGGAGGAGGTGTGTTAATTTTTTATTAATTTTTTAACCCTCAATTGACCTTGTAATAAGCATTCTGTATTAAAGAATGCTATTATTTTCCCTTATAACCATGTTATAAGGGAAAATTATTACATCTACACAACCTTGAACCCAAACCTGAACTTCAGTGAAGAAGTTCGGGTCTGGGTACTACATTCAGTTTTTTATCACGCGCGTGTAAAACGCATTGTACCCGCGCAATAAAAACTGAACAATGGAACGCAATCACAGTCAAAACTGACTGCAATTGCGTACCTACTCGCGCGGGTTTGCCGCAATGCACCCGGAACGCATCCGGACCTAATCCCGACACGCTCATCTGCAAGGGACCTTAGTGTTGCACTTATTGTGATGTACGGTGACAAAAATGTCTTTTTTTTATACAGTTTTTATATTTTTTTTATGGTGTTTATCAGACTGGGTGGATCATGTGATATATTTATAGAGCCGACCATCACGGACGCGGCAATAAAAAATGCGTCTATTTTATTTTTTTTTTTTCTATTTTTTCTATTTTTTTTTTTAATTCCTTACTTGGGGAATTATTTGTATTTATTTTTTTTATGTATGAAACCTTTTATACATTTTTTTATTTATCTTTTTTTTTTTTTTTTTTTTACACTTTTTGTCCACCATAAGGTCATACAAGACCTCTAGGGGACATTTAACTTTTTTTTCACTATTGATTTCTCCTGTAACTGGGGCTGACATAGTAGCCCCAGTTACAGGGGAAATACACCCCCCAGAGAGGCTGTACAGCGGTATACTGCGCTGTACAGCCTCAGTGCAGGGCTGATCGAGGTCTGTGAAAGACCCAGCAGCTTCTGCACTCTCCCAACCCTGGCGGTCACATGATTGCCGGGCTGGAACAGGAAGTGCAAAGCGCTTCCTGCTCTGTATACACAGTGCTCAGTGAGGGTGACAGCAGGCAACCCGATCTGCAGCTGCACGATTAGTGTGCAGCTGTGATCTCTGAATGGACACTCAGAAACGTCCATTCAGAGGTAGAGAACCACCTCCCGGACGTTTATAGTCAACGTGGTTAAGCCACAATTGTTTGTACTGCACTAGGAATGCCATAATTATGAAACCATTTTTATTTATTTCCCCATTACTAATTTTTTCTCAGTTTCCCAATACAATGTATTCAATTTTTAAATGATGCCATAGAAATTATAACTTGTCCCACAAAAACAAGCCCTCATATGGCTATATGAATGGAAAAGAAAAAAAGCTGTGGATCTCAGGGCTCGTTAACATGAACGTGTTTTTAATTTTTTTTTGCGTTTTGTATACGAGCCGTTTTTTGCGTTCCATTTACGGTCCGTATACGGAACCATTCATTTCAATGGTTCCGCAAAAAAAAGGGAATGTACTCCGTATGCATTCTGTTTCTGTATTTCCATTTTTCCGTTCCTTTCAAAGATAGAACATGTCCTATAATTGCCCGCAAATCACGTTCCATGGCTTCTTTCAAGTTAATGGGTCCACAAAAAAATGGAACACATACGGAATGTTACTGTATACTTTATATGCCATAAGGAAAAACAGAATAGAAAAACGGAATGGAACCGGAAACACTACTGAAACAAAAAACTGAAAAACGGATCCATTAAAAATGGCCCGCAAAAGCCATACGGTCATGTGAACGAGCCCTTATGGTGAGGAAAAGACAAAAATGAAATAATGAAATTAGGTGGCTTTACCATGTGTCAAGTTATGTGTGGATTTTGTTGCAAAAATTCACTAAACCAAATGGATGAGATTTGGGATTTCTCTGACCTACAAAGATATGTATACCTATTTGATCTGTTGATGAAGTGGTTTTCACTTATCTTGACCTTTGTACTTCATTCTAACCTAACTCTACCAGAACTGACTTCAGTTATCACCTGATGAGATCTTGTGTGTATAGATACTGTTATTAGCAAATACCACTCAGTTTCAGGACTGTGCAGCCTAGGATAAGACTTGATAAGACTTCACAGTGCTGAACTGTAGTTTGCTTTTTTCCGTAACTCATGTGAATCAGAAGACTGTACACTGTATAGTAAAATACTATTGACTATATCACTATATTTTGTTGCAGAATGTCTCCTTAGTCATCAGCTGACACCTCCTGGGGATAGTCAGGAAAGGAGTTGCTCTGATATAGGCTAGGTCTACACGACGACATTTGTCGCGCGACATTTTGTTGCACTAATGTCGCGCAACAATTTTTATAATGGCAGTCTATGGTGTCGCACTGCAACATGCATTTTTCTGCGACTGTCGCGTCGCAGCATGTCGCATGTTGCAGTGCGACACCATAGACTGCCATTATAAAAATTGTCGCGCGACATTAGTGCAACAAAATGTCGCGCAACAAATGTTGCGCCCTATCTGTCGCGCAACTTTTTGTTGCGCAACAAATGTCGTTGTGTAGACCTAGCCATGCGCTTTCTCTGTGTCTATTGTCTACAAGCTATTTCCCTCTGGAGGACAATTGGCTGCTGAGCAAAGTTTTGGGCAAAATACTTTAATCTGACCCATTCTCTTAAAACCATCCTTAGGCCTCTTGCACACGAACTTTTTTATTTTTTTCTATTTATGTTCCGTTTTTTAGTTCTGTATATGGAACTATTCATTTCAATGGATCCACAAAAAAAAACGGAAGGCACTCTGTATGCCTTCCGTTTCCGTAATTCAGTTTTTCCGTTCCGTTCAAAGATAGAACATGGCATATTATTGTCCGCATAACGGGCAAGGATAGTACTGTTCTATCAGAGGCAAGCTGTTCCGTTCCGCAAAAAACGGAATGCACACGGATGTCATCCATATTTTTTGCAGATCCGTTTTTTGCGCAAAATACTGAAAAAGCCCTACGGTCATGTGCAAGAGGCCTTAGGCTTCTTTCACACTTGCGGCACAGTGATCCGGCAAGCAGTCCCGTCGCCAGAACTGCCTGCTGGATCAGGAAATCTGCATGCAAAAGGACAGCATTTGTAGACGGATCCAGATGCAAATGCATTGCAAGAACAGATTCATCTCTCCGTTTGTCATACGGAAAAATAGATCCGCATGCGCAGACCGGAAGGACAGACCCGACATTCTGGTATTTTTTTATTTGTTGCAGTGCGACACCATAGACTGCCATTATAAAAATTGTCGCGCGACATTAGTGCAACAAAATGTCGCGCAACAAATGTTGCGCTTTATCTGTCGCGCAACTTTTTGTTGCGCAACAAATGTCGTTGTGTAGACCTAGCCATGCGCTTTCTCTGTGTCTATTGTCTACAAGCTATTTCCCTCTGGAGGACAATTGGCTGCTGAGCAAAGTTTTGGGCAAAATACTTTAATCTGACCCATTCTCTTAAAACCATCCTTAGGCCTCTTGCACACGAACTTTTTTATTTTTTTCTATTTATGTTCCGTTTTTTAGTTCTGTATATGGAACTATTCATTTCAATGGATCCACAAAAAAAAACGGAAGGCACTCTGTATGCCTTCCGTTTCCGTAATTCAGTTTTTCCGTTCCGTTCAAAGATAGAACATGGCATATTATTGTCCGCATAACGGGCAAGGATAGTACTGTTCTATCAGAGGCAAGCTGTTCCGTTCCGCAAAAAACGGAATGCACACGGATGTCATCCATATTTTTTGCAGATCCGTTTTTTGCGCAAAATACTGAAAAAGCCCTACGGTCATGTGCAAGAGGCCTTAGGCTTCTTTCACACTTGCGGCACAGTGATCCGGCAAGCAGTCCCGTCGCCAGAACTGCCTGCTGGATCAGGAAATCTGCATGCAAAAGGACAGCATTTGTAGACGGATCCAGATGCAAATGCATTGCAAGAACAGATTCATCTCTCGGTTTGTCATACGGAAAAATAGATCCGCATGCGCAGACCGGAAGGACAGACCCGACATTCTGGTATTTTTTTTTTTTTTATAAATTCTTTATTTTCAAGATTTTTTCATCAAAAAATGAACAAACATTGGTCAAATGACCATAGATCATAGGTATACATTGAGAATGTCACAGATCATGGACACACCATTTAACAGGAGGAGGACACGCTATGTCTAGTCCCTGTCTAATGACTCATGTCGCGGGAGAGCCACCGTCTCCTAGATGGCATCAAAAGCAATGAGATGTTTTACAAAGTAAAGCATGACACTTCAGGGAGACAATGGCAGATTAGAACATATACCATTTATATATAACATATGGGAAAGGAGAAAAAGAAAAGAAAGAAAAAGGAGAAAGAGGGGGAAGAAGAGAGGAAGAAGGTAAGGAGAGGGGAAAGAAGGGAGGGAAAGGGGGGAGGGGGGGGACAGGTTGGGTCGCCCCAACTCTCATTGCGGTTGAAATGTGAGATGACGAGGTATGTCTGAGAGGTAAGTCCAAGAGAAGATAACCTCCAGGTTGCATAAGGCCATCCACACCTAATAACTTCACGTGGAAGCATATATGTCACTTATCCCTACATCCCGATCCATATCCTCCAGGGGCACCAAGTTTTCAAGTACTTGTCATGATTCCTTTTGATCCAGCTTGACATTTCCTCAAAATTACATATTTGGTTCACTTTGGCTATCCACTCGTTCAGTGAGGGGGTCTGGGTGTCTCTCCAGTGGAGAGGAATGATAGACTTGGCCGCTGCTATCAGATGGGTCACCAAGTTATGCTTTGACGGTCTGTAAAGGTCAGAGGGGAGTGAAAAGAGTACCATTTCCATGGTGATCCTTTGGTCGTTGGCCAGGACTTTGTTAATTGTTTTGTTGACGTTTTCCCAGAATGGGACAATCAGAGGGCATGTCCACCAAATATGGGACAGAGATCCCTCCCCATCGCCACATCTCCAGCAAAGCCAATCTGGAGACAGACCACATTTGTGTAAGAACTCTGGGGTTCTATACCATCTGGTGAGGAGCTTGAAATGATTCTCCTGTAGCCGTATACAAGGAGATGGTCCATGTGAGAAGGCCAATAACTTTTTGAGGACCTGATCTGGGAAAACCATGTCAAGCTCTCTCTCCCAGTCTCTAATATATAGAGGTTTTCCAGTCTCACTCTCCGCTCCCACCAAGGAGTACAATGCCGAAATTTTCCTCTGTTTACGGAGTGGGGACATAAGGGTTTTTTCAAACTCTGTCAATTGTCTCGCCGGATCAGACCTCTCTCTCAACTCCCTGCACACAGCACCAATGTAAGCCCTTGTCAGAAAGAAGCTTGGGGAATTTTTTATTCGGTCCGGCAGTCTATTCATAATAGATGTTTCTGCGTCTGGAGCTAGCTCCCCTAGTCTGGCTTGGCCTAATGCTAACCACGCATCCTGGTGTATGCCCCCATTTTTCCCTAGGAGGTCCGGAATAAGATTTGCAGGCAGGAGAGGGGACGGCTCTGGTGCTAGCTTTTTGCTCAATACTTTCCAAGCTTCTCTTATCCCTTTCAATAGGGGGTCACCCGTCTTGTCCCTGGGATGACTGGGTTCAGTCAGCCAAAGAAGCTGTTGGAGCGTAGGCCCTACACTGTGTCGCATAAGATTTGCTACGTCAGGTTGTCTCTGGGGGTCTACCGACTCCAGCCATCTATTTAGCTGTATTGCCTGATAATATCTCAGGACATCTGGGAATCCCAATCCGCCGCTCTGTTTATTCCTAACCAAGAGGTCATGAGCTAGTCTAGGTTTCTTCCCATTCCATAGGAACTTCTGGAAGAGTTTTCTGATCTCTTGAAAGAACGTTTTTGGTAGGTGTATCGGGACTAGTTGCATGACGTAGAGGATCTTGGGAAAGACATAGGCCTTAATCACATTTTTTCTGCCCATCCAAGATAGGTAAGGCAAGTTGTATTTCAATAGAAGCTGTGTTATATCCTTTTTAAGGGGAGCATAGTTGCAATTGAACAGATCGTCCAGATTCCTCGGAATCTTTATTCCTAGATATTTTATTGGGCCCTTGGTCCAGTGGAAAGGGAAGCGTTTCTGCAGAGAGGAAGCTTTAGACTCTGAGAGCGAGATGTTCAATATTTCGGACTTAGAGTGGTTTACCTTAAAGTCTGATATTTGGCTAAATATCTCGATCTTTTGGGCTAACTGGTCTAGTCCTTTTTCCGGATTGGTCACCAGGAAGAGAAGGTCATCTGCAAAAGCATTTGAGCTCTCCCCTGTCATGTTTAACTCCTTCAATTTCTCGGGTCTGTCTAACCAGCTGGATAAGTGTCTCTACTACCAGAATAAATAATGAGGGGGACAGCAGACATCCCTGTCTTGTTCCATTGGAAATCTCAAAGACTGGGGATAGTGTTCCATTTACTTTCAGTCTAGCATGCGGTTGTCTATAAAGTGTGAATACTGAGTGTATAAAGGGATCTGGGATGGCAAATCTTTCTAGCGTTAGCCTCATGAAATCCCAGTTGACCCTGTCGAACGCCTTTTCGGCATCAATGCTCAAGAGGGTCAACGGGGATCCCGCGGCCCTGGCTGCCTGGATCGCATAGAAGATCCTGTGCGTGCTATCTCTTCCCTCTCTGCCACGTATGAAACCAGATTGTTCTGAGCCAATCAGGTTAGGCAATAGTCTGTTTAGTCTGGTGGTAAGGATTTTTGCCCACATTTTCAGGTCCAGATTCAGGAGGGAGATTGACCTATAACTTCCACAGTTCTGGGGGTCCTTGCCCTCTTTAGGGATTAATGTTACATGTGACTCCTGAGTCTGTCTAGGCAATGACCCTCCTTGCCGAAGTGCGTTACATACGTCTGTGAGTCGGGGGATTAGGATGTCTTGGAAGCTTTTGTAATAGAGTAAAGGAAATCCATCTGGTCCCGGGCTCTTTCCCGGGGGGAAACTGCGTATGATGGTGGTTACTTCTTCTAAAGTGATTGGAGCAGTTAGGAGGTCCTTGTCCGCCTGTTGAACTGTTTGGAGTTTGAGGGAGTTTAGGAATTCTCTGGTATGTGACTGTCTGGCGTCAGAGTGGCTCGGGGATATTGACTTGTTTAGATTATATAAACCCTCGTAGAATTGCTGAAAAGCTTTTGCTATTTCTGGTGTATCTTGGGTTAGCTCTCCATTGGGGTGTTTTATTTTGGGGATATAAGTTACATTTTTTGTCTTTTTTAGAAGAGAGGTCATCAGCTTGCCCCCCTTGTCCCCATGTGCATATACTTTATGCTGAAAGTTTAGCATTTGTTTTTTTCACTTTCTGTACTAAGAGATTTTTAAGTTGGGATCTAAGGTCTGTTAACTCCCCCTGCTTCTGTTTGCAAGCGGATAGTTTGTCTACCTTCTCTAGGGACACTATCTGAGTTAATAAGGAATCTACTTTTTTCTGGTGTTCCCTTTTTACTTTTGTACCAATTGAGATGAAGCATCCCCTCACGTACGCCTTGTGTGCCTCCCATTCCATAGGTGAGGTGCTGTGTGCAGGGGAATTGATACCGAAATACAACTCCAAGTGAGATCTGACCTGTTCCCGATGTAGTTTGTTGTTCAGCAGAGATTCATTGAGTCTCCACATCCATTCCCTCCTTGGTAGGGAGGCCAGGGCGAGGGTCAGATGACATGGTGAGTGGTCAGAAATGGTGATGCTCACGATTTCGGCGTTGCTGGAAACAGGCAAGAGAGAAGAGGATGTTAAGATGTAATCAAGTCTCTGGTATGAACCATGCGGGTTAGAGAAGAATGAGTAGTCTTTGACAGTTCAGTTGCTGTTTCTCCAAACTTCTATCAGTTTGAGGTCTTCTATGTAATCTACTGATATGTTTCTGTGCAATATGGGACTTAGATTTGGAGGAATCAAGGATTGGGTTTAGCACCAGGTTAAGGTCCGCCCCCAGAATCACTTGTCCTTCAGCAAAATGCTTGAGAGTATCTAGAGCTTTAAGGAGCCATTGTACCGTGGCTGTGTTTGGAGCATAAAAGTTAGCTAGAGTATATTTCCTGGATGCAATTTCTCCTTTTATTATCAGGAGTCTCCCTTCCTCATCAGAAAGTTGATGAGAGAGTGAGAAAGGTATGGACTGATGGATGGCTATGGAGACGCCTTTTGAGGCTGAGGTAGGGTGGGTACTATGAAACCACTGGTTGTATGGTCGGGAGGGCAGTTTTGGCAACTTTTTCTGGCGTAGGTGTGTCTCCTGTAAGAAAACTATATGTGAGACCATTTTTCTCAGGGCTAGCAACAGCTGACCTCTTTTTTGAGGTGAGTTGAGGCCCTTGATATTGAAGGTGGTTACCTTAATCTCTGCCATACTCCTCTTAGTTTGGGTCTTTTACCTTTCTTGCTGGAGTTAGAGGTTCACAACCTGTTCAGGTGGAAAAGGAAGAGGTAGGGGAGGCGAGGAGAGAGAGAGAGGTCAGAAGGAAGAAGGGAAGGTTATAGAAGGGGAAAGATGAAAAACACAAATAGAATGCACTAAACACGTAGAATAGTGTAGCTGATCAGTTACTGGGTATAAAACCAGTAAGTAAAGGCTGTCATGTAGGAAGTAGTCTGCTATATATGTAGACAGCAGGGGGAAGGGGGGGGGGGGGGGAGACAAGAAAAACGTTTAGCCTAGTCGCATCGTCCAGACATCTCAGCTATCGCTGTAAAAACTTTTTCTCTGGTGACCATTATACATCCAATTATTTACAAGCCCTAAGAAGCAATGTAATATGTTTTGGAGGGTGGGGGGAGGGGCAGACAAATAAGGTGGGGGGGGGGGGTGGGAAGGGAGGGGAGGAGAGGGGGGGGGATGTGTGAGGGGAAGGAAAGGGAAGGGAAAGGGAGAGCAGCTTAATAGGCATTGTACTATCTTTCTGTTAATTTTGCGCTACTAACAGTAGCATACATTTTGACATTTTACATTTTAACATTAATTTGTAAACGGATAGGACATAGAGTGTGTTAAATTGGAGCACATCTATATCTGAGAGTCACATGTGAAGTCACAAGGAAGGATAGGATCTGGTTAAGAGATGCGTCTGGGTTTCCAGACAAAGCATGTTAAATACATCAACAGAAATTGTGCTATACATTAGAAATCGCATGTGTAGCATTGCATGGAAGACTAACTTGAAGGCAGTGAGGACTAATTCCTAAACTTATTGTTATCTAGACATCGCTCTAACCAGCAAATGAACATCAGGAATGCTGGGTGCATTAAACATCTAGTCAGTATAACTTAAACAGGAACATGGCGCTGAAGCACCAGAGAACTGATCCTTAGGTAGTGGAGGTGAAAGTCCCCATAACATACATCGTCTCGGCCTCAAACCACCGAGATTGTAAATAAGGTACGTCTAAGGCGTCCCTGGGTGTTGATTTGGATCAGGAATGACCCCCTCAAAGCCTTAATAATACTTCACCGTGTCTCCAGCTAAGGCATCTTCATGATGGAGGGTCTGCCTCTCCTATGTGGTGTTTAGCCGCTTTGCTGGACTTGGCTCGCCGGACTCTTCTCCAAGATTCCGCTAACGGTAGGGCAGGTAGAGCTATCGGGCAGTTAACAGGCAGCCATGAGGGGATGTCAATGGGCTGTATTCCGATGCGTTCCCACGCACCCTCCAGGTCTTCTGGCACTTGTATGGTTATGCGTTTCCCATTCTTTAGGACAGACAGACCAAAGGGATACATCCAGGTATATGGGATCTTTTGTGCCCTTAAAGCGTCTAGCAGAGGTTTCAGTATGCGCCTCTTCGCGAGTGTTGATGGTGCAATGTCCTGGTAAAGCGCAATGTCTGCGCCCTCATACAGGATCCGGCCTTTGGCGCGCTGCCTCCATAATGCGTGCAGTGTCTACAAATGACAATAGGCCACTCGTTTGGCTTCGGTTGTGGTCTCAGCGCTCTGTGTATGCGCTCAATTATAATAGCTTCTGTAGAGTCCGGTGCCAGCAGGTCCGCAAAGATTTCTGCAGCCACTTTACGGAGTGATTCCGCAGCCCAAGATTCCGGTAGGCCTTTTATTCGGATATTGCGTCTCCTGCTGCGATTTTCCTGGTCTTCCAGGAGTAAAAATGCTCTGTTGAGTTCGGCAGCATGTCCATTTAAGCAATCTTCTACTCCAGAGGCGTGTGCCTGCAGACCCTGAGCTGTCTGCTCCAAGGCTTCAACTCTGTGGCCCTATTTGGGAAATTTCCGTTTTAATCTCTGCCAGCTCTGTGAGCACCGGTCTCAAGGCTTTATCCAAAGCTTGACCAAGAACGTTAGTAAGAAATGCCTTGGATACAGGCGCTGTGTCTCGTTCGGTCACTGCACCGCATTTCTCACTGTCTGCCTCCGAGTCGTCAGCTTCCGCTTCAGCTTCGCGCGCCGCCGCCATTTTAGCATTGGCTCCCGGTGAGTGCGAGCTTCTCTTTTTAAGGAATTTCTGCATGTCCTGTTGCCCCTTATGCGATCTCAGCGTGTCCGGGGGTTCTAGCCCTCTGTCTCTTCCGTATTTGACCATTATTGCACAGGTCACTTCTGTTTAAATAGCTGTAGATGCTGGAACGTGGAGGAGCAGCTCTCTCACACAGCCATCCACGCCAATGGCCAGGCTCCGCCCCCGACATTCTGGTATTTTTAATGCCGAATTTGGCACTAATACATTTCAATGTAAATTAATGCCGGCAATTGATCTGGAATTTTGGAGGTAGAGAATAACATAGCATGCTGCGGTATTATCTCCGTCCTCAAAAGTCAAAAAGACTGAATTGAAGATATCCTGATGCATCCTGAATGGATTTCTCACCATTCAGAATGCATGGGGATAAAACTGATCAGTTATTTTCCGGTATAGAGCCCCTGTGACGGAACTCTATGCCGGAAAAGAAAAACGCAAGTGTGAAAGTACCCTTAGACAGAGGATCCTGCTGGGGGAGGGGGAGGGGTAAGAGGAGATAGCAAAGAATTACCTTTAGGGCTCATTCACACGAACGATTGCTGCCCGTTGCCATATTGCGGACCGCATTTGTGGATCCGCTATACTCGGGCACCATTTCAATGTGCATTTCGCATCACGGATGTGGACCCATTCACTTCAATGGATCCGCGAATCCGGAGATGCGGAACGGAAGCACAGACAGGAACACTACAGAGGCACTACGAAGTGCTTCCTGGGGTTCCGTTCCGTGCCTCCGCACCACAAAAATATAGAACTTACTCTATCTTTTTGCAGAACAGATGGATCGCGGACCCATTCAAGTGAATGGGTCCGCGATCCCAATGTGGCTGGGCCACGGTCGGTGCCAGTGCATTGTGGACCGCAATTTGCGGTCCACAGCACGGGCTAAACACGGTCGTGTGAACAAGCCCTTAAATGTAGTATTCAGAAACCAGTTAGGCTACTTTCACACTCGCGTTTGGTGCGGATCCGTCATGGATCTGCACCGACGGATCCGTTCAGATAATACAACCGTCTGCATCCGTTCAGAACGGATCAGTTTGTATTATCTTTAACATAGCCAAAACAGATCCGTCTTGAACATCGTTGAAAGTCAATGGAGGACGGATCCGTTTTCTATTGTGCCAGATTGTGTCATAGAAAACAGATCTGTCCCCATTGACTTACATTGCGTGTCGGAACGGATCCATTTGGCTCAGTTTCGTCAGCGTTTTGGTGTCCACCTCTAAAGCGAAATGGAGACGGAACAGAGGCAAACTGGGGCAAACTGATGCATTCTGAGCGGATCCTTTTCCATTCAGAATGCATTAGGGCAAAACTGATCCGTTTTGGACCGTTTGTGAGCGCCCTGAACGGATCTCACAAACGGAAAGCAAAAACGCCAGTGTGAAAATAGCCTAACTCCATTCACTGTTTGGTCTCTCTATGTGAATATGGTCTAACAGTGTGATTTTTATTTGATTAAGAGAACTTCTGTGTCCGTACAAGTGTATTAAAAAAAATGTATTTACCTAGGGGAGCAGTCTATTCCCCTGTTAAACACTGCCGACTCTGGCATCTGTTCATCTGTGCTTGGCGCTTTTACTAGTCCTGAATGAGCACAACAGAGAGATGGATTTTTTTAGAATTCAAATGCAGAATGAGACCTTGCACAACATCCTCGCCCCTGTTGTCAGGATTGTGGCTAGTTAGGCACTGACTTCGGGATCTTTACAATGCCTTTACTGTTCCCAATAAACCATGGCTTGCCGTTCACAGATGTTTGAAATGTGATCAGAAAAAATGCAAGACATTCAAATCAATAAGTAATGGCAACAGATTTAGGGGGCCATTTATAAAGACCGACGATTGATACGCTGGTCTAAATATAATCCCTGTGCGCTGCCGGTGGATGCGCTAAAGTTTTGTTGAGACCTGATGTCTACATAACTTTGCCGCTTGCCTCCGCTGGCCATGCAACATGCTTTACTCTACGCCAGTTCCCTTGCTGACGTAGATTAAGATCATTTTCCACGCCAAAAACTGGCGTGAAAAATTATGAATGAGACAGGCCTACCTGCTCGCCCTCTTACTGACCCACACCCCTTTTGACGTCACTTTGCAAAACTGGGGTGAGTGGGGTAAAGTCCCAGATTTTGCTGCAAAACACCTTTGCGACAAAATCTGCAACATAAATATACCAAAATGTGGAATAAAAAAATAAAAAAATGACCCCCACCTTAGTGTTTATGTTACAAGGAGATAATAAGTTACATCAATCAGCTGCAAAAAGCATTAGAAGGGCTGGAACGCCGGTCCATTAATAATACAAACTAGGAAACCTCTGACAGATGGGACTAGCTTAAGCTTGGTAAGTGTTTCTTTGCTTTCCAAACATTTCAGGGATTGTCATGCTGGGGACATTTTCACCTTTTCATTTATGGGAATAGAAAGTGTTTCAGAACCATTAGGCCCCTTTCACACGGTTGAGTATTCCGCGCGGATGTGATGTGCGAGTTGAACGCATTGCACCCGCACTGAATCCTGACCCATTCATTTCTATGGGGCTGTGCACACGAGCGGTGATTTTCACGCATCACTTGTGCGTTGCGTGAAAATCGCAGCATGTTCTATATTCTGCGATATTCACACAACGCTGTCCCCGAAGAAGTGAATGGGGTTGCAAGAAAATCGCAAGCATCCGCAAGAAAGTGCTGATGCGGTGCAATTTTTACGCACGGTTGCTAGGAGACGATCGGGATGGAGACCCGATCAATATTATTTTCCCTTATAACATGGTTATAAGGGAAAATAATAGCATTCTGAATACAGAATGCATAGTACAATAGCGCTGGAGAGGTGAAAAAATAATTTAACTCACCTTAATCCACCTTAATCGCACAGCCCGGCTTCTCTTCTGTCTTCTTTTTTGCTGTGTACAGGAAAAGGACCTGTGGTGACGTCACTCCGGTCATCTAATGGTCCATCACATGATCTTTTACCATGGTGATGGATCATGGTGATGGATCATGTGATGTGATGACCGGAGTGACGTCACCACAGGTCCTTTTCCTGCACACAGCAAAAAAGAAGACAGAACAGATCAAGTGGATTAAGGTGAGTTCAATTATTATTATTTTTTTTAACCCCTCCAGCGCTATTGTACTACACATTCTGTATTCAGAATGCTATTATTTTCCCTTATAACCATGTTATAAGGGAAAATAATACAATCTACAGAACACTGATCCCAAGCCCGAACTTCTGTGAAGAAGTTCGGGTTTGGGTACCAAACATGCCGATTTTTCTCACGCGCGTGCAAAACGCATTACAATGTTTTGCACTCACGCAGAAAAATTGTGCATGTTCCCGCAACGCACCCGCACCTTTTGCCGCAACGCCCGTCTGAAAGATGCCTTAAGGTAGGTGATCAATCAAGGAAACTCCTGAATAGGGTATCCCTCTGGAATTTTGTTCTGGGAACTAGACTGGTTGGTGGATTACATTCTCTCTTTCACCTCATTTATTGCTAAACGTGGTAGATAGTAGGAATATTGGTCACTTTGTTCTATTTGTGTCATTATGTTGCTATTTATACATGGGCTTTACAGTATGTAACATTGTAACATTCCAACTGCATTCAATTGCTTTTAATTCTTATGGAATTCTGATAACTGTTCAGGTAACCCAAAATGGTTGTATTTGCCCAAATACAACTGTGTTTCTGCTAGATGGTAGCTATGACAAAGCATATGCTGATTCTAAGAGCTGTTTGTTCTTTCTACTTGTGCCCTGTCATTTACCAGCATGTACAGTATATAGACCACTCAAGTTGTCAAGAGGTGGGTTGAACTGTCTGCTACTGTATTGAGAGATGGATATCAAAGAGGCAGAGGGTAAAGGATGCTGCTGTCAGCACCGACAACAAGTCAGATAGGCATGGATACGGTAATTAGGTCACATGTAGGTAGGCAGGTGCAGAGGTAGCTAGAAGAGGCAGTTATCTTCAGTGCTTAGTAGAATGCTGGGGACAAGGTCTCCTTAGCAATGTTCAATTACAGAGTTGCTAAGGAGATCTCTTTAGATGCTGTTGTGAAGTGAAAAAACAAACAAACACATTTCCTTAATAGAATATATGATAAAAATGGTTAACATCCATGTCCCTGCACACAGATAATGTCATGTTTATATGAACATATGTTTATATAATACTGCTCCATCTTGACAAAATCCTTGCACATGGCCATATTATGGCTGTGTAGACATATTTAGAGCTTCAAAATGCACCCATTGAAGTCTATGGACTCTACCTCCAAATTTATATGAAAGGATATAGAGGTTATTCTTGTCAAATTTGCCACATTTTGGAGATTTTTTTCACATTCTCGCAAAGCAATGTTTAAAAGAACATAACATTGTTTCTTAGGGCTCCTTGCTGTCATTCAGGTACAATGCACATGGCTATGCCTCAATCAGTTACTTACCTTTGCATAATTTTATAAGCTGATGCTTGAAGTAATCCTACATAGTATCTAAAAAGGGAGGAAAAATAAAATACATACATTTGGAAAGCCTGAGTAGTCAAACCTCTGTTTTTCCATTTTTTTATGGGAAGAAACTCATTGCACACAAAATTCTGGTTTGTTTTTTTCATGGAACAAGGACCAGTGCAGACCATGGGAAACAATTGTCTTCAATGGTCACCAGGCCTGTGTCCTACAAGGACTTACAAACCTACTTCTGCAATATAGATAACGTTTATTATAGACATCTGGATAAGGGCGTCTTCACACGACCGCGTTCTGCCCGTCCTGTGGACCGCAAATTGCTGTCCACAATGCACGGTCACCGACCCTGGGGCAGCCACATGCTGATTGCGGACAAATTCACTTGAATGTGTCCACGATCCGTCCGTTCTGCAAATAGATAGGGCAAGTTATATCTTTTTGCGGTGTGGAGGCACGGAACCTTCTGTGCTTTTGTTCCACAACGCATCTCCGGATTTTCTGACCCATTCAAGTGAATGGGTCCGCATTCGTGAAGCGGAATGCACACGGCCGGTGCAGACCCGCCGTATGCAGGCCACAATACGGCAACAGAGTGGCAACGATTGTGTGAACAAGTCCTAAAACCTAATCTTTGCTACTTTGATGTTTTTTAAACATTTTGTGTTATTACTAGTAAGACTAAATAAGGGGGGGGGGGAGGGGGGGGACACAATAAGGCCCTGCAAATATGTAAAGTGAAATGTATATGATTTTGTATATATACATATATTTGGTATTTACACAGTAATGACAAGTCACTATTTTGTTATGTTTTATTTTGGTGAAGAAAAAAAACTATGTTATTTATGGTTGTCAAGAGTATTTTAAAAAAAATCAGATTTGAATTAGTCACATTAGTCAACTGTTGATATGTCTAAACATTTAGTATGGTTTTATTTGTCTTGGATTTACTTTACTTGATCTCTCCGCATCTGTATGCTTTTCAAATTAGCAAACAACCAATGTACATAGCTAGCATCCCATTAAAATGGTTTATTGTCCTTTGTGCCCACAAAGCTTTAGTGCCATCTCCCCAGAGAAAGCCTTCAGCAGAGAAGAGACACTTCAGAGCGCAGGAAAGTACAGAATACAAGAATTATAAAACTGTCATAAATGTCAGAATGCATTGTAATCAGCAGAACAGTAACAATGCCTGGAAACAAGCCATTTCATCTAAGGAATTCTTTATGGTCTGGTAAGTTTCATTAATTTTCAACTAAGTGAGAATGACATTTGCTAAAAGAAAAATAAATAAAATATAATGTTGTACTTTTACAACATCTATTTTTACTAGTAATTCTCAAAAAGTTCATAGTCATTCGGTTTAACCTCGATGGTTCAATGACATAAAAGTTTCCAAATTGTCTACTCCATACAAAGCATGGAAGCGACATAAAACAAATGTCTACATTTTTATTTCTTTCCTCTGCGAGGCAAAAGAAATCACAAAAGAGAGCAGAAGTAAACTAACCAGATCCAGTTCTATTTAATTGCTATAACTCATTTGGATTATTCAGTGGACTAAAACTTTTCTTTACAACTTTACCACTTTACCCTTCAATAACTTTTACCATTCAGCTTAATACATGAACCCCAGTAGTGTATTTCAACGTAGATCTTATAAGAGCTGCAAGATAATAAGCCTGCCTTTTATGAACATCGTAAAAAAAAGTACTAATTAGTACATATCTCTCACACATAACATTGCTTGCAGAGTGATCACACTTAAGCGTTTTTAAATTAGTTTTGTGATTTGAAAGTTTAAATAACTGGCCTAATAAATTTGACATCAACTCTAGAGGGAATTAAGTTAATTGTATAAAAGCATTTTAAATAAACCATTAATTATTTAGAACATTGCAGGAGTTGGCTGTTTTGCAAATGCTAGGCGTAGAGATAACGCATCTCAAACTAGCTTACTTATACTTGTATTTAAATTGCAATGTAATAAATAGCTAACAATATGATTAGAAGAAATTGGAAATTGAAATAAATTGCTTCTTCACATTCCCAAAGACATAGGAACGGGGTCCTGAAAGAAATGATAAGGTCTATGAAGTAGAGAGTGGCTAACCTGAAATCAGACCGGTTGTATTTTACATGTGTATTGCTCTGCTGTAGACACTTTAATGGTGTCTTACTATTTTAGTGAGCTACCAAAATATAGTGCAATAAAATTGTTACACAGCTTTCTAGACAAATGGATCTAATTACGTCTGTAAGGTTTATCTGCTCACAAGCATGCTGCAAATTTTGAAATGTAGTTTTTATAATATTTATTTCAGAAATTAATTTATATTATAAATGATACAAGAATTATGCAATTATACCAGTATGGGGAGGATAGTACTGAACACTAGGTAGACGGTGCAATTATATTTAAATATTTGTTGCACTCTGATCTAAAGCATTGGTAGTCAGCATATATTTCTTGAAGGTGACAATTTAAAGTAGACTCATCAGTATATTGAAGCTAATGGATGATGTTATATTGCTACTAGATACAAGATCCAAGATGTACAGAGCAATAATGTGGCACCCGTAGATGTCTATGAGCTGTATCTCTTCATGCCTTTGGGGTACAGAGTGGTATGAAAGGGACTTTGGGTGCAGCAGTACAGGCTGCCTGCACATGATTCTGTTTTGTACATAAGCTGTACTAGAATAAAAAAAAGGCTCATTCACAAGATGTATGAATGGGTCTGCGTCCATTTTGCGGAATGGGTGTAGACCCATTTATTTAAATGGGGCTGCAAAAGACGCGGACTGCACACCATGTGCTGTGCGCATTCGTTGTTCCGTTCCGAGGCCCTGCAAAAAATATGAACAAAGTACTCATGGTCAGGAAGGTCAAGTAGTCGAGGCCCAGTGTATAGTTACTCAGAGGTGTCTTAAAGTATAAACTGTTAAACTGAGTGTGCCTTATTATAGTTATTTAAAACATAACTTTTATTCTATTTATATTTAGGATATAGTGACACTTGTATAAAAACAATACTGGTGTTGCACTGCTTTCTTTGAAGTGTTTCAGATATGGCTAGCAGCTCTGGTCTCTTTATTGAAGCGGCATATTTTCAAGGGGGTCGCCTTCAAAACGATATTTTTGGCAAGTTGCTCGGCCTAGGTTCTATCCCTATATAAGCTAGTTGTGGTGAGCTGGGAGAACCCTAACCGGCTGTATTCCGGGCACTCACCTTTAAAGGGTTTCTACCACTTCGTTTTCACATAATTAGCTTTCAGACACTAGCGATCCGCTAGTGTCTGCTCTGCCAAACAATCCTAATATAATCGCTTTTGGGGCAGCCGTTTCGCTAAAAAAAGAACTTATATTGATATGCTAATGACCCTCTAGGTGCTATGGGGGCGTCATTAGTACCTAGAGGATCGGCCTACCTTCACAAAATGCCGCCGCCCAGCGCGTCCCTCCAGCCCGCCCATCTCCTCCGGAATGCGATCAAGCGGACGACTTCTCGCGCATGCGCCGTGCGCGTCTGTATTCGGCGCATGCGCAGTGAATGTCCGACCGCTTCCCTGCTCAGACATCTCCACTGCGCCTGCGCCGCTGGAACCTTGGACCTATTGCTGCTAAACCCTGCTAATAAATTTTTCCTCAAAGAGATGTCCGACGCGTTTCACCACAGGTTGGTGGTTCTTCAGGGACACAGAATGAAACGCCTGGGTGCCCGGTGCAGTGGCAGCGCTCCCGCACGTATATAGAGGCAGTGGCTCACACTGGATAGTACATTTGATGTTAGACACTTTTCTTTCCTTTTTTTTAATCACTTTTTGGTTCGGAGACTTTAAAATTAAAGGGGTAGATTTGTCAAACTGGAGTAAAATAGAATTGGCTTAGTTGTCCAAGGATTTGTGAGGAAAAAAAAAGTTGTAATCCGATTGATTGCTATGGGCAACTAAGCCAGTTCTACATTACACCAGACTCTGATGATTGTTTATTGGACAGGACCTCAAAGCTGGATCAGGGTGTGGAGGAGGAGGTCACATCTGGGGAGTAGGGCAGTGGCAGCATTAAAGAGCAGAGGCTACATGCTGCCAGAACCTCCCAAAGAGCTGCCAGGGCCACATCTGCTTTGTGACCTGTTGATGCCACTGGTATTGTAGGTGCAGCAGACACAAGACATTCCAAAGCTAAGCCAAGCTAAGCTGCTGCTGGTTCTGCATCTGGCAGTTTTTCTCTGCACTAATGGAAGAGAACAGCATTGCCCTGCACACAGTAAGCCATGGGCAGTCAAACATAAACATTGGCAGTAAAGCTCTATTGAGCCACATAAAGTACCATCACCCAATCCAACCGGAAAACAGCTGTCTGCCAGCTAGCGCAACAAGATTGTCCTCCTTCTCTCCATTGCGGCAGTTAGGCTGTATCCACAAGCAGTATGGTGTCTTTATCATCATTAGAGATGACCGAAGTTTTGGAAAATTCGATTTGACAACTTTGTCAAAGTTAGCCAAGAAATTTGATTTGTTATAAATTCATTTGTCATATCACTACAAATCAGGTATACATTGGCCACTGTGCCTTAGGGTACGGCCATAAAGATAAACACCAAACTGTATAGCTCTTCTTCATTGTTAATGGTTGTGCGGCAACTTTAAACATGGGTTGTTGCTGGTATGGCGTTTGGCTGTTTAGGTGGGGGGGGGGGGGGGTGGATATATATATATATCATTGCTGTTCTTGCCTGCAATCTCCTGCAGGTTAATTGACAGTAAACACTGAATATTAATCAGATTTGGCATACCCACTTCTCCAACCCCAGCATCTTGCTGACTATTCTAGGACATGGAGACTTTGAAGGATGATTTGAAAGAACTAAAGCCAACAAAGGGTAAGGATGGTCATCCATAAGACCTGGCCTAACTAAAGGGTGCAGACTCTATGGTATTGGTTGGCACTCTGGCAGTGGAATAATAAACGCTTCCATCTTAATAATATTGAATTACATATCTTAGTTTACGGCTGATGTAGGAATAAGTAAAGGTAGAAATAAATAAATAAAACTGATCCAGCATAAGTCTCCCTGTGCCCCCACATTAGTAATGCCCTCTCTGTGCCTCTTAGTGTTAGGGCTTGTTCACACCACTGTGTGAAGCCCATGCCCGTGCTGTGGACCACAAATTGTGGACAGCAGAGGACTGTGGTTAATGTCTGCCACCAGCATTACTGCTGATCACAGGCATTCAAGCCTTTAGATGCCGTGGTCAAGTACGACCACAGCATCTAGATTGCGGAAAAACCCGGTAGCACCCCCTGTGCAGTGTTCGGGGAAGTTGGTTATTCATTCTAAGGCCCCTTTCACACGGACGAGAATTCCGCGCAGGTGGAATGCGTGAGGTGAACACATTGCACCCGCACTGAATCCAGACCCATTCACTTCTATGGGGCTGTGCAGATGAGCAGTGATTTTCACGCATCACTTGTGCGTTGTGTAAAAATAGCATCATGTTCTAATATTCTGCGTTTTTTTCACGCAATGCAGGACCCATAGAAATAAATGGGGCTGCGTGAAAATCGCGTAGCATCCGCAAGCAAGTGCTAGGAGATGATGTTAGTAAATTGATTAAAGCCAATTTACTGTATTATTTTCCCTTAAAACATGGTTATAAAGGAAAATAATAAAATTATTAATACAGTATGCTTAGTAAAATATTGCTTTAGGGGTTAAAAATAAAATAAAAACTCAAGCAACATTTTACTAAGCATTCTGTATTAAGAATGTTATTATTTTCCCTTATAACCATGTTATAAGGAAAATAATACAGATTGGGTCCCCATCCCGATTGTCACCTAGCAACCATGTTATAAGGGAAAATAATAACATCTACACAACACCAAACCCAAACCCTAACTTCAGTGAAGAAGTTCGGGTCTGGGTACCACATTCAGTTTTTTATCACGCACGCGCAAAACGGATTGCACCCGCGCAATAAAAACTGAACAATTCCAACGCAATCGTAGTCAAAACTGACTGAAATTGTGTGCGCACTCGCGCGGGTTTCCCGCAATGCACTCAGGACGCATCCGGAGAAAATCTAGGACACCCGTTTGAAAGAGACCTGATATGCCAAGTCTCTCTGAAGAGACCCAGTGTAAAAGAACTGCAGTTCCTATGTTGGCCAGCAGGTGGCAATCCAAAATAAGATATCAGCAAATTTAGCTTGGACTGTCATTCTATGAGAATATAGTATAAGCTGTAATAAATCTGAGTACTGCATATTATAGCCTCCTAGAGGGAATATAAAAAGTAGTTTATATTTAAATTTAGAAAAGTAAAATAATGTTAAAAATTATAAAAATGTATATATCTCATATATATATATATATATATATATATATATATATAAATATATGAGTTTCTGTCTGTATAGATGTCTGTCTGGACGTTCTTTATGCAGACCACACGATCTTCACCAAATTTGTCACACAGGTACATCACGTGTCCGGGAATGTTTTAGACCCTGTCTCAGCTCTATACGACGTACCATTTCTGAGATATTCCCAAAAAATTACCCACATTAGCCAATACAAGCCTGCAAGTCTTTCTCTTCAAATCCCAACTGCCATAAACACAGTTTTACTCCAGGTTTCCATAACAACTTAACCATTCTTCTTTACTGCTTAAAGGGGCGGGCACTGTGGAGGTCACTGTTTTTAAAGGGGCAGGAACTGTGGAGGTCACTGTTATTAAAGGGGTGGGCACAATGAAGGTCCCCGATAAAGCAGGCGGGGACTGTGAAAGTCACTGTTAAAGGGGCGGTCACTGTGAAAGTCACTGTTAAAGGGGCGGTCACTGTGAAAGTCACTGTTAAAGGTGTGGTCACTGATAAAGGGGCGGTCACTGTTAAAGTCACTGTTAAAGGGGTGGTCGCTGTTAAAGTCACTGTTAAAGGGGCGGCCGCTGTTAAAGTAAATGTTAAAGGTGTGGTTACTGATAAAGGGGCGGTCACTGTGATAGTCACTGTTAAAGGGGCTGTCAATGTAAAAGTCACTGTTAAAGGGACGGTCACTGTGAAAGTCACTGTTAAAGGGGCGGTCACTGTGAAAGTCATTGTTAAAGGGGAGGTCACTGTTAAATGGGCGGTCACTGTGAAAGTCACTGTTAAAGGGACAATCACTGTGAAAGTCACTGTTAAATGGGCGGTCACTGTGAAAATCACTGTTAAAGGGGCAGTCACTGTGAAAGTCACTGTTAAAGGGGCAGTCACTGCTAACTAGGGGTCACTGTAAAAATCACTGTTAAAGGGGTGGTCTCTGTGAAAGTCACTGTTAAATGGGTGGTCACTGTGAAAGTCATTGTTAAAGGGGCGGTCACTGTTAAATGGGCAGTCACTGTGAAAGTCACTGTTAAAGGGGCAATCACTGTGAAAGTCACTGTTAAAGGGGCAGTCACTGTGAAAGTCACTGTTAAAGGGGTTGCCACTGTAAAAGTCACTGTTAAAGGGGTGGTCACTGTGAAAGTCACTGTTAAATTGGTGATCACTGTGAAAGTCACTGTTAAGGAAGCGGTCACTGTGAAAGTCACTGTTAAAGGGGCGGTCACTATGAAAATCACTGTCAAAGGGGTGGGCACTGTTAAAGGGGCGGTGACTGTGAAATTCATTGTTAAAAGGGAAGTCACTGTGAAAGTCACTGTTAAAGGGGCAGTCACTGCTAACTAGGGGTCACTGTAAAAATCACTGTTAAAGGGGTGGTCTCTGTGAAGGTCACTGTTAAAGGGGTGGTCACTGTGAAAGTCATTGTTAAAGGGGCGGTCACTGTTAAATGGGCGGTCACTGTGAAAGTCACTGTTAAAGGGGCGATCACTGTGAAAGTCACTGTTAAAGGGGTTGCCACTGTAAAAGTCACTGTTAAAGGGGTGGTCACTGTGAAAGTCACTGTTAAATTGGCGATCACTGTGAAAGTCACTGTTAACCCCTTAGGGACCCATGACGTATCGGTACGGCATGTTTCCCGAATCCTTAAGGACCAATGACGTACCGGTACGTCATGGCTTCAATTCGCGATTCCGGCGCCGCGGGGGTTAATCGGAACGGGATGCCGGCTGAAATCATTCAGCCGGCATCCCGTAACAACGCAGGGGGGGGTCATTTGACCCCCCCGTATAGACGATCGCAGAAAACCGCAGGTCCATTCAGACCTGCGGTTTTCTGCGTTTCCGGTCCATTCGGGTGTGCTGTGACCTGATGAACCGGAAAAAGACTGCGATCGGTGGCGTAATTTTACACCACCAATCGCAGTCCGAGGATTTGAGGAGGCGGTGCTGGCCCTGGTGCTGAACACTGCTGTCCAGGGTGCTGATTGGTGCAGGGGAGAGAGGCACGAGATTCAAACTTCCTGCGCTCCTCTCTCCCCTCCTCTTCCTGTCCAGCACCCTGACCGTGCAGCATCGTCCAGCACCAGCTCCTGTGTCCCCCTAATCGGCATCCATCACCCTCCTGCACCCATCGCCACTCAGGTAGGTTAGGGTCAGTGAGGGAGAGGCACCATTAGGAAGGGAAAGAAGGGAAAAGTTAGTTAGGAAAAAAAAAAAAAAAAAAAAACTTTTACACAAAACTTTTTTGATCCATCTATCAGACCCCAGAGCCCCCCCTGCCACTTGCCCCCCCTACCAGCCCCCCACCACCACCAGCCCCCCCCACCCCCCCACCCATCCCCCCACCAGCCCTCCCCCAGCCTCCCCCCCCCTCACCACTAGCCCCCTTACCACCACTTTTTTTTTATTTTTCTGCGTTCGCTGACTGGTCGGCACTTTAGCGTCCGTCCACTGTTAGCGCATCGCCTGCCCCACCGCTGCTCAGCGTTGTACCGCTGATCAGCAACTTTGAACTTTTTTTTTTTTTATTTCTAACACTTGCCCCTTTATTTTCCTTTTTTTAGTACGCGAACACCCGTTGCCCCCACACACACGCACATATAATAAAGGTTTCCACACACGCACACCTACACGCACACACACCCATGGCCCACCGGGTGTTCTCGGCCGAGGAGGCATACGCCCAGATTGCCTCCGACTCCGAGAGCCCCAGTGAGGATGAGGATGACCCCACATTCCTTCTGTCATCCGCATCCTCCTCATCATCATCGGATGACGATGAGCCACCAAGGCGGCGGAGACGCCGCCAGGCGGAGCCAGGGGCCACACATGCTAGGGATCCTGTGGCCCACCCTAGTACGAGCCGCCCTGGGGTTCGTACTGGTTTCCCGGCCCACCAAATAAGTTCACCGGAGCCCCCTGCCGATGAACTTAGCTGGTGTCCCCCAGTGGACTTTGAGCCTGAGATTCCGGATTTCGCTGGCAATCCTGGAATCCAGATTCCCACAGTGGGGTTTACTGAAATAGACTTTTTTAGTTTTTTTTTCAGTAACCCACTGGTGAATTTGATGGTGGAGCAGACGAATCTGTACGCCCAACAGTTCGTCGCTCAAAACCCAGGCTCATTTTTGGCTAGACCCGGTGGCTGGACGCCGGTCAGTGCAGCCGAAATTAGGACATTTTGGGGCCTCGTGCTGCATATGGGTCTAGTCCAAAAACCCAGTGTCAGGCAATACTGGAGTGGGGACGTCCTATACCAGACCCCACTGTACAGTATGGTCATGACACGTCCCCGGTTTGAGGCCATCCGGAAATGTCTGCATTATTCCGATAATGCAGCATGTCCACCCCGAGGTGTTCCTGCCTATGACCGGCTGTATAAGATACGGCCGGTCATCGATCACTTTGGGGCCACATTTCAGCAGGCCTACGTACCTGGAAGGGAGGTCGCGGTTGATGAGTCTCTCGTTGCGTTCAAGGGGAGACTCAGTTTCCGCCAATACATTCCCACAAAGCGGGCGAGGTATGGCGTGAAGCTATACAAAATTTGTGAGAGTACCTCAGGGTACACTTACAAATTTCGTGTGTACGAGGGGCGAGATTCCCGTATTCAACCCCCAGAATGTCCCCCCACTCTGGGTGTTAGCGGGAAACTCGTGTGGGACCTTATGCACCCACTGCTGGATAAGGGTTACCACTTGTACGTGGATAACTTTTATACCAGCATTCCCTTGTTCAGGTCCCTTGCCGCCAGATCCACGTTCGCTTGTGGGACCGTGCAGAAAAATCAGCGCGGCCTCCCTGCCCACCCCCTCCAGGTACCTATCCCCAGGGGTGAGACCCGTGCCCTTACCAGTGGAAACCTGTTGCTGGTCAGGTATAAGGACAAGAGGGATGTCCTTATGCTGTCCACAATCCACGGTAACAGCACCACCCCAGTCCCTGTGCGAGGTACCGCGGCAACGGTCCTCAAGCCCGATTGTATCATCGACTACAATCGGTATATGGGAGGAGTTGATCTCTCTGATCAAGTCCTCACGCCATATAATGCCATGCGCAAAACCCGGGCATGGTACAAAAAAGTTACGGTCTACATGGTGCAGGTTGCCATGTACAACTCTTTTGTACTATCCCGAAGCGCTGGCAGCACAGGGACATTCCTCCAATTCTATGAGGCAGTCCTCAAAGACCTGATCTTTTCGGACCGGGAAAGAGCAGGCCGGAGTACCTCGGGAACTGGAGGCGCCCGGATCGTCCCTGGCCAACACTTTCCAGGTGTGGTCCCCCATACTGGAAAGAAGGGACGAACCCAAAAAAGATGCAGAGTGTGTCACAAGAGGGGGATACGGAAGGACACCACCACTCAATGTGACACGTGCCCCGATCATCCGGGCCTCTGCGTTATCGATTGCTTCAGGGAGTATCACACTTCCATGGAGTACTAAATTTTTATAATCCCCAACAGTCCACTAGAGAACATAAAACACTATGGCTCTTAGACTTTGGAGACACAGAAACAATTTTTTTTCCCCAAAAAAATATTAGTTTTAGAGCAGGCATCCTCAAACTGCGGCCCTCCAGATGTTGTAAAACTATAACTCCCAGCATGCCCAGACAACCTACAGCCATCAGCAGGGCATGGTGGGAATTGTAGTTTTACAACATCTGGAGGGCCGCAGTTTTTAGGATGCCTGCTTAGTGTCTCCAAAGTCTGAGAGCCATACATATTGGGCATCGTCGCGTGCGTAAAAGTCGTCGCTATAAAAATAACATTTGACCAAACGCCTCGAATGAACGGTGTTAAAAATATAAAACAAAAACGGTGCCAAAACACCCATTTTTGGGCAAAATTTCAATTTGAATCCCTTTTGCCGGTAATAAAGCAAGGGTTAACAGCCAAAAAAAACTCAATATTTATGGCCCTGATTCTGTAGTTTGCAGAAACACCCCATATGTGGTCGTAAATGGCTATATAGCCGCACGGCAGGGCATAGAACGAAGGGAACTCCATACGGTTTCTGGAAGGCAGATTTTGATGGACAGTTTTTTTTTTTTACACCATGTCCCATTAGAAGCCCCCCCTGATGTAGCCTAGACTAGAAACTCCAAAAAAGTGACCCCATCTAAGAAACTACACCCCTCAAGGTATTCAAAAGTTACTTTACAAACTATGTTAACCCTTTAGGTGTTCCACAAAACTAAATAGCGAATGTAGAATTTTTTTTTGAATTTAATTTTTTTGTTACATTGCCTCAAAAAAGAGTAATATAGAGCAACCAAAAATCATATTTACCCCTAAAATAGTCCCAAAACAACAACCACCTTATCCTGTAGTTTCCTAGATGGGGTCACTTTTATGGAGTTTCTACTCTAGGGGTGCATCAGGGGGCTTGAAAGGGTACATGGTGTAAATAAACCAGTCCAGCAAAATCTGCCTTCCAAAAACCGTATGGCGTTCCCCTTCTTCTATGTCCTGCCGTTTGGCCAAACAGTAGTTTACGACCACATATGGGGTGTTTCTGCAAACTACAGAATCAGGGCAACCCATTTTGAGTTTTGTTTGGCAGTTAACCCTTGTTTTACTCCTGGAAAAAATTGATTATATTGGAAAATTTTCCAAAAAATAGAAATTTCTAAATTGTTTCTCCATCTGCCATTAACTCTTGTGGAACACCTAAAGGGTTAACAAAGTTTGTAAACCCAGTTTTGAATACCTTGAGGGGTGTACTTTCTTAGATGGAGTCACTTTTTTGAAATTTCTATTCTAGGGGTGCAACAGGGGGCTTCAAATGGGACATGGTATAAACAAAACCAGTCCTGCAAAATCTGCCTTCCAAAACCCATATGGTGTTCCCCTCCTTCTATGTCCTGCCGTTTGGCCAAACAGTAGTTTACGACCACATATGGGGTGTTTCTGCAAACTACAGAATCAGGGCAACCCATTTTGAGTTTTGTTTGGCAGTTAACCCTTGTTTTACTCCTGGAAAAAATTGATTATATTGGAAAATTTTCCCAAAAATAGAAATTTCTAAATTGTTTCTCCATCTGCCATTAACTCTTGTGGAAGACCTAAAGGGTTAATAAAGTTTGAAAAAACAGTTTTGAATACCTTGAGGGGTGTAGTTTCTAGAATGGGGTCATTTTTGGGAGGTTTCTATTATCTAAGCCTCACAATATGACTGCAAACCTGAACTGGTCCATAAAAAGTGGGATTTTGAAGATTTCTGAAAAATTTCAAAATTTGCTTCTAAACTTCTAAGCCTTGTAACATCCCCAAAAAATAAAATATCATTCCCAAAATGCTACACACATGAAGTAGACATATGGGGAATGTAAAGCCATCACAATTTTTGGGGGTATTACTATGTATTACAGAAGTAGAGAAACTGAAACTTTGAAATTTGCTAATTTTTCAAAAAAAATTGTAAAAATTTTATTTTTTGGTGCAAAAAAATTAACTTTTTTGACCCAATTTTAGCAGTGTCATGAAGTACAATATGTGACGAAAAAACAATCTCAAAACGGCCTGGGTAAGTCAAAGCGTTTTAAAGTTATGAGCACTTAAAGGGACACTGGTCAGATTTGCAAAAAATGGCCAAGTCCTTAAGGTGAAATAGGGCTGAGTCCTTAAGGGGTTAAAGGGGCGGTCACTATGAAAATCACTGTCAAAGGGGTGGGCACTGTTAAAGGGGCGGTGACTGTGAAAGTCATTGTTAAAAGGGAAGTCATTGTGAAACTCACTGTTAAAGGGGTGGTCATTGTTTAAGCCACTCATAAAGTGGCGGTCACTGTGAAAGTCACTGTTAAAGGGAACCTGTCACCAGGATTTTGTGTATAGAGCTGAGGACATGGGTTGCTAGATGGCCGCTAGCACATCTGCAATACCCAGTCCCCATAGCTCTGTGTGCTTTTATTGTGTAAAAAAAAGATTTGATACATATGCAAATTAACCTGAGATGAGTCCTGTCCCTGACTCATCTCACCTACAGGACTCATCTCAGGTTAATTAGCATATGTATCAAATCGTTTTTTTTACACAATAAAAACACACAGAGCTATGGGGACTGGGTATTGCCGATGTGCTAGCGGCCATCTAGCAACCCATGTCCTCAGCTCTATACACAAAATCCCGGTGACGGGTTCCCTTTAAAGGGGCGGTGACTGTGAAAGTCACTGTTAAAGGGGTGGTGACTGTGAAAGTCACTGTTTAAAGGGCAGTCACTATGAAAGTCACTTTTAAAGGGGCGGGCACTGTGGAGGTCCCTGTTAACGGGGCAGGCACTGTTGAAGTCACTGTTAAAAGGGCGGCCACTGTGAAAGTCACTGTTAAAGGTGTGGTGACTGTTAAAGGGGGCGGCCACTGTGAAAGTCACTGTTAAAGGAGAGGTCATTGTGAAAGTCACTGTTAATGGCGCGGTCACTGTGAAAGTCACTGTTAAAAGGGCGGCCACTATTAAGGTCACTGTTAAAGGGGTAGTCAATACTAAAGGGGCGGGCACTGTGAAGGTCACTGTTAAAGCGGCAGGCACTATGGAGGTCAATGTTTAAGGGGCAGCCACTGTGGAAGTCAATGTTAAAGGGGCAGGCACTGTGGTGGTCATTGTTAAAGGGGCGGGTACTGTAGAGATCACTGTTATGGGGAAACCGTCAATATCTTTTTACGACACACGGAAACATAAAATGAAATAGATGAAATATACCTGTACAAAGCCGGGTCCTTCTGCTAGCAGTGATGGCCAGTTTGCATTGTTCGCCCGCGAACATATGCGGGCTGACATCTTTTTTCACAAGTCCGGCAAAGCACAGGTAAGCCCATACCTGTGCCGTGAGCTGGTCTGAAAACAAGTGTGGTCATCGGGAGCAGGCAGTTCTCGCGCACAGGAACAAGTAAGGGCTTATCTGTGCCTCGCCGGACTTGTGAAAAAATATGGCAGCCCGCATATGTTTGCGGGCCAATAATGCGAACTGGCCATTACTGATAGCTAGTAAAAATATAGATCACCCACCTTTCCCTAGAATAAAAAAATAAATACGTTGACAATAAAAAATAAATATCATGGCCATTAATACATCAAAAATTGTCTATGATATTAAAATATTAAATTATTTATCTCATACGGTGAATAGCATAGCAGAAAAAAGTTTCAAAATGGCTGATTCAACATTTTTTCATCATTCATTCTTTTTCTCAATTCCACCCCATTTGGAATTTTTTCAGCTTCCTGCTACATTGTATGCTATATTAAATGGTGGCATTAAATGTACAACTCATCCTACAAAAAAAGCAAGCCATCATAAGGATATGTGAAAGAAAAATTTAAAAAGTTATGGCTTTGGAAAAGCATGGAAGAAAACGAAAACGCAGCAACAAAAAAACTTTGTTATCCAAGAGGTTAAGCACCATACATAAAGGATTAAATCATGCCAATAGTGACATTTTCTCAGAGCTCAGGCTGATTCCGATGAATGGAGCTCATTTGATGGCGGTGCCCCATCTTGCCACTGGTATTGTCTGTCTGCCTATGATTCGGTGATGAGCAGATGCTCCAGCATGCATCATGCCACTAATGCTTTAATCATCTATTTATATGTATACAGTTTCCACAGGGTTGAATTTTTTATTTTTATTTTTGGAGGGGGGGTTAAATTTGCATAAGTCATTGCCCAGTCTTGCCACTGTTGCTGTCTGTCTGCCTGCTGTGGCAGTGGAGCTGCCAGAGGGCCACATGACGGCCATTGAAAGGGTGTATCTCACCCAGAGGAGCCTGGGTGAGAACAGAAATATCCCTGCAAAGCATGGAAAGGGGGTGTTGTTTGCACCAGGAGTGTGTCACCAAGGGGCCAGGCCTTGGAGGAGTAAAGGCCCTAGATATAGGTGGTCACTAAGCTAGTTGGTGGACACCAAGCTGCTTAGCTGGCTCCAACTAGTCCAGGGCAGGCTTTTACTGGGAACAGGCATTGTGTTGGTTGAATGCCTGTTCCCCATGTTCCACTTCGGGATTTAAGAATATGCCCATGTCCAGGGATGGTATTTAATCCTGTTGATGGATTGGGTGGGGCTCCCAGTCTGAGGAAGGAGCAGGCTGTGCTAAAGCCTGTGGGAGCTGGGACCCTCTAAACCTGTGTTGGGTAAGCACTGCAGTGTTTTGGGCAGCTGGGTGGTAGACCCGGATACTGCTAGAGAGGGACTATACTGTTTTGTCAGTGGCTAGATGGCTGAGGATTGGTTTAGATTTATGTTTTGGTTGCTGTTTGTGCATGAACACTGCCAAATAAATGCACTGTTTGGACACTAAAGCCTTTGTCTGGAAGAAGTCTGTGAGAATGACCCCCGAATATGGTTGAGCGAACCCGAACTGTAAAGTTTGGGTTCGTAGCGAACTTTAGGATTTTTGCACCCCGGACCCGAAGCCGAACATTTCAGTAAAAGTTCCGGTTCGGGTTCGGTGTTCGGCGATTTCTTGGCACTATTTAACCACTTCAGCCCCGCTAGGTGAAACCCCCTTCATGACCAGGCCACTTTTTACACTTCGGCACTACACTCCTTTCACCGTTTATCGCTCGGTCATGCAACTTACCACCCAAATGAATTTTACCTCCTTTTCTTCTCACTAATGGAGCTTTCATTTGGTGGTATTTTATTGCTGCTGACATTTTTACTTTTTTTGTTATTAATCAAAATGTAACGATTTTTTTGCAAAAAAATGACATTTTTCACTTTCAGCTGTGAAATTTTGCAAAAAAAACGACATCCATATATAAATTTTTCGCTAAATTTATAGTTCTACATGTCTTTGATAAAAAAAAAATGTTTGGGCAAAAAAAAAATGGTTTGGGTAAAAGTTATAGCATTTACAAACTATGGTACAAAAATGTGAATTTCCGCTTTTTGAAACGGCTCTGATTTTCTGAGCACCTGTCATGTTTCCTGAGGTTCTACAATGCCCAAACAGTAGAAAAACCCCACAAATGACCCCATTTCAGAAAGTAGACACCCTAAGGTATTCGCTGATGGGCATAGTGAGTTCATAGAACTTTTTATTTTTTGTCACAAGTTAGCGGAAAATGATGATGATTTTTATTTTTTTATTTTTTTCTTACAAAGTCTCATATTCCACTAACTTGCGACAAAAAATAAAAAAATTCTAGGAACTCACCATGCCCCTCACAGAATACCTTGGGGTGTCTTCTTTCCAAAATGGGGTCACTTGTGGGGTAGTTATACTGCCCTGGCAATTTAGGGGCCCAAATGTGTGAGAAGAACTTTGCAATCAAAATGTGTAAGAAATGACCGGTGAAATCCGAAAGGTGCACTTTGGAATATGTGCCCCTTTGCCCACCTTGGCAGCAAAAAAGTGTCACACATGTGGTATCGCCGTACTCAGGAGAAGTTGGGGAATGTGTTTTGGGGTGTCATTTTACATATAACCATGCTGGGTGAGAAAAATATCTTGGCAAAAGACAACTTTTCCCATTTTTTTATACAAAGTTGGCATTTGACCAAGATATTTTTCTCACCCAGCATGGGTATATGTAAAATGACACCCCAAAACACATTCCCCAACTTCTCCTGAGTACGGCGATACCAGATGTGTCACACTTTTTTGCTGCCAAGGTGGGCAAAGGGGCACATATTCCAAAGTGCACCTTTCGGATTTTGCAGGTCATTTTTTACACATTTTGATTGCAAGGTACTTCTCACACATTTGGGCCCCTAAATTGCCAGGGCAGTATAACTACGCCACAAGTGACCCCATTTTGGAAAGAAGACACCCTAAGGTATTCCGTGAGGGGCACTGCGAGTTCCTAGAATTTTTTATTTTTTGTCACAAGTTAGCGGAAAATGATGATTTTTTTTTTTTTTTCTCTTTTTTCCTTACAAAGTCTCATATTCCACTAACTTGCGACAAAAAAAAAAAATTCTAGGAACTCACCATGCCCCTCACGGAATACCTTGGGGTGTCTTCTTTCCAAAATGGGGTCACTTGTGGCGTAGTTATACTGCCCTGGCAATTTAGGGGCCCATATGTGTGAGAAGTACTTTGCAATCAAAATCTGTAAAAAATGACCGGTGAAATCCGAAAGGTGCACTTTGGAATATGTGCCCCTTTGCCCACCTTGGCATCAAAAAAGTGTCACACATGTGGTATCGCCGTACTCAGGAGAAGTTGGGGAATGTGTTTTGGGGTGTCATTTTACATATAACCATGCTGGGTGAGAGAAATATCTTGGCAAAAGACAACTTTTCCCATTTTTTTATACAAAGTTGGCATTTGACCAAGATATTTTTCTCACCCAGCATGGGTATATGTAAAATGACACCCCAAAACACATTGCCCAACTTCTCCTGAGTACGGCGATACCAGATGTGTCACACTTTTTTGCTGCCAAGGTGGGCAAAGGGGCACATATTCCAAAGTGCACCTTTCGGATTTTGCAGGCCATTTTTTACACATTTTGATTGCAAAGTTCTTCTCACACATTTGGGCCCCTAAATTGCCAGGGCAGTATAACTACCCCACAAGTGACCCCATTTTGGAAAGAAGACACCCCAAGGTATTCCGTGAGGGGCATGGCGAGTTCCTAGAATTTTTTATTTTTTGTCGCAAGTTAGTGGAATATGAGACTTTGTAAGGAAAAAAGAAAAAAAAAGAAAAATCATCATTTTCCGCTAAATTGTGACAAAAAATAAAAAATTCTAGGAACTCGCCGTGCCCCTCACGGAATACCTTGGGGTGTCTTCTTTCCAAAATGGGGTCACTTGTGGCGTAGTTATACTGCCCTGGCAATTTAGGGGCCCAAATGTGTAAGAAGTACCTTGAAATCAAAATGTGTAAAAAATGGCCTGCGAAATCCGAAAGGTGCCCCTTTGCCCACCTTGGCTGCAAAAAAGTGTGACACATCTGGTATCGCCGTACTCAGGAGAAGTTGGGCAATGTGTTTTGGGGGGTCAGTTTACATATACCCATGCTGGGTGAGAGAAATATCTTGGCAAAAGACAACTTTTCCCATTTTTTTATACAAAGTTGGCATTTGACCAAGATATTTTTCTCACCCAGCATGGGTATATGTAAAATGACACCCCAAAACACATTCCCCAACTTCTCCTGAGTACGGCGATACCAGATGTGTGACACTTTTTTGCAGCCTAGATGCGCAAAGGGGCCCAAATTCCTTTTAGGAGGGCATTTTTAGACATTTGGATCCCAGACTTCTTCTCACACTTTCGGGCCCCTAAAAAGCCAGGGCAGTATAAATACCCCACATGTGACCCCACTTTGGAAAGAAGACACCCCAAGGTATTCAATGAGGGGCATGGCGAGTTCCTAGAATTTTTTTTTTTTTTGCATAAGTTAGCGGATATTGATTTTTTTTAGTTTTTTTTCTCACAAAGTCTCACTTTCCGCTAACTTAGGACAAAAATTTCAATCTTTCATGGACTCAATATGCCCCTCACGGAATACCTTGGGGTGTCTTCTTTCCGAAATGGGGTCACATGTGGGGTATTTATACTGCCCTGGCTTTTTAGGGGCCCTAAAGCGTGAGAAGAAGTCTGGAATATAAATGTCTAAAAATGTTTACGCATTTGGATTCCGTGAGGGGTATGGTGCGTCCATGTGAGATTTTATTTTTTGGCACAAGTTAGTGGAATATGAGACTTAGTAAGAAAAAACAAAAACAAACAAAAAATGTCCGCTAACTTGTGCCCAAAAAAATGGCTGAATGGAGCCTTACCAGGGGGGGAGTGATCAATGACAGGGGGGTGATCAATGACAGGGGGGTGATCACCCATATAGACTCCCTGATCACCCCCCTGTCATTGATCACCCCCCCTGTAAGGCTCCATTCAGACATCCGCATGATTTTTTACGGATCCATGGATACATGGATCGGATCCACAGAACGCATGCGGACGTCTGAATGGAGCCTTACAGGGGGGGTGATCAGTGACAGGGGGGTGATCACCCTGATCACCCCCTGTCATTGATAACCCCCCTGTAAGGCTCCATTCAGACGTCCGCATGCGTTCTGTGGATCCGATCCATGTATCCATGGATCCGTAAAAAATCATGCGGATGTCTGAATGGAGCCTTACAGGGGGGAGTGATCAATGACAGGGGGGTGATCAATGACAGGGGGGTGATCACCCATATAGACTCCCTGATCACCCCCCTGTCATTGATCACCCCCCCTGTAAGGCTCCATTCAGACATCCGCATGATTTTTTACGGATCCATGGATACATGGATCGGATCCACAGAACGCATGCGGACGTCTGAATGGAGCCTTACAGGGGGGTTATCAATGACCGGGGGTGATCAGGGTAATCAGGGTGATCACCCCCCTGTCACTGATCACCCCCCCTGTAAGGCTCCATTCAGACATCCGCATGATTTTTTACGGATCCATGGATCGGATCCACAGAACGCATGCGGACGTCTGAATGGAGCCTTACAGGGGGGTTATCAATGACCGGGGGTGATCAGGGTAATCAGGGTGATCACCCCCCTGTCACTGATCACCCCCCCTGTAAGGCTCCATTCAGACATCCGCATGATTTTTTACGGATCCATGGATCGGATCCACAGAACGCATGCGGACGTCTGAATGGAGCCTTACAGGGGGGTTATCAATGACAGGGGGTGATCAGGGTAATCAGGGTGATCACCCCCCTGTCACTGATCACCCCCCCTGTAAGGCTCCATTCAGACATCCGCATGATTTTTTACGGATCCATGGATACATGGATCGGATCCACAGAACGCATGCGGACGTCTGAATGGAGCCTTACAGGGGGGTTATCAATGACAGGGGGTGATCAGGGTAATCAGGGTGATCACCCCCCTGTCACTGATCACCCCCCCTGTAAGGCTCCATTCAGACGTCCGCATGATTTTTACGGATCCATGGATACATGGATCGGATCCACAGAACGCATGCGGACGTCTGAATGGAGCCTTACAGGGGGGTTATCAATGACAGGGGGTGATCAGGGTAATCAGGGTGATCACCCCCCTGTCACTGATCACCCCCCCTGTAAGGCTCCATTCAGACATCCGCATGATTTTTTACGGATCCATGGATACATGGATCGGATCCGTAAAAATCATGCGGACGTCTGAATGGAGCCTGACAGGGGGGTGATCAATGACAGGGGGTGATCAGGGAGTGTATATGGGTGATCACCCGCCTGTCATTGATCACCCCCCTGTAAGGCTCCATTCAGACGTCCGCATGATTTTTACGGATCCATGGATACATGGATCGGATCCGTAAAAATCATGCGGACGTCTGAACGGAGCCTGACAGGGGGTTGATAAATGACAGGGCGGTGATCAATGACAGGGGGGTGATCAGGGAGTTTATATGGGGTGATCAGGGGTTTATAAGGGGTTAATAAGTGACGGGGGAGGGGGGGGGTGTAGTGTAGTGTAGTGTGGTGTTTGGTGGGACTGTACTGACCTACCTGAGTCCTCTGGTGGTCGATCCTAACAAAAGGGACCACCAGAGGACCAGGTAGGAGGTATATTAGACGCTGTTATGAAAACAGCGTCTAATATACCTGTTAGGGGTTAAAAAATTCGGATCTCCAGCCTGCCAGCGAGCGATCGGCGCTGGCAGGCTGGAGATCCACTCGCTTACCTTCCGTTCCTGTGAGCGCGCGCGCCTGTGTGCGCGCGTTCACAGGAAATCTCGCGTCTCGCGAGATGACGCGCCGATGCGTCCAGGAGGAGAAAAGCAACCACCTTCCGGACGCATCGGCGCGTTAGGCGGTCCGGAGGTGGTTAAAAGGCTGCAGAGCAGCCAATAAACAAGCGTTTAAAAAAATACCCATTTTTGGGTATTTAAAAAAAAAACTCAATCTTGGGCCTCTGTCGCATTAGTCAGTGTGCAATTTAAGCTAGAAAAACAGCTGTAATTTTCTGGGTAGAGCGTCAAATAAGGGACGTGGCCCCAGTTGTGGTGCTGCTGGTGGAGCTCCTGTTACAGGGAGAGGACGTGGTCGATCTGTGTCAGCCACACGCACAAGTGAAAAACCTTCCTCAGGTGCGAGTAGGCGACAGAACCTTCAGCGGTATTTGGTCGAGCCTAATGCGGCTATTCGAATGGTGAGGCCAAAACAAATACAGGCGATAGTAGATTGGGTTGCTAACAGTGCCTCCAGTTCCTTCACATTGCATCCCACCCAGTCTCCTGCTGAAAGATCAGAGTTGGCACCTGCAGCCCATGTCCATCAGTTTTTCACCTCATCCCCTTGCAGATCAGCCAAGCAGTCTGAGCCCCAAGTTATGCAGCAGTCTCTTCTGTTTTTTTGATGACTCTGTTAGCAGGGTTTCCCAGGGCCATCCACCTATCCCTGCCCCAGAAGAGAAAGAGATTGAGTGCACCGATGCCCAACCACTTATGTTTCAAGATGAGTACATGGGAGGACCATCACAGCACGTCTCGGATGATGACAAAACACAGGTGCCAACTGCTGGGGCTTTCATAAAGTGTGCAGACCGACAAGGAGGGCAGGGGTAAAGACTGGGTGGAAGATGATGTGGAGGACGATGAGGTCCTCAACCCTACTTGGAATCAAGGTCATGCGAGTGACCTATGTAGTTCGGAGGAAGAGGCGGTGGTCACACAGAGCCACCAGCACAACAGAAGTGGGAGCAGGGTGCAATAGCGGAGCGGCCGTCCCCTAGACAGTATGCCTGCTACTGCCCACCGAAGCAAGGGATCGAGCACACCAAAGCCAGCTACAAGGAGTTCCCTGGTGTGGCAGTTCTTCAGGCAATGTGCTGATGACAAAACACAAGTGGTTTGCACGCTGTGCAATAAGAGCCTGAAGCGAGGCATAAACGCTCTCAACCTGAGCACAACCTGCATGACCAGGCATCTAAGTGCAAAGCACGAGCTGCAGTGGAGTAGACACCTCAAAAACAAAGAAAGTTCTCTGGCTCCTCCTGCTTCCTCTTCTGCTGCAGTCTTGGCCTCTTCATCCACCTCTGGAGTGATAGTGCCACCTGACACCCTGCAAACAGAGGATCTGCCAGCAACACCACCACCTGGGTCACCAAGCATCTTCACAATGTCCCACAGAAGCGTTTAGCTCTCCATCTCCCAAACACTGAAGTGGAAGAGGAAGTCCCCCCCTACCCACCCGCGATCCCTGGCCATGAATGCCAGCATTTCAAAATTACTGGACTTTGAAATACTGTAATTCCGTCTGGTGGAGACAGAGAGCTTTAAAAGCCTGTATCGTGGCGGCAGTAGGGAGCACACGGCGTCATAGCAACCAATGAGGCCGTGCGCTCCTGCTCTCAGCAGGAATCCAGGCAGCGGTTCCACGGACCGCTCGCGGCCAAGAAAAATGGCCGTGTGCATTCGGCCTAAAGCGGTGAAACTCTTAACTAGAGCCATCATCAGTCACAGCAATGGTCATGCCACTGTGCCAGTAGAGAGCTGGCAAACAGCAGAATATATGCCTACAATTCGTTGCTGTCCCTGATAATAAGCATTAACAATGCTACTAACGTGTAATCAGGGACAGAAAATGCGGAACACAGATCTGCCAGCCAATATAAAATATATACCAGCAGATAATGCCTCTTTCCCTGCTGGATTTATTGAGCATTTGTTTACATTGACTATTTCTCCCCTGTATCTGGTCCTCCCTTGATTTGGCCAAATGTAGCCCCCTCCCCTCTTGGTCACACCTGATTGAACACTGAGAAGTATAAATCTAAGTTCCTAGGTCTTTTCAGACCTTGGTCTTTCAAAATGCAACATCTCTCACGTGCAACTCTTAAGTGCACATACTGAATTATACCAGAAGGGGACCACAGGTAATTACAGACCTAGTTACTGCAAACAATGTTTCAATTTTTCATCTTACTGTTCCCACTTTTTCAAAACCTCCTGAAATACCCCCACATCCATTTACCCAGCAAGGAACTATTCATCTTTTCCTCTATCTTACCTTCTCATCTGACCGCTTGCACAAGCCTGTCCTACATTCACTAACCTTTCCTTTTTGGGTCTCACAGAAACATAGCTGAACGCCCTCTGACACCTCCTCCCCTGCTGCACTCTCTTATAATGGACTTCAATTCACTTACATCCCCCGCTCCGGCTGCAAACATGGTGGAGGAGTTGGTCTTCTCCTATCAGACACCTGCTCCTACAGTCCAATTCCACTGCCATCCTCCATTACACTCACCTCATTTGAAGTACACTCTGTTCGCATCTACTCTCCCTCCAACCTTCAAGTAGCCATCATTTACCGCCCCCCAGGCCCAGCCACCATCTTTCTTGACCACTTTAACACCTGGCTACTACACATTTTTTCTGCCGACATCTCCACTATCATCATGGGTGACTTCAACAAAAGATAGTCAACATCAGAGAAAGCTTCAGTACACAGTCCCCACAGACCCTCTACACAACTGCTTAGTCATAATCCAGTCTGCTAATAGTAATGGCCAGCTGATTATAGTAAATCGCTTTGCCTGACATAACGCAGCCTGGTACTCGTAATGACCAGCTTGTCAACACATGTGACTCTCACAGTCTAATGTTATCCAGCCTGGTAATATTGATAGCCAGATGGCATTGCCTGACATAACACAGCCTGGTACGAGTAATGATTAGCTGGTTAATATATGTGGCTCGACGCATTTCTGTGGAACTAGACATATATCCGCTTCATCAGGAGCACTACAGATCTCAGAACAGCTGCACGTGATCTAATGTATGTGGGAAGCATGAGTCGTCATTTTAAATCAAGATTCTGTGAACATCTCAACTATATAGCAAACCAGTGAGCTACTAACATATCTAATATAGCTAATCATTTTATTGTGTCACATAATCGCAATATTGATAGTGTAGATTTGCCTTCCAGAAGGTCATGTCCTCTGCAAGAGGTGGTGATATTAAAAACGAAATCCTCTTGCGAGAAGCCTATTGGATTTTCAGGCCTAATACCAGAATTCCATATGGATTAAATCTTAAAGAGTTAATGCACTTTTATTGATGCTGTGGAATATATTTATATTTATATAGTAGTTGTCTGTCTGGATGTGGGGGTTTAGATAAAATATGTGGTTTTTCCCTCGTTTTCATGTTTGGCAAGTTATCTCATTGAACTACATACACATTGTGTGGTTTATATAATTTTCAAGGAATTCACAGACTGAACATAACCCTGTTCATGGGATTATAGTAGAATTCGGTCATAACATACGGGGGTATCACAGTGAAACCGTAAATTCTAAAACATGACTTTTAATATGTTCAATTAAAATATTTTGACCCTTTTGATACATAATTTATGTATCAAAAGGGTCAAAATATTTTAATTGAACATATTAAAAGTCATGTTTTAGAATTTACGGTTTCACTGTGATACCCCCTTATATAATTTTCAGTCTGAAGTTATATTACACAGCCTGTTTGTTATTTTACTATCTAACATATGTATAATGTTGTGTTCTTTGTGTACGTTTTTCCAACTTTGATTTTAATTGCACTGGAGATTTTTATGTGATTGTGATTATATATATATATATATATATATATATATATACTGTGTGTATATATATATATATATATATATATATATATATTATGTGGGGACTGTTCTGGCTTCGGGCTCTTTTGTTTGTTTGCAAATTTTTGGCCGAATATTCGCCATAAATACACAAATTTGTTATTTCCAGTCATTGTTTACTTGATTGCGAAAATTGTCAATGTACAAACCGGATTCCAAAAAAGTTGGGACACTATACAAATCGTGAATAAAAACTGAATGCATTGATGTGGAGATGGCAAATGTCAATATTTTATTTGTAATAGAACGTAGATGACAGATCAAACGTTTAATCCGAGTAAATGTATCATTTTAAAGGAAAAATAAGTTGATTCAAAATTTCACGGTGTCAACAAGTCCCAAAAAAGTTGGGACAAGTAGCAATAAGAGGCTGGAAAAAGTGAATTTGAGCATAACAAAGAGCTGGAAGACCAATTAACACTAATTAGGTCAATTGGCAACATGATTGGGTATAAAAAGAGCTTCTCAGAGTGGCAGTGTCTCTCAGAAGTCAAGATGGGTAGAGGATCACCAATTCCCACAATGTTGCGCAGAAAGATAGTGGAGCAATCAGAAAGGTGTTAGCCAGCGAAAAATTGCAAAGACTTTGCATCTATCATCATCAACTGTGCATAACATCATCCGAAGATTCAGAGAATCTGGAACAATCTCTGTGCGTAAGGGTCAAGGCCGTAAAAACCATACTGGATGCCCATGATCGACACTGCACCACAAACAGGAATGCTACTGTAAAGGAAATCACAGAATGGGCTCAGGAATACTTCCAGAAACCATTGTCAGTGAACACAATCCACCGTGCCATCCGCCGTTGCCAGCTGAAACTCTACAGTGCAAAGAAGAAGCCATTGCTAAGCAAGATCCACAAGCTCAGGAGTTTTCACTGGGCCAGGGATCATTTAAAATGGAGTGTGGCAAAATGGAAGACTGTTCTGTGGTCAGACGAGTCACAATTCAAAGTTTTTTTGGGAAATCTGGGACGCCATGTCATCCGGACCAAAGAGGACAAGGACAACCCAAGTTGTTATCAACGCTCAGTTCAGAAGCCTGCATCTCTGATGGTATGGGGTTGCATGAGTGCGTGTGGCATGGGCAGGTTGCATGTCTGGATAGGCACCATCAATGCAGAACAACATATGCTCCCATCCAGACGTCATCTCTTTCAGGGAAGACCCTGCATTTTTCAACAAGATAATGCCAGACCACATTCTGCATCAATCACAACATCATGGCTGCGTAGGAGAAGGATCCGGGTACTGAAATGGCCAGTCTGCAGTCCAGATCTTTCACCTATAGAGAACATTTGGCGCATCATAAAGAGGAAGGTGCAACAAAGAAGGCCCAAGACAATTGAACAGTTAGAGCCCTGTATTAGACAAGAATGGGAGAGCATTCCTATTTCTAAACTTGAGAAACTGGTCTCCTCGGTCCCCAGACGTCTGTTGAGTGTTGTAAGAAGAAGGGGAGATGCCACACAGTGGTGAAAATGGCCTTGTCCCAACTTTTTGGGATTTGTTGACACCATGAAATTCTGATTCAACATATTTTTCCCTTAAAATGGTACATTTTCTCAGTTTAAACTTTTGTTCCGTGATTTATGAAATCCGGTTTGTAGTAAATTTGCTATAAGTTTGTGGAAAATTTGTGAATATTCGTGCTCAACACTAATCATGAGTAAGAACCTTATTGGTTTGAAACATGTTGATCTGACGGGAGGTATCAGGAGGTTTTGGTCACTGCACCATTATTGTTGCGAGTGCCATGGAATAAAAACAAAGCAATGTTTTATACCCACTAGGTGCTGGAAGTTTTTATTTGAAAGTTCTTTGCCTATCAGTGTATTATCAGTTTAATACGCTGACAGCCTGCCTATGAGACCCAGCCAGGGGGTCGGCTAGACCCGATGAATACCGATGCCAGCGTATACAACAGGGGCTTGGCTGTCAGTGACTGTTTGGTCCCTAATGCTGATTGGGCTGGCGCAGCTCCTGTACCCGCCGGATTTGAGCCATACATGTACGGAGCTGGTTAGGAAGGGGTTAAACATCATCTGCTCCAAATAAGGGACAATTTTTGGAAGCTTTAGAATATGAAAAAGCATAAGACATGTGCCCGTGTGGTGTGTTTTTAAACACACTGTATGTTAACACTGTCAAATTTGCCGTAACCCATAGCTATGTATGTCAGTGCCACTCAGACATAATTTATTATTGTTTTCATTGCATACAGAGCTTGAAGAGGGGAGAGGCAAAAAAATTAAATAAAAAAAACAAAAAGACAAGTTTTCCTACAACTTGAGTCCTATGAGGGCAGAGGGGGGTTCTACACCAACTTTCAGGGCAATTGGAGCAACTTAGGTTGGGCCTAAACCTATTTGGGTCAGAACCAAACAGTTTAAAAAATTTGGTGAACCGGACCCAACGACTGGTTCACTCATCTTTGGTTGTTACCAGTCAAAACCACAGTACTCACGTAAGGATCATTGATGGCTTCCAGTGAAGGGTTCTCGTTATGGAAAACTTATCCAGATGTATGATGAATGGAGGTGAAACTGGAGTTTGAAATTTCAAAGAAAGGAATATTGTACACCAAGTATACAAGGTTGCTTAACATAGGTAAGAGAATGTAGACTTAAGCCTTTAGGGATAAATATCAAACTGCATTGTCGAAATCATGATTAATAAACGTTTTAAATTTTAATGTTATAATGCAATGAATAAAACATTTTCATAATTTCAATATTCTTTTGAGTGAACATGCTCTGACATATTACTTTGATATCTCTGAAATATTTTTTTGACTGTGTTAACACATGAGCAAGAAGGTGTGTGAAATCTCAGACACCTCCAACTGTTTATAGTAATTTTCTAGAATCATATTTCAAAATTTGAAATTGCTGTCATTCATCACATGTAATGCTGATTCATCAGCTATTTCAACACATAATATATAGTCAGAATGTAAAAAAAGCGTATTGAAGGAGAAACACTGGAGGAATCAATTCCATAAAAAAAAATATACTAACATTTTCGTACAAATGATTAAAGGGAATGTGTCATCAGAAAATAACCTCCTGTTTAAGTCACTTTTTTATGTTTAATATATTTTTTTTATATTTTTTGATGATGTTAGTTTTAATTTACCATGTCACTTTTATATTTTAACTAAAAATAAAAATCCTGCAGTTATTACACTGGCCACTACTGTCTAATAATTGGCACCACTTTATAGAGATTACTTTACTGCAGTTAACTCATTCTAATCCTGGCTATAATGATATTGTCTCTGTGTATAGATAAGACAGGACCCAACATTCACAATAGGTGATTGTCAGAGATTATCTATTATTTCCTTGTACAATGACCTCCGCACAGGTCACAAAGCATGCCCAGAAATCTCTTCCATAGACATCAATGAGGTCCCTTCCTGACAATTGGGTCTAGGGCCCATGAGGCTGCAGTAAAACAATTTTCCCAATGCTTTCTAAATTCTGTTAAGAACAGCTCTGGCAAGATGGAAGCCTGAGTAATAACTGGTATGTTCAATGGCAAACATTCCAACAAAAAAAAAAAATGTATTTTAATCAGGGGCCATCTTAATGGGAAACTATCAAAAATGTGCCCTGCTGGAGCCTAGAATTTTTTTATTTTAGACCACGGGAGTACAGGCCCCAAACATTAGGCATTCACTGGACAAAAGACATCAAGTGATTATGTGGCTGGAGGTATATTAGATGGTCATTGGATATAAATTTGACCGCAGGCCAGTAATTATTCAATCACCGTACAGAAAGGAACAATTATTAATGTGGCTGGAGATACATTAGACGGTCACTGTATAACAATTTTACTGTTGGACAGTTAGATTACAAGCCCCAAAAATTATGCATTCACTTTACAGAAAAGATCAAGTAATTATGTGGCTGGAGGTAAATTAGACGGTCATTGGATATCAATTTTACTGCAGGCCAGTGGAGTATAGGCCCCAAACATTAGGCATTTACCGAACAGAAAAGATGAAGTGATTATGTGGTTAGAGGTATATTAAACAGTCATTGGATAACAATTTGACTGCAGGCCAGTGGAGTATAGGCCCCAAACATTAGGCATTTACCGAACAGAAAAGATAAAGTGATTATGTGGTTAGAGGTATATTAAACAGTCATTGGATAACAATTTGACTGCAGGCCAATACAAATACATTCTGCCCTGCCTTTATGCTGGATGTTGAATAAGGCATTGGTGTACATTTTGGCCGAAGCGTAATAAGCCACTCACCACTCTCAAGGTCGCCTTAATGAGTGGTCCCTAACACTAGTTCCTACCTTTTATGGGCCATGACAGCCACACAAAGTCCAGGGGTTGCAGAGTGCGATTGCATTTTGTGTTTTTGCGTTTGTATCTGTATTTCGCCATAGCAATCTGCACCTGCTAGGGGTTGTGCGGGCTGAATCCCCCATATTTTTTCTTTGTAGTATATATTGGAGGCGTGTCGATCTCCAAGCAGTCATGCACACCTGACCAGTTAGTATGCCCTGGAGGCTGGTTTTAAAGTCAGTATAAAACTGAGTCTGCTTATATAGCACCTACCAGTAGCCATTTGGCTCCAGGAGAAGTATATAGTGGGCTCAGCATGCATGTTGGTACTTGCATCCCTGAATCCGATGAAAGCTGTAAAGGCACCGGACGGGGTTAAAAGCAGAGTGTGCTGTACCTGCACTCCCTGGACTTTGTGTGGCTGTCATGGCCCATAAAAGGTAGGAACTAGTGTTAGGGACCACTCATTTAGGCAACCTTGATGTGGTGAGTGGCTTATTATGCTTTGGCCAAAACGTACACCAATGCCTTATTCAACATCCAGCATAAAGGCAGGGAAGAGTGCTGGTTGCAGAGTGCGATTGCATTTTGCGTTTTTGCGTTTGTATCTGTATTTTGCCATAGCAATCTGCACCTGCTAGAGGTTGTGCGGGCTGAATCCCCCATATTTTTTCTTTGCAGTACAAATACATATCAAATACATATGTTTAAAATAACTAAAAATATAAAATTGGATTTAAAACACGCCTAAAGAAATTCGCCCTCTTGAATAAACCCCAAATGATAATAGGTGAAATTTGATAACATGTGGTCATCACAGGTGTTGAATTCCTCTGAGGCCCCAACAATTAGGCATTCACCGTACAGAAAAGACCAAGTGATTAAGTGGCTGGAGGTATATTAGACGGTCAATGGATATCAATTTTACTGCAGGCCAGTGGACTACAGGCCCCAAAATGATTCATTCAACGGACAGAAAAAATCAAGTGGTTATGTGGCTGGAGGTATATTAGATGGTCATTGGATATCAATTTTATTGCAGGCCAGTGGAGTATAGGCCCCAAACATTAGGCATTCACCGGACAGAAAACATCAAGTGATTATGTGGCTGGAGGTATATTAGATGGTCATTGGATATCAATTGTACTGCAGGCAAATAGACTACAGGGCCCAAAAATTATTAATTCACCATACAGAAAAGAACAATTGATAATGTGGCTAGAATTACATTAGGTGGTCAACGTATAACAATTTTACTGTTGGCCAGTTAGATTGCAGTCCCCCAAAATTATGCATTTACCGTACAGGGAAGATCAACTGAATATGTGGCTGGAGGTAGATTAGACAGTCTTTAGATAACAATTTGACTGCAGGCCAGTACAAATACATGTCAAATACATATGTTTAAAAGAACTAAAAATATAAAAATGGATTAAAAATCCCCCCTCTTGAATAAACCCCAAATGATAATAGGTGAAATTTGATAACACGTGGTCGTCACAGGTGTTGAATTCCTCCGAGGCCCCAGCAATTAGGCATTCACTGGACAGAAAACATCAAGTGATTATGTGGCTGGAGGTATATTAGACAGTCAAAGGATATCTATTTTACTTCAGGCCATTGGAGTACAGGCCCCAAACATTAGGCATTCACCGGACGGAAAAGGCCTTTTATGCCGCTATATTTAAATAAGACAGGGACCATTATTTGTTCTGGGTGGTGGCGAATATGTGTGGGCTGGCATGAGGAAATTAAATTAAACGTGGTCATGTCTCATTAATTTTTAGAAATGTAAGGTAGTCCACACTGTCGTGAGCTAGGCGACTGCGCTTATTGGTCACGATCCCCCCTGCTGCGCTGAACGTCCTTTTGGACAGGACACTCTACAAGGGGCAAGCCAAGATTTCCATGGCAAATTGTGCCAGCTCTGGCCACAAGTCAAGCCTGCACACCCAGTAGTCAAGGGGTTCCTCGCTTCTCCGAGCGTCTACATCAGCCGTTAACCCAATGTAGTCAGTCATCTGTTGGTTTGGGCATTCCCTGAGGTTGGATCCGGAGGGTGGCTGTGGATGGGTTGGATGCAAGAATGATCTCATAGCTAAAGTGACCAACACATCTTCAAACCGCCCTCTTCTTGCATGAACTGTAGGATTGGTACCCGCAACTGTTTCTCTGTGGGTGGAAATTCTTCTGCCAGCACCCGCAACAGCAGAATGCAGCATCTCTCGAAGAAAGGCCTGGAAATGCTGCATTCTGACCTCTGTGATGCTGGTAACATGTCCACCATTTTGTGTTTGTACTGGGGGTCTAAGTACATTGCCACCCAGCACTGGTCCCTGCCCTTTATGCTTTTTATATGGAGGTCCCTCCCTCTTCAAACACTGGAGAATGAAGGCCCCCATTTGCACTGAATTGGAAGGGGTGGCGCGGCCTGGCTTCTGCTCATCGCCCAGGAGAATGTTGTCCTCGGTCTCCTACTCCCATCCACAGACAACACTAGGGATCCCAAAAAAGTTTAAAGCCTGCTCTTCTTGCTCCTCCTCCTCCTTCCCCCAGACACCATCCTCCTCTGACTCCTCTTCAGACTCCTGCTGACTTGTCTCAGTTGGAGTAGCCCCCCCTGGGAATTCATTTAGCATTGGACCTTCCTCATCTTCCTGCTCCTGCTCCTCGACGGCTTGATCAATAACACAATGCGATGCACGCTCCAGAAAGAAGGCGTAAGGTACGATGTCACTGATGGCACCCTGGCTGCGACTAACCAGTTTGGTGATCTCATCAAATGGCCGCAGAAGTCTGCATGTGTCGTGCATGAGCAGCCACTGACATGGTGGATAAAAAAACAAGCTCCCTGCCGCATAGTTTGTACAGGTAGTCATTAACTGCATGTTTCTGCTGGAGCAGCCTATCAAGCATATACAGTACAAGGTGGAGTTCCATCACATCGGGCAGTCACAAATCAGACGTCTGACGGGCAGGTGGTGACGCCGCTGAACGTCAGCAAGGCAAGACATGGCTGCGCAAGATCTTCCAAAATGGCCAGATTTTACTGGCCTGCTGCAAGACGTCCTGGACCCCGGGGTATTTGGCAACTAATCGCTTAATGACTAAGTTCAGGAAGTTCCAACAAGCCAGCGGTCAGCCGTTGGGCAAGAGGGTTATCCGGCGTCATCATCTTTTCACGTTCAAACATTTGGGCCACGGAAGCCTGCCTTTTGCCAGATGAATACGACGACGGCACAGTGGAAGGTGGAGTTGAGGACAAATGGGAGGAGAGAGGAGAAGGAGAAGAGGCAGGACATGAAGAGACGAGAGTGTGGCTTTGTGGGTTCTGACAGTGTTGCGGCCACTGGGCTCTGTGATGGAGGCCAGGTGCCTTCTTAAGGCGGTTTTCCCTAGGTGAGTTTTGAGCTTTCAACAACTTATGTGTTGACAGCACAGGCTGCAAATAGCAACACTATTGTCAGCAGAAGACAAGTTAAAAAAAAAAGCCCACGCTGTGGAGCCATGTACCGGCTTCCTGGGAGCGCCAGATGTGACCGTGCATGGTGGATGGCTCGTTCCAGATACATTAGCAGTCTGCTTTTTGCCTCCTGTGCACTTTAAGTTCTTCCTGCTTCTACTCCTTTTCCTCCCTATCTGCTGCTCTGTCTCTCCCTCTGAATTCCCCTCCTCTTCCTCTGTTGTGAGCACCCATGTGACATCCATCGACACGTCATCATCGCCACCTTCACCACCACTGACATTAAAGATCTCGGAGTAGGCAGCAACAGCGGGGACCACCCTCCTTGGGCTGATATGTTTACTGTCGTCAGTGGGTGGGAACCGTTGATACCTCCTCTTCCCGATCCGATGCCAAGAATGGCTGCGCATTGGTAAGGTCTTAGGCCCCTTTCATACGGGTGAGTTTTCCGCATGGCTGCAATGCGTGGAGTGAACGCATTGCACCTGAACTGAATCCAGACCCATTCATTTCTATGGGGCTGTGCACATGAGCGGTGATTTTCACGCATCACTTGTGCGTTGCGTGAAAATCGCAGCAAGCTCTATTTTGTGCATTTTTCACGCAAAGCAGGCCCCTTAGAAGTGAACGGGGCTGCGTGAAAATCGCAAGCATCTGCAAGCAAGTGCTGATGCGGTGCGATTTTCACGCTCGGTTGCTAGGAGACGATCGGGATGGGGACCGGATCTTTATTATTTTTCCTTATAACATGGTTATAAGGGAAAATAATAGCATTCTGAATACAGAATGCATAGTACAATAGGGCTGGAGGGGTAAAAAAATAAATAAAAATTAACTCACCTTAATACACTTGTTCGCTCATGGTGATGGATCATGTGACGGACCATGTGATGAGCGTAGTGACATCATCAAAGGTCCTATTTCTCATAAGAAGAAGACAGAAGAGATGCCGGCTGCGCGAACAAGTGGATTAAGGTGAGTTAAAAAAATAAAAAAAATGTTTAACCCCTCAGCCCTATTGTACTATTCATTCTGTATTCAGAATGCTATTATTTTCCCTTATAACCATGTTATAAGGGAAAATAATTAAATCTACACAACCTTGAACCCAAACCTGAAATTCTGTGAAGAAGTTCGGGTCTGGGTACCACATTTAGTTTTTTATCACGCATTGCACCCGCGCGATAAAAACTGAACAACGCAATCGCACTCAAAACTGACTGCAATTGCGTACATACTTGCCCGGGTTTGTGGCAATGTATCCGGACCTTATCAGGACACGCTCATGTGAAAGAGGCCTTAGAATGGTTGGTAAAATAATTCCTCTGACTCAATCAGAGGGAAAATGGTGGTGGTGTCTTTGGGTGTGCACACTAGTGATGAGTGAGCACCAAAGTGTTCGGGTGTTCATGTAGGTTCGAACACATAGTGATACTTGTGCGCTCGGCCGAGTACCCGAGTATAATGAAAGTGACAATGGGAGAGAACCAGGCAACCCCTGCTTGGATGAGGGGAGGGTGCCTGGTTCATAGGAAAAGGTCTGAAAGTGATGGAAACACCTCTGAAATCGATCAGGAACAGCAGGAAGATCATGTCTGGATGCATCTTTTTATTTTTTTATTTTTTTTATTTACATTTTTATTGTAAATTTCACAGTATAACAGGGAATAACAAGGTATCGAGGTGAAGGCTCGCAGGCCCCGCCATTATATTAATAAGTACAGGTTAGGTATGATTTGGATTGAGTACCAACACAATGCACATGTCACACACAAAGGTACACGACATATACTAGCACTTTGGAAAGATTTCCCAATAGGTGAGACATCCAAGAGATTGAAGAAGACGGTTGCTTAGAAGATGCCATAAGGCCAAACCAAGAAGTGTTTACTTCAATTAATTGGGGTGTGAGGTTACCCTAGAGGCAATTGTGGCGTGGTGAGTGTTAATGCTTGATAGTTATTGGGTATCAAGTGGAAGGCTTAGACTTGGGGGATCTATATTTAGACCACATTGACCACTTTTTGAGGAAAGACAAGTGTGTACGAGATTCCCAGGATGATAGTTCCTCAAACCTGTAAATCTGGTCAATTTTTTGAGTCCAATGTTCCAAAGTAGGGACAGTGGGTTGGAGCCATAACTTAGGGAGTTGAAGTCTAGCCGCCAATATCATCTGCGTGAATACATATGGTAGTTTTGCAGTCCCCTTTTCTGGCGAGAATGAGAGGAGAGCAATTTGCGGAGAAGGCTGGATCATCGTGCCACAAACGCTGTTTGCGATAGTAAAGACTTCACACCACCAACTTTGGATGAGGGGGCACGTCCACCAAATATGGAGGAAGGTTCCCCTCACTCCAAGGCACCTCCAGCACGTGTCAGAATCCACCCCAGCAAATCTCGCTATCTTATCAGGTGTATTGTACCATCTTGTGAGGATCTTGTAGCTGTTTTCCTGAATTCTGACACAGCTGGAGGCACAATGGGGGGTATCGAGAAATTTAGGTAGAGAGTCAAATGGGACTGTGATTTTTAAGTCTGATTCCCATTGCGTGACAAAGGATGGTTTGGCCAACATGGGAGGTAGTCGCAGCTTGCTATATATTCGTGAAGTAAGTTTTCTGGGTAGTGATTGTAAAGCAATCAGAGACTCCATCCAAACTAAGGGACGAAGGAGATCCCCCACTTTAATATGCAGTTTTAGGAAGGCCCTGAGATAAGCGATTGCAATGAAATCACGGGGGTGAGGTTTAAGCAGGGCGTTTGTGTCATTTAGGTCCATCCATACTCCAGAAGGAAGTGCTAAGGAAAACAAAGGAGCAGTGGAAGACGTCAGTTTTGTGGAGGCAGCTTCCCTTAATGTAGAAGGGGCTGTATTCATTACATCTGCCACTGTCAGTGTGGGCGAAGGGAATGGGATGGAACAGTGTGTGGTGGATAGCCACTTCCACGCCTCCAGTGTGGCTCTGATAATTGGGTATTGAGATATGTGGCCCAGAAAAAACATCTCTTGGCCCAAAAGAAGTGCTTTGGCTGGTCTATTCAAAATTTCCAGTTCCATCTGGACCACTGTGGAAGATGTAGGCGTGCTCAACCATGCTAATGCTCGTGAAATAAGGATGGCCTTCCCATACAGCTCTGGGTTTGGTAAGCCTATTCCCCCTGCATGTCTAGGCTTAGTGAGAAGAGTAGTGGAGAGCCTCGCCTTCCTCCCGTTCCAGACGAAGGACCTGAACTTTTTCATAATCGATATATAATAGTGTTTGGGGACCGAAATAGGAAGAACCTGTTGCAAATATGTGAGTCTGGGGAGTATTAGGGAAGATAAAAGGTTTTTTCGGCCAAACCAGGAGAGAGTTGGGTTGGACCTAGCTAAGTTGTCTATAGTGCTAATAATCGCATTTTTTAAGGGGATATAGTTAAGAGAAAATAGTTCCGTTATTTCTGGACTAATTTTGACCCCTAAATATGTGATGTTGGGGGAGGACCAATTAAATGGAGAGTTCTGCATCAGAAGGCGTTTTGTTGCCTGGGGGACACCTAAGCAGAGGACTAATGATTTACTAGCATTAATTTTAAAGTCTGACATTATGCTATATGTTTTCAAATGGGACTGGATTCGGGGGAGGGACACTTTTGGATTATTCGTCATTATGAGTACATCGTCCGCAAAAGCGGCTATTTTCTGTTCCCTGCCTCCCAAACATAGACCCCCTATCTCCTGGTCCAATCTAATATTTGCCAGAAGCGGCTCTAAAGCCAGGATGAACAAGAGGGGTGATAATGGGCAGCCCTGGCGAGTCCCATTTCTAATAGGAAAGGGAGATGATATGGTGCCATTTACTAAAACTGAAGCTGTTGCTTGTTCATACATTGAGAAAACTGCTTTGGTAAAGGATTCAGGTAGGCCAAATCCGGGAAGCACTTGTTGTAGGCATGACCAATTGACCCTATCGAATGCTTTTTCAGCGTCTGTGCTGAGTAAAAGTAGGGGGGAGGAAACTCGTTTAGCATGACAGAGGGTATTAATCACCCTTGTAGTATTGTCCTTCCCTTCCCTGTTACGGACAAAGCCTACCTGATCTCCATGAACAAGTTGAGGGAGGAGAATAGCTAGTCTGTTGGCTAGCATCTTGGCCAGGAGCTTAAGGTCTATGTTTAGGAGGGATATGGGTCTATAGTTGGAGCAAAGACTGGCGTCTTTCCCTTCTTTGGGGATGAGAGTAATGTGGGCCGCTGTCATATCTCTCGAGAGCGGGATTCCCTCTAGGGTCTGATTACAAACTTCCAAAAGATGGGGAAGGAGGAGATCCTGGAACATTTTGTAATATGCTAGTGGAAGGCCATCGGGGCCCGGGCTCTTACCTGTCGGCATTTGGTTCATTGCTGTTTTCAGCTCAGTAAGTGAAAAGGGGGCTGTGAGACTCGACTTCTGGTCTAGGTCAATAGTAGGAAGTTTAGCTGCTTCCAGGAAGGAGGATATAACACTATCACGAGTTGTTGATTCAGTTGTTGAGGGGAGATTATATAGCTCGTTATAAAATGAGCGAAATTGGGCTGCAATCTGGTTAACCGAAAAAATAGGGGTCCCATCATGTGAAGTTAGTTGATGGACAAAGTTCGCCGACCTCCTTCCCTTAACCCTATTCATTACAAACTTGGTGGCCTTATCCCCATGTGCGAAGAATTTGTGTTGAGAGTTCATGTGGTATTTGGCAGCTCTATTGGCTAGTAAAGATCTAAGTTTAGCTCTATATTCTGACAACTTTTGAAATTGGGTGTCGGTGGGTTTGGCTTTATGGGAGGACTCTAAAATCTGAATGTTTTTCAGGGTGTCATCTATTTCCCTATCTCTTTTCCTCTTGAGGTGTGTACCGATGCTAATGAATTGTCCTCTTACAACAGGTTTATGAGCATCCCAGAGGGTGTTGGCCGTGATATCAGGGCTTTTATTTAGGGAGAAATAATCTATGATGTGCTTAGAAATCCGGTCGACCGAGTCCTGAAAGCCCAGAAGGGTTTCGTTCAGGCGCCAGTTAAAGCACGAGGGTGTTTCATTAGGGGCTAGAACTGAAATATATATTGGGGAGTGATCTGACACATGTATGGCACCAATGCTAGCTTCTCTGCACAGGTGTATGTGTTCCTTGGAGATGAAAAGGTAGTCTAGTCTGTGGTAAGTTTTATGCGTTGGGGAGTAGAACGTGAAGTCTAGTGTGCTCGGGTGGAGAGAGCGCCATACATCTACCAAATGCAGATCCCAAAGGGTATTTCTAATATGCTTTAGGAATTTCCTGGAATGAGACGATTTATGGGAGGAAACATCTAATTGCGGATACAGAGCGACATTGAAGTCACCCCCAGCAATTACTATACCCTCTTTAAAGGAGTCTATAATGGGAAAGATTTCGGAAAACCAACGGGCTTGATTGGAGTTAGGAGCGTACAGATTAATAAAAGTGTACGTGTGTGGACCTATGGTGCCTTTGAGTAAGACGTATCTACCCGCTGGGTCTAAGATCTGGCTGGTGAATTTGAAGGGGATTCTCCTCTGAAGCCCTATGCTGACCCCACTGGAGGCCGAGGAGTCTCTCCCACAATGGTACCAATTGGAGAAGTGAGAGAACCGCATATCCGGGTAATGGTTGAAGCGGAAATGTGTCTCCTGAAGAAAAATCACACCAGCTCTGGCTTTTCTTAGAATGGCAAAGATTTGGCTCCGTTTAGAAGGAGAGTGAAAGCCTTTGACATTGTAAGAGGCCACTAGTATGTCAGCCATTATTTATGGGATGTGTGGGTTTACCTTGTAGCTGTTGTGACTTCCCCCCAGGATGTGCACCCGGTCCGCAAAGGTCCTCCATCCCCAGTGGGGCAGCGCAAGTGCAGGAGACAATCCAGTTCAAAGCAATAGGCGGGTACCTTGAGTTAGGGGTGAGTAGAAAGGAAAAAACATAACATGTTAAACAAACAAAGGATATGAACATTGACATATTATAATATGTCGTAGTCATGAGGGGGTTATTGGTCAGTAGACCGTTTAAGAGATCGTATAACGCCCGGGGAAGGGCCAATAACAGAGCAGGAGGTTGGGGGAAACAAATATAGACATATGAAATGGCTATCATAAGTCATGCAAACAGTGGATCTAGAAACTCTAAGCAGCAGTACAAGAAGATAACCACATTATCAGCTTAGTCTGGAGCTGCCATATTGAACCTTTCTAATGTTCTTGTGAGAGACTTCTCGGCGTAAGTTGGAAACCCCTCTTCTTGGAGCGAGATGACTTTGGTGTGCGGAGTACTTCGAAAGGAGCCACCTTGGGTACATCTGGCAGGGTGCTGAGATCTTGGAAGAGCTCCCAATTTTCAATCTGCATAGGTGGCACATTCAGGATCTCAAAAGCAGACGTAAGGTCTGTAAATGAAGAGATGTTCACTCTCTTGCCTGCGTACGAGAAGGATAAGCCGAAAGGATAGGACCATCTGTATAGCACTTTTTTGGAGCGTAACCAGTCCGTTAAAGGTTTAAGGGATCTTCGCTTCTTCAGAGTTGAAGGGGCTAAGTCCTGGTATATATCAATCTTGGAATCTTCGTACATGAAATCCGAATGGTTGCGCGCGGCTTCCAGGATGGCAGTTTTCACTTGAAAATTCAGGAACCTACATATTATGTCCCTGGGTGGTTCGGCCGGCTTAGGCTTGGGTCTAAGGGCTCTATGCGCCCGTTCTATGATTATCTCTTGTGAGAAGTTAGGGCCCAGAAGTGACCCGCATATTTCCATGATGGAGGCTGGGATATCTCCTGGGGAGACTGTCTCTGGCACTCCTCGGAATCTCAGGTTGTTTCGGCGCCCCCTGTTTTCTTGATCTTCTAATGAACAGTGGAGATCGTTTAAATATAATGCGCAGCGGCGAAATGAGTCTGACACCGCGGACTGGTGGTTCAATATCTCTGCTTGGTGCAGCTCTAAGCTCTCCACGCGGTCTCCAATATGACTCACCTCGTTCCTGCATGCAGATATTTCAGCAAGGATCGGCTCCATAATTCTGCTGAGGGCACGGTCAAGGTATTTTCTTGTGACCGGAAGGTCAGAGCTGGCTTGCGCTTCGTCTGAATCACTCTCCCCTTCTGACAGTGCAGGAGCTCGCTTCGGTGCTTTAGCCTGTGGGGTCGGCGCCATCTTGGGCTCTCTGGCGGCTACCGTTGCGGCGGCTTTCTTTAGGAATTTCTCCATATCTCCTCCAGCATTCTGTGTCTTGGAGGGAGCAGCAGTGTCACTGTGCTTGGGGTTCCCGATTTTTACCATCTCTGCCTCTGTGTGCTAGTTATAGCTGGCGTTAGGGACGAATCTCTTCACAGAGCACAGAGCTATGCGGCCATCTTCATCAGGCGCAAGCTCCGCCCCCCATGTCTGGATGCATCTTGACTCCAATGTCACTGCTTGGAACCATGTTGTACCCCACTTTTACAGACCTACAAATAAAATGCCCAAAACCTTGCCCACCCCCAAAAAAAAAAAAACAACAACAAAAAAACATTCTTTCCTGCATATTCAATTGTATATACAGTATAAGTGCTGCCAAAAATTACAAGGAAGAAGCACTCCGATACAGCCTTTATATCACATAAAGGAGGGCCTCATTCACATGGTGCTACAATTGTTCAGGTACACTGCTATACTCCTAAAGCCTATGCACTAACTGAAAGGGCTGCCAAATATTACAAGGAACCAGCACTCCAATACACCCTTTCTTAATAAAGCAGGACATCATACACACTCTTGGAAAATTATCCTTGATGGCCTGCTGGTGATCTTCGAAAACATTCGGAGCTATGGCATGCTGGTGACTAGGGATGAGCGAACTCGAACTGTATAGTTCGGGTTCGTACCGAATTTTGGGGTGTCCGTGACACGGACCCGAACCCGGACATTTTCGTAAAAGTCCGGGTTCGGGTTCGGTGTTCGTCGCTTTCTTGGCGCTTTTGTGACGCTTTCTTGGCGCTTTTTGAAAGGCTGCAAAGCAGCCAATCAACAAGCGTCATACTACTTGCCCCAAGAGGCCATCACAGCCATGCCTACTATTGGCATGGCTGTGATTGGCCAGAGCACCATGTGACCCAGCCTCTATTTAAGCTGGAGTCACATAGCGCCGCCCGTCACTCTGCTCTGATTAGCGTAGGGAGAGGTTGCGGCTGCGACAGTAGGGCGAGATTAGGCAGATTAACTCCTCCAAAGGACTTGATTAACTGATCGATCTGCAGCTGTGGATCATTGAGCTGCTGATCCTCAATTGCTCACTGTTTTTAGGCTGCACAGACCGTTTGTCAGTCTCATTTTTCTGGGGTGATCGGCGGCCATTTTGTGTCTTGTGGTGCGCCAGCACAAGCTGCGACCAAGTGCATTTAACCCTCAATGGTGTGGTTGTTTTTTGGCTAAAGCCTACATCAGGGTGAAGCTGTCACACCAAGTGCATTTAACCAGCAATAGTCTGTTCATTTTTTGGCCATATACAAAATCAGGGGCAAGCTGCGCCTGTCACCAAGTGCATTTAACCCTCAATGGTGTGGTTGTTTTTTGGCTAAAGCCTACATCAGGGTGAAGCTGTCACACCAAGTGCATTTAACCAGCAATAGTCTGTTCATTTTTTGGCCATATACAAAATCAGGGGCAAGCTGCGCCTGTCACCAAGTGCATTTAACCCTCAATGGTGTGGTTGTTTTTTGGCTAAAGCCTACATCAGGGTGAAGCTGTCACACCAAGTGCATTTAACCAGCAATAGTCTGTTCATTTTTTGGCCATATACAAAATCAGGGGCAAGCTGCGCCTGTCACCAAGTGCATTTAACCCTCAATGGTGTGGTTGTTTTTTGGCTAAAGCCTACATCAGGGTGAAGCTGTCACACCAAGTGCATTTAACCAGCAATAGTCTGTTTATTTTTTGGCCATATCCCAGTCTAATTCTGTCACTAAATCCATACCGGTCACCCAGCGCCTAAATACTAGGCCTCAAATTTATATCCAGCTAAATCTGTCCCTAGTGCTGTAGCTGGGCGAGTTATTTAGTGTCCGTTCAAGCACATTTCTTGTTCTGGGTTGAAATACAATTCCCAATTTAGCAATTTCATAATTTAGTGGTTCCTGCTATATCAGAGCTATTTGAAATCTATCCCAAAAAGGGTATATAATATTGAAGGTGCACATTGGGTCATTCAGAATAACTTCACACACACGCTTCTGTGCATTTCCAAGTCTAATTCTGTCACTAAATCCATACCGGTGACCCAGCGCCTAAATACTAGGCCTCAAATTTAAATCCCTCTAAATCTCTCGTTACCCACCGCTGTACTGTTGTTGCTGGGCAAGATATTTAGTGTCCGTCAAAGCACATTTTTTGTTCTGGGTTGAAGTACAATTCCCAATTTAGCAATTTCATAATTTAGTGGTTTCTGCTATATCAGAGCTATTTGAAATCTATCCCTAAAAGGGTATATAATATTGAAGGTGCACATTGGGTCATTCAGAATAACTTCACACACACGCTTCTGTGCATTTCCAAGTCTAATTCTGTCACTAAATCCATACCGGTGACCCAGCGCCTAAATACTAGGCCTCAAATTTAAATCCCTCTAAATCTCTCGTTACCCACCGCTGTACTGTTGTTGCTGGGCAAGATATTTAGTGTCCGTCAAAGCACATTTTTTGTTCTGGGTTGAAGTACAATTCCCAATTTAGCAATTTCATAATTTAGTGGTTTCTGCTATATCAGAGCTATTTGAAATCTATCCCTAAAAGGGTATATAATATTGAAGGTGCACATAGGGTCATTCAGAATAACTTCACACACACGCTTCTGTGCATTTCCAAGTCTAATTCTGTCACTAAATCCATACCGGTGACCCAGCGCCTAAATACTAGGCCTCAAATTTAAATCCCTCTAAATCTCTCGTTACCCACCGCTGTACTGTTGTTGCTGGGCAAGATATTTAGTGTCCGTCAAAGCACATTTTTTGTTCTGGGTTGAAGTACAATTCCCAATTTAGCAATTTCATAATTTAGTGGTTTCTGCTATATCAGAGCTATTTGAAATCTATCCCTAAAAGGGTATATAATATTGAAGGTGCACATAGGGTCATTCAGAATAACTTCACACACACGCTTCTGTGCATTTCCAAGTCTAATTCTGTCACTAAATCCATACCGGTGACCCAGCGCCTAAATACTAGGCCTCAAATTTAAATCCCTCTAAATCTCTCGTTACCCACCGCTGTACTGTTGTTGCTGGGCAAGATATTTAGTGTCCGTCAAAGCACATTTTTTGTTCTGGGTTGAAGTACAATTCCCAATTTAGCAATTTCATAATTTAGTGGTTTCTGCTATATCAGAGCTATTTGAAATCTATCCCTAAAAGGGTATATAATATTGAAGGTGCACATTGGGTCATTCAGAATAACTTCACACACACGCTTCTGTGCATTTCCAAGTCTAATTCTGTCACTAAATCCATACCGGTGACCCAGCGCCTAAATACTAGGCCTCAAATTTAAATCCCTCTAAATCTCTCGTTACCCACCGCTGTACTGTTGTTGCTGGGCAAGATATTTAGTGTCCGTCAAAGCACATTTTTTGTTCTGGGTTGAAGTACAATTCCCAATTTAGCAATTTCATAATTTAGTGGTTTCTGCTATATCAGAGCTATTTGAAATCTATCCCTAAAAGGGTATATAATATTGAAGGTGCACATAGGGTCATTCAGAATAACTTCACACACACGCTTCTGTGCATTTCCAAGTCTAATTCTGTCACTAAATCCATACCGGTGACCCAGCGCCTAAATACTAGGCCTCAAATTTAAATCCCTCTAAATCTCTCGTTACCCACCGCTGTACTGTTGTTGCTGGGCAAGATATTTAGTGTCCGTCAAAGCACATTTTTTGTTCTGGGTTGAAGTACAATTCCCAATTTAGCAATTTCATAATTTAGTGGTTTCTGCTATATCAGAGCTATTTGAAATCTATCCCTAAAAGGGTATATAATATTGAAGGTGCACATTGGGTCATTCAGAATAACTTCACACACACGCTTCTGTGCATTTCCAAGTCTAATTCTGTCACTAAATCCATACCGGTGACCCAGCGCCTAAATACTAGGCCTCAAATTTAAATCCCTCTAAATCTCTCGTTACCCACCGCTGTACTGTTGTTGCTGGGCAAGATATTTAGTGTCCGTCAAAGCACATTTTTTGTTCTGGGTTGAAGTACAATTCCCAATTTAGCAATTTCATAATTTAGTGGTTTCTGCTATATCAGAGCTATTTGAAATCTATCCCTAAAAGGGTATATAATATTGAAGGTGCACATAGGGTCATTCAGAATAACTTCACACACACGCTTCTGTGCATTTCCAAGTCTAATTCTGTCACTAAATCCATACCGGTGACCCAGCGCCTAAATACTAGGCCTCAAATTTAAATCCCTCTAAATCTCTCGTTACCCACCGCTGTACTGTTGTTGCTGGGCAAGATATTTAGTGTCCGTCAAAGCACATTTTTTGTTCTGGGTTGAAGTACAATTCCCAATTTAGCAATTTCATAATTTAGTGGTTTCTGCTATATCAGAGCTATTTGAAATCTATCCCTAAAAGGGTATATAATATTGAAGGTGCACATAGGGTCATTCAGAATAACTTCACACACACGCTTCTGTGCATTTCCAAGTCTAATTCTGTCACTAAATCCATACCGGTGACCCAGCGCCTAAATACTAGGCCTCAAATTTAAATCCCTCTAAATCTCTCGTTACCCACCGCTGTACTGTTGTTGCTGGGCAAGATATTTAGTGTCCGTCAAAGCACATTTTTTGTTCTGGGTTGAAGTACAATTCCCAATTTAGCAATTTCATAATTTAGTGGTTTCTGCTATATCAGAGCTATTTGAAATCTATCCCTAAAAGGGTATATAATATTGAAGGTGCACATTGGGTCATTCAGAATAACTTCACACACACGCTTCTGTGCATTTCCAAGTCTAATTCTGTCACTAAATCCATACCGGTGACCCAGCGCCTAAATACTAGGCCTCAAATTTAAATCCCTCTAAATCTCTCGTTACCCACCGCTGTACTGTTGTTGCTGGGCAAGATATTTAGTGTCCGTCAAAGCACATTTTTTGTTCTGGGTTGAAGTACAATTCCCAATTTAGCAATTTCATAATTTAGTGGTTTCTGCTATATCAGAGCTATTTGAAATCTATCCCTAAAAGGGTATATAATATTGAAGGTGCACATAGGGTCATTCAGAATAACTTCACACACACGCTTCTGTGCATTTCCAAGTCTAATTCTGTCACTAAATCCATACCGGTGACCCAGCGCCTAAATACTAGGCCTCAAATTTAAATCCCTCTAAATCTCTCGTTACCGCTGTCCTGTTGTAGCTGGGAAAGTTATTTAGTGCCCGTCAAAGCACATTTTTTGTTCTGGGTTGAAGTACAATTCCCAATTTAGCAATTTCATAATTTAGTGGTTCCTGCTATATCAGAGCTATTTGAAATCTATCCCAAAAAGGGTATATAATATTCAAGGTGCACATTGGGTCATTCAGAATAACTTCACACACACGCTTCTGTGCATTTCCAAGTCTAATTCTGTCACTAAATCCATACCGGTCACCCAGCGCCTAAATACTAGGCCTCAAATTTATATCCCGCTGAATTTGAATACAATACATTGGGCCAAATAATATATTTGTTGTTGTGGTGAACCATAACAATGAGAAAAACATCTAGTAAGGGACGCGGACGTGGACATGGTCGTGGTGGTGTTAGTGGACCCTCTGGTGCTGGGAGAGGACGTGGCCGTTCTGCCACATCCACACGTCCTAGTGTACCAACTACCTCAGGTCCCAGTAGCCGCCAGAATTTACAGCGATATATGGTGGGGCCCAATGCCGTTCTAAGGATGGTAAGGCCTGAGCAGGTACAGGCATTAGTCAATTGGGTGGCCGACAGTGGATCCAGCACGTTCACATTATCTCCCACCCAGTCTTCTGCAGAAAGCGCACAGATGGCGCCTGAAAACCAACCCCATCAGTCTGTCACATCACCCCCATGCATACCAGGGAAACTGTCTCAGCCTCAAGTTATGCAGCAGTCTCTTATGCTGTTTGAAGACTCCGCTGGCAGGGTTTCCCAAGGGCATCCACCTAGCCCTTCCCCAGCGGTGAAAGACATAGAATGCACTGACGCACAACCACTTATGTTTCCTGATGATGAGGACATGGGAATACCACCTCAGCATGTCTCTGATGATGACGAAACACAGGTGCCAACTGCTGCGTCTTTCTGCAGTGTGCAGACTGAACAGGAGGTCAGGGATCAAGACTGGGTGGAAGACGATGCAGGGGACGATGAGGTCCTAGACCCCACATGGAATGAAGGTCGTGCCACTGACTTTCACAGTTCGGAGGAAGAGGCAGTGGTGAGACCGAGCCAACAGCGTAGCAAAAGAGGGAGCAGTGGGCAAAAGCAGAACACCCGCCGCCAAGAGACTCCGCCTGCTACTGACCGCCGCCATCTGGGACCGAGCACCCCAAAGGCAGCTTCAAGGAGTTCCCTGGCATGGCACTTCTTCAAACAATGTGCTGACGACAAGACCCGAGTGGTTTGCACGCTGTGCCATCAGAGCCTGAAGCGAGGCATTAACGTTCTGAACCTGAGCACAACCTGCATGACCAGGCACCTGCATGCAAAGCATGAACTGCAGTGGAGTAAACACCTTAAAACCAAGGAAGTCACTCAGGCTCCCCCTGCTACCTCTTCTGCTGCTGCCGCCTCGGCCTATTCTACTGCTGCCGCCTCGGCCTCTTCCTCCGCCTCTGGAGGAACGTTGGCACCTGCCGCCCAGCAAACAGGGGATGTACCACCAACACCACCACCACCACCTCCGTCACCAAGCGTCTCAACCATGTCACACGCCAGCGTTCAGCTCTCCATCTCACAAACATTTGATAGAAAGCGTAAATTCCCACCTAGCCACCCTCGATCCCTGGCCCTGAATGCCAGCATTTCTAAACTACTGGCCTATGAAATGCTGTCATTTAGGCTGGTGGACACAGACAGCTTCAAACAGCTCATGTCGCTTGCTGTCCCACAGTATGTTGTTCCCAGCCGGCACTACTTCTCCAAGAGAGCCGTGCCTTCCCTGCACAACCAAGTATCCGATAAAATCAAGTGTGCACTGCGCAACGCCATCTGTAGCAAGGTCCACCTAACCACAGATACGTGGACCAGTAAGCACGGCCAGGGACGCTATATCTCCCTAACTGCACACTGGGTAAATGTAGTGGCAGCTGGGCCCCAGGCGGAGAGCTGTTTGGCGCACGTCCTGCCGCCGCCAAGGATCGCAGGGCAACATTCTTTGCCTCCTGTTGCCACCTCCTCCTTCTCGGCTTCCTCCTCCTCTTCTTCCACCTGCTCATCCAGTCAGCCACACACCTTCACCACCAACTTCAGCACAGCCCGGGGTAAACGTCAGCAGGCCATTCTGAAACTCATATGTTTGGGGGACAGGCCCCACACCGCACAGGAGTTGTGGCGGGGTATTGAACAACAGACCGACGAGTGGTTGCTGCCGGTGAGCCTCAAGCCCGGCCTGGTGGTGTGTGATAATGGGCGAAATCTCGTTGCAGCTCTGGGACTAGCCAATTTGACGCACATCCCTTGCTTGGCGCATGTGCTGAATTTGGTGGTGCAGAAGTTCATTCACAACTACCCCGACATGTCAGAGCTGCTGCATAAAGTGCGGGCCGTCTGTTCGCGCTTCCGGCGTTCACATCCTGCCGCTGCTCGCCTGTCTGCGCTACAGCGTAACTTCGGCCTTCCCGCTCACCGCCTCATATGCGACGTGCCCACCAGGTGGAACTCCACCTTGCACATGCTGGACAGACTGTGCGAGCAGCAGCAGGCCATAGTGGAGTTTCAGCTGCAGCACGCACGGGTCAGTCGCACTACAGAACAGCACCACTTCACCACCAATGACTGGGCCTCCATGCGAGACCTGTGTGCCCTGTTGCGCTGTTTCGAGTACTCCACCAACATGGCCAGTGGCGATGACACCGTTATCAGCGTTACAATACCACTTCTATGTCTCCTTGAGAAAACACTTAGGGCGATGATGGAACAGGAGGTGGCCCAGGAGGAGGAGGAGGAGGATGAGGAAGAGGGGTCATTTTTAGCACTTTCAGGCCAGTCTCTTCGAAGTGACTCAGAGGGAGGTTTTTTGCAACAGCAGAGGCCAGGTACAAATGTGGCCAGCCAGGGCCCACTACTGGAGGACGAGGAGGACGAGGATGAGGAGGAGGTGGAGGAGGATGAGGATGAAGCATGGTCACAGCGGGGTGGCACCCAACGCAGCTCGGGTCCATCACTGGTGCGTGGCTGGGGGGAAAGGCAGGACGATGACGATACGCCTCCCACAGAGGACAGCTTGTCCTTACCCCTGGGCAGCCTGGCACACATGAGCGACTACATGCTGCAGTGCCTGCGCAACGACAGCAGAGTTGCCCACATTTTAACCTGTGCGGACTACTGGGTTGCCACCCTGCTGGATCCACGCTACAAAGACAATGTGCCCACCTTACTTCCTGCACTGGAGCGTGATAGGAAGATGCGCGAGTACAAGCGCACGTTGGTAGACGCGCTACTGAGAGCATTCCCAAATGTCACAGGGGAACAAGTGGAAGCCCAAGGCCAAGGCAGAGGAGGAGCAAGAGGTCGCCAAGGCAGCTGTGTCACGGCCAGCTCCTCTGAGGGCAGGGTTAGCATGGCAGAGATGTGGAAAACTTTTGTCAACACGCCACAGCTAACTGCACCACCACCTGATACGCAACGTGTTAGCAGGAGGCAACATTTCACTAACATGGTGGAACAGTACGTGTGCACACCCCTCCACGTACTGACTGATGGTTCGGCCCCATTCAACTTCTGGGTCTCTAAATTGTCCACGTGGCCAGAGCTAGCCTTTTATGCCTTGGAGGTGCTGGCCTGCCCGGCAGCCAGCGTTTTGTCTGAACGTGTATTCAGCACGGCAGGGGGCGTCATTACAGACAAACGCAGCCGCCTGTCTACAGCCAATGTGGACAAGCTGACGTTCATAAAAATGAACCAGGCATGGATCCCACAGGACCTGTCCGTCCCTTGTCCAGATTAGACATTAACTACCTCCCCATAACCATATATTATTGGACTCCAGGGCACTTCCTCATTCAATCCTATTTTTATTTTCATTTTACCATTATATTGCGATGCTACCCAAAGTTGAATGAACCTCTCCTCTGCCTGTGTGCTAGGCCTAAATATATGCCAATGGACTGTTGCAGTGGTGGCTGACATGAAGCCTGATTCTCTGCTATGACATGCAGACTAATTCTCTGCTGACATGAAGCCAGATTGTCTGTTACGGGACCTCTCTCCTCTGCCTGGGTGCTGGGCCTAAATTTATGACAATGGACTGTTGCAGTGGTGGCTGACGTGAAGCCTGATTCTCTGCTATGACATGCAGACTGATTCTCTGCTGTCATGAAGCCAGATTGTCTGTTACGGGACCTTTCTCCTCTACCTGGGTTCTGGGCCTAAATTTATGAAAATTGACTCTTACAGTGGTGGGTGACGTGAAGCCTGATTCTCTGCTATGATATGAAGACTGATTCTCTGCTGACATGAAGCCAGATTGTCTGTTACGGGACCTTTCTCCTCTGCCTGGGTTCTGGGCCTAAATTTATGAAAATTGACTCTTACAGTGGTGGGTGACGTGAAGCCTGATTCTCTGCTATGATATGAAGACTGATTCTCTGCTGACATGAAGCCAGATTGTCTGTTACGGGACCTTTCTCCTCTGCCTGGGTTCTGGGCCTAAATTTATGAAAATTGACTCTTACAGTGGTGGGTGACGTGAAGCCTGATTCTCTGCTATGATATGAAGACTGATTCTCTGCTGACATGAAGCCAGATTGTCTGTTACGGGACCTTTCTCCTCTGCCTGGGTTCTGGGCCTAAATTTATGAAAATTGACTCTTACAGTGGTGGGTGACGTGAAGCCTGATTCTCTGCTATGATATGAAGACTGATTCTCTGCTGACATGAAGCCAGATTGTCTGTTACGGGACCTTTCTCCTCTGCCTGGGTTCTGGGCCTAAATTTATGAAAATTGACTCTTACAGTGGTGGGTGACGTGAAGCCTGATTCTCTGCTATGATATGAAGACTGATTCTCTGCTGACATGAAGCCAGATTGTCTGTTACGGGACCTTTCTCCTCTGCCTGGGTTCTGGGCCTAAATTTATGAAAATTGACTCTTACAGTGGTGGGTGACGTGAAGCCTGATTCTCTGCTATGATATGAAGACTGATTCTCTGCTGACATGAAGCCAGATTGTCTGTTACGGGACCTTTCTCCTCTGCCTGGGTTCTGGGCCTAAATTTATGAAAATTGACTCTTACAGTGGTGGGTGACGTGAAGCCTGATTCTCTGCTATGATATGAAGACTGATTCTCTGCTGACATGAAGCCAGATTCTCTGTTACGGGACCTCTCTCCTCTGCCTGGGTGCTGGGCCTAAATTTATGACAATGGACTGTTGCAGTGGTGGCTGACGTGAAGCCTGATTCTCTGCTATGACATGCAGACTGATTCTCTGCTGACATGAAGCCAGATTCTCTGTTACGGGACCTCTCTCCTCTGCCTGTGTGTGTGCTGGGCCTAAATATATGCCAATGGACTGTTGCAGTGGTGGCTGACGTGAAGCCTCATTCTCTGCTATGACATGCAGACTAATTCTCTGCTGACATGAAGACAGATTCTCTGTTACGGGACCTCTCTCCTCTGCCTGGGTGCCGGGGCCTAAATATCTGAGAATGGACTGTTCCAGTGGTGGGTGACGGGAAGCCAGATTCTCTGCTATGGTACCTCTCTCCAATTGATTTTGGTTAATTTTTATTTATTTAATTTTTATTTTAATTCATTTCCCTATCCACATTTGTTTGCAGGGGATTTACCTACATGTTGCTGCCTTTTGCAGCCCTCTAGCTCTTTCCTGGGCTGTTTTACAGCCTTTTTAGTGCCGAAAAGTTCGGGTCCCCATTGACTTCAATGGGGTTCGGGTTCGGGACGAAGTTCGGATCGGGTTCGGATCCCGAACCCGAACATTTCCGGGATGTTCGGCCGAACTTCTCGAACCCGAACATCCAGGTGTTCGCTCAACTCTACTGGTGACCCTATAAAAAATTATAAAAAAATTAGGGGCGAGTGTCTGCTGCTGAGCTGACCTTTTAAAACATTATATGTGAGGACCTGCTGTTCAGCTGACGCTCTAAAACATTATATGTGAGGGCCTTCAGATGAGCAGACCGCATAAAACATTACAGGTGAGGGTCTACAGGTGAGCAGAACGTATAAATCATTAGAGGTGAGGGCCTGCAGGTGAGCAGACCGTATAAAACATTGGAGGTGAGGGCCTGAAGGTGAGCGGACCCTATAAAACATTGTAGTGAGGGCCTACAGATGTGCCCAAAAGTAGTTAAATTAGTCCCAAATACAAATAATTATCTGCTGAAATACTGAATATAATGTTTGTGGATTGAACACACACAAAAATGTGCCTAAAACGAGTTAAATTTTTCCCAAATAAAATGTATTCTCTGCTGGAATACTGTATATATCGTGTGTGGATTGAACGCACACACAGATGTGCCCAAAACTAGTTAAATTCGCCCAAAATATAAATAATTCTCTGCTGGAGTACTGAATATAACGGTTGCGGATTGAACGCACACACAGATGTGGCACAAAGTTAATTTCCACTGAAGAAAATTGGCGCGGTGTATGGCACGGTGTATATCTCACTAGAAGCCACACTCTAGTGAATAAGCCCCTATTTATAATGTCTGCTAAACACACTGCTTTCTGATGGTGTACTGTAGATCTCACTAATATCAAGTCTTTTAAAAGCTCTTGGATACTTAAAAAAGCGATTTTCCAGCCCTGCACTATCTGTCCCTTCCTGAAGATGCCTGTCCCTGATACTGCTGAATTTAACCCCTGGTAAAAAAAATTAAAAATATGGTGCTGCACTGCTGTCAAACACACACTGTAGTCCTTAAGTGGACTGTTTGGTCTTTCAATAATTTTTGGGGAGTTAATTCTGTGAATTTCCAGCAAAACGCAATCTGTCCCTACCTACTGTCTGCTTTCCCTGACGCTGAATGATCCGAGCGCGGGACATCGGCCCCTATATAAACTAGTATCACGTGTTCCGGCCAGTCAATCAGTGTAAGGCTAATAGATAACATGGCTATGGCATTATACTGAAGGGAATTACTTACCTGAATGTTGATTGGCTGTTTAGGAGGCGCCCAACATGAGGGGAGGAGACTCGAGCACACGTGGTATTCGGCCGAGTACCGCCACCTGCCGAGCATAGCGATGCACGAGTCGAACTGGTACTCAGCCGAGCATGCTCGCTCATCACTAGTGCACACAGCAGAGAGTGAAGAGGGAGCAGATAGAGAGGATGAGGAGGGTGCAGAAGCGGAAGGCTGAGTGAGCCAATCAACCAAGTCTGTTGCGTCCTTTGACGTAATCGCCCGCACCTTCTGAAACCTACCACTTAGGTTCCAGCCTGGTGCACCTGTCCAACCCCTACCAGCCCTGCCGAATGGCCTGCCTCTTCCTCTGCCTGTCATTTTCAAAAATGACCCTGTGACAAAAGTCCCTATAGAAAAGTTGTATTTGTGGAAGAAGGTATATCACACCCCTGCCTCAATTAGTTTTTTAGGGGGGCAACTGGTATATCACACCAGTAGAAATTATTTGTTCCAATAGTGTTTGTCACTCTTAGGGATGAGCGAACTCGAACTGTATAGTTCGGGTTCGTACCGAATTTTGGGGTGTCCGTGACACGGACCCGAACCCGGACATTTTCGTAAAAGTCCGGGTTCGGGTTCGGTGTTCGTCGCTTTCTTCGCGCTTTTGTGACGCTTTCTTGGCGCTTTTTGAAAGGCTGCAAAGCAGCCAATCAACAAGCGTCATACTACTTGCCCCAAGAGGCCATCACAGCCATGCCTACTATTGGCATGGCTGTGATTGGCCAGAGCACCATGTGACCCAGCCTCTATTTAAGCTGGAGTCACATAGCGCCGCCCGTCACTCTGCTCTGATTAGCGTAGGGAGAGGTTGCGGCTGCGACAGTAGGGCGAGATTAGGCAGATTAACTCCTCCAAAGGACTTGATTAACTGATCGATCTGCAGCTGTGGATCATTGAGCTGCTGATCCTCAATTGCTCACTGTTTTTAGGCTGCACAGACCGTTTGTCAGTCTCATTTTTCTGGGGTGATCGGCGGCCATTTTGTGTCTTGTGGTGCGCCAGCACAAGCTGCGACCAAGTGCATTTAACCCTCAATGGTGTGGTTGTTTTTTGGCTAAAGCCTACATCAGGGTGAAGCTGTCACACCAAGTGCATTTAACCAGCAATAGTCTGTTCATTTTTTGGCCATATACAAAATCAGGGGCAAGCTGCGCCTGTCACCAAGTGCATTTAACCCTCAATGGTGTGGTTGTTTTTTGGCTAAAGCCTACATCAGGGTGAAGCTGTCACACCAAGTGCATTTAACCAGCAATAGTCTGTTCATTTTTTGGCCATATACAAAATCAGGGGCAAGCTGCGCCTGTCACCAAGTGCATTTAACCCTCAATGGTGTGGTTGTTTTTTGGCTAAAGCCTACATCAGGGTGAAGCTGTCACACCAAGTGCATTTAACCAGCAATAGTCTGTTCATTTTTTGGCCATATACAAAATCAGGGGCAAGCTGCGCCTGTCACCAAGTGCATTTAACCCTCAATGGTGTGGTTGTTTTTTGGCTAAAGCCTACATCAGGGTGAAGCTGTCACACCAAGTGCATTTAACCAGCAATAGTCTGTTCATTTTTTGGCCATATCCCAGTCTAATTCTGTCACTAAATCCATACCGGTCACCCAGCGCCTAAATACTAGGCCTCAAATTTATATCCAGCTAAATCTGTCCCTAGTGCTGTAGCTGGGCGAGTTATTTAGTGTCCGTTCAAGCACATTTCTTGTTCTGGGTTGAAATACAATTCCCAATTTAGCAATTTCATAATTTAGTGGTTCCTGCTATATCAGAGCTCTTTGAAATCTATCCCAAAAAGGGTATATAATATTGAAGGTGCACATAGGGTCATTCAGAGTAACTTCACACACACCCGCTACTGTGTATTTCCAAGTCTAATTCTGTCACTAAATCCATACCGGTGACCCAGCGCCTAAATACTAGGCCTCAAATTTAATTCCCTCTAAATCTCTCGTTACCCACCGCTGTACTGTTGTTGCTGGGCAAGATATTTAGTGTCCGTCAAAGCACATTTTTTGTTCTGGGTTGAAGTACAATTCCCAATTTAGCAATTTCATAATTTAGTGGTTTCTGCTATATCAGAGCTATTTGAAATCTATCCCAAAAAGGGTATATAATATTGAAGGTGCACATAGGGTCATTCAGAATAACTTCACACACACCCGCTACTGTGTATTTCCAAGTCTAATTCTGTCACTAAACCCATACCTGTCACCCAGCGCCTAAATACTAGGCCTCAAATTTAAATCCCTCTAAATCTCTCGTTACCGTTGTCCTGTTGTAGCTGGGAAAGTTATTTAGTGCCCGTCAAAGCACATTTTTTGTTCTGGGTTGAAGTACAATTCCCAATTTAGCAATTTCATAATTTAGTGGTTCCTGCTATATCAGAGCTATTTGAAATCTATCCCAAAAAGGGTATATAATATTGAAGGTGCACATAGGGTCATTCAGAATAACTTCACACACACCCGCTACTGTGTATTTCCAAGTCTAATTCTGTCACTAAATCCATACCGGTGACCCAGCGCCTAAATACTAGGCCTCAAATTTAATTCCCTCTAAATCTCTCGTTACCCACCGCTGTACTGTTGTTGCTGGGCAAGATATTTAGTGTCCGTCAAAGCACATTTTTTGTTCTGGGTTGAAGTACAATTCCCAATTTAGCAATTTCATAATTTAGTGGTTTCTGCTATATCAGAGCTATTTGAAATCTATCCCTAAAAGGGTATATAATATTGAAGGTGCACATAGGGTCATTCAGAATAACTTCACACACACCCGCTACTGTGTATTTCCAAGTCTAATTCTGTCACTAAACCCATACCTGTCACCCAGCGCCTAAATACTAGGCCTCAAATTTAAATCCCTCTAAATCTCTCGTTACCGTTGTCCTGTTGTAGCTGGGAAAGTTATTTAGTGCCCGTCAAAGCACATTTTTTGTTCTGGGTTGAAGTACAATTCCCAATTTAGCAATTTCATAATTTAGTGGTTCCTGCTATATCAGAGCTATTTGAAATCTATCCCAAAAAGGGTATATAATATTGAAGGTGCACATAGGGTCATTCAGAATAACTTCACACACACGCTTCTGTGCATTTCCAAGTCTAATTCTGTCACTAAATCCATACCGGTGACCCAGCGCCTAAATACTAGGCCTCAAATTTAAATCCCTCTAAATCTCTCGTTACCCACCGCTGTACTGTTGTTGCTGGGCAAGATATTTAGTGTCCGTCAAAGCACATTTTTTGTTCTGGGTTGAAGTACAATTCCCAATTTAGCAATTTCATAATTTAGTGGTTCCTGCTATATCAGAGCTATTTGAAATCTATCCCAAAAAGGGTATATAATATTGAAGGTGCACATTGGGTCATTCAGAATAACTTCACACACACCCGCTACTGTGTATTTTCAAGTCTAATTCTGTCACTAAACCCATACCTGTCACCCAGCGCCTAAATACTAGGCCTCAAATTTAAATCCCTCTAAATCTCTCGTTACCCACCGCTGTACTGTTGTTGCTGGGCAAGATATTTAGTGTCCGTCAAAGCACATTTTTTGTTCTGGGTTGAAGTACAATTCCCAATTTAGCAATTTCATAATTTAGTGGTTTCTGCTATATCAGAGCTATTTGAAATCTATCCCTAAAAGGGTATATAATATTGAAGGTGCACATAGGGTCATTCAGAATAACTTCACACACACGCTTCTGTGCATTTCCAAGTCTAATTCTGTCACTAAATCCATACCGGTGACCCAGCGCCTAAATACTAGGCCTCAAATTTAAATCCCTCTAAATCTCTCGTTACCCACCGCTGTACTGTTGTTGCTGGGCAAGATATTTAGTGTCCGTCAAAGCACATTTTTTGTTCTGGGTTGAAGTACAATTCCCAATTTAGCAATTTCATAATTTAGTGGTTTCTGCTATATCAGAGCTATTTGAAATCTATCCCTAAAAGGGTATATAATATTGAAGGTGCACATAGGGTCATTCAGAATAACTTCACACACACGCTTCTGTGCATTTCCAAGTCTAATTCTGTCACTAAATCCATACCGGTCACCCAGCGCCTAAATACTAGGCCTCAAATTTATATCCCGCTGAATTTGAATACAATACATTGGGCCAAATAATATATTTGTTGTTGTGGTGAACCATAACAATGAGAAAAACATCTAGTAAGGGACGCGGACGTGGACATGGTCGTGGTGGTGTTAGTGGACCCTCTGGTGCTGGGAGAGGACGTGGCCGTTCTGCCACATCCACACGTCCTAGTGTACCAACTACCTCAGGTCCCAGTAGCCGCCAGAATTTACAGCGATATATGGTGGGGCCCAATGCCGTTCTAAGGATGGTAAGGCCTGAGCAGGTACAGGCATTAGTCAATTGGGTGGCCGACAGTGGATCCAGCACGTTCACATTATCTCCCACCCAGTCTTCTGCAGAAAGCGCACAGATGGCGCCTGAAAACCAACCCCATCAGTCTGTCACATCACCCCCATGCATACCAGGGAAACTGTCTCAGCCTCAAGTTATGCAGCAGTCTCTTATGCTGTTTGAAGACTCCGCTGGCAGGGTTTCCCAAGGGCATCCACCTAGCCCTTCCCCAGCGGTGAAAGACATAGAATGCACTGACGCACAACCACTTATGTTTCCTGATGATGAGGACATGGGAATACCACCTCAGCATGTCTCTGATGATGACGAAACACAGGTGCCAACTGCTGCGTCTTTCTGCAGTGTGCAGACTGAACAGGAGGTCAGGGATCAAGACTGGGTGGAAGACGATGCAGGGGACGATGAGGTCCTAGACCCCACATGGAATGAAGGTCGTGCCACTGACTTTCACAGTTCGGAGGAAGAGGCAGTGGTGAGACCGAGCCAACAGCGTAGCAAAAGAGGGAGCAGTGGGCAAAAGCAGAACACCCGCCGCCAAGAGACTCCGCCTGCTACTGACCGCCGCCATCTGGGACCGAGCACCCCAAAGGCAGCTTCAAGGAGTTCCCTGGCATGGCACTTCTTCAAACAATGTGCTGACGACAAGACCCGAGTGGTTTGCACGCTGTGCCATCAGAGCCTGAAGCGAGGCATTAACGTTCTGAACCTGAGCACAACCTGCATGACCAGGCACCTGCATGCAAAGCATGAACTGCAGTGGAGTAAACACCTTAAAACCAAGGAAGTCACTCAGGCTCCCCCTGCTACCTCTTCTGCTGCTGCCGCCTCGGCCTATTCTGCTGCTGCCGCCTCGGCCTCTTCCTCCGCCTCTGGAGGAACGTTGGCACCTGCCGCCCAGCAAACAGGGGATGTACCACCAACACCACCACCACCACCTCCGTCACCAAGCGTCTCAACCATGTCACACGCCAGCGTTCAGCTCTCCATCTCACAAACATTTGATAGAAAGCGTAAATTCCCACCTAGCCACCCTCGATCCCTGGCCCTGAATGCCAGCATTTCTAAACTACTGGCCTATGAAATGCTGTCATTTAGGCTGGTGGACACAGACAGCTTCAAACAGCTCATGTCGCTTGCTGTCCCACAGTATGTTGTTCCCAGCCGGCACTACTTCTCCAAGAGAGCCGTGCCTTCCCTGCACAACCAAGTATCCGATAAAATCAAGTGTGCACTGCGCAACGCCATCTGTAGCAAGGTCCACCTAACCACAGATACGTGGACCAGTAAGCACGGCCAGGGACGCTATATCTCCCTAACTGCACACTGGGTAAATGTAGTGGCAGCTGGGCCCCAGGCGGAGAGCTGTTTGGCGCACGTCCTGCCGCCGCCAAGGATCGCAGGGCAACATTCTTTGCCTCCTGTTGCCACCTCCTCCTTCTCGGCTTCCTCCTCCTCTTCTTCCACCTGCTCATCCAGTCAGCCACACACCTTCACCACCAACTTCAGCACAGCCCGGGGTAAACGTCAGCAGGCCATTCTGAAACTCATATGTTTGGGGGACAGGCCCCACACCGCACAGGAGTTGTGGCGGGGTATTGAACAACAGACCGACGAGTGGTTGCTGCCGGTGAGCCTCAAGCCCGGCCTGGTGGTGTGTGATAATGGGCGAAATCTCGTTGCAGCTCTGGGACTAGCCAATTTGACGCACATCCCTTGCTTGGCGCATGTGCTGAATTTGGTGGTGCAGAAGTTCATTCACAACTACCCCGACATGTCAGAGCTGCTGCATAAAGTGCGGGCCGTCTGTTCGCGCTTCCGGCGTTCACATCCTGCCGCTGCTCGCCTGTCTGCGCTACAGCGTAACTTCGGCCTTCCCGCTCACCGCCTCATATGCGACGTGCCCACCAGGTGGAACTCCACCTTGCACATGCTGGACAGACTGTGCGAGCAGCAGCAGGCCATAGTGGAGTTTCAGCTGCAGCACGCACGGGTCAGTCGCACTACAGAACAGCACCACTTCACCACCAATGACTGGGCCTCCATGCGAGACCTGTGTGCCCTGTTGCGCTGTTTCGAGTACTCCACCAACATGGCCAGTGGCGATGACACCGTTATCAGCGTTACAATACCACTTCTATGTCTCCTTGAGAAAACACTTAGGGCGATGATGGAACAGGAGGTGGCCCAGGAGGAGGAGGAGGAGGATGAGGAAGAGGGGTCATTTTTAGCACTTTCAGGCCAGTCTCTTCGAAGTGACTCAGAGGGAGGTTTTTTGCAACAGCAGAGGCCAGGTACAAATGTGGCCAGCCAGGGCCCACTACTGGAGGACGAGGAGGACGAGGATGAGGAGGAGGTGGAGGAGGATGAGGATGAAGCATGGTCACAGCGGGGTGGCACCCAACGCAGCTCGGGTCCATCACTGGTGCGTGGCTGGGGGGAAAGGCAGGACGATGACGATACGCCTCCCACAGAGGACAGCTTGTCCTTACCCCTGGGCAGCCTGGCACACATGAGCGACTACATGCTGCAGTGCCTGCGCAACGACAGCAGAGTTGCCCACATTTTAACCTGTGCGGACTACTGGGTTGCCACCCTGCTGGATCCACGCTACAAAGACAATGTGCCCACCTTACTTCCTGCACTGGAGCGTGATAGGAAGATGCGCGAGTACAAGCGCACGTTGGTAGACGCGCTACTGAGAGCATTCCCAAATGTCACAGGGGAACAAGTGGAAGCCCAAGGCCAAGGCAGAGGAGGAGCAAGAGGTCGCCAAGGCAGCTGTGTCACGGCCAGCTCCTCTGAGGGCAGGGTTAGCATGGCAGAGATGTGGAAAACTTTTGTCAACACGCCACAGCTAACTGCACCACCACCTGATACGCAACGTGTTAGCAGGAGGCAACATTTCACTAACATGGTGGAACAGTACGTGTGCACACCCCTCCACGTACTGACTGATGGTTCGGCCCCATTCAACTTCTGGGTCTCTAAATTGTCCACGTGGCCAGAGCTAGCCTTTTATGCCTTGGAGGTGCTGGCCTGCCCGGCAGCCAGCGTTTTGTCTGAACGTGTATTCAGCACGGCAGGGGGCGTCATTACAGACAAACGCAGCCGCCTGTCTACAGCCAATGTGGACAAGCTGACGTTCATAAAAATGAACCAGGCATGGATCCCACAGGACCTGTCCGTCCCTTGTCCAGATTAGACATTAACTACCTCCCCATAACCATATATTATTGGACTCCAGGGCACTTCCTCATTCAATCCTATTTTTATTTTCATTTTACCATTATATTGCGATGCTACCCAAAGTTGAATGAACCTCTCCTCTGCCTGTGTGCTAGGCCTAAATATATGCCAATGGACTGTTGCAGTGGTGGCTGACATGAAGCCTGATTCTCTGCTATGACATGCAGACTAATTCTCTGCTGACATGAAGCCAGATTGTCTGTTACGGGACCTCTCTCCTCTGCCTGGGTGCTGGGCCTAAATTTATGACAATGGACTGTTGCAGTGGTGGCTGACGTGAAGCCTGATTCTCTGCTATGACATGCAGACTGATTCTTGCTGACATGAAGCCAGATCGTCTGTTACGGGACCTCTCTGCTCTGCCTGTGTGCTAGGCCTAAATATATGCCAATGGACTGTTGCAGTGGTGGGTGACGTGAAGCCTCATTCTCTGCTATGACATGCAGACTGATTCTCTGCTGACATGAAGCCAGATTGTCTGTTACGGGACCTCTCTGCTCTGCCTGTGTGCTAGGCCTAAATATATGCCAATGGACTGTTGCAGTGGTGGGTGACGTGAAGCCTCATTCTCTGCTATGACATGCAGACTGATTCTCTGCTGTCATGAAGCCAGATTGTCTGTTACGGGACCTCTCTGCTCTGCCTGTGTGCTAGGCCTAAATATATGCCAATGGACTGTTGCAGTGGTGGGTGACGTGAAGCCTCATTCTCTGCTATGACATGCAGACTGATTCTCTGCTGACATGAAGCCAGATTCTCTGTTACGGGACCTCTCTCCTCTGCCTGTGTGTGTGCTGGGCCTAAATATATGCCAATGGACTGTTGCAGTGGTGGCTGACGTGAAGCCTCATTCTCTGCTATGACATGCAGACTAATTCTCTGCTGACATGAAGACAGATTCTCTGTTACGGGACCTCCCTCCTCTGCCTGGGTGCTGGGCCTAAATATATGCCAATGGACTGTTGCAGTGGTGGCTGACGTGAAGCCTCATTCTCTGCTATGACATGCAGACTGATTCTCTGCTGACATGAAGCCAGATTCTCTGTTACGGGACCTCTCTCCTCTGCCTGTGTGTGTGCTGGGCCTAAATATATGCCAATGGACTGTTGCAGTGGTGGCTGACGTGAAGCCTCATTCTCTGCTATGACATGCAGACTGATTCTCTGCTGACATGAAGCCAGATTCTCTGTTACGGGACCTCTCTCCTCTGCCTGTGTGTGTGCTGGGCCTAAATATATGCCAATGGACTGTTGCAGTGGTGGCTGACGTGAAGCCTCATTCTCTGCTATGACATGCAGACTAATTCTCTGCTGACATGAAGACAGATTCTCTGTTACGGGACCTCCCTCCTCTGCCTGGGTGCTGGGCCTAAATATATGCCAATGGACTGTTGCAGTGGTGGCTGACGTGAAGCCTCATTCTCTGCTATGACATGCAGACTAATTCTCTGCTGACATGAAGACAGATTCTCTGTTACGGGACCTCTCTCCTCTGCCTGGGTGCCGGGGCCTAAATATCTGAGAATGGACTGTTCCAGTGGTGGGTGACGGGAAGCCAGATTCTCTGCTATGGAACCTCTCTCCAATTGATTTTGGTTAATTTTTATTTATTTAATTTTTATTTTAATTCATTTCCCTATCCACATTTGTTTGCAGGGGATTTACCTACATGTTGCTGCCTTTTGCAGCCCTCTAGCTCTTTCCTGGGCTGTTTTACAGCCTTTTTAGTGCCGAAAAGTTCGGGTCCCCATTGACTTCAATGGGGTTCGGGTTCGGGACGAAGTTCGGATCGGGTTCGGATCCCGAACCCGAACATTTCCGGGATGTTCGGCCGAACTTCTCGAACCCGAACATCCAGGTGTTCGCTCAACTCTAGTCACTCTGTGTAGCTGAGGTAACGCAGCAAAACTGCAAACAAATGCTGCACTACCTAAATGCATTATATATAAAGTATATTATTGGTATATAACACCCCTGCTTCAATCACTTTTTTTGGGGGGGGGGGCAACTGGTAAATCACAACAATTGAAATGATTTGTTCCAATAGCGTTTGTCACTCTGTGTACCTGCGGTAACGCAGCAAAACCGCAAACAAATGCTGCACTACCCAAATGCACTGTATAGAAAGTATATTATTGGTATATAAAACCCCTGCTTCGATCATTTTTTTTGGGGGGAAACTGGTATATCACACCAGTAGAAATTATTTGTTCCAATAGCGTTTGTCACTATCTGTAGCTGAGATAATGCAGCAAAACCGCAAACAAATGCTGCACTACCTAAATGCACTATATAGAAAGTATATTATTGGTATATAATACCCCTGCTTCAATCAGTTTTTTTGGGGGGAACTGATATATCACACCAGTAGAAATTATTTGTTTCAATAGTGTTTGTCACTATGTGTAGCTGCGGTAACGCAGCAAAACCGCAAATAAGTGCTGCACTACCTAAATGCACTACAACTGCTACATCGGTATATAGAAAGTATATTATTGATATATAACACCCATGTTTCAATCAGTTTATGGGGGGGCCAACTGGAATATCACACCAGTAGAAATTATTTGTTCCAATAGTGTTTGGCACTCTGTGTGGCTGCAGTATCATAGCAGAGCCGCTCACAACTGCTGCACAATACAAATGCACTATAATATACTTTCTATGTTAGAAAGTATATTACAAGTATATTACACCCCTCAGTAAGTCACACCTATCGATAGCACACCTATACCAGTCCTTATTAGCTAGCGTTTGGTGTCCCTAGCAGTCTGTCTCTGCTCCACACAGCAACCTCTCCCTTCACTAGCAAAAGACTGAATGTAAAATGGCGGCCAGATCAGGTTTATTTATAAGGTAGGGGGTATGCCCATGTGCTGAAACATCTCAATTGGCTGTCCTGTACTAACTGATGGATCTGTTATCAGTCAAAGTTCTTCACAATGTAAAAGAATATGGTGCCGGCGGAAATCGCCATATGTTAGCCCATTCAACGAACTGCGAACGAGCAAAGTTCGCCGCAAAACAACCGCCGAGCTAACTGCAAGGCCATCTCTAATAATTATCCGTCTGTTAGTTTGGCCGTTGACATATACCCATTTTTGGTATGAGATACATGTTCACTTCATATGTGACAGGGAAATTAATATAGTTAATCTGTCTGTTAGTTCAGTGGGTGACATAGTCCCATTTTTGGTGTGAGTTACTCCTGCACTGCATACGTGACAGAAAAATAATATAGTTAATCTGTCTGTTAGTTCGGTGGGTGACATAAACCCATTTTTGGTGTGAGATACACGTGCACTTTATTCGTGACCGGGACATTAATATAGTTAATTTGTCTGTTAGTTCAGTGGTTGACATATACCCATTTTTGGTTTGAGTTACACAAGCACTGCATATATGACAGGCAAATGAATATAGTTAATCCGTCTGTTAGTTCAGTGGGTGACATATACCTATTTTTGGTGTGAAGTACACCTGCACTGCATACATGACAGCAGTGGCGACTCTAGGAACAATATATAGGGGGGGCACATAAGATACCACAGTCAAAAATGGGGGGCCACTAATAATTTTCACCACTTAATCATACTACTGGAAAAAACGGAAAAAAAAGTATATATAAATAAGATAACAAAATACGAGAGTATTGTCGTATGTAGTGATGTCTCGAACTATTCGCGGGCGAACAGTTCCAGGCGAACATAGCTTGTTCGCGTTCGCCGCGGCGTGCGAACATATGTGATGTTTGGTCCGCCCCCTATACATCATCATTGAGTAAACTTTGACCCTGTACCTCACAGTCAGCAGACAGATTCCAGCCAATCAGCAGTAGACCCTCCCTCCCAGACCCTCCCACCTGGACAGCATCAATTTTCTCAGTGAGAGGAGGGACAGTGCTGCTACTGCTGATTCAATAGGGAAAGCGTTAGCTAGGGCAGTGTTCTGTGTCCACAGACTCATCTGCTGTAAGGACAGTGTCCTGCAAGCACCCCAAAAAGCCCTTTTCAGGGCTGGTACATCAATCTGCTTTTTTTTTATATGTATATATATTGCAGTTGCCTGGCTGCCCGTGTGTGAGAGGCTGCAGGCTCAGTCACAGACAGCACTGTGTGCACACCATTCAAACAGGGTGTAACAGAAAATACCTCGCAGATAAAAAAAATAAAATAAATCAATTTAATATTTTTCTGTGATATAATCACATTTGCAAGCCTGTGTGTGTCAGGCCCACACAGACTGTATTGTGGCCACTGGCTAGTGGCTAGGCCTCCACTCATACCGTTACAGGGTGTCACTCACTCAAATACCTTGCAAATAAAAAAATATATATTTAATATTTTTCTGTGATATAATCACAGTTGCAAGCCCGTGTGTGTCAGGCCCACACAGACTGTACTATGCCCACTGCCCACCACTTATATAGGGTGGCACAGTACCTTGCACGCATAGTACCACTTATCTAGAAAAAATGACAGGCAGAGGCAGGCCACCCCGCAGGGGCCGTCGTGGTTGTGGTGCTGTGATTTCCACTGGCCCTGGAATAATGCCCAGTGTTCAGAGGCCACGTACCCGGAACCCCAAAAATTCGGAGAAAATAGTTGACTGGCTTACACAGGACACCCAATCTTCAACAGCTTCCGCTAAAAGAACCTTGACGCACCATCCTCCTCCAGCTCAGCTTTGGTCACCTGCTCTCAAGTTACAACTCTCCCCCCTGCCGCCACCACCACCACTACCACCACAGCCACCACAGCCGCTTCACTTGATCCCTCAGAGGAGTTATTTACATATCAGTTGGATGAAATTAGTGATGCACAACCATTATTGCCAGAGGATATAGATAACAGGGATATGTCTCAGTCAGGCAGCATTACACACATGGACGTACAGTGTGATGATGATGATGATGTTGTACCCACTGCTGCTTCCTTTGCTGAGGTGTCAGATACAAGTGAAGTGGTTGATGATGACGATGTGTCCGTGGAGGCCATGTGGGTGCCTGCTCGAAGAGAAGAAGAAGAGGGGGAAAGTACAGAAGGGGAGACAGAGAAAAGGAGGAGACGAGTTGAAAGCAGGGGGAGGTCATCGCAAGGAGCTAGTGGCACAGTCAGACAGCATGTATCGGCACCCGGGGTCAGCCAGACAGCACGCCAATCAACGCATGCTGTTGCCACCACCAGAATGCCGTCATTGCAAAGCTCAGCAGTGTGGCATTTTTTTTGTGTGTCTGTCTCTGATAACAGCAATGCCATTTGCAACCTGTGCCAAAAGAAACTCGTAGAGTCGTGGGAAGTCCAACACCCACCTCGGTACAACTGCTTTGCGAAGGCGCATGATCTCACATCACAAACGCCAATGGGATCAACACATGAGTACAAGCAGCACACAAACTCAAAGCCACCATTCTCCTCCTGGTCCAGCATCTTCAGCCACGTCAACCACTGCTGTCCTCCTTGCCCCCTCTCAACCACCCGCCACTCCGCCTCTCACCTTCAGCAGTTCCATCTCATCTGCCCACAGTCAGGTGTCTGTAAAGGAAATGTTTGAGCGTAAGAAGCCAATGTCACAGAGTCACCCCCTTGCCCGGCGTCTGACAGCTGGCTTGACGGAACTCTTAGCCCGCCAGCTTTTACCATACCAGCTGGTGGAGTCTGAGGCCTTCAAAAAATTTGTCGCTATTGGGAAACCAAAGTAGAAGGTACCCGGACAATTAAAAAAAAAAAAAAAAAAGGCAATCCCAAACCTCTACTCAGTGATTGAAAAGGAAGTCATGGCATCTCTGGCATACAGTGTTGGGGCAAGGGTCCATCTGACCACTGATACCTGGTCTGCAAAGCACGGTCAGGGCAGGTATATCACCTACACTGCGCATTGGGTCAACCTGCTGACGGCTGCCAAGCATGGAATGCATGGCTCTGCAGTGGAGTTGGTGACACCGCCACGGCTTGCAGGCAGGCCTACTGCCACCTCCTCTACTCCTCCTACTCCATCCACTTCCATAACCCCCTCGGCTGAGTCCTCTTCTGCTGCGGCGTCTGGCTGCACATCAACTGACTCCCCCCAGCTCCGCAGGGGCTATTCCACATCCCGGATACGACAGTGTCACGCTGTCTTGGGGTTGACTTGCCTGAAAGCAGAGAGCCACACCAGACCAGCACTCCTGTCCACCCTGAACGCACAGGTGGATCAGTGGCTGACCCCACACCAACTGGAGATCAGCAAAGTGGTGTGTGACAATGGAAGCAATTTGTTGGCAGCATTGAATTTGGGCAAGTTGTCACATGTGCCATGCATGGCACATGTGTTGAATCTCATCGTACAACGCTTTGTGTCTAAGTACCCATCAGCGACCTCATCCCATTTGTTTTCTTCCTGGAGCGTGCCCTGCGAAGAGTGCTGGATCAGGCTGTAGATGAGCGTGAAGAGGAAGAGTTGTGGTCAAAATCACCACCAGAAACAGCCTTGTCATCATCGCTTGCCGGACCTGCGGCAACGCTGGAAGAGGAGTATGAGGAAGAGGAGTCAGAGGAGGAATGTGGCTTTGAGGAAGACCAACCACAGCAGGCATGCCAGGGTGCTCGTTGTTGTCACCTATCTGGGACCCGTGGTTGTTTCATGCTGTCATGTCTGTTGAGGGACCCTCGGAAAAGGATGAAGGAGAACAACCTGTACTGGGCGGCTACGCTACTAGACCCCCGGTATAAGCAGAAAGTGGCGGAAATATTACCAAAATACCGAAAGTCAGAAAGGATGCAGCAGTTCAAAACCAAACTAAAAAATATGCTTTACACAGCTTATAAGTGGGATGTCACAGCACAACGGGAATCTAAAAGGGGAAGAGGTGAAAGTAATCCTCCTCCTACCACCACCACGGCGGCAAGGACAGGACGCTTTACAGATGTGTTGTTGATGGAGGATATGCAGAGCTTTTTCAGTCCTACACATCGCCACAGCCCTTCGGGATCCAGCCTTAGAGAACAACTCGACTGACAGGTAGCAGACTACCTCGCCTTAACTGCAGATATCGACACTCTGAGGAGAAATGAACCCCTTGACTACTGGGTGTGCAGGCTTGACCTGTGGCCTGAACTATCCTAGTTTGCGATAGAACTTCTGGCCTGCCCCACTTCAAGTATCCTGTCAGAAAGGACCTTCAGTGCAGCAGGAGGCATTGTCACTGACAAATTCCTCGGTCAAAAAAGTGTTGATTACCTCACCTTCATTAAGATGAATAAGGCATGGATCCCGAAGGGACTGACAGTGGGGGATACGTTTGACTAACAAAAGGCCTGAGGACATGCCTTGGCCTCAAAATCGTCCCCACGCTGCTGTATTTAATGTCTGCATACCGGATGACTTTCGTGAATTCTCCGCCACCAACTAGGGTTCAAGCCGCAATGTTTTAGTCACCTTTCTGCCTGGAAAACATCATTAGGTATTGTTGGCTGCAACAATACCTAATTTCACATACATGTCAATTCCCCTTCGTGATCGGTACCTTGTTGTGGTGAAGGGGCTTGCGTATCACAATAAAGAGATCATCACCTCTATGAGTGTGTTGGCAATGTTGCCACACCCCAGATAAGGCCGTTGCTTCATTATGATCAGACTAAAAGCGATTGGCTGGATAATTTTTCATAGATAAAACATTATTTTTCTTTTTTTTTTTTTAAGTTGTATGGGTTTTTAATACATAAAATAAAAAAATAAAGTCTCTTAACAGTTTATTAGAAATAATGCAGACAATTTAAAAAAATCCCCATCAATTCCAATACAAAGCAAGTACAGAGCTCAGAACAAAATTATTTCAGGATGTCGTTAATTCGACAATGATTAATCAATTCGACATACGTCCCAGGATAGGGGACGTAACAGGGATTAAACTGATAGGAATAGTACTAGTTAAGACACCACTCATATAGGGTGTCACAGCACATTGCTCCATGCACGCGCAGTGCCAACTTGGGAGTAAGAGGACCGACCAAGCTGCTTTTTCCATCTCCCGGTTCCTAAAATCAATTCAGTTTGGTGTATCAGAGTTTGGTCTGTCACTGTGAAGGCAGTCGAAGGTACCCGGCCTAAATTTTTTTTCACAAAAGGCAATCCCACCCTGATATGGGACGTAACAGGGATTAAACTGATGAGAATAGTACTACAGAAAATACCACTCATATCGGGTGTGACAGTAAATTGCACGGCGCAGATGCAGTGACGTGGATTCAAACAAAGGGGAGGGAGCCAGCGTTTTTTTAACCATCTCCCCATTCGAAAAATCAATTCAATTCACCTTTCGGGGACCCTTGGTGTTGTACGTGGCTGGGTGGAGGAAGAAACCTTCAATGACATCAACGGGACATGGCTAGCTTGGTATCCAACCTTGTGCAAATGGTTGGGCAAATGGACTGTTTGCGGTGCATTAAAAAGGGAGTTTGGTCTGTCAATGTCTGTGAAGCGGGCGTAACCCTTACACTACCTGATCGATACAACATCATACCTGATCGTATACACACACTGGATGTTTTAAACCACGTTGTTCAAAAAAAATGTAGGATTGTTAGGTGATTTATGCCCTTTATGGACTAAAACCCAACTCTGCGTCAACTATGTAATTTTCCATGGCAGTTTTGCCATGAATCCCCCTCTGGCATGCCACAGTCCAGGTCCCCTTGAAACAACTTTTCCATCACTACTGTGGCTAGAAATATTCCCTGTGGGTTTTAAAATTCACCTGCCTATTGAAGTCAATGGCGGTTTGCCCAGTTCGCCCGTTCGCGAACATTTGCAGAAATTTGCTTTTGCCGTTCGCGAATGGAAAATTTTATGCTCTAGTCGTATGCAGGGATACCTTTTTATTGTACTAACCTATTACTTTAAAGACAAGCTTTCAAGAGTTTTCCTATCTTCCTCGGTACGCTTAAGTATTCAGAAACAAACTATTCTTAAGGGTGAGTTCACATCTGCGTTATGCCATTTCTTTATAAGTTCAGTTTCAAATGGAATATAATGGAATGGCCAGATGGAATGCAAAATGTAAGCGTTCAAGAGGCATTCTGTTTTGCTCTGTCCTTATAGAAGTCTATGGGAAAGCATAACCGACCCGTCTGGGTCACGTTATGCAAGACGGAAAACAAAGTCCTGTCAACAGGACTTTGTTTTCCGTCTTGCATAAAGGGAACCAGACGGATCCGTTTTGATTCCCATAGACTTCTATTATGACGGAAACCAAACTGAATGCCCTTTAAAGGCTTCCATTTTGCATTCCATCATAATACAAGTCTATGGGCTGCATAATGGATCCGTCCTCCGTTTTATGGATTCCGGAAAGCCATAACGGAAGCCCTAATGCTAGTGTGAACCCACCCTAAAAGGCGAATAGCAGGAGAATTTCAAAATCTAGATCATTATATACAATTTGCTAAGTGAGCTGAATGGGAGAAAGTTTCTATTTCGGCAATTTTCGCCTAGATATTTCAATTCTGCTACTAATTCACCTGCAATTCAGCTAGGATAACTTGAAAATTGAATAATCTAGGTCAAATTAAGCTCATGGTCTCCCTCCTTTCTCTCCTGGATAGGTAGATGCAATATTTTTAACTCTCTAATAGTCCCCAAGTTCACTTACTTATTGCAAGCCATCCCGGTAAAACTGCTGAATAGCTTTTTTGAGTCATTCAGGAGGATTAGTTCCTCTTATATATGGGGAAATATTAAACCTAGATTATCCAACAAGATCTTACTCCTTCCTTTCATAAAAGGCGGAATAAGTTTCCCGTCCATTAAAAGATTCCATAGAGTGGTTCATCTTAACAGAATCATTGATCCGATTAGAAGACCGGATCACAAACTTTGGATTCCTTTGGAAGAAAAGCTGGTTGGCTGTCCTATCAGGCCCTTGCTATTATCTGATTTTGAGAAGCCCCTTCATTCGGCTTTGGGAGACCCCCTGGCGTCTATCACCTTGTCAATTTGGAAAAACCCAGATGTAAGAGGAACCTGTCTGACATACCCTTCAGCACTTATAACGACTAGGGACTGTATTAGCCTTAACACGGATAGTTTTAATATCCTCCTTCCCCAACTACGGAATTTTACCCTACCAATTCATGAGCTATTGGATAGTGAAGGTACTTTTCTAGACAAGGCTCCCTTATTAAACAAATTTAAACTCTCTAACCTTAACCAGATGCAACTATCTTGCTTAAAAACTTTAACCAGTCCCATTCTTAAAAAGTACCATGTGGATGCACCATTAAGCTGGTTTGAGAAATTAGCCTCTCAGAACCAATACCCTTTGAAGATAATATCTCTAGTGAATAAAAACCTGATGCATTTAGAAGCCCCTTCCTCCTTATATTTCATAAGGGAATGGGAGAAAGACTTAGATAAAAAATTCTCTGAAAGTGAGACTCAGATTGAGGCTCCCAAAAATGCCTCAAGATGTGTAACTATACAAGAAAATGTATACAAAGTCCTCACAAGGTGGTACTTGACACCCGTAAGGCTAAGTTTGATGTATGGGAACATATCTAACAACTGCTGGAGATGTTTATCTGAGAAAGGCTCTTTCCTTCACATATGGTGGAAATGCCCCAAAATAAAAACCTTTTGGGACTTAGTTTTTGAAATAGTGAGGAAAGTTTTGGACCTAAATAAAGTAGTACTTCCTAGTTGTCCAGAAATTTCTCTGCTGTCCTTATTACCCAACCCGATAGCAACCACAAAGATGTCTCTCCTGAGAGTTTTACTAGCAGCGGCGAGAATATTGAATGCAAGCAATTGGAAATCGTCCTCCGACACTTCTATTTCTCAATGGAGAGATAAAATGGAAGCTCTCGCAAGACTGGAGGAGCTATCCCATTGGGAATCCGTCTCCCACCATAAATATACAAAAATTTGGCTTCCATGGACAACTAGAAAGGACATTATTAACCCCTATCAGCTCAAGGAAATGAAATCCTTAACCCCTGCCACATAATGGTTCAATTTGTGCTTCACTACTCCCACTGAGCGGAAAATTATATTTTAATTTAAGGCCTTGAAACTAAAAATGACCCCACAGTCATTCTTTCTGATTTTGACCCAAATTCACTGAATGTAATTACATAAATTACCTGTTACTGGACAATTGGTTTCTCCGCATTCTAGGTAATAAGCTGGTTCATAATATCCTCTAATAATTCCCATTACCCTCCCAAATCTCCCCCTATTACCATCCCCCTCACTGTCCTCCGTGTCACATGTCGCTATCGGTTAACCAGTTAATTTACTGGAATACATACACCATCCAAATTGACTTTAAATCATTTACTTTAAAACGTATTTTATCTCCTTTAGCACAAGCAGGCTTCACCCATTAATACTCATAGTGTAAAAAAGATAGCATGTAGAGGCTCCAGGTTTGAGTTCTATGGTTTCCTTATTAATGCACCCACAGATGGGGGCGCTCATCTATGATTTTGACCTTCTTATGTTTACCTGCCTCAATTTGGTTTTGCTGTGTTTTAAACTTTGCCGCACATGCCTGCATGAATCTGACACAGTGTATTGTAACATATATGGAGCACTGTCCTTACAACTGGTCTTGTATTCCACTTTCTTTATGTTATGTATCATACCCTTTTATGTGTTATAAAATCAATAAACAGATTTTAAAAAGAATAATCAAGGTCAAAACCAAGAACCAGAAAAATTCTCCCATTCAGCTCACTTTCCAAATCATCTTTATTGGTCTAGATTTGGAAATTCTCCAGCAATTTACCTTTTACTGAATAGACCTGAATGTTTTTAAAGGATCTTTTATGAATGAGAATGGGAACAACAAAACATTTCACTATTTTAAACTGATAAAACTAAAGACCAGCAATGTTTCAGTTTCTGTAGAGATACTATATGCACCAAAAGAACTTTAGGTTAATGAAGAAGTTTTGGGGTTTAGATCATGCCCTTGCAGACTCACTGTTTAATTATCTAATATTTAGGAGTTGAATCCCTTTGTTTATATAGCCCTGTTGTATGTAACAGCCATTCTAAGCATTTTATAGCAAATAGAACCTACCATAGATTTTTTAGGTTTCTTTATTACAGTCTGTTTAATCTATAATGTCTTATCTTCTGCTCTGTTAATAGCCCTCTGAAGCAAGCAGGAGCCCCCTGAATTGAGAAGAGCATATAACTTAATATAAATTCATACGTGAACTTTTAGGCATTGATGCAAATCTGTCAGTGACTTGATCCATGTTTATCTTGTCTGCAAGCCTAAAACTCAATTGCTAGTGTGGCAAGATCTGACAGCCTTTCCTCCGTCATTGTGGTACACAAATAGGATTTGATCAGTTTCAGTACCTAAAAACTTCTCTCACAAGATGCACTGCTAACTGGCAAAATGCATGCAATTTTACAGTCTGTACAGTTCAAAGAAGGGAACAGCATAAGGTTGCAGAAAGTTTGTGAACTCCAGGACAGTGTTAACTTTAATGCCATCTAATTCTTCTTTCCTCTTCAAAGTCACAAGAGCCTGCTTGAGTTCCGTTTCTAAATACTCCAACTTACAGCCAAAGAATTTTGCCTTTTGATCAAAATGTACACTAATGCCTCTTGTACAGCATGCAATACGGGGGGCTGTACACTTTTTAGGTCAAAGCCAAGCACTGTGGATGTGCGACCCAGTTCTTTTTTCTCCCCATATAATTGTTATTTGAATCTTTCTTCTTTATTACTGGTGTCAGCACTCCTCCCATTCGGCACAGGTGGTTTTAATCACACAGGTTTGCATATAGTGGTCATTGACCTGTAGCTCCTGATAGTAATGGACATGCCGTGTTAGACAGCTGTTCACATGGTGCAGTACTGTGCGGTGGCCTTTGTTTCTGTGGTGCTGTTCTGGTGGGTTGGTGGGACCCAGTGCCATGGGTGGCATTGTCAGACAGCATGGTTGCTGCTTTGACTCCTGGGTCCCGCCGCCTACCAGGACATCACCGCTTTGTCATCGCACCGTGCTGCGCCCTTTTGTCAGAGTAGGTCCCACTCAATAGAGGCTTCCTTGACGTGGTGAGTGGGCTTATGCCTTTTGATCAAAATGTACACTAATGCCTCTTGTACAGCATGCAATACGGGGGGCTGTACACTTTTTAGGTCAAAGCCAAGCACTGTGGATGTGCGACCCAGTTCTTTTTTCTCCCCATATAATTGAATTTTGCCATTGAGGTCAACTTTTGTAAATGCAAAAAACAATCTGCTTTTGGGTTAAGTGCCTGAATGCCTTTCATTATCAGCAAGGAATCCCTTGAAAAACATGATTTTAATTCTGATATTATTTTGTCAAGAACAACATAGAAAAAATGCTGTATAAAATCATCCTTTTTGCTCAGTTGTTTTTGTTGACCCACTGTTTCCATTATAATGCTGTCCCTTAGCTTCAAAGGTGGTCTGCAATCTCTTTGTTTGCGAGGTAGTTCATCTTCTTCAGAGTCATCCACCCAAACCTTTTCTATTGCGGAAGATTGTTTCGTACTTCGTCAAGTTCTTCAATGACAGTTCAGACCAGAAGGACTGCTGATGCCAAATCAAGATATTTTGCATGTAGCATATTGGATAACATCTGTGTCCTTTTTAATATGTTTTCAAAAAGTACAAGTGATAGAATGAAATTGAAGTCAATGAAAATAAGGATGGAATTAGCTTAAATTCTTCTTTCTGTATTTTTCCCATCAGCTAATAACTTAAGGGTTTCCAAGAGAAGCTTAAGTGTCTGAAGTACAGCTTTACATGCAGCATATTGGCATGTCCACCTTGTATCACTTAATTGTTTTAGCTTAATGAGTTTTCTTGACATATCTTTCTGAACACTTTCAAACACTGAGTGAACCACAGATGTACTGGAAAAAACATAAAGCTTCTCCAAGTTTGCAAAAATATAAGATGATTCTGCTACATTTTTAACAGTGTCAACAATAGCTAAATTTAGACTACGATTTATGCAATGGACATATAGAGCAGTAGGCAACTCTTTTTGAATCCTTGCTTGAATGCCATTTACCCTGCCACTAATTACTTAATCATAAGCTTGACCGACACACCCATTTTTATCAATCCCTAGTGAAGAAAGAACATTGAATATATAATCTGTCAATGATGCAGCATCCAGGCTCTCTGCTTTGTAAAATGTCAAAAACCTCTCATGGACAGCTTGATCAAAAAAATATCTTACAACAACAGACCGCTGTTCAGTTTTGCTACGATCTTTTGTCTCATCTGCCAGAATAGAAAAAGGACTGTCTTTTAGGCTCTCTGCTATGTCTTCTCTAACTAATTAATTCATAAGTTCATTTTGAATGGATGAATGTAAATACCGAGCATTTTTTGGACCATGAAGTTTCTTTTCTACAATGCAATCTTTTTTAGCAATTAGGTACAATATCTTTCTCACGTTTCCATGATTTAGGTCATCAGAGTTGTAACGTTTCTGTCTTTGTGCAATTTAGTTTTTTGCTGTTAAAAGAAGAACTTCAGCAATTGTCTTAATATAATGGCGGTTTTCTTCTACCTCTCTGGCATGCGCTTTACTTAGGCCTTTCATAATGGATGTATCATTTTCTTTGTTTCTTTTGAAATCCTGCCAGCTTACACAGGATTCTTTGCGGGAAGTCGATTTTTCATGTTGTGGCCTTCCCTTTTTATTTTCCATTGCATTTTTCCAGTTTGAGAAACCAACATTAATAAATGGTACTTTTTTTATTTCTCCATGAGTATACTTGGACACAGAAAAAGATTTACATGAAAAACAGTATGCTGCATCCTGTGAAATTGAGTATTCCAGCTGGTAAAATGACTGGAACCATTAAGGTCGGAAAGAATGAAAACTTGCTCCAAATTTTGTCTGTGGATATTTTTTTTGTATTGGTTGTTTTGGCCCTTCAGTAGCACACTGACTGATATCACAGGGCTCTGGTGGCTTGCTCTTGATGCCACCAGTGGGGCTATGTACCAAAGACTGGTCATAATCACAGGATTGGGAGGATTCGCCATGAGCACTGTATTGATGTGAGCTTGTTGATGGCAAACTTGATTCATCAAACCGTGGTAATAGCTCAGGGTCCTCCACATCATCTTCAGCAAGATAAAAATCACTTTCTGGGGAATCAATCTCCACATATTCAATCTCTAAATCTGGATGCTTAGATCGCTGACTTTCGTCCTGTTGCTGCTCCTTTGCAGCAGAACCTGATGTCTGCTTTTTAGTAACAGATGAATAATAACATAGTATATCCATCTGTTATGTTCACTTTTTGCAGGTTCTAAAATACAAAAGAAAATGGCCTTAGGGTTGCCACCTTTTCTTTGTTGCTGGTGACCGATGGCATCCTTTATGTGCAATACTACATGCCTGGGTCACCTTTGGCACACTGGTATCTTTTATTGCGGTATCTTTTATGTGCAATAGTGCATACCTGGAACGCAGAGTATGGTGTTGGTGCTGGTCAGGGGTGTATGTAACGCAGGGGGTGCTGCTCTTGTCAGGGGTCCTGCTTGCCTATTCTGTCTCCTCAGTAGGTGCTGCCTGCTCATCCCGTGCACTGATAGAGAGATAGCAGTGGCTGTGAACCGGATGCTGCTACAGCGCCAGCCCAGCCTGCAGGACATCAGAGGGGTCCACATTATAGCAGCACTACATTTATTTATTATCAACTAACATAACATGTTTTACTGTCCCTTTAAGCAAAAGCCAGACTATAATAAAATACAGATATTAAACTGCATTTATAATAAAGCAATTTACTTACAAAAGAAGCTATTCAGTCATCTGCTGTGCTGTCCTCTGCTTGATTTTGTGGATTCTTTCCCCTCCTTTCTATCTCTTCCTCAGTGTGCAGGCACACTGTTATGGGGGATCTGTGGATGACACTGTTATGGGCATCTGTTGATGACACTGTTATGGGGATCTGTGGATGACACTGTTATGGGGATCTGTGGGTGACACTGTTATGGGGGATCTGTGGATGACACTGTTATTGGGGATCTGTGGATGACACTGTTTTGGGGATCTGTGGATGACACTGTTATGGGGGATCTGTGGATGACACTGTTATGGGGGATCAGTGGATGACACTGTTATGGGGGATCTGTGGATGACACTGTTATTGGGGATATGTGGATGACACTGCTATGGGAATCTGTGGATGACACTGTTATAGGGCATCTATGGATGACACACTGTTATGGGGGATCTGTGGATGATACACTGTTATGGGGCATCTGTGGATGACACTGTTATGGGGCATCTGTGGATGACACTGTTCTGGGCATCAGTGGATGACACTCAAACCCAACTGGTCAACCTTGTTATATGGCTCCCAAACACAATATGCACAATAGCAACCCCCCTCCAACACTTAATTAACCCCTTCATGGACTAAAAAAAAGTTCAAAGCAGACACAAAGCAAAATGAGGCTGTGTAAGCTGGCAAGGGAGGCGTTAATAACAATAAGTGATGGAGGATGGCCCTGTGTTCACTAGACAAGCACCTGTTGTGACAGGTGCAAAGCAATCTCCTAGCTGTATCCCCCCAGTCCTGCCAGACAAGACACAATGCAATTAATAGCAGAAACCCCCCTTCACAATGTTAAATGCACAGCACTCTACTCAGTCAGCAGCACGCCACCACACCAGGCACTGCAATCAGGCTGTCTGCTGTCATATAGATAAATTATATGATTATGTATGATATATAATATAATCTCATCAGTCCCCAACTTAAATTATCTTTGATTACCTCAGCACAGCTGCCGCGCTGCGCTCCTGTCTGTGTACTCTGGTCTGGTTCCTCCTAGTCCTGGCTAAGGCTTTCACTTCCCTGGCGGGCAGCGGCACGCAAATCTGAAGGCGGCGTGCGCCTGACGTCACATCAGTTTGCTTTGTGCTGTGACTGTTACTGTGCTGATTTGGATCGGCGGCCTTATGTTTTAAAGGGAGAGACAGCGGTATGGGAATCAGCGGGGGGGGGGCACGTGGGAGGGCAAGGAATAACCAAGGGAGGGCAGTTGCCCCCCCTCGCCCCCCTGTAGCGACGCCTATGCGTGACAGAGAAATTAATATAGTTAATCCGTCTGCTAGTTTGGTGGGTGACATATACTTATTTTTGGTGAGAGATACACGTGCACTGCATGTGTGACAGGGAAATTAATATATTTAATCTGTCTGTTAGTTCGGTGGGTGATATATACCAATTTTTGGTGTGAGGTACACCTGCACTGCTTTCTTGAGAGGGAAATTAATATAGTTAATCCAACTGTTATTTTGGTGGGTGACATATACCATTTTTTGCTGTGAGATACACGTGCACTGCATATTTGACAGGGAAATTAATATATTTAATCCATCTGTTAGTTTGGTGGGTGAATTATTCCCATTTTTGGTGTGAGGTAAACTTGCATTGCATACGTTAAAGGCAAATTAATATAGTTAATCTGTCTGGTAGATCGGTGGGTGACATATTCCTATTTTTGGTGTGAGGTACACCTGCACTGGATACGTAGCAGGGAAATTAATATAGTTAATCCGTCTGTTAGTTCGGTGTGGGACATAAACCCATTTTTGGTGTGAGATGCACGTGCACTGCATATGTGACAGGGAAATTATTATAGTTAATCCGTCTGTTAGGTTCGGTGGGTGACATATACCCATTTTTGGTGTGAGGTACACCTGCAATGCATATGTGAAAAGGAAATTAATATAGTTAATCCGTCTGTTAATTCGGTAGGTGAAATATACCCATTTTTGGTGTGAGGTACACCTGCACTGCACATGTTAAAGGGAAATTAATATAGTTAATCTGTCTAGTAGTTTTGGTGGGTGAAACATACCCATTTTTGGTATGAGGTACATCTGCACTGCTAACGTGACACGGAAATTAATATAGTAAATGGGTATATGTCACTCACCGAACTAACATTAATATAGGTAATCTGTTAGTTCGGTGAGTGACATATACCCATTTTTGGTGTAAGATACATCTGCACTGCATACGTGACTGGGAAATTAATATAGTTAAACCATCTGTTAGTTCGGCCGGTGATATATACAATTTTTGGTGTGAGATACAAGTGCACTACATATGTGACAGGTAAATGAATATAGTTAAACCGCCTGTTAGTTCGGTGGGTGACATATACCCATTTTTGGTGTGAGATACACGTGCACTTTATAAGAAGCTACAACTCCACACCCCTTGTCCTGGGGTATGGAGCTGTACAACGCCTCCACATCAACACTTGCCAGCATCATATACTCATCAATCTGCACCCCCTCCAGTCTTTTTATAACATCCACGTATGTAGGAAGGCAAAGCCTACACAAATGGTCGTAAAATCTGGTCCACGCACGTGCTGATGGCGTGTGTAAGACTGCCTGAGACAATAGGTCACCCTTATAGTGGGGACAGGCCCTTATGTAGTTTTGGTAACTCATAGAAACAGGGGACCTGGGGGAGTTTGGGGAACAAAAAATCTAACTCTGTCTGAATGATCACTCTATGCTCACCTGCTATATCCAAAATATTTTTTAATTTTTTTCTGGAATAGCTCAGTCCGATTTGTATCCAACGCATGCTAGCATAGAATATCTTTCAGAATGTTGAAGCACATTGTTTTATATTGATCATAATTCATAACGACAATGTTTACTCCCTTGACAGATGGTTTGATGACAAGGGAGGGATCCTGTTGAAGAGAGAGTAATGCATCAATTTCTCCCTTAGTGAGGTTTGATTTGGTGCCTCTAAAAATTTCTAACTATCCTGAGTTGGTCAGTCACAAAATTTCAGGAAAATATGAGGGGGTGTGCCATCCCCTAAGGGTGAGTTCTTGGTAGAGGGGAGTCTGATATTAGTAAATGGAACTTCCCCAAGGTCTCTCCCACCTTCCTCGAATAAGTCAACCAGTAATTGCATGTCAGGCAATCCTTATGAAGAGGGTCAGGTCTTTCATCCATTCAAATAAACTAAAGGCGCATGTGGGAACAAATGAAAAGCTCTTACTAAGCAACTTTATATCCATTGCTATAAGGATCCCATCAGATAAATTAATAATCTGCAAAGCATCCATTGATTTGCCTGATTGTATTATATTTATCCCTGGTGGACTTATACAACTCCCCCTCTGATGATCTTTTATTGTTTTTTTCTGTCCCTCAATGTATCCCCTCCTTCCAAGCAAAATTGGGACTGTTTGAGAATTTATTTGTGGCTGTAATCTTCTTCTGGAGTAATTGAGTGTTTCTACTATAAAGCACCTTTTATTCACCCAGGAGTAAAACCATCAATCTAAGTGAGCTCTCAATGGCTTCCTTTTCCCATTTCTAAAAGAGCTCAGGTGACTGAACCCTAGATGATGGGAGAAAAGGAATGTGCATACCTCTGGGAACTATCTTATTTTAGACATGCAGTAGGTCTCTAACGTCTGCATTTCCCACCAACCACTGACATGGTCTTTATAAGTATTGGTAAGCTGTTTAAATGAACCTGTGAAACTCAGTGTGCGACTTTCAGGAGGTAAATTTGCTTCAGAAAAAACTATTTTTGCTTCCTCATCGCATTTGTCACTACAGATGCCTGCAGCAAGGAAACCTGCCATCCCTTAAACCTCTGAAAATATAAACCAATCGACTGACAAACCATCATCCAGATGCTCTGCTTCAACAATATAATCTCGATACCGCCGTTTGGTCCCTCGGTTCTAATATATAGGAGTGTTTTGACACTCCACCGTGATCGCTCCAAGGAGGTGGCGGGCAAGAGGGCTGGGGTTCAATTGCAGTTTTGCCGCTCCCCTTGCCCTCCAGGGGCTCGATCCAGCTAAGGGGAGGAGCATCCTCTTCATAAGTCACGCATCCTCTCGGCCGCACACAGCCATTGTAGTGCTGGTGCCACAGCCTCTGTAAGAGACGTCACCGACTCTTTTCTTGTTTGTCCATTCCCGCTTCTAACTTGCTCCCGACGAGCCTAATATGGTGAAACTCTTCGAGCTGTGAGTGGGGACAAACTAATGTTACTAACAGCCAGGTTCTTCTTGTTTGATTTGTGCTTACACTGCAGTAGTGGTCTGTGTGTTTCAGACCTCTGATGAGTGTGGGTAGATGTTTATCAAACAGGTTGCTCACACCCGCCCATCACAAATCCTTTTGATTCGTGCTCACACGGCAGTAAACAATAGCACTGGCACACACATCACAGTAGGCATGTGCATTCATTCCCACATCATTAACGGCTTAGTGTGGGTAGATGTTTGTCAATGGGCAAGCTACATTAGAGAAAATTAGTTAATGGCATGACTGGGTATGTGAGCGTTTTTTTTGTGCCAATTATGCCACTGTGAACACACCCATTGTGTATATACAGAAGCAATTGGATACTGCCCAGTACTACATTTTCCTCAGTGGTATTTTTGTGGGCCAACATACTCCTTAGATGCCCCATTCACGTGGTTTCCTAATTGACTTGTGTCCACATGTGAGCGACATCGCATGCTGAAGTTTGGCTGTTTTATACAGACCAGCCGGTGCCGTTCTGTCGCTTCAGCTGATGTAGACAGACATTTGTCAATTGGAAGCTCTTAGATTTGCTAGGGTTCTTCCCCCTCTGTTTTCATTAATTTCAAAGAAGTTTCAATAAATATTTTGTTTTAATTGTCTTTTCTACATCGTTCCTTTGGTCAGTGAGCTATCTTTGATGGTGGAACGTAAACCATCTACGTTTGTCAGTGAATTAGCCTTCTCATTGGCCCACAAGCAAGAAAGGAGGTTACTGATGGAAAAAAAAATCTAAAATATTCAAAATTACGGATATATATCAGTATATTCTAAATATTTGTGAATTCTCGAAGTGCCGATATTCCCGATTTAATATTCGCTATTCGAATATTCGCGCCCAACACTAGTAAGGAAAGCATTATTACCTCGATTTGACGTTCCATTCCAAGTCCAGCTGACAACACCAACCTCTGTGAATCTGGAAGGGAAATCAACTTGGATCCACACCTCCCACTGCAAGAAGCTGATAAAGCCATATTTTTGGGAAAGTATTTGTTTATAGGTATTGTAGTCCACTACACTTTTGGGGAATATTATGAAGATGGTAGTGAATGGGAAAATAAGTTTATGAAGTACCATAAAATAGCTGTCCATATGAGAAATTTATCTGGCTGTTGGATTTGCAGTCATTTACCAATTACTGCCTATTCCATGCCATACCGTATATTGCTAAACCCCTTTCAGAGAAGGAGCTATTAGATTTACCTTGTTGGGATATACCTCAGCTGACACTAAAATCTCATCATAAGGAAACAACTTTAGCATTACCTGTAACTGGATGGATAAAATATCCCTGGTGGGAGGTGAATATATCTACAAGGGTAGGTACCTGGTATAATTATGACAAGTGAGAGGATGGTTGGAAAGAAAGACAGGTTTCTCTGATGGACGTGGGTACGGCATACATATTAGGACATCGTCAGACATCATCCACAACTCCATCCTCCGTCAGGCAAAACTCCATCAGCCCTCAGACATCAGACAAAACTCCGTCCTCCGTCACCCAAAACTCCATCAGACATCAGACAAAACTCCGTCCTCCGTCAGACAAAACTCCATCAGCCCTCAGACATCAGACAAAACTCCGTCCTCCGTCAACCAAAACTCCATCAGACCTCAGACATCAGACAAAACTCCGTCCTCCATCAGGCAAAACTACATCAGACCTCAGACATCAGACAAAACTCCGTCCTCCGTCACCCAAAACACCATCAGACCTCAAACATCAGACAAAACTCCGTCCTCCGTCACCCAAAACTCCATCAGACCTCAGACATCAGACAAAACTCCGTCCTCCGTCACCCAAAACTCCATCAGACCTCAGACATCAGACAAAACTCCGTCCTCCGTCACCCAAAACTCCATCAGACAAAACTCCGTCCTCCGTCAGGCAAAACTCCATCAGACCTCAGACATCAGCTAAAACTCTGTCCTCCCTCAGACATCAGCCAAAACTCCGTCCTCCCTAACTCAAAATACGCCCTACTACACACACTCTTCACCTGACGGAGCTGCTAGCTGCTGGAGAGGCAAAGGACCTGTGATGACGTCATGACCATGTGACGAGTCACATGTGTGGGAAGGGTCAGATGTGCACAGCAGCTGGTAGAGTGTACAGAACAGTAGCCATCAAATAGAGCTCTGTACTAGAGATGTGTGTGTAACCTGCATGTAGCAGAGCTGTGTACTGTGTTACAGAGATGTATGTGTAACCTGCATGTAGCAGAGCTGTGTACTGTGTTACAGAGATGTATGTGTAACCTGCAGGTAGCAGAGCTGTGTACTGTGTAGCAGATCTGTATGTGTAACCTGCAGGTAGCAGAGCTGTGTACTGTGTAGTAGATCTGTATGTGTAACCTGCATGTAGCAGAGCTGTGTACTGTGTTACAGAGATGTATGTGTAACCTGCAGGTAGCAGAGCTGTGTACTGTGTTACAGAGATGTATGTGTAACCTGCAGGTAGCAGAGCTGTGTACTGTGTAGCAGAGCTGTATGTGTAACCTGCATGTAGCAGAGCTGTGTACTGTGTAGCAGAGCTGTATGTGTAACCTGCATGTAGCAAAGCTGTGTACTGTGTAGCAGTGCTGTATGTGTAACCTGCATGTAGCAGTGCTGTGTACTGTGTAGCAGAGCTGTATGTGTAACCTGCATGTAGCAGTGCTGTGTACTGTGTAGCAGAGATGTATGTGTAACCTGCAGGTAGCAGAGCTGTGTACTGTGTAGCAGATCTGTATGTGTAACCTGCATGTAGCAGAGCTGTGTACTGTGTAGCAGAGCTGTATGTGTAACCTGCATGTAGCAGAGCTGTGTACTGTGTAGCAGTGCTGTATGTGTAACCTGCATGTAGCAGAGCTGTGTACTGTGTAGCAGAGCTGTATGTGTAACCTGCATGTAGCAGAGCTGTGTACTGTGTAGCAGAGCTGTATGTGTAACCTTCACGTAGCAGTGCTGTGTACTGTGTAGCAGAGCTGTATTTGTAACCTGAATGTAGCAGAGCTGTGTACTGTGTAGCAGAGCTGTATGTGTAATCTGCATGTATCAGAGCTGTGTGCTGTGTAGCGGAGCTGTATGTGTAACCTGCATGTAGCAGGCTGTGTACTGTGTTACAGGGATGTATGTGCAACCTGCATGTAGCAGTGCTGTGTACTGTGTTACAGAGATGTGTGTGTAACCGCATGTAGCAGAGCTTTTTACTGTGTAACAGAGATGTGTGTGTAACCTGGGAACTATAAAAAAGTGTAAAATAAAACATAAAAATTCAGATCACCCCCCTTTTCCCAAAATGAAAATAAAAGAACTAAAAAAATACACATCATGGGTGTCGCAATGTGTAAAAACACCCATTGTATAAAAATATATTCCCCATACGGCAAACGGCAAAACAGAAGAAAAAAAAAGAGTCCAAATGTCCGATTCGCCGTTTTTGGTTGCTTCATTTGCTACAAAAATGTAAATAAAAAGTGATCAAAAAGTCTTAAACACCCCAGAATGGTATCAGTGAAAAGTTCAGATTGCCCCGCAAAAAATGAGCCCCCATCCAGCTCTGTACACATAATTCCCAAAAAGTTATAGAGCTCAAAATATGACGACAAAAAAAATAAATCTGATTCTGTAAATCTCCTGTCGCTCCGAGTTACTCAGAATTGGTAACCCTAATTAATAAATACATGCAACATGAATGCATATATGCCGCTTCACACAGATCACAAGTGTTAGGCCTCTTGCACATGAACGTTGTTGGTCCATTCCGTGCATCGGGGACAGCAATTTGCAGTCCCCAATGCACGGGCAACGTGCGTGCAGCAGCCGGGACAGATCCAGACCCATTCAACTTGAATGGGTCCGTGAATATGTTCTACTTTTTTGCTGTGCGGAGGCCAGAAACACCACGGAAGCACTCTGTAGTGCTTCTGTGGGGATCCGATCCGTGTTTCTGTTCCGTTCAAGTGAATGGGTCGACATCACGGATGCGGGATGCACACAGCTGGTGCCCTGTGTATTGCGGAACCGCCGTATGTGGTCCACAATACGACCACAGGCACACAGCGACCATGTGCAAGAGGCCTTACAAAGATGGGATTTATGGTGCACGTCCTCTTATGCTTCCCATATTCCACAGATTTATATCACAGAGCTACTTACAGTTGTGCTGATAAGTTTACATACCCTTGCAGAATTTATGATTTCTTAAAGGGGTATTCTCATCTTCCCTTTTTCATACTTACCTTCCTTGAGCGTGACGTTCACTTCCTGTATTTTTCTCCCGGCCGTGCCGCGCTTGCGCAGAAGACTGAAGATTCTCTCCCGGCCGGGCCGCGCAATGTCCTGAACGCGCACAGCGCCGCGCATGTGCCATGGTGACTTATTCCTGGCCTGTATAGTACAGAGTCGGCGTGCGCATTCGCGGCTCTGTACTATACTGGCCAGGAAGAAGTCATCATGGCGCATGCGCGGCGGCATGCGCGTTCAGGACATTGCGCGGCCCAGCCGGGAGAGAATTTTCCGTCTTCTGCGCAAGCGTGGCCCGGCTGGAATCGACAGGAGAGGTGGCCGTGACCAGGGGAGACCAAAGACAACATCAGGTAAGAGGGGACTTATTTTCTAAAAAAGGATGGGAATCGGGTAATAAAATGTATTTAGAAAAATTATCACTGTCAAATCATTAACAGATTTACCGGTGATCATTAAGATGAGAATACCCCTTTAACCATTGTTCAAAGAATATGATTGATAACACGGACACTTTTCTCTCGCTCGTGGTTAGTGGTCGGCTGAAGCCATTTATGTCAAACAACGGTGTTTACTCTTTATAAATCACAACACAAACTCCCCAAATGACCCTGATCAGAAGTTTACACACCCCAGTTATTAATACCATGTATTGCCCCCTTTAAAAAAAAAAGCAATTCCACCACAGTTTTACGTGATTTTTATTTACGACGTTCGATGTGCGATAAAACTGACTGGTTACTTTTATTCTACAGGTCAGATCGAATCCGGCAATACCTTATATGTATAGTTTTTCTTGCGTTTTAATAGTGATAAAAAAAATAAACATATCCGATTTTTTTTGTCGCCATATTTTGAGCCCCATAACTTTTTTGTAATTATGTGTACAGAGCAGGGTGGGGCTCATTTTTTGCGGGGCAATCTAAACTTTTTACTGATACCATTCTGGGGTGTTTAAGACTTTTTGATCACTTTTTATTTACATTTTTGTAGCAAATAAAGTGACCAAAAACGGCGAATCGGACATTTGGACTCTTTTTTTTTTTTCTGTTTTGCTGTTTGCCGTATGGGGAATATATTTTTATACAATGGGCGTTTTTACACATTGCGAAACCCATGATGTGTCTTTTATTTTAATTTTGGGAAAAGGGGGGTGATCTGAATATTTATGGGGTTTTTTTACACTTTTTTATAGTTCCCAGGTTACACACACATCTCTGTAACACAGTACACAGCTCTGCTACATTCGGTTAGACAAACTGCTCTATATACACAGTACACAGCTCTGCTACCTGCAGGTTGCACATACATCCCTGTAACACGGTACACAGCTCTGCTACATGCAGGTTACACATACAGCTCTAGTACACAGTACACAGCTCTGCTATATGCAGGTTACACACACATCTCTGTAACACAGTACACAGCTCTGCTACATGCTGTTACACACACTGCTCTATATACACAGTACGCAGCTCTGCTACATGCAGATTACACACACATCTCTGTAACACAGTACACATCTCTGCTACACAGTACACAGCACTGCTACCTTCAGGTTGCACATACATCCCTGTAACACAGTACACAGCTTTGCTACATGCAGGTTACACATACAGCTCTGCTACACAGTTCACAGCTCTGCTACATGCAGGTTACACATACAGCTCTGCTACACAGTACACAGCTCTGCTACATGCAGGTTACACATACAGATCTGCTACACAGTACACAGCTCTGCTACCTGCAGGTTACACGTACATCTCTGTAACACAGTACACAGCTCTGCTACATGCAGGTTACACATACATCTCTGTAACACAGTACACAGCTCTGCTACATGCAGGTTACACACACATCTCTAGTACAGAGCTCTATTTGATGGCTACTGTTCTGTACACTCTACCAGCTGCTGTGCACATCTGACCCCTCCCACACATGTGACTCGTCACATGGTCATGACGTCATCACAGGTCCTTTGCCTCTCCAGCAGCTAGCAGCTCCGTCAGGTGAAGAGTGTGTGTAGTAGGGCGTATTTTGAGTTAGGGAGGACGCAGTTTTGGCTGATGTCTGATGGAGGACGGAGTTTTGTCTGATGTCTGAGGTCTGATGGAGTTTTGCCTGACGGAGGACGGAGTTTTGTCTGATGTCTGATGTCTGAGGTCTGATGGAGTTTTGCCTGACGGAGGACGGAGTTTTGTCTGATGTCTGAGGTCTGATGGAGTTTTGGGTGACGGAGGACGGAGTTTTGTCTGATGTCTGAGGTCTGATGGAGTTTTGGGTGACGGAGGACGGAGTTTTGTCTGATGTCTGAGGTCTGATGGAGTTTTGGGTGACGGAGGACGGAGTTTTGTCTGATGTTTGAGGTCTGATGGAGTTTTGGGTGACGGAGGATGGAGTTTTGTCTGATGTCTGAGGTCTGATGGAGTTTTGCCTGATGGAGGACGGAGTTTTGTCTGATGTCTGAGGTCTGATGGAGTTTTGGGTGACGGAGGACAGAGTTTTGTCTGATGTCTGAGGTCTGATGGAGTTTTGCCTGATGGAGGACGGAGTTTTGTCTGATGTCTGATGGAGTTTTGCCTGACGGAGGACGGAGTTTTGTCTGATGTCTGAGGGTTGATGGAGTTTTGCCTGACGGAGGATGGAGTTGTGGATGATGTCTGACGATGTCCTAATATGTATGCCGTACGTGGGATAAGTACTTAGCCAAGTGATTAAAATAAGCTTATCGGGACAGAAAAGTGTCCAAGAAAGTAAGCATAGATATGATTTGGCAAGGAAAATAAATGATCCTAAATGGAATTATACAGTACAGTTTCCACCTGGAAATAGGACACAGTGTGGGAGATTAGGTGCTTTTTTATCAGCAAAGTGGAGTACATTCAGACTAAGTAATAGAAAGTATAAAAGGAGATGGCCAGCAGTCTGTGGTCCATTGTTATATCTATTAATCTTATTACTAATTATAAAAACCCTGAATCTTGGTGTATATATCAGGATACTACAATGTCTGTGAAGGTTCTCATTTATCCAGGCCATGGTATATATCTGTAAAGAATAAATCAAGGCAACTGGACGTACTGTAGACAATATTGTGTACGCAGTCCAGTGCAATGAGGAATGCTCAGAACTGTATATCGGCGAAACAAAACAACAACTACATCAGCGTATGGCTCAGCATAGAAGAGCCAAAACCACTGGTCAAGATTCAGCCGTGTACTTACATCTAAAAGAAACAGGTCACACCTTTGAAGACAGTCAAGTACGTGTTTTGGATAAGGAGGCCGATTGGTACAAACGAGGCGTGAAGGAGGCCATCTACGTAAAAATGGAGAAGCCAAGCTTGAATAGAGGTGGGGGGGTTAGACATCTATTGTCTGCCACGTATAATGCTGTCTTGACACCTTTTTCTGGGAAGTCTTTATCACCTACTGACTCCAATTAGGATAATGGAATCAACACCTTTGACCCAATGCTGGGTATAATTACCAGATGTGGATTCAGTTACATATTTATTCCCAGAATTTTTGTACAATCACTTAGAATTGAGAAAGTTCGTTGGAAGAACGTTTTCAAGAAATCTACAGTACGTCTAGTTGCCTTGGTTTATTCTTTACAGATAGGATACCACAATGTTCATTTCAATTGTTGATTCATTAATTAGAAAGGTGCAAATACAATTATCTGATGATGTCTCCATAGCATGTGGCAATAAGGCATTCAAGTGGCTTCCACAAAGACCTGGATGAGCTTGTTCTCTAGCTAGGCTTGAACCTGCCGCATGAACATAGAAATCTGAAGACATCCCTTATCAGCATTTCCCTGGACATATGCTGACAAAGAGGAGTTATACCTGACATGCCTGAAAGACCACATTTTAAGGACCCAGCTAAATTGATTCACGCTGATCCCCTTACAGTAGAAATGGTGGGAATGTACTTCCCACTAAATAGCAAATAGCAGGGGGGAGAGTGTTCAACCCTGCCTATTGCCCCGTTGCAATGGGATATCTGCAGAGAAAATCCCATTAACTTTAACTCTGTCTATAGACTCTGCATAAAGTAACTGTGTCAGCAAATTACTACCCAAATTCATCTGGGACATTGTCTGCCAGAGAAAGGGCCATTCAACCCTGTCAAACGCCTTGGTGGCGTCAAGCAACAGGATGGAGGAGCCACCCCCCGCCAGATTGAACATTACCACTCTATGAATATTTGACTGTATATATCTACCAGGGATGAAACCCATCTGATGGACTCCTTTTCTGGCTCAGATATTCTTTGCAAGTTAATCGGACCCAAATATGCCATAATATTCTCCTCACTCCCGTTTAATTATGAACGGTACAGGGCCAAGAAATAATCCACAAATTCCTGTATAATTCTATCTTGGATATTTGTTATACCTGCACTTATTCTTGTTTGCAGTAATCAGTGACAGTAATTTCCAGGGTTTACCTGATTCGCAAAATCGCTTCTGGCCTAAAAAAATAGCTTGAGTTGGGCTTTATTACTGAGATACACTTTATGTTCCTCCCTAAGTTTCTTAAGCTGTTTTTTGGATTCATCATCTTGTTTAAGCAGGAAAGACTCCTCCACTACTCTAATTCCTTCCTCCAACTCCCTCTCCCTTTTAGAAAATTCAGCATGCTTTTTCCTAATCCTATAAAAATAGATTCCCCTAATATAGGCCTTAAGGGAGTTTCAAACAAAATAAATGTGTGTAGAGCCAATATTAACGCACCAAAATTCAGATATTGCTGTGGCAAACCACTGCCGGTCGCCTAAAATCTTTAACCAGTGGGTGTTTAAGGAAAATGGTTTTAAAGTTCTCTCACCGATTTCTGACCCAAGCATCAAAACAATTGGAGAGTGATAGGACACTCCCTGCGGCTCATACTTAATTTTAACAATTTGATCTATTAAACAAATATTAGCAAAAGCCAAATCAATCCTGGACATCGTTCTGTGCGCAGCGCCAAAGCAGGAAAAGGCCACCCTGCCACCATAGAGATATCTCCAGATATCACTGAGGGCCAGCTCCCGACAGATGCCCTGCAGTGCGGAGCGACCCCCAGGCTGGTAGGCCAGGACTGTATCTAATACGGGATCCAATACATTATTAAAGTCTCCCATAACCAGTACATGACAGGTATCCCTACCGGCAATATATAAGCTAAGCAAGCCAAAACACAGGCTAAAAAAGGGAGGCGGTATGTAGATAAATGCCAGTATAAACAGCCTTTCATTCCAACGTCCGTATAAAAAAAGTATCTACCCTCTCTATCGATGAGGTAATCTACTGGTTCAAAATCAATTCCCTTATGGATGTATACACTGACTCCTCGAGAGTAAGATGAAAGGCAGGAATTATATTCATATTTCGCCCACTTCCTTTTAAATGGGCGTGGTTATCTGGGGAGAAATGGGTCTCAAGTAATGTGACTATAGCAGGTAAGTATTTTCTAACCCAATCAAATATCATAGATAGGAAAATACAGGTCAAATAATGGAATCAACAAAAAACACAGGCTAGATGTCTTTTCAGTAAGATACAATACCAGTTTTGCACCTTTCGCCCCTTATAACGGGGAAAAAGAACCAGGGTGATAAAACATCTGTAAATATAGTGCCCCTACCTGTCACCGCCAGACATCTGAGAAGCTCTGATAGACGTTCTTCAGAACCTCCTGCTTGAGGTTCTTTAGTTTTGCTTTCGTTTTGTCATCTCGTTTCCCTCTCTCAGCTGTCATCTAGTTGCACTGATTGCATCCCTTTAAATCCCCTCCCATACTGCATCACTTTGCGGTTTATACAACTTCCTGGAGTGTGTATATGCTGGATGCTACAAACTGATGCTTCTACAGATAAGTCTGTTCAGTGATTTGTGTTTTCTTGTTTACTTGATCCTAGGTGACCCTGACTCCCTCCGTATTAAGTGTAGGGAGCCGGTGGTCTTGTCCCCTCACTATTATAGGGTGTTCAGGTGTCATACAGTCGAGGCACGAGGGCATGCAATTTTCTATCATAGAGATCTTTGCATGGGCTGAGAAGACAGGGAGAGTTTCAGGGCTTAAATAGGGCTCACCCTTTTGTTCCTTAGTTTCGGATCAAGCCAATCTGATCTTTATTTGTAACTTCTTGTTTTCTGTTACACCATCCGTGACATTATAAACCACCAAAACCGTCTTTAGCATGAATCCGGTTTCAACCTTGATTGACCGCATGCAGGGTCTTTCACTGGAGGTAGCAGATCTCCAGAAAACTGTCTCTCAGTTTGAAGTGACCGTTTCTGCTTGCGTTCATGGAATTTGTTCTGAGCCTAAAATCTCGCTTCCGGATACGTTCTCCGGGGGTAGTGAGAATTTTGTTCGTTTTAGAGAGGCTTGCAAACTCAATTTTTGACTACTTCCCCATTCTTCTGGTGATGAGGAGCGGAGGGTGGGGATCATCATCTCGCTACTCAGGGATAACGCTCAGTCTTGGGCCCTTTCGCTGCTCGTGGGGGCACGGCCCCTCCATCAGTGGATGAATTTTTTTTTGCCCTGGGTCAGATATATGATGATCCAGATCGTATTGCTCTGGCTGAGTCTTGACTACGTCTTTTATACCAGGGTAAACAGTAAACAGCAGAGATATACTGTTCAGAATTTCAGAGATGGGCAGCTGATACTGGTTGGAATGATGCTGCACTCCAAAGTCAATTTTGCCATGGTCTTTCAGCGGGATTGAAAGATGCATTTGCCTTTCATGAGAGACCTACCTTCTAGGACTCTGCCATGTCTCGGGCCGTTCGTATTGACAGGCGTCTTAGAGAGAGAGGAGAGATTACTCCTTCCTGTCATACTCAGTCCAAGGATAGTGCGGCAGTCTCATTCAGTGCACAGGGGTCTCAGTCTCTCTCAATCCCCTCTGAGCAGGAGCCCATGCAGCTGGGTTTGCTTGCCTCTGACAATAGAAGATTCAGTTCTCAGAGGAGGGTTTGTTTCTGTTGTGGAGGTATAAATCATTTGGCAAATGTTTGTCCCTCTAGGAGATTCAGGCAGTTTTTTTAGATTAATAAAGAAACAAAAAGAAAAAAATCCTCTAAAAACGTTCCATCTGTTACTTTTGGCAAGGTTGATGCGGAAATTGAAGGTTTTCCATTTGCTTGTAGTTCCCGTTTTGTCCTACCTGCCAGGGTGGCGCTAGAGAGCAAGACATTTTTTTGTGAGATTTTTGTAGATAGTGGAGCAGCTGTCAATCTCATTGATAATCAATTTGCTATAACACATGGTTTCCAGGTAGGCACTTTGGGAAAGGATATACCTGTTTTTGCTATTGATTTCTCAGAAATCGTTAAAGGGCATAGTTCACAATATCCGTTTGATTGCGAGTGATACTCATGTTGAGGATGTATCATGTTTCGTCCTAAGCGGGTTGCCTACTCGTCCTAAGCGGGTTGCCTAGTGTTGGGGCTACCCTGGATCACTAAACATAACCCCACCATTGATTGGCAAGCGAGGCAAATAAATGGTTGGATTGACTTTTGCAGAGAGAATTGCCTCACAACATCTGTTTCAGGTTTCTACTAAGACTGTACCATCTTTTCTCTCAGTATTTTCGGATGTGTTTTCTGAGAGTGGTGTTCAGGAGTTGGCCCCCTCACAGGGAGTACGATTGCCCTATTAATCTCATCCCAGGCGCCAAGCTGCCTAAATCTCATTTATACAATCTCTCCTAACTAGGGATGAGCGAACTCGAACTGTATAGTTCGGGTTCGTACCGAATTTTGGGGTGTCCGTGACACGGACCCGAACCCGGACATTTTCGTAAAAGTCCGGGTTCGGGTTCGGTGTTCGTCGCTTTCTTCGCGCTTTTGTGACGCTTTCTTGGCGCTTTTTGAAAGGCTGCAAAGCAGCCAATCAACAAGCATCATACTACTTGCCCCAAGAGGCCATCACAGCCATGCCTACTATTGGCATGGCTGTGATTGGCCAGAGCACCATGTGACCCAGCCTCTATTTAAGCTGGAGTCACATAGCGCCGCCCGTCACTCTGCTCTGATTAGCGTAGGGAGAGGTTGCGGCTGCGACAGTAGGGCGAGATTAGGCAGATTAACTCCTCCAAAGGACTTGATTAACTGATCGTTCTGCAGCTGTGGATCATTGAGCTGCTGATCCTCAATTGCTCACTGTTTTTAGGCTGCCCAGACCGTTTGTCAGTCACATTTTTCTGGGGTGATCGGCGGCCATTTTGTGTCTTGTGGTGCGCCAGCACAAGCTGCGACCAAGTGCATTTAACCCTCAATGGTGTGGTTGTTTTTTGGCTAAAGCCTACATCAGGGTGAAGCTGTCACACCAAGTGCATTTAACCCTCAGTAGTGTGGTTGGTCAAGCTATCACACCAAGTGCATTTAACCAGCAATAGTCTGTTCATTTTTTGGCCATATACTAAATCAGGGGCAAGCTGCGCCCGTCACCAAGTGCATTTAACCCTCAGTAGTGTGGTTGGTCAAGCTGTGACACCAAGTGCATTTAACCAGCAATAGTCTGTTCATTTTTTGGCCATATACTACATCAGGGGCAAGCTGCGCCCATCACCAAGTGCATTTAACCAGCAATAGTGTGGTTATTTTTTGGCCATATCCCAGTCTAATTCTGTCACTAAATCCATACCGGTCACCCAGCGCCTAAATACTAGGCCTCAAATTTATATCCCGCTAAATCTCTCGTTACCGCTGTCCTGTTGTGGCTGGGAAAGTTATTTAGTGTCCGTCAAAGCACATTTTTTGTTCTGGGTTGAAATACAATTCCCAATTTAGCAATTTAAAAATTTAGTGGTTTCTGCTGTATCAGAGCTATTTGAAATCTATCCCTAAAAGGGTATATAATATTCAAGGTGCACATAGGGTCATTCAGAATAACTTCACACACCCGCTACTGTGCATTTCCAAGTCTAATTCTGTCACTAAACCCATACCTGTCACCCAGCGCCTAAATACTAGGCCTCAAATTTATATCCAGCTAAATCTGTCCTTAGTGCTGTAGCTGGGCGAGTTATTTAGTGTCCGTTCAAGCACATTTCTTGTTCTGGGTTGAAATACAATTCCCAATTTAGCAATTTCATAATTTAGTGGTTTCTGCTATATCAGAGCTATTTGAAATCTATCCCTAAAAGGGTATATAATATTCAAGGTGCACATTGGGTCATTCAGAATAACTTCACACACACCCGCTACTGTGTATTTCCAAGTCTAATTCTGTCACTAAACCCATACCTGTCACCCAGCGCCTAAATACTAGGCCTCAAATTTATATCCTGCTAAATCTCTCGTTAGTGCTGTAGCTGGGCGAGTTATTTAGTGTCCGTTCAAGCACATTTCTTGTTCTGGGTTGAAATACAATTCCCAATTTAGCAATTTCATAATTTAGTGGTTTCTGCTATATCAGAGCTATTTGAAATCTATCCCTAAAAGGGTATATAATATTCAAGGTGCACATTGGGTCATTCAGAATAACTTCACACACACCCGCTACTGTGTATTTCCAAGTCTAATTCTGTCACTAAACCCATACCTGTCACCCAGCGCCTAAATACTAGGCCTCAAATTTATATCCTGCTAAATCTCTCGTTAGTGCTGTAGCTGGGCGAGTTATTTAGTGTCCGTTCAAGCACATTTCTTGTTCTGGGTTGAAATACAATTCCCAATTTAGCAATTTCATAATTTAGTGGTTTCTGCTATATCAGAGCTATTTGAAATCTATCCCTAAAAGGGTATATAATATTCAAGGTGCACATTGGGTCATTCAGAATAACTTCACACACACCCGCTACTGTGTATTTCCAAGTCTAATTCTGTCACTAAACCCATACCTGTCACCCAGCGCCTAAATACTAGGCCTCAAATTTATATCCTGCTAAATCTCTCGTTAGTGCTGTAGCTGGGCGAGTTATTTAGTGTCCGTTCAAGCACATTTCTTGTTCTGGGTTGAAATACAATTCCCAATTTAGCAATTTCATAATTTAGTGGTTTCTGCTATATCAGAGCTATTTGAAATCTATCCCTAAAAGGGTATATAATATTCAAGGTGCACATTGGGTCATTCAGAATAACTTCACACACACCCGCTACTGTGTATTTCCAAGTCTAATTCTGTCACTAAACCCATACCTGTCACCCAGCGCCTAAATACTAGGCCTCAAATTTATATCCTGCTAAATCTCTCGTTAGTGCTGTAGCTGGGCGAGTTATTTAGTGTCCGTTCAAGCACATTTCTTGTTCTGGGTTGAAATACAATTCCCAATTTAGCAATTTCATAATTTAGTGGTTTCTGCTATATCAGAGCTATTTGAAATCTATCCCTAAAAGGGTATATAATATTCAAGGTGCACATTGGGTCATTCAGAATAACTTCACACACACCCGCTACTGTGTATTTCCAAGTCTAATTCTGTCACTAAACCCATACCTGTCACCCAGCGCCTAAATACTAGGCCTCAAATTTATATCCTGCTAAATCTCTCGTTAGTGCTGTAGCTGGGCGAGTTATTTAGTGTCCGTTCAAGCACATTTCTTGTTCTGGGTTGAAATACAATTCCCAATTTAGCAATTTCATAATTTAGTGGTTTCTGCTATATCAGAGCTATTTGAAATCTATCCCTAAAAGGGTATATAATATTCAAGGTGCACATTGGGTCATTCAGAATAACTTCACACACACACGCTTCTGTGCATTTCCAAGTCTAATTCTGTCACTAAATTCATACCGGTCACCCAGCGCCTAAATACTAGGCCTCAAATTTATATCCCGCTGAATTTGAATACAATACATTGGGCCAAATAATATATTTGTTGTTGTGGTGAACCATAACAATGAGAAAAACATCTAGTAAGGGACGCGGACGTGGACATGGTCGTGGTGGTGTTAGTGGACCCTCTGGTGCTGGGAGAGGACGTGGCCGTTCTGCCACATCCACACGTCCTAGTGTACCAACTACCTCAGGTCCCAGTAGCCGCCAGAATTTACAGCGATATATGGTGGGGCCCAATGCCGTTCTAAGGATGGTAAGGCCTGAGCAGGTACAGGCATTAGTCAATTGGGTGGCCGACAGTGGATCCAGCACGTTCACATTATCTCCCACCCAGTCTTCTGCAGAAAGCGCACAGATGGCGCCTGAAAACCAACCCCATCAGTCTGTCACATCACCCCCATGCATACCAGGGAAACTGTCTCAGCCTCAAGTTATGCAGCAGTCTCTTATGCTGTTTGAAGACTCCGCTGGCAGGGTTTCCCAAGGGCATCCACCTAGCCCTTCCCCAGCGGTGAAAGACATAGAATGCACTGACGCACAACCACTTATGTTTCCTGATGATGAGGACATGGGAATACCACCTCAGCATGTCTCTGATGATGACGAAACACAGGTGCCAACTGCTGCGTCTTTCTGCAGTGTGCAGACTGAACAGGAGGTCAGGGATCAAGACTGGGTGGAAGACGATGCAGGGGACGATGAGGTCCTAGACCCCACATGGAATGAAGGTCGTGCCACTGACTTTCACAGTTCGGAGGAAGAGGCAGTGGTGAGACCGAGCCAACAGCGTAGCAAAAGAGGGAGCAGTGGGCAAAAGCAGAACACCCGCCGCCAAGAGACTCCGCCTGCTACTGACCGCAGCCATCTGGGACCGAGCACCCCAAAGGCAGCTTCAAGGAGTTCCCTGGCATGGCACTTCTTCAAACAATGTGCTGACGACAAGACCCGAGTGGTTTGCACGCTGTGCTATCAGAGCCTGAAGCGAGGCATTAACGTTCTGAACCTGAGCACAACCTGCATGACCAGGCACCTGCATGCAAAGCATGAACTGCAGTGGAGTAAACACCTTAAAACCAAGGAAGTCACTCAGGCTCCCCCTGCTACCTCTTCTGCTGCTGCCGCCTCGGCCTATTCTGCTGCTGCCGCCTCGGCCTCTTCCTCCGCCTCTGGAGGAACGTTGGCACCTGCCGCCCAGCAAACAGGGGATGTACCACCAACACCACCACCACCACCTCCGTCACCAAGCGTCTCAACCATGTCACACGCCAGCGTTCAGCTCTCCATCTCACAAACATTTGATAGAAAGCGTAAATTCCCACCTAGCCACCCTCGATCCCTGGCCCTGAATGCCAGCATTTCTAAACTACTGGCCTATGAAATGCTGTCATTTAGGCTGGTGGACACAGACAGCTTCAAACAGCTCATGTCGCTTGCTGTCCCACAGTATGTTGTTCCCAGCCGGCACTACTTCTCCAAGAGAGCCGTGCCTTCCCTGCACAACCAAGTATCCGATAAAATCAAGTGTGCACTGCGCAACGCCATCTGTAGCAAGGTCCACCTAACCACAGATACGTGGACCAGTAAGCACGGCCAGGGACGCTATATCTCCCTAACTGCACACTGGGTAAATGTAGTGGCAGCTGGGCCCCAGGCGGAGAGCTGTTTGGCGCACGTCCTTCCGCCGCCAAGGATCGCAGGGCAACATTCTTTGCCTCCTGTTGCCACCTCCTCCTTCTCGGCTTCCTCCTCCTCTTCTTCCACCTGCTCATCCAGTCAGCCACACACCTTCACCACCAACTTCAGCACAGCCCGGGGTAAACGTCAGCAGGCCATTCTGAAACTCATATGTTTGGGGGACAGGCCCCACACCGCACAGGAGTTGTGGCGGGGTATTGAACAACAGACCGACGAGTGGTTGCTGCCGGTGAGCCTCAAGCCCGGCCTGGTGGTGTGTGATAATGGGCGAAATCTCGTTGCAGCTCTGGGACTAGCCAATTTGACGCACATCCCTTGCTTGGCGCATGTGCTGAATTTGGTGGTGCAGAAGTTCATTCACAACTACCCCGACATGTCAGAGCTGCTGCATAAAGTGCGGGCAGTCTGTTCGCGCTTCCGGCGTTCACATCCTGCTGCTGCTCGCCTGTCTGCGCTACAGCGTAACTTCGGCCTTCCCGCTCACCGCCTCATATGCGACGTGCCCACCAGGTGGAACTCCACCTTGCACATGCTGGACAGACTGTGCGAGCAGCAGCAGGCCATAGTGGAGTTTCAGCTGCAGCACGCACGGGTCAGTCGCACTACAGAACAGCACCACTTCACTACCAATGACTGGGCCTCCATGCGAGACCTGTGTGCCCTGTTGCGCTGTTTCGAGTACTCCACCAACATGGCCAGTGGCAATGACACCGTTATCAGCGTTACAATACCACTTCTATGTCTCCTTGAGAAAACACTTAGGGCGATGATGGAAGAGGAGGTGGCCCAGGAGGAGGAGGAGGAGGAGGAAGAGGGGTCATTTTTAGCACTTTCAGGCCAGTCTCTTCGAAGTGACTCAGAGGGAGGTTTTTGGCAACAGCAGAGGCCAGGTACAAATGTGGCCAGCCAGGGCCCACTACTGGAGGACGAGGAGGACGAGGATGAGGAGGAGGTGGAGGAGGATGAGGATGAAGCATGGTCACAGCGGGGTGGCACCCAACGCAGCTCGGGTCCATCACTGGTGCGTGGCTGGGGGGAAAGGCAGGACGATGACGATACGCCTCCCACAGAGGACAGCTTGTCCTTACCCCTGGGCAGCCTGGCACACATGAGCGACTACATGCTGCAGTGCCTGCGCAACGACAGCAGAGTTGCCCACATTTTAACCTGTGCGGACTACTGGGTTGCCACCCTGCTGGATCCACGCTACAAAGACAATGTGCCCACCTTACTTCCTGCACTGGAGCGTGATAGGAAGATGCGCGAGTACAAGCGCACGTTGGTAGACGCGCTACTGAGAGCATTCCCAAATGTCACAGGGGAACAAGTGGAAGCCCAAGGCCAAGGCAGAGGAGGAGCAAGAGGTCGCCAAGGCAGCTGTGTCACGGCCAGCTCCTCTGAGGGCAGGGTTAGCATGGCAGAGATGTGGAAAACTTTTGTCAACACGCCACAGCTAACTGCACCACCACCTGATACGCAACGTGTTAGCAGGAGGCAACATTTCACTAACATGGTGGAACAGTACGTGTGCACACCCCTCCACGTACTGACTGATGGTTCGGCCCCATTCAACTTCTGGGTCTCTAAATTGTCCACGTGGCCAGAGCTAGCCTTTTATGCCTTGGAGGTGCTGGCCTGCCCGGCAGCCAGCGTTTTGTCTGAACGTGTATTCAGCACGGCAGGGGGCGTCATTACAGACAAACGCAGCCGCCTGTCTACAGCCAATGTGGACAAGCTGACGTTCATAAAAATGAACCAGGCATGGATCCCACAGGACCTGTCCGTCCCTTGTCCAGATTAGACATTAACTACCTCCCCATAACCATATATTATTGGACTCCAGGGCACTTCCTCATTCAATCCTATTTTTATTTTACCATTATATTGCGAGGCTACCCAAAGTTGAATGAACCTCTCCTCTGCCTGTGTGCTAGGCCTAAATATATGCCAATGGACTGTTGCAGTGGTGGGTGACGTGAAGCCTCATTCTCTGCTATGACATGCAGACTGATTCTCTGCTGACATGAAGCCAGATTCTCTGTTACGGGACCTCTCTCCTCTGCCTGTGTGCTAGGCCTAAATATATGCCAATGGACTGTTGCAGTGGTGGCTGACGTGAAGCCTCATTCTCTGCTATGACATGCAGACTAATTCTCTGCTGACATGAAGCCAGATTGTCTGTTACGGGACCTCTCTCCTCTGCCTGGGTGCTGGGCCTAAATTTATGACAATGGACTGTTGCAGTGGTGGCTGACGTGAAGCCTGATTCTCTGCTATGACATGCAGACTGATTCTCTGCTGACATGAAGCCAGATCCTCTGTTATGGGACCTCTCTCCTCTGCCTGTGTGTGTGCTGGGCCTAAATATATGCCAATGGACTGTTGCAGTGGTGGCTGACGTGAAGCCTCATTCTCTGCTATGACATGCAGACTGATTCTCTGCTGACATGAAGCCAGATTCTCTGTTACGGGACCTCTCTCCTCTGCCTGTGTGTGTGCTGGGCCTAAATATATGCCAATGGACTGTTGCAGTGGTGGCTGACGTGAAGCCTCATTCTCTGCTATGACATGCAGACTGATTCTCTGCTGACATGAAGCCAGATTCTCTGTTACGGGACCTCTCTCCTCTGCCTGTGTGTGTGCTGGGCCTAAATATATGCCAATGGACTGTTGCAGTGGTGGCTGACGTGAAGCCTCATTCTCTGCTATGACATGCAGACTGATTCTCTGCTGACATGAAGCCAGATTCTCTGTTACGGGACCTCTCTCCTCTGCCTGTGTGTGTGCTGGGCCTAAATATATGCCAATGGACTGTTGCAGTGGTGGCTGACGTGAAGCCTCATTCTCTGCTATGACATGCAGACTAATTCTCTGCTGACATGAAGACAGATTCTCTGTTACGGGACCTCCCTCCTCTGCCTGGGTGCTGGGCCTAAATATATGCCAATGGACTGTTGCAGTGGTGGCTGACGTGAAGCCTCATTCTCTGCTATGACATGCAGACTAATTCTCTGCTGACATGAAGACAGATTCTCTGTTACGGGACCTCTCTCCTCTGCCTGTGTGTGTGCTGGGCCTAAATATATGCCAATGGACTGTTGCAGTGGTGGCTGACGTGAAGCCTCATTCTCTGCTATGACATGCAGACTAATTCTCTGCTGACATGAAGACAGATTCTCTGTTACGGGACCTCCCTCCTCTGCCTGGGTGCTGGGCCTAAATATATGCCAATGGACTGTTGCAGTGGTGCTGACGTGAAGCCTCATTCTCTGCTATGACATGCAGACTAATTCTCTGCTGACATGAAGACAGATTCTCTGCTACGGGACCTCCCTCCTCTGCCTGGGTGCTGGGCCTAAATATATGCCAATGGACTGTTGCAGTGGTGGGTGACGTGAAGCCTCATTCTCTGCTATGACATGCAGACTGATTCTCTGCTGACATGAAGCCAGATTGTCTGTTACGGGACCTCCCTCCTCTGCCTGGGTGCTGGGCCTAAATATATGCCAATGGACTGTTGCAGTGGTGGCTGACGTGAAGCCTCATTCTCTGCTATGACATGCAGACTAATTCTCTGCTGACATGAAGACAGATTCTCTGTTACGGGACCTCCCTCCTCTGCCTGGGTGCTGGGCCTAAATATATGCCAATGGACTGTTGCAGTGGTGGCTGACGTGAAGCCTCATTCTCTGCTATGACATGCAGACTAATTCTCTGCTGACATGAAGACAGATTCTCTGTTACGGGACCTCCCTCCTCTGCCTGGGTGCTGGGCCTAAATATATGCCAATGGACTGTTGCAGTGGTGGGTGACGTGAAGCCTCATTCTCTGCTATGACATGCAGACTGATTCTCTGCTGACATGAAGCCAGATTGTCTGTTACGGGACCTCTCTCCTCTGCCTGTGTGCTAGGCCTAAATATATGCCAATGGACTGTTGCAGTGGTGGCTGACGTGAAGCCTCATTCTCTGCTATGACATGCAGACTGATTCTCTGCTGACATGAAGCCAGATCGTCTGTTACGGGACCTCTCTGCTCTGCCTGTGTGCTAGGCCTAAATATATGCCAATGGACTGTTGCAGTGGTGGGTGACGTGAAGCCTCATTCTCTGCTATGACATGCAGACTGATTCTCTGCTGTCATGAAGCCAGATTGTCTGTTACGGGACCTCTCTGCTCTGCCTGTGTGCTAGGCCTAAATATATGCCAATGGACTGTTGCAGTGGTGGGTGACGTGAAGCCTCATTCTCTGCTATGACATGCAGACTGATTCTCTGCTGACATGAAGCCAGATTGTCTGTTACGGGACCTCTCTCCTCTGCCTGTGTGCTAGGCCTAAATATATGCCAATGGACTGTTGCAGTGGTGGCTGACATGAAGCCTCATTCTCTGCTATGACATGCAGACTAAATCTCTGCTGACATGAAGCCAGATTGTCTGTTACGGGACCTCTCTCCTCTGCCTGGGTGCTGGGCCTAAATTTATGACAATGGACTGTTGCAGTGGTGGCTGACGTGAAGCCTGATTCTCTGCTATGACATGCAGACTGATTCTCTGCTGACATGAAGCCAGATCCTCTGTTACGGGACCTCTCTCCTCTGCCTGTGTGTGTGCTGGGCCTAAATATATGCCAATGGACTGTTGCAGTGGTGGCTGACGTGAAGCCTCATTCTCTGCTATGACATGCAGACTGATTCTCTGCTGACATGAAGCCAGATTCTCTGTTACGGGACCTCTCTCCTCTGCCTGTGTGTGTGCTGGGCCTAAATATATGCCAATGGACTGTTGCAGTGGTGGCTGACGTGAAGCCTCATTCTCTGCTATGACATGCAGACTAATTCTCTGCTGACATGAAGACAGATTCTCTGTTACGGGACCTCCCTCCTCTGCCTGGGTGCTGGGCCTAAATATATGCCAATGGACTGTTGCAGTGGTGGCTGACGTGAAGCCTCATTCTCTGCTATGACATGCAGACTAATTCTCTGCTGACATGAAGACAGATTCTCTGTTACGGGACCTCTCTCCTCTGCCTGGGTGCCGGGGCCTAAATATCTGAGAATGGACTGTTCCAGTGGTGGGTGACGGGAAGCCAGATTCTCTGCTATGGAACCTCTCTCCAATTGATTTTGGTTAATTTTTATTTATTTAATTTTTATTTTAATTCATTTCCCTATCCACATTTGTTTGCAGGGGATTTACCTACATGTTGCTGCCTTTTGCAGCCCTCTAGCTCTTTCCTGGGCTGTTTTACAGCCTTTTTAGTGCCGAAAAGTTCGGGTCCCCATTGACTTCAATGGGGTTCGGGTTCGGGACGAAGTTCGGATCGGGTTCGGATGCCGAACCCGAACATTTCCGGGATGTTCGGCCGAACTTCTCGAACCCGAACATCCAGGTGTTCGCTCAACTCTACTCCTAACCTGAAAGTGTCGGTATGCGTGCTTATATCTCTGAGACCCTGAGAAAGGGACACATACGACCCTCGAAGCCACCTGTTGCCGCTAGTTTTTTTCTTTGTTAAGAAAAAAGATGGTTCTTTAAGACCATGTCTGGATTTCAGGGAGCTGAACTGTATCACAATTCGTGACCCATATCCGCTTCCTCTGACCCCGGACCTGTTTAACCAGGTTGTTGGGGCTAAAGTTTTTTCCAAGTTGGCTCTAAGAGGGGCATACAACCTGGTCAGGGTCAGAGACGGAGACAAATGGAAGACGGCCTTCAATACCCCTGAGGGCCATTTTGAGAATTTGGTTATGCCTTTTGGTTTGATGAATGCTCCAGCCGTCTTTCAGCTTTTTGTGAACAGCATTTTTTATCATTTAATGGGGAAATTTGTACTAGTGTATCTAGATGACATTTTGATTTTTTTCTCCTGATTTCAAGACTTATAAGGACCACCTACGTCAAGTCTTGCTCTTCCTGCGGGAGAATAAATTGTACGCTAAACTGGAAAAATGTGTGTTTTCAGTTCCAGAAATTCAATTTCTGGGTTTTCTTCTCTCCGCTTCTGGTTTTCACATGGACCCCGAGAAAGTCTGCGCTGTGCTTGAGTGGGAGCTTCCTGAGAATCAGAAGGCGCTGATGCGTTTTTTGGGTTTTGCCAATTATTACAGGAAGTTTATTTTGAATTTTTCCTCTGTTGTTAAGCCACTCACTGATATGACTAGAAAGGGGGTAAATTTTTCCTCCTGGTCGGTAGAGGCGCGTAAGGCCTTTTCTAGTATCAAGGAGACTATTGCTTCCGCTCCCATCTTGGTACAGCCTGATGTCTCTCTGCCCTTCATAGTTGAGGTGGACACTTCTGAGGTGGGTGTGGGTGCGGATTTGTCTCAGGGTCCCTCTCCTGCCAAATGGCGACCGTGTGCCTTTTTCTCTAAGAAACTCTCCTCCGCAGAGAGAAATTACGATGTGCGAGATAGGGAGTTGTTGGCCATCAAGTTAGCTTTTGAGGAATGGCGCCATTGGCTAGAGGGAGCCAGACACCATATTACCGTGTTTACTGACCATAAGAATCTAGCCTACTTGGAGTCAGCCATGCGTCTGAACCCGAGACAGGCCAGATGGTCTTTGTTCTTTTCAAGGTTTAATTTTGTTGTCACATTCCGCCCTGGGGTTAAGAATGTGAAGGCAGATTTTTGAAGACCCGGGTCCTATTTTGGCTGAAGGTGTGGTGGTCTCTGTTCTTTATCCTGAATTGGAGGCAGAGGTTCAGGCAGCCCAGGCAGAGGCTCCTGATCTTTGTCCTCCTGGGAGGTTGTTTGTGCCTCTCGCTTTAAGACACAAAGTTTTTAAGGAGCACCACGATACTGTCCTTGCTGGGCACCCGGGGGGGTAGAGCCACAGTGGATCTCATCGCTCGGAGATTCTGGTGGCCAGCACTTCGCAAGTCAGTTGAGGGTTTTGTGGCAGCCTGCGAGGTCTGCGCTCGTGCTAAAGTCCCTCATTCACGGCCATCAGGTCCTCTCCTTCCCTTACTCATTCCTTCCCGTCCTTGGACACATCTGTCCATGGACTTCATAACGGACCTGCCTCGTTCCTCGGGGAAGACTGTGATTCTGGTGGTGGTGGACCGTTTTAGCAAAATGGTGCATTTCATCCCTTTTCCTGGTTTGCCCAATGCTAAGACGCTGGCGCAGGCATTTATTGATCGCATTGTCAAATTGCACGGTATTCCTTCAGACATAGTCTCTGATAGGGGCACACAGTTTGTTTCCAGATTCTGGAAGGCTTTCTGTTCTCGCTTGGGGGTTCGGTTGTCATTCTCTTCTGCTTTCCACCCGCAGTCGAATGGCCAGACAGAGCGCGTCAATCAGAATCTGGAGACATATCTGCGCTGTTTTGTGGCAGAGAATCAAGAGGATTGGTGTTCTTTTTTGTCCCTTGCTGAGTTTGCTTTAAATAACCGTTGTCAGGAGTCCTCTGATAAGTCACCATTTTTTGGTGCATATGGCTTTCATCCGCAGTTTGGGACTTTCTCGGGAGAGGGGTCTTCTGGTTTACCTGATGAGGACAGATTCTCCTCATCTTTGTCATCGATTTGGCAAAAGATTCAGGATAATCTAAAGAGCATGAGTGAGAGATATAAGCGTGTGGCAGATAAGAGACGTGTGCTTGGTCCGGACCTGAATGTTGGTGATCTGGTGTGGTTGTCTACCAAGAATATCAAATTGAAGGTTTCCTCCTGGAAGTTGGGTCCTAGGTTTATTGGGCCTTACAAAATCCTGTCTGTCATCAATCTTGTTGCCTACCATCTTGATCTTCCTCAGACTTGGAAGATCCATAATGTTTTTCATAAGTCCTTATTGAAACCTTATGTTCAACCCATTGTACCCTCGCCTTTGCCTCCTCCTTTGATTATGGTTGATGGGAATCTTGAATTTCAGGTCTCTAGGATTGTGGATTCTCGTCTTGTCCGCGGTTCTCTTCAGTACCTTGTTCATTGGGAGGGTTATGGTCCTGAGGAGAGGATGTGGGTCCCAGTGACGGACATTAAGGCCTCTCATCTCATCAGGGCTTTCCATAGGTCCCATCCTGAGAAGGTGGGCTCTGAGTGTCCGGAGTCCACTCGTAGAGGGAGGGGTACTGTCACAACCAGACAGCTGAGAAGCTCTGACAGAAGCCTTTCAGAACCTCCTCCTTGAGTTTTCTTTGTTGTGGTGTTCAGTTCCTCATCTCGTTAGCCTCTCTCAGCTGTCATGTAGTTGGACTGATTGCTTCCCTTTAAATTCCTCCCCATGATGCATTACTGGGCGGCTTATACTTCTTCCTGGAGTGTGTGTGCATGCTGATCCTATTTCCCAGTCTGCTACTAAGTTAAGTGCTGTACATTTATCTGTTATTTTCTGTTTGCTGGATCCCAGGTGACCCTGACTCCCTCCGTGTCTGGTGTAGGGAGCCTGTGGTCGTGTCCCCTCACTATTGTAGGGTGTTCAGGTGTTATATAGTCGAGGTACGTGGATATGCAACCATCCACCTTTGGGATTTTTGCATAGGCTGAGCAGCCAGGGAAAGGGCCAGGTCTTGTGCAGGGGTCTCCCTTTTGGTTCCTTAGCCTTGGATCCAGTGAGTCATATATGCATGTTGCATTGTCTTGTTTCCTGTACACCATCCGTGACAAAGGCGTTGTCAGAGCTGAACCCGGACGTCCCTCCTTTTTCACCCAGGCAGCCCCCCTGACTTGAGCATCGGAGCAGTTCATGCTTCGATGCTCTTCTTTGTCCTGCACTAAATCTCGCAGGGCAAAGGCATTTTTCGGAGATCCGTTGCCATACCGGGGCTCTCCATTGGGCTGCCAGGAACCCCGGTGACGTCACCAGCACTAATGGGCGGGATTTAGTGCTGCCCTTGCCTGTAAAACGGCTAGGGCAGCGCTAAAGCCCGCCCATCAGAACCGGTGACGTCACCGAACATGCTGCCGGGTGGAAGTTTCTGCCCGGCAGTGTGATATTGAAAACAAAAGAACCCGTGCACGATCTAGCACAGGGCAAGGGAGCGCATCGCAGCATGAGATGCTCCGATGCTAGCCTCAGGGGGGCTGCCTGGGTGAAAATAAGGGTATGTCCGGGTTCAGCTCTGAATCCGGACAACCCCTTTAAATGCACAGGAAAATGGCTTGCTGAGATATCTCCATGGAAAATATAATGGTCCCTGGGCTGATCTGTTATCTATTATTGAGACCGGTCAATTGGGGGTTAAGGGTCTCGATTGTCCAATTTCTTATATGTTACAGAAAGTTTGGAATAAAATTAGGATCATTCTTAATATTATGCACACACTGCATTTTTCCCCTCTTTGGGACAATTTATATTTCATAAGTTAAATGACTTTCACTTTTGTGTCAACAGAGGGATTACAGTAGTTTCACACTTATTAAAGTCCTTGGCTGAAATTTTGTTGGAAGAGGATATTACTTTTATGGCTCAGTTTAGATATGCACAAGTGGCACATGACGCCCTATTCACGATTAATAAGAATTTATTATTGGTGTAAGACCAAACATTTTTAGATTTATGTTTTTCTTCTTTTGGTATGAATATTAAACTATCACAAATTTATGCGAGGCTACAACAAGAGATAGGTAAGTTCACAAAGTTTAAGAGTGAAAGAAAATGGTATAAAGAATTAGGGAAAATTGTTAGCAACTGGGCAAGGGTATATAAAAATATCCAAGGAGTTACAGTTGCTAATCAACACAGGCTAATTCAATTTAAAATTGTACATAAGTTATATTATACCCCTAATTTCTTAGCCAAAGTATATCATGACATGGGGAAAATATTTTACTGTAGGAAGGGTAAGAGTGAGAATGCTGGGCTCTTACATTTGTTTTGGAGCTGTCCCAGTATTCAGCAATATTGGCAACCTATTTTTGAAAGCTTGGGAATAAGCAATCTAACAGTAGATCCTTCATTTGAGTTTGTGGTTTTCGGGCTTGTGCCAATAGATACCAACTTCAAAATGCCAACTTCCCTACTACAACTATAGATGAAAGGATTGATGACTGCAAAGGTATTGATTATTCAAAAATGGGGATCTGAAAATGCTCCGTCATATACTAAATGGAAAAAGATGCATAAATATGAGTAAGTCTGGGCTAACTGGGTTGAACATTCATAATCAAGATCTCTGAAAGGTTCACTAGGTGTAGGTGGGGGCTCGGAAGTTCCAGCGCGGCCAGTCGGGAAGGGGTGTGGATGGTTTGGGGGGTAGGGAATAGGGGGCATAGAGTATATATGGTTTTGATTTTGGAATGTATAGTGGAGGGTAGAGGCAGAATATACATAGGATGTCACTTTGGGTTTGGCTGTGTTAATTGATTATATGTGCTCTTATCCTTTTTTTATTCCTATAATGGTGAATTGTTAATAAAAAAACTTGGAAAAAAAAAAGTATGATATATCCAGCTTGAATGTGAAAAAAATATATATTGGTGTCTTATCGCAAACTCAATGTATCAGTTGTTTGCAACATACATACGTGTATATGTGGCTTTTGAGTTCTGTAATTGTGCTGGTAAATTGTGCAGTGACATGAGTATTTCGTCCAATTTGGGATGCAATGATCTAGGTTGGAGGAGGTTTAGAAATATGTGATGTGAGCTGATATCTATCTACAGAATATACATAGCTATTTATGGAGTCATAGCAGGGACTCCTAAGCCAAACTAGAGTCCCCTCTTCAGAGCAGGGGTGCCTGGGGTTCTTCCATTGTGCACCGGTGCTCGGTAGAACACCCGAGCATCACAAAGTGTTCTACACAAGCACTTTGGTGCTCGCTCAACACTAATAATTAGCTTACAATATTATATAAGACCAATTAGAAATGATTTTTAATACATACATTTTAGCCCCTGCAAAGTATGTACAGTATATGCACTAAATATTGGTTGGAGCTCATTTTGCATAAATTACTGCATCAATGCAGCACACATAGAGGTGAATAGCCTGTGGCACTGCTAAGTTGCTATGGAAGCTCAGGTTGCTTTGATAGTGGCCGTCAGCTCATCTGCATTGTTGGGTCTTGTGTCTCTCAACTTGCTCTATTCAATACCCCATAGATTCTCTGTGGGGTTATGGTCAGGTGAATTTGCTGGCCAATCAAGCACAGTGATGCAATGGTTATTAAACCAGGTATTGGTACTTTTTGCAGTGTGAGCAGGTGCCAAGCCCTGCTGGAAAATTAAATCAACATCTCCATAAAGCTTGTCCTGGATACCTCTGTGTGTGGTGGCGGTTGAAGGACTTCAGCCGCAGTCCACTCCTTGAGAACTTTCCCCATATTTTTTAATGACATTTTCTTGACAATCCTTAAAAGACTACTGAGGTTGGTTATCGCTATTGCATTGAGAGGTCAACATTTTGTGTACTAACAGAGTTGGCCTAAAAGTGTACCTCTAGGTTTCAAAAACCTTTGAAATATCATAGTGATAAATCAAAGTTTTGATCAATGGGGGTTTAAGTGCAAAGATCTCCACTGAGTGCTAAAAAAAATGAGGAAAAATGTTCTCAAACAGAGCAGTTGGGGTCAGTATGATAACAATGATACCATCTCCAGTCCATCTTCAGCAATGAGGAGATGGACTGGCAATTTTGGGGGATCAGTGGGGGTTTCACACATCATTGATCAAAACCTTTGATATGTTACTTTGACAAATCAAAAGGTTTTTTTATTTTTAATAACGTGCAGGTACACTTTAAGGTTAAATGTCTATACAGCCTGTGTAGGGACAAGCCCTTTGGAAAAGAGGAATGGTAACACCCAGTTGTTAAATTTATAGAACATATGCTTCAGAAATGTTATTTCAAAAGAATACAATTATTTGCTAAAATAGACATGTCAGGAGAGCTGACAGGTCCTCTTTATAAGTGTACGGGTCTATTTTGTTTGTGTGTGTGGTCAAAAGATATTCACAGTGCTCCCAATAACAGGTTCATCCACAGTGGCCTCTAACACTGACATCCAGAGTCCTCCCCCCATAACCATGCCATCTACAGCGTCCCCATAACAGTGACATCTACAGTGCTCCCAAAATAGTGACATCTACAGTGTCCCCGTAACAGTGACATCTACAGTGCCCCCCATAATAGTGACACACAGTTCTCCCAGAGTAGTAAAATCCAGAAAGTCCCTATAGCTAGTTGCACCTCAATGTGTGACTTCTTCGCACTCATGCCAGGTCAAACATTTTGGGTGTGCCGTGGGCGGGGAAGAGAATGGGCCGGCAGGCCCGTCTCATTCACCATTTTCCATGCCTGTTTCAGGCGTAGAAAAAGGTCTAAGTGTAAGACAGCTCTGAAGCCATCTTACATTTAGAACTGGCACTGGATGCGCCGAAGTTATGGATAGTCTTGTGTCTCTTCATAATTTCGGCGGATCCACCACCGGCTTAGGGCTTTATTAAGACAGGCGTCTAAAACATTGGTTCTAATAAATGTGCCCCTAAAAATTTTCTAAGCACCTGATTTACCTATCTGCCAAATTTGGTGTAGATATGTCCAGTCCAGCCGTGCATAAAGAACAGACAGGCAGACAAGCAACAGAAATTCATTTACATATACCACCACCACCAGCCTGCACAGTGGTAACAAGGCATGATGGATACATGTTCTCATTCTGTTTATGCCAAATTTGGACTCTACCATTTGAATGTCTCAACAGAAATCGAGACTTATCAGACCAGGCAACAATTTTCCAGTCTTCAACAGTTCAATTTTGGTGAGCTCGTGCAAATTGTAACCTCTTTTTCCTATTTGTAGTGGAGATGAGTGGTACTTGGTGGGGTTTTCTGCTGTTGTAGCCCACCTTTCTTTCCCATTCTGACATTCAGTTTGGAGTTCAGAAGATTGTCTTGACCAGGACCACAACCCTACATGCATTGAAGCAACTGCCATGTGATTGGTTGACTAGATAATCGCATTAATGAGAAATAGAACAGGTGTTCCTAATAATTCTTTAGGTGAGTGTATATATATATTCCCAACTTTGGCCGGTTTCTGTTTTTCACATTTTTAATATTCAGTAAGGGTCCATTCACACACCCGTGTGTGTTTTGCGGATCCACGGATCTGCGGATCTGCAAAACACAGACAGCGGCAATGTGCGTTCCGCATTTTGCGGACAGCACATTGCTGGCACTAAAAGAATAGGACATGTTCTATTTTTTTCGGGTCAGCAATTCCGTTCCGCAAAATGCGGAATTAAGTTGCAGACGTGTGAATTAAGCCTAAATGTGTATTTACTTGGTGCTTCTGGTAATTTGAATTTTGGTACTTTGCACTTAATTAGTATTTTTATACATTAAATCAACAACATTGCATGACACATTTAATATTTAATTTTGGTGTTAGCGGTGGGCATTTTTATGTGAAAAACTGTGGAATAACTGCAGTTCTTCTCAAACTATTCCCTGCCTGTGTAGATCAATAAAACTCTGGTTTAAATTGCAATGGTATTTTTAGGTATCTTAGGAAAGTAACAACCATTATCTTGTAATCAGAGTTAGATGTTTAAATTATCTGATAAAATTACATGGATTAAAGCGAGATCAGGTTTTAAAATCCTTTGGATAATTTATCTCACTGATATATCATTCTCATGCTGGATTAGGTATTATCAGAACACTAGCAGCTCAAGTTAAATCATCAAGGAATCAATAGCATTGTTTGCTGAAAATAAGAGCCTTGTTTCTTTAAGTGTCTCTAGAGAAGTTTAAAGTTACAAAGCAGTGTGACGCACTGGACATGAATGTTTATTTTTTTTGTTTTTTAAAGGGACACATCTATCAAACAGTAATCATTTTATACTCAATATTCATACAGTAGTACACAATTTTATTAGAAATAATGTCTACTTTTCTTATTTTGACATTTAAAATAAAATGCTAATTATTGTCCATCTATAGCAGCCCACATTAGTGAAAAGATCTCCAATATACATAGGTAATCTATTGTCATTGTCATATGTTATCTGAAGGGAGTTTCTCATTATAATCTCCATAAAAATAGCACTGTATTGATTATTGTAATGTGTGATACTGTAAATGAGTCATACATCTCACCCCTCTCTGGCCTCACTGAATGGTCTGACTATAAAATTAAGTGAGGCTTTTTGCCATGCTAAAAATCTAAACAAAGATGGGAGGTAAGAGCCAAGACAGAAAGTATAATACATGGAGTGACTTTAAAAATTGAACAATAATTTGGGAGAAATACTGCAACACTCAATGTCTTCAATGCAATTCCTAATTCATTCACCAAGAATGCGTCAATCTGTTTGAAAAAGACTAATTGTAGTTGAAAAGACGCATTATTTGTGAAAAAAAATAGGAATTGCATTGAAGACATTGAGTGCTGCAGTATTTCTCCCAAATCCTTGATTATCCTTGTGTCACGGCGGGCGTGCACTCAGATTCACAGATAACCCACCAACCAGGCTCTGGGCGAGAGACAGGGGAAGGGTCACCTCCTAGCTAATCCCTGACCTCTTTCCCTGCACTGCTCAGCCCACATGCAGACCTTAAAGGTAGGTGTGATGTGTCCTCGTGCCTGGGCTGACAAAACCCTAAATTCCCTGAGATGGTGAAGAGGGGAAATAGGAGCAGCCTGCTCGCACAGAACCTGGATGGGAGAGATGACACAAAACAACCAAACTTGAATCACACTTATCTTTCTGAGCTGGGACAGACAGACAACCTTCCTTCCTAGCTTCCAAGACCACAATGATTAGTATAATCCGCTCAGAGCACTGGGCTGGTGTGCTATTTAAACTAATGACCCCACCCAGAGCACCTGATGAAAGGCTGATCCAGCACGGCTCCAAAACAAACACTAAACTCGTGCTGCTATCCTGGCCGACCTCCGCACATCGTCAGAGTGGGGCATGACATCTTGATTATCTGGGGCCTGCTGGGCTAAGGCCTAACACTGCTGGCACCACTACTTCATGGACTGTCCAATTTGGACCTAACAGTAGTGCTGCTTGATTTTGGATATTTGAAAAATTGAATTAGACAAGCAGTTGTAATTGCACTGTACAGTCATTGCAAAAAGTAAATATTGAAGATAATGCAGTAGGAGCACTGCAACCTTGTCAAAAAGCTTATCAGCAAGGATGCCGGAAGTCGGACCCGTGTTGATCTGATATTGATGACCTATCCTTAGGATAGATCATTAATATCATGAGATCAGACAACCCCTTTAACTAAGTGTGATAAAATTAAATCTATGCCTGTTATGAGCTATTGTGTTTTTTTCAAGCAGCTTCTGTATATGAGCCCATTTAAGAGAAGTGCTTAATATTTTTTAAGACTTGAGCTAATCATTGCATCAGACTGAAAAATTGGGACACCTTTGGCCAACCTAAAATAGTTTAATGGATAATGATTAAATAATTAAACTAATCTGGTTGAATTTTTTAAATCAGAAAAGATTACAATTGGTAAGACTTCTTATCTTTGATGAAACATGGTGGGACAGATTTACTATTGGAAATGTTCCAGAATTCTGACACATGCCTCACACCAACACAATGGTTTTAGACACTTTTCCTACTACACTGAATAAGGAACATTACTTAGTGAAATGTTGATATGGCTTGGTAGGACATTGGTGTGGCTCAAGATGCACCAATATACATCAAAACTGCACTAGACATTTGGCAAAAAGTCGGTGCAAAGTAAGCCAATTAAGGCTACTTTCACACTAGCGTTAATATTTTCCGGAATTGAGATCCATCATAGGGTCTCAATACTGGAAATAAATGCTTCCGTTTTGTCACCATTCATTGTCAATGGGGACAAAACATAAGTAAACAGAACGGAATGTTCCGTTCTCATACCAGAGAGCAAACCGCAGCATGCTGCAGTTTGCTTTCCGTCCTGGGATGCGGAGCAAGACAGATCTGTCATGACCCACAATGAAAGTCAATGGGGATGGATGCCTTTTCTCTGACAATAGAAAATGGGTCTGTCCCCCATTGAATTTCAGTGGAGTTCATGACAGATCCGTCTTGGCTATGTTAAAAATAATACAACCAGATCCGTTCATAACGGATGCAGATGGTTGTATTATCAGTAAAGAAAGCATTTTTACTGAACCCTGCCAGATCTAGCAAAAATTCTAGTGTGAAAGTAGCCTAACTGGGGGATTAGATAGTCTAGATAGTCTAAAGGTGCATCAGATTTATCCTCTAGCATCAGCTACTGTGATAAATATGGCATCTTTTTTTACTTTCTAGTCTAAGGTTGCAGTGTCTAATCATTAGATATTGTTAGTAAATTTGCCCCATTGTACCCAGTCCCACTAAATAGATTTTAAGATTTCTTCAGCAGTGAGGGCTGGATACAAGGTTATATGGACTCTTAAACCTACAAAACACAAATAAGCATTGATAGCTAGTTCTCAGATAACTAGTTATGCAAGTAACATTTGTAAGGCATAAAAAAGACATATGCACATCCTGTTCAGCCAATTATCGTGAAAATTGTGAGGGAGTTAAAAACCCTTACAAGGTAGAAGCCAATTTTCCTGATTTTAGGGGTGTGTGGGGGATTCAATCCTGACTCCAATCAGGCAATCAGAATAACTCCCCGGATCAATGACCCTAAAATTCTAGTAATTATAACCAGTAATAATATTGCACTCCAGAAATACTTTCAGGTCCCTCATGAACTATTTTAGTGAATTCACCATCACAACCTCCTCTGGAAGAGAGTTCCATAGTCTCACTGATCTTACAGTAAAGAATCCTCTTCTATGTGGATAGAGAAACCTTCTTTCGTTTAGAACTAGAGCATGCCCTTTTGTTACTGTTATATTCCTGGGTATACAATAAATAGATCATCTCTGTTCTGACCCCTGATATATTTATACATAGTTAATAGATTTCCCCTCAGTTGTCTTTTTTCTAAACTAAATAACCCTAATTTTGATAATCTTTCTGGGTATTGTAGTCCACCCATTCCATTGATTTAGTTGCCCTCCTCTGACCCTCTCTATTTCTGTCATGTCTGTCTTGTGCACATGAGCCCAAAATTGTTGACAATACTCCATGTGTGATCTGACTCACGATTTGCATAGTAGGACCATGTTCTCCACTTGCACATTTATGCCTTCATAATCTTATTAGCCTTGGCAGCAGCTGCCTGACAATGGTTGCTACAGTAAAAGGCTATGTGCACCTTTTACAATTTTTGTTTACATAATGCATTGTACTCGATTTGAGTAGAGATGAGCGAATTTTTCAAAAATTCAATTCGCCGGTTCACCATTTTGTGGGGGAAAAATTTGGATCGATTCAAATTTATTTGTAGCGAATCGTGTTAAACAACAGCTATTTCCTGGCTGGGGAGAGCCTTTACAGTGCTGTAGAACACTGTGCCTTGCAGTAACACGCATAGGGAGTCTGCTTTAATAGTGAAATAATACTGGGAGTCCGTATGACAAGCAGATGACAGGCGTCGCTTTTAGAATCACTGCACACTTCACTTATTTTGGCAGTCACGGGGCCAAAACGGACCAAATAACTAAAGTATGAACTTGGCCTTACAGGTTGATGTTAGCGCCAAGAAGAAGCGCACTCCTTTTAGAGCATCGTCAGCTGATTCCACAAAGATGTCTACAGAACCTGAACGCTTAAACAAGTAGAGCCCCCCAACAGAGTGGCAAGGGTCTCAGCAGTAAGTTTTTTGTTGACGTCAATGATTATTTTGCCCTTCCTCTGATCCGTCAAAACAATAACCCACGAAAAACTGATCCTGTCTGTGGAGCATCCGTATTCACTCAGTCAGCATTTGGTCAGTAATCCATCAGTATTGCTTACGGCCAAAAAAACAGGAGAGGATGCAAAACAGAGATGATACGTGAACTCCTGCTTTCATCTACCAAATCACAAGCTAATTATGATGGGACCATGTAGGCCTTACAGCTGCTACACAGACAGGATCCGTTGTGCGGCTCATTTTTCCTTCCTTCCTAAAGATCAGAAGAAGGGTAAAAAAAAAAGATGATGTCAGGCAAGCCAAAAAGGCTAAATAGTGGGGCAAGTCATGAAGTGGAGAGGGTGGGAACCGCATGAGAAATCCACAGAGTAGCGCTATGACATAGTGGTGAGGTGGAAGCAGCATGAGGCGACCACAGAGTAGAACAACAAGAGATTGTGCAGGTGGTAGCAGCATGAGGAGGCCACAGCGTGGCACGATGACGAGAGTTTGCAGAGGTGGCAGCAGCATGAGGAGGCAACAGAATGGCACAATGACAAATTGTGGAGGTGTCAGCAACATGAGGAGCCGAAAGAGTAGCACAACAACAAGAGATTGTGGAGGTGGCAGCAGCATGAGGAGGCCGCATAGTGGCACGACAACAAAGTGTGGAGATGTCAGCAACATGAGGAGGCCAGAGTAGCATGACGACGAGAGATTATGGAGGTGTCAGCAATATGAGAAGGCCACAGAGTGGCACACCGACAAAGTGTGGAGGTGACAGCAGCGTGAGAAGGCCACAGAGTAGTACGACGCCGAGAGATTGTGGAGGTGGCAGCAGCATGAGGAGGCCACAGAGTGGCACGACAACAAAGTGTGGGGGTGTTAACAGCATGAGGAGGCTAGAGTAGCACGACGGCGAGAGATTGTGGAGGTGTCAGCAGCATTAGGAGGCCACAGAGTAGCACGACCAAAAAGAGATTGTGGAGGTGGCAGAAGCATGAGGAGGCTGCAGATTGGCATGATGACGATACATTGTAAAGGTGGCAGCAGCATGAGGAGGCCACAGAGTAGCATATATATATTGGCAAATTTAAGTTTCTCATAATTTTAATAAAGTTTTGGTTCAATTTAATATTAAATATTTAATAAATTTATTTAAAAAATAAATAAGTGTTGCCTAAGACAGGAGAAAATCGACCAGTCTTCTGATTATTCGACGACGTGGTTGCGATGGAGAAAGCATTCTAAATAATAATTTCTTTCCACCTAGAGACGAATCCTGTCATGATTGATGCAAGTGTGGTATCGTCTGCTCATCGAGCCACATACTTCTGGTGGAATCTGCCTGGCATGAACAGGCCTTTAGTAGCTACAGACAATGAGAAGACAAAGCTTCAAGATTGCTTGGAGCCTGGAAGAGTCGCAAAGTTTATCAAGATTCAAACCATAACTAACAGCCCCTGGTCTCTTCGTCGGGGAAAATATTGCGAGTTTCCAGACATCATGGATGGGAAGGAGGACATCCTGTCGTGCACGGAGATGGAGAGAGTCTTCGGATTTCCCCTGCACTATACGGATGTTTCAGAAATGAACCACTGCTCCCGACAGAAGCTCCCGGGAAGGTCATGGAGAGTCCCGGTCATCTATTCGCCCCACTGAAGTATTATTCTGAAAGTATCTAGAAACCACACAGGGCCCCCACGCTGCAAATTTATCATGGACACACCGGATTTTATAATATTGCATTATTTTACAAAGGAAAAAAAAATAAAGCCCCTTTGTCACCCAGCTCCCAAGTGCGATTAGCTACATCATAATCATCGAGTGCTGTCTGCACGTCACAGATGTCCCCCACAACCATCTCTGGGTCAGGAGCCCGACCGCTCGCAACACTAGCTCCACTCTCCTCATCACTACTTGTCCGCCTAGTGCAGGGAAGGACAGAGGCAGGTTGAGGACAGGTGAGGGCACAGGGCCTGCTCCCGGGCCATGCCAACTAAGGGTTGTGTCTGACGAACCCACTGACTCTTGGCTGGGGGTGTCTGATGTCACTTGCAACAAATTCAAAAATTGAGTCAACCATTAAAGAACCACAGGGTTGCAGGTCATGACACGACCACTAGTTGAGACTAGGAGCTCAGGCCTCTTGAAGTGACCCCAGCTACCACGACCCCTTACTCTGCTGCGACCTCTGCCTGCGTCAGAAACATTTAGGCCTCTGCCACTCCCCTGTGCAGGGCCTTGCACTTCTCTGTCTGACATACTGCTAGATCAAATAAATAAAAAGGAAATTAAAATACTGCACAAAATCCTTTACAACAGATTACTGTATCGCAGAGCGGCAAATGTATTTTTTTTTCTTTTTGCGCTAATACACGTAAAACAAAAGGCTTAACAAGAAATAACTGCACCGCTGAGTGGCAAATGTATTTATTCTTTTTGCGCTAACACATCACAAAAGGCTTTGCAAGAAATAATTGCACCGCAGAGCGGCAAATGTATTATTTATTTTTTGCTAAAACACCCCACAAAAGCCTTTACTACAGATTATTGCACCGCTGAGCGGCAAATATATTTTTTCTTTTTCCGCTAAAACACTGAATAAAATAGAAGATATAATTAAGAACTAGAGTTGAGCGGACACATGGATGTAATTATCTGGACGTAGGTATATGGAAAACCTCTATCACTATTTTGTGGAAGCTGATATATGGCAGTCCTCAATCAGTTGTTAGTTGAATCTGATATATCACCCTCAAGCAGTAATTTTGTGTACGCAAGTATATGGAAAACCTCAATCACTATTTTGTGGAAGCTGATATATGGCAGGCCTCAATCAGTTGTTATTTGAAGCTGGTATATCACCCTCAAGCAGTAATTTTGTGGACACAGGTATATGGAAAACCTCTATCACTATTTTGTGGAAGCTGATACATGGCAGGCCTCAATCAGTTTTTAGTTGAAGCTGGTATATCATCCTCAAGCAGTAATTTTGTGGATGCAGGTATATGGAAAACCTCAATCACTATTTTGTGGAAGCTGATATATGGCAGGCCTCAATCAGTTGTTAGTTGAATCAGATTTATCACCCTCAAGCAGTAATTTTGTGGACGCAGGTATATGAAAAACCTCTATCACTATTTTGTGGAAGTTGATATACGGCAGGCCTCAGTCAGTTGTTAGTTGAAGCTGGTATATCACCCAAAAGCAGTAATTTTGTGGACGTAGGTATATGGAAAACCTCTATCACTATTTTGTGGAAGCTGATATATGGCAGGCCTCAATCAGTTGTTATTTGAAGCTGGTATATCACCCTAAAGCAGTAATTTTGTGGACACAGGTATATGGAAAACCTCTATCACTATTTTGTGGAAGCTGATACATGGCAGGCCTCAATCAGTTTTTAGTTGAAGCTGGTATATCATCCTCAAGCAGTAATTTTGTGGATGCAGGTATATGGAAAACCTCTATCACTATTTTGTGGAAGCTGATATATGGCAGGCCTCAATGAATTGTTAGTTGAAGCTGATATATCACTCTCAAGCAGTAATATTGTGGACGCAGGTATATGGAAAACCTCTATCACTATTTTGTGGAAGCTGATATATAGCAGGTGTCACGGGGTAGCATCACGGGTATAAAGATAGAGCGGAGTAGCACCCCCTGATCTGCCACCCGGTCCCCTGTCCCTGCCTACTTGCACCACCCGCCCTAGGTGACGCGGCACAACTGGGTAACAGTCCCTGACCTTAGAAGGTGCAAGCAGAGAGATAGAGACAGCAGGGAAGCAGACAGCCAATGAGAGGTAGCACTCGAGAGGACAGAGAGGTGGAACAAGCAAGGTACCACCAAAAATGGAAGGGCGAGGCTGGTCAACTAGCCGGGGTTAGTCCAGGAGGTCACGTCCGTACGAGGGAAGAGACAAAGACAAAATCCAAAAGCAAGCTGAGGTCAAAATCCGAGAGGTAGCATCAAGGTTCATGGAGCAGGCAGAAGAGGTGTCAGGAAGCAGATCAAGGGTCAAATCCAAAGGTAAGCTAAATAACAATAATAATACACAGCCTAAGGGACCAAAATCACAGGCAACCTGTAGCCAGCAGGTTGCCTGTATTTATAGTGGGGAGTGAGGTTCATGTGACGTGGCCAGCGTCACATGACCGACAGACAGGCAAGTCGAGCACCGAGTAATCAGTTCAGTACTCAAGGCAGACCTAGGAGCAGGGAGCCTCCCAGCTAGCAAAGCCGCCCTGGGAACAGGGCCGAACAGAGATCCTCGCTCCTGAAGCTAAGCAGCAGGTCTGTGGCGCCCTGTTACAGCAGGCCTCAGTCAGTTGTTAGTTGAAGCTGGTATATCACCCTCAAGCAGTAATTTTGTGGACGCAGGTATATGGAAAACCTATATCACTATTTTGTGGAATCTGATATATGGCAGGCCTCAATGACTTGTTAGTTGAATCTGATATATCACCCTCAAGCAGTAATTTTGTGGACGTAGGTATATGAAAAACCTCTATCACAATTTTGTAGATGCTGATATATGGCAGGCCTCAAACAGTTGTTAGTTGAAGCAGGTATATCACCCTTAAGAAGTAATTTTCTGGACGCAGGTATATGGAAAACCTCTATCACTATTTTGCGGAAGCTGATATATGGCAGGCCTCAATGAGTTGTTAGTTGAAGCTGGTATATCACCCTCAAGCAGTAGTTTTGTGGACGCAGGTAGATGGAAAACCTCAATCACTATTTTGTGAAAGCTGATAGATCGCAGCCCTCAATCAGTATTTTCTGGAAGCATACAAATGCACTATAATATACTTTATATGTTATAAAGTATAAGTATATCACACCCCTCTGTGTATCACACCTATGGAAAGCACAATGTTACCAGTCCTTAAAATGACTTTTGTGGCCCTATTAGCTAGCGTTTGGTGTCCTAACAGCCTGTCCCTGCTCCAAAATGTAACCTTTCCCTATACTGGCAAAACACATAATGTAAAATGGCTGCCAGATCGGGTTCTGTTATAGGGTTGGGGGGGTGTCCATGTGCTGAAACGTCTGAAATGCCTGTCCTAACTGATGGATGTGTTATGGGTAAAAGTTTGGCACAATGCAAAATAATATAGCACGCGCAGACGGGACCGTGCGCGTTCGTAAGTGGAAACCTGAAGATTCAGCCATCATAACCACCCTCCAACACAAGCACCAGGAGGGTTAAGAAGGAGTCCGAATAACAGAGCAACACAGGCAAGTGACATTATACACATATATATACCTTCTTTATCTGTGGAAATAGATGACTTATTGGAATAACTTATTGGCAAGTAACTCCGGACACTATTTTAATTAGTTAAGGTGTATACAGCGGCGGACACTACCTTTTGTGCTACGTATTGAGATATTGATCACTAGTTACGATTTTACACCGGACAGTCAGCGCGGTCTATTCATTATACTGCTTCTACATATGTACAGTATATTACTTTATAATGTATTAAAATACATTACCAGAATGTAAATGTTCTCAATATTTTTTCACAACATTATTAAACTATCTGATATGTTAGAAAGGTGATCTAGGTGATCTTTGAAGTCTTGCCATACAGCTCTTCTATGAAAAGAAATAGTAGAAATCACAAATTAAAGCTTAAAGGGCTTCTGTCACCCCACAAAAGTCATTTTTTTTTTTGGGCTAGTTACATTCCTTATAGCGCGATATATGAGAATATAATGTTGTCACTTACTTTCATGCGGCCGTTTCTTGAGAAAACGAAGTTTTATAATATGCAAATCCGGTCTCTACCAGCAAGTAGGGCGTCTACTTGCTGGTAGCCGCCGCAGAAAACCGCCCCCTCGTCGTGTTGATTGACAGGGCCAGCCGTGATCTCCTCCTCCGGCCGGCCCTGTCAGTATTTAAAAAATCGCACGCTTCTGTTCATTCGGCGCAGGCGCTCTGAGATGAGGAGGCTCGTCTCCTCAGAACTCCCTCAGTGCGCCTGCGCCGATGACATCACCGAAAGAGAAGACGTCATCGGCGCAGGCGCACTGAGGGAGTTCTGAGGAGACGAGCCTCCTCATCTCACAGCGCCTGCGTCGAATGAACAGAGGCGCGCGATTTTTGAAATACTGACAGGGCCGGCCGGAGGAGGAGATCACGGCTGGCCCTGTCAATCAACACGACGAGGGAGCGGTTTTCTGCGGCGGCTACCAGCAAGTAGATGCCCTACTTGCTGGTAGAGACCGGATTTGCATATTATAAAACTTCGTTTTCTCAAGAAACGGCCGCATGAAAGTAAGTGACAACATTATATTCTCATATATCGCGCTATAAGGAATGTAACTAGCCAAAAAAAAATAATGACTTTTGTGGGGTGACAGAAGCCCTTTAACTAACTTTTATAATTTATATCCTTTGTACATTTGCTACACACATCACATGATTCACAAGTGACATGTAACCTTGAATGCTATTTTTATATAGAAGACTACAAACAATGTAGTTTTATTATAGGTTTCCTTATATTGTCATTTGTGTCATTGTTCAGTAGGCTGCCTATAAATAATTATTTGTTTAATTAGAAGTGTTAGACATATAGCAGTCTACCACATTTTAAGGTTCTCTACACAAAGAATATGTTGTCAATTTATATTCATTTTAAGTGCTTACTGTAATTATACATTGAGATGTGTTCTATCTTGCAAAAAAATTGATCTTTTTAAAGGTCAAAACACAGCTGGATGATCACACTAGTATTCAGTTTGGTTTGACCATCTTGTAAAAAGTTGTTAGGTAAACAAAGGAATACAGAATGTTATAAAAGATATCCTGAAAAAATATTTTACTTTTTAACCCCTTCCCGACCTCTACCGTACATGTATGGTGGAAGTCACCTCTTTAAAGATGGCATGTTTTCCACTGCAGACACCAAGCGCTGATGTAATGATCAGTGTGGGGGAAAAACTCCACACTAAACACAGGAGGGAAGGGGAACAGTAACTTGGCCTGGAGACTAGGGAAGAAAAAGGTCACCTCCCGAACAACCCAAATCCGGGCCCTAACTACCTATCTATATGAATAGACCTTAAAGGTAGGAATATTCATATGCTGGATACCTAGGCCCTTTTATCCCTATAAGGCCCTGGAATGAGGTTAGGACTAGAGACAACCCATTCCTCCCCAGATGGACGAATGGAAGTCTCTGTCTCAGGCCTAGATACAAACAACAGGGAATATAACAAACATAAAACAATAAGAAAAGACAAGACTTTTCTGAAAGTAGAAAACTGGCAACTCCAGAAACACCACAAAGTGCAAACGACCGGCTATTTAGAAGTCAGGAAGAAAATCTATAAACCGCACCTCCAAGAGTGAGAAGCAGTTACTTATGGGAAAAGTAATTTACCAGCAAGCAACACCTGAAGCAAGGGGTGTGGCATTCTCCAAAACACAGACACAATAAGATCCACAGTGAACTTGTCAATTTAACCCACGAGTTGGCAATCTCTCCGATCTCCTGGTACCTGCCACGGGAATGGGAGACCTCCGGGCACCCAGGACCGTCCTTATCTGCGTGAGATCTATGAAAGGCATTCACTAAACGATTGGCATTATCGTTGGATGCCGGCACCCAAATCCTCTCCTCCGCTCCACAACCTCTCCAGTGGACAAGATATTGAAGGGATCCATGGAGAACTCGAGAGTCAACTATTTTCGCGATCTCAAATTCCAAATTACAGATGGCAAGGAAGATGGCTGTAAAGGTTCCACATATTTTTTCAACAAAAACCTATGGAACACATTATGAATTTTCAGGGCCTGAAGACCAGCTGAAGACGAAAAACCTCAGGATTAATAATGGCCGTGATCTTATATGTGCCGATAACCCTTGGACCCAACTTCCAGGAAGGTACCTTCAACTTAATGTTTCTTGTGGACAGCCATACATAATCACCCACACTTACGTCCGGACCATTCATATGTTTCCTGTCAGCCACATGTTTATATTTGTTGCCCATATTTTTCAAGTTATTTAAAATTTTTCGCAATATTGATGACAATGAGATACCAGAAGTATTAGAACCAGAAAATGTGCCAAACTGCGGGTGAAACGGCGACTCACCAGTGGACTCCTGACTACGATTGTTTATGGCAAACTCTTCCAAAGACAAAAAGGAAGGCCACTCCTCCTGGTCCTCAGATACAAACCATCTCAAGTAAGTCTCCAGACTCCATCTGTCCATTTGACTGAATATGAAAAACCGAAGAAAAGGACAGTTGAATTTCCAGATGAATACAGAATGCCTTCCAGAATCTGGAAACAAACTGAGTCCCACGATCTGAGACCACGTCAGAGACGCAGAGCGAATGCCATGAAGTTTCACAATGTTGTCAACAAATACCTGTGCAAGGGTTTTAGCATTAGGTAGGCCTGGTAATGCAATAAAATGTACCATTTTACTAAAGCGATTAACTACCACCAGAATAACTGTTGTTCCTTAAAAATTAAGTAGATCAGTGATAAAGTCCATGGATACATGAGTCCATGGTCTGAACGAAATGGGTAATGGAAGTAAAGAAGGTTGACTATGTGTCACCTTGGCACATGCACAGGTAGTACAGGCTGACACATAGTCCTTCACACACTTACGCCACTCCAGCCACCAGAATCTACGAGATATGAGGTTGGCAGTGGACCTACTCCCAGGATGTCCTGTAAGAACCATACACCTTGTGTGACGCAATTCCGGTGGCACAAATAGTTTTCCCAGAGGGACACAAATCCAGTACGTCTCCCTGAGCCTCTAACACCTTCACCTTAAGGTTAGGGTAGAGCGGATATCACCACCCCTTTAGACAGTATGGGACTTGGATTTTCAAAATCACCACCTCCTGATCAGATTGCGCTTTCCAACTAATGACGCCATTCCTCAAAAGCCAATTTAATGGCAGCAACTCTCTGTTACCCACATCATAATTTTTCTCAGCAGGGGATCATTTTTTCAAGAAAAATATACATGGTCGCCATTTACCAGGTTAAGGGCCCTGTGACAAAACTGCTACTACCCCCACCTCGGATGCGTCCACTTCCACAATAAATAGTTGTGACACATCTGGCTGCACCAATATGGGAGCAGAAGAGAAGCATTCCTTAATCGCAGAAAAGGCTTGCAACGCTGAATCAGACCATACAGAGACATCCATCCCTTTCTTAGTCATGACCGTTAAGGGTTTCACTATTGTTGAATAATTCTTAATACATTTTTGGTAATATTTTGTGAATCCTAAAAACTGCGTAAGAGCCTTCAGATTTCCAGGTAGATCCCAGTCCAATACAGCACGGACTTTCTTAGGATCTATTCGAAAACCTGAAGATGACAGCAGGTAGCTCAAAAACGGCACCTCGTGTATGGCAAAAACAGATTTCTCTAATTTTGCTAACAATTTATTATCCCTTACAATCTGTAACACCTATCTCACATGATTCTGATGTATTTCCATGTCAGGAGAATAAATAAGAATGTCATCCAAATATACGATCACAAACCTTCCCACCAGGTGATGAAAGATATCATTCACAAAATTTTGGAAGAACGCCGGGCCATTGGTTAACCCGAAAGGCATGACTAGGCTCTCAAAGTGCCCCTCAGGAATATTAAAAGTCGTATTCCATTCATCCCCTTCCTTGATCCTAACCAGATTATATGCCCCCCTGAAGTTCAACTTGATGAACACCTTGGCACCAATAATCTGGTTTAGCAAATCGAGAATCAAAGGAAGAGGGTAAGAATAACGGATAGTAATCTGACTGCATTCACAAAAATCCAGACATGGCCGAAGACCTCTATCTTTTATTTATTTTTTAAAAGAACCCTGCAGCCACTGGGGACTTGGAAGGTCTTATGTGCCCTTTCTTCAAACTCTTAGCATTATATTCTCTCATGGCCTGCCTTTCAGGTTCAGAAAGATTATACAACCTATATTTAGGCAATTCAGCCCCGGGAATAAGATTCACAGGGCAATCATATTCCCGATGAGAAGTTAAATCCTGACATCCACTCTCAGAAAACACATCGGCAAACTCGGATATAAAAGAGGGCTATTTCTGTCGTAGATTCATTATTTTAGACAGAAAAAGTCCTGCACGCAAAACGGAAAATTAAACGGTGATGAGAACCCAGCATAAGAAGCGAGAACTACAACTATCAGCATGTGCAGATTATTATAGGACATCATCTAGTTGTACCAGGTGAGAGCTTTAAAAATAAACCACTATAACACCCAGTATGGCCAGACTTATTATGGGGCATCAGTATACATTACAGAGAGGGGGTATAAGAGGAGAGAACTACAACTCCCAGCATTGCCAAACTGTACTAGGGCATAAATTGAAAATACATTGAGAAGGATACAATAGAACAGAAGACCTACAACTCCCAGCATTACCAGACTGTACTAGGGCATATGTTTAAATTACATGGAGAAAGATATAATAGGACAGAACTCCCAGCTTTTCTAGAATGTTATGGGTTATCCCAAAACACCACTATCCTCTCCTCCAGGCACCACACAGAAGCTCCGCCCCTTCACAGGGATATGCCACAGATCTTTCACTAGTCCTCTGCACTGGTCACATGATGATGACATCACCAAAGATCCTTCTCCACCTCTTAAATTTTCCGGTAGCCATGCAAGTGCAATTAGTGGGCGGGGCCTATCCTCCACTGTGGGCCCCTTCCCCCAGGGGCCCCATAGCAGCTGCGTGGTCTGCCTCTATTGGAGGTACACCACTGCCCTACACTCTCTGTGCCTTCCTATACTCAGCTCTACCTGACTTAGAATGAGCCGAACATGCATCTTCGGGTGCTATATAGCGTGTTCTGGCCAGCCAATCACTGTAATGCCAGTAGCCAAAATGGCTACTGGCATTACAGTAAGGGCAGTACTTACCTGCACGTTTATTGGCTGCTTAGCAGCCGCAAAACGTGCAGGGAGGAGATTCGAGCATTGGCCTCGAGCACATGCAGTACTCCGCAGAGTACCGCCATGTGCCGAGCATAATAATGCTCGAGCCAAACTGGTATTCGTATAACAAAACAATAACAAATACAGGTGCACTCTGCAGTCTCACTAAACCCTCAAACTGATTTTAAAATTGAGAGATTAGTCAACATGTCCTACGGTGTAGAACATGTCTAAGCCCGGGCACCACGTCAAGGTTTCTCAAGTAGCCCGGGACCTAACACTCTCCTACCTGAGCCGTATGGGCGATACCAGGAGCCAGTGGGCAAATTACAGGTGCATGAGGCCGACTCACAAACAGCTCACCAGTTACCTCTAGCATGTAACCATGCTTGCAATGGGAGGAGGGAGGAGTCTGCGAGTCCCACTCAAGACTGACTGATATGGCCCAGGCCTCACAGGTGCACCTAAATGTGGCCTGTAGATGGAAAACAGGCACATTTAAATTGGAGTTTATACACCTCCAGGAATCTATATATACAAACCAAAAAGACAAGGTGGCATTAGCAGGAGGTGCTCAAACCCACATGCAGTCGTGCATATATACAGGGGAGCCATTAGCAACGGGCCACAAGTGCAGGATTTGCTCCCCTGTATATATGCATGACTGCATGTGGGTTTGAGCACCTCCTGCTAATGCCACCTTGTCTTTTTGGTTTGTATATATAGATTCCTGGAGGTGTATAAACTCCAATTTAAATGTGCCTGTTTTCCATCTACAGGCCACATTTAGGTGCACCTGTGAGGCCTGGGCCATATCAGTCAGTCTTGAGTGGGACTCACAGACTCCTCCCTCCTCCCATTGCAAGCATGGTTACATGCTGGAGGTAACTGATGAGCTGTTTGTGAGTCGGCCTCATGCTCCTGTAATTTTCCCACTGGCTTCTGGTATCGCCCATACGGCTCAGGTAGGAGAGTGTTAGGTCCCGGGCTACTTGAGAAACCTTGACGTGGTGCCCGGGCTTAGACATGTTCTACACCGTAGGACATGTTGACTAATCTCTCAATTTTAAAATCAGTTTGAGGGTTTAGTGAGACTGCAGAGTGCACCTGTATTTGTTATTGTTTTGTTATATTGTTATATTGATTATGACATCCGCACTTGTTACCTTGTGTGAGATGTCTATTGTGGTACTTGTGGTTCGCCACGGGCATCCTCCACCGTATGCATTTTGCTGGGGATCGCCATTAGCAACGGGCCACAAGTGCAGGATTTGCTCCCCTGTATATATGCACGACTGCATGTGGGTTTGAGCACCTCCTGCTAATGCCACCTTGTCTTTTTGGTTTGTACAAACTGGTATTCGGCCGAACATGCTCGCTCAACACTATTTCCCTCATCTCCCCTCCCCCTCCTCGGTTGCCCAAGGAACGCGTTGGCCTTAATTGTGAGCAGCGAGCATTTGAGTAGACACAGAAGTTGGATAGTGACGCTGATAATAGTGTTATCGCCGCTCACCATCTGTGTTGATTCCTCAAAGTTTCTTAAAACTTCACAGAGGTCAGACATCCATGCCCACTCCTCGCTTGTGAAGAGCGGAAGCTGACTGGAAAGGCGACAACCATGTTGCAGCTGGTATTCCACTACTGCACTCTGCTGCTCACACAGCCTGGAAAACATGTGGAACGTCGAGTTTCTGCGCATGCTCACATCGCACAACAGTCGGTGAGCTGGCAATTGAAATCGCAGCTGCAGCGTTGACAGATCGGCGGAAGCTGTCGATGACTTGCGGAAATGGGCACACACGTTGCGCACCTTCACCAGTAGCTCAGGCAAATTGGGGTAGGTTTTGAGAAAGCACTGAATTACTAAGTTTAAGACGTGGGCTAGGCATGGGATGTGTCTGAGCTTGCCGAGCTCCAAAGCAGCCACCAATTTACGGCCATTATCAGACACAACCATGCCTGGTTCTCGGTTGAGTGGCAAGAGGCAAAAGCTCAGTCTGGTCTCTTATGCTCTGCCACAGCTTAAGCTCGGCCTATTGCCGCTTCCCCACTGCAGTGCTACACTGCTTTCAGCTACCGACTGATGGCTGACTGGTGCTGCAAGAGGATAATTCTGAGGTAAAGGGGAGGAGGAGGCGGAGGAGGTGAAGTGGGGGTTGGAGCCACTAACGTAGGTTGTGGCGGAAACCCTGATGGAGTTAGGGGCCGCAATCCTTGGCATCGGTAGCACCTATGCCATCCCAGGGTACGACTCGCTCCCAGCCTCCACAACGTTCACCCAGTGTGCCATCAGAGAAATGTAGCATTCCTGGCCGAAAGCCCTTGTCCATGTGTCAGTAGTTAAATGAACCTTACCAGTAACTGCGTTGGTCAGGGCATGGGTGATGTTACAGACCCATGCTGGTGTAAGGCGGGCACGGCACACCGTGAAAAATAGTGGCAGATGGGGACTGTGTAACCATGGACGGCCGCCGACATCAGGCTGCGGAAGGCCTCAGTGTCCATAAGCCTAAATTGCAACATTTCCATGGCCAATCATTTGGAAAGTTGTGCATTTAGTGCTTTGGCTTGTGGGTGAGTTGGTGGCTGGGTATTTTCTTCTGCGTTCTAATGTCTGGGGACATTTGTACGCTGTGCTGGGACACGGAAGATGATGTGGTTGCTGATGGTGCAGGGCGAGAGGCATCCAGCCTGCGCCTTCGACAGGGGATTGACCAGCACGTAACATAGGGGAAGAGGAGGCAGAGGTGTGACCCTCAGACACAGATTGTGGACTTATGCGTTTGGCCCACCTATTACGGTGCTTTGATGCCATGTGGTGGATCATGCTGGTGGTGGTGAGGTTGCTACTGTTCATGCCTCTGCTAATTTTTGTATGGCACAGGTTGCAAATGATAATCCTTTTGTCGTCTGCACTTTCCTCAAAAAAGCGCTTTACTGCGGAACACCTACCCCTTGGCAAGGGAGATTGCCGCAAGGGGGTGCTCCGGGGAACAGTTGCGGGCCTGTTTGGTGTGGCAATGTCACTGTCAGCAGCAGCCGCCGTCTATAGAAAAAGGACACTGGATGACACTGATATTTTTGGGATGTGCACACGTTACACAGGAGATGTAGCGCAGCTAATGTCACTGTCCGCAGCGGACACAGTCTATTGAAAAAGTACACTGGATGTCACAGATATTTTTGGGATGCACACAAGTTACACAGGAGAAATACCACAGATAATGTCGCTGATGTCAGCAGTAGTGTTGATCACGAATATTAAAATTCTAATTTTTATCATAAATATAGGTACTTTGAAAATTTGCGAATATTTCGAATATAGTTATATATATAATATAATTTCAAATATTCGGAAAAAAAATCCCCCTTTTTTTTTATTTATCAGTACACATGATCCCTCCCTGCTTCTAGCTTGTGGGCCAATAAGAAGGCTGCAATATACTTGACTTTAGGAGTAGTAGTGTTTGCGAATTTTGCTCTATATTTGTTTTTTTGAATATTCACTATATTGCTATATATTCTTGTTTTAGAATATTACAAAGTTATAGCAATATAGCGAATATTCGAAAAAAACTAATATAGAGCAATTTAGCTAATATAGTCGTATAATCTTCTTTGTCTAATAGTTGTAATTTTTTTCTCATCTGAAGTTCAGATTGGAAAAAAATTACAACTATAAAAAAAAAGATTATAGCACTATATTAGCTAAATTGCTCTGTATTCGTTTTTTTTTTCGAATATTCGCTATATTGCTATATATTCTTGTTTTAGAATATTACGAATATTCGAAAAAACTAAGTTATAGCAATATAGCGAATATTCGAAAAAAGAAATCGAATATAGAGCAATTTAGCTAATATAGTGCTAGCATCTTCTTGGTCTAATAGTTGTAAGTTGAAAAATTAGCAATAAAAAATTTGAATCCGAAAATTCGAATTACGAAAATTTGCATATTACACAATCATTACCTTGACGATTTTTCGAGTAATTAAATCGAAGAATATAACGAATATTCAAATTTGCAAATATTCAACGAATATTCTACGAAATATTCGCGAAATATCGCAAATTCGAATATGACCCCTGCCGCTCATCACTATTCAGCAGCGGCTAATATAAAATTACATGGAATGTCACAGGTATTTGGTATGTGAAAACGTTAAACAGGAGATGTACACCAGGTAATGTGACTGTCCACAGCAGACAACGTCTACGGAAAAAATACACTGGATGCCGCAGATATTTTTGAGATGCGCACACGTTACACAGGAGATGAAGCGCAGATAATGTCGCTGTCTGCAGAGGCCTAACTATTGCACGCTATTTAGCGCAGGATGCGCTAAAAACAGATATTGCTGCCACACACAATAGTCCTTAAAATAACTTTTGGGTTTGTAAAGTTTTAGCAATTTAGTGCAGGTTGTGCTAAATATATTTTGCTGCTGCCACACACAATAGTCCATAAAAGGACTTTTGGGTCTCTGACAAGTTTTTCAACTGAAAAAAAGAAAATTTCACTCTCTACACCAGGGATGTCAAACTCGTGGCCCTCCAGCTGTTGCAAAACTACAACTCCCATCATGCCTGGGCATACTACAGCTATCAGGGAATGATGGGAGTTGTAGTTTTGCAACATCTGGAGGGCCATGAGTTTGACATCCATGCTCTACACTGTCTTTGCCTTCTTCAGTACAGCTCTTCCTGACTAAGGCCTCATGTACACGACCGTTCCGTTTTTTGCGGTCCGCAATCCGCGGATCCGCAAAAAAACAGAAGCCGCCAGCGTTGCCTTCTGCAATTTGTGGAACGGAGCGCAAAGCGCGGAGAAGAATAGGACATGTTATATTTTCTTTAGCGGGGCCGCGGAACGGAGCCACGGATGCGGACAGCACACATTGAAGTGAATGGGTCCGCATCCGAGGCGCCAAAATGGCAGCTCGGATGCGGACCCAAACAACGGTCGTGTGCATGAGGACTAACACTAAGCCGAACACGTGTCATCGGGTGCTATACACTACGTGCAGAATTATTAGGCAAATGAGTATTTTGACCACATCATCCTCTTTATGCATGTTGTCTTACTCCAAGCTGTATAGGCTCGAAAGCCTACTACCAATTAAGCATATTAGGTGATGTGCCTCTCTGTAATGAGAAGGGGTGTGGTCTAATGACATCAACACCCTATATCAGGTGTGCATAATTATTAGGCAACTTCCTTTCCTTTGGCAAAATGGGTCAAAAGAAGGACTTGACAGGCTCAGAAAAGTCAAAAATAGTGAGATATCTTGCAGAGGGATGCAGCACTCTTAAAATTGCAAAGCTTCTGAAGCGTGATCATCGAACAATCAAGCGTTTCATTCAAAATAGTCAACAGGGTCGCAAGAAGCGTGTGGAAGAACCAAGGCGCAAAATAACTGCCCATGAACTGAGAAAAGTCAAGCGTGCAGCTGCCAAGATGCCACTTGCCACCTGTTTGGCCATATTTCAGAGCTGCAACATCACTGGAGTGCCCAAAAGCACAAGGTGTGCAATACTCAGAGACATGGCCAAGGTAAGAAAGGCTGAAAGACGACCACCACTGAACAAGACACACAAGCTGAAACGTCAAGACTGGGCCAAGAAATATCTCAAGACTGATTTTTCTAAGGTTTTATGGACTGATGAAATGAGAGTGAGTCTTGATGGGCCAGATGGCTGGATTGGTAAAGGGCAGAGAGCTCCAGTCCGACTCAGACGCCAGCAAGGTGGAGGTGGAGTACTGGTTTGGGCTGGTATCATCAAAGATGAGCTTGTGGGGCCTTTTTGGGTTGAGGATGGAGTCAAGCTCAACTCCCAGTCCTACTGCCAGTTTCTGGAGGACACCTTCTTCAAGCAGTGGTACAGGAAGAAGTCTGCAAGGTAAGAAAAACATGATTTTCATGCAGGACAATGCTCCATCACACGCGTCCAAGTACTCCACAACGTGGCTGGCAAGAAAGGGTATAAAAGAAGAAAATCTAATGACATGGCCTCCTTGTTCACCTGATCTGAACCCCATTGAGAACCTGTGGTCCATCATCAAATGTGAGATTTACAAGGAGGGAAAACAGTACACCTCTCTGAACAGTGTCTGGGAGGCTGTGGTTGCTGCTGCACGCAATGTTGATGGTGAACAGATCAAAACACTGACAGAATCCATGGATGGCAGGCTTTTGAGTGTCCTTGCAAAGAAAGGTGGCTATATTGGTCACTGATTTGTTTTTGTTTTGTTTTTGAATGTCAGAAATGTATATTTGTGAATGTTGAGATGTTATATTGGTTTCACTGGTAAAAATAAATAATTGAAATGGGTATATATTTGTTTTTTGTTAAGTTGCCTAATAATTATGTACAGTAATAGTCACCTGCACACACAGATATCCCCCTAAAATAGCTAAAACTAAAAACAAACTAAAAACTACTTCCAAAAATATTCAGCTTTGATATTAATGAGTTTTTTGGGTTCATTGAGAACATGGTTGTTGTTCAATAATAAAATGAATCCTCAAAAATACAACTTGCCTAATAATTCTGCACTCCCTGTATAGCACCCAATGACGCGTTCGAGCCAGCCAATCACTGTAATGCCAGTAACCAACATGGCTACGGCATTACAGTGAAGGGCAGTACCTACCTGCATGTTTATTGGCTGCATAGCAGACAACAAACATGCAGGAAGGAGACTCGAGCATTGCGCTCGAGCACATGCGGTATTCGGTTGGTGTTCGGCCAAGCATGCTCAATCAACACTACTATTGGGTTGAATTTACCATAAAGCTTCAGTACTTCAATGCAGCTGTGCATAATCATTAAATTAATTACCTTATGGAACACGGCTTAATTTGTGGTAATAATGTTGAGAGCGCGAATATTCGTATTACGAATTATTATCGCGAATATCGGCACTTCGGTAATTCACAAATATTTAGAATATAGTGCTATATATTCGTAATGACGAATATTATTATTTTTTTTTTTATCACAGTACACATCAGGTGATCATCCCTCCCTTCTTCTAGCTTGTGGGCCAATGAGAAGGCTTTGTCACAGCTTAGCCTAGCTTTGTCACAGCCTAGCAACCAATAGAAAAGCTGCCTACCCCTTACTATATAAGAACCTCCCCAGCAGCTATTTCCTAAAGTTTATGTTTATGCTTTGTTGTATTACATTAGATAGTTATCTTATATATAATTCATCTACAGACATAGTGCTATGATGTCACAAGTTGCACGTTTTGAGACAAAATATGTGCATCATTAATTGCTGAAAATTTGCAAGCAAAAATATATTGGAGCACTCTATCTGCATATAAAGCTATTCTAATGTTCTGATGTCCCAACCATTTTCTCCAGTCTCAGGAAACTAATACCAGCTTGAAAAATGTAGCATAAATTACCCACGTCGGTATTTCGCGCGCATCACGTGAATAATACATTGCCGATTTTTGCAATCAAGAATATAATCAAGTATATAATCTCAAATTCTTGAATTTGCAAATATATGCCGAATATTCTACAAAATATTTGTGAAATATTGCAAATTTGAATATTGCCCCTGCAGCTCATCACTAGTAATAAGTCACCTAAAAGTGTTTGCAAAGTGGACTGCACTCCATAGGTTGTGATAATGTGACAAAAGGATTATCCCAAATATTCAAGAATAATGATAGCACAGTCACAACATTTTAAGCCATTTAGGCCACCTGCACACACATTTCTGTGTGGAATTATGTGAGTTTTTGCAACATATTAATTTTATTGTTGTGAATTAGATGCGGTTTTGCCACAGATCTTCTTCATTGGAAAATGGTGAAATCATGTCAGGTCAATCTGCACAACAGAAAAATCCTCAATGTGTACATAAGATTTGTTTAATCTCATACACTTTACTGATACAGTACTGTGCTGCAGTTCTTCCGCACTGTAACTTGCCGCCGCAGTCCCAGACGCCATGTTCAGCGGTCATATGCAGCTGGTGCTTTCCATTCACCGCTGCAGTCCTGGGCTCTGTCTGTGTGGGTGCTGTTTTTCTGGGATCTGCTCCACCGTTTGCTCTCAGCCCTGGCCCCAGCATGCTTGCTGCTTGTTTTCTACAGTACTTCCTTAAGGGCCGGCACACATCACTTCCTGGGCTTTATGGGTTAGGTCATGTGACCTTGCTGACCTAACCTAGCTCTTCTGGATATATATAAGTTGCCCAGCCCCCTTCCCAGATGCCTCAGTATCAAGGTCCTTGTGCCCTGCTAAGGTTCCTGGTTTCAGCTTGTGTTAGTCTTGTGTTCCTGACTCGTATCTGTACTCCTGGACTCTGCTATCCTGTTACTGTGAATCCCTACCTGCTTGCCTTGACTCTCCTTTTGCTGATCCGGATTGCCTGACCTGTACCTATGCCTCCTGCCCTGACCTTTTGCCTGTCTGACTATGTCTCTGCCTCATCCTTTGGTCCTGCACCTCTAGTACCTTTCTCAGGTACCTCCTGGTCCACCTGGACCAGCTGCCTTGTGTGTCTATCCTCCTCAAGAGGTAGCAAACTGGTGTTCCCCTCGGGAAAGTCTATCCTCACCATCAGAGGTACTGTGAAGATCCAGAGGTTCACTTAAACAACGCCCTTAGAAGAGGTAGGACACGTGGCACAGTGGGTTCACATCCGCTGGTTCGTGACACGCACAGAATCCGCATGGAAAAATCACACTTATTCTGCACTGTGTGCAGGTCATATTGAAGTGTTTTAAATGATGAAGTTGAGAAGCAATTACGTTGTATTTACTCTCCAACACAATATTTTATGTTATTGAACTCTTTGGAATCTTATCAGCAGGTTCTATCAAGTGCATACTCATATCTAAAAGGGGAAAGTCTGATTAATAAACTGACATCCAATAGTTAATAACAATGATATACCTCTGTCTAAGCTCTCATGCACACGGCGGTTGCCGGCCGTGGCCCGTATTGCGGCCCCCGATTTAAAATGGGTTAAAAAATATTTTAAAAAAAATCATACTTACCCCATACGTTTGAGCATGAAGAGCCAGCCACCATCTTAATTTAAAATCCAGCGGGAAATCCTGTGTGAGGTGACATATGATGGCAGCGCAAGATTTTGCACTGGATCTTCAATCAAGAAGGCCATGACCAACTCTTCATGATCAAATGAATGAGGTAAGTATGATTTTATTGCTTTTTGTATTATTCACTTTAATATTAAAATGAGATGCCATGATCAGTAGTGATGAGCGGCAGGGGCAATATTCGAATTTGTGATATTTCATTAATATTTGGGCAAATATTCGCCATCTTTTCGCAAATTTGAGTATTTGTTATCTCCAGTTATTATTTTCTTAATTGTGGAAATCGGCAATCAACACTACTCCTAAAGTCAAAGATATTGCAGCCTTCTCATTGCCCCACAAGCTGGAAGCAGGGAGGGATCATGTGTACTGATTAAAAGAAATCTCAAATATTAGAAGTTATGAATATATATCACTATATTCTAAATATTCACAAATTCTCGAAGTGCTGATATTCGCGCTAAAAATTGGCAATTCGAATATTCGTGATAAAAGACTAGTGATCAGCAATGTACGCGGCATCTGAGGGGTACAATGATGGGGAGCAGCACAATCACCTTTACCAGTCATTGCACCCGCTACTTACAAAGAAATGCGCTTCGTGACTAAGGACATTTTTTTTCTTATTCGCAAAGCAGCTGAATTTAATTTTTACAGAACTTCGCTCATCACTTATCCTTGTTGTTTGTGGGACCAGTTGTACTTTCTAATAGCACCATTTAATATTGCATGTGGTGTAGTGGGAAAAAATGGTGTGGAATTGGAAATAAATGCTACTCCGCCAGTTTTTTTGACGCATCCGGATCCGTCTAAAAATGCTATCCGTTTGCACACGGTTTACCGGATCTGGCAGGCAGTTCCACCAACAGAACTGCCTGCCAGATCTTCACAATGCAAGTGTTAAAGTACCCTAAATTGAGCCTAAACAATTCATCTTTTCAGGAAGGCTTATCGTGTTCGCTAAACTGACTCTTCCCCATTTAACCCCCTCCTTCATTTCTCATAACCGAACCCCATCTTCCAACAGAAATTCCCACACTTAATCCACTAGTTCAAGCAGTGTTTAAATTGTATATTCACCTGAAATTTTTGTGATGTCTATTTTGATTTGTACATGTACCCTCTGAATTGTAAAGCACTGAGGAATATGGTGATGCTATGTAAATAAGCACGATTAATATTTATAGTTTTTTTTTTATTATTCTAGTGTAGCCTTTTTAGGTTTGGGCCCTTTACAAGAATTTTCATAGTGCCTACACTATAGACGTAGATATACCGTATATGCCGGCGTATAAGACGACTGGGCGTATAAGACGACCCCCAACTTTTACACTGAAAATATAGAGTTTGGGATATACTCGCTGTATAAGACTACCCCTTTTTCAACACACAGCAGTACATTACTGCATCCCACCACCATCCCTGGGTACCTCTGCCATCCCTGAATCCCACCACCATCCCTGGGTACCACTGCCATCCCTGCATCCCACCACCATCCCTGCATCCCACCACCTTCCTTGTCCTCCCTCCCTGCCTCCCAGACCCTAAACATGTGCCACCTATACCCTGAACATGTTTTTGTTAGGTTATTCTTCATATTCACATTCACATATGCACATCTGCGCCGCACTTAGATACGCCGCATGGAGATCTCGCACATGCGCAGGAGCGAGATGTGAGCGGCCGTGAGGATCCCGTGTGTCCACGCTCGCCGCATGAAATCTCGCACATGCGTAGGAGCGAGATGCGAGCGGCCGGGAGGATGGCGGTACAAGGAGCATACAAGGTACAGAGCAGGGGGCGGTATACAAGGTACAGCGCAGGGGGGGCATATGCCGTGGGTTACATCGCAGCTCTCAGCTGCTGGGGATACAAGGCAATAGCCCGGGCTCTCTCTGTTGATAATTCGGGCATCCCGGCACTGCAGCGCCCGCCATACGCGGCGTATAAGACGACCCCCGACTTTTGAGAAGATTTTCATGTTTTAAAAAGTAGTCTTATACGCAGGAATATACAGTAATACTAAAATATTGCAGAAAAATAATAGCACAACATATGCCTATCCACACCACTGCTGCCTTAAAACCACCATCATATTAAATATAAATCATCCAATGTCTAATAATAATAATAATGCCATACTGTATACACATAAGATTGCTATTCCTTTACTATCCAAGTGACATTATCCAAATAATAGTGTAATAATAAACCCAAATAACAAAATAGCTTAGGGATTGATAAATGTAATCAATAGGTAGAGCCCCTAACCACAAAATGCCAAAAAGACGGCTGCATCTGATGTAGCTGTGTTTCCTTCCATCCAGAGAGCAAAGTTTTAAAACTTGGAGCATAAGCTTTCAGGTTCCAAAAACATACAAAATGTTTGCAAGCAGGTCTGCTGACATCAGCAAATAAAGCTGGTAATTCTGAAATGGCACAGCTTCAGGATTGGCCCTAATTCCAAGCAAGTGAGATAACCAGGCATAAAATAGTACCTAAACTCTAAATAAACTATTTAATGTACAGTGTGCAGTATATTATTGGCATAGAAAAGCCAGACATGCAATAGACAGATTTTTTTTCTTTCTAATGAAATAAATGTTTTATCATCTTAATATTAGAAAAGCAAAAGTGATGCCTTTTAAGTCAACAGGCTAATATCTTGTATGGTTTCAAGGCTATTTTATTTTTAAAGCATTGGAGCTGTCATTTTAGAAAAAGTCAGATGCTTATACATTTGCCAGGTATCTGAAAGATCAGAAATTCCCTGGAGCATGGTGGCAAAACCTGCACAACCCTTTGATCAACCTAGTTTAACAGATCAGTCCCTAGACTGGACAACACGTACCATATAACAAATTACACTGTGTTGTACAGCTGTATGAAGCTTCTGCGCATACAATATCAATGGGAAAAAATCTTTCTGGACATAAAATGTTCTTTTGTATAGCAAGTAAATAAAAAATAGAAGACATGAAAGCTGATATCTGACAAAGTTATTTTAGTGTTCATGCATTACACCCACATTCAGAACAAGACAAGATCTGTCAAAAAATAATAAAATAAGCTGCATGTATATGCCGTTAAGACAATATATTGTGATATATAATGCAGCACTGGATGGGAGGAGAAACGTGCTGTGCTTGAGCTCATCTTGGCCGATTGATTCCTCTTTTATGTACAACTTAGAATGTTTTCCCTTCTCCATTCAGGGAGATCTTTAGTCTGGCTTTTTGTGGGATATTTTAGTTGGTAGAAAACAAGTTCTTCCTACTTATATATGGAGATGGATTTGTCATTGAACTTTCATTTTTTCACCATGGTCATTTACAAAGTTAGCATGTACGTGGCAATGCCATGGCCATTGTACCAACTTATACTGCCTACATACTCCACATTTGAGCAGAAATAGCAATTCTTCCATACAGTAGTTGTAGATGACAATACCTCTGTAGTATGGCATCCTAATAAGCTGGCCACATAATGTTTCTGTCAGATTGCAATAAATGGAAAAACTCTATATAACCCCATATTGAAATTGGAGGTTGAGGTACATAAAAAAAAAATATGGCTATATGTGGAGTATATGTTTGACTCAGTTTACTGTTCATTTTGTGAGAAAAACTATTTTTATTCGAATGCATTTTTTTTCTTTGCTTTTTACAAACTATCTATAGTTGTTAACATTAAAAACAAACATGGACAGACCATACAAATGGGAAATCTGTGCAACTATGTAGGAGGAGACCTATTAGCAATGTGACCCACAACCACCAAAATTACATTACAGTATTTCTTGTGTCACATAGACTCTGCATGCAAAAGACTGTGTTAAACATTCTATATATGCAAGAAAATATATGATATGCAAAAGTATATTAAATATCAAAACGTCATAATGCTCTGCATATGATGCTATCCAAAATCTGATAAAATAGACAAGAAATCCCTTGTTACTGTGTAAGGCCCCATGCACACGGCCGTGTTTCACAGCCGTGTGCGGGCCGTGGAACCGCGGCCTGGATCCCTCCTGAGAGCAGGAGCGCACGGCGTCACTGGTTGCTATGACGCCGTGTGCTCCCTGCTGCCGCCGCAATACAGTAATACACTGGTATGATCTATACCAGTGTATTACTGTACTGTGCCGGCAGCAGGGAGCGCACGGCGTCATAGCAACCAGTGACGCCGTGCGCTCCTGCTCTCAGGAGGGATCCAGGCCGCGGTTCCACGGCCCGCACACGGCTGTGAAACACGGCCGTGTGCATGGGGCCTAAATGTGATGGAATATTATTTAGCAATGCTCTTAATAACCAATCCAAATAGCGGGAAATGCGATTTATCATAGAACCTCCTCCCGCCACTGATGGGTGTCTTGTTTGTCTCTCAACTGAGTTAATTTTTGGTAAAAAATAGAAATGACTGAATTTCTAGAAATTTATTTTGGGCCTGATTATAATATATTTGTGAGAAAATTTGATTCTAGTCTTAATCGGTTCTACCTGAATTGAAAGAGTCCCAATCGGCCTGAAAATTGCAGTATTTTTTTTTCTCTCCATCTTTTTCTTTTTTTAAACCTTTCTCTGTCTCTCCCCTTTCAAGTTCTTTAACACAAAGTCAGCAATAGTAAATATCATAGTGACACTGACATATATGGCTATGGTAAACGCATGGTTGACAGTGTTAGCAAACAGCTTGTTTAAAAAAAATATATACTGTATCATTGGATTTCGTTGTTTTTTTTATTAACAATCCAAAACTTGTTCCTTTTTGGGGACAAATGCCTGCTACACTGCTGTTTACACACTAAAATTGCTCATGTATAAACTCTAGAAGCATTACAACAGATTTTTTTTTTAAAGAAAAGGGTGCAATTGAGACTCATATATAGGAAAATGTGCCTATTGCACACTTATGAACTACATAAACTTTAGGACAGATTTTGGACAAATGGCTGGCTCCTGCACACAAAAAAAAGTATTGTCTCTTTAAAAGCTTATGCGTCTTCTGTAGTGCAACACATGAAGTTATGAACAGCTGGAGCCCTGGCTCAGGGAACACAGTACACTAACTGCACTTATCTTGTCCCTAATGATAAAATCTATCTACCGTTAATTCAATTTACCTAACTAAATATATTTTTCTCAGAATCGCTACGCTGTCTCTGCAAGAACCAAAAATGGCTGACTTGTGTGTCTAATTGGTGTCTTTCAGAGGTATGGAAGACATGTCCTATAACACCAGTGCCTGAGCTAAAGATGGTATCTGTGCTTCTGAGCTGGCATAGATCCTGATAGACCAACCAATATCCTCCCTCCTAATTGACTTTCAGGCTGACTGCAAAGCATAGTAGGGAAGCCCACTGACCAGGGCTCCATCTACTGTCATGTGCTCCTCTGTCTTCATTATCCCTGTCCTGTACCTCACTAGAGTACTGAATCGTAAATGGAAAATAGTGGGTGCTATATTCATCAGAAGCAAAGCCAAAACTTCAGATGTGCACCAAATATAATTTATGTGAAACATGTGAAGAATCTGATTCATTCAGGCCTAGTTCACACTTCAGTGAGTTGTCAGTGATTTCATCATTGTGAGGCAAAACCAGCTGCGGGTCAGAAACACAAAGCAGGTGCAAATCGTTCCATTATACCTTTGTAAAGGCTCCACTTCTAGTTTTGGCTCACAATCAATGATGGATATCACTGACCAAATCACTGAAGTGTGAACTACGCTTTAGAATTGATTGTTTTAGCTCTAGCACAAATATGGCTTTTTGGACTACTGGTAGTGTTGAGCGAAGTATAGAAAAATTATATTCGGCTGCTTCTGCGAATTTCACACATACATTCACTTTGTAACAAATTACTTTGTCATGAAGCACATTTCTTTATAAGTGGTGGGCACAATGATGGGAAACGGCGATTGCACAGCCCCCATCATTAAACTCCTCAGGTGCCGTAACTGCATATGAGATTTTGCAAGGGATCTTCAACCAAGATGTCTGTGGCAGCCTCTTCGCACTAATATGGATGAGATGAGTATATTTTTTTTTTACCGTCTTTTCATGAAAAATAGATTCATTACCACAAAGCACAAGGAAATGTGGCTTCTTGGAGAATCAAATTTTTCCTTAAATTCAGATCAAAGTCCACTTTGATTCGCTCAAACCTAACTACTGGTACTCATTTTTCTACAAAGAACTGTGATAAAATTCCATTTTGTATTTCATGTCTCAATACTGATTTCAAAGCAATTAGATAAGTAATAGTCGGGTCTGCCTTTAAATTATTGTATACCAGGCTATCCTTCAACTGGTGCATAGCCTTCGCTACATAATAACTCTTTTTTCATCAACAGTATATTCTCGCTCTTGGCATCACCTGTAATCACTTTATGTTCCAAGACCATGTTGAAATACACTGGATATTGTTAAGAGTGGTGAGTGCCACAGATACCTTCTGCAAATGACCACAAAAATATGGTGTTAAAAATCTTGTCTCAATATGAACTTAAATTTATAAGTCATACATTTTCCTTACACTTCTTTTTCTTGTTCACAATATGTTTTACCAACCATCAGTTCAATAAAAATGACACAGACAGCGAAATGACTCTCTAATTAGTTCATGCAAAATATACTCTTCCGGAACAGTGATAAGATGTCCAGTGGGGCTATGTAAGATAACATAAAGCATATGAATGAAGTGTGAATGTTATGCTAAATGAATAAAATTAAATGAATCACATCAAATTATTTCTGATGTATTGAATAGGGCCCTTGGTAAACAACGTGTAAGAGTCTGTCAAATGTTCCATCCCTTACCCTTACCGAAGGAAACAAGGTTGTGTATATTAAATGCATAATAGAATCAAGTTTAAGGAATAATTGTAAAACTGCAAACCAAATTCTTTATGCATATTATAGCTCCAGAAAAAGCAAAATCCTTGGTGATAAACATCATCAATGTATATTCCTATGAGCTTAACCCCTTCAGGATGAGGTGGTTTTCCGTTTTTGTATTTTTGTTTTTTTACTGCCTTCCCAGAGCCATAACATTTTTATTTTTCAATCACATATGAGGATATATATATTTTTTTAAAGATAAGTTGTACTTTCTGATGGCACCATTTATGTTTACTGTATGAAACCAATGGCAATGCTATGTAGTGCTGAAGGGGCGGACTTTGGCTCTTGGGGGAAAGTGTGCGTAGGTGCTTAGAGGCATGTTTGGCATTCTGAACCATTGGCAACGTTCATTTGGGCACTTTGGCATTTTGAAAGATCACTAACCCAGACAAAAGTATAGTGGGGAATTTATCATGAGGGAAATATTTGCAGTCAGTTTTTGCTTGAGTCTGCATTGGCGTACTTTGTCTTGAAAACTACTTCAGATTTTCTACTCCACCCTCCTCCTGGTGTGATATTGTGACTTTTTTAGCGATTCAACTTTTCAGTAAAAGTTTGGGTTTGGTGTTCTGCGAGTTAATGATGTTTTTGAAAGGCTGCAGTGCAGCCAATCAACAAGCGTTTAACTTGTGTGCCCTTAGAAGTCATCACAGCCATGCCTTCTAATGGCAAGGCTGTGATTAGCCAGTGCAGCATGTGACCCAGCCTCTATATAAGCTGGAGTCACGTAGCGCTGCATGTCACTCTGCTCTTATTAGTGTAGGGATAGGATGCTACTGCTGTGATGAGGACAATAGGAAAGTATATTTTATCAGAAGTGCTTGTTTAACTCAGTGATTTACAGCGATTTTATTTTGTGGGTGCAGTGCACAATTTTTTTACCCTGCCCTGAGCCCAGTGACACAGAAAAATAACTTTTATCCGTCTGTTAGTTAGGTGGGCGTCGGCGGACATTTTATGCAAGTTCAATGCAAGTCAAATGCAAGTCAAATATACGCTTGAAATACTGCAATTATATTCTGGGTTTAAAAAAAAAACACCCATTTTTTGCAAGACCCTACAACTGGGTCCTTTGCTGCATTTGTTACAGTGAAATCCAAGCTTGAAATACTGCATTAATATTCTAGGTTTAAAAAAACACCAATTTTGGGCAAAACCCTCCATCTGGGGCCTTTGCCGCATTTGTCACAGTGAAATACAAGCTTGAAATACTACAATAATATTCTGGGTTTTAAAAAACACCCATTTTTTGCAATACCATACATCTGGGGCCTTTGCTACATCTGTCAATGTGAAATACAAGCTTGAAATACCGCAATAATATTCAGTTATTTTAAAAAAAAACACCCATTTTTGGCAATATACTAAATTAGCGGCCTTTGCGGCATCTGTCAGTGTAAAATACAAGTGTTAGATACTGCTGTTACATTCTGTTTTAAAAATAAAATAAAAATTTTGGGCAAAATACTAAATTGGCAGCCTTTGCTGCATTTGTCAGTGTGAAATACAAGTTTGAAATACTGCAATAATATTCTGTTATAAAAAAAAACACCCATTTTGGGCAAAATACTAAATTAGTGGCCTTTGCTGCATTTGTCAGTTTGAAATACAAACGTTAGATACTGCTGTTATATTCTGTTATTAAAAAAACACCCATTTTGGGCAAAATATAAAATTGGCGGCTTTTGCTGCATTTGTCAGTGTGAAATGCAAGCTTGAAATATGGCAATAATATTCTGGGTTTTAAAAAACACCGATTTTTCGCAATACCATACATCTAGGGCCTTTGTTGCATTTGTCAGTGTGAAATACAAGCTTGAAATACTGCAATAATAACCTGTTAAAAACACCTACTTTGGGCAAAATATAAAATGTGTGGCCTTTGCTGCATCTGTCAGTGTAAAATACAAGCTTTAGATACTGCTGTTATATTCTGTTATTAAAATAACAAAAACACGGGGCGGAGCTAGCGCCGGCAGGAGATGGCTGCATGAGTGAATAGCTCCGTACACAAATCGCCCTAAACAGCCTGGATTTATAGCCTGGAGATCCAACCATGGTCAAAATCGGAGGACCCAAACCTAGTGACACCGCTGATCAACAAAAAAACCCTGTCTGCAAAGGAGATATGGACAAATTTATAAAAAAAAGCGGCTTCTGCTTATGTGGCGCGGGAAAGCAAGATGGCGCCGGCCTCACCACGCGCTGGAGGCCGCCCACAGAAAGAACAGTCTGGTTCGTCCCAGGAAACGGAGGCAGAGATAGACAGCTTACCTATCTCTAGATACTGCTATTATAGTCTGTTATTAAAAAATACATCCATTTGGGCCAAAATACTAAATTAGCGGCCTTTGCTGCATTTGTCAGTGTAAAATACAAGCGTTAGATACTACTGTTATATTCTGTTATAAAAAAAAACACCCATTTTGGGCAAAATATTAAATTAGCGGCCTTTGCTGCATTTGTCAGTATAAAATACAAGCATTAGATACTACTGTTATAATCTGTTATTAAAAAAAACATTTGACCATTTTGGGCAAAATACTAAATTAGTGGCCTTTGCTGCACCTGTCAGTGTAAAATACAAATGTTAGATACTGCTGTTATATTGTTTTTTTTAAAAACACCAATTTTGGGCAAAATACTAAATTAGCGGTCTTTGCTGCATTTGTCAGTGTGAAATATAACAGCAGTATCTAAAGCTTGTATTATGTTATAAAAAACAAAAACATTTTGGGCAAAATACTAAATTGGCAGCCTTTGCTGCATTTGTCAGTGTGAAATACAAGTTTGAAATACTGCACCCATTTTTGGCAAAATACTAAATTAGTGGCCTTTGCTGCATTTGTCAGTTTGAAATACAAGCGTTAGAAACTGCTGTTATATTCTGTTATTAAAAATGCAAGCTTGAAATATTGCAATAATATTCTGGGTTTTAAAAAACACAGATTTTTCGCAATACCATACATCTAGGGCCTTTGTTGCATTTGTCAGTGTGAAATACAAGCTTAAAATACTGCAATAATATTCTGTTATTTAAAAAAAAACATCCATTTTGGGCAAAATACTAAATTGGCAGCATTTGCTGCATCTGTCAATGTGAAATACAAGCTTGAAATACTGCAATAATATCCTGTTATTTAAAAAAAAATACATTTTGGGCAAAATACTAAATTAGTGGCCTTTGCTGCATCTGTCAGTGTAAAATACAAGTGTTAGATACTGCTGTTATATTCTGTTATAAAAATATAAAAAAACACCCATTTTAGGCAAAATACTAAATTGGCAGCATTTGCTGCATCTGTCAATGTGAAATACAAGCTTGAAATACTGTAATAATACAAACCGGATTCCAAAAAAGTTGGGACACTATACAAATTGTGAATAAAAACTGAATGCAATGATGTGGAGGTGCCAACTTCAAATATTTTTTTCAGAATAGAACATAAATCACGGAACAAAAGTTTAAACTGAGAAAATGCACCATTTTAAGGGAAAAATATGTTGAATCAGAATTTCATGGTGTCAACAAATCCCCAAAAAGTTGGGACAAGGCCATTTTCACCACTGTGTGGCATCTCCCCTTCTTCTTACAACACTCAACAGACGTCTGGGGACCGAGGAGACCAGTTTCTCAAGTTTAGAAATAGGAATTCTCTCCCATTCTTGTCTAATTCAGGCCTCTAACTGTTCAATCGTCTTGGGCCTTCTTTGTTGCACCTTCCTCTTTATGATGCGCCAAATGTTCTCTATAGGTGAAAGATCTGGACTGCAGACTGACCATTTCAGTACCCGGATCCTTCTCCTACGCAGCCATGATGTTGTGATTGATGCAGAATGTGGTCTGGCATTATCTTGTTGAAAAATGCAGGGTCTTCCCTGAAAGAGATGACGTCTGGATGGGAGCATATGTTGTTCTAGAACCTGAATATATTTTTCTGCATTGATGGTGCCTTTCCAGACATGCAAGCTGCCCATGCCACACGCAATCATGCAACCCCATACCATCAGAGATGCAGGCTTCTGAACTGAGCGTTGATAACAACTTGGGTTGTCCTTGTCCTCTTTGGTCCGGATGACATGGCGTCCCAGATTTCCAAAAAGAACTTCGAATCGTGACTCGTCTGACCACAGAACAGTCTTCCATTTTGCCACACTCCATTTTAAATGATCCCTGGCCCAGTGAAAACGCCTGAGCTTGTGGATCTTGCTTAGAAATGGCTTCTTCTTTGCACTGTAGAGTTTAAGCTGGCAACGGCGGATGGCACAGTGGATTGTGTACACTGACAATGGTTTCTGGAAGTATTCCTGAGCCCATTTTGTGATTTCCTTTACAGTAGCATTCCTGTTTGTGGTGCAGTGTCATTTAAGGGCCCGGAGATCACGGGCATCCAGTATGGTTTTACGGCCTTGACCCTTACGCACAGAGATTGTTCCAGATTCTCTGAATCTTCGGATGATGTTATGCACAGTTGATGATGATAGATGCAAAGTCTTTGCAATTTTTTGCTGGGTAACACCTTTCTGATATTGCTCCACTATCTTTCTGCGCAACATTGTGGGAATTGGTGATCTTCTACCCATCTTGGCTTCTGAGAGACACTGCCACTCTGAGAAGCTCTTTTTATATCCAATCATGTTGCCAATTGACCTAATTAGTGTTAATTGATCTTCCAGCTCTTCGTTATGCTCAAATTTACTTTTTCCAGCCTCTTATTGCTACTTGTCCCAACTTTTTGGGGATTTGTTGATGCCGTGAAAATTTAAATCAATGCATTTTTCCTTTAAAATGAAACATTTACTCGGATTAAACGTTTGATCTGTCATCTACGTTCTATTGCAAATAAAATATTGACATTTGCCATCTCCACATCATTGCATTCAGTTTTTATTCACAATTTGTTTAGTGTCCCAACTTTTTTGGAATCCGGTTTGTATTATGTTATATAAAAAAATGCTATTTTGTGCCATATACAAAATTAGCAGCCTTTGCAGCATTTGTCAGTGTGAAATATAAGTGTTAGATACTGCTGTTATATTCTGTTATTAAAAAAACATCAATTTTGGGCAAAATACTAAATTTGCGGCCTTTCCTGCATTTGTCAGTGTGAAATACAAGCTTGAAATACTGCAATAATATTCTGTTATTAAAAAAAAACACCCATTTTGGGCAAAATACTAAATTAGCGGCATTTGCTGCATTTGTCAGTATAAAATACAAGCATTAGATACTACTGTTATATTCTGTTATAAAAAAATAAAAACACCCATTTTGGGCAAAATACTATATTAGCGGCCTTTGCTGCATTTGTTAGTGTGAAATATATGTTCTAGATACTGCTGTTATATTCTGTTATAAAAAAACACCCATTTTGGACAAAATACTAAATTAGCAGCCTTTGCTGCATTTGTCAGTATAAAATACAAGCATTAGATACTACTGTTATATTCTGTTATAAAAAAAAACTAAAAACATTTTGGGCAAAATACTATATTAGCGGCCTTTGCTGCATTTGTTAGTGTGAAATATATGTGCTAGATACTGCTGTTATATTCTGTTATTAGAAAAAACACCCATTTTGGGCAAAATACTAAATTGGCAGCATTTGCTGCATTTGTCAGTGTGAAATACAAGCTTGAAACACTGCCATAATATTCCTGTTATTAAAAAAACACCCTTTTTGGGCAAAATACTAAATTTGTGGCCTTTACTGCACCTGTCAGCGTGAAATAAAAGCTTGAAATACTGCTTTAATATTCTGGGCTTACAAAAACACCAATTTTTGGCAATACCCTAAATCTGCAGCCTTTGCTGCATTTGCCAGTGTGAAATACAAACTTAAAATACTGCAATAATATTATGTTCTTAAAAACACCCATTTTGGTCAAGACACTAAATTTGCAGCCTTTGCTGCACCTGGAAGTCTGAAATGCAAGCTTGAAATACTGCAATAATATTCTGTTATTAAAAAAACACCCATTTTCAGCAAAATCCTAAATTGGTGGCCTTTGCTGCATTTGTCAGTGTGAAATACAAGCTTGATATACTGCCATTATATTCTGGGTTTTAAAAACACATATTTTTGGCAATACCCTGCATCTGCCGCCTTTGCTGCATCTGTCAGTGTGAAATACAAGCTTGAAATACTGCAATAATATTCTGGGTTTAAAAAAATACACCCATTTTATGCAATACCCTACATCTGCTGCATTTTCTGCACCTGTCAGTGTGAAATACAAGCTTGAAATACTGCAATAATATTCAGTTTTTTTTCTTTTTATAAAACAACACCCATTTTTGGGCAAAATACTAAATAGGCGGCCTTTGCTGCATCTTTCAGTGTAAAATACAAGCTGCATTTGTCAGTGTGAAATACAAGTTTAAAATACTACCATTATATTCTGTGTTTAAAAAAAACCCCTAGCTAGGCATGTAAGCTTTTATAACCCTTGTGATGGGTGTACCTATAAAGGCCTTGATTGACTGCCTTATGACTGTTTATGTGATGTGTATCAAGATTATGTAACCAATTATTGTGTTATTATATGTTAAGATTTTCTCAATAAAAATAAAGCATGCATTTGAAAAAAAGGAGAACACACCAAAATCAATAGTATCAGGCCACAATCTCACCCCAAATACAGCATCAAGGATTAACTGAATTACTTATGTAAAATAACAATGTAAACACCCTAAAATCAGTTGTATCAGACTATTTCACCCCAATTACAGAATCAAGGATTAACGTAATTACTTAGTCATAAAAGAATGTGAACAACCTTAAATCAGTAGATTAGATTAGAACGCTTTTTAGACCCGATTAGTGCTGCAAGGTGTAATAGAATAGCTTCTCTATTAGCCGAGCTTTACACTCGTCAATTGGCCACTGCACTCTCCCTATAATGTGGATAAAGTCTCCCTACACTATCTTAGTGCTGTCCCTGAACTGTTGAAACCAATTTTTTTTTTCAAATGAGTCTTTCCTAATCACTTTCCCTAGTATTTACAGTGCCTTGCAAAAGTATTCACCTCCCTTGACTTTTTTCATATTTTGGTGCCTCATAACCTGGAATTATCATGGATTATTTGCATCATTTAATTTATAGAACATGCCCACAACTTTGAAGATTTTTTTTTTGTGAAGCAAACAACAAATTGGGCAAGATAACAGAAAATGTCTATGTGCATAACTATTCATCCCCCTAAAGTCAATACTTTGTAGAGACATCTTTTGTGACAATCACAGTTCCAAGTCACTTTGGATAAATCTCTAGGAGCTTGCCACACCTTACCACTGGGATTTTTGCCCATTCCACCTTGCAAAACTGCTCCAGCTCCTTCAAGTTGGATGGTTTGCGCTTGTGAACAGCAATCTTTAAGTCTGACCACAGATTTTCTATTGAATTGAGAACTGGGCTTTGACTCTGCCATTCCAACACATTTACATGTTTCCCCTTAAACCACTCCACTCAAGTGTTGCTTTAGCAGTGTGTTTAGGGTCATTGACCTGCTGAAAAGGGGAACCTCCGTCCTAGCCTCAAATCATGCACAGAGTGTTACAGGTTTTACTCAAGAATATCCCTGTATTTAGCACCATTCATCTTTCCCGGTTGCTAAAAAACATCCCCACAGCATGATGCTGCCACCACCATGTTTCACTGTGGGGATGGTGTTCTTTGGGTGATGTGATGTGTTGGGTTTGCGTTTTTATTTGATGGTAGAAAAGTGAAATTTTAGTCTCATCAGACCAGAGCACCTTCCTCCATACATTTTGGGAGTCTCCCACATGCCTTTTTGAAAACTCACAATGTGCCTTTTTGTTTTTAGCTGAAAGTAATGGCTTTCTTCTGGCCACTCTGCCATAAAGCCCAACTCTATGGAGCGTACGGCTTATTGTCGTCCTATATACAGATACTCCAGTCTCTGCTGTGGAACTCTGCAGCTCCTCCAGGGTTACCTCAGGTCTCTGTGCCGATTCTCTGATTAATGCCCTCCTTGCCCGGTCCGTGAGTTTTGGTGGGCGGCCATCTCTTGGCAGGTTTGCTGTTGTGCCATGTTCTTTCAATTTGGTTATGATAGATCTGATGGTGCTCCTGGGGATCATCAAAGATTTGGATATTTTATTATAACCTAACCCTGACTTGTACTTCTCAACAAGATTGCCCCTTACTTGTTTGGAGGAAAGTTCCTTGGTCTTCATGGCCGTGTTTGGTTAGTGATGCCTGTTGCTTAAGTGTTACAGCCTCTGGGGCCTTTAAAAAAAAAAAAGGTGTGTATATGTTATGACAGATCATGTGACACTTAGATTGTACACAGATGGACTCCATTTCACTAATTATGTGACTTCTGAAGGTATTTAGTTGCATCAGAGCTTTTTATGGGCTTCCTAACAAAGGGGGTGAATACATACGCACATGCCAATTTTCTGTTTTCTATTTCTAAACAAAAGTTTTATTTATGTATTTTTTTCATTTCACTTCACCAACTGTGAAATGAAAACACTTGATCTTTTGTGAGGCAGGGCCACCTGGGAAGCCCAATTTCTTCTGCCCAACTACCCCTCATCCTGAGCAAATGGGCAGGAATCACTCAACATCTCCACACACAGGCTTCTTACTTTCACTTTGCAACATGTGTAGCAGCCATTTTTTTTAAAATTCTGATTGATTATCACGAATTGCCAGGAAATTCGGATTTGTGACAAATTACTTTCTTTTTTTTTTATTCGGATTAAATTAACATTCGTCAACTTCAATTTGCTCAAGTCAACAGCACTTATGATTTATTATTTAAAAAGCTTTATGGTCAATATTGGTTAGGTTACCTAGATGACATTTTAGACAATCATATGGGAACAGTTTGAGGAAGACTCTTTTCTGTAGTAGAATGCCTGTGCTGCAGTGCACAAAGCAAGATGCATTACGTAAGGCATGCTTGGGTGAATCTGGTGTTGAAGAACTTGACTGGCACGCACACAGCCCTGACCTCAATCCAATTAAACACCTTTGACACAAACTAGAACAGAGTTTTGAACCAGGCTTTCTTGTCCAACATCATTTTCTAACATCAAAATACTCATCTGGATGAATAGGCAAAATGACTATTTCCATATTAATGCCTACAGATTTAGAATTCTGTAGGTGCATTACAAAAGTGCCCCAATGCTATTTTCTATGTAATGTATTTATATATTTGTGCACCTCTGTACCACTTACATATTGTGCCAATATATTTTAATTTGGTTACATATGTTAACATGTTAACTTGATGAAATCTGATGATACCTTATATGCTCTCCTCCTCAAAGTGACACTTCAATCAAAATTTTATTATCACATATTACCAAACTATATGTGAGTATTCTATGAAATAAAAATAAAAAAATAGGTGGATGTTTTCAGGATATTATTTTTTTTATTAATTCCATATATTTTACTTTATTTAACTTTTTCAGTCAGACCATCACTGCAGCAAGAGAGGGAAGGTGTGGGTTAGTGACTCAGTTAGAGTACATCATGAAGCAGGTGTGGACCTACTGTGTCATTGAACAGATTTGGCTGGGGCTACTTCTAATGTCCTTGTCTTGGGCTCCATTCACATTTCTATAGGGGTGTCGGGCGGGTGTGTTGCAGATCCGCAATTTGCGGGTCCGCAACACACCACGAACGTGTGAATGGAGCCTTATTTCCCCCCTCCTTCCCAATCTTTACTTTTTAAGCCCTGTTAAGGGATCTGGACTCCACTCCAAAAAAAACCACCAGGCTGATATCTCTTTAAGTTGTCTCTGTTCAGCGACAGCTGACCAGGCAGGGTCAAGAGACAATGGGGTCTGGCATGAAGGGGACAGGCTACAGTGAAGTCAGTGGACAGGTTGAGGTCAGGTAGGTAATCTAGTATTCATGCAAGAAATCAGGGCAGGAAGCATAGGGCCAATTTGTGTGTCACTCAATTGTCAGGACAGGAGATAGAGCATGGGAATGGTAAAGCAGAATTTAATAATAGCGCACACTCACAGGACTAGACAAGCTTAGCCCGAATGCACAGTCGCCGTCCCACAGGGAAAGGAGTCTAAAATAGCCCAGGGCATGCAATCATTTGCTGTATGTGCATGCAGCTGGCTAGAGAAGACTGCAGGAGAGGTATTTCCCCCAACAGGAAATGGACAATAGTCACGGACCTCTAGCATCGCAGATCATCACTCATTACATGAATCAATACAGTGGTCTTCAGTGGGTATCATTATACAGATGCAGCCGAGCTAAACTTGATGATTAACGCATAAAGTAAAAATGGCACAAATCAAACTCTTTCAAAGTATTTCAATGGCTTTTGTTATAGGGTGGAACTTGATAACGCTGTGGCATGTTATCTGAGTTATCAGAGTCAATTTTAGCTCGGCTACATCTATATATGCCTATCAAGAGAATATACTGTCAAAACCTTTTCCGAAGCTACTATTATCATGAGGATTAACCATTAGATAACTTTCCAGCAGTAAACTGACGATGGATAATTTATCTATACAGGAGATCTTATGATTTGTGTTGACTAATACAGAATGACAATATTTTATTTTAAATTTTCTAAGACATTGTACTTTTGAGATGAAAATAAATACCAGCCAAGCATGATCTCACAAATAAAGCAAAGACAGGCGAAAGCTTTTATCTCTGCTCTATAGGGCCGTCTTTAATATTGATTGGACCCTGGGCAAGAATTTACTTGGGCCCCCTGGATCCCGCCCCCTTCCCCGCACTTTGCTGTACTTGCTATACAGCAGCACTTACCTGTCACGTCCAGGGCCTCCAGGTGACATCTCCTCTCTGTCATCATATTCTCTGTAGATCTTCTCTCTCATCATCTTCTCCACTCGGTCTGGACAACTTTTCTCAGCCGCCTCATCTCTGCAGAGTGTGACACACAGACATCTTAGCTTCCTCACATTCTATCATTATCCCCCAACTGGAGTCCCCACAGTGTTATACTGCTGCTTGCTGTGCCCCCCCTCCCAGGGGTGTAGCTATAGGGGGTGCAGAGGTAGCAGTCACTACCAGGCCCAGAAGCATGAAGACACTTGTGCCACATAAGAAGACACACAAAGCACTGAGGGAAGGGGGGCCCAAGATGAACTCTTGCACCGGGGCCCATGAGCCTTTAGTTACGCCCGTGCCGCCCCAATACCCCCAAATACTATCCTGAAGAAACAATACTACACCCCATATTAATAGTGCTCCTCAAAGTCCCACCAATAGTAATTCCCTTCTAGAATGCCCTCTTTAGTAACACTGCCCCAACCATGATAATGCTCCTCAACAATGCCCCCATTATTAGAAGAGCCTTCCAATATTAATAATACCCTCACAGAGTCCCTAGTAAAAATAAGGCCCCCTATTAATCCCCCAGTGGTAATAAAGCTCCCTACAGACCCCTCAGTAGTAATAAGGCCCCCATAGTGCGCTTAGTAGAAATAAGGCGGATCTATAAGACCCTCCTATAGAGCCCCCAGTAGTAATAAGACCGCCTATAATGTCCCCTGGATCTGCAGTGCCCCCTGAAGTTATACTCCTCCCTCCACCATACAGTCCCAAGTAAATAACATCACCTCCTCCCCAGCCACCTCCAACGCACAATCCAATGTAAACATCACCCCCTAAGGCTACTTTCACACTTGCGTTTGTGCAGATCTGTCCTGTACTTGGTCAAAAATTAATACCTAGTAGGGTTGAGCGAATGCGAACTGTAAAGTTCGGGTTCGTACCGAACTTTAGGATTTTTGGACCCGAACATTTCAGTAAAAGTTTGGGTTCGTGTTTTATATGGATAAGATGCTGCTGCTGCGAGGGAGAGAATAGGACAGAATCTTTAATCAGAAGTGCTTGTTAACTCAGCGATCTACATAGATTTTGTTTTGTGGGTGCAGTGCACAATCGTTTTACCCTGCCCTGAGCCCAGTGACCCAGAAAAGTAACTTTTATCCTTGTGTTAGTTAGGTAGGCGGTGGCGGCCATTTTATGCAAGTTCTGTGCACCAGCACAGCATATGTGCATTTGTGACAGTCAAATAGAAGCTTGAACTACTGCAATTATATCCTGTGTTTAAAAAAATAACCCAATACTTAATTTTACAGCCCTTGCTGTATCTGTCAGTGTGAAATTCAAATGTTATATACTGCTGTCATATTCTGTTAGTAAAAAAACACCCATTTCGGGCAAAGTACTTAATATTGCAGCCTTTGCTGCATCTGTGATTGTTAAAAACAAGCTTGAAATGCTTAAATAATTTTCTGGGTTTTAAAAAATACCAATTTTTGGCAATACCCTCCATCTGGGGCCTCTGTCGCATTAGTCAATGTGCAATTTAAGCTAGAAATACAGCAATCGTTTTCTGGGTTTTAAAAAACAACCTTTTGGGGCAAAATAATCAATTTTACAGCCCTTGCTACATCTGTCAGTGTGAAATTCAAGCATTATATACTGCTATCATGTTCTGTTATTTAAAAAAAAACACACACCCTTTTTGTGCAAAATAATACATTTTACAGCATCTGTCATTGTGAGATACATGCTTTAGATACTGCTGTGCTATTCTGTTATTAAAAAAACACCCATTTTGGGCAACCTGTGTTCCTTGTTGCGCTGTTTCGAGTACTCCACCAACATGGCCAGTGTCGATAATGACGTTCTCAGCGTTGCTATCCCACTTCTATGCCTCCTTGAAAAAACGCTGCTGGCGATGATGGAAGAGAATGTGGCACAGGAGGAGGAGGAGGAAGAGGGATCATTTCATAGGGTTTCCGGCCAGTCCAGGGCACAGTTCTGGAGGATGACAAGGTGGAGAATGAGGAGGAGGAGATGGAGGAGGAGGAACCGTGTTCACAGCAGGGTGGCACCAAACCAGCTCTTGGCCATCACTGGTGTGTGGCTGGAGGGACACAGAGGACACAGACGATACAGGACAGCTTTTTGTTGCCTCTGGGCAGCCTGGCACACATGAGCGATTACATGCTGCAGTGTCTCCGCAATGACCTCCAAATTGCCCACATTCTAACTTGTGCTGATTACTGGGTGGCCACGCTGTTGGATCCAATAACAACGTACCATCCTTAATTCCATCAATGGAGCATGATCGTAAGACGCACGAGTACAAGCGCACGCTTGGAGACGCGCTGCTGGTGGCATTCCCACCTGACAGCGGGGGCACAGTGGAAGCACAAGGCAAAGGCAGAGGAGGAGGAAGAGGTCGCCAACACAGCTGGGGCATCACCAGCACCTCAAAAGGCAGGGTTAGCATGGCCAAAATGTGTAAAAGCTTTGTCAGCACGTCCCAACAACCAGCATATGGAACGATTTAGCAGGTGATATGGAACGATTTAGCAGGAGGCAGCATTTCAGCAACATGGTGGAGCAGTATGTGTGCACACGCCTACAGGTACTGATTAATGGGTCTGCCTCCTGCAACTTCTGGGTCTCCAAATTGGGCACATGGCCTGAGCTTGCCGTTTACGCCTTGGAGGTGCTTGCCTGTGTATTGTCTAAATGTGTGTTTAGCACGACTGGAGGGGGATTATCACAGGTTATATTTCCCAATCTTTTGGGGTGTACCCTAATTTAAAAAAGTAAAAATACATTTAAAACCAAAAAGCAGTGTAGGCTACATCCTCCTTCTCCACCTCAGCTTCCACCTACACCGCCACATCCACTGCCTCCTCAACCTCCTACTCCATATGGACCTCGTCTTTCTAGATCAAGATTATTATTTTTTATTTTTATATATTTTGTTATTTTAAGTCATTTCCCTATCCACTTTTGCTGGCATTTGAAGCCCTCTAGCAGGGGGCATGACATTTTTAGAGCCATTTTAGTGCTCAAAAGTTCGGGTCCCCATTGACTTCAATAGGGTTCGGGGTGAAGTTCGGGTGAATTTCAGCCAAACCCGTCGAACCCGAACATCCAGGTGTCCACTCAACTCTTTTATCTAGCACTATAGAATATAGTGCTATATATATATTCGTAATTTCAAATATTCGTCATTTTTTCCCATCTGTACACATGATTCCTCCCTGCTTCTTGCTTGTGGGCCAATGAGTCATTTTTTTTTTCAAACCTCTCTTTCATTTTGGCAATATTGGGGCAGTCTAGAAAATTAACATTGTATAGTTAAGAGTAGTGTTGAGCGCGAATATTCGAATAGCGAATGTTAATCTCGAATATCGGCACTATTTAGAATATATAATTCATAATGACGAATATTCATAATTTTTTTCCATCTGAACACATGATTCCTCCCTGTTTCTTGCTTGTGGGCCAATGAGTCATTGGCCCACAAGCAACTTAAGCAGGGAGGAATCATGACTTCAGATGGAAAGCCGTTAATATAACTGCTTATTCTTGTACGCAAAACGGACAAGTATAGGACAGGTTAATTTTTCCTTTGTGGACCATAGAATGAAGCAACGGATGCGGACAGCACACGTAGTGCTGTCCGCATCTTTTGCGGTTCCATTGAAGCGAATGGGTCCGCATCCAAGCCGCAAATACTGTGGCTTGGATGCGGACCAAAACAACGGTCGTGTGCATGCGGCCTTTTAGTGAAGTAGTGCTCTCTTATTCTCAAACCTCCTCATTCTTAACCGCCTCCAGACCGACTAACGCAGGATCGCATTCCGGAGGCGGCTCACTCAGGCACAGTCATGCGTCTACGCGTCATATCGCGAGACGCGAGACTTCCTGTGAACGCGCGCACACAGGCGCGCGCGTTCACAGGAGCTGCAGGTAAGCGAGTGGATCTACAGCCTGCCAGTGGCGATCGTTCGCTGGCAGGCTGTAGATGCGATTTTTTTTAACCCCTAACAGGTATATTAGACGCTGTTTTGATAACAGTGTCTAATATACCTGCTACCTGGTCCTCTGGTGGTCCCTTTTGCTTGGATCGAACACCGGAGGGCACAGGCAGCTCTGTAAAGTAGCACCAAACACCACACTACACTACACCCTCCCTGAAACTTATTAACCCCTTATTAACCCCTGATCACCCCATATAGACTCCCTGATCACCCCCCTGTCATTGATCACCCCCCTGTCATTGATCACCCCCCTGTAAGTCTCCATGCAGATGTCCGTATGTGTTTTACGGATCCACGGATCCATGGATAGGATCCGCAAAACACATACGGACATCTGAATGGAGCCTTACAGGGGGGTGATCAATGACAGGGGGGTGATCACCCCATATAGACTCCCTGATCACCCCCTGTAAGGCTCCATTCAGACATTTTTTTGGCACAAACAAATTGACTTTATTTTTATTTATTTTTTACAAAGTCTCATATTCCACTAACTTGTGACAAAAAATAAAATCTCACATGAACTCACTATACCCCTCACGGAATCCAAATGCGTAAAGATTTTTACACATTTTGATTTCAAACTACTTCTCACACATTAGGGCTTATAAAATGCCAGGGCAGTATAAATACCCCACATGTGACCCCATTTTGGAAAGAAGACACCCCGAGGTATTCCATGAGGGGCATATTGAGTCCATGAAAGATTGAACTTTTTGTCCCAAGTTAGCGGAAAGGGAGACTATGTGAGAAAAAAAAAAAAAAACAATTTCCGCTAACTTGTGGCGATGCCACATGTGTGACACTTTTTTGCAGCCTAAGTGGGCAATCGCACAGTTATGCACTAACAAATACTTACGTGGTGAGAGTCTGGAGAGTCTTGGGATGTGAGACATCCTATTAGAACCTATAAAATACAAACGACAAAAAAGATATTGATATAGGGCAGTTAGTGTCCAATAATAAATAAATTATAGATAGAAGGGTTCAATTAGGTATAGATAAGATACTGATATAACATTAGACTGTATATCAGATAAGCCCCAGAGAAGAAATTAAGAACAGGGGAGTATGTAGTGTCAGATGATGAAGGGAGAATAAAAGTATACCCAGCGGGTTTCAACATATACCGTATGTAGGGGTAATAAAAATAATACAAAAAATAATAAAATATCAAAAATTGAAAAATATATACATAAAAATAAACATAAAAATATTAATGTATAGATAGGGATATGCATGTATTGAAAGAGAGGGGAGTGCACACTGAGATGCATCATTATTAGTAGGTAAAATAAGATCATAAGATTAGAACCTAATGAGATATCTGTACAGGTGTTTTGGACCTGAAATGTACAGAGGAGAAAAAATAAATACAAGTACTTCACAAATCTGAGGTGTCTGCATAATCACCCTGAGCAGCCGTATTGCGATCTATGACCGGACGGAATTGAGACTAAGTCAGATGACATGCGCAATGGGTGACAGCGCATAGTTTTGACGTCATCTAGAATGGAAGAGCGCATATAGATGGAATTGACATCAGCCAGCGACCAAGTGCCCAGACATGCGCATTTGGTCAAAAAAGATCGGCAATTTAGATCAAGGATTAGCGCAACCTAGTTGGCGCAGGAGAACGGTCATTGGCTGGGGAGACACTAGGAGGAGACATCAAGGAACGATAAGTGGTAGATACATGAAGAGTGGTTGAGCGGTCTGACTAAGAGTAACAGAGACACGCATTGGATAACAGAACCGCCACGCCCATAGGGAGGTTTCATAAACCGGGATCCGCCCCCAACACACACTTCACTGCCCAAACCCCTGAAGACGCCAAGTGTTTGGCGAAACATGTCGGGGGGCAGATAGCGTGTTTTAGCCAGTGTATGCATGGCTAGGAAATGATCTGTTGTTAATACAAAGAGAGAAAGTGTACCTCATGAGGGCGATTGCTGTTTGAAACAGCGCACTGTGACAATAACAGAGCGCAGTAATATAGCACTGGGGCACCGTAATAATAGGCAGCAGAGCCTCAAACAGCTAACAGTTACAAGCGCCCTCTAGTGGGATCACCTAGTAAACAGAGTCATTGGCACTATGATGAATGTATCTAGCAAGCATAGCTGATTATTTTAATTGTAGTGTTCGAAACATTTTAAGGACAAGTAATAAAAGTTTAAATTTTAGACTTAGTAACACGTGTTAATCAGGGACATCTATGGTCCTAGTGACCAATTGTAAATAAATAAGTGGGCAAAGGGGCCCACATTCTGAAGAGCACCTTTAGGATTTCACAGGGCATTTTTAACACATTTGGATTTCAAACTACTTCTCACGCATTGGGGCCCCTAAATTGCCAGGGCAGTATAACTACCCCACAGTGACCCCATTTTGGAAAGAAGATTCCCCAAGGTATTTCGTGAGGGGCATGGCGAGTTCCTAGAATATTTTATTTTTTGTCACAAGTTAGCGGAAAATTTTTATTTTTTTCTTACAAAGTCTCATATTCCACTAACTTGTGACAAAAAATAAAAACTTCCACGATGCCCTGGGTGAAATAAATATCTCTCTAAAAGACAACTTTTCAGATTTTTTTTATACAAAGTTGTCATTTGACAGAGATATTTATCTCACCCAGCATGGGCATGTGTAAAAAGACACCGCAAAACACATTGCCCAACTTCTCCTGAGTACGGCGATACCACATGTGTGGCACTTTTTGCAGCCTAGGTGGGCAAAGGGGCCCACATTCCAAAGAGCACGTTTAGGATTTCACTGGGCATTTTTTACACATTTTGATTCCATATTACTTCTCACGCATTAGAGCCCCTAAAATGCCAGGGCAGTATAACTACCCCACAAGTGACCCCATTTTGGAAAGAAGACACCCCAAGGTATTTCGTAATGGGCATTGTGAGTTCATGGAAATTTTTATTTTTTGTCACAAGTTAGTGGAATATGAGACTTTGTAAGGAAAAAAATAAATAAATATAAAATCATCATTTTCCGCTAACTTGTGACTAGGGATGAGCGAACTCGAACTGTATAGTTCGGGTTCGAACCGAATTTTGGGGTGTCCGTGACACGGACCCGAACCCGGACATTTTCGTAAAAGTCCGGGTTCGGGTTCGGTGTTCGTCGCTTTCTTGGCGCTTTTGTGACGCTTTCTTGGCGCTTTTTGAAAGGCTGCAAAGCAGCCAATCAACAAGCGTCATACTACTTGCCCCAAGAGGCCGTCACAGCCATGCCTACTATTGGCATGGCTGTGATTGGCCAGAGCACCATGTGACCCAGCCTCTATTTAAGCTGGAGTCACATAGCGCCGCACGTCACTCTGCTCTGATTAGCGTAGGGAGAGGTTGCGGATGCGACAGTAGGGCGAGATTAGGCAGATTAACTCCTCCAAAGGACTTCACTTGATTAATCGATCGATCTGCAGCTGTGCATCATTGAGCTGCTGAAATTCAAATGCTCACTCACTGTTTTTAGGCTGCCCAGACCGTTTGTCAGTCACTTTTTTCTGGGGTGATCGGCGGCCATTTTGTGTCTTGTGCGGTGCTGCGACCAAGTGCATCCAAGCTGCGACCAAGTGCATTTAACCCTCAATGGTGTGGTTGTTTTTTGGCTAAAGCCTACATCAGGGTGAAGCTGTCACACCAAGTGCATTTAACCAGCAATAGTCTGTTCATTTTTTGGCCATATACTAAATCAGGGGCAAGCTGCGCCTGTCACCAAGTGCATTTAACCCTCAATGGTGTGGTTGTTTTTTGGCTAAAGCCTACATCAGGGTGAAGCTGTCACACCAAGTGCATTTAACCAGCAATAGTCTGTTCATTTTTTGGCCATATACTAAATCAGGGGCAAGCTGCGCCTGTCACCAAGTGCATTTAACCCTCAATGGTGTGGTTGTTTTTTGGCTAAAGCCTACATCAGGGTGAAGCTGTCACACCAAGTGCATTTAACCAGCAATAGTCTGTTCATTTTTTGGCCATATACTAAATCAGGGGCAAGCTGCGCCTGTCACCAAGTGCATTTAACCCTCAATGGTGTGGTTGTTTTTTGGCTAAAGCCTACATCAGGGTGAAGCTGTCACACCAAGTGCATTTAACCAGCAATAGTCTGTTTATTTTTTGGCCACATACTACATCAGGGGCAAGCTGCGCCCGTCACCAAGTGCATTTAACCCTCAGTAGTGTGGTTGGTCAAGCTGTGACACCAAGTGCATTTAACCAGCAATAGTCTGTTCATTTTTTGGCCATATACTACATCAGGGGCAAACTGCGCCCGTCACCAAGTGCATTTAACCAGCAATAGTGTGGTTATTTTTTGGCCATATCCCAGTCTAATTCTGTCAGTAAATCCATACCGGTCACCCAGCGCCTAAATACTAGGCCTCAAATTTATATCCCGCTAAATCTCTCGTTACCGCTGTCCTGTTGTGGCTGGGAAAGTTATTTAGTGTCCGTCAAAGCACATTTTTTGTTCTGGGTTGAAGTACAATTCCCAATTTAGCAATTTCATAATTTAGTGGTTCCTGCTATATCAGAGCTATTTGAAATCTATCCCTAAAAGGGTATATAATATTCAAGGTGCACATAGGGTCATTCAGAATAACTTCACACACACCCGCTACTGTGCATTTCCAAGTCTAATTCTGTCACTAAACCCATACCTGTCACCCAGCGCCTAAATACTAGGCCTCAAATTTATATCCCGCTAAATCTCTCGTTACCGCTGTCCTGTTGTGGCTGGGAAAGTTATTTAGTGTCCGTCAAAGCACATTTTTTGTTCTGGGTTGAAATACAATTCCCAATTTAGCAATTTCATAATTTAGTGGTTTCTGCTATATCAGAGCTATTTGAAATCTATCCCTAAAAGGGTATATAATATTCAAGGTGCACATTGGGTCATTCAGAATAACTTCACACACACCCGCTACTGTGTATTTCCAAGTCTAATTCTGTCACTAAACCCATACCTGTCACCCAGCGCCTAAATACTAGGCCTCAAATTTATATCCTGCTAAATCTCTCGTTACCGCTGTCCTGTTGTGGCTGGGAAAGTTATTTAGTGTCCGTCAAAGCACATTTTTTGTTCTGGGTTGAAATACAATTCCCAATTTAGCAATTTCATAATTTAGTGGTTTCTGCTATATCAGAGCTATTTGAAATCTATCCCTAAAAGGGTATATAATATTCAAGGTGCACATTGGGTCATTCAGAATAACTTCACACACACCCGCTACTGTGTATTTCCAAGTCTAATTCTGTCACTAAACCCATACCTGTCACCCAGCGCCTAAATACTAGGCCTCAAATTTATATCCTGCTAAATCTCTCGTTACCGCTGTCCTGTTGTGGCTGGGAAAGTTATTTAGTGTCCGTCAAAGCACATTTTTTGTTCTGGGTTGAAATACAATTCCCAATTTAGCAATTTCATAATTTAGTGGTTTCTGCTATATCAGAGCTATTTGAAATCTATCCCTAAAAGGGTATATAATATTCAAGGTGCACATTGGGTCATTCAGAATAACTTCACACACACCCGCTACTGTGTATTTCCAAGTCTAATTCTGTCACTAAACCCATACCTGTCACCCAGCGCCTAAATACTAGGCCTCAAATTTATATCCTGCTAAATCTCTCGTTACCGCTGTCCTGTTGTGGCTGGGAAAGTTATTTAGTGTCCGTCAAAGCACATTTTTTGTTCTGGGTTGAAATACAATTCCCAATTTAGCAATTCATAATTTAGTGGTTTCTGCTATATCAGAGCTATTTGAAATCTATCCCTAAAAGGGTATATCATATTCAAGGTGCACATAGGGTCATTCAGAATAACTTCACACACACCCGCTACTGTGCATTTCCAAGTCTAATTCTGTCACTAAACCCATACCTGTCACCCAGCGCCTAAATACTAGGCCTCAAATTTATATCCCGCTAAATCTCTCGTTACCGCTGTCCTGTTGTGGCTGGGAAAGTTATTTAGTGTCCGTCAAAGCACATTATTTGTTCTGGGTTGAAATACAATTCCCAATTTAGCAATTTCATAATTTAGTGGTTTCTGCTATATCAGAGCTATTTGAAATCTATCCCTAAAAGGGTATATAATATTCAAGGTGCACATTGGGTCATTCAGAATAACTTCACACACACCCGCTACTGTGTATTTCCAAGTCTAATTCTGTCACTAAACCCATACCTGTCACCCAGCGCCTAAATACTAGGCCTCAAATTTATATCCTGCTAAATCTCTCGTTACCGCTGTCCTGTTGTGGCTGGGAAAGTTATTTAGTGTCCGTCAAAGCACATTTTTTGTTCTGGGTTGAAATACAATTCCCAATTTAGCAATTTCATAATTTAGTGGTTTCTGCTATATCAGAGCTATTTGAAATCTATCCCTAAAAGGGTATATAATATTCAAGGTGCACATAGGGTCATTCAGAATAACTTCACACACACGCTACTGTGCATTTCCAAGTCTAATTCTGTTAGTAAATCCATACCGGTCACCCAGCGCCTAAATACTAGGCCTCAAATTTATATCCCGCTGAATTTGAATACAATACATTGGGCCAAATAATATATTTGTTGTTGTGGTGAACCATAACAATGAGAAAAACATCTAGTAAGGGACGCGGACGTGGACATGGTCGTGGTGGTGTTAGTGGACCCTCTGGTGCTGGGAGAGGACGTGGCCGTTCTGCCACATCCACACGTCCTAGTGTACCAACTACCTCAGGTCCCAGTAGCCGCCAGAATTTACAGCGATATATGGTGGGGCCCAATGCCGTTCTAAGGATGGTAAGGCCTGAGCAGGTACAGGCATTAGTCAATTGGGTGGCCGACAGTGGATCCAGCACGTTCACATTATCTCCCACCCAGTCTTCTGCAGAAAGCGCACAGATGGCGCCTGAAAACCAACCCCATCAGTCTGTCACATCACCCCCATGCATACCAGGGAAACTGTCTCAGCCTCAAGTTATGCAGCAGTCTCTTATGCTGTTTGAAGACTCCGCTGGCAGGGTTTCCCAAGGGCATCCACCTAGCCCTTCCCCAGCGGTGAAAGATATAGAATGCACTGACGCACAACCACTTATGTTTCCTGATGATGAGGACATGGGAATACCACCTCAGCATGTCTCTGATGATGACGAAACACAGGTGCCAACTGCTGCGTCTTTCTGCAGTGTGCAGACTGAACAGGAGGTCAGGGATCAAGACTGGGTGGAAGACGATGCAGGGGATGATGAGGTCCTAGACCCCACATGGAATGAAGGTCGTGCCACTGACTTTCACAGTTCGGAGGAAGAGGCAGTGGTGAGACCGAGCCAACAGCGTAGCAAAAGAGGGAGCAGTGGGCAAAAGCAGAACACCCGCCGCCAAGAGACTCCGCCTGCTACTGCCCGCCGCCATCTGGGACCGAGCACCCCAAAGGCAGCTTCAAGGAGTTCCCTGGCATGGCACTTCTTCAAACAATGTGCTGACGACAAGACCCGAGTGGTTTGCACGCTGTGCCATCAGAGCCTTAAGCGAGGCATTAACGTTCTGAACCTGAGCACAACCTGCATGACCAGGCACCTGCATGCAAAGCATGAACTGCAGTGGAGTAAACACCTTAAAACCAAGGAAGTCACTCAGGCTCCCCCTGCTACCTCTTCTGCTGCTGCCGCCTCGGCCTCTTCTGCTGCTGCCGCCTCGGCCTCTTCCTCCGCCTCTGGAGGAACGTTGGCACCTGCCGCCCAGCAAACAGGGGATGTACCACCAACACCACCACCACCACCTCCGTCACCAAGCGTCTCAACCATGTCACACGGCAGCGTTCAGCTCTCCATCTCACAAACATTTGAGAGAAAGCAGTAAATTCCCACCTAGCCACCCTCGATCCCTGGCCCTGAATGCCAGCATTTCTAAACTACTGGCCTATGAAATGCTGTCATTTAGGCTGGTGGACACAGACAGCTTCAAACAGCTCATGTCGCTTGCTGTCCCACAGTATGTTGTTCCCAGCCGCCACTACTTCTCCAAGAGAGCCGTGCCTTCCCTGCACAACCAAGTATCCGATAAAATCAAGTGTGCACTGCGCAACGCCATCTGTGGCAAGGTCCACCTAACCACAGATACGTGGACCAGTAAGCACGGCCAGGGACGCTATATCTCCCTAACTGCACACTGGGTAAATGTAGTGGCAGCTGGGCCCCAGGCGGAGAGCTGTTTGGCGCACGTCCTTCCGCCGCCAAGGATCGCAGGGCAACATTCTTTGCCTCCTGTTGCCACCTCCTCCTTCTCGGCTTCCTCCTCCTCTTCTTCCACCTGCTCATCCAGTCAGCCACACACCTTCACCACCAACTTCAGCACAGCCCGGGGTAAACGTCAGCAGGCCATTCTGAAACTCATATGTTTGGGGGACAGGCCCCACACCGCACAGGAGTTGTGGCGGGGTATAGAACAACAGACCGACGAGTGGTTGCTGCCGGTGAGCCTCAAGCCCGGCCTGGTGGTGTGCGATAATGGGCGAAATCTCGTTGCAGCTCTGGGACTAGCCAATTTGACGCACATCCCTTGCTTGGCGCATGTGCTGAATTTGGTGGTGCAGAAGTTCATTCACAACTACCCCGACATGTCACAGCTGCTGCATAAAGTGCGGGCCGTCTGTTCGCGCTTCCGGCGTTCACATCCTGCTGCTGCTCGCCTGTCTGCGCTACAGCGTAACTTCGGCCTTCCCGCTCACCGCCTCATATGCGACGTGCCCACCAGGTGGAACTCCACCTTGCACATGCTGGACAGACTGTGCGAGCAGCAGCAGGCCATAGTGGAGTTTCAGCTGCAGCACGCACGGGTCAGTCGCACTACAGAACAGCACCACTTCACCACCAATGACTGGGCCTCCATGCGAGACCTGTGTGCCCTGTTGCGCTGTTTCGAGTACTCCACCAACATGGCCAGTGGCGATGACGCCGTTATCAGCGTTACAATACCACTTCTATGTCTCCTTGAGAAAACACTTAGGGCGATGATGCAAGAGGAGGTGGCCCAGGAGGAGGAGGAGGAGGAGGAGGAGGAGGAAGAGGGGTCATTTTTAGCACTTTCAGGCCAGTCTCTTCGAAGTGACTCAGAGGGAGGTTTTTGGCAACAGCAGAGGCCAGGTACAAATGTGGCCAGACAGGGCCCACTACTGGAGGACGAGGAGGACGAGGATGAGGAGGAGGTGGAGGAGGATGAGGATGAAGCATGGTCACAGCGGGGTGGCACCCAACGCAGCTCGGGTCCATCACTGGTGCGTGGCTGGGGGGAAAGGCAGGACGATGACGATACGCCTCCCACAGAGGACAGCTTGTCCTTACCCCTGGGCAGCCTGGCACACATGAGCGACTACATGCTGCAGTGCCTGCGCAACGACAGCAGAGTTGCCCACATTTTAACCTGTGCGGACTACTGGGTTGCCACCCTGCTGGATCCACGCTACAAAGACAATGTGCCCACCTTACTTCCTGCACTGGAGCGTGATAGGAAGATGCGCGAGTACAAGCGCACGTTGGTAGACGCGCTACTGAGAGCATTCCCAAATGTCACAGGGGAACAAGTGGAAGCCCAAGGTCAAGGCAGAGGAGGAGCAAGAGGTCGCCAAGGCAGCTGTGTCAATGCCAGCTCCTTTGAGGGCAGGGTTAGCATGGCAGAGATGTGGAAAACTTTTGTCAACACGCCACAGCTAACTGCACCACCACCTGATACGCAACGTGTTAGCAGGAGGCAACATTTCACTAACATGGTGGAACAGTACGTGTGCACACCCCTCCACGTACTGACTGATGGTTCGGCCCCATTCAACTTCTGGGTCTCTAAATTGTCCACGTGGCCAGAGCTAGCCTTTTATGCCTTGGAGGTGCTGGCCTGCCCGGCGGCCAGCGTTTTGTCTGAACGTGTATTCAGCACGGCAGGGGGCGTCATTACAGACAAACGCAGCCGCCTGTCTACAGCCAATGTGGACAAGCTGACGTTCATAAAAATGAACCAGGCATGGATCCCACAGGATCTGTCCGTCCCTTGTCCAGATTAGACATTAACTACCTCCCCTTAACCATATATTATTGGACTCCAGGGCACTTCCTCATTCAATCCTATTTTTATTTTCATTTTACCATTATATTGCGAGGCTACCCAAAGTAGAATGAACCTCTCCTGTGTCTGGGTGCCGGGGCCTAAATATATGCCAATGGACTGTTCCAATGTTGGGTGACGTGAAGCCTGATTCTCTGCTATGACATGCAGAATGATTCTCTGCTGACATGAAGCCAGATTGTCTGTTACGGGACCTCTCTCCTCTGCCTGTGTGCTGGGCCTAAATATATGCCAATGGACTGCTGCAGTGGTGGCTGACGTGAAGCCTCATTCTCTGCTATGACATGCAGACTAATTCTCTGCTGACATGAAGACAGATTCTCTGTTACGAGACCTCCCTCCTCTGCCTGGGTGCTGGGCCTAAATATATGCCAATGGACTGTTGCAGTGGTGGCTGACGTGAAGCCTCATTCTCTGCTATGACATGCAGACTGATTCTCTGCTGACATGAAGCCAGATTCTTTGTTACGAGACCTCCCTCCTCTGCCTGGGTGCTGGGCCTAAATATATGCCAATGGACTGTTGCAGTGGTGGCTGACGTGAAGCCTCATTCTCTGCTATGACATGCAGACTGATTCTCTGCTGACATGAAGCCAGATTCTCTGTTACGGGACCTCTCTCCTCTGCCTGTGTGTGTGCTGGGCCTAAATATATGCCAATGGACTGTTGCAGTGGTGGCTGACGTGAAGCCTCATTCTCTGCTATGACATGCAGACTAATTCTCTGCTGACATGAAGACAGATTCTCTGTTACGGGACCTCTCTCCTCTGCCTGTGTGTGTGCTGGGCCTAAATATATGCCAATGGACTGTTGCAGTGGTGGCTGACGTGAAGCCTCATTCTCTGCTATGACATGCAGACTAATTCTCTGCTGACATGAAGACAGATTCTCTGTTACGGGACCTCTCTCCTCTGCCTGTGTGTGTGCTGGGCCTAAATATATGCCAATGGACTGTTGCAGTGGTGGCTGACGTGAAGCCTCATTCTCTGCTATGACATGCAGACTGATTCTCTGCTGACATGAAGACAGATTCTCTGTTACGGGACCTCCCTCCTCTGCCTGGGTGCTGGGCCTAAATATATGCCAATGGACTGTTGCAGTGGTGGCTGACGTGAAGCCTCATTCTCTGCTATGACATGCAGACTGATTCTCTGCTGACATGAAGCCAGATTCTCTGTTACGGGACCTCTCTCCTCTGCCTGTGTGTGTGCTGGGCCTAAATATATGCCAATGGACTGTTGCAGTGGTGGCTGACGTGAAGCCTCATTCTCTGCTATGACATGCAGACTAATTCTCTGCTGACATGAAGACAGATTCTCTGTTACGGGACCTCTCTCCTCTGCCTGTGTGTGTGCTGGGCCTAAATATATGCCAATGGACTGTTGCAGTGGTGGCTGACGTGAAGCCTCATTCTCTGCTATGACATGCAGACTGATTCTCTGCTGACATGAAGCCAGATTCTCTGTTACGAGACCTCCCTCCTCTGCCTGGGTGCTGGGCCTAAATATATGCCAATGGACTGTTGCAGTGGTGGCTGACGTGAAGCCTCATTCTCTGCTATGACATGCAGACTGATTCTCTGCTGACATGAAGCCAGATTCTCTGTTACGGGACCTCTCTCCTCTGCCTGTGTGTGTGCTGGGCCTAAATATATGCCAATGGACTGTTGCAGTGGTGGCTGACGTGAAGCCTCATTCTCTGCTATGACATGCAGACTAATTCTCTGCTGACATGAAGACAGATTCTCTGTTACGGGACCTCTCTCCTCTGCCTGTGTGTGTGCTGGGCCTAAATATATGCCAATGGACTGTTGCAGTGGTGGCTGACGTGAAGCCTCATTCTCTGCTATGACATGCAGACTGATTCTCTGCTGACATGAAGCCAGATTCTCTGTTACGGGACCTCTCTCCTCTGCCTGTGTGTGTGCTGGGCCTAAATATATGCCAATGGACTGTTGCAGTGGTGGCTGACGTGAAGCCTCATTCTCTGCTATGACATGCAGACTGATTCTCTGCTGACATGAAGACAGATTCTCTGTTACGGGACCTCCCTCCTCTGCCTGTGTGTGTGCTGGGCCTAAATATATGACAATGGACTGTTGCAGTGGTGGCTGACGTGAAGCTTCATTCTCTGCTATGACATGCAGACTGATTCTCTGCTGACATGAAGACAGATTCTCTGTTACGGGACCTCTCTCCTCTGCCTGTGTGTGTGCTGGGCCTAAATATATGCCAATGGACTGTTGCAGTGGTGGCTGACGTGAAGCCTCATTCTCTGCTATGACATGCAGACTGATTCTCTGCTGACATGAAGACAGATTCTCTGTTACGGGACCTCCCTCCTCTGCCTGGGTGCTGGGCCTAAATATATGCCAATGGACTGTTGCAGTGGTGGCTGACGTGAAGCCTCATTCTCTGCTATGACATGCAGACTAATTCTCTGCTGACATGAAGACAGATTCTCTGTTACGGGACCTCTCTCCTCTGCCTGTGTGTGTGCTGGGCCTAAATATATGCCAATGGACTGTTGCAGTGGTGGCTGACGTGAAGCCTCATTCTCTGCTATGACATGCAGACTGATTCTCTGCTGACATGAAGCCAGATTCTCTGTTACGGGACCTCTCTCCTCTGCCTGTGTGTGTGCTGGGCCTAAATATATGCCAATGGACTGTTGCAGTGGTGGCTGACGTGAAGCCTCATTCTCTGCTATGACATGCAGACTGATTCTCTGCTGACATGAAGACAGATTCTCTGTTACGGGACCTCCCTCCTCTGCCTGTGTGTGTGCTGGGCCTAAATATATGACAATGGACTGTTGCAGTGGTGGCTGACGTGAAGCCTCATTCTCTGCTATGACATGCAGACTGATTCTCTGCTGACATGAAGCCAGATTCTCTGTTACGGGACCTCTCTCCTCTGCCTGTGTGCTGGGCCTAAATTTATGACAATGGACTGTTGCAGTGGTGGCTGACGTGAAGCCTCATTCTCTGCTATGACATGCAGACTGATTCTCTGCTGACATGAAGACAGATTCTCTGTTACGGGACCTCTCTCCTCTGCCTGTGTGTGTGCTGGGCCTAAATATATGCCAATGGACTGTTGCAGTGGTGGCTGACGTGAAGCCTCATTCTCTGCTATGACATGCAGACTGATTCTCTGCTGACATGAAGACAGATTCTCTGTTACGGGACCTCCCTCCTCTGCCTGGGTGCTGGGCCTAAATATATGCCAATGGACTGTTGCGGTGGTGGCTGACGTGAAGCCTCATTCTCTGCTATGACATGCAGACTGATTCTCTGCTGACATGAAGCCAGATTCTCTGTTACGGGACCTCCCTCCTCTGCCTGGGTGCTGGGCCTAAATATATGCCAATGGACTGTTGCAGTGGTGGCTGACGTGAAGCCTCATTCTCTGCTATGACATGCAGACTAATTCTCTGCTGACATGAAGCCAGATTCTCTGTTACGGGACCTCTCTCCTCTGCCTGGGTGCTGGGCCTAAATTTATGAAAATGGACTCTTACAGTGGTGGGTGACGTGAAGCCAGATTCTCTGCTATGGGACCTCTCTCCAATTGATTTTGGTTAATTTTTATTTATTTAATTTTTATTTTAATTCATTTCCCTATCCACATTTGTTTGCAGGGGATTTACCTACATGTTGCTGCCTTTTGCAGCCCTTTAGCTCTTTCCTGGGCTGTTTTACAGCCTTTTTAGTGCTGAAAAGTTCGGGTCCCCATTGACTTCAATGGGGTTCGGGTTCGGGACGAAGTTCGGATCGGGTTCGGATCCCGAACCCGAACATTTCCGGGATGTTCGGCCGAACTTCTCGAACCCGAACATCCAGGTGTTCGCTCAACTCTACTTGTGACAAAAAATAAAAAGTTCTATGAACTCACTATGACCATCAGCGAATACCTTAGCGTGTCTACTTTCCAAAATGGGGTCATTTGTGGGGTTTTTCTATTGTCTGGGCATTGTAGAACCTCAGGAAACATGACATGTGCTCAGAAAGTCAGAGCTGCTTCAAAAAGCGGAAATTCACATTTTACCCAAACCATTTTTTTACCCAAACATTTTTTTTTTAATCAAAAACATGTAGAACAATAAATTTAGAGAAAAATGTATATAGAAATGTAGTTTAAAAAAAAAAAAAAATTACAGCTGAAAGTGAAAAATGTCATTTTTTTGCAAAATTTTAGGGAAATTTCGATTAATAACAAAAAATGTCAGCAGCAATGAAATACCACCAAATGAAAGCTCTATTAGTGAGAAGAAAAGGAGGTCAAATTCATTTGAGTGGTAAGTTGCATGACCGAGCAATAATTCGTGAAAATAGTGTAGTGCAGAATTGTAAAAAGTGGTCTGGTCATTAAGGGTGTTTAAGCTAGGGGAGCTGAGGTGGTTAAACCTTAATGGTCCATAATGCTATATTACCTAAAGAAAAACTGAGATCCAACACTTTGTGCCAACTAATTCCTCTACTTAATTCTGCTTTAAAGCTATACGCTAGCCAGCTTGCAATAAAAATAAAATAAAAAATTCATCCCCCAATTAAAATAGGCACAGACCAAGTAGGTAATATTCCACATAGACGGAAAGAAAAATCCACACAGGATGTTAAAGACTTTGTAATACGTACATTCTAACCTGCGGACCTACTAGTTGCAGATGCCTTCTACCCTTTCATGACCAAGACCAGAATCATCTGACAGGGTAGATTGTGTGCTATTTTTATAGAGCAGGTTGTTACGGACGTAATTATATCAAATATGCCTACTTTCTTTGTTTGCTTCAGTTTTACATAATAAAGCATTTTTGAAAAAAAATGTTTTTTTTGTCTACATTTTCTGAACACCTTATTTTTTTAATTTTCTGCTGGGGCTCGTTTTTTTCAGAAAGAGTTGATGTTTTTATTGGTACCTTATTTGATTACATATGATTTTTTGATCATTCATTAATACACTTTATGGGGCAAGGTGACCGAAAAATTGGTTGTTTTGGAACAGTTTTTATTTATTTATTTTTATAGCGTTCACCTGAGGGGTTAGGTCATGTGACATCTTTATATAGCATATCGTTACGGACGTGGCAATACCTAATATGCATAATTTTTCTTATTTATTTAAGTTTTACACAATAGCATTTTTGAAACCCAAAAAGTGAAGTTTTAGTGTCTCCATAGTTTGAGAGCCTTAGCTTTTTTTTATTTTTTGACCAATCGTCTTAGGTAGGGACTAATGTTTTGTGGGATGAGGTGACAATAAGATTGGTACTATTATGCCTTATACGCCTTTTTGATTGCTTGGTGTTGCAATTTTTGTGAAGTAAGGTGACAAAAAATGTCTTTTTGGCACTGTTTTATTTTGCGGTGTTCTGCTGAGGGGTTAGGTCATGTGATATTTTTATAGAGCTGATTGTTATACTTTTTTTATTTATTTCACGTTAACACAAAAATAGCACATTTGAAACAAAAAAATGATGTTTTAGTGTCTCTAACAGCTAAAGTTTTTTATTTTCTTAAGTAGGGTCTAATTTTTTGTGGGATGAGGTGACGGTTTTATTGGTACCATTTTGTGGTACATTCTAGTACTAGTGTTGGTTAAGCACCAAAATGCTTGTGTGCTCAAGTAGAACACTTCCCGATGCTTGGGTGCTCTACAGAGCACCCAAGCAAAATGGAAGTCAATGGGAGAGCCCGAGCATTAAACCAGGCACCCCCTGATCTGATCTGAAGAGGGGAGGGTGGCGGGACTCTAGTTCGGCTTAGGAGTCCCTGCTCTGACTCCATATATAGCTATGTCCATATATGGAGTCAGTGCTTGGGGATAGCCAGTGTATTTAAATCTAATATAGCCTCTATTTCTAAAAAGTTTATATTGGGATTCAAACTCACAACTTTCTACATTGCAGACAAGAATCTTAACCACTACACTATAGAGCTGCATGGCCAGTTACCGTATTTATCGGCGTATAACACACACTTTTTCCCCCTGAAACTAGGGGGCAAATGATGTATGCGTGTTATACGCCGATATAATGTTAAGAAGCCATGCCGCAGCTCCCTCCTCATGCGCCGCCTGTCCCAGCTCCCTCTGTCATGCGGCGCCTGCCCCAGCTCACTCTGTCATGCTCCGCCTGCCTGTTCATTCATAAAGTGAGATAAGCAGGCAGGCGGCGCATGAGGAGGGAGCTGGGGCAGGCGGCGCATGAGGAGGGAGCTGGGGCAGGCGGCGCATGAGGAGGGAGCTGGGGCAGGCGGCGCATCAGGAGGGAGCTGAGACAGGCGGCGCATGACCGAGGGAGATGCCGGTCTGCGCTGTCTTAATGTTATACCTCCGGTACTACAGTAAGTACCGTACAGCGCGTCTACAAGAGATCAGATTGAATGTTTAACAGTTGCGGGGCCCGGTGTATTAGAGTAGAGTCACTGCACCGAGCCCCGCCATGAGTGTCCCCGCCTCCTCTCTCCACACTGATCCATCTGATGGGGGATCTGTAGATGACACTTATGGGGATCTGTGGATGACATAAGTGTCATCCACAGAGCTCCATAAGTGTCATCCTTTGACATTATTTACCTTATAAGTGGTAATAATATTAATAAAAAAAAGTTCTGAGCTACCCTTATTTTGCTTCAAAGTTCTTTATTTGAAATTTAAATTTTTTTCCTGAAATTTCCCTCTTAAAATGAAGGTGCGTGTTATACGCCGATAAATACGGTACTTAAAAACAAACAAAAAATAATAATATGAGATTTCTGCTGTATAGGAATACTTACTAGTAGTGAGTATTCCTATACAGCAGAAGTCTCATATATACAGTATATATATTTTTTTCTTTTATTATCTGCTCATACAGCTCTATAGTGTAGTGGTTAACATTCTGGGCTGTAATTTAGATGGTTGTGAGTTCCAATCCCGTCAGATAAAGGCTAAATTTACTTTAAACATATATATACGTTTTTAGCCATAATATGTTTACATATATTATTATATATTTAGAATATATAATACATTATAATATACGTAAATATGTTATAGCTAAAACATCAGTAGTAGAATCAGAAGTATGCTTTTATGTATCTATATATAGTGATAGACAAACATCGGCTGGGACGATTCGCGAACGCGATCAAATGTTCGTGAACCGCAAGTTCGCAGCGGGCCCCATTCACTTTAGTGGCAGGCAAACCTGAAAAACCTTCAGGTCATTATTGCAGCCACCAAACACTTACTAGAAGTGCACAAATCGTCCCACAACATGGACAGTGACATACCAGAGGGGGATCAATGGCAAAAATTCCCACCAAAAATATGTATTTTTATGCGTCTTAAAGGGAAACTATCAAAAATGTGGCCTGCTGGAGCCTAGAAAATTTTTATTTTAGGCCACAGGAGTACAGGTCCCAAAAATTAGGCATTCACCTGAAAGAAAACATCAAGTAGTGATTATGTGGCTGGAGGTATACTAGACGGTCATTGGATATCAATTTTACTGCAGGCCAGTACAAATAGAAGTCAAATACATATGTTTGAAAGAACAAAAAATATAAAATTGGATTAAAACCATGGCTAGCAAAATCCTTCCTCTTGAAAAAAACAAACAAATGATGATAAATTTAATTCAATAGGTGTTGAATTTCTCTGAGGTCCCAAACATTAGGCATTCACTGGATAGAAAAGAACAAGTAAGAGTACTTTCACACTTGCAGCAGAGGATTACGGCAGGCAGTTCCGTTGCCCGAACTGCCTACCGGATCCGTCAAAACGTATGCAAACTGATGGTATTTGTCATTTGTCCACTGATCCATCTGACAATTGCATTGAAATGACGGCTCTGTCTCTCCGGTGTCATCCGGAAAAAAGGATCTGGCATTTAATTTTTTTTATCATTTTCTGCGGTCTGAGCATGCAAAGACCACAATGCCGGATCCGTTTTCAATGGAAAAAAATGCAGTGCTGACAAGTGTTCCGGAATCTTGAATGGAGATGAAACCACAGCATGATGCAGTATTATCTTCGTCCTGAAAAGGCAAAAAAACTGAACTGAAGACTTCCTGATGCATCCTGAACGGATTGCTCTCTATTCAGAATGCATTAGAATAAAATTGATCAGTTCTTTTCTGGTATTGAGCCCCTAGGACGGAACTCAATGCAAGAGTGAAAGTACCCTTACTTTGTGACTAAAGGTATATTAGAAGGTCATTCAAAATCAATTTTACTGCAGGCCAGTGTAGTACAGGCCCCCAACATTAGGCATTCACCGGACTGAAAAGAACAATTGATAATCTGGCTGGAGGTAAATTAGGCGGTCACAGTATAACAATTTTACGGTTGGCCAGTTAGATTACAGGCCCCAAAAATTATGCATTTAATGTACATAAATGATCAAGTGATTATGTGGCCGAAAGTATATTAGACGGTCAATAGATATCAATTTTACAGAAGGCCAGTGGACTACAGGGCCCCAAAAATTATGCATTCACCGTACAGAAAAGCACAATTAATAATGTGGCTGGTGGTAAATTAGGCGGTCACTGTATAACAATTTTACTGTTTGCCAGTTAAATTATAGGCCCCAAAAATTAGGCATTCACCATACATAAACGATCAAGTGATTAGTGGCTGGAGGTTTATTAGACGGCCATTCAATATCAATTTTACTGCAGGTCAGTGTTGTACAGGCCCCAAACATTAGGCATTCACCGGACAGAAAACAACAAGTAATTATGTGGCTGAAGGTATATTAGACGGTCAAATAGATGTCAAATACATATGTATAAAAGAACAAAAAATATGAAATTGGATTAAAAACAAGGCTAAGGAAATCAATCCTCTTGAAAAAAATAAAAATAATGATAATAGTTGAAATTCGATAACACATGGTTGTCACAGGTGTTGAATTCCTCTGAGGTCCCAAACATTAGGCATTCACCGGACATAAAAGGACTTTTATGCTGATGTATTTATCTAAGACAGGAACCATTATTTCTTATGGGTGATGGTGGATATTTGTGGGCTGTCATGAGGAAATTCAATTAAACGTGGTCATCACAGGTGTTGAATTCCTCTGAGATCCATGCCTCATTCATTTTTAGAAATGTGAGTTAGTCCACACTGTCGTGAGCTAGTCGAGTGCGCTTATTGGTCACAATCCCCCTTGCTGCGCTGAACGTTCTTTCGGACAGGACACTCAATGAGAGGCAAGCCAAGAGTTCCATGGCAAATTGTGTCAGCTCTGACCACAGGTCAAGCCTGCAAACCCAGTAGACCAGGGGTTCCTCCCTTCTCAGAGCGTCCACATTGGCCGTTAACCCGATGTAGTCAGACACCTGTCGGTCTAGGCGTTCCCTGAGGCTGGATCTGGAAGGCTGCTGTCAATGGGTTGGCTGCAAGAATGATCTCATATACGAAGTGACCAACACATCTTCAAACCACCCTCTTCTTGCAGGCGCTATAGGATTGGTACTCGCAACTGTTTCTCTGTGGGTGGAAATTCCTCTGCCAGAGTCCGCAACAGCAGAATGCAGCATTTCTCGCAGCAAGGCCTGGAAATGCTGCATTCTGAAAGCCCTCTGTGATGCAGGTAACATGTCCGCCATTTTGTGTTTGTACCAGGCTTCTAAGTATGTTGCCACCCAGTACTTGTCCTTTCCCTTTATGCTTTTATACGGGGGTCCCTCTTCAAACACTGGAGCATAAAGGCCCCCATTTGCACTAAAGAGATAATTTCGTCCCCAGTCTCCTCCCCCAGCCACGGACAACACCAGAGATCCCAGAAAAGTTTAAAGCATGCTCTTCTTGCTGCTTCTCCGCTCCGGCACCATTCTCCTCTGACTCCTCTTCAGACTCCTTTTGACTTGTCTCAGATGGAGCAGCCCTCTCTGGGAATTCATCCAGCATTGCAACTTCCTCATCTTACTGCTCAACGGCTTGATAAATGACACGATGCAATGCACGCTCCAGAAAGAAGGCAAAAGGTACAGTGTCACTGATGGCGCCCTGGCTGTGACTGTCACTTAGTGATCTTATCCAATGGCCGCAGAAGTCTGCATGCTCACGCATGAGCAGCCACTGGCGCGGTGAAAAAAAACAAGCTCCTCAGAACCTGTCCTGCCACAGAGTTCATACAGGTAGTCGTTAACGGCATGTTTCTGCCTGAGAAGCCTATCGAGCATATATAAGGTGGAGTTCCAGCGCGTTGGGCAGTCACAAATCAGATGTCTGACAGGCAAGTGGTGTCGCCGCTAAACGTTGCAAGGCGAGCCATGGCCGTGTAAGATCTTCTAAAATGGCCAGAGATTTTCCAGGCCCTGCCGCAAGACATTCTGGATATTTGGCAACGAATCGACTTCACGACTAAGTTCAGGACGTGTGCCAAGCACAGCACGTGTGTCATTTTGCCCTGTTTCAGTGCACTCAACAGATTGACACAGCTGTCGCACACCACTTTATCAACTGTCAAATTGAGCTTGGTTAACCACTGATCGGCCTGTGACTGCAAAGCTGAAAGTATGCAGGACCAGTGTGGCTCTTGCCTTCAGGCACAACAGCTGCAGCACAGCATGGCAATGTCTCACCTGGCACATCAAATAGGTTTTGGGGAGCTTGGGGGGTGCAGCGGAAGAGGCGGTAGCAGTGGAAAAGGAGAAATCAGCCAAGGAGGAGACAGAGGATGGAGTAGGAGAAGGAGAAGAAGAGGCAGGTGTCATGGTCTTACCTTCTCACTGTTCTCCTTCGTTTGACATGTGCTGGCGGCCATCTTGGTTTCTGGGTTTCTTGTAGCCTCCCACCCTGCGGCTTCTCCTTCCCACTGGGAGGAGCTGGATGCCTAGCTCATATATATAGGAGGTCTGTGGCTTTAGTTCCTTGCTTGGTCCTCCTGTGTTCACATGCTTCTAAGACTGCTGCTGCTTCTGGTTCCTGATCCTGGCCTCGTCTGACTACCCCGATGGTTCCTGATCCTGGCTTCGTCTGACTACCCCGTTGGTTCCTGATCCTGGCTTCGTCTGACTACCCTGCTGGTTCCTGATCCAGGCTTCGTCTGACTACCCTTCTGGTTCCTGACCTCTGTCTACGCAAGACCCTGCTTCGGTTTAGCCATCCGTTTGGACTTTTGCTTACGGCTTGATTTTCAATAAAGCCTTCTTATTTTCCACTTATCTCTTGTTGTACGTCTGGTTCATGGTTCCTTGACATTAGGACCAAGCCATGAATTCTGACGGTACAGGGCCATCCTCGCTACCTACGCTGGTTGCCAGACTTGATCAGCAGGATCACCTGTTGGGTCGGTTCGCTGTGGCGTTGCAAACCCTGCTTGAACGCACGGCTCATTTCGCTTCCGTTGCCGATGGGTCGGTTGTCGCTCCTGGGCCCGCTCCTACTGCCGCTCCGGTTGTTGCGCCAGAGTCTACCCCGACACCTGTTGCTGCGCCTGCGGTGTTTCGGGGTATGACCGGTTCTGCCCCCCTTCCACAGCGCTTTGGGGGAGAGCCAACTCAGTGCCGAGGTTTCCTTAACCAGGTGGGCATTTATTTCGAGTTGCTGTCACATGCCTTTCCTACTGAGAGATCAAAGGTGGGCTTCTTGATCTCGCTGCTCTCGGACAAGGCCTTGGCCTGGGCCAGCCCTTTATGGGAGAACAACAATCCGGTGGTTGCCGAGTTTTCCGGTTTTGTTGCTTCTCTTCGGAAGGTATTCGATGTGCCGGCTCGTGCTGCCTCTGCTGCGAAGCTCCTTATGTCCATCAGACAGGGTTCACGATCCGTAGCTGAATACGCCATTGAGTTTCGTACCCTGGCAGCAGAGGTGGGCTGGAATAATAAGGCTCTGGTCGCTGCTTTCTCTCATGGTCTCTCGGATGCCTTGAAGGATGAGGTTGCAGCTAAGGACCTACCAGTGGAGCTCGAGTCTCTTATTTCTTTCCTGATTTTGATTGACACCAGACTCAGGGAGAGACCTTCCTTTAAGGAGAGCCTGCGGAGGTCTTCTAACAGATTGACGCCTACGTTTGCTGTCCCACCCGTGCCTCCCTCTCCTCCCACGCCTCCTGGGGATGACTTGTCTGGGGGTGAACCCATGCAGCTGGGGTTTGCTCGCCTGTCCGAGGGGGAGAGGGTACTCCGGAGACGCGAGGGCCGATGCATGTACTGTGGTCTCGGTGGGCATTTTCGGTTGGCATGTCCGAACCGTCCGGGAAACGCTCGCACCTGAGATCCTGTCGGGGGCAGATCTTGGGTGGAGTCTCCTCGTCCCCGGTTTCCCGTGTTGACAAACCACTGATCACTGTTGTCCTCTCCTGGGTCGGGGGCTCGGTGACGACCCAGGCGTTGGTGGACTCTGGTGCTGGTGGTTTGTTCATTGATAGTGTGTTCGCTGCCGCCAATTCCATTCCTCTGCAGCCTCGAGGTTCCCCACTGGCTCTTGAGGCGATAGACGGCAGACCCCTTCTGCCGCCACACGTGACTCATGAGACCCTTCCAGTGGGGATAGCCATTGGTGCCGTTCACAGAGAGTCGGTCTGTCTCCAGGTTATTTCGTCTCCACACTACTCGGTGGTCTTGGGGTACCAATGGCTCCAGAAGCATAATCCGACTTTCGATTGGAGATCGGCCGAGATCCTCTCGTGGTCACCGCAGTGTGGGGCTAGTTGCATCCATGGGCCTGTCAAGTTGCTGTGTACTTCCTCGGACTCTCTGTTGCCTCCTGAATACGAAGAGTACCGGGGTGTATTCGATAAGGTGCGCGCGGTTGCCCTACCTCCGCACCGCCCATACGATTGTGCCATAGAGTTACAATCTGGTGCCGTTCCTCCTCGTGGCAAAGTCTATCCACTGTCGGTAGCGGAGAATGAGGCCATGGAGGAGTACGTGAGGGAGGCGCTTTCACGCGGACACATTCGCAAATCCTCGTCCCCGGCAGGGGCTGGATTTTTCTTTGTGAAAAAGAAGGGCGGTGAGTTGAGGCCTTGCATCGATTACAGGGGTCTCAATCGCATCACGATCAAGAACGCTTACCCGATACCCTTGATTTCCGAGCTGTTCGATCGCCTCAAAGGGGCCACGGTCTTTACCAAACTCGACCTGAGGGCGGCATATAACCTGGTAAGGATCAAGGCGGGCGATGAGTGGAAGACCGCGTTTAACACCAGGACCGGTCATTATGAATCCTTGGTTATGCCCTTTGGGTTGTGCAATGCGCCCGCAGTCTTCCAGAAATTCATCAACGATGTTTTCCGTGACCTGTTGCAGCAGTGTGTGGTGGTCTATTTGGATGACATCTTGGTATATTCTGAATCCATGGAGGCCCACATTATGGATGTCAGACGAGTGTTGCAACGGTTACGAGAGAACAGGCTGTTCGGTAAGCTTGAGAAATGCGAATTTCACCGATTCCAGGTAACCTTCTTAGGTTACATCATTTCCGCTGAGGGGTTCTCCATGGATCCTGAGAATGTTTCGGCTGTCTTACAGTGGCCCCAGCCCAGTGGTCTCCGTGCCCTGCAGCGCTTTTTGGGCTTCGCCAATTATTATCGGAAGTTCATCAGGGACTTTTCTATGCTAGCCAAGCCGCTCACGGATCTGACCAGGAAGGGCAGTAATTTCCAGGTCTGGCCGCTCGAGGCCATCCGAGCGTTTGAGGCTCTAAAGTCCGCCTTTGTGTCGGCTCCGATTCTGTCGCATCCCAACCCTGGGTTGCCCTTTGTCCTCGAGGTGGACGCGTCTGAGACGGGAGTAGGCGCCCTCCTGTCTCAGCGTAGAACACCAGAGGGTCCTCTGCTTCCTTGTGGGTTTTACTCCCGGAAACTGTCTTCCGCGGAGTGCAACTATCAGATTGGTGACAGGGAGTTATTGGCCATCGTGCAGGCCCTTAAAGAATGGAGGCACTTGCTCGAGGGTTCGGTGGTTCCGGTTCTCATCCTGACGGACCACAAGAATCTGACCTACCTTTCTGAGGCCAAGAGATTGACACCACGTCAGGCCAGATGGGCTCTGTTCTTGTCACGTTTTAATTACGTGGTCTCCTACCTACCCGGTTCCAAGAACATCAGAGCGGATGCCTTATCACGGCAGTACTCCGAGCTGTCCGGGGAGGAGTCGATTCCGACTTCGGTCATACCTCCGAATCAGATCCTGGCCGCCATTCGCACCAGCCTGACCTCTCCCCTGGGTGAGCAGATTTTGGCGGCTCATTTTGGTGCTCCCTCTGGGAGACCCAACGGCAGGTGTTTTGTGCCTGAGGAGTTGCGCACTCGGTTGTTGCGAACCTACCATAACTCCAAGGCCGCGGGGCATCCTGGAAAGAATCAGCTGTCCTGGGCTGTTTCACGTCTGTTCTGGTGGCCTTCTCTACGTTCCGACATCGCCGCATATGTAGCGGCATGCTCCGTTTGTGCCCAGAGTAAGTCCCCTCGGCACCTTCCGTTGGGCCTGTTGCAACCCATAGCCACCGGGGAGCGCCCATGGTCACACCTGGGGATGGATTTCATTGTGGACCTCCCTGCATCCCGAGGCCATACGGTCATTCTCATGATTGTGGATCGGTTTTCCAAAATGTGCCACTGTGTTCCTCTCAAGAAGTTACCCTCTGCACAAGAGTTGGCCACGATTTTCGCCAGGGAGGTCTTCCGGTTGCACGGTTTGCCCAAGGAGATTGTGTCGGATCGGGGGAGTTAGTTTGTGTCCAGGTTCTGGCGCGCCTTTTGCTCCCAGTTGGGGATTCATCTCTCTTTCTCCTCGGCCTACCACCCTCAGTCCAATGGGGCCGCAGAACGATCCAATCAGGCCTTGGAGCAATTCCTTCGTTGCTATGTCTCCGATCACCAAGACAATTGGGTTGACCTCCTGCCTTGGGCTGAGTTTGCCAGGAACACGGCAGTGAACTCTTCCTCTGGGACGTCTCCCTTCATGGCCAATTATGGGTTCCAACCTGCCGTGTTACCGGAGGTATTCTCTCCCCAGGATATTCCGGCTGTGGAGGATCACCTTTCCGTCCTACGTGCTTCTTGGGTACAGATCCAGAGGTCCCTTGAGGTCTCTGCGCAGCGCCAGAGACTCCAGGCTGATCGCAGACGAGCGCCCGCTCCTTCCTACCAGGTCGGAGACCGTGTATGGTTGTCCACCCGCAACCTCAACCTTCGAGTGCCCACTCCCAAGCTGGCGCCTCGCTTTGTTGGTCCCTTCCGAGTGCTTCGCAGGGTAAACCCGGTAGCCTATGCCCTTGCGCTTCCTCCTGGCATGCGGATCTCCAACGTGTTTCATGTCTCCCTGTTGAAGCCATTGGTGTGTAATCGTTTCACTTCCTCGGTTCCTCGGCCCCGTCCGGTCCAAGTGGGCAATCGTGAGGAATATGAGGTGAGCAATATCCTGGACTCGCGCCTGGTCCGCGGTCGGTTGCAGTTTTTGGTCCATTGGCGTGGTTATGGTCCAGAGGAGCGTTCCTGGGTTCCCTCCGCAGATGTCCATGCTCCTGCTTTGCTCCGAGCCTTCCACGCACGCTTCCCTCAGAAACCGTTCCTTACTCCGCGGAGGAGGGGCCCTTGAGGGGGAGGTACTGTCATGGTCTTACCTTCTCACTGTTCTCCTTCGTTTGACATGTGCTGGCGGCCATCTTGGTTTCTGGGTTTCTTGTAGCCTCCCACCCTGCGGCTTCTCCTTCCCACTGGGAGGAGCTGGATGCCTAGCTCATATATATAGGAGGTCTGTGGCTTCAGTTCCTTGCTTGGTCCTCCTGTGTTCACATGCTTCTAAGACTGCTGCTGCTTCTGGTTCCTGATCCTGGCCTCGTCTGACTACCCCGTTGGTTCCTGATCCTGGCTTCGTCTGACTACCCCGTTGGTTCCTGATCCTGGCTTCGTCTGACTACCCTGCTGGTTCCTGATCCAGGCTTCGTCTGACTACCCTTCTGGTTCCTGACCTCTGTCTACGCAAGACCCTGCTTCGGTTTAGCCATCCGTTTGGACTTTTGCTTACGGCTTGATTTTCAATAAAGCCTTCTTATTTTCCACTTATCTCTTGTTGTACGTCTGGTTCATGGTTCCTTGACAGCAGGCCTGCATGCAATCCGTGGCGGTAACACCAAATCCATACAGGTGCCATGGTTTGCATGCTTGACAGCCGTCAGAAGGTTCAACCAGTGGGCAGTAAAAGTTATGTACCTTCCCTGCCCGTGTTTGCTAGACCACATGTCTGCGGTCAGATGTATCTTGGCACCAACACTGTGTGCCAGAGATACATTCATTTGCCGCTGAACTTGGCCATATAGCTCCAGGGTGCCTTTCTTGGAGAAATATTTACTTTCGGGGACCTTCCATTGTGGTGTGCCAAAAGCCACAAATTTTCTAAAGGCCTCCGAGTCCACCAGTTTATATGGCTGTAGTTGGTGGGCTAGAAGTTCCGACAAGCCAGCGGTCAGCCATTAGGCAAGAGGATTATCCGGCGTCATCTTTTTATGCTCAAATATTTGGGCCACGGAAGTCTGTCTTTTGCCAGATGAACGCGACGACTGCACGGTGGAAGGTGGAGTGGAGGAAAAATGAGAGGAGAAGGAGAAGAGGCAGGACGTAGAGTACCGGGAGTGTGGCTTTGTGGATTCTGACAGTGTTGCTCCCACTGGTCTGCTCAAATATTTGGGCCACGGAAGTCTGCCTTTTGCCAGATGAACGCGACGACTGCACGGTGGAAGGTGGAGTGGAGGACAAGTGAGAGGAGAGAGGAGAAGGAGAAGATGCAGGACGTCCATCGACACGTGATCATCGTCACCTTCACCACCACTGACATTAGAGATCTTGGAGTAGGCAACAACAGCAGGCACCACCCTCTTTGGGCTTATCTGGGTACTGTCATCAGACTGTTGGGTGGCGACCATTGATACCTCGTATTTCTGATCCAATGACAAAATTGGCTGCGCATCAGTAAGGTCTTGGAATGGATGGGAAAATAATTCCTCTGACTCGAGCGGAGGGGATACGGTGGCGGTGGTGTCTTTGGGGGTGCACACAGCAGAGAGTGAAGAGGGTGCAGATAGAGATGATGAGGAGGGTGCAGAAGGCTGCATGAGCCACTCAACCAAGTCTTATGCGTCCTTTGACGTAATCACATGCACCTTCTGCAACTTCCTACTTAGGCTCCGGCCTGATGCACCTGCCCGACCCTACCACCCCTGCCTCTTCCATTGCCTGTCATTTTTAAAGTTTCCCTGTGACACAAGTCCCAATAAAAGAGCAGTATTTTTGGAAGAAGGTATATCACACCCCTGCCTCAACCAGTTTTTTGGGGGATCAACTGGTATATCACGCCAGTTGAAATTACTTGTTCCAATAGCGTTTGTCACTCTGTGTAGCTGCGGTAAAGCAGCAAAACCACAAACAAATGCTGAACTACCTAAAAGCACTATAAAGAAAGTATATTATTGGTATATCACACGCCTGCTTCAATGTTTTTTTTTGGGGGGATCAACTGGTATATTACACCAGCAGAAATTATTTGTTACAATAGCGTTTGTCACTCTGTGTAGCTGTGGTAACGCAGCAAAACTGCAAACAAATGCTGCACTACCTAAATGCACTATATAGAAAGTATATTATTGGTATATCACACCCCTGCTTCAATCAGTTTTTTTTTTGGGGGGGGGGGCAACTGGTATATCACATTAGTAGAAATTATTTGTTCCAATAGCGTTTGACACTCTGTGTAGCTGCGGTAATGCAGAAAACCGCAAACAAATGGTACACTACCTAAATGCACTATATAGAAAGTATATTATTGGTATATAACACCCCTGCTTCCGTTTTTTTGGGTGGCAACTGGTATATCACAGCAGTAAAAATTATTTGTTCCAATAGCTTTTGTGACTCTGTGTAGCTGCGGTAACGCTGCAAAACCACAAACAAATGCTGCACTACCCAAATGCACTTTATAGAAAGTATATTATTGGTATATCACACCCTTGCTTCAATAATTTTTTTTGGGGGGGCAACTGGTATAACACACCAGTAGAAATAATTTGTTCCAATAGCGTTTGTCGCTCTATGTAGCTGCAGTATCGCAGTAGAACTACACAACTGTTGCACAATAATATACTTTCTATGTTAGAAAGTACATTATACCCCTACGCAAGTCACACCTATCGATAGCACACATATACCAGTCCTTAAAAGGACTTTTGTGGCTCCATTAGCTCCCTACACTGACAACAGACTGTGTAACGCGGTGCCGAAGGCACACTCAGTCTCCCATCAGCTGCAGACCTACTGCTTAGCTTCGGGAGCAAGGATCTGTGTTCGGCCTCGTTCCCAGGGCGGCTTTGCTAGCTGGGAGGCTCTCTGCTCCTAGGTCTGCCTTGAGCGCCAAGCTGATAACTCGGTGCTCGACTTGTCTGTCTGTTGGTCATGTGACGCTGGCCACGTCACATGACCCTCACTCCCCACTATAAATACAGGCAACCTGCTGGCTATGATTTGCCTGTGATTTTGGTCCCTTAGGCTGTGTATTATTATTGTTATTGAGCTTACCTTTGGATTTGACCCTTGATCTGCATCCTGACACCTCTTCTGCCTGCTCCCTGAACCTCGACGCTACCTCTCGGATTTTGACTTTGGCTTGCTTTTGGATCTGTTTCTGTCTCCTCCCTCTTACTTACGTTACCTCCTGGACTGACCCCGGCTAGTTGACCCGCCTCGCCCTTCCGTTTTTGGTGGTACCTTGCTTGTTCCACCTCTCTGTCCGCTCGAGTGCTACCTCTCATTGGCTGTCTGCTTCCCTGCTGTCTCTATATCTCTGCTTGCACTTACGCAGGTCAGGGACGTCTCAATTGGCGTCCTTTACCACCTTATGGATGTGTCATGGGTCAAAGTGCTTCACAATGTAAAAGAATATGGTGCCGGCAGAGATCGCCATATGTTCGCCCCCATTCGGCGAACCGCGAACAAGCAAAGTTTGCCGTGAAACGACCACTGGGCGAACTGTAAGGCCATCTCTATCCCTCTGTATAGCTGCTGTATCTCAGTAGAACTGCACACAAATGCTGAACTATACAAATGCACTATATATAAATTATATTCTATGTATAAAGCACCCCTGCCTTAATCAGATTTTTTGGGGGGCACACCAGTTTTAATTAGTTGTTTCAATGACGTTTGTACCTCTGTATAGCTGTGATATCTCAGCAGATCCACACTCAAATGCAGCACAATACAAATGCACTATATAGAAAAAATATTATAGGTATATCACACCCCTGCCTCATTCAGATTTTTTTGGGGCAACAGGTATATCACACCAGTTGCAATTAGTTATTCCAATAGCGTTTGTCATTCTGTATAGCTGCAGTATCGCAGCAGACCGCACGCAACTGCTGCACAATACAGATGCACTATAATATAATTTCTATGTTAGAAAGTATATTATAAGTATATTACACCCCTCAGTATGTCCCACCTATCGAAAGCACACCTATACCAGTCCTTAAAAGGACTTCCCTTATAACCATGTTATAAGGGAAAATAATAAAAATCGGGTCCCCATCCCGATCGTCTCCAAGCAACCATGCATGTAAACCGCATCCGCACTTGCTTGTGGATGCTTGCGATTTTCACACAGCCTCATTCACTTCTATGGGGCCTGCATTGCGTGAAAAACACACAATATTAAGCATTCTGCGATTTTTACGCAACGCACAAGTGATGCGTGAAAATCACAGCTGATGTGCACAGCCCCATAGAAATGAATGGGTCTGGATTCAATGCGGGTGCAATGCGTTCACCTAACGCACTGCACTCGCGCGGAAAACTCGCCCATGTTAAAGGGGCCTAAGACTCCCCCCTCTGCACAAGTTTTAGCTAATGATTCCCTTTCACCCCTGTTATACAGTATATCAGAAATCGGACTCAGCAAATATGTCCTCTTTTTATTTGTCATTAATGAAACATTACTTCAAAAGGTTATGCAACATAAAGAAGTGAGGGGTTTATTTTGCGGAGGCTGAGAACATAAACTAGCAGCTTTTACATATGATTTGCTTTTCATGATTACAAATCCTGATGAAGCCCTAGCTTACCTCCAAGCCTTGTTTGTAGACTTTGGTTTTATCTCCACTTGCAAGATTAATATATCTAAATTCTAGGTATTCAACTTTACACTCCCGAAGTCCCAAGAAGGAAAACTAATAAACATAGCCTCATTTGATTAGTCTAAAAGCTGTTTATTACTAGTGTTAAGTGAAGCTGAATTTCCTTGTGCCTCTTGGTAGGAAATCTTTTTTCCCTGAATAAAAATAAAATCATACTTATGTCATCTATTTGCCCGCGAAGGGCCGGCCTCCACCATCTTGCAGATTGATGATCATCACAGGCTGCACCAGATTTTACACTACATCTTCAATCAAGATGGCAAATAGATGAGGTAAGTATGTTTTTATTTTACTGTCAGATGCCGCGATCAGCCATGAATGGGGTATCTGAGGGGTACAATGACGAGGAATCGCACACTCGCCGCTCCCTCTCATTGCACCCTCTACTTACAAAGAAATGCTCTTCATGATGAATTAATTAGCCACAAAGTTATTGGTAAAATTCATCCAAGCAGCTAAATTAAATTTTTGAATACTTCGCTCATCTCTATTTATTACCTAGATAAAATGATTTCTCCAGATCTAACCTCATTATTCAAACTTAACTGCCAGCCCCAATTAACACAAATTACACAAATGTTGACCTATTCCATTTACCTCATGGATGGACTGCAAAAACCTGCTTAAATGTTTAGTCGAACCTTGATTCATGTACCTCTTCTGCCCATACAAACTCCTCACCTCCTTTTTGAACTATTCTAAAAAATTTAGCTATGAAGCCCCGAAAATAGCCTAAAACAGAAAAAAAGGCAAGGAAAAACTGGGCCTACCAAATATGCATCAGTGCTATCAAGATATACATGTTAACACAAAAAGGTTTGGTCATCCTAATGCGCAGGTGCACGCTGCTATGACTGGAAACATAAAACAACACAACATATAATGCAATAGCTCTCTGCGAACCAAATAAAGTACAAAAACATATTATAATGCTTATGCTATGCTAATAAAGTAGAGATGCTTGGCAAGTACTTTTTGTACAAAATTATTTGAGCCCGTCTGCCGCTCGTCAAGGCGATCTCTGTAAGATGGGAACCTAACACTGAGTTCTACCTGTTAAGTGCCATGACAGCAACCATGATATTCAGGGAGTGTAGGGACTGCAATTTGCATGGACAACATCCATGCGGCGGCCGGGACGGATGGAGACCCATTCAACTTAAATGGGTCTGTGATCCGTCCGCACCATAAAAAAATAGAACATGTTTTATTTTTTTGTGGTGCGGAGGCATGGACAGAAACGTGCTTCCCTTTCACACCATATCTCCCGGATTGGGGACCCATTCAAGTGCCGGTGCCTGTGTATTGTGGACCCGCCGTATGTGGCCCACAATACAGCCAAGGCCGATCAACTGTCGTGTGCATGAGCCCTATAACAATTTCCATAGTGTTACAATCATCTATATGGACATTGCCCTATTCCTGATGTCAACCATACCTCACCTGCTGGTGTAAAGTACATTAAATAAATAACATTACAAACTAAACATTTGCAGATACCCACACTGGGGTACTGCTCGTCCAACTATCACAGAGTCATCTGAGAATTGTACTGAAAATCTGCTGCATACAAGGTTAAAAGAAAGGGAGACAACACAATTCCATGGCGAACACTTATACTACTCAATCATCTGCCAGACACAGTTGCCCCCACCCGTACAAACTCTTTGACAGGTAGTCGATCATGCAATTTACCATTCTATCACCAATCTGCATATTGATAAGCAAATTCACAGCACCATAGATGTAAATATAAAAAGTTTTAAGGGTCAGAATATGACCATTCAAGGCAAAAAAATGTATTGTTTTAATAAGATTTAAAGTAAAACTATACAAATGTGGCATCGCTGTAATCATACTGACCTGAAAAATAAGGGAGACAGATCAGTTTTACCACACAGAGAATGCCATAAAAACAAAATCCATTTTTTTCCCCACTTTCACCACATACATTTCCCACTACATTTTATAAATAAAAAAATAAAAAGAAAGGGCAACTTGGCCTCCAAAAAATAACCCCTCATATAGCTTCGTAAATGTTAAAATAATAAAAGTTATGGCTCCAGGAGGGCATGTAGCAAAAAACAACATCGCCAAAATAGAAAATCCCAGGATCTTGAAAGGTTTAAATTGGTGGATTGGTGACCAGCTCGTGTTTCATTGGACTTGATTACCTAAGGAGACACCCCTATACTGTGGTCTGAACATTTTTAGTTCTCTTGGACTTTCCCCAACATTTCTTATCACCCACAGAACCAGATGAGACTGTCCTCCCTGTTACATAGTCTTGAGAATAAAGTCCTGGTCTCATTGTTGTCATTTATGTTTTTCTGTTTTACAGTGCTATCATTACATGTTGACTGCATTCTACAAAGTCAAACGTTTTGCTCCATATGTCTTTTTCTTTTAATAAACAAAATTCAATAAAAAGAGATTTTAAAAGAAAAAGAAAACCAGCCAAGTATTCTAAAAACTGTATTCCATAAATATTGAGTTAAAAGAAGACCTGTTTGTGACGAAAGTGTCCCTTTCATGATCATTTCTCCCTTGCAATTAGTTTAGCTTAATTTACTTTTCTTTCACTGCGTTTCCTTCTTCTTGGACTGTACGTTCTTGAGACAGTTGAGTAGTTTATCATGCGTTGGTAATGGTTATCTTTGAAACAATGTTATCCTTCTAAATAGTATCCCATCCTTTCATTCCTTTGCAATAATAGCATTTTATGTTTTATTGACAGAATGATAAATACTAGGATACAATTTGGCTTCTGAGGCAGTTAAATACAACATTTTTAGGCTGCAGCAGGTGTCTTTAATCTTTCTGCATCATAACTTTAAGTTCACGCTTCACTTCTCTAGCATTTTACAGCACAGATTTGATCTTCTATAAACACACATCATAGTGTTTTTTCCCCCCCGCTAGTGATAAAGATGCCCTTTAAATAATGTCAGCATATGAAACCGTTTTAGGTGCCAACATTTTTCTTATTCTTGAAGTATATTATAGTAAGTTAAATTATTTGGAGAGGTGTGATACACACTGAATGTGAAAGAGTGTGATGTGTATTTACACTTCTAGACTTGGATAGGGACTACCAGTCACTACCAGTGAATACATGCAAGGATGTATTTACAATGAATAGCTAAACATTGAAACATATTTTACTCATGATGACTTGTTATGACGTATAGCCCTGTGTTATAAAACCAAGCCAGATACAATATAATATACAGTGAGTTAAGCTAAAAAGTCTATACTTTGGAAAACATACAGGTATTTATAACATACTGGCATAGATTGACTAATATCTGTGCCAACAAACTCTCTAAAAAGTGGGGCAAATTGGCATAATTTTGCACATTTAGTTTTTTTTGACAATATGCTTGCCAAGGTGGCAAGGCAAAGTCAGTGCTCCAGACAAAAAAAAAAATATCAAGGAGCCATTGGCTCCTAACCTGAAAAATTTAGGAGCCAAACTAAAAAAATTTGTCGCCAAACTTAAAATACATATAATTGCGGCATAATAAAAAAAAAAAAAACACGTCTTACCTAGGTTTGTCACAATACCAAAATTTTGATACCATAAAAAAGTATTGCGATACTCTATACCACATGAAAAAACTAAAATACAAAAAAAGCCGCGTGCATTCCAGATTTTATGGAACGTCTGGACCATAATAGAATAGTCCTAACCGAATTTTTGTTGGGACAAGATGACCCAAAAATTTCAAATTGCAAGTTTTTTTTTTTTCTGTTTCGGCATTCACCGCATAGGAAATATTTTAAAATATTTTAATAGTTCACACTTTTTCGGGCATGGAGATATGTAATTTTTTTTATTGTTTATATATTTTATATGTAAAATTGGGCAAGGGGGTGATTTAAATTTAATATTTTGGTGTTTGTTTTTTTAGCTTTTTTTTTAAAACTTTTTATTGAATACCTATTTACCCCCTTAGGAGCTAGAACCTGGGATCTTTCATTCCTTGTCCTATTCACCCTCATAGAGCTCTATGCGGGTGAATAGGACATCACACTCTCCCTGCTGCTCTGTGCCCTGTGCACACAGCAGCATGGAGCTGACTATGGCAGCCAGGACTTCAATAGCGTCCTGGCTTCCATGGTAACCGATCAGAGCCCCAGGTTTACACTGTTGGGGCTCCGATCGGAAGCTGCCACTGCCACCAATGATAATACTTGGGTGATGGGGGGTTGGGGGTGCACTGCACCACCAATGATTATAATACTTGGGGGGTGTTGGGGGCTCAGTGCACCACCAATGATTTTACTTTATAATACTGGGGTCTGGGGGTGTTTGGTGCACTGCACCACCAATGAATATCGTTTATGCTTAATACAAACGCAGGCTGCCAAGTGGGTGCCGTACATATCCCATACGCGGCACCCAGCCTCTATGACTGACACTGCGATCCGCCGCTATTAACCCCTCAGATGCCGCACCTGGAGGGTTAATAGCGGCGGATCGCAGTACGCAGTCATAGAGGATGGGTGCCGGGTATGGGATATGTCCGGCAGTGCAGCCTACATTTGTATTAAGCATAAACTATATTCATTGGTGGTGCAGTGGCCATAGTCCCTCTCCTCCTCCTCCCTGCTATCAGCCCATTAGCGGCAGTGGCAGCAGCAGTATAGGGGGGAGGGACTGCCTCCTTATCCCCTGTGCTGTTCAGTAGAACATGGCACATGCTGAGAGCAGAGCGTGCCATGTCAGTAATGTGAAAGCGGCAGAGCAGCGGCGCAAATGGCGACAAGACTACAAAGTCTTGTCGCCATTGAGCAATTCTAGGTCGCATTTGCAACCATTTTGGTCGCCATCTGGAGCCCTAAAAGTATTTGTATTTCATGGAAAATATATATATTTTTTTATAAATAATCTTTATTACAATTTTTCCAATTCTTACATAATTTTTCAATAATCATCTTATTCTTACATGATTATATTAAGTACAAATATTTATTTACCCCACCCCCCACCCTTAGTTTTGCCATCCTTTCTCCATTCCCCCCCCCCCCTTCCGACCCTCAGTTTTTATTAATTTTTTTAGTTTTTATTAAGCCATTTCTGCCAAATTCTGGCAAATCTATACTTTTTCCTAAACCCGGTCAAATGGAACTCCTCACTGGCTATCATAATCCTTGTACGATTTTCCCATTCTTTAACTGTAGGGAACTCTCCCCCCCCCAGTGCCCAACTATACATTTTCTAGCTTGGACCAATAATTTGGTTGCAATTTCCCTGTGTTGGGGCACTTCCACTCAATCCATCACCCCTAGAATGCATACCTCAAAATGACTGGGTACTATAAACTGATGGTATTCCTCTATTTTTTCAATTATATTTACCCAATAATCTTGGATTTTTATGCATGTCCATAATATATATATATATATATATATCGTCCACTCCTATCTCTCCGCACTTCTGGCAAGTAAAGACTTTAGTTCTATAATACTTCATTAACTTTTTTGGAGAGTAGTAGAAATGATACAATACATTAAATTGGATTATTCTGTAAGAGAAATTCCTTGAAACCCTGTTTTTTACCTGTATAGCTGAATCCCAAAAGCCTTCCCGCACTGGTTCCAGAATACCCTGCCATTTATGGGTCAAGTTCTTGACTGCTCTTCTATTATTTTTTTGATGCGATAGCCATTGGTATATCTTAGAAATCAGTTTCTTGCCAGGTGTTAACTTAATGATACTCTCCAAGGGCTGTGGTAAGGTGGTTATTTGTGTACCTTTGCCTATCGTCTTATACAGTGCACGTTTTAATTGTAGATAATAGAAACTCAACCCTATATTTTTCAATTGGTATTTCCTTTTTAATTCTTCATAGGGTATTATATCCCCCTCTTCCCATACCTGTCCTAATTTATATATTCTGTGTTTCCACCAGATCTTCTGTTCGATTAACTTTAATTCTGTGAGGCCAGTATTGTCCCATAGTATGGTGTCTGCATAAAGTCCAGTTTGGGACCATAGTTCTTTTACAGTCTCCCAACTCTTGGCCATCAACAGAATCAAAGGTCTATTTTTACATCCCTGTTGGACCAGAGTACCTGTTTCCATAACTTGAAAAATATTACATTTCTCCAATCTTTTATTTATCCCGGCTATTAAGGTTTTGTAGCTTTGCGTGTTACTCCATGTTATCATATTTTTTATAATCCCTACACTAAAATCTAATTCTAAATCTGGTACAGATAATCCACCCTCCCTCTCCTGGATACTCAATATCTGTGCCTTTTATCCTTGTTTTTTTCCTCACCATATTAAGTCAGTTAATAGACTGGCTATATTTTTTAAATATTTTTTGGGGATTATCGCTGGTGTATTCCACAGGATGTAATTCAAGGCGGGTAGTACACACATCTTAAATCAGTGAAATACGCCCTGCCATCGACATGTACAATTTTTTCCATACCTCTATTTTCTTCCTGATTTCCTGGATTTTCGGGATCACATTTAGTCTGACATAATCATTGGAGTCCAGAGTAATCTGGATTCCCAGATATTTAACGGGTTCATCAATCTTCTTAATTTCCAACTCTCCCGGTCTAAACTCATTCAACGGATCAATCAGGATACACGCCGATTTGGACCAGTTTATCCTAAGTCCCGCATGTTTACCAAATTGCTCGAATACCTGAAATATCCTATTTAGTGATCTGTGTGAACCCACAAATAACATGATATCATCTGCGTATAAGGCAATTTTTTCCTCATGGGTGCAATATCTGAACCCCACAATTTCCGGATCCTGTCTAATCATATCCGCAAGTGGTTCAATAGCTATAGCAAAGAGCAGAGGGGAGATGGGACATCCCTGTCTTACCCCTCTGCCGATTGGTATACGACCTGAGTATTCTCCATTTACTATCACCCTTGCGGAAATTTCCGTATACAATAGTTTTACCCATGCAACAAAGCGATCCCCAAATCCCATTTTCTTCATTGTGTTAAACAAGAAAGGCCATTCTATCGTGTCAAAAGCCTTTGAGGCATCTATAGTCACGATCAGCCGTTCTCCGCAGTTTGTGGGTTCAAACTGAATATTCACAAAGTATCTCATAATATTCTCTGTGGTGGTTTTGCCCAGCATGAATCCCGATTGATCCTCATGAACAAGCACCGAGATCACCCTCCTAAGTCTGTTTGCCAAAATCTTAGCAAGTATTTTATTGTCTGTGGTGATCAATGAAATGGGTCTATATGAGTCCATCAAGGCTGGATCCTCACCTGGCTTTAAAATAAGTGCAATCAAGGCTTCTCGCCTAGAGTCTGGCAGTTTCCTCACCTGCTCTGCTGACTCCCAAATTCTAAGCAGTTTCGGAATTAATATTTCTTTATATTGAGCATACACCTCAAATGGGATGCCATCTATTCCTGGGGCCTTGTTTTTTGTTATCCCTTTTAACATATCCTTCACTTCTATCAGGGTTAAAGGAGCTTCCAGGGGTTTACATTGATCTATTGTTAACCTCGAGATGATAATTTGATCCAAAAACTGTTGTATTTGATCCAAAAACTGTTGTATTGTACTGTTGCTCTGAATTTTTATTTATCTTGCTTCTATATGTATCTGCAAAATATTTTTGGAGTAGCTCTATTTTGGTTATGTGCTCCATATTTTTATGTCCCATTTCATCCATTATACAGTGGATGTACTTATTCTTTTTTGTTTGGGTCGCTACCAGGGCTGCTAATTTTTTTCCCAGGGATATGTGCATAGATATAATTATCCCTTACATGGTTTTCTTTTTGTTGTTCTGTCAATAGGAACAATTCATCCTTTATTTTGGCGACCTTCTCTATCCAAAGAGTATGATTTTGGTCTGTAGAGTTTGCAATATATTTTTTTTCACTTTTTTCTACCTCGCCTTCCAGTTTTGTTATTTTCTCTCTTATTTCTTTCTTATATAACACTGCATACTTTGTAATGATCCCCCTAAAAAAGGCCTAGGCAGCCTCCCATACCATATTAACTGTTGTTGATCCATCGTTTATCTCAAAGAACTCTCTTATCTCTTGCAAGATCTTATCATGTGTATCCATCATATTTATCCATCCTATACTTATATTCATCCTTCTTTTTTTATTTTTTGTGTTTTAATATCTATATTAACTAAGTTGTGGTCCGAAACACCCGTTGTCCATATTTCACCCCTACAATTTCCAGTGAGCTTTTCTCATTTGTGAAAACAAAATAGATCCGTGATAGACTCCTATGGGTCTTTGAAAAACACGAGTATTTCCGTAAATTAGGGTGCATAACCCTCCAGATATCAATCCAACCCATCTCTTTAGTGATATTTTTTTATTTTAGATCCCATGCAGGCCCCTGATTATTTACCATCTTACATCTATCTATTCTTGCATCCATAACATTATTGAAGTCGCCAACCACCAACAGTAGTTTATCCCCTGCCTTAAGTGCAATATCATACATTTTTAAAAGGACGTCAATTTTAAAGGGTAACATAGTAACACAGTAACATAGTACATAAAGCCAAAAAAATACATTTGTCCATCCAGTTCGGCCTGTCATCCTGCAAGTTGATCCAGAGGAAGGCAAAAAAACCCTGTGAGATAGAAGCCAATTTTCCTCACTTTAGGGGAATAAAAATTCCTTCCCGACTCCAATCAGGCAATCAGAATAAATCCATGGATCAACGATCTCTCTCTAGTAGCTATATCCTGTAATATTATTACGCTCCAGAAATACATCCAGGCCCCTCTTGAATTCCTTTATTGTACTCACCATCACCACCTCCTCAGGCAGAGAGTTCCATAGTCTCACTGTTCTTACCGTAAAGAATCCTCTTCTATGTTTGTGTACAAGCCTTCTTTCCTCCAGACGCAGAGGATGTCCCCTCGTCACAGTCACCGTCCTGGGAATGAATAGATGATGGGATAGATCTCTGTACTGACCCCTGATATATTTATACATATTAATTAGATCTCCTCTCAGTCGTCTTTTTTCTAAAGTGAATAACCCTAATTTTGATAATCTTTCAGGGTACTGTAGTTGCCCCATTCCAGTTATTACTTTAGTTGCCCTCCTCTGGACCCTCTCCGGCTCTGCTATGTCTGCTTTGTTCACTGGAGCCCAGAACTGTTCACAGTACTCCATGTGCGGTCTGACTAATGATTTGTAAAGTGGTAGGACTATGTTCTCATCACGGGCATCTATGCCCCTTTTGATGCAACCCATTATCTTATTGGCCTTGGCAGCAGCTGCCTGACACTGCTTTTGCATCTTAGTTTGCTGTTTATTAAAATTCCTAGATCTTTTTCCATGTCAGTGTTACCGAGTGTTTTACCATTTAATAAGTACGGATGACTTGCATTATTCCTTCCCATGTGCATAACTTTACATTTGTCAGTGTTAAACCTCATCTGCCACTTATCTGCCCAAGACTGCAATCTATCCAGATCGCTCTGTAGTAGTATACTGTCCTATTCAGTGTTAATTACTTTACACAGTTTAGTGTCATCTGCGAAAATTGATATTTTACTATGCAAGCCTTCTACAAGATCATTAATAAATATATTGAAGAGAATAGGGCCCAATACTGACCCCTGAGGTACTCCACTAGTGACAGTGACCCAATCTGAGTATTTACCATTAATAACCACCCTCTGTTTTCTATCACTGAGCCAGTTACTTACCCACTTACAGACGTTTTCTCCCAGTCCGAGCATTCTCATTTTATATACTAACCTTTTATGTGGTACAGTGTCAAATGCTTTGGAGAAGTCCAGATACACGACATCCATTGATTTGCCGCTGTCAAGTCTAGAACTTACCTCCTCATAGAAACTGATTAAATTTGTTTGACATGATCGATCCCTCACGAAGCCATGCTGATATGGCGTTATTTGCTTATTTCCGTTAAGATGCTCTAACATAGCATCTCTCAGAAAACCCTCAAACAGTTTACCCACAACAGATGTTAAACTTACCGGCCTATAGTTTCCAGGCTCTGTTTTTGGACCCTTTTTGAATATTGGCACCACATTTGCCATGCGCCAATCCTGTGGGACATTCCCTGTCAATATAGAATCTGCAAATATCAGAAATAAGGGTCTGGCTATGACATTACTTAATTCCCTTAGGATACGGGGGTGTATGCCATCCGGTCCTGGCGATTTGTTTATTTTAATCTTTTTAAGTCGCTGTTGCACTTCTTCCTGGGTCAGACAGGACACTTTTAATAGGGAATTTATTACAACATTCTGCATGTCATCTGACAGTTTATTTTCCTCAGTGACTACATTGGAGAACAAAAATTTTTAATAGCTTTGCTTTCTCCTCGTCGCTCTCTGCGACTCCCCCCTCATTACTCTTTAGGGTGGCGGTATATACACACTTGCTATTAACCACGCTCTACTTTCCAGTATACAGTCCAACAGGACATAACAGCCCTCCTTGTCTATAGTTACTTTCACTATCACTATCACTATCAATATACCGGTGAATTAGTATACTTACTCCTCTCGCGTATACTGAATAAACCGAGTGGAAAGCATATTGAATCCATGGTCTACCTATTCCATCCGTCGCCTCATTCGTGAGGTGTGTCTCCTGTAAACAGACTATTGCTGGAAGGGATCTATGTACTGCGTCAAAGACCGCAGCTCTCTTTGAGCCCTTACTCAGCCCCCTAATATGCCATGAGATAATTCTCATACATTTTTTTTAATCCTATTCTTATCCTTTACCAAAAAATAGCAAACCCCCAGTATTTTCTTAAGGATCGGGAGCCCTAATAGAGGAGGAGAAAGAAGAGGGCACAATAACACAGGGAAGGGGAAAAGAGAGAAGAAAAAAAAAGAAACAGCCGGCAAATCTCCCCCATCCCACACAAATGATCCAGGAAACCTTAGTCCTGGTTCTCTAAACTAGCCTTCCCCCTCACGGTACCCCGAACATCCTGGCCCATTCGATTCTCAACTTGGCCGGAAACATCATTGAATATTTAATGTTCTTTGACCACAGTATTTTTTTTCATATCCATAAACCGGCTTCTTTCATTTACCGTTTCTTTTGCGTAATCGGGAAATATCATAACTGTTGTTCCACCATAGTCCATCCTCCCTTTCCTTCTTACACTACGCAATATCTCCTCCCTGTCACTGACCGAGAGCAGATTCAAAATCATTACCCTCGGTCTTGTACCTGGAGGAGGCATCTTTGCCGGCACTCTATATGCATTCTCTACAAAGTTTTTATATTCAAAAATATCTTGACCAAACTGTTCCCTCAACCAATCTTGTACAAAAATGCAAGGGTCTTGCCCCTCTGCTCCCTCTGGGATCCCCAGGCATCTCAAAGTTGTCCTCCTGGCCCTATTTTCCAACTGTATTAGTTTGTATTTTATTTCCTTATTTTCTACCATTAAAATATTTTTCTCTTTAACCACTGTCTGCACTATATCCTCCACCTCTGATGTTCTTTTCTCTACTTCTATCAATCTATCTTTATAGTTTTGAAGGTCCGCCATAAGGAGTCCGACCGATTCCCTAATATTACCAGTCTGGAGAGAGAGGTCCCATATCGGCGTGTTGCATTTTTTTATTTCCTGAAATATATCTTGCAGGCTGGGAGCCTGCTCCAAGGCAGCACTTTTTCTTTCGGCCTCGTTGGACTGGCCACCTCCTCTTTCCCCAGACTGAGATCCATCCCCTGCCAACTCCGACTCTGGGTTTCCCTCCAATAGCAATTCCCCCTCCTTGTCTAATAACCGATCCCTCTTTTTTTTTTTTGCAGGGCTAAGACCACGCATGCTAGTCAGGAGTAACTGTTTAGATTTCTCATTTCTTTTAGACACTGGGGTATTTAACTCCAATTGTCCCTTTGCCTTTTTCCCTGTGTCCTGTCTCGCCATTTCCCTACTACGCCCCTGACCACCCCTTCCTCCTCCCCAAACTAGCCCAGATACTATATAGAGCCACAGAGGTGGACAGTTCACATAAAGCAGTATATCTATCATGTGCACATAAGTCAACAGTTCAATTCACGGCCAATTATCAGTTAGCAGTCCTTCTCTGCTATTAATGGTGTAGTAGTCGATTAATTGGTTGAACACCCTACAGTTAGTAACATCAGCAGTTCCAGATAGTTAGTGTTGCAGGAGTCCCTGGCAGTCCCTTAATTAGTTGTAGTTGTTTAGGTTAGTTTCTATTAGTTCCTTGTTGTCAGTCCCCATACATTCTTGTATGGTTACTTGCAATTCCACTGATGGTACTCACATACTAGAGCAGTTTCAGTTGCCAATTAATTATCTTAATATGGTTAGTTGATTTAAGATATGACTCGTAATTGAAGTGGTGAAAGTCTCCAATGGTTAATAGCATAAAAGTCAGTTGCAAACACTCCGTTAATTAGGTTAGTTAGATTAACTCATGTTCTCCATTCTTTCATGCCATTTCCCATATAGCGTTGTATATCAATTAACAGATCGCACTTGTTGTATCATGCTCACATTCAGCTTATTATCTCGCTTTTATCCACAATTAGTTGACATCTAGCACATCTTCCTTTTTAAACACCAAATAGTTTCTCAGACAGGGTCCAAGAATCGGGGACCTCTGTATCCCAGGGTGTATGGTTAAAACAATGGTACTAACTAAATGGTCCAGCTTATCCCATTCAAGCCCCAAAGTAGATAACCAGATTAATGCCTCCCCCTGACCTGAGGCTGCAATCTTATTTCTTCACCCTCCACAGTCAGCGGGCCTCCACCTTTTCTACCGCATTCCAGCCTCCTTTCTAAGCGCAAGCCACGGGGGGGGGGGGGTCATTTGATAGCAGCTCATTTGATAAAGTTCCAGCCGGAAAAAGAGGAACATCTGTACCTCTCACCCCCTCACTAAGGAGGGGAGAAGGGAGGAGGGTACTCACGCACCACCGGGACTGCTTCTCCAGTTCTAGTCTAAGTCATGCATGGCTCCACTCAGGTCCCATCTGTCCAGAACCTGGGAACTGGCTCTATGCAAACTTCAAATACGGGGAGGCAGAACAGCCAGTCGACTGGCAGGCAGCGGGATAACTGGCAAGCAGCTGGTCGCCAGGCAGCGGGACAAAAGCAGACAACGGAGCATCAGCGAACAGCGGGACAACAACATCACAGAGCGGCGGAGGACGACATGCAGCCGAGCGGTGGCTGAAGCAGCATCACATCGGGCCGGGCGTTCGGCGGCCGGAAGGGGGGGTGCGCACGTCACCGGTGTGCGTCCGCACTCGTGCTCCTCCTGACAACATAAAAAAAGGTTTCATGGAAAATATTTAAACCACATGTATTCAAAGGGGTAAATAAGTAACCACTGATCACCAAGCTGGATTATAGAAACAGATCACTAGACATCAATACTTTGTAGGGAAACAAAGTTCTGGGCACAATGGGGCATATTTAACCCCTTAAGGACCAGGCTCATTTTCACCTTAAGGATCAGGTAATTTGTTGCAAATCTGACCAGTGTCACTTTATGTGTGAATAACTTTAAAACGCTTTTGCTTACCCAGGCCATTCTGAGATTGTTTTTTCATCACATATTATACTTCATGACACTTTTAAAACGGAGTAAATTAATTTATAGAAAAATACCAAATTTACAAAAAATGTGGAATAGATTGAAATTTCCTACTTCTATAATACATAGTAATACCTCCAAAAATATGTTTTTATTTACATTCCCCATATGTCTCTACTCCATGTTCGGATCATTTTGGGAATGCCATTTTATTTTTGGGGGACGTTACAAGGCTTAGAAGTTTAGAAACAAATCTTGACATTTTTCTTACATTTTCTAAAACCCACTTTTTAAGGACCAGTTCAGGTCTAAAGTCACTTTGTGAGGCTTACATAATAGAATCCACCCAAAAATGACCCCATTTTAGAAACTACACCCCTCAAGGTATTCAAAACTGATTTTACAAACTTTAGGTGTTCCACAAGAGTTATTGGCAAATGAAGATGAAATGTCTGAATTTTAATTTTTTGCCAAATTTTCCATTTTAATCCATTATTTCCAGTAACAAAGTGTCACGAGGGTGTCAAGAGCCACGCCTGACTCCGTTGTACCCGGGGTCAGGAGGTCGCAGCGGTTGGCTGCACGCTCTATGTCAGATAGGGAAGTTTCCTTATTGTAGCTTTCTGGGTTTGCTTTACAAACCCTTTTGGCTCACTCAGGGATCCGTAGCTCCTTCTCTCAGCTGTTCCTTGTCCAGCACTCCCAATCCTCCTTATATTCCCCTCTCACACTTCTCTGGTTGCCAGATATAGAGCTTTCTGCCTGGACATCTATTCTGACCCACTGGAGCTGTGTTGCTGCGTTCTCTGAGTGTTGCCTTAGAACGCTACCCTCCGGATCCCTGTTGGACCTTTGTGGACAATTGTTGCCGTGCACCTGGGTGTTTGTGTTTGTCTGTGTTTGTCTGTCCTCTCCCTGGTGTTTCCCTCTTAGTGCAGTGGTGAGGACTAGCGATCCCACCGGCCCGTTCATTATCTAGGGCTCATTTCAGGGAAAGCCAGGGTTTAGGCACGTGATCGCCGCACGGGTGAGGAACCCGTCTAGGGACGTCAGGGCAGGCAGGTGCCAGCTGCAAGGTGAGTTAGGGGTCACCACCTTTCCCTCTCCCTTGGGCAGGGCTTTTCCTGTTTTCCTCCCTGTGCGTGTTGCCGGTCATTACACAAAGCAAGGGTTAACAGCCAAAAAAAACTCAATATTTATTGTCCTGATTCTGTAGTTTATAGAAACACCCATATGTGGTCATAAACTACTGTACGGGCACACGGCAGGGCGCAGAAAGAAAGGAACAAATGGTTTATTTACACCATGTCCCATTTGAAGCTCCTCTGATGCACCTTTTTGGAAACTATGGGATAAGGTGGCAGTTTTGTTGGGACTATTTTTAGGGTACATATGATTCTTGGTTGCTCTATATTAAATTTTTGTGAGGCAAGGTTACAAAAAATTGAAATTCTGCATCAGGGGGGCTTCAAATGGGACATGGTGTAAAAAAAAACAGTCCAGCAAAATCTGCCTTCCAAAAGCCATATGGCACTCCTTTCCTTGTGCGCCCTGCCATTTGGCCATACAGCATTTTACAACCACATATGGGGTGTTTCTGTAAACTACAGAATAAGGGTAATAAATGTAGAGAATGGATTAAAATGGAAAATTTAGCCCAAAAATTGTGTTTTGGCACCATTTTTTTTTTTTTTTTTTTTTTTTTTTTTACTGTGTTCATTTTAGGGGTTAGGTCATGTGTTATTTTTATAGAGCAGATTCTTACAGACAAGGCAATACCTAATATGTCTACTTTTTTTTTATTTATTTAGGTTTTACACTATAATATCCTTTAAAACAAAACAAAAAAAAACATTTTAGTATCTCCATAGTCTGAGAGTCAGTTTTTTTTTAAGTTTTTAGCCAATTGTCTTAGAGAGGCTCACTTTTTGTGGGATGTGAGGATGGTGGTTTTGTTGGCACTATTTTGGGGTGCATGTGACTTTTTGATCGATTGCTAATATACTTTTTGTGATGTAAGGTGACCAAAAAAATTGCTTTTTTACACTGTTTTTATTTTATTTTTAAGTTCATCTGAGGGGTTAGGTCATGTGGTATTTTCACAGTTTAGATTATTACGGACACGGCACTACCTAATATGTATACTTTTTTTTAATTTATTTTAGTTTTACAAAATAATATCATTAAAAAATATACATATATATATATATGTTTTAGTGTCTCCAAAGTCTGAGAGCCATAGTTTTTTTTGTTTTGTTTTTTTCTGGGCGATTGTCTGTGGCCAAATAGAAATAAAATTGGGGAAGGGGACATTTTGTAATCCATGGAAGTGTGGTACTCCCTGAAGCAAACGTCAATGCAGAGGCCCGGATGATCGGGGCACGTGTCCTTCCGTATTGCCCTTCCTGTGACACACTCTGCACTTTTTTGGGGAACCGTCCCTTCTTTCCAGTATAGGGAAACACACCTGGAAAGTGTTGGCCAGGTACTCCGGCCTGCTCTTTCCTGGTCAGAAAAGATCAGGGCCTTGAGGACTACCTCATAGAACTGCAGGAATTTCCCTGTGTTGCCAGCGCTCTAGGACAGCACAAAAGAGTTGTACTGGCAACCTGTACTAAGTAGACAGCAACTTTTTTGTACCATGCCCAGGTTTTGCACATGGCGTTATATGGCTTGAGGACTTGATCAGAGAGATCAACTCCTCCCATATACCGATTGTAGTCCATGATACAATAGGGCTTGAGGACCGTTGCCGCGGTACCTCGCACAGGGACAGGGGTGATGCCATTACCTTGAATTGTGGACAGTACAAGGACATCCCTCTTGTCCTTATATCTGACCCTCTTGTCCTTATGTCCTCTTGAAGCAGTTTTTCTTCTTTTAAATATTCTCTCCTCTTTTACCTTGTTGATTCCCTTTATGCATTTAAAAGTTTCTATCATATCCCCTCTGTCTTGTCTTTCTTCCAAGCTATACAAGTTAAGGTCCTTTAATCTATCCTGCAATCCATGTACTAGTTTAGTAGCTCTTCTCTGAACTCTCTCCAAAGGATCAATATCCTTCTGGAGATATGGTCTCCAGTACTGAGCACAATACTCTAAATGAGGTCTCACTAGTGCTCTGTAGAGTGGCTTGAGCACCTCCCTCTTTCTACTGGTAATGCCTCTCCCTATACACCCAAGCATCCTGCTAGCATTTCCTGCTGCTCTATGAAATTGTCTGCCTACCTTTAAGTCTTCTGAAATAATGACCCCTAAATCCCTTTTCTCAGATACTGAGGTTAGGACTGTATCACTGATTTTATATTCTGTTTTTGGGTTTTTATGCCCCAGGTGCATTATCTTGCACTTATCAACATTACATTTTAGTTGCCAGATTTTTTACCATTCCTCTAGTTTTCCTAAATCCTTTTCCATTTGGTGTATCCCTCCAGGAACATCAACCCTGTTACAAATCTTTGTGTCATCAGCAAAAAGACACACCTTACCATCGAGGCCTTCTGCTATTTCGCTGATAAAGATATTAAACAATATGGGTCCCAGAACAGATCCCTGAGGTACCCCACTGGTAACATGACAATATGGGAGTCCAAGCACAAAGACTGCAATTTATTGATAAGCCTTCTATGTGGGACAGTATCAAAAGCCTTACTAAAGTCTAGGTAAGCGAGGTCTACTGCACCTCCGCCATCTATATATTTAGTCACTCAATTTTACTACAGGCCAGTACAAATACATGTTAAATACATATGTTTAAAAGAACAAAAAATATAAAATTGGATTAAAAAAAAAGCTAATGAAATCCCCCTCTTGAATAAACCCAAATGATAATAAGTGAAATTTGATAACACGTAGTCCTCACAGGTAATGATCAATTGATGTTTTCTGTACAGTGAATGAATAATTTCTGGGGCCTGTAGTCCACTGGCCTGCAGTAAAATTGATATCCATTGACCGTCTAATATACCTCCAGCCGCATAATAACTTTGTCTTTTCTGTACTAATTACTAATGCCTAATTGTTGGGGCCTCGGAAGAATTCAACATCCGCGAGGACCACGTGTTATCGAATTTCACCTATTATCATTTGGGGTTTATTCAAGAGGGGAGATTTCATTAGCCATATTTTTAATCCAATTTTAGTTCTTTTAAATATATGTATTTGACATGTATTTGTAATGGCCTGTAGTAAAATTTATATTAAATAACTGTCTAATATACCTCAAGCCACATAATCACTTGATGTTTTCTGTCCGGTGAATTAATAATTTTTGGGGCCTGTAGTCCACTGGCCTGCAGTAAAATTGCTGTTCATTGACCGTCTAATATACAGTACAGACCAAAAGTTTGGACACACCTTCTCATTCAAAGAGTTTTCTTTATTTTCTTGACTATGAAAATTGTAGATTCACACTGAAGGCATCAAAACTCTGAATTAACACATGTGGAATTATATACATAACAAAAAAAGTGTGAAGCAACTGAAAATATGTCATATTCTAGGTTCTTCAAAGTAGCCACCTTGTGCTTTAATTACTACTTTGCACACTCTTGGCATTCTCTTGTAGTGTTGATCGAGCACTCTAGTGCTTGGGTGCTCGGGGGCTCGGGCTGAACACATTGTGGTATTCGGGTGCTAGACCGAGCACCAAGTAAAATGAAAGTCAATGGGAAAACCCGAGCATTAAACCAGGTACCCCTGCTCTGAAAAGGGGAGGGTGCCTGGTACATAAGAAAATGTCAGAAATTGTTGGTAATACCACCGAAATGGTTCTGTAACAGCATGGGGAGGATGTATGGCTGCATCTTGCACCATTTGCTCATCCTCTCCACCAGAGGAATGAGAGATGAGAAGTTCTCTTTGTAGCGGGGGTCGAGAAGGGTGAACAACCAGTAATCCGTGTTGTTTAAAATGCGCATAACGTGCGGGTCACGGGAAAGGCAGCCTAACATGTCAGCCATGTCTGCCAGAGTACCAACAGGCGAGACATTGCTGTCATCAGGAGGATCACTCCCAATCTCCTCATCCTCTTCCTCCTCTTCTGCCCACCCACGCAGAACAGATGGAATTAAACTTATATGGGTACTACCCTCTGTAGCTGAGACAACCATCTCTTGCTCCTCCTGTTCCTCCTCCTCTTCAGCTTCCAATTCGCGCTGAGAAGATGAACTGAGGGTGGTCTGGCTATCATCAACCTGTGTAATGTCTTCCCCCATTTCCACTTCTTCCACATGAAAAGCATCATACTTAATTGTGAGTAGCGAGCGTTTGAGAAGAGACAGAAGTGGGATGGTGACGCTGATAATAGCGTTATTGCTGCTCAACATCTGTGTTGATTCCTTAAAGCTGCATAAAACCTAACAGATGTCAGACATCCATGCCCACTCCTCGTGAAGAGCGGAAGATTACTGGAAAGGTGACAACCATGTTGCAGCTGGTATTCCACAACTGACCTCTGCTGCTCACTCTGGCCTACATGTGAAATGTGGAGTTCCAGCGCATGCTCACATCGCACAACAGCCAGTGAGCTGGCAATTTCAAGCGCTGCTGCAGCTTTGACATACCGGCTGAAGCTCTCGGTCACTTGCGGAAATGTGCACACACGCAGCCCACCTTCACCAGTAGCTCAGGCAAATTGGGGTAGGTTTTTAGAAACCACTGAACCATAAGGTTGAACACGTGGGCAAGACATGGGATGACCCACTGAGCAATAAATAGGGATCTATTTCGAAACGCGACTGGGCTCGATGGGATATTCATAAAGAGTCCGAAATTTTAGGCATGGCCATGAAATATTGAATGATACCAAGGAAATTATCTTCTGAAACGAACAAAAGCAAACCAACTGGTGGTCTACTTTATTAACGGCTGGCTACTGATAGCGATCTATGATCACAAGATCGAAGCTTCACTGCGATTTTTAGCCACGAATGAATAGTTTGTTTTATACGAAAGAGAAATAAAAAGTAACAGCTCATCCCGCGATAATTGAAAGGATCTTACGGAGATACGATTATATGACGTCAGTAAGCAACTACACTCTGCCGTTTGCATTGGATTAAATCGACACCGAGGTAAATACACTGCATGCAGCTACCAACTGGGTGGAAGTGGAGGAGGAGGCGGAGGAGGAGAAGTGGGGGTTGGAGCCACTAACGTAGCTGGTGGAGAAAACCCTGATGGAATTGGGACCCGCAATCCTCGGCATCGGTAGCACCTGTGCCATCCCAGGGTACGAGTCGCTCCCGCCCTCCACAACATTCACCCAGTGTGCCGTCAGGGAAATGTAGTGTTCCTGGCTGAAAGTACTTGTCCATGTGTCCGTGGTTAAGTGGACCTTCCCAGTAACTATGTTGGTCAGGGCACGTGTGATGTTAAGGGACACATGTTGGTGTAAGGCTGGCACGGCACACCTTGAAAAATAGCGGCGGCTGGGGACTGTGTAACGAGGAACGGCCGCCCACATCAGGCTGAGGAAGGCCTCAGTGTCCACAAGCCTAAATGGCAACATTTCCAGGGCCAGTAATTTGGAAAGCTGCGCATTTAGTGCTATGGCCTGTGGGTGGGTGGCTGGGTATTTGCGTCTGCGTTCAAATGCCTGGGGTAATGACATTTGGATGCTGCGCTGGGACAGGGAAGTGGATGTGGTCACTGATGGTGCTTGCAAAGGTCCAGGTGCAAGGTCGGGGTCATCCAGCATTGCGTCTTGGACAGGAGAATTGGCCAGCACATAACACAGGAGAGGAGGAGGCAGTGGTGTGACCCGCAGACACAGATTGTGGACCCAGGTGTTTGGCCCACCTATTAGCGTGCTTTTGATTATGGCGGATCATGCTGGTGGTGGTGATGTTGCTAGTGTTCACGCCCCGGCTCATTCTTTGGTCGTCTGCACTTTCCTAAAAAAAGCGCCATACCGCCGAACACCTATTCCTTGGCAAGGGAGACTTATGCAAGGGGGTGCTCCGTGGAACAGTTGCTGGCCTGTTCACTGGTGCCAGCCTTCTACCTTTTCCCACCCCTCTGTTGCAGTGCTGCAGATCCCTCCCCCTCTGTACTGCTCTCCTCGCTCTGCTTGTTGCCACCTTCCCAGGTTGGGTCAGTGACCTTGTCGTCCAGCAACTCCTCTTCCTCTTCCTCACTCTGATCATCCTGATTTGCTGACCTAACCACAACCTCAGTGATTGACAACTGTGTGTCATCCTCTTCCTCAACCTCTTGACACAGTAATTGTGGTTGATTCATTGGCAACTGTGTCTCATCATCATGCACCCCTTTAAAAACTAATTGTCGTTCCCCAGCATCATGTTCTTGTGACTCTGGATGCTCAAGAGATTGGGAATCGGGGCACAAGGTCTCAGGTCCCTCTTCAAGCGTGCTTGGCGAGATGGCCAAATCAATTAATGTCGATGAAAAGAGGTCTTCGGAGTATCCGAGTATGGGATCACTTGTTTGGCCAGACTATAAATGGTGGGAGGAAGGAGGATCAGGGTGAGGATTGTGTGGACCAGACTCATGGCTACTGAGACTGGAGTTGGTGGAAGACAGGGTGGTGCTTAACCGACTGGAAGCATTATCTGCTGCAATCCAACTGACCACCTGCTCGCACTGGGATGACTTCAAGAGTGGTGTCCTGCACCACCCTGCAAACTGGCACATGAAGCTAGGTATCTTGGATGACTGTTTTTATTGTGCTGTTGCAGCAGGCATAGTTTCAACGCGCCAAGGGCCACGGCCTCTGCATGCACCATCAGCATCACGGCCACTTCCCCATCCCACGGCCACTGATGTCACAGTTCACAGCAAGACTGGTATATGGAAAAAGTGAGTAAAAGTATGAAAAAAGGAAAATAGATTTCACTTATATTTTTACTATCTCTTGTCCTAACACACACACGCTAATGCAGTGCAGATGTGACAATTCCCAGCAGAAACTGTTTATAGGCAAAGTGTGGATAAATTATGGAAAAAATATATTTGTTGTCACTAATATTTTTCCCAATATCTGGGCCTGACACCCGACGCTATTGCAGTGCAGATGTGACAATTCACTGCAGGGACCGTTTATAGGAAAATTATGGATAAAAAATTAAAAAATATATTTGTTGTCACTAATATTTTTCCCACTATCTGGGCCTGACCCACAGACGCTATTGCAGCACTGATGTGACAATTCACTGCAGGGACCGTTTATAGGAAAAATGTGGATAAATTATGGAAAAATGCATTGTTTTCTCTGCCCCTGACACACAGAAGGTAGTGCTGAATAAATGTCACAAGTCACTGCAGACACCCTCTATAGACAAAGAATCGCAAAGTATGAAAAAAAAAAAATCAAAGACTACTTTGCAAGATTAAATTACTGCCACAACACACACAATAGTCCTTAAAAGAACTTTTGGGTCTTTAAAATGTTTTAAAATTGAATAAATTGCGATCAGAAACTCCATACACCATCTGTCCCTTCTAGTGATGATCGAGCACCAAAGTATTCGGGTGTTTGGGTGTTCGGAACAAACACATTGCTATATTTGTGTGCTCAGCCGAGCACCTGAGTATAATGGAATTATTGAAGTCAATGGGAGACAACCAGGCTCTAAAGAGGAGACGGTGTCTGGTCCATTGGAAAAGGTCAGAAAAAGACAGAAACACCACCAAATTGGATTGGGAACACCATGGGGACGATGTCTGGATGCATCTTGGACTCCCAGGTTGCTGCTAGAAACCATGTTGTCCGAGTTGTACGCCACTTTTAAAGACTGAGAAAAATATGCACAACCCCCCCCCCCCCCCCCCAAAAAAAAAAATAAAAAAAAAAATTACTGGAAAAATTGTTGGGAAACATTCTTTCCTGTATATTCAATTGTATATGAAGTGCAAGTGCTGCAAAAAATTACAAGCAAGAGGCACTCCAAAAAAGCCTGTATATCACATAAATGAGGGCCTCATTCACATTGTGGTACAATTGTTCAGCTAGTGGGACTACTACACTCATAAAGCCGATGCACTAAGTGAAAGGGCTGCCAAAAATGACAAGGAGTCGGCACTCCAAAACACCCTTTGTTACACATAAAGGAGAGCATCATACGCACCCTTGAAAAATTATGATTGATTGCCTGCTGGTGACTCTCAAAAACATTTGGAGCAAGGGCCTGCTGATCTGACCATCTAAAACCTTAGGGGCGAGGGCCTGCTGCCGCATTGGTGACTCTAGATAACCTCTGGGCGATTGCACATCCCCGTGACGGTGACGATCCTTTTGGATGTCTGCCCCAAAAACTTTCGATGTTCTTTTCTGCGCCTATCAAGGTGATCATGGGTTCGATGCTGGAGAGGGAGCTTGAAAAAAGGGATACCACATCCAAGAGAGGTCAATGGCTGAAATCTGATTGACGGTTGTTGCCTTGCCCCTTTTTTTTCCTAATTGTGAACCACCCAGAAAGGGTGGGTCAAGTTAATAAAGCAGAAACATTCAAGGAAGGCAGTAGGCGCGTGGCAATTACCCACTCTCGACTGGTGGAGCTAGTGACGATAAATAACAATACAGGACTCTTAAATGCCCTGGTAATGGAATAAGTAATAAAAAATTACAGGGAATGTTACTGTGGTATTTTGGATGAGGAAACATTATACAGGAGACTGCCGCTTTGTTGACTCTAAATAACTTCTACCTGAACGCACGTCCCAGTGACATCCACAATCCATTTGGATATCTTCCCTATCAACTTTTGATGTTCTTTTATGTGTCTAACATGGTGACCACCTGTAACAGAGAATTATTGTTCGATTTCAGAGAGGGAGCCTGATAAAAGTCTATGGCTACTACTTAAAAGCAAGGCAGCATAAGTTGCGCGCCTGCAGGTAAGCTGACCCTGTAAATGATTTGAGTTGCAGGCCTGAAGGTGAATTGACCCTGTAAAAGATTTTAGATGCGGGCCTGCTGATGAGATGACCCTGCAAAACAATATATGTGAGGGCCTGCAGTTGAGCTGGCCCTGTAAAACATTATAAGCGAGGGTCTGCATTTGAGCTGACCATCTAAAACATTAGGGATGAGGGCCTGCTCGTGAGCTGACACTCTAAAACATTATATGCAAGGTCCTGCAGTTGAGCTGATGCTCTAAAACATTAAATGCGAGTGCCTGCTGGTGAGCTGACGATCTAAAACATTATATGCGAGTGCCTGCTGGTGAGCTGACACTCTAAAACATTATATGCGAGGGCATGCAGTTGGGCTGACGCTCCAAAACATTATATGAAAGTGCCTGCTGGTGAGCTGATGCTCTAAAACATTATATGCGAGTGCCTGCTGGTGAGCTGACGCTCTAAAACATTATATGCAAGGGCCTGCAGTTGAGATGACCCTCTAAAAAACTAAATGTAAGTGTCTGCTGGTGAGCTGACGCTCTAAAACATTATATGCGAGGGCCTGCGGTTGAGCTGACGCTCTAAAACATTATATGCAAGGGCCTGCAGTTGAGATGACCCTCTAAAAAACTAAATGTAAGTGTCTGCTGGTGAGCTGACGCTCTAAAACATTATATGCGAGGGCCTGCGGTTGAGCTGACGCTCTAAAACATTATATGTGGCGGCCTGCTGGTGAGCTGACGCTCTAAAACATTATATGTGAGTGCCTGCATGTGAGCTGATGCTCTAAAACATTACATGTGAGTGCCTGCTGGTGAGCTGAGGCTCTAAAACATTATATGCGAGTGCCTGCTGGTGAGCTGACCCTCTAAAACATTAGGGGCGAGTGCATGCTCGTGAGCTGACCTTCTAAAACATATGTGAGTGCCTGCTGGTGAGCTGTTGCTCTAAAACATTATGTGCAATGCCTGCTGGTGAGCTGAAACTCCAAAACATTATATGTGACTGCCTGAAGGTGAGCTGACGCTCTAAAACATTATATGCAAGGGTCTGCTGCTGAGCTGACCCTCTAAAACATTAGGGGCGATGGCCTGCTGCTGAGCTGCCCTGTAAAACATTATATGTGAGGGCCTACAGTTGAGCTGGCGCTCTAAAACATTATATGCGAGTGCCTGCTGGTGAGCTGATGCTCTAAAACATTATATGCGAGGGCCTGCAGTTGAGCTGACGCTCTAAAACATTATATGCGAGTGCTTGCTGGTGAGCTGACACTCTAAAACATTATATGCGAGGGCATGCAGTTGAGCTGACTATCTAAAACATTAGGGGCGAGGGCCTGCTGGTGAGCAAGTGCCTGGTGAGCAAGTGTCTGATGGTGAGCTGAGGCTCTAAAACACTATATGCGAGTGCCTGCAGTTGAGCTGACGCTCTAAAACAGTATTCATGAGTGCTTGCTGGTGAGCTAATGCTCTAAAACATTATATGCGAGTGCCTGCTGGTGGGCTGACACTCTAAAACATTATATGCGAGGGCCTGCAGTTGAACTGAATGTGTGTTCGAAATATTTATTTTCTGGGTTACCTGCTTTCCACTTCGGGCTTTCGCATGGATCCTGAAAACATTTGTGCGGTCTTGGAATGGGATCTGCCCGAGAATCAGAAAGCACTTATGAGGTTTTTGGGGTTTACCAATTACCACAGAAAATGGATCTTGAATTATTCCACTGTTGTTGAATTGTTCCTCAAACTGACATGACTAAGAAAGGGGTGGATTTCTCTGTCTGGTCGGAAGAGGCGTTACATGCTTTTTCCACTATAAAGAGATGGTTTTTCTTCTGCTTCCATTTTGGTGCAGCCTGATGTCTCAGCCATTTAGTGTTGAGGTGGATGCATCAGAAGTGGGAGTTGGTGCAGTTCTGTCACAAGGTCCTTCTCCTGGCAAATGATGTCCTTGTGCTTTTTTTTTTCGAAAAAACTATCTTCTGCCGAGAGAAATTATGATGTTGGCAATAGAGAATTGCTGGCCATTAAGTTGGCCTTTGAAGAATGGTATTATTGGTTAGATAGAGCGATTCATCCCATTACTGTATCTACCGATCATAAAAATCTGGCCTACCTGGAGTCAGCTAAACGTTTGAACCCAATGCAGTCCAGATAGTCTTTGTTTTTTACCAGACTTAATGTAATTGTCACTTTTCGCCCTGGGATCAAGAATGTCAAGGCGGATGCCTTGTCGCGTAGCTTCCCGGGGGGAGGGGGTGATACTGATGATCCTGGTCCGATATTTGGCTGATGGGGTGGTTGTATCTGCTCTCTAGCCGGAACTGGAGGCGGAGGTGTTGGAAGTTCAGGGAGAGGCACCTGATTCCTGTTCCCCAGGGAGGTTGTTTGTTCCTTCTGAGCTTCGTCACAAGGTGTTTAAGGAGCATCATGATACTGTCCTTGCTGGACACCCTGGGAGCACATCCACTGTTAATCTTATTTCTCAGAGATTCTGGTGGCCGGGTTTACGTAAGAAAGTTGAGGGCTATGTGTCAGCTTGTGAGACCTGTGCACATCCAAAGGTGACTCATACTTGGACCTCAGGATCTCTTCTTCCTTTGTCCATCCATCCCTGGACGCACTTGTCCATGGACTTTATCACCAATTTGCCCAGTTCTTCGGGGATGGCGGTGATTTTGGTGGTGGTCGACCGCTTTAGTAAGATGGCACACTTTATTCCATTCTCTGGTTTACCCAATGCCAAAACTGTGGCTCAGACCATTGTTGATAACATTGTGAAATTAAAAGGCATTCCCTCTAATGTGGTGTCTGATAGAGGGACTCAATTTGTGTCCAGATTCTGGAAGGCTTTCTGTACTCGCCTGGGGATTCATTTGTCCTTCTCTTCGGCTTTTCACCCTCAGTCAAGCAGGCAAACTGAACGCACTAACCAGAATCTGGAGACATATTTGAGGTGTTTTGTTGCTGAGAATCAGGAGGAGTGGTCCTCATTTTTGTCTTTGGCTGAATTTGATTTTAATAACCATTGTCAGGAGTCCACTGATAAGTCACCATTTTTTTGTGCATATGGGTTTCACCCTCAGTTTGGTACGTTCTCTGGAAATAGTTCCTCTGGTGTACATGACGAGGAGAGATTTGCTTCTTCCTTGTCATCTATCTGGTGGAAAAGTATAATCAATTTAAAAAAGATGGGCGATAGGTATAAACGTAAGGCTGACAAGAAACCTGAATGTAGGTAATTTGGTGTGGTTGTCCACTAAGAACATTAAGTTGAAGGTGCCATCCTGGAAGTTAGGTCCAAGATTAATTGGTCCATAGAAGATCTCTGCCATTATTATTCCGGTTTCTTTTCGCCTTGAACGTCTGCAACACTTGGTAGATCCATAATGTCTTCCCGAAATTTTTGTTAGAGTTATGTGGAACCTGCTGTACCATCTTCCTTGCCACCTCCTCCTGTCTTGGTTGACGGGAATCTGGAGTTTCAAATTTCCAGAGTGTCCTTTGGGGTTCCCTTCAATACCTCGTTCATTGAAAAGGTTGTGGTCCGGAGGAGAGAATGTGGGTCCCGGCGACTCATGTGAATGTCAGTCGGCTTTTGAAGGCCTTTTACAGAGCCCACCCTTATAAAGTTGGTCCTGGGTGCCCGGAGGTCACTCGTAGAAGGGGGGGTACTGTCACCACCGGCCCTGGGAGAGATCTTAAAAGTTCTAATAGACGGAAGACTCAAGTGTCTATTTGACAGATCGCTATTGTTTTCATTGTTGCTGACTGTTTTTCACCCCTTCCCAGATGCTGCTTATTATCAGTCAGGTGGCTCTTTATATGTTCCACCTCTTCCTTGTTTTCCCTGCGGCTGATAGCTCTTCTGTGGAGTGTTCTGCTTGTATGGTGGTTCTCCTGTTCAAGTTGATTCTCAAGCGAAGTACTTTTGCCTTTTCCTATTGTGTCTATCTTGACTAGGCCTCAGGGAGACACTGGCTCCTTCAGCTGCCTCTTTCCCTGTTCCCTAAGCTGAGGGTTTGGTGCAGTGTTTCAGCAGCCTCAGGTTCCTGTGCATGTGCATTTCTACCATTGGAATTTGCACATGTTGTGAGAAGCTTAGGGAGAGTATCAGGGAATGCTAGGAGGTGACCTATTTATTCCCTAGGTTTAGGGCCTAGCCTGTTGTTGTTTAGTTGTGGTTCCCTTTGGTTGTCTTTACTTCCCCGTTCTTCCCAGGACAGCGAGTGCCTGTTGGTGAGCTGACGCTCTAAAACATTATATGTGAGGGCCTACAGTTGTGCTGATGCTCTAAAACATTATATGAGAGTGCCTGCTGGTGAGCTGACGCTCTAAAACATTATATGCGAGGGCCTGAACTTGAAATGACGCTCAAAAACATTATATGCAAGTGCCTGCTGGTGAGCTGATGCTCTAAAACATATGCAAGGGCCTACAGTTGTGCTGAAGCTCTAAAACATTATATGCAAGGGCCTGCAGTTGAGCTGACGCTCTAAAACATTATATGCAAAGGCCTGCTGCTGAGCTGACCCTCTCAAATATTAGGGGCGAGGGAATGCTGGTCAGCTGACTCTGTAAAACATTATGTGCGAGGGCCTGCAGTTCAGCTGACGCTCTAAAACATTATATGCAAGTGCCTGCTGGTGAGCTGATGCTCTAAAACATTATATGCGAGGTCCTGCAGTTGAGCTGATGCTCTAAAACATTATATGCAAGTGCCTGCTGGTGACCTGACGCTCAAACATTATATGCGAGGGCCTACAGTTGTGCTGACGCTCTAAAACTTTATATGCAAAGGCCTGATGCTGAGCTGACTCTCTAAAACATTAGGGGAGATGGCCTGCTGCTGAGTTCACCCTGTAAAACATTATATGCAAGGGCCTGCTGGTAAGCTGAAGCTCTAAAACATTATGTGCGAGGGCCTGCAGTTGAGCTGACCCTATTAAAAAATTTGAGATGAGGAGGAGGAGAAAACAAGATTCAACCATATACTTTTTTTTTTTTGTGGTTTTAAAGGTGCATGGGAATACACTACAGTAGATTGAGTACATTATAAATTATACATTTTAAATTGTTTTTATGTTCATCCTCAGCTCAGCTCTCCTCTGATGGAGTTGAGAAGTCAGGGGCAATCCAGGCCTTGTTTATTTTTATCTGAATCAAACTGTCAGCATTGCCAGTGGACAAGCTCAATACACGCTCAGACAAAATGCTGGCAGCAGGGCAGGCCAGCACCTCCAAGGCGTAGAGCGCAAGTTCGTGCCACGTGTCCAGCTTGGACACCCAGTAGTTGTAAGGCATTGAGGGATCATTTAGGACGCTGACACGGTCTGTATTCCTTCACCATCTTCCAAAACTTTTTCCACCTTGTACCACTAGGCCATGCTTCAGGGTGAGGTTGCTGGCATGGTGTCATGAAAGTGTCCCATGCCTTGGAGATTGTTGTCCTTCCTTTGTTTGAACTGCTGTGTATTCCCCTTGTCTCCCTTCCTCGGTTGCCTAAGGAAGTAGGGACTCTGTCGCCAGTGTTGTCAGATGGAAAATTTTGGAGCAATCTCTCAAGTACCTTCTGGTATTGCACAATTTTGCTCGGCCTCTCCACCACAGGAATGAGATGAGAAGTTCTATTTGCAGCGAGGGTCGAGAAGGGTGTAACACCCAGTAATCCGTGTTATCTAAAATGTGTATAACGCGAGGGTCGCTGGAAAGGCAGCCTAACATGAAGTACTCCCTTACTTTACATGTCCCATATGTCTACTTCATGTTTGGATAATTTTGGGAATGCCTTTTTTATTTTTCGGGGACGTTAGAAGGCTTAGAAGTTTAGAAGCAAATCAATACATCTGTATTGTGCTGTATTGAAATGTCAGTGTCTTACATTGTAAGACGCTAACAGTTGCCTAGAAGACCCAGCCCTTGGGCTGGATCTCCTGAGCTTCCGTAGCTGGCAGCCAGTTCAAGGCATCGGGGCTGCCATAGCAACCATCGGTTCCCCGTCACCACAGCACGGGGACCCGATGGGTATGTACAAGCTGCCGCAAACCCACTGCATGCCACGGTCAGCGTGACCGCAGCATACAGGAGGTTAATCCGCCGGCATCAGTGTTTTTCACCGATGCTGGCAGATACAGCAGGGGCCCCTGCTGCTGATCGCGGCAGCAGTTGTGTGGCAGCGTGTTAACCCTAGGACGAGAATTCTTGTCCTTGTGCTTTAAGTACCTGCAAGTTAGGACGAGCATTCTCATCCAAGGTCCTGAAGGGGTTAAAAGGACTTTTGGGTCTTTGAAACGTTTTAAAATTAATAAATTGCAATCACAATCTCCCTACACTAGCTGTCCCTTACTAAGCGAAGCTCTCCCTGACTCGCAATGAGCCGAACCTGCATCATCGGGTGCTATATAGCACCCAAGGACACATTCAGGCCAGCCTATCACTGTAATGCCAGCAGCCAACATGGCTACTGGCATTAAAGTGATGGCAGTACTTACCTGCACGTTTATTGGCTGCTTAGCAGCCGCGAAACGTGCAGGTAGGAGACTCGAGCATGGCGCTTGAGAAAATGTGGTACTCAGCTGAGTACCGCCATGTGCCGAGCATAGCAATGCCGAGGCGTCTTAAAAAGATTATAATCGCCGGGACAAAATGGCATACACCCCAGTATCTTAAGAGAATTAAGTAATGTCATAGCCAGACCCTTATTTCTGATATTTAAAGACTCTATGCTGACAGGAAGTGTTCCACAAGATTGACACATAGCAATTGTGGTGACAATATTCAAAAAGGGTTAAATAAATAGCGCCCGAAAACTATAGGCCGGTAAGTTTAACATCTATCATGGGTAAACTGTTTGAAGGTTTTCTAAGAGATGCTATATTGGAGTACCTCAATGAAAATAATCAAATAATGCCATATCAGCATGGCTTCATGAGGGATCGATCATGTCAAACAAATTTAATCAGTTTCTATGAGGAGGTACAGTAAGTTCTATATTTGACTGTGGCGAATCAAATGATGTCGTATATCTTGACTTCTCCAAAGCATTTGGCACTGTACCATATAAAAGTTTAGTATATAAAATGAAAATGCTTGGAAAGGGAGAAAATGTCTGTATGTGGGTAAGTAACTGGCTCAGTGATAGAAAACAGAGGGTGGTTATTAACATTACACACCCACTAGTGGGGTACTACAGGTACAGTATTGGGCTCTATTCTCTTGTAGAAGGCTTGCACAGTAAAATATACATTTTTGCAGAGGATACAAAATGTTAAAGTAATTAACAATGAGGAGGACAGTATACTGCTACAGAGGGATCTGGATAGATTGGAGGCTTGGGCAGGGAAGTGGCAGATGAGGTTTAACACTGACAAATGTAAGATTATGCACATGGGAAGGAATAATGCAAGTCACCAGTACATACTAAATGGTAAAACACTGGGTAACACTGACATGGAAAAAGGACTAAGTAATTTTAGTGAACAGCAAACTAAGCTATAGAAACCAGTGTCAGGCAGCTGCTAAGGCCAATAAGATTACGGGGTGCATCAAAAGAGGCCTAAATGCCCATGGTGAGAACATACGGTAGTCCTGCCACTATAAAAATCACTAGTAAGACCACACAGGTATTACTGTTTACAGTACTGGGCCCCTGTCAACAAGGCAGACATAGCAAAGCTCGAGAGGATTCAGAGAAGAGCAACTAAAGTAATACAATGATTGGGTAGACTACAGTACCCAGAAAGATTATCAAAATTAGGGCTACTCACTTAAAAATAAAATAAAATAATTACTAAGGTGAGATCTAATTACTATGTATAAATATATCAGGGGTCAGTACAGAGATCTCTCCCAGGACTGTGACGAGGGTCATCCTCTGCGTCTGGAGGTAAGAAGGTTTGAACGCATAGAAAAAGATTCTTTATGGTAGAGCAGTGAGACTATGGAACTCTCTGTCTGAGGAGGTGGTGATGGATGTATTTTTGGAGTGTAATAATATTACAGGCTATAGATACTAGAGAGATCCAGGGAGTTATTCTGATTGCCTGATTGGAGTCTGGAAATAATTTTTTTCCCCCTACAGTGAGGAAAATTGGCTTCTACCTTTGTTTTTTTCCTTCCTCTGGATCAACTGGCAGGATAACAGGCTGAACGGGATGGGCAGATGTCTTTTTTTCAGCCTTATTAACTATTTTACTAAGGTAAGCTTGAAATGAGCATGTTTAGTATAAAATATATGAATAATAGTGGAAGGCATTTGAATGAAAAGCACATGTCCAGTAAAGCTCTAAAATAATGATTAATACTTTCCTTTTTCTCAATGCCAATACATCTTAAATCTGTAAATAATTCTGCCATGTTTGGTATCAATCTCCTTGACTTTAATTAATTGGCCATCTGTAGTACCAAATATAGCTGATGTTTTCATGATAAATCAATAGGAAAATCTGTAGTTTACATTACCCTATAGGACATTTTAATTTAATGCATCTTGTGCTGCATCGTACTGTACAAAGTTCCTAAATCAGAGTGGAATCTATCCAAGAATGATTAATATTAACTAATGCACCCTGAAAATTGCACAGTTGGAAATCTGTCCAATTTTCTCATCCCTGATGAATATCTATAATTAGTATTGGAAAGAAAATATTGAATTTTAGCAGCAGATTTACAGTAATGAAGTGCAAAAAGTTTCATTCCATATGCCAGATGAATAAAAATTCAAAAGCCTATCTATTTAAAATAGAAATAAAGGATTAGACTTTTTGTGCTTCATTTTCTTTTAAAACTAGGCTTGAAAAGGTTAAAACACATCCAAGGCAATATTTCTATTTAAGCATTGGAGGCACATGTCCATAAGGAATACTGCATGAAGGATGGCAGCAGAAGCAGTCTAGGGCCACCTGCACACATGTGCAGATGAATATCAAGAAGATCCGCTTGAATTTCTGTGCATGTTTGTTTCTGCACCTTCTAACAGCAATTTTTGGTGTGGATTTGATGCGGTTTTGCAGTAGATCTCACCCTTCATTTGGAAAAAGGTAAAGTCTGCAGCTAAAACCGCAAACGTAATTGACATGCTGTGGATTTAGAAATGCATTTGCCCACAGAACAATTTTGCAAAATGTACATAAGATTTGTGTGGTCTCATAGAATTTGCTGATACAGTACTACGCTGGGGTTTTCTGCATGGAAATCTGCATAGAAAAAATGCACACCTGTAACATCTGCAGGCAGCCTAAAAGAAAGGCATAGATAGCACATAATGACCACTTCAATGCACTCCTCCTGCATGGTGTGTGGTGGCTTAGAGGTAAGTACTGCTGAATCGCAGCACTGCGCCTCCTGGTTACACTCTGCCCACAGACTAAATCTGAATACGTTGTGTAGGTCTTCATGTGGGTTTTTTCCTACACTTAAAAAACATACTCATGTGTTTATGGCCTTTTTATGAATTTATTTGGCCTTAATGTTTGTGAGTGATATTGGGAAAGTGATGATAGTGTCTATAAAGCACTGTGGAATATGTTAGTGCTATATAAGTAAATGAAATGAATAAATATAAAATAAAATAGATCACAAGAGCTGTTAAGAAGAGGGGCTTATGTGAATAGTGATTCTCTGTGTAGCACGGTGGAGTATGTTCTGTTCTCGTAACAATATTAATTGGTTCTGGGATGATAATTGTAAATTTGAGGCCATAACGCTATGAAAGCTTTGAAAACTAATAGTTTAAAGCTCCAAAAATGTCAACTCAAAAAATAAATAAATATTTATAAGAAGATGACTATCGCAGTGAAACAAGTCAAAAAGAACTGCTGGAAGCTATAAATCACTTGATGTGTTGTGGACAGGAACTTATTGGGTATCTGTACAGTACAGACAATGTAAAAAACAATAATATAATAATAACATGGAGCTGACCTCATCTGGTTTCCAAAGCAGCTTATTCTGACTCAAGTAGAGAGCAGTACCGAAAATTTGGTTCTGTCCCATACCGTAGAGAGGTGATGAAAGATGCTCATGATCAATGGCGGTTTCTTCCAGCCAATCCCACATTCTGCACAATGGCATGGTATTCTGAAGGGTTTATGGTTACAGTGGTGAAAGAAATATCATTACATTTTGAAGACCTCATAACTTGAGGTATTATAGAAGAAACAGGACTTTAACACATACATTTAAAGCAGTAGCCAGGTAAGGGTGCAGCCAGCAAATGGTCTGCCTTGGGAAAACGCTGGAGATACATGAATTGGAGGAGGCCCTTCTGTGGCTGAGGATATAGCGGAAAGCCCAGCTTTTAGTGTTTGAGTAATGTTGAGATCTCCTATTAAGAGTATGAGGAGTAGCCTAAGCTGCCACTCATTTTGTGTCTGTACATTTATACCATGCAAATATCTTTAAAAAAAAAATATATATATATATACACACACACTGAAAAATAATATAAACACATTTTGGTTTTGCTTTCCTTTTGCATGAGCTGAACTGAAAGATCTGAAACCTTCTCTACATACACAAAAGACCCATTACTCTCAAATATTATTCACAAATCTGTCTAAATCTGTGTTAGTGAGCACTTCTCCTTTGCCGAGATAATACATCCCATCTCACAGGTATGGCATATCAAGGTGTTGATTAGACAGCATGAATATTGCACAGGTATATCTTAGACTGCCCACAATAAAAGGACATTCTGAAATGTGAAGTTTGATCACATAGCTTAATGCCACAGATGTCTCAAAGTTTGAGGGAGCGTGCAATTGGCATGCTGACTGCAGGAATATCTACCAGAGCTGTTGCCCATGCAATAAATGTTTTCATTTCTCTACCATAAGCCTTCTCCAAAGGCATTTCTGAGAATTTGGCAGTACATCCATCCGGTCTCACAACCGCAGACCACGTGTAACCACACCAGCCCACGACCTCCACATCTAGCATGTAAACCTCCATGATCATCTGAGACCAGCCACCAGGACAGCTGCAGCAAAAATCGGGGTCTGGACCCAACTGCAGTTTGTTGTCATAACCGGCTTGGTGGGCAAATGCTCACATCTGCACTGGATCAGCAGATATGACAGCATGTTCCAGTTCCTGCCAATATTTTGCAACTTATCACAGCTATTGAAGAGGAGTGGACCAACGTTCCACATGCCACAATCAACAACCTGATCAACTCTATGCGACGGAGATGTGTTGCACTGCGTGAGCAAAATGGTGGCCACACCAGATATTGACTGGTTTTCTAACATCCTCCCCCCCCCCCCCCTTCCCCCAGTAAGGCAAATTTCAGAGTGGACTTTTATTCTGGGCAGTCTAAGGCACACTTGTGCAATATTCATGCTGTCTAGTCAGCACCTTGATATGCCACACGCCGATTTAGACAGATTTGTGAACAATATTTGCGAGCAATGGGTCTTTTGCGTATGTAGAAAATGTTTCAGATCTTTGAGTTCAGCTGATGCAAAATGGGAGCAAAACCGAAAGTGTTGTTTATATTTTTGTTCAGTATATATACAGTGGATATTAAAAGTCTACACACCCCTGTTAAAATGTCAGGTTTCTGTGATTGAAAAATAATGAGACAAAGATAAATCATTTCAGAACTTTTCCCACTTTAATGTGACCTATAAACTGTACCACTCAATTGAAAAAACTAACTGAAGTGGGCGTGATGCTGATGGTTCACGCAGAGGCCGTGGCACTGGGCACAATTAAACTGTGCCTGCTGCCAGTGCACCACAAAAAAAATTAAGAAAAACATACTCAGCTTCATGTCCAACTTAGCTGGGCTGCGCACGACAACACTGTCCAAGTTGGACCAGTGTGAACCGTTGATCGGTTGGAATGATGAAGATAATGCTTCCAGTTGGTTAAGCACCACCCTCTCTGCTGCTAGCGTTGTCAGATGGAAATTTTTGGAGCAATTTTTCAACAAGGACCTTCTTGTATTACACCATTCTGGATTGTACTCTCCACCAGAGGAATGAGAGCTGAGAAGTTCTCTTTGTAGCGGGGGTTGAGATGGGTGAGCAACCAGTAATCCGTGTTGTCTAAAATGCGTATAACGTGCGGGTTGCAGGAAATGCAGTCTAACATGAAGTCAGCCATATGTGCCAGACTACCAACAGGCAAGACTTCACTGTCGTCATCAGGAGGATCACTCTCAATCTCCTCATCCTCCTCCTCTTCTGCCCACCCATGCTGAACAGATGGAATTAGACTTCCATGGGTAATACCCTCTGTAGTGGAGGGAACGTCTCCTGCTCCTCTTCCTCCTACTCTTCATTTCCTTTCCTCAAAAAAGCGCCAGCCTGCGGAACACCTACCCCTCGGCAAGGGAGATTTCCGCAAGGGTGTGATTTGGGGATTAGTTGCCGGCCTGTTTTGTGTGGCCCGCCTTTTCCCTTTTGCCACCACTGCCTCCTCCAGCCTGCTGCGGTGCAGCAGATTCTTTGCCCTCTGTACTGTTGTCCTCGCTCGGCTTTACACCTTCCCAAGTTGGGTCAGTGACTTCATCGTCCACAACCTCCTCTCCTCCACTTCCTCACTCTGCTCATCCTCCTGACTTATTGACCTAACAACTACCTCAGTGATTGACAACTGTGTCTCATCCTCTTCATCAACCTCTTGAGACACTAATTGCCGTTGAGTTATTTGGCAACTGTGTCTCATCATCATCATCTACCTCATTAAACAGTAATTGCCGTTCCCCACCATTATCTTCTTGTGATTGTGGATGCTCATGAGTTTGGGAATCAGGGTACAAGATCTGTCCCTCTTCAAGCGTGCTTGGCAAGAGGGCCAAATCAAGGAATGGCGCTGAAAACAGCTCCTCTGAATATCCGAATGTGGGATCACTTGTTTGCCCAGACTCTCAATGGTGGGAGGAAGGAGGATCAGGGTGAGGATTGGGTTGAGCAGACTCTTGGCTACTGAGACTAGAATTTGTGGAAGACAGGGTGATGCTTAACCGACTGGAAGCATTATCTGCTGCAATCCAACCGACCAACTGGTCACACTGGTCTGACTTAAAAAGGGGTGTCCTGCGCCGCCCTGCAAACTGAAACGTGAATCTAGGTATCATGGATGATTGTTTGTTTTTCTTGTGCTCTGGCAGCAGGCACAGTTTCACCGTGCCCAGGGCCACTGCCTTTGTGTGCACCATCAGAATCACGGCCACTGCCCCGTCCCTTACTGCACGCCTTATTCATATTAAATGTTTTATATGATTGAAAGTCTGTCACACGTACAGTAGCGTAGGATTTGGAAGTGTATGCACAAACAAATTTAAAAAGGTATTTTGGATGTGGAAACGTCACACAGGAGATATCCTGCAGATAATATCAATGCTGTCACCAGCGGCTAATGGAAAATTACAGGGAATGGCATTCTGGCATTAGTATGTATACTAATGCCAGAAGCCTGACTAATAAAACTGGTGAACTGGAATTAGTGATGTGTGAGGAGAACTATGACATAGTGGGAATAACTGAGACATGGCTGGATGATAGCTATGACTGGGCGGTTAATGTACAAGGTTACAGTCTGTTTAGAAAGGATCATCAAAACCGGAGAGGAGGAGGGGTCTGCCTCTATGTAAAGTCCGGTCTAAAGCCCACACTCCGCAAAGATATAAATGAGGGACATGAACATGTGGAGTCACTGTGGGTTGAGATACATGGAGCTAAAAACAACAATAAATTACTAATAGGAGTTTACTATAAACCACCTAATATACCAGAGTCCACAGAAAATCTATTACTAAACGAGATAGACGAGGCGGCAAATCATAATGAGGTGGTTATTATGGGGGACTTCAACTACCCAGATATAGACTGGGAAACTGAAACTTGTATATCTCATAAAGGAAACAGGTTCTTGGCAATAACCAAAGACAATTACCTCTCCCAACTGGTTCAGGACCCGACTAGAGGGACGGCCATACTGGACTTAGTATTAACCAATAGGCCGGACAGAACAACAGACGTGCAGGTTGGGGGACACCTGGGAAATAGTGACCACAAAGTAATAACCTTCCAATTATCATTCAAAAGAGCGTTTCTACAGGGAGGAACAAAAATACCAAACTTCAAAAAAGCTAAATTTAGCCAACTAAGAGAGGCCATAGGCCAAACTAACTGGGACAAAGTCCTCAAAAATAAAAATACAGCCACAAAATGGGATATCTTTAAAAACATCCTAAAATCTCATTGTGAGAGGTACATACCGTATGGTAATAAAAGGTTAAGGAATAAAAAGAAACCAATGTGGATAAACAGAACTGTAACGAAAGCAATAAATGACAAAAAGAAAGCATATCATTCACTGAAACAGGAGGGGAGCACGGGGAGCACGGAAGCACTGAAAAACTATAAGGAAAAAAATAGAACATGTAAAAAACAAATAAAAGCGGCCAAACTAGAGACCGAGAGATTAATTGCCAAAGAGAGTAAAACTAACCCTAAAATGTTCTTCAATTATATAAATGTTAAAAAGTATAAATCTGAAGGTGTCGGCCCTTTAAAGAGTAATGAGGGGGAAGTCGCAGAGAGCGATGAGGAGAAAGCAAAGCTGTTAAATATTTTTTTCTCCAATGTATTCACTGAGGAAAATAAATTGTCAGATGACATGCAGAATGCAAAAATAAATTCCCCATTAAAAGTGTCCTGTCTGACCCAGGAAGAAGTACAACAGCGACTTGAAAAGATTAAAATAGACAAATCGCCAGGACCGGATGACATACACCCCCGTATCCTAAAGGAATTAAGTAATGTCATAGCCAGACCCTTATTTCTGATATTTGCAGACTCTATACTGACAGGGAATGTCCCACAGGATTGGCGCATGGCATATGTGGTGCCAATATTCAAAAAGGGGCCAAAAACAGACCCTGGAAACTATAGGCCGGTAAGTTTAACATCTGTTGTGGGTAAACTGTTTGAAGGTTTTCTGAGAGATGCTATCTTAGAGCATCTCAATGGAAATAAGCAAATAACGCCATATCAGCATGGCTTCGTGAGGGATCGGTCATGTCAGACTAATTTAATCAGTTTCTATGAGGAGGTAAGTTCTAGACTTGACAGCGGCGAATCAATGGATGTCGTATATCTGGACTTCTCCAAAGCATTTGACACTGTACCACATAAAAGGTTAGTATATAAAATGAGAATGCTCGGACTGGGAGAAAACATCTGTATGTGGGTAAGTAACTGGCTCAGTGATAGAAAACAGAGGGTGGTTATTAACGGTACACACTCAGATTGGGTCACTGTCACTAGTGGGGTACCTCAGGGGTCAGTATTGGGCCCTATTCTCTTCAATATATTTATTAATGATCTTGTAGAAGGCTTGCATAGTAAAGTATCAATTTTCGCAGATGACACTAAACTGTGTAAAGTAATTTACACTGATGAGGACAGTATACTACTACAGAGGGATCTGGATAGACTGGAGGCTTGGGCAGATAAGTGGCAGATGGGGTTTAACACTGATAAATGTAAAGTTATGCACATGGGAAGGAAAAATGCAAGTCAACCGTACATACTAAATGGTAAAACACTCGGTAACACTGACATGGAAAAGGATCTAGGAATTTTAATAAACAGCAAACTAAGCTGCAAAAACCAGTGTCAGGCAGCTGCTGCCAAGGCCAACAAGATAATGGGTTGCATCAGAAGGGGCATAGATTCCCGTGATAAGAACATAGTCCTACCACTTTACAAATCGCTAGTCAGACCACACATGGAGTACTGTGTACAGTTCTGGGCTCCTGTAAACAAGGCAGACATAGCAGAGCTGGAGAAGGTCCAGAGGAGGGCAACTAAAGTAATAACTGGAATGGGGCAACTACAGTACCCTGAAAGATTATCAAAATTAGGGTTATTCACTTTAGAAAAAAGACGACTGAGGGGAGATCTAATTAATATGTATAAATATATCAAGGGTCAGTACAGAGATCTATCCCATCAGCTATTTATCCCCAGGACTGTGACTGTGACGAGGGGACATCCTCTGCGTCTGGAGGAAAGAAGGTTGGTACACAAACATAGAAAAGGATTCTTTACGGTAAGAGCAGTGAGAATATGGAACTCTCTGCCTGAGGAGGTGGTGATGGTGAGTACAATAAAGGAATTCAAGAGGGCCATGGACGTATTTCTGGAGCTTAATAATATTACAGGCTATAGCTACTAGAGAGGGGTCTTCCTCTGGATCAACTTGCGGGATAACAGGCCGAACTGGATGGACAAATGTATTTTTTCGGCCTTATGTACTATGTTACTACTACTAATGTCACAGGTATTTGGGATATGGATACTTTATACAGGAGAGGTACCACCAGTAATGTCACTGTCCGCAGCGTGCACTGTTTGTCTGTACACTGCAGATGTGACCCTGGTAATCTCACTGTCAGAAGCGGACACGTCTATTGACAAAGTACACGGTGCAGCTAATGTCACTGTCCGCAGCGGACACAGTCTACGGAAAAAGTACACTGGATGTCAGATATTTTTTGGATGCACACACTTTACACTGATGATGCGGATAATGTAACTGTTCGCAGCAGCCTATTAGATGCAATTTATCACAGGATATGCTAAAAATATACAGTATATTGCTGCTGTCAAACACAATAGTCCTTAAAAGAACTTTTGGGTCTCTAAAAAGTTTTTCTGATAAAAATCTTTCAATAACACTCCCTACACGGTCTGTCCCTTCCTATGCACCGCTCTCCCTAAGATCGAGCAATTTTGTGCAGGTTGCACTACAAACATACAGTATATTGCTGCTGTCACAAAAAATTGTCCTTCTAAAATGACTTTTGGGTCTCTGAAAAGTTTTTCAAATAAAAATCTTCCAATAACACTCCCTACACTGTCTGTCCTTTCCTATGCTCAGCTCTCCCTGACTAAGACTATATAGCACTCGATGACTTGTTTCGGACAGCCAATCACTGTAATGCCAGCATTATAGTGCATGCCAGCACCCCCCTACACATTTTTTAGCTGCGTAGCGGCGAGGAGACTCAAGCATTGCGCTCGAGCACATGCGATACTCGGCCGAGTTATGTTCTAAGCATTGAGATGTTCAAGCCAAACTGGTCTTCGATCAACAGTGTCCTGGTTATAGGACACTTTGTGGAACTTGAAATAAAGAAACCTATTTGCAAAGACGCAGCTGCTGGGATTTGTTGTTCCATTGTTCGTTGGAGGTTGCTCCTCTCCCATGCAGCGTGCAATTTGGAGCGAGTGCTGGCCGGTTTCCTCTTTGATTACAAGAAAGAGCACTGTGCAAAACAAATTTAATTTGTCACACACAACGCTGTACATCCTGCTTGTAGTGTGCCCCCATCCTCTGCCATATGTATTCCCCTTGTTTCCTTAGTTGGGCATACATACATATACACTCACTTAAAGAATTATTAGGAACACTTGTTCTATTTCTCATTAATGCGATTATCTAGTCAACCAATCACATGGCAGTTGCTTCAATGCATGTAGGGTTGTGGTCCTGGTCAAGACAATTTTCTGAACTCCAAACTGAATGTCAGAATGGGAAAGAAAGGTGGGCTACAACAGCAGAAGACCCCACCGGGTACCACTCATCTCCACTACAAATAGGAAAAAGAGCTCACCAAAATTGGACTGTTAAAGACTGGAAAAATGTTGCCTGGTCTGATGAGTCTCGATTTCTGTTGAGACATTCAAATGGTAGAGTCCGAATTTGGCGTAAACAGAATGAGAACATGTATCCATCATGCCTTGTTACCACTGTGCAGGCTGGTGGTGGTGGTGTAATGGTGTGGGGGATGTTTTCACTTTAGGCCCCTTAGTGCCAATTGGCCATCGTTTAAATGCCACGGGCTACCTGAGCATTGTTTCTGACCATGTCCATCCCTTCATGACCACCATGTACCCATCCTCTGATGGCTACTTCCAGCAGGATAATGCACTATGTCACAAAGCTCGAATCATTTCAAATTGGTTTCTTGAACATGACAATGAGTTCACTGTACTAAAATGGCCCCCACAGTCCCCAGATCTCAACCCAATAGAGCATGTTTGGGATGTGTTGGAACGGGAGCTTAGTGCCCTGGATGTGCATCCCTCAAATCTCCATCAACTGCAAGATGCTATCCTATCAATATGGGCCAACATTTCTAAAGAATGCTATCAGCACCTTGTTGAATCAATGCCACGTAGAATTAAGGCAGTTCTGAAGGCAAAAGGGGGTCCAACACTGTATTAGTATGGTGTTCCTAATAATTCTTTAGGTGAGTGTATATCAATTAGGTTACTTGCACCTAAAAATATTACCTACCATTTGTTCTAACAGTATTGTAAATGTAGATTAGTATATTTACAGTACTGACAGAATGAACAATCATGTAAACAATTAGTTAAAACAAAGAAAGTGATCATGTTAACATTATTGTTTTCTTTTTAACTCATTGTTTTTAAATGACACCTGTGCAGATTATATTGAAGTCACATGAGATTATCATGAATTAAGAAAAAAATATGAAATGAGGGGTCACACATAATGATTTATTTTGAGAACATGAATCATGTTAGATACTAATGGCTTATATTTTTGTACACTGTCAAATGATTTCTGATATAAAAATCATGTTTTTTATTTTTTCACAATTTTGTACTTAACCACTTCCAGACCGGCCTATTTTCCCCCTTCCTGACCAAGCCTAATTTTCTAAATCTGACATGTATCACTTTATGTGGTAATAGCTTTGGAACACTTTTATATATCCAAGCCATTCTGAGACTGTTTGTTTTCTCGTGACACTTTGTACTTCATGATAGTCATAAATTTGAGTCAACATATTTCGCCTTTATTTTAGAAAAATCCCAAATTTGCAAAAAATAAAATAAAAATTTAGAATTTTAAAAAATTTAAATTTCTCTGCTTTTAAAACAGAAATTGATACCTCATAAAATGTTTATTACTTAATATTCCCCATATGTCTATTTTATCTTGGCATCATTTTGTAAATGTAATTTTATGTTTTTAGGACAATAGAAGTCTTGGGCCTCTTTCACATGAGCGTGACGGATTGGTTCCAGATGCGTTCAGGGTGCATTCAGTGAAACTCGCACCATTTTGCAAGCAAGTTAAGTCAGTTGTGTCTGTGATTGCATTCAGTTGTTGTTTTTTTCCATGCGGGTGCAATGCTTCTTGATGCGTTATTCACACGCGTGATAAAAAAATCTGAAGGTTTACAAACAACATCTGTTAGCAACCATTAGTGAAAAATGCATTGCATCTGCACTTCCTTGCGGATGTAATGCTTTTTTCCATAAAGCCCCATTCACTTCTGTGGGGTCAGGGCTGCACGAAAAACGCTGGATATAGAACATGCAGCATTTTTCGTACAACACAGAACTGATGTGTGAAAAAACGCTCATGTACATGGACACATTGAAATGAATGTGTCAGGATTCAGAGCAAGTGCTATGCGTTCACGTCACGCATTGCACCCGTGTGGAAATCTCGCTCGTTTGAAAGGGGCCTTAGAATTTTAGAAGCAATTCTTAAAATGTTAAAGAAAATTTTCAAAACCAACTTTTTAAGGACCAGTTCAGGTCTGAAGTAATTGTGTAAGGCTTACACAATGGAAACTAGTAATGGACGAACATTGGCCGGGACAGATCGCGAATGCGATCGGGATCAAATGTTCGCGAACAGCAAGTTTGCTGTGAGCCCCATTCACTTTAATGGCAAGCGAACCTGAAAAACCTTCAGCTCATATTTTCAGCCACCAAATACTTAGTAGAAGTGTACAAATAGTCCCACAACATGGACAGTGACATACTAGAGGGGGATCAATGACAAAAATTCCAGCAAAAATAAGTATCTTAATCAGGGGACATTTTTATGCATCCTAAAGGGAAATTCTCTGAAATGTGCCCTGTTGGAGCCTAGAAAAATTGTATTTTAGGCCATGGGAGTATGGACCTTAAAAATTAGGCATTTACCTGACATAAGAAATTTTGATTTTGTGGCTCGAGGTATATTATGCGGTCAATGGATAAAAAAAATTCTGTAGGCCACTGGACTACAGGCCCCAAAAATTAGGCATTCACCAGACAGAAAAGATCAAGTGATTATGTGGCCGGAGGTATATTACACAGTCAATGGATATCAATTTTACTGCAGGCCAGTACAAATACTGTAATGTTTAAAAGAACTAAAAATATAAAATTGGATTAAAAACATGGCAAATTAAATCCCCCCCCCATCTTGAAAAAAAAAAAAAAAAAACTAATGATAATAGTTGAAATTCGATAACACTTGGTCGTCACTGGTGCTGAATTCCTCTGAGGCTGCAACAATTATTCATTCAGCGTATATAAAAGAACAAGTATGTATGTGGCTGGATTACACGGTCATTGGGTATCAATTTTCTAGCAGGCCAGTGTACTACAGGCCCCAAAATGTATGCATTCGACATACATAAAATAACAAGTATGTGTGGCTGGAGGATTATTAGATGGCTAATGAATAACAATTTTACTGAAGGCCAGTACAAATACAGGTCAAATACATATGTTTTAAAAGAACAAAAAATATAAAATTGGAATAAAAACATGGCTAACGAAATCCCCCCTCTTGAAAAAACCTCAATGATAATAGTTGAAACACGTGGTAATCACAGGTGTTGAATTCCTCCGAGGCCCAAAACATTTGGCATTTAACGGACAGAAAAGGCCTTTTATGCCGCTGTATTTACCTAAGACAGGGACCAATATTTGTTCTGGGTGGTGGCGGATATTTGTGGTCTGGCATAAGGAAATACAATTAAACATGGTCATCACAGGTGTTGAATTCCTCCGAGATCCATGCCTCATTCATTTTTAAAAATGTGAGGTAGTCCACACTGTCGTGAGCTAGGCGAGTGAGATTATTGGTCACAATCCCCACTGCTGCAATGAACGTCCTTTCGGACAGGACTCTCGACGAGGGGCAAGCCAAGAGTTCCATGGCAAGTTGTGCCAGCTCTAGCCACAGTTCAAGCCTGCACACCCATTATTGAGCCCACCTGATTTATCTACCTATTAAAGGATTATACCAGAAGATACCTGGTGTGAACTACCGTATTTTCCGACCATTCTACAAACGCACCAGGCGGGGGAAGTGGTAGTATTGGGTGTCTTGAGCTTTATCCCTTTACCCCCCTCCCTGGTGAAGTGAGTTTTGGTGTTATTTCACCTTTTATTTTTGCTTTTATGTGCTTCACTGAATATACACTAGCTGCTTCTGCGGCTATATTATACTAGCACGTAGCATTGTTGTGTTCCATTCCCATATCCTACTAAGGGGTTCATATTTACTATATACCAGTTTGTATTTATCTTTTATATTGTCCTACGTTTCATTGGTCCCATTTTTATACATATATATTTATCTCTAACCTCTATCTTTGGGGTATATTTAACTCTAACATCTACTATATTATATTAGCGGTTAGGCGCCACTTGGTGATTTTTTCCCTTTTTATTTCTCTTGCTTTACTATATTGCTTTCCTGCATATAGTTTATCACCTAGGCTGCCCTGCTTGTTAGTTCTATAACCTCCCTGTTCAGTACTATCTGGACTCTATTATACTTTTTCACTCCACTGTGGTCTCTACCTCTGGCGCCCTGTGCGTTTATCCCATGTCTCCTACTTTAGGAGTACAGGATTAACCCTCTTTTTTTTTCTCCCCCTACCTCTACACCCAGTAGTCCAGGGGTTCCTTGCTTCTTAGAGCGTTCACGTCAGCTGTTAACCCGATGAAGTCAGACACCTTTCGGTCTAGTCGTCCCTGAGGCTGGATCTGGAGGGCAGCTGTCAATGGATTGACTGCAAAAATGATCTCATATCTGAAGTGACCAACACATCTTCAAACCACCCTCTTCTTGCATGCACTGTTGGATTGGCACCCGCAACTGTTTCTCTGTGAGTGAAAATTCCTCTGCCAGCACCCGCAAAAGCAGATTGCAGCATTTCTTGAAGCAAGGCCTGGAAGTGCTGCATTCTGACAGCCCTCTGTGGTGGTGGTAATATGTCCACCATTTTGTGTTTGTACTGGGGGTCTAAGTACATTGCCACGCAGTACTGGTCCTTGCCCTTTATGCTTTTTATAGGGGGGTCCCTTTTCAAACCCTGGAGCATGAAGGCCCCCATTTGCACTAAATTGGAAGCGGTGGAGTGGCCTGGTGGCTCATGCTCATCGTCCTGGATAATGTCGTTGTCGGTCTCCCCCCCCCCCCCCGCCACGGACAACAGCAGGGATACCAAAAAGTTTTAAAATTTGCTCTTCTTGCTCCTCCTCCCCCCCCCCCTTTCCCGGCACCATCCTCCTCTGACTCCTCTTCAGACTCCTGTTGACTTGGCTCAGATGGAGTAGCCCCCCCTGGGAATTCATCCAGCATTGTGACTTCCTCATCTTCCTACTCCTGCTCCTCGATGGCTTGATCAATGACACGATGCAATGCATGCTCCAGAAAGAAGGCGTAAGATACAATGCCACTGATGGTGCCCTGGATGCGACTGACCAGTTTGGTGATCTCATAAAATGGCTGCAGAAGTCTGAGCAGCCACTGGCACGGTGAAAAAAGAACAAGCTCCCCAGAATCTGTCCTGCCGCAGAGTTCGTACAGGTAGTCATTAAGGGCACGTTTCTGCGAGCAGCCTGTCAAGTACATACAAGGTGGAGTTCCATCGCGTCGGGCAGTAACAAATCAGACGTCTGACGGGCGGGTGGTGTTGCCACTGAATGTCAGCAAGGCAAGCGATGGCCGTGTAAGATCTTCCAAAAATGGGCAGAAATTTTCCTGGCCTGCCGCAAGACGTCCTGGATCCCAGGGTATTTGGCTACAAATCACTACACGACTAAGTTCACTGCCCTGTTTCAACATGCTCAGCAGATTGGCACCGCTGTCGCACACCACTTTACCAAGTGTCAAATTGAGCAAGGTTAGCCACTAATCGGTCTGTGACCGCAAATCTGAAAGGAGTGCAGGACCAGTGTGGCTCTTGGCTTCCAGGCACAACAGCCACAGCAGAGCATGGCAAAGTCTCACCTGGCACGTCAAATAGGTTCTGGGGAGCTTGGGGGTCACAGCGGATGAGGAGGTAGCAGTGGAAAAGGAGGAGTCAGTCGAGGAGGAGAGGGAGGATGGAGTAGGAGGAGGAGCAGAAGAGGCAGGCCTGCATGCAATCCGTGGCGGTAACACCAAATCCACATGGGTGCCACTGGTTGCATGCTTGATGGCCGTTTGAAGGTTCACCCAGTGGGCGGTAAAAGTTATGTACCTTCCCTGCCTGTAGTGTATCTTGGCACCGACACTGTGTGCCAGAGATGCATTCACTTTCCGCTGAACATGGCCATATAGGTCCGGGATGCCCTTTTAGGAGAAATATTTCCTTCCGGGTACCTTCCATTGCGGTGTGCCAATGACCACAAATTTTCTAAAGGCCTCTGAGTCCACCAATTTATATGGTAGTAGTTCACGGGCTAGCAGTTCCGACAAGCCGGCGGTCAGCCATTGAGCAAGAGGGTTATCCGACGTCATCACCTTGTTTTGCTCGAACATTTGGGACACAGAGACCTGCCTTTTGCCAAATGAAAGCAATGATGGCACAGTGGAAGGTGGAGTGGAGGACAAATGGAAGGAGAGAGGGGAAGGAGAAGAAGAAGCAGGACGTAAAGCACCAGGAGTGTGTCTTTGTTGGTTCTGACGGTGTTGTCCCCACTGTGCTCGGTGATGGGAGGCCAGGTGCATTCTTAAGGCGGTTGTTCCTAGGTGAGTGTTGGGATAACCACAACTTATGCATTGACCACACAGGCTGCAGATGGCAACACTATTGTCAGCAGCGGACATGTTAAAAAAGCCCACACTGCTGAGCCATGTGTCGGCATCCTGGGAGTGCCAGATGTGACCGTGCATGGTGGAAGGCCCGTTTCAGATACATTTGCAGTCTACTTTTTTACTCCTGTGCACTGTAAGTTCTGCCTCCTCCTCCTCCTCTCTATCTGCTGCTCTGTCTCTCCGTATGAACTCCCCTCCTCTTCCTCTCTTGTGGGCACCCACGTGACGTCCATCGACACGTCATCATCATCATCTTCACCACCACTGACATTAGAGATCACGGAGTAGGCAGCAACAGCGGTGACCACCCTCCTTGGGCTGATCTGGGTACTGTCGTCAGACTACTGGGTGGCGACCATGGATACCTCCTCTTCCTGATCCGATGCCAAGGTCTTGTAATGGATGTGAAAATAATTCCTCTGACTCGAGCGAAGGGGATATAGTGGCGTTGGTGGTGTCTTTGGGGGGTGCACACAGCAGAGAGTAAAGAGGGTGCAGATAGAGAGGATGAGGAGGGTGCAGAAGCGGAAGGCTGAGTGAGCCACTCAACCAAGTCTGGTGCGTCCTTTGGCGAAATTGCACGCACCTTCTGCAACTTGCCACTTAGGCTCCAGCCTGATGCGCCTGTCCTACCCCTAGCACCCCTGCGGAATGGCCAGCCTCTTCCTCTACCTGTCATTTTCAAAATGACCCTGTGACAAAAGTCCCTACAGAAGAGCAGTATTTGTGGAAGAAGTTGTATCACACCCCAACTTCTACTGGCTAAGTACCAGAACCAGTAAAACACATCCCCAAAGATTCACCAGAGCATTAAATATCTACATACCCATAATATGGGGATATACACCTCAGGAGAGCCATGTAACCCTGACATGCGTTTCTGTGGATGCCTTCCTCTGGACCCTCGGAGGAAGGCATCCACCGAAACGTGCGTCGGGGTTACGTGTCTCTCCTGAGGTGTATATCCCCATATTATGGGTATGTAGATATTTTATGCTCTGGTGAATCTTTGGGGATGTGTTTTATTGGCTCTGGTACTTAGCTATACCCACTTGGGTTATCCATATGTGGATGTTGCTTGTGTACCTCAGCCATATTACTATGTATATGGAGTTCTAAGTCATCACTACATATAAATTTTTCTGTGGTATTTCCACTTTAACTTCTTTTGGCTGTTGTATGTTCCCATATATACATATTTATTTGAAGCATTACACATCCATATGTTGCGGTGTAGTCTGTGACCATTTATTGATGTGGTGTTTCATTAGTTGCACTTGCACTTTAGTATTGTTGGTGGTTCTTTGCCCCTATACACTAAGTGTGGTCACGGACGTACACCCAATATTTAGGCAGGTCATTGTACTCTCCTTTTCAGACTCCATTCCTCCCCTCTGTTTCACCTGTGCTGAGGCCATGTACCCAATTGGAGACCCAGAAGTTGAAGAGGGCAGACCTGTCATTCAGTACATGTAGGCCTGTGCACACGTACTGCTCCACTATGTTGGTGAAATGCTATCTCCTGCTAAGACTTTCCATATTAGCTGGTGCTGCTGGTTGTTGTGGCGTGCTGACAAAGCTTTTTCACATTTCGGCCATGTTAACCCTGCATTCTGAGGTGCTGGCGGTGCCCCAGTTGCGTTCGAGACCTCTTCCTCCTCCTCCTCTGCCTTTGCCTTGTGCTTCCACTGTGCCCCCGCTGTCAGGTGGGAATGCCAACAGTGCGTCTACCAGCGTGCTCTTGTACTCAAGCATCTTACAATCATGCTCCAGTGAATTAAGGACAGTACATTGTCTTTGTAACGGAGATCCAGCAGCGTGGCCACCCAGTAATCAGCACAAGTTAGATTGTGGACAACTCGGCGGTCATTGCGGAGACACTGCAGCATGTAATCGTTCATGTGTGCCAGGCTGCCCAGAGGCAATGAAAAGCTGTCCTCTGTGGGAGGTGTATCGTCTGTGTCCTCTGTATCCCCCCCAGCCACGCACCAGTGATGGCCATTAGCTGGTCTGGGTGCCACCCTGCTGTGAACATAGTTCCTCCTCCTCCATATCTTCATTCTCCAGAATTTTGCCCTGTCTGGACAATTGTGTACCTTGGGTTTGTGGGTGCAGGAACCCACCCTCGGAGCCACTTGTGAATGAATGGCTTGAAACCCTATGAAATGATCCCTCTGCCTCCTCCTTCTCCTGTGCCGCATCCTCTTCCATCATCGCCAGCAGGGTTTTTTCCAAGGAGGCATAGAAGTGGGATAGTAACACTGAGAACGGCATTATTAGCACTGGCCATGTTGGTGGAGTACTCAAAACAGCGCAACAAGGAACACAGGTCTCGCATGGAGGCCCAGTCATAGGTGGTGAAGTGATGCTGTTCTGCCGAGTGACTCACCTGTGCGTGCTGCAGCTGAAACTCCACTATCACCTGCTGCTGCTCGCACAGTATGGCCAGCATGTGCAAGGTGGAGTTCCACCTTGTGGGCATGTCGCATATCAGGCGGTGAGTGGGAAGGTCGAAGTTACGCTGCAGCAGCAGGGTGAGAAACTCGAAAGCGAGCACAGACGGCCCGCACTTTATGGAGCAGCTCTGACATATCGGGGGAATTTTTGGGGTATCTCTGCACCAACAAATTCAGCACATGCACCAGGCAAGATATGTGCGTCAAACCGACTACTCCCAGAGCTGCTACGAGATTTCACACATTATCGCACACCACCAGGCCGGGCTTGAGGTTCACTGGCACCAACCACTCATCAGTCTGTTGTTCAAGGCCCGTCCACAGCTCCTGCGCGGTGTGGGGTTTGTCCCCCGAACAGATAAGTTTAAAAACTGCTGTCGTTTACCCCTGGCTGCGCTTAAGTTGGTGGTGAAGGTGTTACGCTGACCGGGGAGGAGCCGATAGAGAATGAGGAAGCAGAGTAGGAAGCAACAGGAGGCAAACTGAAGCGCCCTGCAATCCTCGGTGGTGGAAGGACATGCGGCAAACTGCTATCCGCCTCAGGCCCAGCCGCCACTGCATTTACCCAGTGTGCTGTTAGGGAGATATAACGTCCCTGACCATGCTTACTGGTCCACAAATCCGTAGTGATATGCACCTTGCTACAGACGGCGTTGCACAGTGCACACCTGTATTTGTCCCACACTTGGTTGTGCAGGGAAGGGATGGCATGCCTGGAAAAGTAGTGGCGGCTGGGAACGATGTACTGTGTGACAGCCACTGCCATAAGGCGTATAAAACTCTCTGTCTGCACCAGACAGAATGACAGCATTTCAAAGGAAGGTCATTTTGAAATGCTGGCATTCAGGGCCAGGGATCGCAGGTGGGTAGGGGGGTACTTCCTCTTCCGCTCCAGTGTTTGGGTGATGGAGAGCTGAACACTTCCATTGGACATTGTGAAAATGCTTGGTGACCCAGATGGTGGTGTTGCTGGCAGATCCTCTGTTTGCGGGGTGGCAGGTGGCACGGTCACTATAGAGGTGGATGTAAAGGGTGTATCGCACACGTACTGATCCAGACTAGGCCGCAATTAAAGTTTTATTACCCCAAATATTTCAAATAACTGAATAGAACCACAGTATATAAAGTGTGTATCTTACAATGATATATGCAGCAAAGGCTGCAAAATTCATTTTTTTGCCCAAAATGGGTGTTCGTTTAATAACAGAATATAACAGCAGTATATAACCCTTGATTTCACACGTGCAGATGCAGCTAAGGCCTCTTTCACACTTGCGTTGTCCGGATCCGGCGTGTACTCCACTTGCCGGAATTACACACTGGATCCGGAAAAACGCAAGTGAACTGAAAGCATTTGAAGACGGATCCGTCTTCAAAATGCGTTCAGTGTTACTATGGCAGCCAGGACGCTATTAAAGTCCTGGTTGCCATAGTAGTAGTGGGCAGCGGGGGAACGGTATACTTACAGTCCGTGCGTCTCCCGGGGTGCTCCAGAATGACGTCAGAGCGCCCCATGCGCATGGATGACGTGCCATGCGATCACGTCATCCATGCGCGTGGGGTGCCCTGACGTCACTCTGAAGCGCCCCGGGAGCCGCACGGACGGTAAGTATACTGCTCCCCCGCTCCCCACTACACTTTACCATGGCTGCCAGGACTTTAGCGTCCCGGCAGCCATGGTAACCATTCAGAAAAAGCTAAACGTCGGATCCGGCAATGCGCCGAAACGACGTTTAGCTTAAGGCCGGATCCGGATTAATGCATTTCATTGGGCATTAATTCCGGATCCGGCCTTGCGGCAAGTCTTCAGGATTTTTGGCCGGAGCAAAAAGCGCAGCATGCTACGGTATTTTCTCCGGCCAAAAAACGTTCCGGTCCGGAACTGAAGACATCCTGATGCATCCTGAACGGATTTCTCTACATTCAGAATGCATTAGGATAAAACTGATCAGGATTCTTCCGGCATAGAGCCCCGATGACGGAACTCTATGCCGGAAGAAAAGAACGCAGGTGTGAAAGAGCCCTAAGGCTGCAAACTTGTGTATTTTGCAAAAAAATGGTGTTTTTAAAAACCCAGTAAATTATGTCTGTATTTCTAGCTTAAATTGCACACTGACTAATCCTGCAAAGACACCAGATGTTGTATATTGCCCAAAAAGAAAAAAAAAAAAAAAGAGATTATTAGTGCAGTATTTCAAGCTTGGATTGGAATGTCACTAATGCTCAGATGCACCAGCTGCACTGAGCTTGCATAAAATGGTCACCTCCGCCCACCTAACAGACGGATAAAAGTAATTTTTTTCTGTCACTGGGATCAGGGCAGGGTGAAAGAGATTGTGCACTGCACTCACACAACTAAATATATGTAGATAGCAGAATTCAATTGGTGTTCTGATCACAGATTCTGTCCTATTCTCTCCCTCAGAGCAGCATCCTTTCCCTACACTAAGCAGAGCAGAGTGACGTGCAACGCTACATGACTCCAGCTTATATAGAGGCTGGGTCACATGCTGCACTGGCCAATCACAGCCATGCCATTAGTAGGCATGGCTGTGATGGCTTCTAAGGTCACACAGTTAAACGCTGCTCTTCAGCCTTTGAAAAAGCGCCAAGAAATCGCCGAACAACGAACCCGAACTTTTACTGAAATATTCAGATCCGGGGTCCAAAAATCCTAAAGCTCGGTACGAACCTGAACTTTACAGTTCGGGTTCGCTCAACCCTATATAATTTTTATTTTTACGTATTTTGTTATTTAATTTCCCTATCCACATTTGTTTGCAGAGCACTTGCCATGCTCTTAACCACATTTTGATGCCTTTTCCATGACATTTTTACAGCCATTTTAGTGCTGAAAAGTTTGGGTCCCCATTAACTTCAATGGGGTTCGGGGTCAAGTTCGGGTCCCAAACTCAAACTTTTTTGTGAAGTTTGTCTGAACCCGTCAAACCCGAACATCCAGGTGTCCGCTCAACTCTATCCCTAACAATGTGATCTGTAAAATGATCATGTTACCAATCCTGCATTGTGAACATCATAAAAAAAAATCTAAAACATGTCGGAATTGCTGTTTTTGTCACCTCACCTCCCCAAAATCTTTTATAAAAAGTTATCAAAAAGTAATATGTATCCCAAAATGGTGCCAATAAAAACTACAACCCATCCTGCAAAATAAAAGGCTATTATCTAGTTGCATTGGTGAAAAAATTATATGGGTGTTGGCATATGACGATGCCAAATTTAACATATAATTTTTTATTAAAAAGTGATTGTATGCTGGAAAAGTAGTAAAACATAAAAAAGTATAAATTTGCTATCGCCGTAACCATATCAACCTACAGAATACAATTGTCATATCATATATACCACATGTATAACCACATAAAAAAAAATAAAGGTAAAAAAACACTGGCAGAATAGCAATTTTTGCCCACCTCTTCCTACAAATGTATATAAAAAGCAATCAAGAAGTAATTTTCACTCCAAAGTGGTACAGACAAAAACTACAGCTTAGCCTGAAACAAACAAGCAATCACATAGCTCTGTCAACAACAAAAAATATATTTTATGGTCACTAAAAAAATTCCATGTTGGAAAATGCTACTTCCCTTCTGAACGCTGCCATGCCACCAAACAGTTTATGGTGACATATGTATGGGGTGTTCCCGGAAAAATGAGTAACAAAATGTGGGGTGCTTTTTCTCCAATTAATCAAATGCTTGTTAGGTCAAAGCATTTACTTACCCCCTCGATCAATTCCGTGAAAGGTGTAGTTTCCAACATGAGTTCACTTTTTGAGGGTTTCCTTTCTAGGGGTACCCTATTGTGCTCCTTTCCTTCTGAGCCCTGCCATGTGCCCATAAAGAGATTTATGACAACATATGGGGTGTTTCTGTTAACTGCAGAATCAGGGTAATACATATTGAGGTTTGTTTTGCTTTAACCCTTGCTCTGTTACAAGAAAAAATGTATTAAAATGTAAAATATTAGCAAAAAATAAAAATTTTAATGTCACCTCCATTCTGGAACATTTCGGAAGGGTTAACAAAGTTTGTAAAATCAGTTTTGAATAAATTTAGGGGTGTAGTTTTTAAAATGAAGTCATTTTGGGAGGTTTCTATTATGTAATTGCCTTAAAGCCACTTCAGTACTGAATTGGTCCTTAATAGGGATGAGCGAACCCGAACTGTATAGTTCGGGTTCGTACCGAATTTTGGGGTGTCCGTGACACGGACCCAAACCCGGACATTTTCGTAAAAGTCCGGGTTCGGGTTCGGTGTTCGTCGCTTTCTTGGCGCTTTTTGAAAGGCTGCAAAGCAGCCAATCAACAAGCGTCATACTACTTGCCCCAAGAGGCCGCCACAGCCATGCCTACTATTGGCATGGCTGTGATTGGCCAGAGCACCATGTGACCCAGCCTCTATTTAAGCTGGAGTCACGTAGCGCCGCACATCATTCTGCTCTGATCAGCATAGGGAGAGGTTGCAGCCGTGACGTTAGGGCGAGATTAGGCAGTGATTAACTCCTCCAAAGGACTTCATTCAGAGATCGATCTGCTGCTATTGAATTGCTCACTGTTTTTAGGCTGAGCGTTTTTCAGTCACTTTTTTCTGGGGTGATCGGTGGCCATTTTGTGTCTTGTGGTGTGCCAGCACAAGCTGCCACCAAGTGCATTTAACCCTCAATGGTGTGGTTGTTTTTTGGCTAAATCCTACATCAGGGTGAAGCTGTCACACCAAGTGCATTTAACCAGCAATAGTCTGTTTATTTTTTGGCCATATACTACATCAGGGGCAAGCTGGGCCTGTCACCAAGTGCATTTAACCCTCAGTAGTGTGGTTGGTCAAGCTGTCACACCAAGTGCATTTAACCAGCAATAGTCTGTTCATTTTTTGGCCATATACTACATCAGGGGCAAGCTGCGCCTGTCACCAAGTGCATTTAACCCTCAGTAGTGTGGTTGGTCAAGCTGTCACACCAAGTGCATTTAACCAGCAATAGTGTGGTTATTTTTTGGCCATATCCCAGTCTAATTCTGTCAGTAAACGTATACCTGTCACCCAGCGCCTAAATACTAGGCCTCAAGTTTATATCCAGCTAAATCTGTCGTTACTGGTGTGGCTGGTCAAGTTATTTAGTGTCCGTCAAAGCACAGTTTTTGTTCTGGGTTGAAATACAATTCCCAATTTAGCAATTTCCTAATTTAGTGGTTTCTGCTGTATCAGGCCTACTTTAAATCTATCCCTAAAAGGGTATATCAGATTCAAGGTGCACATAGGGTCATTCTGAATAACTTCACACACATGCTACTGTGCATTTCCAAGTCTAATTCTGTCAGTAAACCTATACCTGTCACCCAGCGCCTAAATACTAGGCCTCAAATTTATATCCAGCTAAATCTGTCGTTACTGCTGTACTGTTGTGGCTGGTCAAGTTATTTAGTGTCCGTCAAAGCACAGTTTTTGTTCTGGGTTGAAATACAATTCCCAATTTAGCAATTTCCTAATTTAGTGGTTTCTGCTGTATCAGGCCTACTTTAAATTTATCCCTAAAAGGGTATATCAGATTCAAGGTGCACATAGGGTCATTCTGAATAACTTCACACACACGCTACTGTCCATTTCCAAGTCTAATTCTGTCAGTAAACCTATACCTGTCACCCAACGCCTAAATAATAGGCCTCAAATTTATAGTCAGCTAAATCTGTCGTTACTGGTGTGGCTGGTCAAGTTATTTAGTGTCCGTCAAAGCACAGTTTTTGTTCTGGGTTGAAATACAATTCCCAATTTAGCAATTTCCTAATTTAGTGGTTTCTGCTGTATCAGGCCTACTTTAAATCTATCCCTAAAAGGGTATATCAGATTCAAGGTGCACATAGGGTCATTCTGAATAACTTCACACACATGCTACTGTGCATTTCCAAGTCTAATTCTGTCAGTAAACCTATACCTGTCACCCAGCGCCTAAATACTAGGCCTCAAATTTATATCCAGCTTAATCTGTCGTTACTGCTGTGCTGTTGTGGCTGGTCAAGTTATTTAGTGTCCGTCAAAGAACTGTTTTTGTTCTGGGTTGAAATACAATTCCCAATTTAGCAATTTCCTAATTTAGTGGTTTCTGCTGTATCAGGCCTACTTTGAATTTATCCCTAAAAGGGTATATCAGATTCTAGGTGCACATAGGGTCATTCTGAATAACTTCACACACATGCTACTGTGCATTTCCAAGTCTAATTCTGTCAGTAAACATATACCTGTCACCCAGCGCCTAAATACTAGGCCTCAAATTTATATCCAGCTAAATCTGTCGTTACTGCTGTACTGTTGTGGCTGGTCAAGTTATTTAGTGTCCGTCAAAGCACAGTTTTTGTTCTGGGTTGAAATACAATTCTCAATTTAGCAATTTCCTAATTTAGTGGTTTCTGCTGTATCAGGCCTACTTTAAATTTATCCCTAAAAGGGTATATCAGATTCAATGTGCACATAGGGTCATTCTGAATAACTTCACACACACGCTACTGTGCATTTCCAAGTCTAATTCTGTCAGTAAACCTATACCTGTCACCCAACGCCTAAATAATAGGCCTCAAATTTATAGTCAGCTAAATCTGTCGTTACTGGTGTGGCTGGTCAAGTTATTTAGTGTCCGTCAAAGCACAGTTTTTGTTCTGGGTTGAAATACAATTCCCAATTTAGCAATTTCCTAATTTAGTGGTTTCTGCTGTATCAGGCCTACTTTAAATGTATCCCTAAAAGGGTATATCAGATTCAAGGTGCACATAGGGTCATTCTGAATAACTTCACACACACGCTACTGTGCATTTCCAAGTCTAATTCTGTCAGTAAACCTATACCTGTCACCCAACGCCTAAATACTAGGCCTCAAATTTATAGTCAGCTAAATCTGTCGTTACTGGTGTGGCTGGTCAAGTTATTTAGTGTCCGTCAAAGCACAGTTTTTGTTCTGGGTTGAAATACAATTCCCAATTTAGCAATTTCCTAATTTAGTGGTTTCTGCTGTATCAGGCCTACTTTAAATCTATCCCTAAAAGGGTATATCAGATTCAAGGTGCACATAGGGTCATTCTGAATAACTTCACACACATGCTACTGTGCATTTCCAAGTCTAATTCTGTCAGTAAACCTATACCTGTCACCCAGCGCCTAAATACTAGGCCTCAAATTTATATCCAGCTAAATCTGTCGTTACTGCTGTGCTGTTGTGGCTGGTCAAGTTATTTAGTGTCCGTCAAAGCACAGTTTTTGTTCTGGGTTGAAATACAATTCCCAATTTAGCAATTTCCTAATTTAGTGGTTTCTGCTGTATCTGGCCTACTTTGAATTTATCCCTAAAAGGGTATATCAGATTCTAGGTGCACATAGGGTCATTCTGAATAACTTCACACACATGCTACTGTGCATTTCCAAGTCTAATTCTGTCAGTAAACATATACCTGTCACCCAGCGCCTAAATACTAGGCCTCAAATTTATATCCAGCTAAATCTGTCGTTACTGCTGTACTGTTGTGGCTGGTCAAGTTATTTAGTGTCCGTCAAAGCACAGTTTTTGTTCTGGGTTGAAATACAATTCTCAATTTAGCAATTTCCTAATTTAGTGGTTTCTGCTGTATCAGGCCTACTTTAAATTTATCCCTAAAAGGGTATATCAGATTCAAGGTGCACATAGGGTCATTCTGAATAACTTCACACACACGCTACTGTGCATTTCCAAGTCTAATTCTGTCAGTAAACCTATACCTGTCACCCAACGCCTAAATAATAGGCCTCAAATTTATAGTCAGCTAAATCTGTCATTACTGGTGTGGCTGGTCAAGTTATTTAGTGTCCGTCAAAGCACAGTTTTTGTTCTGGGTTGAAATACAATTCCCAATTTAGCAATTTCCTAATTTAGTGGTTTCTGCTGTATCAGAGCTATTTTAAATCAATCCCTAAAAGGGTATATCAGATTCAAGGTGCACATAGGGTCATTCTGAATAACTTCACACACACGCTACTGTGCATTTCCAAGTCTAATTCTGTCAGTAAACCTATACCTGTCACCCAGCGCCTAAATACTAGGCCTCAAATTTATATTCAGCTAAATCTGTGGTTACTGCTGTGCCTGTATTAGTGTAATACGGTACCTAAATAGATAGCCAAATAGTGTTAGGTGTCTGTAAAAAAAGGCCTGAACTTGAATTCAATACATTGGGCCAAATAATATTTTTGTTGTTGTGTTGAACAATAACAATAAGGAAAACATCTAGTAAAGGACGCAGACGCGGACATGGTCGTGGCGGTGTTAGTGGACCCTCTGGTGCTGGGAGAGGACGTGGCCGTTCTGCCACAGCCACACGTCCTAGTGTACCAACTACCTCAGGTCCCAGTAGCCGCCATAATTTACAGCGATATTTGGTGGGGCCCAATGCCGTTCTAAGGATGGTAAGGCCTGAGCAGGTACAGGCATTAGTCAATTGGGTGGCTGACAGTGGATCCAGCACGTTCACATTATCTCCTACCCAGTCTTCTGAAGAAAGTGCACAGATGGCGCCTGAAAACCAAGCCCATCAGTCTGTCACATCACCCCCATGCATACCAGGGAAACTGTCTGAGCCTCAAGTTATGCAGCAGTCTCTTATGCTGTTTGAAGACTCCGCTGGCAGGGTCTCCCAAGGGCATCCACCCAGCCATTCCCCAGCGGTGGAAGACATAGAATGCACTGGCGCACAACCACTTATGTTTCCTGATGATGAGGACATGGGAATACCACCTCACCATGTCTCTGATGATGACGAAACACAGGTGCCAACTGCTGCGTCTTTCTGCAGTGTGCAGACTGAACAGGAGGTCAGGGATCAAGACTGGGTGGAAGACGATGCAGGGGACCATGAGGTCCTAGACCCCACATGGAATGAAGGTCGTGCCACTGACTTTCACAGTTCGGAGGAAGAGGCAGTGGTGAGACCGAGCCAACAGCATAGCAAAAGATGGAGCAGTGGGCAAAAGCAGAACACCCGCCGCCAAGAGACTCCGCCTGCTACTGACCGCCGCCATCTGGGACCGAGCACCCCAAAGGCAGCTTCAAGGAGTTCCCTGGCATGGCACTTCTTCAAACAATGTGCTGACGACAAGACCCGAGTGGTTTGCACGCTATGCCATCAGAGCCTGAAGCGAGGCATTAACGTTCTGAACCTTAGCACAACCTGCATGACCAGGCACCTGCATGCAAAGCATGAACTGCAGTGGAGTAAACACCTTAAAACCAAGGAAGTCACTCAGGTTCCCCCTGCTACCTCTTCTGCTGCTGCCGCCTCGGCCTCTTCTGCTGCTGCCGCCTCGGCCTCTTCCTCCGCCTCTGGAGGAACGTTGGCACCTGCCGCCCAGCAAACAGGGGATGTACCACCAACACCACCACCACCACCTCCGTCACCAAGCATCTCAACCATGTCACACGGCAGCGTTCAGCTCTCCATCTCACAAACATTTGAGAGAAAGCGCAAATTCCCACCTAGCCACCCTCGATCCCTGGCCCTGAATGCCAGCATTTCTAAACTACTGGCCTATGAAATGCTGTCATTTAGGCTGGTGGACACAGACAGCTTCAAACAGCTCATGTCGCTTGCTGTCCCACAGTATGTTGTTCCCAGCCGGCACTACTTCTCCAAGAGAGCCGTGCCTTCCCTGCACAACCAAGTATCCGATAAAATCAAGTGTGCACTGCGCAACGCCATCTGTGGCAAGGTCCACCTAACCACAGATACGTGGACCAGTAAGCACGGCCAGGGACGCTATATCTCCCTAACTGCACACTGGGTAAATGTAGTGGCAGCTGGGCCCCAGGCGGAGTGCTGTTTGACGCACGTCCTTCCGCCGCCAAGGATCGCAGGGCAACATTCTTTGCCTCCTGTTGCCACCTCTTCCTACTCGGCTTCCTCCTCCTCTTCTTCCACCTGCTCATCCAGTCAGCCACACACCTTCACCACCAACTTCAGCACAGCCCGGGGTAAACGTCAGCAGGCCATTCTGAAACTCATATGTTTGGGGGACAGGCCCCACACCGCACAGGAGTTGTGGCGGGGTATAGAACAACAGACCGACGAGTGGTTGCTGCCGGTGAGCCTCAAGCCCGGCCTGGTGGTGTGCGATAATGGGCGAAATCTCGTTGCAGCTCTGGGACTAGCCGGTTTGACGCACATCCCTTGCTTGGCGCATGTGCTGAATTTGGTGGTGCAGAAGTTCATTCACAACTACCCCGACATGTCAGAGCTGCTGCATAAAGTGCGGGCCGTCTGTTCGCTCTTCCGGCGTTCACATCCTGCTGCTGCTCGCCTGTCTGCGCTACAGCGTAACTTCGGCCTTCCCGCTCACCGCCTCATATGCGACGTGCCCACCAGGTGGAACTCCACCTTGCACATGCTGGACAGACTGTGCGAGCAGCAGCAGGCCATAGTGGAGTTTCAGCTGCAGCACGCACGGGTCAGTCGCACTACGGAACAGCACCACTTCACCACCAATAACTGGGCCTCCATGCGAGACCTGTGTGCCCTGTTGCGCTGTTTCGAGTACTCCATCAACATGGCCAGTGGCGATGACGCCGTTATCAGCGTTACAATACCACTTCTATGTCTCCTTGAGAAAACACTTAGGGCGATGATGGAAGAGGAGGTGGCCCAGGAGGAGGAGGAGGAGGAAGAGGGGTAATTTTTAGCACTTTCAGGCCAGTCTCTTCGAAGTGACTCAGAGGGAGGTTTTTGGCAACAGCAGAGGCCAGGTACAAATGTGGCCAGCCAGGGCCCACTACTGGAGGACGAGGAGGACGAGGATGAGGAGGAGGTGGAGGAGGATGAGGATGAAGCATGGTCACAGCGGGGTGGCACCCAACGCAGCTCGGGCCCATCACTGGTGCGTGGCTGGGGGGAAAGGCAGGACGATGACGATACACCTCCCACAGAGGACAGCTTGTCCTTACCCCTGGGCAGCCTGGCACACATGAGCGACTACATGCTGCAGTGCCTGCGCAACAACAGCAGAGTTGCCCACATTTTAACGTGTGTGGACTACTGGGTTGCCACCCTGCTGGATCCACGGTACAAAGACAATGTGCCCACCTTACTTCCTGCACTGGAGCGTGATAGGAAGATGCGCGAGTACAAGCGCACGTTGGTAGACGCGCTACTGAGAGCATTCCCAAATGTCACAGGGGAACAAGTGGAAGCCCAAGGCCAAGGCAGAGGAGGAGCAAGAGGTCGCCAAGGCAGCTGTGTCACGGCCAGCTCCTCTGAGGGCAGGGTTAGCATGGCAGAGATGTGGAAAACTTTTGTCAACACGCCACAGCTAACTGCACCACCACCTGATACGCAACGTGTTAGCAGGAGGCAACATTTCACTAACATGGTGGAACAGTACGTGTGCACACCCCTCCACGTACTGACTGATGGTTCGGCCCCATTCAACTTCTGGGTCTCTAAATTGTCCACGTGGCCAGAGCTAGCCTTTTATGCCTTGGAGGTGCTGGCCTGCCCGGCGGCCAGCGTTTTGTCTGAACGTGTATTCAGCACGGCAGGGGGCGTCATTACAGACAAACGCAGCCGCCTGTCTACAGCCAATGTGGACAAGCTGACGTTCATAAAAATGAACCAGGCATGGATCCCACAGGACCTGTCCATCCCTTGCGCAGATTAGACATTAACTACCTCCCCCTAAACATATATTATTGTACTCCAGGGCACTTCCTCATTCAATCCTATTCTTATTTTCATTTTACCATTATATTGCGAGGCTACCCAAAGTTGAATGAACCTCTCCTCTGTCTGGGTGCCGGGGCCTAAATATATGCCAATGGACTGTTCCAATGTTGGGTGACGTGAAGCCTGATTCTCTGCTATGTCATGCAGACTGATTCTCTGCTGACATGAAGCCAGATTCTCCGTTACGGGACCTCTCTCCTCTGCCTGGGTGCTGGGCCTAAATATATGACAATGGACTGTTGCACTGGTGGCTGACGTGAAGCCTGATTCTCTGCTATAACATGCAGACTGATTCTCTGCTGACATGAAAACAGATTCTCTGTTACGGGACCTCTCTCCTCTGCCTGGGTGCCTGGGCCTAAACATATGCCAATGGACTGTTCCAATGTTGGGTGACGTGAAGCCTGATTCTCTGCTATGACATGCAGACTGATTCTCTGCTGACATGAAGCCAGATTCTCTGTTACGGGACCTCTCTCCTCTGCCTGGGTGCTGGGCCTAAATATATGACAATGGACTGTTGCAGTGGTGGCTGACGTGAAGCCTGATTCTCTGCTATGACATGCAGACTGATTCTCTGCTGACATGAAGCCAGATTCTCTGTTACGGGACCTCTCTCCTCTGCCTGGGTGCCGGGGCCTAAATATCTGAGAATGGACTGTTCCAGTGGTGGGTGACGTGAAGCCAGATTCTCTGCTATGGGACCTCTCTCCAATTGATATTGGTTAATTTTTATTTATTTTATTTTTATTCATTTCCCTATCCACATTTGTTTGCGGGGGATTTACCTACATGTTGCTGCCTTTTGCAGCCCTCTAGCCCTTTCCTGGGCTGTTTTACAACCTTTTTAGTGCCGAAAAGTTCGGGTCCCCATTTACTTCAATGGGGTTCGGGTTCGGGACGAAGTTCGGATCGGGTTCGGATCCCGAACCCGAACATTTCCGGGAAGTTCGGCTGAACTTCTCGAACCCGAACATCCAGGTGTCCGCTCAACTCTAGTCCTTAACAAAATGGTTTGGAAAATTTTCTTAAAAATTTCTAAATTTGCTTTAAAAGTTCTAAGCCTTTTAATGTCCTAAAAAATAAAATGACATTTAGAAAATGATGGCAAGATCAAGTAGACATATTGCAAATGTCAATTAATAACTATTTTGTGACGAATCACTATTTGTCTTAAAAGCAGAGAAATTCTAATTATTTTTTTTTTTCAAAATGTTCTGTAAATATTTCTATACATAAAGGTAAAGTACATTAACTCGAATTCAACGCTACCATGAAGTATGACATGTCATGAGAAAACTGTCTTAGAATCGTTTGGATAAGTAAAAGTATTCCAAAGTTATTATCTACCATATAAAGTGACACCTTAAATTTGAAATATGGAGCTTTGGAATTTGGTCCAAACTGGATTTTTTTGCTGGTAGTTAATAACACAGTTAAAATAATAATGTTTTTGTAATAAAATGCTTTTGGTGTAATTAACCGTTATCTTACAGCAATATGCAACACGTTTAAGAACAGGGGTATGATAATGGTGTTACTGCAGTAATGCTTTTGCAGTAACTACTAGTGTTGAGCGAACCCGAACTGTAAAGTTCGAGTTCGGTGTTTGGCGATTTATTGATGCTTTTTGAAAGGCTGCAGGCACTCGTGTGCCCTTAGAAGCCATCGGAGCCATGCCTACTAATAGCATGTTTTTGATTGGCCAGTACAGAATGTGACCCACCCTCCATCTAAGATGGAGTCACGTAGCGCTGCACGTCAAATCAGCTTTTACTAGTGTAGGGAGAGGATGCTGCAGCTGTGAGGGAGAGATTAGGAAACAATTCTGGTGTTCTTGGTGTTAAATCTGTAAACTACAGCAAAAAAATTTTGTGGGTGCTATGCTACATTTTTGTACCCCTGAGCCCAGTGCCACAGAGATATAAGCTTTAATCAGTCTGTTTGTTAGGTGGACGTCGGCGACCATTTTTGAAAGTGCAGTGCACTTGCAACTGCATGTGTGCCAGGGACATTACTTTAATCCTGTTCTGGTAGCTCAGTGGGCAACATCTAGGCAATTTTTAAGGACACCTGCACTGTATATGTGCCAGGAGAAGGGAAAATAATATAGGTAATCTGTCTGTGACTTCAGGACTCCGGGGGGGGGAACTTATTCAGATTTTTTTCTGTGAAGCACCCCTGTTCTGAATGTCTGACAGGGAAAATCTAATCATTAAATCCATTTGTTAGATTCCAGGGGGACAAATTCCCTTTTTTTGGCGGTCAAGTACCCCTGTGGCCTGCAGTGTATGTCTACCAGTGAAAATAATTAAATTGCATTAGTCTTTCACATATTTATGTGACCTAAAGCAATTTTTTATCTTTCTGACACCGGCACTGCATGAAGGCAAATGTGACTCCATGTTGTCTTCTCTATGATGTACAGAATTGTTATAATATTTCACCTACGCACTTCTTCCCCCCCCCCCCCCCTACACTGTGAGTTAGGTTCACTTATCTGTCTCAGGACAGATTCTGGAAATCTCCCAGAATTAGAACAAATGTTCTAATTCACTCAGGGTCATTCGGCACAACTGCGTACATTGTTGTATTTGACTTATTGCATACCCATAAATGTTCCGGTAATATCTGTATGGGCGTCAATGTTTATCATTTTATGATTGGTTTAACGCTGTTGTTGTGCAAACTTTTCTGCTGCCTATATGAGGCCAAGCAATAGCATAATTAAATTAGAGTGTTTCTCAATGACTGCCTGTGTATGTGTGTCTGTTATTGCCAACTGAGAAACATCTCTCCTGGCGTCAGTGTCTCAAACCAAGGTTGTCGTAGAGGTCCAGAAAGGTCCAAATCCTCGTGTCCGGTAAGAGAGACATCCCTTTTGTCCACTGCCCGGTCTGAGGGCACTGGCCACATCTCTACCCGTGAGTTTTTGTTATGTATCCGGGATACATTGTTAAGCCTTAAAAATAAACTCCGGGAGTTTATAATAAGTACTTGGAGTACTTTCATGAATAAGGCCGACACTTGGAATGCCACGCACGGAAAAAAATATCAGGGAGATTTGTTTTGTGTCAGGGACACATCATAGGATTTTAGGATCCATTCTGTAAGTTGTTTTGTGTCAGGGACACACCATAGATTCTCCGGGAGATCTATTTACTTTAACAGTCTCAGGGAGACTGACTACCTTGGTTTGACGCATACCTATATTTAGAGTATAAGATACAGTGTTAAGTGTTAAGATTAATCTGTTTGTGTGAGAGCTATTGTTCTGGTGGTAAGTGTAAGAACATATCTCACTGTAATATTATCACTCTGTCATTTTGATGTATTTTCTTACTGTGGGTGGCGGAAAATCTAAGTGCGAGTTTCCCCCTCCCAACCAGGTACTGCAAGGCTGCAAAAAGTGACAGCCTAATCTCATGTTGATTGTAAAGCAGCGCGTTTTCTCTTGGACCTCAGACAAAATACAAGACTTTGAGAAACAGTTATATGAGAAGGAGGTAGCGGGATGCTTTGAGATCAGGAAGATACAGACCCCCACACATAGTTACAAAAGTTCAGGAGCCAAAACCGTGAGTAAACAGAGACAGCCGACAAATTTCTCAGTTGCTGTCAGCCATTTACTGCAGATGCTGTCTGTTTCAGCGTGATAGACTTGAAAAATGCTTTCTTTTCTATTCCAGTTGAGAAGGAGACCAGACTATTTTTCCTTTTTTCCTTTTGAAGGACGTCAACTCACCTGGTGCAAAATGCACCAGGGATATGCTGATTCACCTGTAGTGTACAGCATTGTCCTCCAAGCCAGTTTAAAACACTGCCCCCCCCCCCCCAGGGTTCTGTGTTCTTGCAATACGTGGATTATTTGTTATTGTGCAGTATGTCAGAGGAGGCCTTTGTAACAGATGATTTATCTTTGTTGAAATGTTTGCCTGAATGTGGACGCAAGGTGTCACGCAAGAAAATGCAATGATGTAAAGAGCAAGTTGAATACTTGGGCTTTGTTCTCACAAAGGGAGAAAGGAGAATCAGCACAGAAAGCGTCCAGTCTGATTGCGGGCCTGGTCACCCCGCACACCAAGAAAGAAATGTTATCTTTCCTTGGCATGATACACTACTGCAGACAATGGATTCCTGATTGCTCCTACTATGACAATGTAATGAGACAAGCCACTCTGGCAGACATGCCAGATCTCATCAGGTGGTGTGAAGAAATGTTTAATGCATTTGATTATTTGAAATGTTCTTTTAATGACAAGTCTGGTTTTGGGCCTCCCTGACTACAAACTCACATTCCTTGTGCCTTTTTCTCAAAGGTGGTTCTGGCATCCGTCCAAGGAATGCCGGCCTGTCTGAGATCTCTTGCAGCCTGTGCTATGATGGTTGACCTTGCAACGCTACTCACAATGGGACATGAGACTATCCTGTACACCACACATGATGTAGTCTTAGGCCTTCTCAAAGGAATACACACACAGCACATGTCCGCACAAAGACTATCTGGATGTGAGATTCTACTCTTCAGCAATCCCTCCCTCCAAATCAAATATGCAACACACACCTCAGGTCCAGCACCTATCTTGAATGCCCAATTAGTACTTAAAGGACCTGAGGATCACTTGACAGAGGCACATGATTGTATACACTCCATACAACATGACACACATATTGTCCTGGAAGCCAGACCCATCACATACCAATCTGCACAAGCAGCAGAATTGCACTCATGAGAGCATGCATACTACATGAAGGCAAGTCAGTCACCATTTACACTGACAGCAGGTATGCACATGAAGTGGTCTGGGACCACGGTGTCATTTGGCAAAGGGGACGATTCATTGCAGCTGATGGTAAGCACATCTCACATTCACAACTTGTCATACAACTTTTAGAAGCCATAAGATTTCCCTGACAGATTGTAATTGTCCACTGCAGGGCGCATACTGGTGGTAAAGATCATGTGTCCCAAGGCAATGCCCTGGAAGACGCGGAGGCCAAGAAGTCTGCACTGATGGCCCCGGCCACATTGCAGATGGTGAAATTAGTACCTCCTTCACTTGAGTTAACTCAGATGCTTGTGGATCTCCAGTCCTCAGCTACTGACGATGAAATGGCCAATTGGTGTTATCCAATCTTGCAGAAGAATCCTAGGACAGGATTATTCTGCAAAGAGGGGGAACATGCATACCACAGCACAGCTCCCCTCTGTTCATTGCACATTTTCATGGAGTAGGACACAACAGCATTCAAACACACATGCTGCTAGCACAGAATTTCTATATTATAGGCATTAAACAGTTAGTGTCAGATTATGTGGGAAGATGTATCACATGTTTGAGGAACAACCCAAACACCATTGTAACCAGATCGATTAAAACCCTAAGTGAAATTGAGGAAAAAGTTGCTTGTAAGTCTCCTTGTCTTCCACAGGAACCAACTCACCCATTTCAAGTGGGAGATATCATGCTGATAAAGAAATTGAAGAAAGGAAAATTCGCAGGAGACTTCACCTACGGACCATCGACTACAGTGGTAGCCGCAACCCACACAGCAGTACTCACGGAAGAAGCACCTACTTGGATCCACGCTACCAGAGTGAAACTGGTAAAGGAGGCACCCCAAAATGAGGTGATAACGGGGACAGACAGTCCTGACCTCAAAAAAGGACAAAGTAAGGTACTAACGGGGATAGACAGTCCTGACCTCGAAAAAGGACAAAGTGAGGTACTAACGGGAGCAGACAGCTCTGACCTCCACCAGGATGCACTCCCTCAATTCTGGAAGATGGCACAGATGGTCCACTTGGACTGTGGGATTACTGACAATCCTAATGACTCTGCCGGAGGATAACAAAGCTGAAGTCCAACGAGTACCTTTAGGCTTTACAGGGTTGCTCGCAATTTAGCCCTGCCCAAAATGCCAGAACATTAAACACACCCCATTAATGACCCCATTTCGGAAAGTAGACACCCCAAGGTATTCACTGAGGGGCATAGTGAGTCCGTGGAAGATTTTTAATTTATTTTTTTCGCCAGAAGTTAGCAGAAATGGAAACTTAAAAAAAAAATAAAAAAGAGATTCTCATAGTGTCATTTTCCGGTAACTTGTGAAAAAAAAATTAAATCATACATGAAATCACCATGCCCCTCCGTGAATACATTGGGGTGTCTTCTTTCTAAAATGGTGTCATTTGGGGGGTATTTATACTATCCTGGCATTCTAGCACCTCAAGAAACATGACAGGTGCTCAGAAAGTCAGAGCTGCTTCAAAATGCAGAAATTCACATTTTTGTACCATAGTTTGCAAACGCCATAACTTTTGTGCAAACCAATAAATATACACTTATTGGATATTTTTTTTTATTAAAGACATGTAGCACAATAAATTCTGACACAAACTTGTATAGAAATATAATTATATTTGAACAATTTAACCAGAGACAGTTAAAAATACACTTTTTTGAGAAAATTACGGCCTATTTTGATTAATATCGGAAAAAAGAAAAATCTTAGCAATAATCAATTACCACCAAAAGAAAGCTGTATTTGTGAGAAGAAAAGGAGGTAAAATTCATTTGGGTGCCAAGTTGCATGACCGAACAATAAACCGTTAAAGTTGTGAAGTGCCGATTTGTAAAAAAGGGCCTGGTCGCTAGGGGGGTATAAACCTGTGGTTCTTAAGTGGTTAATTTTCCCCATTCTCTGATCCGTCAGAACAATTACACAGAAAAATGCTGTCTGTGGAGCATACGCCTTCAATCGGTCAGCATTTGCTCAATAATCCATCAGTATTGCTAAAGGCAAAAAAAACGGAGTGAATCTAAAACAGAAATGACACGGGAATGGAATATTTGTATGCCCAGTGCCACAGAGAAATAAGCTTTAATCAGTCTGTTTTTTAGGTGGACGTCGGTGACCATGTCTTAAAGCTGCTACACAGATAGGATCCGTTGTGCGTCTCATTTTTCCGTCTGACAGATCAGAAGAAGTGTCAAGTAAATGATGATGTCAACCAAGCCGAAAGCCAAAATAGTGGACCAGTCATGAAGTGGGGAGGGTGGTAACAGCATGAGAAGTCCACATAGTGGACCTATGACATAGTGGTGAGGGGAAAGCAGCATGAGGAGACCACAGAATGGCCCAATGACAGGGTCTAGAGGTGGCAGCAGCATGACGAGACCACAGAGCGGCACAATAAAAGAGTCTGGAGGTGGCGGCTGCAGCAGCATCAGGAGGAGGCCACAGAGCGAGGCCACAGAGCGACACAATGATAGAGTCAGGATGTGGCAGCAGCATGAGTAGGCCACAAAGTGGCACAATGACAGAGTCTGGAGCTGGTGGCAGCATCAGGAGGCCACAGAGTATGGGTAGGTGGGTGGCAATACTGTGGAGGTCGGTGGCAATACCAGTACCCGCTGAAGATGGTGGGTGAAAGAAGGAGCACTTGTCATCAGATGTGTGGCGTCAGGCAGGTAACAGCATCAGAATAGTAGCTGAGGCAGGTAGAAAGAAGAAACCGGTCCCTTTTGTCAAATTGTTGGTGTGGCACCATGGATGATGCTGCCTCCTGCTAAGACTTTTCATATCAACTGGTGGTGCTGGTTGTTGTGGCGTGCTGACAAAGCTTTTCCACATTTCCTCCATGCCAACCCTGCCTTCTGAGGTGCTGGCGGTGCCCCAGCTGCATTGGCAACCTCTTCCTCCTTCTCTGCTTTGTGCTTCTACTGTGTCCCCGCTGTCAGATGGGAATGCCAACAGCAGTGCGTCTACCAGCGTGCGCTTGTACTTGCACATCTCACGATCACGCTCCAGTGAGGGAATTAAGGACGGTACATTGTCCTTGTAACGGGGATCCAGCAGCATGGCCACCCAGTAATCAGCACAAGTTAGAATGTGAGCAACTCAGCGGTCGTTGTGGAGACACTGCAGCATGTAATCACTCATGTGTGCCAGGCTGCCCAGAGGCAACGAAAAAGCTGTCCTCTGTGGGAGATGTATCGTCTGTGTCCTCTGTATCCCCCCATCCATGTACCAGTGATGGCCATGAGCTGGTCTGGGTGCCATCCTGCTGTGAACATAGTTTCCCCTCCTCCATCTACTCATCCACCTCCTCCTCCTCCTCCAGAACTGTGATCTGGCTGGACAATTGTATACCTGGCATTTGTGGGTGCAGGAACCAACCCTCGGAGCGACCTGTGAATGACTGGCCGGAAATCCTATGAAATTATTCCTCTTCCTCCTCCTGTGCCACATCCTCTTCCAACATCACCAGCAGCTTGTTTTGTCAAGGAAGCATAGAAGTGGGATAGTAATGCTGCGAACTGCGTTATCGCCATGTTGGTGGAGTACTCAAAACAGCGCAACAAGGAACACAGGTCTCGCATGGAGGCCCAGTCATTGGTGGTGAAGTGGTGCTGTTCTGCAGAGTGACTCACCCGTGAGTGCTTCAGGTTAAACTCCACTATCGCCTGCTATTGCTCGCGCAGTCTGGCCACCACTTTGTGGGCACGTTGCATATGAGGCGGTGAGCGGGAAGGCCGAAGTTACGCTGCAGCGCTGACAGGTGAGCAGCAGCAGGGTGAGAGAGCACGCACAGACGTCCCACACTTTATGCAGCAGTTCTGACATATCGGGGTAATTTTTAAGGAATCTCTGCACCACCAAATTCAGCACATGCACCAGGCAAGGGATGTGCGTCAAACCGGCTAGTCCCAGAGCTGCTAAGTGATTTTGCCCATTATCCCACACCACCAGGCCGGGCTTGAGGCTCACTAGCACCAACCACTCATCGGTCTGTTGTTCAAGGCCCGTCCACAGCTCCTGTGCGGTGTAGGGTTTGTTCCCCAAACACATACGTTTTAAAACTGCCTGCTGTCGTTTACCTCTACCTGTAAGATGGTGGTGAAGGTGTTATGCTGACCGGATGAGGAGCCGGTAGAGGATAGGGAAGCGAAGTAGGAGGAAGAAGCAACAGGAAGCAAACTGAAACGCCATGCAATCCTCGGTGGTGGAAAGACACGCGGCAAACTGCTATCCGCCTCAGGCCCAGCCGCCACTGCATTTACCCAGTGTTCTGTTATGGAGATATAACATCCCTGACCGTGCTTACTGGTCCACATATCCGTAGTGAGGCGCAACTTGCCACAGATTGTGTTGCGCAGTGCACACCTGATTTTGTCCCCCACTTGGTTGTGCAGTGAACGGATGGCAAACCTGGAAAAGTAATGGCAACTGGGTACGACGTACTGTGAGACATCCACCGCTATAAGACTTTTAAAGATCTCCGTCTCAACCAGATGGAATGACAGCATTTCAAAGGCCAATAATTTTGAAATGCTGGCATTCAGGGCCAGGGATTGCGGGTGGGTAGTGGAGTACTTCCTCTTCCACTTCAGTGTTTGGGAGATGTAGAGCTGAACGCTTCCATGGGGCATTGTGGAGATGCTTGGGGACCCAGCTGGTGGTGTTGCTGGCAGATCCTCTGTTTGCAAGGTGGCAGGTGTTACTCCAGAGGTGGATGAAGAGGCTGAGACTGCAGCAGAAGAGGAAGCAGAAGGAGCCAGAGACCTTTCTTTGTTTTTGAGGTGTCTACTCCACTGCAGTTCGTGCTTTGCACTTAGATGCCTGGTCATGCAGGTTGTGCTCAGGTTGAGAACGTTTATGCCTCACTTCAGGCTCTGATTGCACAGCGTGCAAACAATTTGTCTCTTGTCGTCAGCACATTGTCTGAAGAACTGCCACGCCAGGGAACTCCTTGGAGCTGGCTTTGGTGTGCTCGGTCCCTTGCTGTGGTGGGCAGTAGCAGGCATTCTGTCTAGGGGATTGCCGCTCCGCTTTTGCACCCTGGCTCTGTGCGACCACCGCCTCTTCCTCCGAAGTACACAGGTCACTAGCATGACCTTGATTCCTTGTGGGGTCGAGTACCTCATCGTCCTCCACATCATCTTTCACCCAGTCTTCACCCCTGTCCTCCTTGTGGGTCTACACATTGCAGAAAGCCACAGCAGTTGTATTTCGTCATTATCCGAGCTGCGGTGGTCCTCCCATGTACTCATCTTGAAACATAAGTGGTTGGGCATTGATGCACTCAATATCTTCCACTTCTGGGGCAGGGCTAGTTGGATGGCCCTGGGAAACCCTGCTAACAGAGTCATCAAAAGCAGAAGAGACTGCTGCATGACTTGGGGCTCAGACTGCTTGGCTAATTTTCAAGCGGGTGAGGTAAAAGACTGATGGACATCTGCTGCAGGTGCAAACTCTGATATTTCAGCAGGAGACTGGGTGGGAGACAATGTAAAGGAACTGGAGGCACTGTCAACAACCCAATCTACTATCGCCTGTACTTGTTCTGGCCTCACCATTCGTAGAGCCGCATTAGGCCCGACCAAATACCACTGCAGGTTCTGTCGCCTACTTGCACCTGAGGACGGTGTGTAGCTGTCACAGATCAACCACGTCCTCTCCCTGCAACAGGAGCTCCACCAGCAGCACCACAACCGGGGCCACGCCCCTTATTTGACGCTCTCCTCATATTTCTCAAATTTAGGATCTTGCTCTAAATAGGTATTTTTCTAATAACAGAATAGAACCACAGTATCTAAAGTGTGTATCTCACAATGACATATGCAGCAAAGGCTGCAAAATTTAGTTTTTTGCCAAAAATATGTGTTTTGTTTACTAACAGAATATGACATCAGTATATAACGCTTGAAATTCACATGTGCAGATGCAGCAAAGGCTGTAAAATTGTGTATTTTGCCCAAAATTGGTGTTTTTTTTTTTAAAACACTGAACATTACAGCTGTATTTCTAGCTGAAGGTTATATCCAAAAATTGATGTTTTTTTTTTTTTTTTATTCAGAAAATTATTGAAGTATTCCAAACTTGTTTTTAACAATCACAGATGCAGCATCGGCTGCAATATTAAGTATTTTGCCCAAAAAGGGTGTTTTTTTACTAACAGAATATTACAGCTTTATATAACGCTTGAACTTCACACGTGCATATGCAGCAAGAGCTGTAAAATTGTGTATGTTGCCCAAAAAGGGTGTTTTTAAAAACCCAGAAAATTATAGCTGTATTTCTAGCTTAAATTGCACACTGACTAATGCTGCAAAGGTACCAGATGTAGGATATTGCCAAAAAAGGGTGTTTTTTTAGAACCAGATTATTATTGCAGTATTTCAAGCTTTGATTTGAATGTCACTAAAGCACATATGCAGTGCTGGGGCACTGAGCTTGCATAAAATGGCCACCGCCGCCCACCTAACAGACGGTTAAAAGTTATTTTTATCTGTTACTAGGCTCAGGGCAGGGTAAAAAGATGGTGCACTGCACCCACACAACTAAATCTATGTAGATCGCTGAGTTCAATTGGAGTTCTGATAACAGATTCTGTCCTATTCTCTCCCTACAGCAGCAGTATCCTCTCCCTACACTAAGCACAGCAGAGTGACGTGCAACGCTACGTGACTCCAGCTTATATAGAGGCTGGGTCACATGCTGCACTGGCCAATCACAGCCATGCCATTATTAGGCATGGCTGTGATGGCTTCTAAGGTCACACATTTAAATGCTTGTTGATCGGCTGCTCTGCAGCCTTTGAAAAAGCACATAGAAATGTTCAGGTTCAGGCCTGGGGTCCAAAAAATTGCAGTGCAGTGCGTATATATTTTTCTTTTTTTTATGAATTACGCCCTATACGCTTTCACCAGAAAAAAACTGCAGAAGTGACCTGAGAATAAATATTTCTTGTTGGAATGAAATAGGCCACTATACGCTTTAACCAGAAAACAATGAAATAGTGCAGTGCGTATATATTTTTCCTATTTTACTGAAATTTGCCTCTATACGCTTTCACCAGAAATAACTGCAACAGTGCAGTGCGTATATAATTTTTCTTGTTATACTGTAGTTATACTGTAATGCGCCCCTATACGCTTTCATCAGAAATTACTGCAGAAGTGAAATGCGTATATATTTTTCTTGTCATACTGAATAAGATACTAAGATATAATCCACTAAAGGGTTTCTAACCAGGGGTGTACATAGAAATCACTGGGCCCCATAGCAAGAATCTGAATTGGGCCCCCTAACCATGCTCACTACCCACCCCTGACCCATCCCACCTCCTGTCCTGGCTCCTCCCATCCCACACCCCCATTAAAGAATTCCTAATGCCCCCCAAAATGCCCAGGGGGAAGGAGTAGGAGAGCACACTGTCCACTATGAGCCCCCCAAACCCTTAATGCCCCCAAAAATGTTCAGGACAGTGTGCTTTCCTTCTACTCCTCTCCCCCCTGGGCATGTTTTGGGGGCACCATGGGTTGGGGGGCTCATAGAGGACTCGGGGGGGGGGGGGGGCTGGAGGCTCAAAGAGGACAGTGTGCTTTCCTCCTCCCCCCTGGACATTTTGGAGTAATGGGGGCATTAGGGGTTGGGAGGCTCATAGAGGACTCGGGGGGGGGGGACTCAGAACAGTGTGCTTTCCTCCTACTCCTTCCCCCTGGGCATTTTGGGATAATGGGGGCATTAGGGGGCTCATAGAGGATTCAGGGGGGGAGGCTCATACAGGACAGAGTAGGAGGAAAGCAGACTGTCCTCTATGGGCCCCCCGCTCCCTATGATTTGGCAATGCTGGCAGCCTGCATTAACCTATCTATCTATCCCTGGGGACCCTTCCCAATATAACAAACCACCGGCACCAACCATGTCTGGTCAGCAGCGGGCAGGCAGTCCTTCAGTCTGGGGCTGGGATCGATGCAGTGTGCAGCCTACTTCACTCGAGTCGCTCAGGTCAGACAGAGAATGAATGTGAGTGTAAGTATGACCAGCGCCCTCCCCTGCTGCCCGCAAACACTGGCCAATCAGCAGCTGCCTCTTTGTGCTGCTGACTTGCGCAGATTGGCCAGTGTGAAAACTAGAAAACACCTGCAGGCTGGCCGGGCGGGAGAATCAAGTTCAAGCAGTGAGGCAGCATGAGCAGGATAATACAAGTCGGGGGGGGGGGGGCGCCGATCAAAAGTCAAGTGCCGCGGGCCTGCGCCGCCCACAGTGTGTGTTTGTACTAGTACTGTACTCCTGGCTAAAATAAACAGAGGGGGCTGGGCCTTCTGTGTGCTCTGGGCCCCTCTGCGCTGCGGGCCCCATAGCAACGGCGTGGTCTGCTTATATTGGCGTTACGCCACTGTTTCTAACATAACACTTGCAGCCCAATAACAAACAGCTGGAATGACAGAGCTGTCTACTGACTATTTGGATCCCCAAATAATCGTCCATTGCACTTGAAAATCACTTTCCTATCAATGTACCTAGCGCCTTCTGACGTCTCTCCCTGCATTAAGATGCTGGGAAATGTATCCTCCCTATCATTTCCCTGCACTTATAATCCTTATTTTTATTTTATTTGTCTAAACATAGAGGTTTTTACAATTGCTGTCCTTAGTGCCTTCACACGTCTGTCCCTGTACTCTGAACGCTGGAAAATAGGGCTGTGACATCACAGGGCTGGCTGGCTGCTGATTGGCTGGGTGATCCCACCTTCCCAGAGTTTCTTGACCCAAGTCCTCAAACGTGTAGCCGCCATTTTAGAAAAATTGTGATTCGTTACCACGAAGCGGGAGGAAATTCGCATACATAGCGAATCAAAGTTTTCCTGAAATTCATATTGAATTCCACTTTGTCAACGTCGATACGCTCATCTCTATTGGAAACGTGTAGAGACAGAAAAAAAATGAAACAGATTTAGACCTAAATTTGTTATTGCTCACACTTTTGTGCGCTACCCTGTGTGTTGGTGTAATAATCATGTATATGTGCTGGATGCATTAAATTGAACAATCTATAAAAAAAAATGTAATTTCTAACTGTCTGGATATAAAATAAACACAAACGGATAATTAATCGCCAGGCTTTACACTCAATTTCCCATAACACTCATGGGTAAATTGCTGCCCTGATACAAATGATTTTCTAACTACAGTAATACAACAACACCCTTCTTCCTCCCTAGTGCTTTTTTCCTGTCGACATGTGCACTAAGATGGCGCTACTCGCCATTTTATTGCAGTTGCCCGAAACAAATCTGAAAATATTTGGTTTGGTTCAAACTGGTTCACTCATCCTTAATCTACACCATCTATAAGCAATACAAAATGTATCAGGCCACCACTTTCGCTAAGTCCAGCCACTTAAAGTCATAAAATGTATTACCACTTCTGGCAATTGCAAATAATTATTCCTTTTATAATAATACAAAAGGGTAAAAACTATCTAACAATGAAGCTTGACTCTTCTAAATCTATATATACATGTTTATCTAACCTGACTTTGTGTAACAGAAAGTGTTTCTATTGAAAGACATGTTTTTTTTTTTTTATGTATCACAATATAAAGGAGTTGGAGGGCACTCAAATACCTGGTAGTCACAAGGAAAATATACCACATATATTCAAACATACAAATTTATTAGGTTAAAAAATCGCACCTGATAGCAAAACCAATAATAAACCGCAATAAGACCCCCCCCCCAAAAAAATGGACAAGAATAAATAAAATAAAATCCCAAAAGAGTTGGATGTTGAACTAGTTATAAATATGCCTCTTGTCTAATCCAATAGAAAACTGTTAAAATAATTCATGCCAGTCACATATATATGATGTTATAGTATTAGTGACATACTGCATGTATAAAGACTAAAATGTATATATAAATCTGGCTAAGATAGATGGATCTTACTCAGATAGATAACGTAAATATTGTCTCAATAAATGCACATCGGTATGTCTGAACTTATTCACACCATAAGATTAGTCACATCAAAAAACACGGATTCAAAATAAATGTTAAGATCAATGGAGACTGTGTGTGTGCAAATCATAGGATCCTCCTGGAGTGATGCACTTCGATATCCGCATCAAATGGATTGTTGACCCTTTGTCTGTATAAGAGGCGTATTTCATAGCATTATGTTACGTTATGCTTGTATATTATATTTGTATCAAATTGATAAGTCAGCTTGTTTAGAACTCCTCCGTTTTGGTCAAAGGATATATGGCACTTATCGGTCCACAGTTCTATACATCCTTTTGCCAAACGTCATGGGTTAGTGGTTAGTATACATCCAGGTCCATAAATATTGGGACATTGACACAATTCTAAAATTTTTGGCTCTATACACCACCACAGTGGATTTGAAATGAAACAAACAAGATGTGCTGTAACTTCAGACGTTCAGCTTTAATGTGAGGGTATTTACATCCAAATCAGGTGATCTGTGTAGTAATTACAACAGTTTGCATATGTGCCTCCCATTTGTTAAGGGACCATAAGTAATGGGACAATTGGCTTCTCAGCTGTTCCATGGCCAGGTGTGTTTTATTCCCTCCTTATCCCAATTACAATGAGCAAATAAAAGGCCCAGAGTTCATTTCAAGTGTGCTATTTGCATTTGAAATCTGTTGCTATCAACTTTCAAGATGAGATCCAAAGAGCTGTCACTATCAGTGAAGCAAGCCATCATTAGGCTAAAAAAACAAACCCATCAGAGATATAGAAAAAACATTAGGCGTGGCCAAAACAACAGTTTGGAACATTCCTAAAAAGAAGGAACACACCGGTGAGCTCAGCAACACCAAAAGACCAGGAAGACCATGGAAGACAACTGTGGTGGATGACCGAAGAATTATTTCCCTGGTGAAGAAAACACCCTTCACAACAGTTGGCCAGATCAAGAGAACTCTCCAGGAGGTAGGTGTATGTGTTTCAAAGTCAACAATCAAGAGAAGACTTCACCAGAGTGAATAAAGAGGGTTCACCAGAAGATGTAAACCATTGGTGAGCCTTAAAAACAGAAAGGCCAGATTAGAGTTTGCCAAACGACATCTAAAAAAGCCTTAACCAGGGCCGTCTTTAATATTGATTGGACCCTGGGCAAAAATTTACTTGGGCCCCCTGGACCCCGCCTTCCCACACCTTAGCAGGCAATCACGCCCTCCACCACAACATACACACAAAAAATCCACACATCTGGTAGAGTACAGTGAATGATTGTAAATACTTCCAGTTCTGAAGACTCCAGCGGCTCAGGATCAGTGCTCTGAGCAGCTGGGCTCAGGCTAGAAGTGGGCACCGCTCTGCAGGAAGGACACCAGGGCTCGGCTCACCCTAGTGTTACAGTGCACCCCAGCACCCCACAGTATGCAGTATAGCACCCCACACTATACAGTACCCAACAGTATATAGTAGAGCAGTATAGCAGTCCACAGTATACAGCACCTCACAGTATACAACACCTCACTGTATACAGCACCCCAAACTATACACGATACAGCCCCCCACACTATACAGTACAGCAGTATAGCACTCCACACTATACCGCACCCACAGTATACAGACCCCCACAGTATACAGTACAGCAGTATAACACTCCACACTATACAGGCCTCCCACACTATACAGGCCCCCCCACACTATACAGCCCCCCCACACACTATACAGGCCCCCCCACAGTATACAGGCCCCCACAGTATACAGCCCACCACACAGTATACAGCCCACCACACAGTATACAGGCCCCCACAGTATACAGACCCCAACACAGTATACAGCCCACCACACAGTATACAGCCCACCACACAGTATACAGGCCCCCACACAGTATACAGGCCCCCCACAGTATACAGGCCCCCCACAGTATACAGGCCCCCCACAGTATACAGCCCACCACACAGTATACAGTCCCACACAATATACAGCCCCCCCCCAGTATACAGGCCCCCACACAGTATACAGCACCCCACTATACAGTAGTTTACAGTATATTAACATAACAGCCCCTGTCACCTTTTTCTGATGTAATCTTCACACAAAAAAGCTCCACAGTTAACGTCTGCAACACTCCTGCTAGGACCTGTGATGACCTCATAGCCATGTGACCAGTAATTGCTAGGTTACTGGTCACATGGTGATGATGTCATCTAAGGTCCTAGATCACAACTTTAACACAGTACGATGCCTGTGTAGCTGACAGCTTGACACTCGGGGCAGTAGCTAGCAGGGCTCAAGAAGCAGCTGCCTTGGGCCCCCCAGGAGCAACTGGGCCCGGGGCAGCTGCCCCTTTTGCCCCTTGGTAAAGACAGCCCTGGCCTTAACAGTTCTGGAACAACATCCTATAAACAGATGAGACCAAGATAAACTTGTACCAGAGTGATGGGAAGAGAAGAATATGAAGAAGGAAAGGAACTGCTCATGATCCTAAGCTTACCACCTTACCAGTAAAGCATAGTGGTGGTGGTAGTGTCCTGGCGTGGGCATGTATGGCTGCCAATGGAACTGGTTCTCTTGCATTTATTGATGATGTGACTGCTGACAAAAGCAGCAGGATGAATTCTGAAGTGTTTCAGGCAATATTATCTGCTCATATCCAGCCAAATGCTTCAGAAATTATTGGACGGCGCTTCACAATGCAGATGGACAATGACCAAAAGCATACTGCAAAAGCAACCAAAGAGTTTTTTAAGGGAAAAAAGTGGAATGTTATGCAATGGCCAAGTCAATCACCTTGCCTGAATCTGATTGAGCATGCATTTCAGTTGCTGAAGACAAAACTGAAGGGAAATGCAGGAACTGAAGACAGTTGCAGTAGAGGCCTGGCAGAGCATCACCAGGGATGATACCCAGCGTCTGGTGATGTCTATGCATTACAGACTTCAGGCTGTAATTGGACTGCAAAGTATTAAAGTGAAAGTTTGATTTATGATTATTATTCTGTACCATTACTTTTGGTCCCTTAACAAGTGGGAGGCACATATGCAAACTGCTGTAATTCCTACACCGTTCACCTGATTTGGATGTAAATACCCTCAAATTTAAAGCTGACAGTCTGCAGTTAAATCACATCTTGTTTGTTTCATTTCAAATCCAAAAATGTTAAAATTGTTTCGATATCCCAATATTTATGGACCTGACTGTATTAGTGGTTGGGCATTCCATGTGCATACTATAGCTTCTCAGTTGGTACCAATATGCATAAATCTTTGGGATTACTTTACCCGTCCATTGACCGGGGATCTATTGGCAGAGAGTTGGAGTGTATCGCAGCAGTCTTGATTAGTCCCGCTATGCCAGTGTCACAGAAAGCTGTTTCAAGTTTCTTTGTAGAAAGCTGGAGTGTATCAAGCCGTCTTGGTTAATCCCACTGAAGCCGGCATCCCTCGTGGAATGTGGACTGCCAGTGCTTTCTGTGCCTGTATGTTCAGCCTAGACTGTGAAGCGTTCCCAGCTGTCAGCTGTAAGTCACTCTCCTGTTTTGCGGTCCACTGGGGCTCCCAGGAATTCTTGCAGTGCTCTTACTGCAGGGGACCCCATTGGAGTAGCGGGACAGTTCACGCATGTGCCTGCGGAATCTTTGGTTCAGACTCCTTTTCAGGCAGACGTGGTTCCTGCGTATCCATGCTGGGCCGCTTGAGCGTCTGCTTGCATGCTTGAGAGGAGGTTCGCAAAGGGTTACGCAGCCGAACGTACGCGCATCTTATTCGCTACGCCAGCCGCTGACGGGGAATATACCTGTACATAAACTCTAGTATATTAGAGGGCAGGCATGGGTTAAGTGATCAATGACCAGCCAAGGCAGCACAAGTGTCAGGGATTAGGATAATCATATGGCCTATGAGCAATAGACACATGGCACTCTGTGATTGTCTAGCAGGTGTTTAAGAGGTGATCTCCCTGGCTGGTCAGTGCCCACTGTTGTTTTGACAACTCGGCAGTATGTTGCTGTTCACATTCTTCCAGACTACCTGTGCATGACCTCTGACTTCCTCAACCATCTCTAGAGACTGCCTGTGGGAAACTTCTATGCGGAACAGTTTGTCTCGTGTTTGACCTCAGATCGGACCCTGGAAATGTCTCTTACCTAGGTACTATGTTACACGGTCTATTTCTGTGCATATGAACTTTGGTCTGGTCTGGCTGTCCCTTGTGAGTTTTCCTGCACAAGTTATTATTTGGATTGATTACCTGCATATGATTTCTGGTCTGGACTGTACTGCCGTCATTTAATAAATCCACCATTGTTTAAAGTTTGTCTGTTTTTTTGGGGTTCTGCACTATTACACGAGCTAGGTAATGGATCAATCCAGTAGAAGGGTAATCGGGATCCCACTGTTGCTGGCTATACTGTCTCCTTATTCATGACGATATGTGTTTCGGCGCCAGCTTCTCCTTCATCAGTGGTGGCAAAGGGACATATAGAACTGTGGACCGATAAGTGCCATATATCCTTTGACCAAAACGGAGGAGTTCTAAACAAGCTGACTTTTATCAATTTGATACAAATATAATATACAAGCATAACGTGACATAATGCTACTATATACACTAGAATGCCTCTTGTATAGACAGAGTCAACAATCCATTTGATGCGGATATCGGAGCACATCACTCCAGGAGGATCCTTTGATTTGCACACACGCAGTCTCCATTGATCTTAACATTTTTTTTATTTTTAATCTGCGTTTTTGATGTGACTAATATTACGGTGTGAATACGTTCAGACATACCGATGTACATTTATTGAGACAATATTTATGTTATCCATCTGAGTTAGATCCATCCATCTTAGCCAGATTTATATATACACTTTAGTCTTTATACGTGCAGTATGTCACTAATACTATAACATCATATATATATGTGGCCAGAATGAATTATTTTAACAGTTTTATATTGGATTAGACAAGAGGCATATTTTAAACTAGTTCAATATCCAACTCTTTTGGAATTTTATTTTTATCCATTTTTATTTTTTATGTCTTATTATGGTTTATTATTGGTTTTGCATGATTTTTTAACCTAATAAATTTGTATGTTTGAATATATGTGGTATATATTCCTTGTGACTACCAGGTATTTGAGTGCCCTCCAACTCCTTTACTTATTGTCATACAGTTTCTAATTGGGCAGAGGGTGTTGCCCCTGGAGAGAGCACCTGTCCTGTACTGATCTATGCTGGTGGGCCATTGTCAGTATATTCATGTTTTTTTTGTGATTTTCTTAATAAGAACATAAGCAAGCAAAACAATTTATGGATCTTCAAAGATTCGTGTTCATTTTTAATCAAGGTAAGCAAAGGAAATTTAATAGAAATTTTGGCATACATAACTATGCACGATAATCAAATTACTGCAAGCCACTTTGTTATAACAATATCCCTGTGAGAATAAAGGTTCCTATAATTATCTCACAGACAAGTAAAAATCAGATATGCCTGTTAAAACTTTCCATATTGACATTCATGGGTATTAATTGAATGCTCTGTTGAAATTAAGTTAATAAAATACTTGTTTCACTAATTTACATTTAAACTATTTTCTGAAGGCGATAATGTTGACAGAAAATAAACTCCTAGAATATTAACATTTTGTCTAGAGATGAACAAGATGACGTGAAGTTTTGAGGTTCTATAAATTTTCTGTTTTATGGTAGCTGCATAATTTCACGATCTCTGATTAAATCTGAAGAATGAAATTGAATAATTCAAAACCAATGGTAACAAAATAGTATTGAAATGAGCCCATGGCATACAATGTTATTAATTACAGACATTCTCTCTATGGCATTTTTTTGTACATTTTTTTATAGTTTCAAGGTAACATAAAAAGGATAACTAAAGTTAAAAATAAATAACTACACTCTAGGAACTCTAATCGCTCCTACATATGTCATTCCTATTTACACGGATCCTATATGGAAACACATTGAGTCTCTACACTGAGCTACAGGTACACTGTGGCACCAAATGGTTCCTCCTGCCACCAAAATACCCTAGAGGCACTAAAACAGTATTGTTTATTTGATCAAAGAGTGGGTGTATTTAGTCACTGATTCATACTGAATAAAATCAAAAGTACATGAAATTACAGTACTCGCCTATAGAAGCCTATGAATAGAATATTACTATGTGTATCAAAGACATAGCCATAATATTGCAGTGTACATGAAGCCTTGCAGGATAACTTTTTGATTGATTGATTCTGCTGTTTCGAATCATAATACAAAGAGTGAAAAAATTAAAATAAAATCTTCATTATATGTCCCAGGAGGCAAATATTTCGATTTAGATACCAAGTTGATTCATTGTTACAAACTCCTACAATCACAGAAATACCCCTGAGACATAGATTTTCTTCTAAACATTTTTATTAAAAAACAAAAAAAAGTCTGACATATGAGTATATATTGTTCTTCATGGAAATGTGGTTGCATATACATCCCATTTATCTCAAATCAATGATAGCAATAGATGTGGCCACATGTTGACAATACCCTTGTGTGTGTGTTTTGCACTCAGATTTTGCTTTAATGATAATTCATAATGATGCTACAAGACAATAATATTGTTATTGATAGACTTGTTATTTCGAGCAGTGGGAGCATAATGGAAAGAATGGCTACATGAAATATATAGATTGTTTTACCTCTTTCAGAACCTAATGACAGGCAACAATATGCAGTCTGTAGGCAGATTCTCATGACAAGGGCGAGGAATTCGCCCAAAAGCCTTGTATATTTGTAAGGCTAAGTGTACGAATAGACAATTGGCAGACCCAATTTCAGTGGCTACTTAATGCCAGGTCTTTCTTATTGATATATTTGTCACAAGAGAGTTGCATGAAAATATTATAAAAGATGCATGTGTGTAATGGTAGTCTAAAAGGAATGCTATTACAAGGTGTGGTTTCTACAATTACACAAAATGTTCTAACCTATTGTTAATTTAACTATTTTTAAAGGGGTTCTCTGGGAATTAAGAAAATTTGAATACTAAAATATTACTTTATTATAAGTACTGTATATTCCCAACTACCTTTCATTAGTTATTATAACAACTCATTTTGTCTCGGGAGCATCATTAGGAGAAATAGAATGGCTGCCATCCTATTAGTACACACAAAACCTGTCCTAATCACACAGCAGGACAAGTTACTTCACAACACTGAGACAAAGAGCTGCCTCGTCTTCCTCTATGCTCTGCTTATCAGGGATTATGATACTGAATACAGCTGATAAGATCTTCAGCTGAATCTCTATAGGATTGGAGTTGATGAAGATACATGAAGTGCATAGAGGAGATGGGGGTGCGGATAATGAGCAACAGCACTTGTATGCAGTCTCCATTACCAGTATGTCCTGTCCATTCTCTGTACTTCATGTCTTCTCCTGAATCCATTCCTACAGAGATTCAGCTAAAGATCTTATGATTATAATCCTGAATACAGATGATGACGAGCAGAACAGATAGAAGGATGAGGCAGCTCTTTATCTCAGTGTTCTGAAGTAACTTGTCCTCATGTGTGATTAGAACAGATTTTGTGTGTACTAATAGGATGACAGCCATTTTATTTCCCCTGATGATCGCTTCCCAGACAAAACGAGCCATTATAAATAATGAAAGGTATTTAGAAATAGATTTATAATGACATAATATTTAAGGATTTTCATTTTCTTAATTCCCGGAGAACCTATTTAATTTCTCTGCCAAATGCATATCTTATTTGACCTGGCACACCACCACACTCTAGACCAAGACTGGAATCAGAAACATAATGATAAATCACCCACAAAGATGATAACTTTTATTTGTATTTGCAAAATAATTTTTGTTAGAAGAAAAAAGAAAAACAAACTATTACCATACAAAAGTCAATCATCAGCATTATTACTTTCCTCCTTCCCCCCCCCCCATTTAAACCTAACCCCCCTCCCTTACCCCTTTCCTCCCTCTCCACTGCATCATAAAGATGAAGACAGGATAACGATGAAATGAAGGCAGGGGAGCTTAAGACTCCCAACTCCCCCATATCCTAATCCAATCCTTATCCATTTCTCTTCAATGTTTCTTTGCTTATATAAGATATTTTCATACCTCTTGATCGTATTAACAAAATTTAGCTATGTAAATACAGTAGGTATATTTCGTGAAAGCCAGACCCTTGTAATCAAGAGTCTAGCCAGAAACATTCATTTAATTAACAAAATCTTTTTATACTTTATAATTAACCTGGGAAAGATCACCAAGTATCCAGCATTGTTCCATGAACGGAATTGGTACTTTCAATTTTTGGGTAATGCAGTTGTTAATTGCCCTTCAATATTCTGTCAATTCTCTACAGGACCAAAACATATGTAAATAATCAGCTCTAAGTGTATCACACTGTGGACAATTAGAAGTGTTTCTTAAACCACATTTGTTAAGCCATATTGGTGTATTCTATGTAGAATATTAAATTGAACCACCACATGATTAAAATTATGAGACACTAATCTTAAATAGTGATGAGTGGCAGGGGACGTATTTAAATTCGCAATATTTCGCTAATATTTTGTAGAATATTCGTTGAATACAACTTTTTTTTTAATAGAAAAATCTGCAAGGTAATGATCGCGTAATAAACAAATATTACGCAATCAATACAGGCGTGGGTCAAAAAACAATATATAGCACTATAGAATATAGTGTTATATATTCGTTTTTTAGAATATTCGTAATTTTTTCCATCTGAAGTTTTGATTCCTCCCTGCTTATCAAGCAACTTAAGCAGGGAGGAATCATAAGTTGCTTGTCAAGCAACTTAAGCAGGGAGGAATCATGACTTCAGATAGAAAAAAATGACAAATATTCAAAAAAAATTATATATAGAGCAATATAGCTAATATGCTATATTCGTTTTTCAGAATATTCATAATATTCTAAAACAAGAATATATAGCAATATAGCAAATATAAAAAAAGCGAATATAGAGCAATTTAGCTACTATAGTGCTATAATCTTTTTTTTTATAGTCATAATTTTTTTTTTTATCTGAAGAGAAAATCTGTTTTTCTCTGAGAAAAAAAAAATACAACTATTAGACTATTAGACAAAGAATATTATAGCACTATATTAGCTAAATTGCTCTACATTAGTTTTTTCGAATATTCAATATATTGCTATATACTTGTGTTAGAATATTACGGATATTCTGAAAAACTAATATATAGCACTATTTAAAATATACAAGTTTTTCAGAATATATATATTTTTTTTTTGTTTTGTTTTTTTCAATCTGTACAGTTGTTCCACTTCGGAGATCGTGAAAACTCAGATCCTAGGGTAAATTCTAAACCCCAGGTGTTCCCATGGTGACGGGGACGCTTGTCGGGGAGGAGTATGCCGAATTGGAACAACTGTACAGATTGGAAAAAAAAAGATAAATATTCTAGAAAACTAATATATTCAATATAGTGCTATATATTCATTTTTTACAATATTCGTCATTTTTTCCATCTAAAGTCATGATTCCTCCCTGCTTAAGTTGCTTGTGGGCCAATGACTCATTGGCCCACAAGCAAGAGGCAGGAAGGAATCATGTGTTCAGATGGGAAAAAAATATGAATATTCACTATAACGAATATATAGCACTATTTTCAAAATATTCACAAATTCTTGAAGTTGTGATATTCGAGATAAAAATTTGCTATTCGAATATTCACGCTCAACACTAATCTTAAATTAGCTAATATATTTTCCCACTCACCTAATTGAATCATTGAACAATCCACTCCCCAAGCTCTTTCTCCGGGGGAGCGTGTATTATTAAATGGTGCTTCCAATAGCAATTTATGCAATTGAGAAATCTTGACCTTCTGTCCCAAATTTCCCATCAAATCATTCAAGAGCGTAGAAGTGTCTACCTCAAACATAAACTTTCCATGTAGACTACAAAGTGCTGAACGTAATTGAAAATACCTAAACCAATATAAGTTATCAATATGTTCCCTTTGTGCAAGTTCCAAGAATGGAAGTACCACTCCATTTCTCACCACCTGTGCAACATATAAAATATAGTTTTTTTTTGCCAATACTTATCCCCGTCTAAATTATTTTGTTCCTGTAGAAAATGATTATTCTAGAGGGGCGTACAAAAAATAGATCCCTTTTTTCAAAACTATCCTTTTATGGTACTCCATGCTTTAATAAATATCTTCATAGACTCTTTATAGTCCTGTTGGATACTAGATAGTCACCCGGACTCTAATAGTGTAAACATATTATGTAAGGAGCTCCTAACCAAAGTACAGCAGAGTAGACTTTTCTCCCATTGGCAAAAAAGCCATAGCTGTGCGGCTATAAAATAGCCCTTGAAGTAGGGAAGATTCAGTCCTCCCTGTTCCATCGGTTTATAAAGGTACTCCAACTTTAGCCTTACCCGGTTTCCTCCCCAAAGTAAATGATTAATAATTATTTTAATTAATTTGAAACACATCTCCAATCCATATTGGAGAATTCCTAAGGACATAAAGAAGTTGAGGTAATATCATAATTTTCACTAGGGATATTCTGTCGGCTCTAGATAAGGGAAGTTGAAGCCATACCGTAATTTTTTACCTCAATTTACTAATCAACGGGATCAAGTTGAGCTGTAAAATGTCTTCAATCTTAGAATATTGACAGAATATTGGAGTATTCAAATAAGTCTGCGATCTTTAACATACTCAAGCACGCATTAATAGAATATTAAGGTCTATCTAGCGGTAATTTCAAAAAACAAAATGGCTGCACACCGTTATATATACAAACAATAGAGATAAGAAATGGGGGTCATTCTAGATAAAAGTGGTACAATAACGACTATAAAGGAGTATAAATGAATAATGGAAGCTCTTAGCGCGCAGACCTGTCGGGCCCATCTACCAGGCGTCAAGGTGGCTTCCGCAGATGGGTCCTTAACACTAAATATACTGACTTACTTAAGCCTACAATATTCAGGGCAGTGTAGGAACCAGCTGCAAACATACTCTGCTGGGTCCTTAACACTAAATATACTGACTTACTTAAGCCTACAATATTCAGGGCAGTGTAGAAACCAGCTGCAAACATACTCTGCTCATAAGTCCCAGGTAGATGGGCCTGTCCAGTCTAAAAGGGGTGCCACCCCCAATATATTGCAAGAGTATTTAGACTAAAACCTTCAGAATGACAGTCTATTTAGCGGTATGAGAGTTTTCTTTACCAATTAATATTGAAGCCTGAAAAGAGATTGACTATTCAAATAAGTTCTGGAAGTACAGTGATTAGCATGGTTTATAAAAACAGAACATTATCTGCATATAGGGAAATACGGTCCTCTACTCTTAATAACCCAAACCCTTCAATCCTAGAGTCTTGCCTGACCCTAACAGCAAGAGGCTCGATACAAATATCAAATAGTAGTGGAGAGAGTGGGCATCACTGTCAGCTACATCTACTCAAAGGAAAACTCCTTGTCAAACTCCCATTGATATTCTATCTAGCTGTAGGGGACTTATGCAGAAGTTTAATCATATTTCATGAATCTGGTACTAAATCCCATTTTCCCTAAAACCCTCCAGTGGAATTCCCACTCCACCCTGTAAAACGCCTTAGAGGCGTCTAGAAAAAGAATGCAGCGAGAAGACAGAATATTTGCATATAACCGATGAAAATTATAATGAGTGTCTTTATTGGGAATAAACCAATTCTTATCGGGATGCATTATTGATGAAATAACCTAGACTAGTAGTCAGAATCCTTGAGAAAAGCTTCATATCTGTATTTAATAAGGAGATTGGCCTATATGATCCCATATCTAAGGGGTCCTTACCGTTTTTCAATATTAATATTATTACAGCCTCTGTCATTTATTCTGGAAGCCTACTCTCCTCCAATGATCCAGTGAACACCTCCAAGAGCCGAGTAAAGATCACCTCCCTGTATTTACAATAGAATTCATAGTAGAATCCTTTGGACCCAGGGGAGGAGTTTCCAGAACTTACCTTCAAAGCTGCCTCTAGCTCTTTTAAGGACAGCTCTGCATTGAGGTATTCTCTTTGGATATCTGTGATAGCTGGAAGAGAGATAGAATCCAAATATGAATCCATTTCTTCATCTATAATGATCTTGTCTGAATTGTATAGTTCCAAAATATGCTTCAAAAATATTTCCTTTATACGATCTTGTTCTTCAATAATGATATCCTCGGATAAGCGAATACTAAATATCTCTTTTTTTGGTTCCTGATTAGAGATCAAAGGTTTCCCTGGTCTACTGGATTATGAGAAATATTTTTGTCCCTTTGAAAAAGAGCCTCTGCTGGGCTCGCGTTTTGGCTTTCCGTTTGTGAGATCCGTTCAGGACTCTCACAAGCGGTCCAAAATGGATCAGTTTTGCCCTAATGAATTCTGAATGGAAAAGGATCCGTTCAGAATGCATCAGTTTGCCTCCGATCAGTCTCCATTCCGCTCTGGAGGCGGACACCAAAACGCTGCCTGCAGTATATTCTATAGTGTTATATATTAGTTTTTAACACACGCCTGTATTGATCGCATAATATTTGCATATTACATGATCATTACCTTGCCAATTTTCAAGTAAAAAAAAAAGAATGTACAATATAACAAATATTCAAATTCACGAATATTCAAAGAATATTCTACAAAATATTCACAAAATATCACGAATTCGAATATGATCCCTGCCGCTCATCACTACAAATGAGTACTTAATGTCCTTTTGTTGCAGTAGTTTTTTAACAGCCGTAAAAGTATGTCTCCTTTCCTGGATTTCTTTAGAGAGATCCGAAAAAAGCACAATTTACTCCCATTAAATAAAATGGGGGGACACTCTCTCGCCCTTTTTAAAATCATATTTCTATCTCGTGAAGCAAGTTTCTTTGCCAAGAGTATCCGTGGTTGCCTTCTCAGAATTGGTTTGCCTCCTGGAACCCGGTGCACCCTTTCCACCAAAAATAGTGAGGAAAAATATTCCTTTCCAAACTTCTCCAAAATTTAAGTCTGTATCATTTCAGCTATGTTTTTTCCCTCTGCACCTTCAGGTAAGCCCATGATTCTCACGTTACATCTCCTTGACCTATCCTACAAGTCCACCACATGTTTAAATCCATCTTCAATGTTAAGATTTCAGCTTTTGATATTTTAGCTTCATTCTCCAGGGCCCCCACAGTTTTTTTTTGTTTTTCTATCATAGTAACTCTGTCCCGTATCTTTGTAAGATCGTCTCTTATCACAGCAGTAGACCGGTCATTTAAAACTTCCTTCTCTCCTCCCTCATCCTGGAGATAGTCATAATCATCCAATACTTCTTCCACTCTAGATCCAGTATTTTTTTATTTTATTGTTTGAATCAGACAGTCCTTTTTGTCCTTCCCTTGTGATTACATTTTGGGATTTTAAAAACTGTTCAATTTTGACTAATTCCGATGACTTCTGTACTGTTTTTGAGGATGAATGGTCTGCTGAACGCCTATTTTGCTTAGGGGCCATTTCCTTTTCCTTTCTCTCTATCAGTAATATATATATATATATATATATATACATATATATATATATATATATATATATATTTCCCCTTTTTACACAGTTTTCAGCAGTCTTCTCATAATAGGCAAGAAGTCAGCAGCGTTTCATCTAGATCTGCCCCAAAACTGTTATGATGACAAAAACTAGGGGAAGGCTATAGAGAAATGTGAACATGCATACACTTCTTTATACTCTAAAGGCGGAAAACTTAGTATCATAAATAAATGTTGCTCATACAAGTGGAAGTCCAGAGGCAGGAGAGAAGATGGAGGCAAAGGAGGACATACACAGACAAGAGGCCAAACCTTCAGAACTTGCAATGAATGAAGTACAGAGAAGCAGGGGGAACCCTGAGAAGCCCAGCACATTAGTATTAGACCTGGAGGAAGGAACCAAGGCCAAACCTTCAGAGTTGGCAGGCTTGCAGGGAGAAGAGTAAGAAGAGACCTGAGGGACCCAAGGAGATCCGGCACATAATCAGTTCAGGAAGCGCCGACTCGAAGCGCGGCGCCTACACCGGTCATCCGACTGTGTATCCCTGAAGCTGTACCTCCGGAGCTTCAGAGCGGCTCTGTTGCATAAGGACGCTGAACCTCGACATGGCTGGGTAGGAGGAGAGGTGGGAGGCGCAACACAGCCTACGTCATCACGTCATCCCTGCAATCTGGTAGACCAAAAAGATGGTAACTTTGACAAAAGCTTATCAGCTCACCAGTGCTTTTAATTTTCAAGCCTCATTTGGGTTGAATGGGAAGAGGAATAAAAAAAAACTGAAGATGGTCCAGTATACAAAAATAATGATTCAAAATGTATTTATCTCCACGAAAGTTTCAGAAATCATAAATGCTTTTCAGACTTTGTGCTTATTCAGACACAGACTTATACTTTGTGCTTATTCAAACAGGTGAGACAAGAATATAAAGCATTAGGTTTAAATTACAATTCCTAATGATGGGTGTATAGAAAGTTATCCATTGTAAGCATCTGTAAAGAAAGAAATAGGTCCAAATATATTACATTTCACACATATTACATTTGACACCTACGTGTGAGGAATAATATGAACTTTTGTGCATGTTATCACATCCTTTATCAATAAAACAGCAAACCTCTGTGATTTTTACATACAGGGGATGTTTAGCTATAGAAAATTAGCTTATCTAAGCATCCTTCTTATCGACTTCACAATCAAAATGTTTATCAGCATGCAAATTTGGTATCAAAACTCATGCCAAGCAGTTGCATCACACACACCAATAAATATCAAAGTTTATATATTTATACAAAGAATATCCTGTCTGTATATGACCTTTAACAAAAAATCTATTGGACTTTAGAATCACATCAATAGCAATTATAACTAGAGATTAGAGTTGAGCGAACACCTGGATGTTCGGGTTCGAGAAGTTCGGCCGAACATCCCGGAAATGTTCGGGTTCGGGATCCGAACCCGATCCGAACTTCGTCCCGAACCCGAACCCCATTGAAGTCAATGGGGACCCGAACTTTTCGGCACTAAAACGGCTGTAAAACAGCCCAGGAAAGGGCTAGAGGGCTGCAAAAGGCAGCAACATGTAGGTAAATCCCCTGCAAACAAATGTGGATAGGGAAATTAATTAAAATAAAAATTAAATAAATAAAAATTAACCAAAATCAATTGGAGAGAGGTTCCATAGCAGAGAATCTGGCTTCCCGTCACCCACCACTGGAACAGTCCATTCTCAGATATTTAGGCCCCGGCACCCAGGCAGAGGAGAGAGGTCCCGTAACAGACAATCTGGCTTCATGTCAGCAGAGAATCAGTCTTCATGTCATAGCAGAGAATCAGGCTTCACGTCACCCACCACTGCAACAGTCCATTTTCATAAATTTAGGCCCAGCACCCAGGCAGAGGAGAGAGGTCCCGTAACAGAGGATCTGGCTTCATGTCACCAGAGAATCAGTCTGCATGTCATAGCAGAGAATCAGGCTTCACGTCAGCCACCACTGCAACAATCCATTGGCATATATTTAGGCCTAGCACACAGGCAGAGGAGAGAGGTCCCGTAACAGACAATCTGGCTTCATGTCAGCAGAGAATCAGTCTTCATATCATAGCAGAGAATCAGGCTTCACGTCAGCCACCAATGCAACAGTCCATTGTCAGATATTTAGGCCCAGCACCCAGGCAGAGGAGAGAGGTCCCGTAACAGAGGATCTGGCTTCATGTCAGCAGAGAATCAGTCTTCATGTCATAGCAGAGAATCAGGCTTCACGTCACCCACCACTGTAAGAGTCCATTTTCATAAATTTAGGCCCAGCACCCAGGCAGAGGAGAGAGGTCCCGTAACAGACAATCTGGCTTCATGTCAGCAGAGAATTAGTCTGCATGTCATAGCAGAGAATCAGGCTTCACGTCAGCCACCACTGCAACAGTCCATTGTCATAAATTCAGGCCCAGCACCCAGGCAGAGGAGAGAGGTCCCGTAACAGACAATCTGGCTTCATGTCAGCAGAGAATCAGTCTGCATGTCATAGCAGAGAATGAGGCTTCACGTCACCCACCACTGCAACAGTCCATTTTCATAAATTTAGGCCCAGCACCCAGGCAGAGGAGAGAGGTCCCGTAACAGAGGATCTGGCTTCATGTCAGCAGAGAATCAGTCTGCATGTCATAGCAGAGAATCAGGCTTCACGTCAGCCACCACTGCAACAGTCCATTGTCATAAATTTAGGCCCAGCACCCAGGCAGAGGAGAGAGGTCCCGTAACAGACAATCTGGCTTCATGTCAGCAGAGAATTAGTCTGCATGTAATAGCAGAGAATCAGGCTTCACGTCAGCCACCACTGCAACAATCCATTGGCATATATTTAGGCCTAGCACACAGGCAGAGGAGAGAGGTCCCGTAACAGACAATCTGGCTTCATGTCAGCAGAGAATCAGTCTTCATATCATAGCAGAGAATCAGGCTTCACGTCAGCCACCAATGCAACAGTCCATTGTCAGATATTTAGGCCCAGCACCCAGGCAGAGGAGAGAGGTCCCGTAACAGACAATCTGGCTTCATGTCAGCAGAGAATTAGTCTGCATGTCATAGCAGAGAATCAGGCTTCACGTCAGCCACCACTGCAACAGTCCATTGTCATAAATTCAGGCCCAGCACCCAGGCAGAGGAGAGAGGTCCCGTAACAGACAATCTGGCTTCATGTCAGCAGAGAATCAGTCTGCATGTCATAGCAGAGAATGAGGCTTCACGTCACCCACCACTGCAACAGTCCATTTTCATAAATTTAGGCCCAGCACCCAGGCAGAGGAGAGAGGTCCCGCAACAGAGGATCTGGCTTCATGTCAGCAGAGAATCAGTCTGCATGTCATAGCAGAGAATCAGGCTTCACGTCAGCCACCACTGCAACAGTCCATTGTCATAAATTCAGGCCCAGCACCCAGGCAGAGGAGAGAGGTCCCGTAACAGACAATCTGGCTTCATGTCACCAGAGAATCAGTCTGCATGTCATAGCAGAGAATGAGGCTTCACGTCAGCCACCACTGCAACAATCCATTGGCATATATTTAGGCCTAGCACACAGGCAGAGGAGAGGTTCATTCAACTTTGGGTAGCCTTGCAATATAATGGTAAAATGAAAATAAAAATAGGATTGAATGAGGAAGTGCCCTGGAGTCCAATAATATATGGTTATGGGGAGGTAGTTAATGTCTAATCTGGACAAGGGACGGACAGGTCCTGTGGGATCCATGCCTGGTTCATTTTTATGAACGTCAGCTTGTCCACATTGGCTGTAGACAGGCGGCTGCGTTTGTCTGTAATGACGCCCCCTGCCGTGCTGAATACACGTTCAGACAAAACGCTGGCTGCCGGGCAGGCCAGCACCTCCAAGGCATAAAAGGCTAGCTCTGGCCACGTGGACAATTTAGAGACCCAGAAGTTGAATGGGGCCGAACCATCAGTCAGTACGTGGAGGGGTGTGCACACGTACTGTTCCACCATGTTAGTGAAATGTTGCCTCCTGCTAACACGTTGCGTATCAGGTGGTGGTGCAGTTAGCTGTGGCGTGTTGACAAAAGTTTTCCACATCTCTGCCATGCTAACCCTGCCCTCAGAGGAGCTGGCCGTGACACAGCTGCCTTGGCGACCTCTTGCTCCTCCTCTGCCTTGGCCTTGGGCTTCCACTTGTTCCCCTGTGACATTTGGGAATGCTCTCAGTAGCGCGTCTACCAACGTGCGCTTGTACTCGCGCATCTTCCTATCACGCTCCAGTGCAGGAAGTAAGGTGGGCACATTGTCTTTGTAGCGTGGATCCAGCAGGGAGGCAACCCAGTAGTCCGCACAGGTTAAAATGTGGGCAACTCTGCTGTCGTTGCGCAGGCACTGCAGCATGTAGTCGCTCATGTGTGCCAGGCTGCCCAGGGGTAAGGACAAGCTGTCCTCTGTGGGAGGCGTATCGTCATCGTCCTGCCTTTCCCCCCAGCCACGCACCAGTGATGGACCCGAGCTGCGTTGGGTGCCACCCCGCTGTGACCATGCTTCATCCTCATCCTCCTCCACCTCCTCCTCATCCTCGTCCTCCTCGTCCTCCAGTAGTGGGCCCTGGCTGGCCACATTTGTACCTGGCCTCTGCTGTTGCCAAAAACCTCCCTCTGAGTCACTTCGAAGAGACTGGCCTGAAAGTGCTAAAAATGACCCCTCTTCCTCCTCCTCCTCCTGGGCCACCTCCTCTTCCATCATCGCCCTAAGTGTTTTCTCAAGGAGACATAGAAGTGGTATTGTAACGCTGATAACGGTGTCATCGCCACTGGCCATGTTGGTGGAGTACTCGAAACAGCGCAACAGGGCACACAGGTCTCGCATGGAGGCCCAGTCATTGGTGGTGAAGTGGTGCTGTTCTGTAGTGCGACTGACCCGTGCGTGCTGCAGCTGAAACTCCACTATGGCCTGCTGCTGCTCGCACAGTCTGTCCAGCATGTGCAAGGTGGAGTTCCACCTGGTGGGCACGTCGCATATGAGGCGGTGAGCGGGAAGGCCGAAGTTACGCTGTAGCGCAGACAGGCGAGCAGCGGCAGGATGTGAACGCCGGAAGCGCGAACAGACGGCCCGCACTTTATGCAGCAGCTCTGACATGTCGGGGTAGTTGTGAATGAACTTCTGCACCACCAAATTCAGCACATGCGCCAAGCAAGGGATGTGCGTCAAATTGGCTAGTCCCAGAGCTGCAACGAGATTTCGCCCATTATCACACACCACCAGGCCGGGCTTGAGGCTCACCGGCAGCAACCACTCGTCGGTCTGTTGTTCAATACCCCGCCACAACTCCTGTGCGGTGTGGGGCCTGTCCCCCAAACATATGAGTTTCAGAATGGCCTGCTGACGTTTACCCCGGGCTGTGCTGAAGTTGGTGGTGAAGGTGTGTGGCTGACTGGATGAGCAGGTGGAAGAAGAGGAGGAGGAAGCCGAGAAGGAGGAGGTGGCAACAGGAGGCAAAGAATGTTGCCCTGCGATCCTTGGCGGCGGAAGGACGTGCGCCAAACAGCTCTCCGCCTGGGGCCCAGCTGCCACTACATTTACCCAGTGTGCAGTTAGGGAGATATAGCGTCCCTGGCCGTGCTTACTGGTCCACGTATCTGTGGTTAGGTGGACCTTGCTACAGATGGCGTTGCGCAGTGCACACTTGATTTTATCGGATACTTGGTTGTGCAGGGAAGGCACGGCTCTCTTGGAGAAGTAGTGCCGGCTGGGAACAACATACTGTGGGACAGCAAGCGACATGAGCTGTTTGAAGCTGTCTGTGTCCACCAGCCTAAATGACAGCATTTCATAGGCCAGTAGTTTAGAAATGCTGGCATTCAGGGCCAGGGATCGAGGGTGGCTAGGTGGGAATTTACGCTTTCTATCAAATGTTTGTGAGATGGAGAGCTGAACGCTGGCGTGTGACATGGTTGAGACGCTTGGTGACGGAGGTGGTGGTGGTGGTGTTGGTGGTACATCCCCTGTTTGCTGGGCGGCAGGTGCCAACGTTCCTCCAGAGGCGGAGGAAGAGGCCGAGGCGGCAGCAGCAGAATAGGCCGAGGCGGCAGCAGCAGAAGAGGTAGCAGGGGGAGCCTGAGTGACTTCCTTGGTTTTAAGGTGTTTACTCCACTGCAGTTCATGCTTTGCATGCAGGTGCCTGGTCATGCAGGTTGTGCTCAGGTTCAGAACGTTAATGCCTCGCTTCAGGCTCTGATGGCACAGCGTGCAAACCACTCGGTTCTTGTCGTCAGCACATTGTTTGAAGAAGTGCCATGCCAGGGAACTCCTTGAAGCTGCCTTTGGGGTGCTCGGTCCCAGATGGCGGCGGTCAGTAGCAGGCGGAGTCTCTTGGCGGCGGGTGTTCTGCTTTTGCCCACTGCTCCCTCTTTTGCTACGCTGTTGGCTCGGTCTCACCACTGCCTCTTCCTCCGAACTGTGAAAGTCAGTGGCACGACCTTCATTCCATGTGGGGTCTAGGACCTCATCGTCCCCTGCATCGTCTTCCACCCAGTCTTGATCCCTGACCTCCTGTTCAGTCTGCACACTGCAGAAAGACGCAGCAGTTGGCACCTGTGTTTCGTCATCATCAGAGACATGCTGAGGTGGTATTCCCATGTCCTCATCATCAGGAAACATAAGTGGTTGTGCGTCAGTGCATTCTATGTCTTTCACCGCTGGGGAAGGGCTAGGTGGATGCCCTTGGGAAACCCTGCCAGCGGAGTCTTCAAACAGCATAAGAGACTGCTGCATAACTTGAGGCTGAGACAGTTTCCCTGGTATGCATGGGGGTGATGTGACAGACTGATGGGGTTGGTTTTCAGGCGCCATCTGTGCGCTTTCTGCAGAAGACTGGGTGGGAGATAATGTGAACGTGCTGGATCCACTGTCGGCCACCCAATTGACTAATGCCTGTACCTGCTCAGGCCTTACCATCCTTAGAACGGCATTGGGCCCCACCATATATCGCTGTAAATTCTGGCGGCTACTGGGACCTGAGGTAGTTGGTACACTAGGACGTGTGGATGTGGCAGAACGGCCACGTCCTCTCCCAGCACCAGAGGGTCCACTAACACCACCACGACCATGTCCACGTCCGCGTCCCTTACTAGATGTTTTTCTCATTGTTATGGTTCACCACAACAACAAATATATTATTTGGCCCAATGTATTGTATTCAAATTCAGCGGGATATAAATTTGAGGCCTAGTATTTAGGCGCTGGGTGACCGGTATGGATTTAGTGACAGAATTAGACTTGGAAATGCACAGAAGCGTGTGTGTGAAGTTATTCTGAATGACCCTATGTGCACCTTGAATATTATATACCCTTTTTGGGATAGATTTCAAATAGCTCTGATATAGCAGGAACCACTAAATTATGAAATTGCTAAATTGGGAATTGTATTTCAACCCAGAACAAAAAATGTGCTTTGACGGACACTAAATATCTTGCCCAGCAACAACAGTACAGCGGTAACGAGAGATTTAGCAGGATATAAATTTGAGGCCTAGTATTTAGGCGCTGGGTGACAGGTATGGGTTTAGTGACAGAATTAGACTTGGAAATACACAGTAGCGGGTGTGTGTGAAGTTATTCTGAATGACCCAATGTGCACCTTGAATATTATATACCCTTTTAGGGATAGATTTCAAATAGCTCTGATATAGCAGAAACCACTAAATTATGAAATTGCTAAATTGGGAATTGTACTTCAACCCAGAACAAAAAATGTGCTTTGACGGACACTAAATAACTTTCCCAGCTACAACAGGACAGCGGTAACGAGAGATTTAGCGGGATATAAATTTGAGGCCTAGTATTTAGGCGCTGGGTGACAGGTATGGGTTTAGTGACAGAATTAGACTTGGAAATACACAGTAGCGGGTGTGTGTGAAGTTATTCTGAATGACCCTATGTGCACCTTCAATATGATCTACCCTTTTAGGGATAGATTTCAAATTGCTCTGATATAGCAGAAACCACTAAATTATGAAATTGCTAAATTGGGAATTGTATTTCAACCCAGAACAAAAAATGTGCTTTGACGGACACTAAATAACTTTCCCAGCTACAACAGGACAGCGGTAACGAGAGATTTAGCAGGATATAAATTTGAGGCCTAGTATTTAGGCGCTGGGTGACAGGTATGGGTTTAGTGACAGAATTAGACTTGAAAATACACAGTAGCGGGTGTGTGTGAAGTTATTCTGAATGACCCAATGTGCACCTTGAATATTATATACCCTTTTAGGGATAGATTTCAAATAGCTCTGATATAGCAGAAACCACTAAATTATGAAATTGCTAAATTGGGAATTGTACTTCAACCCAGAACAAAAAATGTGCTTTGACGGACACTAAATAACTTTCCCAGCTACAACAGGACAGCGGTAACGAGAGATTTAGCAGGATATAAATTTGAGGCCTAGTATTTAGGCGCTGGGTGACAGGTATGGGTTTAGTGACAGAATTAGACTTGAAAATACACAGTAGCGGGTGTGTGTGAAGTTATTCTGAATGACCCAATGTGCACCTTGAATATTATATACCCTTTTAGGGATAGATTTCAAATAGCTCTGATATAGCAGAAACCACTAAATTATGAAATTGCTAAATTGGGAATTGTACTTCAACCCAGAACAAAAAATGTGCTTTGACGGACACTAAATAACTTTCCCAGCTACAACAGGACAGCGGTAACGAGAGATTTAGCGGGATATAAATTTGAGGCCTAGTATTTAGGCGCTGGGTGACCGGTATGGATTTAGTGACAGAATTAGACTGGGATATGGCCAAAAAATAACCACACTATTGCTGGTTAAATGCACTTGGTGACGGGCGCAGCTTGCCCCTGATGTAGTATATGGCCAAAAAATGAACAGACTATTGCTGGTTAAATGCACTTGGTGTCACAGCTTGACCAACCACACTACTGAGGGTTAAATGCACTTGGTGACGGGCGCAGCTTGCCCCTGATGTAGTATATGGCCAAAAAATAAACAGACTATTGCTGGTTAAATGCACTTGGTGTGACAGCTTCACCCTGATGTAGGCTTTAGCCAGAAAACAACCACACCATTGAGGGTTAAATGCACTTGGTGACAGGCGCAGCTTGCCCCTGATTTTGTATATGGCCAAAAAATGAACAGACTATTGCTGGTTAAATGCACTTGGTGTGACAGCTTCACCCTGATGTAGGCTTTAGCCAAAAAACAACCACACCATTGAGGGTTAAATGCACTTGGTGACAGGCGCAGCTTGCCCCTGATTTTGTATATGGCCAAAAAATGAACAGACTATTGCTGGTTAAATGCACTTGGTGTGACAGCTTCACCCTGATGTAGGCTTTAGCCAAAAAACAACCACACCATTGAGGGTTAAATGCACTTGGTGACAGGCGCAGCTTGCCCCTGATTTTGTATATGGCCAAAAAATGAACAGACTATTGCTGGTTAAATGCACTTGGTGTGACAGCTTCACCCTGATGTAGGCTTTAGCCAAAAAACAACCACACCATTGAGGGTTAAATGCACTTGGTGACAGGCGCAGCTTGCCCCTGATTTTGTATATGGCCAAAAAATGAACAGACTATTGCTGGTTAAATGCACTTGGTGTGACAGCTTCACCCTGATGTAGGCTTTAGCCAAAAAACAACCACACCATTGAGGGTTAAATGCACTTGGTCGCAGCTTGTGCTGGCGCACCACAAGACACAAAATGGCCGCCGATCACCCCAGAAAAATGTGACTGACAAACGGTCTGGGCAGCCTAAAAACAGTGAGCAATTGAGGATCAGCAGCTCAATGATCCACAGCTGCAGATCGATCAGTTAATCAAGTCCTTTGGAGGAGTTAATCTGCCTAATCTCGCCCTACTGTCGCAGCCGCAACCTCTCCCTACGCTAATCAGAGCAGAGTGACGGGCGGCGCTATGTGACTCCAGCTTAAATAGAGGCTGGGTCACATGGTGCTCTGGCCAATCACAGCCATGCCAATAGTAGGCATGGCTGTGATGGCCTCTTGGGGCAAGTAGTATGACGCTTGTTGATTGGCTGCTTTGCAGCCTTTCAAAAAGCGCCAAGAAAGCGTCACAAAAGCGCCAAGAAAGCGACGAACACCGAACCCGAACCCGGACTTTTACGAAAATGTCCGGGTTCGGGTCCGTGTCACGGACACCCCAAAATTCGGTACGAACCCGAACTATACAGTTCGAGTTCGCTCATCCCTACTAGAGATGCATGTCTAATACAGTCATTAGAAAAAACTAAGTACAGACTCTGAATTATATGGTTTTACACATCAAGACATAAGAAAAAAAAAATCTCATCCTTATAAGGTATTAAATAATGTTGATCAAGCACATTAGTGCTCGGGGGCTCGGGCCGAACACATGAGAATGCTTGGGTGCATTAGAAGTCAATGGGAGAACCCAAGCATTAAACCAGGCACCCCCTGCTCTGAAGACGGGAGGGTGCATGTTTTTTTTTTTTTTGAAAAGGTCAAAAATTTATGGAAACACCACCAAAATGGTTCAGCAACAGCATGGGGAGGATATCTGGATGCATCTTGGCCTCCCAGGTCGCTGCTGGGAACAATATTGCCCGAGTAGTACGCCACTTTTACAGACTGACAATAATATGTACAAAACCGAAGATAAAAGATTTTAGAGGAAAAATTGTTAGGAAACATTCTTTCCTGTATATTTACTTGTATATAAAGTGCAAGTGCTGCCAAAAATTACAAGGAAGAAGCACTGCGATACAACCTGTATATCACATAAAAGAGGGCCGCATTCACATTGTGGTACAATTGTTCATGTAGTGGGACTCCTACACTCATAAAGCGTATGCACTAAGTGAAAGGGCTGCCAAAAATTACTAGGAACCTGCACTACAATACACCCTTTGTTACACATAAAGGAGGGAATCATACATAGCCTTAAAAAAATTATGATTGATGGCCTGCTGGTGACCCTAAAAAACATTAGGAGCAAGGGCCTACTGACCATCTAAAACATTGGGTGAGGGCCTGCTGCCGCTTTGGTGACTCTAGATAACCTGGGGCCGATCGCACGTCCCCGTGAAGGCGATGATCCATTCAGATGTCCGGCCTATCAACTTTCGATGTTACGGCCATTATCAGATACAACCATGCCTGGTTGCAGGTTGAGTGGCGAGAGCCACAGCTCAGTCCGGTCTCTTATCCCCTGCCACAGCTCTGTGGTGGTGTGCTGTTTGTCCCCTAAGCATATAAGCTTCAGCACAGCCTGTTGCCGCTTCCCCACTGCAGTTTTACACTGCTTCCAGATACCGACTGATGACTGATTGCTGCTGCACACGGATAATTCAGAGGTGGAAGTGGAGGAGGAGGTAGAGGAGAAGTGGGGTTTGGAGCCACTAATGTAGGTGCTGGCGGAAACCCTGATCAACTTAGCACCTGTGCCATCCCATTCCGGCCTTCAAAACATTCAGCCAGTGTGCCGTCAGGGAAATGTAGCATCCTTGGCCAAATGTCCATGTGTCCATGGTTAAGCGGACCTTCCCAGTAAATGCGTTGGTCAGGGCATTTGTGATGTTACGGGCAGGGGCGTAAATAGAAATCATTGGGCCCCATAGCAAGAATCTGAATTGGGCCCCCTAATTCCACCCACTACCCATGCCTGGCCCATCCCACCACCTGCCCTTTTGTGTTTTTTTTTTTTCGTTAAGGCGTTCACCGTACAGGTTCTTTTTTTTAATAGTGCGGCAATACATAATATAATTTTTTTTATTGTTTATATATTTTTATATGTAAAATTGGGGTTATTTAAATGTTTACTATATCAGTGTTTTTATTAATTTTATTTTCACTTTTTTTTTACTATTAATCTATAATTTTTTTTACTATTAATTGATCGTGGGACCTGAGGAGTTAAATTACTAGGGGGCGGTGCACTGTCCTGAGTCCTCTGAATAATAATGAGCCTTATAGAATAGTGTTCCCCAACCCTGCAGAAACTCTGCTTTCTGCTGCCCTCTTCCCCCCTCTAAATTAGCAATTAAACTGCAGAGTTCATTGGGGAGGGGAAGGGGGGGGGGGGGGGGGCTGTGGCACACTGTCCTCCTGAGTCCTCTATATAATAACCCTTATAGAACAGTGCTCCCCCCCAACCCTGCAGGAACTCTTCTTGCTGCTGCTGCTGCCCTTTTCCCACAATACCCATCCCTCATCACAACCTATGTGAACTTTTTTAAACGTAGAGTCTGTCACTCACTGCTGTGAGTGTACAACTTACTTTGTCCTTGGTGACAGATTGGCAGTGGCACACAACAGGCAAGGGGCATGCCAGCGATGCTGGGGGCTGGTTGGAGTTGGGATGGGACTTGGGTCTCAGTGGAACTGGTGGCAGTATGAGGCAGGTGGTGGCAGTGGCAGCTGCAGCGCGTGACGTGAGCGCGGTAAGCACAAGACTGCCGTCCTGCCCATCCAGCCGCCTGCACACAGTTCTGCTCTGATCTGCTGCTGTCTTCTGAGCCTGCAGCTCGCACACTGGCCAATCAGCAGCAGGAGCTTTGCACCACTAAATGCTGATTGGCCAGTGCAGTGTGAGTGCCCAGCAAACAGAGCAGAATGAGCGGCATTGCGGTATGTCACTGGCTGGGTCGAGGGGGAGGCTGAGCAGAGGGGAAGCAGGGCTCGCCAAAGCTTTAGATAGGGACTCGGGACGAAAGACTGTGGCAATGATGAATGCAAAACTACAGACATAGGGGAGGAGCCTTCCATGCACTCCGGGCCCCACCTTGCCACAGGCTCCATAGCAGCTGCGTGCGCTGCCTATATTGGCGGTACGCCACTGGTTACAGGACACATGTTGGTGTAAGGCGGGCACGGCACACCTTGAAAAATAGTGGTGGATGGGGACTGCTTAATGCGGGACGGCCGCCGACATCAGGCTGCAGAAGGCCTCTGTATCCACAAGCCTAAATTACAACATTTCCAGGGCCAGTAATTTGGAAAGATATGCATTTAGTGCTATGGTCTGTGGGCTGGTGGCTGGGTATTTTTGCTTGCGTTCAAAGGCCTTGGGTAAGGACATTTGGACTCTGCGCTGGGACTTGGAAGTGGATGTGGATGCTGATGTTGCTTATGAAGGTCCAGGTGCACGGCGGTAGGCATCCGGGCCTGTGCCTTTGACAGGAGATTGGCCAGGGGATTGGCCACTTAACACAGGGGAAGAGGAGGCAGTGGTGTGACCCGCAGAAACAGAGTGTGGACCCAGGCATTCGTCCCACTTATTACGGTGCTGGTGAGGTTGCTAGTGTTCACGCCCCGGCTCATTTACTTATGGCACAGGTTGCAAACTACTATTCTTGTCGTCCGCACTTTCCTAAAAAAAGCACCATACTGCGGAACATCTACCCCTTGGCAAGGGAGATTTCCGCAAGTGGTTGCTCCATGGAACAGTTGCGAGCCTGATTGGTGTGGTTTGCCTTTTCCTTTTTGCCATTCCACTGCCTCTCCCAGCCTGTTGCGGTGCTGCAGATCCCTCCCCCTCTGTACTGCTGTCCTTGCTCGGCTTTCCACCTTCCCATGTTGAGTCAGTGACCTCATTGTCCACCACCTTCTCTTCCACTTCCTCACTTTGATCATCCTCCTGATTTGTTGACCTAAACACAACCTCAGTGATTGAGAACTGTCTCATCCTTTTCAACAACCTTGAGACAGTAATTGCGGTTGAATCATTGGCAACTGTGTCTCATTATCATCCACCTCATTAAACTCAAGATTAGGGATGAGCGAACTCGAACTGTATAGTTCGGGTTCGTACCGAATTTTGGGGTGTCCGTGACACGGACCCGAACCCGGACATTTTCGTAAAAGTCCGGGTTCGGGTTCGGTGTTCGTCGCTTTCTTGGCGCTTTTGTGACGCTTTCTTGGCGCTTTTTGAAAGGCTGCAAAGCAGCCAATCAACAAGCGTCATACTACTTGCCCCAAGAGGCCATCACAGCCATGCCTACTATTGGCATGGCTGTGATTGGCCAGAGCACCATGTGACCCAGCCTCTATTTAAGCTGGAGTCATATAGCGCCGCCCGTCACTCTGCTCTGATTAGCGTAGGGAGAGGTTGCGGCTGCGACAGTAGGGCGAGATTAGGCAGATTAACTCCTCCAAAGGACTTGATTAACTGATCGATCTGCAGCTGTGGATCATTGAGCTGCTGATCCTCAATTGCTCACTGTTTTTAGGCTGCCCAGACCGTTTGTCAGTCACATTTTTCTGGGGTGATCGGCGGCCATTTTGTGTCTTGTGGTGCGCCAGCACAAGCTGCGACCAAGTGCATTTAACCCTCAATGGTGTGGTTGTTTTTTGGCTAAAGCCTACATCAGGGTGAAGCTGTCACACCAAGTGCATTTAACCAGCAATAGTCTGTTCATTTTTTGGCCATATACAAAATCAGGGGCAAGCTGCGCCTGTCACCAAGTGCATTTAACCCTCAATGGTGTGGTTGTTTTTTGGCTAAAGCCTACATCAGGGTGAAGCTGTCACACCAAGTGCATTTAACCAGCAATAGTCTGTTCATTTTTTGGCCATATACAAAATCAGGGGCAAGCTGCGCCTGTCACCAAGTGCATTTAACCCTCAATGGTGTGGTTGTTTTTTGGCTAAAGCCTACATCAGGGTGAAGCTGTCACACCAAGTGCATTTAACCAGCAATAGTCTGTTCATTTTTTGGCCATATACAAAATCAGGGGCAAGCTGCGCCTGTCACCAAGTGCATTTAACCCTCAATGGTGTGGTTGTTTTTTGGCTAAAGCCTACATCAGGGTGAAGCTGTCACACCAAGTGCATTTAACCAGCAATAGTCTGTTCATTTTTTGGCCATATACAAAATCAGGGGCAAGCTGCGCCTGTCACCAAGTGCATTTAACCCTCAATGGTGTGGTTGTTTTCTGGCTAAAGCCTACATCAGGGTGAAGCTGTCACACCAAGTGCATTTAACCAGCAATAGTCTGTTTATTTTTTGGCCATATACTACATCAGGGGCAAGCTGCGCCCGTCACCAAGTGCATTTAACCCTCAGTAGTGTGGTTGGTCAAGCTGTGACACCAAGTGCATTTAACCAGCAATAGTCTGTTCATTTTTTGGCCATATACTACATCAGGGGCAAGCTGCGCCCGTCACCAAGTGCATTTAACCAGCAATAGTGTGGTTATTTTTTGGCCATATCCCAGTCTAATTCTGTCACTAAATCCATACCGGTCACCCAGCGCCTAAATACTAGGCCTCAAATTTATATCCCGCTAAATCTCTCGTTACCGCTGTCCTGTTGTAGCTGGGAAAGTTATTTAGTGTCCGTCAAAGCACATTTTTTGTTCTGGGTTGAAGTACAATTCCCAATTTAGCAATTTCATAATTTAGTGGTTTCTGCTATATCAGAGCTATTTGAAATCTATCCCTAAAAGGGTATATAATATTCAAGGTGCACATTGGGTCATTCAGAATAACTTCACACACACCCGCTACTGTGTATTTTCAAGTCTAATTCTGTCACTAAACCCATACCTGTCACCCAGCGCCTAAATACTAGGCCTCAAATTTATATCCTGCTAAATCTCTCGTTACCGCTGTCCTGTTGTAGCTGGGAAAGTTATTTAGTGTCCGTCAAAGCACATTTTTTGTTCTGGGTTGAAGTACAATTCCCAATTTAGCAATTTCATAATTTAGTGGTTTCTGCTATATCAGAGCTATTTGAAATCTATCCCTAAAAGGGTATATAATATTCAAGGTGCACATTGGGTCATTCAGAATAACTTCACACACACACGCTTCTGTACATTTCCAAGTCTAATTCTGTTACTAAATCCATACCGGTCACCCAGCGCCTAAATACTAGGCCTCAAATTTATATCCCGCTGAATTTGAATACAATACATTGGGCCAAATAATATATTTGTTGTTGTGGTGAACCATAACAATGAGAAAAACATCTAGTAAGGGACGCGGACGTGGACATGGTCGTGGACATGGTCGGACATGGTGGGTGACGTGAAGCCTCATTCTCTGCTATGACATGCAGACTGATTCTCTGCTGTCATGAAGCCAGATTGTCTGTTACGGGACCTCTCTGCTCTGCCTGTGTGCTAGGCCTAAATATATGCCAATGGACTGTTGCAGTGGTGGGTGACGTGAAGCCTCATTCTCTGCTATGACATGCAGACTGATTCTCTGCTGACATGAAGCCAGATTGTCTGTTACGGGACCTCTCTGCTCTGCCTGTGTGCTAGGCCTAAACATATGCCAATGGACTGTTGCAGTGGTGGGTGACGTGAAGCCTCATTCTCTGCTATGACATGCAGACTGATTCTCTGCTGTCATGAAGCCAGATTGTCTGTTACGGGACCTCTCTGCTCTGCCTGTGTGCTAGGCCTAAATATATGCCAATGGACTGTTGCAGTGGTGGGTGACGTGAAGCCTCATTCTCTGCTATGACATGCAGACTGATTCTCTGCTGACATGAAGCCAGATTGTCTGTTACGGGACCTCTCTGCTCTGCCTGTGTGCTAGGCCTAAATATATGCCAATGGACTGTTGCAGTGGTGGGTGACGTGAAGCCTCATTCTCTGCTATGACATGCAGACTGATTCTCTGCTGTCATGAAGCCAGATTGTCTGTTACGGGACCTCTCTGCTCTGCCTGTGTGCTAGGCCTAAATATATGCCAATGGACTGTTGCAGTGGTGGGTGACGTGAAGCCTCATTCTCTGCTATGACATGCAGACTGATTCTCTGCTGACATGAAGCCAGATTGTCTGTTACGGGACCTCTCTGCTCTGCCTGTGTGCTAGGCCTAAATATATGCCAATGGACTGTTGCAGTGGTGGGTGACGTGAAGCCTCATTCTCTGCTATGACATGCAGACTGATTCTCTGCTGACATGAAGCCAGATTGTCTGTTACGGGACCTCTCTGCTCTGCCTGTGTGCTAGGCCTAAATATATGCCAATGGACTGTTGCAGTGGTGGGTGACGTGAAGCCTCATTCTCTGCTATGACATGCAGACTGATTCTCTGCTGACATGAAGCCAGATTGTCTGTTACGGGACCTCTCTCCTCTGCCTGTGTGCTAAGGCCTAAATATATGCCAATGGACTGTTGCAGTGGTGGCTGACGTGAAGCCTTATTCTCTGCTATGACATGCAGACTAATTCTCTGCTGACATGAAGCCAGATTGTCTGTTACGGGACCTCTCTCCTCTGCCTGGGTGCTGGGCCTAAATTTATGACAATGGACTGTTGCAGTGGTGGCTGACGTGAAGCCTGATTCTCTGCTATGACATGCAGACTGATTCTCTGCTGACATGAAGCCAGATCCTCTGTTACGGGACCTCTCTCCTCTGCCTGGGTGCTGGGCCTAAATTTATGACAATGGACTGTTGCAGTGGTGGCTGACGTGAAGCCTGATTCTCTGCTATGACATGCAGACTGATTCTCTGCTGACATGAAGCCAGATCCTCTGTTACGGGACCTCTCTCCTCTGCCTGGGTGCTGGGCCTAAATTTATGAAAATGGACTCTTACAGTGGTGGGTGACGTGAAGCCTGATTCTCTGCTATGACATGAAGACTGATTCTCTGCTGACATGAAGCCAGATTGTCTGTTACGGGACCTCTCTCCTCTGCCTGGGTGCCGGGGCCTAAATATCTGAGAATGGACTGTTCCAGTGGTGGGTGACGGGAAGCCAGATTCTCTGCTATGGAACCTCTCTCCAATTGATTTTGGTTAATTTTTATTTATTTAATTTTTATTTTAATTAATTTCCCTATCCACATTTGTTTGCAGGGGATTTACCTACATGTTGCTGCCTTTTGCAGCCCTCTAGCCCTTTCCTGGGCTGTTTTACAGCCGTTTTAGTGCCGAAAAGTTCGGGTCCCCATTGACTTCAATGGGGTTCGGGTTCGGGACGAAGTTCGGATCGGGTTCGGATCCCGAACCCGAACATTTCCGGGATGTTCGGCCGAACTTCTCGAACCCGAACATCCAGGTGTTCGCTCAACTCTACTCAAGATCTAATATCCCTCCTCAAGCGTGCTTGGCGAGGGCCAAATCAAGTAATGCTGATGAAAAGAGCTCCTCTGATTATCTGGAGCATTATCTGAAAGCATTATCTGCTGCAATCCAACCGACCACCTGCTCACACTGGTCTGACTTCACAAGTGATTTCCTGCACCACCCTGCAAACTGGGACATGAAGCTAGGTATCGTGGATGATTGTGCCTGCTGCTAGAGCACAAGAAAAACTGTTTCTCCGCGTCCAGGGCCACTGCCTCTGCATGCACCATCAGCATCACGGTTACTTCCCCATCCCTTACTACTCGCCTTCTTCATTTTAAATGTGTTATATGTTTGAAAGTATGTCACACGTGCAGTAGCGTAGGATTTGAAAGTATATGCACAATTTTTTTTTACAAAGGTATTTGTGATTAGGAAACGTTATACAGGACAGGTACCACAGGTAATGTCACTGTTTGCAGTGTCTACGGAAATAGGTACACTGGATGTCACTGATATTTTAGGGATGCGCACACTTTAAACAGGAGATGTGGCGCAGGATGCGCTAAAAATATATATTGCTGCTGTCACACACAATAGTCCTTAAAAGAACTTTTCAGTCTCTGAAAAGTTTTTTGTATAAAAATCTTCCTATTACACTCCCTGACTGTCTGTCCCTTCCTATGCACAGCTCTCCCTAACACTGAGTAATTTAGCACAGGTTGCACTACAAACATATATTGCTGCTGTCACACACAATAGTCCTTACAAGGACTTTTGGGTCTCTGAAACGTTTTGGTGCCAAAATAATTACACTCCCTACACTCTGTCCCTTCCTATGCTCAGCACACAATGACTCGTTCCGGCTAGCCAATCACTGTAATGCCAGTAGCCAACATGGCTACTAGCATTACAGTGAGGGTACTACTTGCCTGCACATTTATTGGGTGCGTAGCAGCCATGAAAAGTGTACGCAGGAGATTCGAGCATGGTGCTCGAGCACTTGTGGTACTCGGCCGAGTACCGTTATGTGCCGAGCATCGAGATGCTTGAGCTGAACAGGTGTTCAACCCAACATGTTTGATCATTACTAGTATTAAATTAGGCAACTACAATCTTGGATCTACAGTAACACATAAAAAAATTTAATATGTCAATATTTATTTAACTCAAACTAGGTCAAAATACATAAACTGTGTGTGAAAAACTAGCCTTAGCCTTATTGCTTCTATAGGATTTAAGAGGGGAAGTAGAATCTAGGTGCTGCTAATCAAATGCCATTGATTGATTGATCATCAGCAAGTGTGACCACCTCTATGCAAGCAGAAGTTTTGACATTTTGCCGGTCTAAAGCATTCAGACGTGTGTTAACACAATTTCAGGGAGGACACACAACAGCAATGGCCTTAGAAAAGCATTTATTGCTATCCACTAATATGGGAAGGGTTATAAGAACATTTCCAAACAATTTTAAGTTTATCACTCCACTTTCCAGGTATGAATGTGCCCGAAGATTCACCCAAAGGTCACACTGTGCAATGCTCAGAAAAATTAATAGCAAAAAACCCAAGAGATAGCTACATCTAAGATTGTACAGGCCTCAGTTAGAGTGTTAAATGTTCAATTCATGTACAATTTGATAAATACTAAACAAGTATGGCTTGTTTGGAAGTGATGCAAGAAAGCTTCTTCTTTCCATGAGCAATATGGCAGAACAGCTTAATTTTGCAAAGTTGCATCAAACCACAAGACTTTTGGAACTATGGGGCACATTTATTAAGACCCTATAGCTGGCGGTGGATCAGCAAAGTTATGTAGAGTCGCTGGCTTCTACATATCTTCACCGCATCCAGCGCCAATTCTAAATACAGATTCATAGCTGTCTTACATTTAGACCATTTTCTATGCCTAAATCAGGTGCAGAAAATGATGAATGAGATGCTGGCCTGTCCCCTTTCCCACCCATGCCACTCCAACTTTTCTAGACCTGATTTGATTGGGGAAAGAAGTCGAAGATACTGCCACAACATGGCGTGCGACAGAATCTGTGCCAGATGCACACCTCAAAAGTGGCGTATATCTGGTCATAAATGTTCTTTGGCTAAACAAGTCCAAAGTAGATACCAGCACAAACGCCTCATACCAACTGTCAAGCACAGTGGAGGAGTAATTTTGCAGCCACTGGAATTAGGCACCTTGCAGTTATGGAGTAGACCACAAACTCCTCTGTGTTCTAAAGTCAAATGTGAGGATTTCTATGCAACAGCTAAAGCTTGGTTGAAACAGGATCATGTAACAAGACAATGATCCCAAGAACACAAGCAAATCTACACCAGAATGTCTGAAAAAGAAAATAATGTTGCACTAGCCGAAATTTTCTGCCTTTCAATGGACTTCAATCTTTTACTATGACAGCCTGGGGCCTACTGCAGGCTCCCCAGTCTGTCAATGTAAACCTCCTGCAAAGCCATGAAAGAGGCTGGGTTCAGCAGGAATAGCTGCAGAATCCAATTCACCATAATTGTTCTATTAGGCCAATCCCACGTTCTAGCTTCCTAAGGGGGACAAAATTATTATATAAGTTTAAAAATGTAAAAAAATAAAAATATTAAATATTCAAATGCCATTTTTAGCGCACAGTGAATGCTGTAATATCAAACCCCCAAAACCTTGGTGGGATTGTGGATTGCGGATTGCTTTCAATTTCACCCCACAATTTCTTTTTTTCATGTTTTCCAATATAAAACATGGTAAATTAAGTAGTATTATAAATACTACTTGTTCCCCCAAAAATAAGCATAGCCTATGGCTATGTGAATGGAAAATTAAAAAAAAACCTTTAGCTCTTGGAATGTGGGGAGGAAAAAATGAAAAATGAAAAAACATTGTGTGGAGAGAGTGCTGTAGTGCCATCTCCCTATATGCTGGGAGTCATGTTTATTAACACTGCAATAATCCATAGGATCTCTCTGGAATTATACATAAGGGAAAGAATGACTTTTCAGACAAGATAAACGTTGTAATTTTAAAAGCTTTAAAAGTTGTTAAATACTGGATTTTTACTACCCGAAGTTAGTATTCTCAAAATATTGCATAGTATTCAAAGAAAATAAAGTGTTTTACTTTCTCCATGCTTTTAGAACATTGTTCTTTATTTTACATTTATAAAATAGAATTTTCTTTATAAAATAGAATTTTACTGTTTAGTAACACACGGTCTTAATTTTTATGACCGGAAGCTTGAAATTATAATAGGACACATAACTGAACCATTTGACTGCAATAAAACTTAGACATGTGGAAAAAAACAAGTAACAACAAAATAAACTTTGGTAAGATGCAATACATTGACAATGGTACAGAAGAAAAAATAATATGTATCTTGGCAATATGGTTTGGCAAAACAGGTATTTTCCTCCCAGCATGTGCTGCTGGGCTGATTTGCATCCAGATGGAGTCAAATACCGGACTGGATTTTAATTGCCAGTCTGGGTTTTTGGCAGCACCTAGTCCTTAAATAGGCAGCTGGGCTCAGCAGCAGGATCTCTGTGTTGGGATCTGAGGCTTGGTGCCAGGTTGGAGAGCTGAAATGCATGGGCTGAGGAAACAGGCCCCCTAAAGCCTGCTGTGGACTGCTGGAGGCAGAACTGACATCAAGGTGACATGTCTTATATGAACTTTCCATTGTGTGTGAAGTAAACACCAATACTGCAAAGTAATGCATTGTTTTGTGCATTTGCCTCAAGTGTGAATAAAACACTGAAGTTTTGCATTAAGAACTTGTCTTTTGCCTCTGTACTGCGTCTACTTACCCTATTTACCAGAGCGAAATCCAACAATTGGTGGAGGATGTGGGCAAGCGCAGTGAGGCTGGCGTGATCACTGAAGTATTTGTTGTGTTTTTCATTTTCTTCCCCGGGCGCGGTTTTATGTCTTGCATTAAACCCGCTAAATTTCAACCCGTGACCCTCGACAAAATGGAGGCCATAATGAAGGCTCTTGTGGAGGCTAACTAGCAGCAGTGAGAAACTAACCTGCAACAACGGGAGGCTAACAGGTAGCAGCAAGAAACAAACCAGCTGCTCCGTGATGGCTATACAGACAGCAGGAACATCCCAAAGCGTTTATGATGTCCAGAAAGTGGTCCTTGCAGCGATCCCCAAGATGACACTCTTAGATGATGTCGAAACCTACCTGGCGATGGGCGAGATGGTGGCCACAAGGGAGAAACTACCCTGAGACCAGTGGGCTGAGATCAGCGCTCCGTTTATGGCATCCTCATCCGGAGGAGGTTATCACAGGTTATATTTCCCAATGTTTTGGGGTGTACACTAATTTTAACCCCCCCAAAAATAAAAAAAAATAAAACCAAAAACCAGTGTTGGCTGCCTTCTCCTCCTCCTCCTCCTCCTCCACCACCTCCTCAACCTCCTCCACCACCTCCTCAACCTCCTCTTCCATATGGACCTCGTCCTCCTAGATCAAGATTATTTTTATTTTTGTGTATTTTATGTTATTTAAAGTCATTTCCCTATCCACATTTGTTTGCAGAGCACTTGCCATGCTCTTAACCACATGTTTGCAGCCCTCTAGCCCTTTCCATGACTTTTTTAGAGCCATTTTAGTGCTCTAAAGTTCAAGTCCCCTTAGCTGTGGACTATTGACAAATCCTGGAGAACTCAGCTGTTCTAAACATGCGAAGTCAAATAAAAAAAAACAAAATTAAATTCAGGAACAGATAGATATTTAGATGAAGCATGAATTGGCTATTGTAAACTAAAGAATGTGACCCGCTGATATAAGCTCATTACCATTTTATTTTTAAACATGTTAAAACTTAGTTATATTACTATTATAATCTGTAAGAGAATGTTATCTGACCGGCTGTGGCTCTGAACAGCTGTGCATAAAGTATCCTAGCTATTTTAGGACCTGCCCTAAGGTCACTGGGTCACTGACTGAAAAGGGGGTGTGGTACCTGTCACTTTTTAGCTTGACGAATACTGCCGTCCCTTACTACTTAAACTACAAGGTACACCTGCCAGGGTGGCGAAAGCCAGAGCAGGTTTACTATGTGAATTTACTCAAACAGTGGAAAGATAGGGAAACCTGTACAGAAGACAGCCCGCGGCCGGGTTTTCTGGGAGAAGAGGTACAGAGAGTTTGTTAGTTGGAACACGGATGTGTTTCCGGCTCTCCCTGTATGCACTTCCATAATCCAGCATGACATTGTCACTGAGCCACAGTCAAAAGTCAGATTAAAACCATACCGGGTGGCCGAGGCTCGGCGAAAAGCCATCTAGGAGGAAATGCGGCTAATGCCGCAACTAGATGTTATTGAGGAGTCTAAAAGTGAGTCGGCCAGTCCGATAGTTTTAATACCCAAACCGAACGGGATGTTACAGTTCTGTACCAATTTTTGCAAACTAAACGAGATTTCCAAATTCGATGCGCATCCCATGGCCCGGGTTGATTATAGAGAGGTTAGGAAAAGCCCGGTATTTTTCTGTTTTGGACCTCACCAAAGGGTACTGGCAGGTACCCTTGACTGATGCTGCCAAAGAGAAAACTGCCTTCTTCACACCAGAGGGGCTGTACCAATATGGCTGTCCTTAATTAGGCAGCTGGGCTCAGCATCAGGATCTCTGTGCTGGGATCTGAGACTTGGTGTCAGGTTGGAGGGCTGAGACCCATGGGCTGAGGAAACAAGCCTAAAGCCTGCCGTGGACTGCTAGAGGCAGAACTGAAATCAAGGTGACTTGTCTTATATGAACTTTACACTATGTGTGAAGTAAACACCAAGACTGCAAAGTAAGGGCAATTTCACACTAGCGTTCTTTTCCAGTATAAAGTTCCGTTCTAGGGGGATCTGATCAGTTTTATCCCCATGCATTCTAAATAGAGAGCAATCCGTTCAGGATGCATCAGGATGTCTTCAGTTCAGTCTTTTTGACTGTTCAGGCGGTGATAATACCGCAGCAGGGTAAAAATACACCTGGATTCTTTTTGTTTCAAGATCTTATCCAAATTACCCCCAATACGAGGGGGTAATTTGGATAAGATCTTGAAACAAAAAGAATCCAGGTGTAATTTTACCCTAAAAACTATGGCCCCGCAGGGGATAAACGATGGGATTTATTTTGTGTGTTTTTTATAGTCCAGATCCATCATCTTATCTAGGGGTTCCTATATCTTTTGACACATATATGCATTATCTAATTGATAATAGGGTTCATTAGGCACCCCAATAGTTCTCCATAGTAAATTGGGTAACACCCTATTTAGATCCCTCTTAAATAGATTTAAAAACATTATAAGAATAAAAATATAATAAAGAAAATTCTATATAACATATGATATACTACCGCAACATATCGGTAGCTATGACTAATGTAATCAAATAATTTAATATTTCAATTAAATAATAGAGCAACATCTTAAGAATAAATAACCCTGTATATCATCATCTTCCTTGCTATATTTCAATCTAATTATAGTTTAAACTGGCCATCTAGAAGTATCAGATACATTTACCATACTGAATATTTTGGTTAAGGACCTTTGAAGACCTGCTATCATGTGACAGGAGCCATTTTAAAGCGCTGGACACAGCATACCGATGCTCTGTACTACTGCAGACGCCGCGCACATATGGACAGGCTGCTTTACAGGTATTTTAGCACTTATAAAACACTGGAGTAACAATGATTACTGTCTTTGCCCCTGCTTTAGTCTCTGCTTTGACAGAGTAGGGGCGACATTATAGGATATATATTAAACTTGAGGTAGTTTTTTTTATACCATCTTGATCCTTTTGTAGATTGCATCATAACATATTGGCAGTCTGCTCATATCTATTGGTTTTATATATATATATATATATATATATATATATATCAATTATAAGTCAGCTGTATTGGATATATACGTCTTTTTATATGTCACAATCAGAGGCCAGCTGTAACCAGGTACCTAATTATGAAAGTACTGAATGTGAATGTATACTACTTTAATGTGAGTTGGAGGCTCATGCATATTATATTATTTCACAGGTGGCTGCCATTATAGGAAGATATTGGGTATACTACCCACGTCTATGATACACAACTTTCTATCAATCTCATATACTATCATTTCAAATATTATTTAAATATTAAGGCACTACTTAGACCCCTATCATTCTGTATGTAATTTGTCCCTTGAGGAACCCAAAGACAACAAGGTTGAAACGCGTTGGAACGAGGGGGTCATCAATTTAGATGGAACCCTAATGTTCTTGTATTTAAGGGATATTGGTGTCACCAATTTTGGTTGACGCAAAACACTCTGCTATACTATAGGATGGTTTCTTTGTGCTATTTGATTATTGACAATGAGAATTTATGATCACAATCAGGAGATGGATTGATTATTACATTACCTATCTCTGGATCTTTGTCTTAGAATATTTATATATCTCTTTCATAGTATATTTGTTTTTGTTTTTTGCAATTAGTCGCTAGGTATCCTAATAATGGTTTATTAATAGGATAGCATATATCAGCTATTAGGGCCATCCCTAATCAGGGCCATCCTAGGGTATCCAGGAGGTTCCTGATATGGAATCGCCCCTATCGGGGAGGCTATTCCGTTTATGGGCAGGGCATAAATAGTGAGAGGGTCAGCTATAGTGAGAGAGCCCATAGCTTATTACTAGGCCCCATCCCTGCTATACACTAACCCTATTATCAAGTACTAACCCAGCGCTATTGCTCAATTTTTTTGTTTGTTCATTATTTTGTTTTATGTTGGAGCATCAAGAAGAAGCGCACTCCTTTTACACCATAGTCAGCTGATTTCACATAAATGTCTACAGAAACTGTTATATTAAGCGCCTATACAAGTAGAGCCCTCTGACAAAGTGTAGAGGGTGTCAGCAGTAAGTTTGTGTTGACGTCACTGATTATAACCCCCCAAAAAACGGATCCTGTTACTTGACCATCCACCTTAAGCTTTTGGTCAGTAGTCCATCAATATTGCTAAAGCCCAAAAAAACAGGAGTGGATCTAAGACAGATGACACGTGAACGGAATCTTTGCATGTCTTCTGTGTTTTGTACCCATTCCTGCTTTTGGCTACCAATCCCAATTTTTATGAGACTATGTCATACAGGCCTTACAGCTGCCACACAGACATGATCTATTGTGTGTCTCGTTTTTCCTTCCTTCTGACAGATCAGAAGAAGGGTCAAATAAATGATGATGTCAACTAGGTTAAAAAGGCAAAATAGTGGCCCAGTCATGGAGTGGGGAGGGTGGGAACAGCATGAGAAATACAGAGTGGCCTTATGACATAGTGGTGAGGTGGCAGCAGCATGAGGAGACCACAGAGTAAAAAGGTGACATAGTGTGGAGGTGGCAGCAGAATGAGGAGACCAGAGTGGTGATTTGGCAGCAGCATGAATAGACCACAGAATAGTAGCTGAGGCAGGTCGCAAGAAGAAATCGGTCTCTTTTGTGTTGGTGTGGCACCATGGATGATCTAGTCTGATGCATCAGGTATTGGTGGGTGGAAATCCTGGCTGATCCATGCCTGATTCATCTTGAAAAAAGTCAGTCTCTCCACATTTTGGGTAGAAAGGCGAGTTCTCCTTGGGGTAACTATGGTCTCCGCTGCACTAAACACCTGCTCTGATGCCACACTACTGGCCTGGCAGGACAGCTTTTCCAGGGCAAACTCTGCCAGTTGTGGCCACAAATCCAGTTTGGTTGCCCAGTAATCCAGTGGATCTTCAATGTTGGGTAGCAGGGTGCTGTCCAAGTATGCCACCACCTGCTGGTTCAGGTTCTACTCCAGGTCTAGATGCTGCTGCTAGTGAGTAGTTTCTTCACTAGGCGGGTAAAGAAAGCTGCTTATCATCGACCCTAGACTCAAGCTGCTGTTGATGATGCTGTAACTGCTCCTAACCCTCCACCCTGCTACAGCAGCCATTGCAGTGGAACGAGAGTGCAGAGGGTCCTCCCGGTTAGACCTGCGAGAGTATGGACGATGGTGCAGATAGGCAGCTGCCAACTGACTACATAGGATGTCTCTATAGTAGTTCAGTTTGACCTCCCTTTCAGCGAGTAGAAAAAAGTCCCCCATTTTTGACCCATTGCGAGGGTCTAACCTAGTGGAGAGCCAGTAGTCATCCCTCTGCAGAATGGTGACAATTCGCCTGTCACTACACAAGAAACTAAGCATGCATCTGGCCATTTGCGCAAATGTGAGAGGGACTCCCTGCCTAAATCTCCACTGCATACTGCCACGGTGTGTCTGGGTCATCTGCCTTGCCTTCCTTATCACCCTGTAGCTCCCCCTGCTGCTCTTCTCCTGTCACCTGTGTAGAAAAAACTGCCATTTCTCTACGCATTGCTTGTACTCAAATGCACTCCTCCTCCTCTAGTTCAGCCCTCACAGTGCTGATGTGGCCTTGAGATGTAGTCACCATGTCTCTTGTCCCCTGGCCAGCCAGATTTAGCAGCATCTGTTCCTGGACATGAATCAGTGGAATGATGTTGTTCATCTCATAGTCCTGGTGGATTACAAATAAAGTGGTCTCTTCAAAGGACCCGAGCAAACGTCAGGTGTCACACATGAGCTGCCAATGGCTAACATCAAAGTTATACAGGGGAGTACCTCTGCCGTCTGTATCATCAAGAAAGCATTTATGGCCTTTCTCTGTTCATATAATCAGTCCAACATATGGAGGATGGAATTCCAATGGGTGGAAACATTGCATATCACCCTATATTGGGGACGTCATTCTGCCTTTGCAGCTCAAGGAGGGTGTGCTTTGCGGTGTACGAGTGACTGAAGTGCATGAAAAGTTTCCTGGCCATTTTCATGATGTCTTGCAGATGGGGTGAAGACTTCAGGAACCGCTTTATAACAAGATTGAACAGGTGTGCCATGCAGGGCCCATGGCTCAGCCCTCCTTGATGCAGGGCCTACACCATGTTCTTTCCATTGTCAGTAACCATGGTTCTGATTTTGAGTTGTCGAGGAGAAAGCCAGGATTCGATTTTGATGAAGAACGCGGAGCAGTTCCTCCCCTGTGTGACTCAGTTTGTGCAGGCAAGCGAGGTGCAGAACAGCGTGACACCCCTGTGCCCTGCACATGTGGTATGCTGGAGGAGCACTGTGAATTGTCCCTGCAGTGGAGGCTGAGGACACGGTGGAGAATGAGGAGGCAGAGGCGGACATTGTCGCATGACCAACAGTGTGAGAACGTGGAGGCAGAAGTGGCGTCACTTGACCAAGTTGCTGGTGTGGCTGGGCAGGAACAACATTTACCTAGTGTGCCGTAAATTACATATATTGTCCTTGACCGTAGTTATAGCTCCAGACGTTGGCACTGCCATGCACTTTAGCAAACACCGACAGGCTCAAGAACTGTCCCCGCTCCTGTTCTACATATGTGTGCAGAGCTGGTACTGCCTTTCTCATAAAGAAATGACTGCTTGGGACTCTTCACGTCTGCTCGGCACAAGCCATCAGTTCTTTGAAAGGTGCAGAGTCTACCACTTGAAAAGGGAGGGACTGCAGCACCAGCAACTTGGCCAGGAGCACATTCAGCTTCTGCGCCGTTGGATGAGTGCACGCATACTTTTGTCTCTTGGCAATCGCTTCGGTGATCTATTGCTGATGAAATGAGTGACAAGGAGTAAAAGGACGAGGAGCATAAGGACCAGTAGATGATGGGAAGGACAGACAGTTCCCTTAGGCTGAGGTGGTGGAGCCTTGACTGCATAATATCAGGTGTGTCCCACTGGGTGATGCAGTGCTTGCTGCGGCAGGCTGGACCACCACATCAGAGCCATGGTTCTCCCAGGCTACTTTATGGTGATTCTGTATGTGTTGACACAGGGCCGAGGTGCCAACATTGGCACTAGTGTTGAGCGCGAATATTCGAATTGCTAATTTTTTTCTCGAATATCATAACTTCGAGATTTCGTGAATATTTTGAATATAGTTCTATATATTCACGAAATCGAATATTCGTTTTTTTTTTCCATCTGAAAATATGATTTCTCCCTGCTTCTTGCTTGTGGGTCAATAAGCCATTGGCCCACAAGCAAATTAAGCAGGGGGGAATCATGTTTTCATATGGAAAATAAAATGACCAATTTTCTAAAAAACAAATACATAGCAATAGTGAATATATTCGTTATTTAGAATTCTGGCATTATTTTTTTCCTATCTGTACAGTTGTTCGCATACTCCTCCCCGACAAGCATCCCCGTCACCATGGGAACACCTGTGGGTTAGAAAATACCATCAGATCTGAGTTTTCCCTGAGATCGTGAAAGCTCAGATCCGATGGTATATTCTAACGCACAGGCGTTCCCATGGTTATGGGGACGCTTGTCGGGGAGCAGTATGCCAAAGTGGAATAACAGCACTTCGTCTAAATGCAATTTAGCTAATATAGTGCTATAGTAATTTTTTTAATAGTGTATATATTTTCCAAAACTAAAGTTCAGAAGAGGCAAAAAAAATTAGACAAAAAAGAAAAGATTATGGCACTATATTAGCTAAATTACAGTCTATATGTGTATTTTACGACTATTTGTAATATTGCTCTAACTTCGTCTTTTAGAATATTCGTAATATTTTAAAAGACGAAGATAGAGCAATATTATGAATATTCGTAAAATACACATATTAGCCTAGCCATAGTCACAGGAACGTTGCCTTATACGGTCAAAAGAAAAATCGCAATACGCGAATAATTAAATCGCATATTATTTGCGATAAATAGAAAAATATTGAATATTTGATTTCAACTAATATAAGACTAATATATAATCGAATATTTGCGAAATATCGCTAAATCGAATATGGCTCCTCCCGCTCATCACTAATTGGCACCCTGGCCATGCTTCATCTTCTGCCCATAAATTTGGGAAATGGCCATCTTCACCTCCTCTGGCGACTTAACAAAAAATTGCCACACTTCAGAGTATGCCATTTTCCCCCAACACTCCACGCTGACTGCCTGCCACTGCTGCCTCTGTGAACCCCTGCACCACTACTTTCCAGGCAGATAGGCTCCTTCAAAGCAAGTGGTCTACCCCGGGCACGTTTGGCTCCCAAACTCCCATTGCTGCCACCCTGCTGACTTACGGGCACATTACCACCTTGCTGGCTCAACTACTGCTTCACTCACAAGATGCCACCCTCTTCTCCTGATGATGATGAAGCCCCTTATTCACCCTGTTCCCAAGTGCAATCGACTACATCAGTGGTCGGCAAACCACGGCTCGCGAGCCACAAGCGGCTCTTTAGCCCCTTGAATGCGGCTCTTACAGGGGCCCCCCTAGCACCGGCCCGCAATACTAGCACTGCTAAGTTTTCTAGCTATGCTAAGCGCAGCTGCGCATGGAGTCCTGGGCGGCGCGCGGTCCGGACTAATATGGAAAGGAGGGGGCCCCCCCGTCGGAGGCCGCTCTGAGCCCCGCTCTGCCTGCCTCTTTAAGATACTCGACGAGCAGTGGCTGTGAGTGACCGTGCCGCCGCTGCCGCACGGGCAGGCACGTCTTCGTGTCTGTCTGACGTTGCCACAACTCCTCCCCCAGAGCAGAGAAGAAGGAGCGAGCAGTGGCAGCTAGCCACAGCCCAGACTCTGCCAGGGAAGGCCCGCGGCCCGCTGCCCACACAAATAAGAATCTTCTGAGACTGTGACAGGAGGCAGCCAGGTAGGTAAGTTGATTAATTATAACAACATGTCCAGTCATGAAAGAGATGTGACAGAACCAGAGTGGCCCCATGGCACATTTTTCCAGCAGTGCCAGCACATACACAGACATTTCTCTCATGACTCCACCCCCCATGGCACATTTCTCCAGCAGTGCCAGGACATGCACAGACATCTCAGATTCATGAGAGAGATGTCTGTACATGTGCTGGCACTGGCAATGCTGGAGAAATGTGCCATTGGGCTGGGGCCGCCCTGGTTCTGTTTGGACTGGAGAAATGTGCATTGGGGGGCCCTTATTGTTTTTTGCCCCAGGGCCCCATTTCACCTAGCAAAGCTGGAGAGGGCGTGTACATCTCATATCACCCTTATTTCCTCCCACTATTCAGAACCTCCTCCTTCCAAACGTCAGAACGTGCTGCATCACAACAGGAAGTGACGAGGGTAGTGAAAGTTCCTGAGTAGGAAAAAAATTTGTCTCTTAAAATAAATTTCAATCGCGGTTTTGTTGATATTTTGCTCAGTTGACTAAAAAGTTTGCCCACCACTGGACTACATCATCATCTGCTACTGTCTGCACGTCAATGATGACCCCCTCTGGGCCATTAGCCTGACCGCTCACAACACCAGCTCCCACACAACTCTTATCCTCACTACTTGCCCGCCTACCGGAGGAAGCGGCGGATGTCTTCTCCAGATCTTGGCTGGGCAGTAGCTGCTGACTGTCCCTCTAGTAGCTCACCCTTGCTGAAAAGTGGAGCTGAGCCTATGGCATATAATACTTCTAGCACGGTGGGAACATAAAAATGACAGAGGCAATTTGAGGGCACAGGACCTGCTCTCGGGCCATGCCAACTAAGTGTCATGTCAGAGGAACCCACTGACTCTTGGCTGGGGTTGTCTGATGTCACTTGCGACAAAGTCAAAGACCGAGTCAACCTTTCAAGCACCCTGGGTTGCTGGTCAAGACACGACCACTAGATGACACTGGGAGCTCGGGCCTCTCGCTGTGACTCCTGCTTCCACCCCCCATTCTTCTGCTGCTACTTCTGCCTGTGACAACAACATTTTGGCCACTGACAGTTCTCTTTGAAGGACATGTCACTTATCTGTCTGACATACTGTATAAAAAAATAAATAAATACAAATCTAAGTAAATTAATACACCCCACAAAAGGCTGTAGTACAATGTAACTTCACCACAGAAATGGCTGTAATACACTCCGTAAATGGCTGTAGTACAATGTATCTTTACCGCAGAACGACAAATAAGACAGATTTTTTTTTTTCCTATTAATACACCTACCCCAAAAAGTGTATAACAATGTAAATTCACAGCAGAACGGCTAATAGGAAGTACGTATATTTCCTATTAACACACCCCATAAATGGCTGTAGTACAATGTAACTTCACCGTAGAATGACAATTGAGACATTTATTTTCCTATTAATACACCCACCCAAATAAATGTATAACAATGTATATTCACCGCAGAACGGCTAATAGGAAGTACATATATTTCCTATTTTTACACCCTGTAAATGGCTGTAGAACAATATAAATTCACCGCAGAATGGCTAATAGGTTTAACATACCGTATACAGGGAGTGCAGAATTATTAGGCAAATGAGTATTTTGACCACATCATCCTCTTTATGCATGTTGTCTTACTCCAAGCTGTATAGGCTCGAAAGCCTACTACCAATTAAGCATATTAGGTGATGTGCATCTCTGTAATGAGAAGGGGTGTGGTCTAATGACATCAACACCCTATATCAGGTGTGCATAATTATTAGGCAACTTCCTTTCCTTTGGCAAAATGGGTCAAAAGAAGGACTTGACAGGCTCAGAAAAGTCAAAAATAGTGAGATATCTCGCAGAGGGATGCAGCACTCTTAAAATTGCAAAGCTTCTGAAGCGTGATCATCGAACAATCAAGCGTTTCATTCAAAATAGTCAACAGGGTCGCAAGAAGCGTGTGGAAGAACCAAGGCGCAAAATAACTGCCCATGAACTGAGAAAAGTCAAGCGTGCAGCTGCCAAGATGCCACTTGCCACCTGTTTGGCCATATTTCAGAGCTGCAACATCACTGGAGTGCCCAAAAGCACAAGGTGTGCAATACTCAGAGACATGGCCAAGGTAAGAAAGGCTGAAAGACGACCATCACTGAACAAGACACACAAGCTGAAACGTCAAGACTGGGCCAAGAAATATCTCAAGACTGATTTTTCTAAGGTTTTATGGACTGATGAAATGAGAGTGAGTCTTGATGGGCCAGATGGCTGGATTGGTAAAGGGCAGAGAGCTCCAGTCCGACTCAGACGCCAGCAAGGTGGAGGTGGAGTACTGGTTTGGGCTGGTATCATCAAAGATGAGCTTGTGGGGCCTTTTTGGGTTGAGGATGGAGTCAAGCTCAACTCCCAGTCCTACTGCCAGTTTCTGGAGGACACCTTCTTCAAGCAGTGGTACAGGAAGAAGTCTGCAAGGTAAGAAAAACATGATTTTCATGCAGGACAATGCTCCATCACACGCGTCCAAGTACTCCACAGCGTGGCTGGCAAGAAAGGGTATAAAAGAAGAAAATCTAATGACATGGCCTCCTTGTTCACCTGATCTGAACCCCATTGAGAACCTGTGGTCCATCATCAAATGTGAGATTTACAAGGAGGGAAAACAGTACACCTCTCTGAACAGTGTCTGGGAGGCTGTGGTTGCTGCTGCACGCAATGTTGATGGTGAACAGATCAAAACACTGACAGAATCCATGGATGGCAGGCTTTTGAGTGTCCTTGCAAAGAAAGCTGGCTATATTGGTCACTGATTTGTTTTTGTTTTGTTTTTGAATGTCAGAAATGTATATTTGTGAATGTTGAGATGTTATATTGGTTTCACTGGTAAAAATAAATAATTGAAATGGGTATATATTTGTTTTTTGTTAAGTTGCCTAATAATTATGCACAGTAATAGTCACCTGCACACACAGATATCCCCCTAAAATAGCTAAAACTAAAAACAAACTAAAAACTACTTCCAAAAATATTCAGCTTTGATATTAATGAGTTTTTTGGGTTCATTGAAAACATGGTTGTTGTTCAATAATAAAATTAATCCTCAAAAATACAACTTGCCTAATAATTCTGCACTCCCTGTATTTCCTATTAATAAAGAGTGGCAGGGCAATATTCAAATTTGTGATATTTGGCAAATATTTGGGCAAATATTTGTCATACATCAGCAAATTCGAGAATTTGTGGTCTCATCATTATTTTATTGATTTGCGATAAAGTATTTGCGATAAAGCGATAAACACTACTCCTAAAGTTAAAGATATTTCTAGTCTTCTCATTAGCCCACAAGCAAGAAGCAATGAGGGATCATGGGTACTGATGAAAAAAAATCTTGAATATTTGCACTATATTCTAGATATTCGCAAATGCTCGAAGTGCCAATATTTTCGATAAAAATTCATAATACGAATATTCGCGCTCAACACTATTAATATATCCTGTAAATGGCTGTAGTACAATGTAACTTCACCGCAGAACGGCAAGTAAGAAATATTTTTTTTCCTATTAATACACCCCCCAAAAAAATGTATAACAATGTAAATTCACTGTAGAATGGCTAATAGGACGTACGTATATTTCCTATTAATACACCCCGTAAATGGCTGTAGTACAATGTAACTTCATTGCAGAACGGCGAATAAGACATATTTATATTTCCTATTAATACACCCCCGTAAATGTCTGTATCACACAGCACTTGCACCCCAATAACAAGCAAGGTTTTCTGGAATTACTGAGCTGTCATATAGTGCAAACCTAAAAGCAGCAATATAACAGTAATTTGGATCCCCAGTTAGTGCAGCAAGATGTAATAGAATCGATTCCATTACCCAGGCTGTACACTCCCCTATTGGACCCTGTTCTCTATTTATAGTGTGGATAATGCCTCCCTATTAGAGTTGAGCGGACACCTGGATGTTCGGGTTCTACGGGTTCGGCCGAACTGCACAAAAAAAGTTTGAGTTCGGCACACGAACTTGACCCGAACCTGACCTCGAACCCCATTGAAGTCAATGGGGACCCAAACTTGTGAGCACTAAAATGGCTGTAAAAATGTCATGGAAAGGGCTAGAGGGCTGCAAATGCTAGCAAAATGTGGTTAAGAGCATGGAAAGTGCTCTGCAAACAAATGGATAGGGAAATGACTTTAAATAACATAAAATGCGTAAAAATAAAAATAAATAATCTTGATCTAGGAGGTCGAAGTCTATATGGAGTAGGAGATTGAGGAGGCGGTGGATATGGCGGTGTAGGTGGAAGCAGCGGTGGAGGAGGAGGTAGCCTACACTGCTCTTTGGTTTTAATTATTATTATTTTTTTTATTAGGGTACACCCCAAAACATTGGGAAATATAACCTGTGATAACCCCCTCCAGTCATGCTTAAAACAAGTTCAGACAATACACTGACTGCAAAGCAGGCCAGCACCTCCAATGCACCTCAGGCCATGTGTCCAATTTGGAGACCCAGAAGTTGCAGGGGGCAGAACCATCAGTCAGTTCGTGTAGGCGTGTGCAAACATACTGCCCCACCATATCGCACATCCCCGTGATGTTCAACTTTCTGCTCTATCAACTTTCGATGTTGTTTTCTCCGCCTACCATGTTGAACATGGTTAGCAGCGAATCAGAGTTCCATGCCGGAGAGGGAGCGTGAGAAAGGCAGACCTCATATAAGGAAGGTCAATGGCTGCAATAGGATAAAGCGGAAATGTGGGACAAGTTATTAAAGCAGAAGGATCGAATGAAAGGGCCAATTAATAAAAAAAAAAAAATTAATTGAAGTCCTTGTCACATATGCAGAGCAGGTGTTTTTCATCACCAGAAATGGGTTAATGTCATCCACCAATGGAACAGATTATTATTAAAAATTTCGGTCCCTGTCACCTATGCAGAGCAGGGGTTTATTCATGTCAAAAACAGAAAAATTTGTGAAATTTAGTAACCTGTCTACTAGGTAGAGCAGGGGTCTATCACAGCCAAAAATTGTTCCATGTCACACAAAAATGTAACAGACAAAATAGTAAATTTTTATTTATTTTTATTTTTACCTGTCTACTAGGAAGAGCAGTGGTATATCACACCCCAAAATTGGTGAATTTTATCCAAAAATTTAACAGACAAATTAGTGAAGTGACATAAAATACGGAGTTAAAGGAGACGGTGGATGTAGCGGTGGAGGAGGACGGGGTAGCCAACACTGGTATTTGGTTTTACAAACCGGATTCCAAAAAAGTTGGGACACTAAACAAATTGTGAATAAAAACTGAATGCAATGAGGTGGAGATGGCAAATGTCAATATTTTATTTGTAATAGAACGTAGATGACAGATAAAACATTTAATCCGAGTAAATGTATCATTTTAAAGGAAAAAATACGTTGATTCAAATTTTCACGGTATCAACAAATCCCCAAAAATTTGGGACAAGTAGCAATAAGAGGCTGGAAAAAGTGAATTTGAGCATAACGAAGAACTGGAAGACCAATTAACACTAATTAGGTCAATTGGCAACATGATTGGGTATAAAAAGAGCTTCTCAGAGTGGCAGTGTCTCTTAGAAGCCAAGATGGGTAGAGGATCACCAATTCCCACAATGTTGCGCAGAAAGATAGTGGAGCAATATCAGAAAGGTGTTACCCAGCAAAAAATTGCAAAGACTTTGCATCTATCATCATCAACTGTGCATAACATCATCTGAAGATTCAGAGAATCTGGAACAATCTCTGTGCGTAAGGGTCAAGGCCGTAAAACCATACTGGATGCCCGTGATCTCCGGGCCCTTAAACGACACTGCACCACAAACAGGAATGCTACTGTAAAGGAAATCACAGAATGGGATCAGGAATACTTCCAGAAACCATTGTCAGTGAACACAATCCACCGTGCCATCCGCCGTTGCCAGCTGAAACTCTACAGTGCAAAGAAGAAGCCATTTCTAAGCAAGATCCACAAGCTCAGGCGTTTTCACTGGACCAGGGATCATTTAAAATGGAGTGTGGCAAAATGGAAGACTGTTCTGTGGTCAGACGAGTCACAATTCAAAGTTTTTTTGGGAAATCTGGGATGCCATGTCATCCGGACCAAAGAGGACAAGGACAACCCAAGTTGTTATCAACGCTCAGTTCAGAAGCCTGCATCTCTGATGGTATGGGGTTGCATGAGTGCATGTGGCATGGACAGCTTGCATGTCTGGAAAGGCACCATCAATGCAGAAAAATATATTCAGGTTCTAGAACAACATATGCTCCCATCCAGATGTCATCTCTTTAAGGGAAGACCCTGCATTTTTTAACAAGATAATGCCAGACCACATTCTGCATCAATCACAACATCATGGCTGCGTAGGAGAAGGATCCGGGTACTGAAATGGCCAGTCTACAGTCCAGATCTTTCACCTATAGAGAACATTTGGCGCATCATAAAGAGGAAGGTGCAACAAAGAAGGCCCAAGACGATTGAACAGTTAGAGGCCTGTATTAGACAAGAATGGGAGAGCATTCCTATTTCTAAACTTGAGAAACTGGTCTTCTCGGTCCCCAGACATCTGTTGAGTGTTGTAAGAAGAAGGGGAGATGCCACACAGTGGTGAAAATGGCCTTGACCCAACTTTTTGGGATTTGTTGACACCATGAAATTCTGATTCAACATATTTTTCCCTTAAAATGGTACATTTTCTCAGTTAAAACTTTTGTTCCGTGATTTATGTTCTATTCTGAATAAAATATTAGAAGTTGGAACCTCCACATAATTGCATTCAGTTTTTATTCACGATTTGTATAGTGTCCCAACTTTTTTGGAATCCGGTTTGTATTATTTTTATTTTTTTATTAGAGTACAATCCAAAAGAGTGTGAAATATCCAAAATACAAGAATGATCAATTGCGCTGTAGTAGAAACAATGGCTGGTTAAGGCCGGTATACATGTCTATTCTGCTGCACAAGGTATGGACAAGTCCTGTGGGATCCATGCCTGGTTCATTTTAATGAATGTGAGCTTGTCCAGCTACGCTTGTCTGTGATAAAGCCTCCTGCCGTGCTAACCACACGTTCAGATAATATAATGGCTGCAGCACAGGCCAGCAAATCCAAGGCGTAAAGGGCAAGCTCAGGCCATGTGCCCAATTTGGAGACCAAAAAGTTGAAGGGGGCAGACCCATCATTCAGTAAATGTAGGCGTGTGCACACATACTGCTCCACCATGTTGGTGAAATGCTGCCTCCTGCTAAGATATTCTGTATCAGCTGGTGGTGCTGGTTGTTGAGGCGTGCTGACAAAGCTTTTCCACTTTTCGGCCATGCTAACCCTACCTTCTGAGGTGCTGGCGGTGCCCCAGCTGCGTTGAAGTCCTCTTATTCCTCCTCTACCTTCGCCTTGTGCTTTCACTGTGCCCCCGTAGTCAGGTGGGAATGCCACCAGCAGCGCATCTACCAGCGTGCATAAGTTCTTGCGCATCTTACGATCATGCTCCAGTGACGGAATTAAGGACGATACGTTGTTTTTGCAACTGGGATCCAGCAATGTGGCCACTCAGTATTTAGCACAAGTTAGAATGTGGGCAACTTGGCGCTCGTTGCGGAGACACTGCAGCATGTAATCACTCATGTGTGCCATGCTGCCCAGAGGCAACAAAAAGCTGTCCTCTGTGGGAGGTGTATCGTTTGTGCCCTCTGTATCCTCCCAGCCACGCACCAGTGATGGCCATAAACTGGTCTGGGTGCCACCCTGCTGTGAACATGGTTCCTCCTCATCCTCCACCTCGTCATCTTCCAGAACTGTGCCCTGGCTGGACAAGTGTTTACTTGGCGTTTGTGGGTGCAGCAACCCACCCTCAAGCCAATTGCGAATGACTGTCCGGAAACCCTATGAAATGATCCCTCTTCCACCTCCTCCTCCTTATGTGTCACATTCTCTTCCATCATCGCCAGTAGCAGTTTTTTTAAGGAGGCATAGAAGTGGCATAGTAACGCTGAGAACGGCATTATCTCGCACTGGCTATGTTGGTGGAGTACTCGAAACAGCGCAACATGGATCACAGGTCTTGCACGGAGGCCCAGTCATTGATGGTGAAGTGGTGCTGTTCCGCAGACCGACTCACCCGTGCGTGCTGCAGCTGAAACTCCACTATCACCTGCTGCTGGTCGCACAGTCTGGCCAGCATGTGCAAGATGGAGTTCCACCTTGTGGGCACGTCGCGTATGAGGCGGTGAGCGGGAAGGCCGAAGTTGCTCTAAGATATCGGAGTAATTTTTAAGGAATCTCTGCACCACCAAATTCAGCACATGCACCAGGCAAGGGCTGTGCGTCACACTGGTTAGTCCCAGAGCTTCTAGGTGATTTTGCCAATTATGGCACACCACCAGGCCAGGCTTGAAGCTCACTGGCACCAACCACTCATCGGTTTGTTGTTTAAGGCCAGTTCACAGCTCCTGCGCAATGTGGGTTTTGTCCCCCAAACAGATAAGTTTTAAAACTATCTGCTGTCGTTTACCCCTGGCTGTGCTGAAGTTGGTGGTGAAGGTGTTACGCTGACCAGATAGAGAGCCGGTAGAGGATGAGGAAGTGGAATAGAAGGAGGAAGCAACAGGAGGCAAACTGTAGCGCCCTGCAATCCTTGGTGGTGGAAGGACATGATTGAAACTGCTATCTGCCTCAGGCCCAGCCGCCACTGCATTTACCCAGTGTGCTGTTAGTGAGATATAATGTCCCTGACCGTGCTTACTGGTCCATGTATCCGTAATGAGGTGCACCTTACCACAGATGGCGTTGTGCAGTGCACACCTGATTTTGTCCCCTACTTGGTTGTGCAGTGAACGGATGGCATGCCTGGAAAAGTAGTGGCGGTTCTGCACAACGTACTGTCGGACAGCCACTGCCATAAGACTTTTAAAGCTCTCCGTCTCCACCAGACGGAATGACCGCATTTCAAAGGCCAATAATTTTGAAATCTCAGTTGAGTTGAGGAGTGCTTCCTCTTCCGCTCCAGTGTTTGGAAGATGGAGAGCTGAACGCTTTCATCGGACATTGTGGAGATGCTTGGTGACCCAGGTGGTGGTGTTGCTGGCAGATCCTCTGTTTGCAGGGTGGCAGGTGGCACTGTCACTCCAGAGGTAGATGAAGAGACCGAGACTGCAGCAGAAGAGGAAGCAGGAGGAGCCAGAGACCTTTCTTTGTTTTTGAGGTGTCTACTCAACTGAAGCTTGTGCTTTGCACTTAGATGCCTGGTCATTCAGGTTGTGCTCAGGTTGAGAACGTTTATGCCCCACTTCAGGCTCTGATTGGACAGCGTGCAAACCACTCGTGTTTTTTCATCAGCACATTGTCTGAAGAACTGCCACGCCAGGGAACTCCTTGGAGTTGGCTTTGGAGTGCTCGTCCCCTTGATCCGGTGGGCAGTAGCAGGCATACTGTCTAAGTGATGGCCGCTCCGCTTTTGCACCCTTCTCCCTCTTCTGCTGTGCTTGTGGCTCTGTGCGACCACCGCCTCTTCCTCCGAACTACACAGGTCACTTGCATGACCTTGATTCCTTGTGGGGTCGAGGACCTCATCGTCCTCCACATCTTCTTCCACCCAGTCTTCACCCCTGCCCTCCTTGTCGGTCTGCACACTTTCGAAAGCCCCAGCAGTTGGCACCTGTGTTTCGTCATCAGAGACGTGCTGCGATGGTCCTCCCATGTACTCATCTTGAAACATAAGTGGTTGGGCATTGGTGCACTCAATCTCTTCCACCTCTGGGGCAGGTCTAGATGGATGGCCCTGGGAAACCCTGCTAACAGAGTCATCAAAAGCAGAAGAGACTGCTGCATGACTTGGGGCTCAGACTGCTTGGCTGATTTGAAAGGGGGTGAGGTGAAAGACTGATGGACATCAGCTGCAGGTGCTAACTCTGATCTTTCAGCAGGAGACTGGGTGGGAGACAATGTGAAGGAACTGGAGGCGTGAAGGAACTGGAGGCACTGTCAGCAACCCAATCTACTATCGCCTATACATGTTCTGGCCTCATCATTCGTAGAGCGGCATTATGCCTGACCAAATACCGCTGAAGGTTCTGTCGCCTACTCGCACCTGAGGAATGTGTTTCACTTGTGCGTGTAGCTGGCACAGATCGACCGGGGCCAAGTCCCTTATTTGAGGTTCTCCTCATATTTCTCAAATTTAGGATCTTGCCCAAAATAAGTGTTTAATAACAGAATAGAACAACAGTATCTAACATGTGTATCTCACAATGACGGATGCAGCAAAGGCTGCAAAATTGAATTTTTTGCCCTAAATGGGGGTTTACATTTTTTAATAGCAGAATAGAACAACAGTATCTAAAAGGTGCATCTCACACGTACAGTTGTAGACAAGGCCGCAAATTAATTTTTCAAAGCCAGGAAATTATAGCTGTAATTCTAGCTTAAATTGCAGACTGACTAATGCTGCAAAGTCACCAGATGTAGGATATTGCCAAAAAAGGGTGTTTTTTAAAAAAAACATCCAAGATGGCTGAGGCTATTTATAGTACTGTGACATCACAGGGGCTGGCTGGCTGCTGATTGGCTGCATGCATGACATTGTGGGTGATTCCTCATTCCAAGAGTTCTTTGCTCCATATCCTAACATGTGCAGCAGCCATTTTAGGAAAATAGAAGATTCGTCACCACAAAGCGTGTGTCACGGACGGTGTACAGGAAACAAGGCAAAACAACATGCATAAATGACTCGCTGGATCCAGAAGCTAAGGAACCAAGGGAGACCCCTGCAGAAGACCTGGCACTTTCCCTGGCTGCTCAGCCTATGCAAAGATCCGAATGGTGGAGGTTTGCATATCCACGAACCTTGACTATAAAGCCCTGAGCACCCTACAATAGTGAGGGGACACGACCACCGGCTCCCTACACAAGACACGGAGGGAGTCAGGGTCACCTGGGATCCAGCAAACAGATATTAACAGATAAAGGTACACTTAGCTTTGAAGCAAACAGGAGGACAGATCAGCGTGCACACACACTCCAGGAAGTAATATAAGCCGCCCAGAAAAGCATTCTGGGGAGGCATTTAAAGGGAAGCAATTAACACATGACAGCTGAGAGAGGCTGACGAGAGGAGGAGCTGAATACCACAACACAGAAATTCAAGGAGGAGGTTCTGAAAGGCCTCTGTCAGAGCTTCTCAGCTGTCTGGTTGTGACAGTACCCCTCCCTCTACGAGTGGACTCCGGACACTCAGAACCCACCTTCTCAGGATGGGACCTATGGAAAGCCCTGATGAGACGAGAGGCCTTAATGTCCGTCACTGGGACCCACATCCTCTCCTCAGGACCATACCCCTCCCACTGAACAAGGTACTGAAGAGAACCGCGGACAAGACGAGAATCCACAATCCTAGATACCTGAAATTCAAGATTCCCATCAACCATAATCGGAGGAGGAGGCAAAGGCGAGGGTACAATGGGTTGAACATAAGGTTTCAATAAGGACTTATGAAAAACATTATGGATCTTCCAAGTCTGAGGAAGATCAAGACGGTATGCAACAGGATTGATGACAGACAGGATTTTGTAAGGCCCAATAAACCTAGGACCCAACTTCCAGGAGGGAACCTTCAATTTGATATTCTTGGTAGACAACCACACCAGATCACCAACATTCAGGTCCGGACCAAGCACACGTCTCTTATCAGCCACACGCTTATATCTCTCACTCATGCTCTTAGATTATCTTGAATCTTTTGCCAAATAGATGACAAAGACGAGGAGAATCTGTCCTCATCAGGTAAACCAGAAGACCCCTCTCCCGAGAAAGTCCCAAACTGTGGATGAAACCCATATGCACCAAAAAATGGTGACTTATCAGAGGACTCCTGACGACGGTTATTTAAAGCAAACTCAGCAAGGGACAAAAAAGAACACCAATCCTCTTGATTCTCCGCCACAAAACAACGCAGATATGTCTCCAGATTCTGATTGACGCGCTCTGTCTGGCCATTCGACTGCGGGTGGAAAGCAGAAGAGAATGACAACCGAACCCCCAAGCGAGAACAGAAAGCCTTCCAGAATCTGGAAACAAACTGCGTGCCCCTATCAGAGACTATGTCTGAAGGAATACCGTGCAATTTGACAATGTGATCAACAAATGCCTGCGCCAGCGTCTTAGCATTGGGCAAACCAGGAAAAGGGATGAAATGCACCATTTTGCTAAAACGGTCCACCACCACCAGAATCACAGTCTTCCCCGAGGAAAGAGGCAGGTCCGTGATAAAGTCCATGGACAGATGTGTCCAAGGACGGGAAGGAATGGGTAAGGGAAGGAGAGGACCTGATGGCCGTGAATGAGGGACTTTGGCACGAGCGCAAGTCTCGCAGGCTGCCACAAAACCCTCAACCGACTTACGAAGCGCAGGCCACCAGAATCTCCGAGCGATGAGATCCAGTGTGGCTCTTACCCCCGGGTGCCCAGCAAGGACCGTATCGTGGTGTTCTTTAAAAATCTTGTGTCTTAAAGCGAGAGGCACAAACAACCTCCCAGGAGGACAAAGATCAGGAGCCTCTGACTGGGCTGCCTGCACCTCTGCCTCCAATTCAGGAAAAAGAGCAGAGACCACCACACCTTCAGCCAAAATGGGACCCGGGTCTTCAAAATTCCCGCCTCCCGGAAAACAACGTGACAGGGCTTCTGCCTTCACATTCTTAACTCCAGGGCGGAACGTGACAACAAAATTAAACCTAGAAAAGAACAACGACCATCTGGCCTGTCTCGGGTTCAGACGCTTGGCTGACTCCAAGTAGGCCAGATTTTTATGGTCAGTAAATACGGTAATAGGGTGTCTGGCTCCCTCTAGCCAATGGCGCCATTCCTCAAAAGCCAACTTGATGGCCAACAATTCCCTATCTCCCACATCGTAATTTCTCTCTGCGGAGGAGAGTTTTCTTGAGAAAAAGGCACACGGTCGCCAATTGGCAGGAGAGGAACCCTGAGACAAGACCGCCCCCACACCCACCTCAGAAGCATCAACCTCAACTATGAAGGGTAACGAAACATCAGGTTGCACCAAGATGGGAGCGGAAGCAAAACTCTCCTTGATATCAGAAAAAGCCTTACGCGCCTCTACTGACCAAGAAGAAAAATCTACCCCCTTTCTGGTCATATCAGTGAGTGGTTTAACAATAGAAGAATAATTCAAAATGAACTTCCTGTAATAATTGGCAAAGCCCAAAAAACGCATCAGCGCCTTTTGATTCTCAGGAAGCTCCCACTCAAGCACAGCGCGGACCTTCTCGGGGTCCATGCGAAAACCAGAAGCGGAGAGGAGAAACCCCAGAAATTGAATTTCTGGAACCGCAAACACACATTTTTCCAGTTTCGCATATAATTTATTCTCCCGCAGGATGAGCAAGACCTGACGTAAATGTTCCTTATGAGTTTTGAAATCGGGAGAAAAAATCAAAATGTCATCCAAATACACCAATACAAATTTTCCCATCAAATGATAAAAAATGCTGTTCACGAAATGCTGAAAAACGGCTGGGGCATTCATCAAACCAAAAGGCATAACCAAATTCTCAAAATGGCCCTCAGGGGTATTGAAGGCCGTCTTCCATTCGTCCCCTTCTCTGACCCTGACCAGGTTGTATGCCCCGCTTAAATCTAATTTGGAAAAGACTTTAGCCCCAACAACCTGGTTAAATAGGTCCGGGATCAGAGGAAGCGGATAAGGGTCACGAATTGTGATATTGTTCAGCTCCCTGAAATCCAGACAAGGTCTTAAAGAACCATCTTTTTTCTTAACAAAGAAAAAACCAGCGGCAACAGGTGACTTTGAGGGTCGTATGTGTCCCTTTCTCAGACTCTCAGAGATATAAGCACGCATAGCGATCCTCTCAGGTTGGGAAAGATTGTATAAACGAGATTTAGGTAGCTTGGCGTCTGGGATGAGATTAATAGGGCAATCGTACTCCCTGTGCGGGGGCAAATCCTGAACTCCACTCTCAGAGAAGACATCCGAAAATTCAGAGAGAAAAGATGGTACAGTCTTAGTAGCAACCTCAGAAACAGATGTCGTGAGGCAATTCTCTCTGCAAAAGTCACTCCAACCATTTATTTGCCTCGCTTGCCAATCAATGGTGGGGTTATGTTTAGTGTGCCAGGGTAGCCCCAACACTAGAGGAGTCGGCAAACCGCTAAGGACGAAACATGACACATCCTCAACATGAGCATCACTCACAATTAAACGGATATTGTGAACTATGCCCTTTAATGACTTCTGAGAAAGTGGAGCGGAATCGATAGCAAACACAGGAATATCCTTTCTCAAAGCGCACACCTGGAAACCATGAGTTATCGCAAAGCGATTATCAATGAGATTGACCGCTGCTCCACTATCCACAAAAATCTCACAAAAAATGTTCTTGCTCTCTAGCGCCACCCTAGCCGGCAGGACAAAACGGGAACTACAAGCAAACGGAAAACCTTCAATCTCCGCCTCAACCCTGCCAATAGTAACAGACGGAACATTTTTCAAAGTTTTTTTCCTCTTTGTTTCTTTATTATACCCAGAGAACTGCCTGAATTTCCTAGAGGGACAAATATTTGCCAAATGATTAATACCTCCTCAACAAAAACAAACTCTCCCATGCGGGCTGAATCTTCTATTGTCAGAAGCAATCAACCCCAGCTGCATGGGCTCCTGCTCAGAAGGGGCTGACAGCGACTGAGACCCCTGCGCAGAGAATGGGACCGCTGCACAGTCCTGGGACCGAGTATGACAGGAAAGAGAGATCTCTCCTCTCTCTCTAAGACGCCTGTCAATACGAACGGCCTGAGACATAGCAGAGTCCAAAGAAATAGGCCTTTCATGAAAGGCAAATGCATCTTTCAATCCCTCTGAAAGACCATGGCAAAATTGACTTCGGAGTGCAGCATCATTCCAACCAGTATCAGCTGCCCATCTCCGAAATTCTGAGCAGTATATTTCTGCGGATTGTTTACCCTGGCATAGGAGACGTAATCTAGACTCCGCCAGAGCAATACGATCCGGATCATCATATATCTGACCCAGGGCAAAAAAGAATTCATCCACTGAACGGAGGGGCCGTGCCCCCTCCGGCAGCGAAAAGGCCCAGGACTGAGCGTTACCCCTGAGCAGCGATATAATGATCCCCACCCTCCGTTCCTCATCACCAGAAGAATGGGGAAGAAGGCGAAAATGGAGTTTGCAAGCCTCTCTAAAACGCACAAAATTCTCACTACCCCCGGAGAACGTATCCGGGAGCGAGATCTTAGGCTCAGAGCAAACTCCATGAACGCCAGCTGAACCGGTCACTTGAAGCTGAGAAAAAGTCCTGCGGAGATCAGCTACCTCCAATGAAAGACCCTGAAGGCGTTCAGCCAAAAGTGAAACTGGATCCATGCTTGAGACGGTTATGGCGGCTTATAATGTCACGGACGGTGTACAGGAAACAAGGCAAAACAACATGCATAAATGACTCGCTGGATCCAGAAGCTAAGGAACCAAGGGAGACCCCTGCAGAAGACCTGGCACTTTCCCTGGCTGCTCAGCCTATGCAAAGATCCGAATGGTGGAGGTTTGCATATCCACGAACCTTGACTATAAAGCCCTGAGCACCCTACAATAGTGAGGGGACACGACCACCGGCTCCCTACACAAGACACGGAGGGAGTCAGGGTCACCTGGGATCCAGCAAACAGATATTAACAGATAAAGGTACACTTAGCTTTGAAGCAAACAGGAGGACAGATCAGCGTGCACACACACTCCAGGAAGTAATATAAGCCGCCCAGAAAAGCATTCTGGGGAGGCATTTAAAGGGAAGCAATTAACACATGACAGCTGAGAGAGGCTGACGAGAGGAGGAGCTGAATACCACAACACAGAAATTCAAGGAGGAGGTTCTGAAAGGCCTCTGTCAGAGCTTCTCAGCTGTCTGGTTGTGACAGCGTGAGGAAATTCGGACCTCTGTGCGGATCAAATTTTTACTGAAATTCGGATCATATTTCACTTTGTCAACTTCAATTTCATTATCTGTTTAAGGCATGTATGGGTTCTGTCACATTATTTAAAGATTCTAGTGGATTTTTACAAGTAATGATATTATCGGCTTCGAGCTCAATCTTATGAACATACCCATCGCATTTCATACCCTGTATCCCACGAATAGGTCATATGGCCGTAACCAATGTTACAAAACAAATAACAAGGAGGACAATGGACAACCCTTCCAATTTCCATTTAGATATCATAAATTCTCTATAACAGAAATCCATATTCCTTGTGTGAACCATAGGACATAATCTCCCTCAGAAATGAACCAGAAAAATATTAAGTTGCATAAGTTGGCCTACAGGGACCCCCATGGTACCTGGTCAAAACCTTTTTGGTATTCAAGGACAAGAGTACAGTGGGGCCTCAGCAAATTGCATCAAGTCAATTGTCTTACAATTAGCATCTCTAGTCTGAATATGAGGCATAACGCTACCTGAGCAGTGAAGATATGATTACCAACCTCAGCTTTCCTGCAAAGGACCACTGCATAAAGTTTGATATCCTTATTAAGTAAGGAATTTGGTTTATAACTATCTGGTAAGAATTGGTCTCTAGCAAGTTTCAAAATTGGTTATTATTATAGCTTATTATAGCTCAAATAATTTTTTGGGCAGGCCTTCACCATGACTGAAAAAGTCAGAGGAATATCTGGCTTTCACTATGTTGAAGACCCATAACTGGGGCTCCATCTTTATTTTGCACATTACTGTTTCCCAGGGAGCTTTGAACTTTGCATTGCTATTTTGAGACTCTTAAATGAGGCTCTTCAGTATTTTTGAAGCTGGTTTCTGAAAGATCAGCTATTGTTTTGTTTGAAAAAGTTAAATAGGGATGTTAAATGAGGCACTAAAATTTAGGAAAAATGCCGATAATATAATAATTTGGAAACCCGTCTGGGCATGGAACCTTACCGCTGTTAAGGAGGTTAATAACTAAGTGAACGTCAGAAAATGATATTTTACAGTCTCCTCTATCAATAATAGTCTAATAGAATTTAACTATTCATTTATGATATTTAAGGAAGGATGAAGTAAGATTACTATCCCTAGTCAGATTGTATAGATTGAAATAATAATCTGCAAAAATCTAGGTGATTTCTATAGAATTATTGGTGATCCTACCATCTGCTGATGAATGACATGTCGGATTTTATATCTAGCTTTCTGAGATTTAAGCTGTTGAGCTAGCAGTCGTCCAGCTTTGTTGCCTTCTGCATAGTACTTAGACTTCAGTCTAAGTAGACCCTTTTCATAGCCCTGAAGCAGTACAGATCTCAACTTATCCCTCTCTATCCTCAACTCTGCTGAAGTATGGGGTGTGGGGTTTTGTTTGTTTATTTTTTCTAGCCCAGAGATTTTCTCCATTATTAACATGGCGGTTTTCTCTTCCTTTCTTTTCTTTTCTTTGTGATTAATTTTGATAAGCAAGCCTCTAATAAAGGCCTTCTGGGCCTGACATATTATAAAAGGATCTGATGCTGATCCCACGTTGAAGAGGAATTACTCTTGCAGAGAATGTAAGATCTCAGTGCGATATGTAGGGTGGTTAAAAAAAATGTATTGTTCCTCCAAACAGAGGCTGTATGAGATTGGTACTGATCCTCCAGAGTGATAGTGATGAAGGCATGGTCTGACCCTCCAATAATACCAATTTCTGAGGATGTGGCGTGAAACAGTGTGGTATGGTCTATGGTCTACCAAAAATGCAGTGCCTTGCAAAAGTATTCAACCCCTTGACATTTTTGGTGTTTTGTTTCATTGCAGCTTTAAGTTCAATGTTTTGTTAATCTGAATTTTATGTGATGAATCAGAACACTATAGTCTCAGTTGGTGAAGTGAAAAATATATAAATAAAACTATTGTTTAGAAATAGAAAACAGAAAATTGGCATGTGTATTTACCCCCTTTGTTAGGAAGCCCATAAAAAGCTCTGGTGCAACCAATTGCCTTCAGAAGTCACATAATTAGTAAAATGATGTCCACCTGTGTGCAATCTAAGTGTCACATGATCTGTCATTACATATACACAACTTTTTTGAAAGGCCCCAGAGGCTGCAACACCTAAGAAAGAGGCATCACTAACAAAACACTGCTATGAAGACCAATGAAATCTCCAAACAAGTAAGGGACAATGTTGTATAGATGTACAAGTCATGGTTAGGTTATAAAAAAAATATCCAAATATTTGATGATCCCCAGGAGCACAATCACTTCTATCATAACCAAATGGAAAGAACATGGCACAACAGCAAACCTGCCAAGAGACTGCTGCCCACCAAAACTCACGGACCAGACAAGGAGGGCATTAATCAGAGAGGCAGCACAGAGACCTAAAGTAACCCTGGAGGAGCTGCAGAGTTCCATAGCAGAGACTGGAATATCTGTACATAGGATGACAATAAGCCGTACTCTCCATAGAGTTGGGCTTCATGGCAGAGTGGCCAGAAAAAAAGCCATTACTTTCAGCAAAAAAACAAAAAGGCACGTTGTGAGTTTACGAAAAGGCATGTGAAAGACTCCCAAAATGTATGTAGGAAGGTGCTCTGCTCTGATGAGACAAAAATTTAACTTTTCTGCCATCAAAGAAAACACTATGTTTGGCGCAAACCCAACAACACATCACATAACCCAAAGAACAACACCCACACAGTGAAACATGGTGGTGGCAGCATCATGCTGTGGGGATGTTTTTCAACAGCAAGGACTGGGAAACTGGTCAGAGTTGAGGGAAAAATGGATGGTGCTAAGTACAAGGATATTCTTGAGCAAAACCTGTTCCACTCTGTGCGTGATTTGAGGTTAGGATGGAGGTTCACCTTCCAGCAGGACAATGACCCCAAACACACTGCTAACGCAACACTTGAGTGGTTTAAGTGGAAACATGTAAATGTGTTGGAATGGCCCAGTCAAAGCCCAGATCTCAATCCAATAGAAAATCTGTGGTCCGCTGTTCGCAAGCGCAAACCATCCAACTTGAAGGAGCAAGGAGGAATGGGCAAAAATCCCAGTTGAAGGATGTGGCAAGCTCATAGAGACTTATCCAAAGCGACTTGGAGCTGTGATTGCTGTTTGCTTCATAATAAAAAATAAAATAAAAATCTTCAAAGTTGTGGGCATGTTCTGTTAATTAAATGATGCAAATCCTCAAATAATCCATGTTAATTCCAGGTGGTGAGGCACAAAAATATGAAAAAAGTCAAGGGGGTGAATACTTTTGCAAGGCACTGTAAATCTATTCGGGAGTAAGACCCATGAAAGGGGGAAAAAAGTCTCTCTCCTGACTATGCTGCACTCTCCAGAGGTCAATAAGTCCCTCAGAATGAATAAAGGACGATAGGCTGCTATTAAAGCATCTAGATGGGTTGGTGGAATCTAGGGAGGGGTGAATTATGAAGTCCCCAAACATAATCATTTTACCCTTTTTTAGTTTATGGAGATGTCTAATCACTTTATGTAGTAAGGACAGTTGGGAGCGTAAATGTTAACTAGAGTGTAAACAATGTTGTTTATAGAGCAAACCATAATATAGCATCCATTCCCATCCACTGTTTGTGATATGAGAGAGAAGGAGACTGATTGCTATAAAGACTCCCCTAGCTTTTTTGGGAGTGATGTGAGTGGACCATATTAGGCTCCTTTCACACCTGCGTTCAGGTGTCCGCTCGTGAGCTCCGTTTGAAGGAGCTCACGAGCGGCCCTGAACGCAGCCGTCTGGCCCTAATGCATTCTCAGTGGAGGCGGATCCACTGAGAATGCATCCGCCTGCCAGCGCTCAGCCTCCGCTCCGCTCAAGCAGCGTTCGGGTGTCCGCCTGGCCGTGCGGAGGCGAGCGGATCCGTTCCGACTTACAATGTAAGTCAATGGGGACGGATCCGCTTGAAGATGACACCATATGGCTCAATCTTCAAGCGGATCCGTCCCCCATTGACTTTCAATGTAAAGTCGGAACGGATCCGCTCAGGCTACTTTCAGACTTAGAAAATTTTTCTAAGTTCTAATGCAGACAGATCCGTTCTGAACGGAGCCACCGTCTGCATTAATATGAGCGGATCCGTTCAGAACGGATCCGATCGAACGCAGGTGTGAAAGTAGCCTTAGGAAACAAGCAGTGTTTCATTCAGTGTGCGTCATCTTTTAAAAGGTGAGACTCTTGAACACATAAAATGTCTGTTTTCAAAGTCAGTGCTTCGTTCCATACAAATGGCTTTTTTTTAGGGCAATTTAACCCCTTGGCGTTCAAGGACATTATTTTTCACCCCCAAGGTGGAAGATATAGCCATCTGATAATGGTGGGGTACCGCCACAGAGAATCAACATAATGTACTTTCAAACATTCAGAGAAAGCTAGTAAAAAAAACATAATCAATAAAAGAACAGGAAAAAAAAAAACATTGTCACCAGTACGGTTATACCCTCTTACGGTAAAATTGGGTAAAAGTCCTTTAAAGGGTTTCTGTAAACTGAAAAATGGGTAGTAAGCTGGCTGACATAAGCAATGTGCTAATGTCAGCTGAACATAACTATATTAGTGCCATCTCACTTCCTATAGCCTTTATTGAGAAAGAAAAATGTACTTTTATAATATGCTAATTAGCCTCAAGGAGGGGGGGGGGGCATTGCACCTGCTCCTAGAGGCTCCATTTGCCCACCTCTTTTCGCGCCCCCTACTTCTCTTGATTGACAGGGCAAGGGCAGCGCTGCTCTCCTCCCTCCGGACGTGTCTGCAGTGTAAATCCCGCACCGTTCAGCATTCGCTGCAGGCGCAGCAAATGTCGGATAGCTTGAAGGAGCGGTTCCATAGTCATCACAAAGACCAGAGGGGAGAGTGGGCATCCTTGTTGCATTCCATTAATAATAGGAAAGGAAGAACAAATAGTTTCATTCACTAGCACCGATGCTGAGGCGTTAGTATACATGGAAAAGACTGCCTTAATATAAGACATAGGTAGACCAGATTTCATAAGCGCAAGGCGTAAGAAGTCCCAGCTGATTCTATCAAATGCCTTTTCGGCATCGGTGCTAAGAAGAGCTAAGGGATGTGAGTATTTTTTAGCATAATGTATGGCATTAAGGATTCTTGCCCTCCCTGCCCAAAACAAATCCTGTCTGGTTTGCATGAATCAATGAAGGTAGAATAGGGGAAAGACTAATGGCCAGCATTTTTAGCCAGGAGTTTTAACTTGAGATTCAATAAAGAGATGGGGCAATAATTAGCACAGTGGACTGGGTCCTTACCTTCCTTGGGGATGATGGTTATATGAGCTCTCGTCATATCTAAATGGGGAGGAGGGATTCACTAAATATACTACAGTAAAGGGCTGAGAGTCCATCCGGGCCCAGGGCTTTATTTTTGGGGAGTTGCTTGATGGAAGCGTTCAATTCATCAGGTGTGAAAGGGGTTTCTAGTGTATTACCCTGGGTGGAGGTAAGTGAGGAGTGAGACGGTTTCAAGAAAAATATTAATAGCTTCTATTTTAGGTGTGCCCTCTGATGGAGCTGTTTGGGGTAGGTTGTAGAGTGATTGATAAAAAGCCTGAAATTGGGCAGCGATATCTTTTGGATGTCACGGCTATATTTCCATTCTTTTTATAGATTTTGCAGATATAGTTGTGCGCCTTTCTTTGTTTAATCCTGTTCATCGCAAATTTTGAGGCCTTATCGCCATGGGCAAAATATTTAAATTGAGAGTTAAGGAAGAATTTGGCCGAGACTAAGTTCAAATGTTTTTTTAGTTCAGCACGTAGCGAATTGAGCTTAGAGAGGTGCAGTTCCGAAAGGGATTTTTATGTAATGATTCTAGTTTTTGTATTTCTAAAAGGAGAGTATCAATTCGGGCTGTTTTTTAAGGTGTGATCGAAGGCTAATAAGTTGGCCACGTATGTATGCCTTATGGGTGTCCCATAGGATGTGGGGAGAGGTATCAGGAAAAGAGTTCAAAGAAAAGAAGTCATTGAGAGCGTTTTGGACTATGGCTCTATTTTCAGTTGCGGAGATTAGTTGTTTGTTAAGTCTCCATCTGAATGCCTTAGGGGATACCTGGGGAGTGGCAATCGTTATAAATAAATGGAGAGTGATCCGACAGATGGATAGAATCTAGATGGGCTCTAGAGCATAATTGAAGATGTTCTTTGGATATCAGCAGATAATCAAGTCTCTGGTAAGAACTGTGGCATTTGAAAAAAAGGTGTAGTCTCTCTGTGGGGTTTGAGAGTCTCCAAACGTCTACCAAGCCTAAATTCTGAAACGTATTACTGAGAGAGTTGAGGGCTCTCTGTGACATAGCAGATTTTTGGGTTGAGAAATCCAGGAGAGGGTTCAGAGTGACATTAAAGTAAATTTAAATAAATTATCATAGAGATGGTATAGATAGCAGACACTTAATTAATTACATTTAAGTAAGTAGAAGGAAAGTAACGTGCTAATTAAAACAATACCTTTATTAATATTAAGGGGAAGCGGAGCAGGAAACAGCTCAAGTGATAACCTATGCTCAAAGACAGATTCTTTATGAAAAAACTCCCACCATGAATAAAATATCAGGATAAATACTTACAGGGAGAGCTAGATAATCACATAGGTAACTTGTATAGCTATAAGGAGACAGGTGAGGGGGGAGTTTTGGACAGCAAAAGAGTATCTTTCCCTAGACGTCACTGGAGACCTAAGCCCTGTGCCCAGGGATACCCCCTAATGGTTGAATGGGCTACCCTGTCCTCGTAGCTGTCTATTTTCAACCCTGATAAGGCCCTACTTAGATGATAAATACATATAATGTCCTATGGGATATATAAATTAGCCCAAGGAAGGAAAAATTATGTCTATATGTTTATAATAAATCTCGTTTCACCTGCGCCTGGCAGTTCATCAGGGGGTGATAAACAGAAAATATTTGTAGGGAATACAAATAGATGGATGGATAAATATAGATGATACGTAGCTCCCCTAAATGGCTTGTGGGATAAGATATGGATGATGAAGTAACTGTCAGTAGATATATAACCTGTAACCAAAAAGGATGATGTAACAAAGGCAGGCATTACACCCATAAGATGTCTAAGTGTATTATACTTACTGACCAGAGGAGCCCACTGCACGTTTGCATAGATATCAGGGGAGCTGATGTGGCTAGTGTGTGAACACCGGCGCTCAGTATTTAAGCGCCGGTATCACAGGAAAATTCCGGACACCAAAACGGCGTATTTCCGGTACTTGGAACGCATCGCATTGACGCGATACGTCACTTCCGGTATGTGGAGCGCACGAGTGGAATGCATATCTTCAAATACAAAATCGGAAGTGCTGGAAGGCATCGGAGGCTTCTGAAAATGTATAGGGTGAGTAAACGATTAGTATAAAGGGGTAACAAAAGACCTATAGAGAACCCAATAGACTATTAGATGATGCTAATATTCAGATAAAAAATCACTAGCCACAATTATCACAAGAGGGAGAAATAAAAAACGCAGTTAGCAACAATCAGTTACTACACATAAATTAAATGGGCCCCACCATAGATAAAGGGGAACTCATAAATGCAATAGAATAGAATAGAGGGACATATGATACAGATGTCACCTATAAATAAGGGGTGTTTCTCGCACCTGCATGGTCAGAACAGGGACAACTACGGTAACGAAGGAAAAGGCTATATCTGAAAATGGAAAACCAAGTCATATAAAGCAAGTAAAAGTAAGTCTTTCATTAAGGCCTCCTGGTGACTGGGACCGGAAGCGATAAATCCATTCAGTTTCCTTTTGGAGTATCTTCCGGTCCCAGTCACCCTTTCTCAGGGGCATAGGGATAACTTCAAGCACAGCACTAGGTTTCATTCTGTTTGACTATGTCATTAACATGTTTGCACTCTCTCCGTCTCAGCTCCCTATAGGTCTTTCCAATGTAGTCCTTGGGGCAGGTACACTGACAGATATAAACAACTCCCCTAGTTTTGCAATTTACAAAGTCGCCTATCGAGTGTGATTAGTCATGGAGCAAGTTACCGTTTTTGTTGTGCATATGCATTTGCATATGCCCCCCATCTGAACATCCCCTTAGGTTTCCTGTCAAGCCAAGTAACCCTCCTTTCTCACACCGGTGAAATGGCTATGTATGAGTCTATCTTTTAGACTCCTACCTTTACGGTATGTAATTTGTGGAAAGGGGGAAACGGCTTTAGACAGATCATTATCCATAATCAAAATAGGCCAATATGTTCTCAAAATGTCTGAAACTTCTCTATTGGCTACATCAAAAGTTGAGATCAGTCAAATCAGACTTGCATAATTTTTATTCTTCGTTCTAGGTACCAGCAAATTGCCTCTATTGCTATTTTCTGCTACATGAAAGGCTTCCCTCAAAATAGATTGGGGATAACCTCTCTGAAGTAGCCTATTTTGTAACTTTTTTGACTCATTGTGAAAATTCTCCTTACTAGAAAAATTCCTGCACATGCATCCAGGTGAGACCATATTAAGATCAGTTAGTATAGGGGGAGATAGCTATGTTAGAATTGAGGAAAGAGGGTGTTAATTGTATGGAGAGATAATTAGATTGTTAGGAAATACTATCAGATCTGAAGAGGGATTGAGTGATTCCCATAATAAAAGACAGAGGTAAAAGTCCATCTCACTCTCCTAAGGGCAGTCTTCTGGGAATAGAATGTGAAGCATCTCTCCTGTTCTTGGAGGATCTTGGAGTTTGCTGCTTTTCCGAAAAGTCAGGAGCTGGTAGATCCGGTAGGGATGATAAGTCCTGGACAGAGTCCCAGTTCTGTATATATCCAGTGGACTGATATTCAAGTGGTCAAAGACCTGGTCTAAATCTGCAAACGTGGAGACGGTCATTCTGCATCCCTCGTAGAAAAATGATAGACCGAAAGGAAGGGTCCATTTGTATGGCGTGTTATGTGATCTGAGACAGTCTGTCAGAGGGTTTTAAGGTTCTTTTTTTCAAGGTAGTTTGATCCAGGTTTTAGATAGATATATTGTATCCGTCCCATGACACCTCTTTTGCCACGTGCTTAAGTTAGAATGGCTTCTTTAACCGGAAAGCTCATAAATTTACAGATGATGTCTCTTGGTGGAGCTGATGTGGCTGGCTTGGGCCTTAAAGCCCTATCAAGGATAACTTTGTGGGCTGAGTCGGGGCCAAAGAGAGACAGGCAGATTTGAGTAACTGTATGAGGAATATCGCTTGCGGCTATCAATTCTGGCACACTGCGATTCTCTTGGTCCTCAATGCTACAGTAGAGAGAATTCAGATTACTCTGGATGGTGCTTATATGTTGAGAGACTGCCATTTGATGTCTCACCATGGCAGTTTGCGATTCTTCCAGGGACTCAACTCTTTTCCCAATTTGTCGGACGTCTTGTTTCATCGCCGTCAGATCAATGCTTAAGGGCTCGAGTGCTGAGGCCAGAGAGGAGGTTAGGGTGTCTTTAAAATATGATCTTGAGATGGGGAGACTGTCTGTCTCTTCCTCATCCTCTTGTGTAGCTTCCAGCGGTTCTCTCTGTGTGCGGCCTGTGGCGCGCGGTGAAGCCGGCCCCATCTTGTTGTCTCAAGTCGTGTAAGCGGAGGCAGCTTTTTAAAATAAATGTGTCCATGTCTCCTTTGCTCACCGATGCCTATTGTTGTTCTGTAGTGTCACCGGACTTAGATCCTCCCATTTTCACCATGGCTGGATCCCCAGGCGGTATATATAAGCTGGCAGGGTGATTTTATGTATGAAGCAGCAGACTCAGGCACCCATCCACTGCAGGCGCTAGCTCCGCCCCTCATTGATCTCCATTCTTGTGGAAGAGAGGAAAGGATGGTGGTATTCCCAGAGTCTGGGAGAATCAGTGGGATTTTCCAATCCTGGAACATGCTTTTACCTTCCTCTTGAGTGTGAACAACATGAAAGTGTCCATCTTTAGAGATCAGCAGCTTTAAGGGAAAACCCCAGTAGTAAGCTATGCTACAATTGCGTAAGGATAATGTAATAGGCAGGAGAGAGCGTCTATTTCTCAGGGTCATTGTGGAAAGGTCAGTGAATATTTTCGCCATCTGATAAGGAGATGGTAGGGTTCCAGTTTTCCTGGCGGCAGACATTATAGCCTCTTTAACGTGTAAGAAGTGAACCCTCGCCAAAGCCAGATATTTTGGCTTTGGGACCCTGTGGGCTCTGTCTATGATTAAATCATTGTTTGTGAGCCCTGGCAAGAGTAATCCAAAAAGCCTTTGTATATATGCGGACAGATCTTTGGTCAACACTTCCTCAGGTATGCCCCGGAGCTTGATGTTGTTCCTACACAAACGGTCCTCAAAGTCTGCCATCTTTCTTTTCATACCTCATCTGCAGTATCATTATGAGTGTCAATTACTGAATTTTGGGATGTAGCAAACCCGCCCATTTTTGTTTCAATATGTATAACCCTGTTCTCCATCTCTTGCATCCTAACAGACATGGGGTGGATTAAGGTAGCAATGTCTTGTTGCAAGGAAGCTTTCAGCACCAGTAACATCTGTTTAAGCATCACCTCTGTGTGTGTGTGGGGGGGGGATTATCAAATGTAGGGAAGCTTAAAAAAGAATCAGTTTGAGGGTCAGAGCTTGTATGTCCCTCTGGGGAAGCACTGACCTGAGCAGTTTCTGAGTTGTCTATCCTTGGCTTCTGCTTCTTGGGACTGTTGGACGGGGACACTGCCGTCTGCTTAGTTTGGGTGCCATGTTGGATGTCCACCCTCGCTATTGATGAGGGCCGAATGTCATAAGGAGTTTGAGAGAATGAGGGAATGGAAGGCATAAGGGAGGAGGGCAAGTCTGGGTGTGCTGGTGGCAAAATCGAGCCTGAGGAAAGCGCTGGAGACATGCTGTGTACTGAGGCAGGAGACAACGCCTTGTTATAGTAGTCAGTGCCATCTTTGATGTTTCACTTCTTGAAATAGGACTTTAGATTGGAGCTGTTAATTCTCGGTGAGATCCGTTTGTTGTTCCCCATGTTGTCAAGGAGCTAGAGCCGTTTGTTAGGTATCTGTAGATGGAGGTCTTGCTGTGGAAAAGTCTTTATGGTGCAGAAGCTACTTACTCATGCAGCCAAGCCACACCCCCCAGACCATTTAATTTTGAACTGAAGCTTCATAAAGGTACCCCAAAAGACAGCCCTGTGAGTGCACCACAATAGCTAAGGAGACATATAAGGAGAAATATAAGTGCTTTTATTAAACTGAAAATATTCAGAACACTCTTAATCTCCTGATTACAATGGTTCAGAACTCTCTAGGTTATTTTCCCTGACATTAGAAGTGCATTTCTGCATTATCAGAACAAGTAGCAGTTAAAATATTAGCCCCTTCAGTAGTTGAAAGAAATACCCTATCAATAAAAATAAAATAAAAGAAAAGAATGCAAATATGAATAATGCGTCTTGGAAAATAAGTCTTGTTTACTACTATGTAAATAGAGCCAAATATCATGTACAGTAAATCATTTCCTCTATTAGTCACAACCTGCTTAACTAGAATAAAGCTGTAAATATTGAGAGCAGAGTCCATATTGGTGTTAAAATCTCTCCCTATAGGAGCACTAAAAGTTTTTACTGTCAGGGCCCCCTGTCAGTATTATACAATTACCTTATATAATAACAATCTAGGCAGCCAGGTCTGGGGTTGCACAGGAGTCAGAGGTTACAAAGAAGTTGCTGAGGTGAAGGGATTCAAAAATTAGCTGTGGAGCGTGGTCATTTCTAGTTACGCCACTGGAACTAATAAATCTTCTTTGACCCTTATTTGGAGTATATTTAACATTGTATATAGCAGGGATGGCCAACCTGAGGCTCTCAAGATGTTGCAAAACTACAACTCCCAGCATGCTCAGACTGCCAACAGCTATCAGCCTACAGCAGGGAATGGTGGGCATTGTAGTTTTACAACAGCTGGAGATCCACAGATTGGCCATGTCTGGTATATAGACTATTGTGTAAGTATTATATACCTCCCATTATAATCTACTGTACATTTAATAAATTGAAATTCTAGCAAATTATAAACAATGATTACAGTAAGAGACCTTATCCTTGTTGTAGTAACATAAGTAATCTGTGAGTACTTTTTGTGTGAGAACCTGTTATCATCTTGTAACACATGAGTTTATTGTAACATAACTACTTTCGAGACCAAAAACCTAAGGCAAAATAAAAAAAATACAACCTCATCAGCTGGTTTTGAAAAAAATGTGTTCCATATATGTAATATAAGGAGAAATAAGAAGGCCCTCCCCTGCACAACCCTGAGATTTTCACTAATGCACAAAAATAAATAAATACAAGACACATTAGTGATGTGAGCACACCCATACACCCCCATGATATGCCGTGTAATTTATAGTGAACAGCTGGGAGAAAAGTTGAAGACAAAAAGGCATTAGTCTTATCTGTTAAAAGAAGAAAAAAGATACTGTACTCCAGATTACGACCATAATAACTCCTCTTTAAACATCAATGTGGTCGCTAAAAAAAGTACACTGCTGATAAACCTCCCAGTGTGCCCTGTCTAGAAACAGCTACACAGTACAGATATTAATTCCTTTGATCAAAGGGGGAATAGCTGTTTCCTAGAACCCACAACTCTTCTGTGCCCTCAATCATGTGTCAGTATTGCCAGGATGGTTGGCAAAGTGGTGGTATTCAAGGATACATTTGCCAGCCAACTCCACAATGTCAGGAGCTTCCCGGCTTCCTTATCATTATTGCAAGTCTACATTGTACCATCTTTACAAAAAGTTAGCCACAATGGAAAGAACCAATGATAAAGAATATAGGGGTCATTTATTATCCAGAAATATGGCTATATTAGGTGTATTTCTGGAAAAGATTGCGGTGCAATGGTTAGTTGTGCCGCAATCTGCGACTTTTCAACCCTCAAGTAAGGTGTAAGGGGATGAGCTGCCAGACCCATCTCATTCATCATTGAAGGTGACTTACATGTAGACTGGCGGTGCATGTGCCGAAGTTATGTAGAGGCCTGCGCCTCTTCATAACTTTGGCTGACCAACCGCCAGATATAGGGGTCATTAAGGTTGGCTTCTAAAACACCGGTCTTAATAAATGATCCCCTATGTTTTTTTTGTTTTTATGGACCTCTGTAATAGAGATGGCCTTGAGGTTCGCCCGGCGGTTGTTTTGTGGTGAACTTTGCCCGTTCTAGATTCGACGAACAATCGAACATATGGCGATGTTCGCATGCACCATATTCTTTTTCATTGTGCCAAACTTTGACCCATGACACATCCATCAGGTGGGACAGGACAGCCAATTGAGACGTTTAAGCACATGGACACACCCACACCCTATAACAGAACCTAATCTGGCAGCCATTTTACATTCTGTGTTTTGCCAGTGTAGGGAGAGGTCGCTTTGTGGGGCAGGAACAGACTGTTAAGGACCACAAACGCTAGCTAATAGGGCCACAAAAGTCCTTTTAAGGACTGGTATAGGTGTGCTATCGATTGGTGTGATATACTGAGGGGTGTGATATACTTATAATATACTTTGTGACATAGAAAGTATATTATAGTGCATTTGTATTGTTGTGTGCGGTTCTGTTGCGATACCACAGCTACATAGAAGGACAAACACCATTGGAATAACTAATTGCAACTGGTGTGATATACCTGTTGCCTGGAACTGATTGAGGGGTGTGATATACATATAATATACTTTCTAACATGAAAAGTATATTATTGTGCATTTGTATAGTGCAGCAGTTGTGTTCGGTTCTGCTGCGGTACCGCAGGTATATATAGAGGGAAAAGTGTTATTGGAAGAACAATTTGCAATGGGTTTGATATGCCTGTTGCCCCCCCCCCCCCCCCAAAAAAAAAAATGATTGAGAGCTATGATATGCCTGCTTCCATAAAATATTGATTAAGGGGTTTGATATACCTACTTCCACAAAATACTGATTGAGCAGTGCAATATACCTTCTTCCACCAAATATTGATTGAGGCCTATTGTGACAAATCCCCCTCTTTTGAGTTTGCCACGAGTACTTGGAGAGGACTACCTGCCAGCCTCTTACCATGTGATTATGGTCCCATGATGAATGTACCTGTTTTATGTAATAAATATAAAACACTGGTGATACACCGGCGGTAGCACAATAAATAAAACTGACGCTGCGGTAACGCAACGGTATCGCCACCGTTGGGAATCAAATAAATGATATGTGTAATATGTATATAAAAGGTACTGCGCGACGTATACCCCCTTGGTTTACCCTGCCTCTCGGCACTTGAAATATCAGCAGTATATATATGCAGACGCTCTCAGATTTTAGAATACCTTATCTTGGGTTTTCGTCTGCGAGGGCTGTTTCTCCTGCGTCTTTCTTGGTTTTCTGGATCTTCTTTTTTTCTTTATTCTTTAGTGCCGTTCGGGATGGGGAAAGGTGTAAGGGGCTGGACCCTAGTAGTTATTAGATATTTTTTTAGTTATTTCTATGTAGACTTCAGAGCTTGCCCCGGCCGGTGGCAAAGCTCGCTGTTTGAAAGAACCACTTTCTCGCGCTCGCACGGAGCACCGTGTGACGTCACGGCAGAAGCTACGGTAGGCTAGGAGAACCAGAGTTTCTCCAACGCGTTTCGATTAGTTCGCTAATCTTCGTCAGGGATTCTGCTTCTGGTACCTGATGCTACTTTTAAAGGTCCGTATCTCCTCCCTTCCTTAACCCCTTCACTCCTGGCATTCTAGTTTATTGAAAGGCGAATAGTTCTATCTCTGAGTTTAGTCCAGAGGGTACCAGAGTGTTTAAATTGAATATCCACCTGCTTTCTGTTCTAGACATTTTTTTGATATAGTCTCCTCCCCTTGTGTCTTTTTTAACCATTTCTATTCCACAAACAATGGTGCCGCTATGATTTCCCCCATGTTTTTCTTTGTAATGTCTAGAGAGCGGGTGACCCTCGTATTTTCTTCCTATATTATAGATGTGTTCCCCTATTCTTTTGCTTATGGTTCTTTTAATGCGTCCTATATATGTTTTTTTGCACGGGCATGTTATGGCATATATTGCACCCTGACTTCTACAGGTCATGTGATCTTTTATTTTGTATGTTTCTGTGTCCCCTGTCCATTCATTTTTTATTTCCATGTATGTATGTTGTTTTCTGTTTATTTTTCATTTCTTGCAGACACCGCAATGACCGCATTGGGAAGAAACCTACCTGCAGTTTCTGTCCTGAGTTCACAATTGTTGTATAGTTGTGATTTTTCTTACTCAGGCATTTATTTGTGGGGGCTACTATACTTCCCACATTTTTTGCTTTTCTGTAGATGAATTTTGAATTTTTGGGGATCTGGTCTCCTATTATTTTGTCCTCCTTCAGGGTTTCCCAATGTTTTTTGATGATTCTCCTTAATATTCCTGCTTGACTGTTGAACTGTGTGATGATGGGTGGCATTTCAAATACTCCCATTTTTGTATTGTTATCTATTTTCTTCTTCTTTTTATTGATTAGCTCCTGTCTGTCGAATTTCCCTACTAGTTCTTTCTGTATGGATAGTTTTTCCTTGTTATATCCTCTCTCCTTAAATTTTTTTTGCATTTTGTCTGCCTCTGCTCGATATTCGTCTTCCTTTGTGCAATTACGTTTAATTCTCATGAATTGTCCTTTTGGAATGTTTTCCAGCCACTGTGGAAGGTGGCAACTCCCACAGTGGCTGGAAAACATTCCAAAAGGACAATTCATGAGAATTAAACGTAATTGCACAAAGGAAGACAAATATCAAGCAGAGGCAGACAAAATGCATACATTTTTTTTGAGGAGAGAGGATATAACAAGGAAAAACTATCCATACAGAAAGAACTAGTAGGGAAATTCGACAGACAGGAGCTAATCAATAAAAAGAAGAAGAAAATAGATAACAATACAAAAATGGGAGTATGTGAAATGCCACCCATCATCACACAGTTCAACAGTCAAGCAGGAATATTAAGGAGAATCATCAAAAAACATTGGGAAACCCTGAAGGAGGACAAAATAATAGGAGAACAGATCCCCAAAAATCCAAAATTCATCTACAGAAAAGCAAAAAATGTGGGAAGTATAGTAGCCCCCACAAATAAATGCCTGAGTAAGAAAAATCACAACTATACAACAATTGTGAACTCAGGACAGAAACCGCAGGATGGTTTCTTCCCAATGCGGTCATTGCGGTGTCTGCAAGAAATGAAAAATAAACAGAAAACAGCATACATACATGGAAATAAAAAATGAATGGACAGGGGACACAGAAACATACAAAATAAAAGATCACATGACCTGTAGAAGTCAGGGTGCAATATATGCCATAACATGCCCGTGCAAAAAAACATATATAGGACGCATTAAAAGAACCATAAGCAAAAGAATAGGGGAACACATCTATAATATAGGAAGAAAATACGAGGGTCACCCGCTCTCTAGACATTACAAAGAAAAACATGGGGGAAATCATAGCGGCACCATTGTTTGTGGAATAGAAATGGTTAAAAAAGACACAAGGGGAGGAGACTATATCAAAAAAATGTCTAGAACAGAAAGCAGGTGGATATTCAATTTAAACACTCTGGTACCCTCTGGACTAAACTCAGAGATAGAACTATTCGCCTTTCAATAAACTAGAATGCCAGGAGTGAAGGGGTTAAGGAAGGGAGGAGATACGGACCTTTAAAAGTAGCATCAGGTACCAGAAGCAGCATCCCTGACGAAGATTAGCAAACTAATTGAAACGCGTTGGAGAAACTCTGGTCCTCCTAGCCTACCGTAGCTTCTGCCGTGACTTCACGCGGCGCTCCGTGCGAGCGCGAGAAAGCGGTTCTTTCAAACAGCGAGCTTTGCCACCGGCCGGGGCAAGCTCTGAAGTCTACATAGAAATAACTAAAAAAAATCTAATAACTACTAGGGTCCAGCCCCCTACACCTTTCCCCATCCCGAACGGCACTAAAGAATAAAGAAAAAAAGGAGATCCAGAAAACCAAGGAAGACGCAGGAGAAACAGCCCTCGCAGATGAAAACCCAAGATAAGGTATTCTAAAATCTGAGAGCGTCTGTATATATATATACTGCTGATCTTTCAAGTGCCGAGAGGCAGGGTAAACCAAGGGGGTATACGTCACGCAGTACCTTTTATATACATGTTTTATGTAATAGCTGCATAGTTATATAAGTTCATGTGTTTTGCTGTCTTTTGCTACCATGTGGCTAATGGAGTCTTGCCTCTGTCCTTGGAAGATAAGTGGATCACTTCTCAATGGTCTCCAGGACAAAAGACTGTGTAGGACCGGTTTTGGGCAGTAAAAACATGAGTACATCCAGGCCAAAGAGACTTTTACTCACTTTTGAACCCCTGGTCAAATTCGTGCCATTTTGGGATGTTAAATGTCTATATGTACTATAAATTGTGGGACATTGTATATTTATGTAGTGATGTCTGTCTTATTGTCTCCCCGTGTGTACTGGCAATTTCCCTTTGTCCTGAGAGATAATTGAATTACACCTCGGTTGAATCCAGGACAGAAGACATTGTGTATGTTCCTGCCTGTGATAATTATGTTAACCATTGTGTGCCATAATTATATCACAGGCAGAGGGGAGGATTCTATGTGGGTTGTATCTTTGTGTTATTGGTTAATGTATATTTGTTATGGGTGTCTCCCTTGCATGGGAGCAGGGCATAAAAGAAAGTGTAGTTCTGAATGCCTGTGTTGTTTCCAGTAAAGTCTTGTTCCAGCATTCAGCTTTGGCTCATGTATGGACTTATTTGGCAAAACCAGCGATACCAGCGATACTGGTGATACAGCGATACTAGCGATTTATTGCTCTGTGGATTATTTGGCTGTGCTAATTCAAGGGAAGAAGGGAATACTAGACGGTGACACCTATGATACACCAGCTTCAACAAAATACTGTTTAAGGGGTGCGATATACATGCTTTTACCAAACATTGATTCAGGGGTTCTATATACCTGTCTCCACAAAATACTGATTGAGAGGTGCAATATACCTGCTTCTACAAAATACTGATTAATGGGTTCTATATACCTGTTTCCACAAACTACCGATTGAGAGGTGCAATATACCTGCTTCTTTTCAAAATACATATTGGGGGGTGCAATATACCTGCTTCCACAAAATACTGATTGAGAGGTGTGATATACCTGCTTCCACAAAATACATATTATGGGGTTTGATATACCTGCTTCCACAAAATACAGATTGAGGGGTGCGATATGCCTATTTCCACCAAATGTTGATTCAGGGGTTCTATATACCTATTTCCATAAAATACTGATTGAGGGGTGCAATATACTTGCTTCTACAAAATACTGATTGAGGGGTTCTATATACCTGCTTCTACAAAATATAAATTAAGTGGTTTCATATATCTGCTTTCACAAGATATAGATTGAGGGGTGCAATATACCTGCTTCCACAAAATATAGATTGAGGGGTGCAATATGCCTGCTTCTACAAAATATTGATTAAGGGGTTCTACATTCCTGTTTCCACACAATACTGATTGAGGGGTGCAATATACCTGCTTCTACAAAATACTGATTAAGGGGTTTTATATATCTGCTTCCACAAAATACTGATTTTAGGGGTGCAATATACCTGCTTCCACAAAATACATATTGAGGGGTTTGATATACCATCTTCCACAAAATACTGATTGAGGGGTGCAATATGCCTGCTTCTACAAAATATTGATTAAGGGGTTCTATATACCCGTTTCAACAAAATACTGACTGACGGGTGCAATATACCAGCTTCTACAAAATACTGATTAAGGGGTTCTTTAACCCTGCTTCCACAAAATACTTATTGAGGAGTGTGATATACCTGCTTCCACAAAATACTGATTAAAGAGTTCCACCTGCTTCCACAAAGTACATATTGAGGGGTACGATATACCTGCTTTCACCAAATATATATTCTGGTGTTCTACATACGGTACCTGTTAACACAAAATACTGATTGAGGGGTGCGATATACCTGCTTCCACAAAATACTGATTAGGGGGTTTGGTATACCTGCTTCCACAAAATACATATTGAAGGGTACGATATACCGCTTTCACCAAATATTGATTGAGGCCTGCGATATACCTGCTTCCACAAATACTGCTCTTCTCCAGGGATTTTACTACAGGATCATTTTGAAAATGGTAGTGGGTTGTAGTGGCTCACTCCTTAGTAGTTACGGGGTGGTGCTGCAAGCTTATATAGAGGGAATCATCATTTTGAAAATGACCGTCAGAGGAAGAGGCAGGCCGTTCCACAGGGTTGCTAGGGGCCTGGCAGGTGCACCAGGCCGGAGCCTAATTAGGACGTTGGAGAAGGTGCGTGTGCTTATGTTAAAGTAAGCACCAGAGTTTGTTGAGTGGCTCACTCAGCCTTCCGCTTCTACACCCACCTCATCCTCTGTATCTGCATCTTCCTCACTTTGCTCTGTGCACCCCCAAAGACACCACCAAGACGATAGCCCCTCCACTTCAGTCAAAGGAATTATTTTCCAATACATTCCAAGACCTTACCAATGCACAGCCATTCTTGGCATCAGATGAGGAACAGGAGGTAGCAAAGGCCACCACCCAGCGATCTTGCGACAAATCCCAGATCAGCCCAAAAAGGGTGTTTCCCACTGTTGCTGCCTACTCCAAGATCTAAAATGTCTGTGGTGGTGAAGATGATGTCATGTGGGTGCTCACAAGAGAGGAAGAGGAGTGGAGACGGAGCAGCAGATAGGGAGGAAAATGAGTAGAAGCAGGCAGAACTCGCAGTGCACTGGAGGCAAAAAGCAGACCTCAAATTTATCTGGAGCGAGCCATCTACCCTGCACGTTCACATCTTGTGCTCCCAGGAAGCTGACACATGTCAGCTGCTGACAAGAGTGTTGTCATCTTCAGCCTGTGCTGTCAACAAATAAGTCGTGGTAAGCCCAACACTCAACTAGGGATGATCGCATTAAGAAGGCAACCAGCCTCTCATCACCGAGCCAAGTGGGAACAACACTGTCAAAACCCACGATGCCACACTCCCGGCGCTCCACGTACTGCCTCTTCTCCTTCTCCTCTCTCCTCCCATTTGTCATTCACTCCACCTTCCACCTTGCCGTCGTCGCTTTCATCTGACAGAAGGCATGCTTCCTTGGTCAATATGTTTGAGCGTAAAAAGTTGATGACGCTGGATAACCCTCTTGCCCAACGCTGACCACTGGCTTGTTGGAACTGCTGGCCCGCCAACTACTGCCATATAAACTGGTGGACTTGGAGGCCTTCATAAAATTTGTGGCCATTGGCACACCGTAGTGGAAGGACGGAAGGAAATATTTCTCCCAGAAGGGCAGCCCAGAGCTATATGGCCACGTTCAGCGGCAATTTAATATATCTCTGGCACACAGTGTCGGTGCCAAGATACATCTGACCACAGACAGGTGGTGTAACGGTATAACCCGGTATAGTGAGGGTTAATACCATTTGGGCGATTCATCTGGCGAAGAGAGCAGCAACCCACGAACACTCAAATCCACCGAATTGGAAGCATGCAAAATCCACCTTTCCTGGAACAGGCAAAAGAATATTCCAAAGTAGCAATTCCCCCCTCCACCCAAGTACGAAACGAGGCTCCGTATTGATGGTTAAACAGGAATCTGGTTTATTATGGGCTACCTGCCCGGTATTGATGCAGGTCTCCCACCTGGTGGACACTCCCCTAGGGGACCAGAAGGAAGACTGGGGCACAATAGCCAATCACAGTGGCACAAGCATAAAACTTTCCCCTTTAGTTACACAAGCCCTCCCCTCTATCCCGGAGTCAATTGGGAAGTAATCCAATTATCTCTCAGGATAGAGATAAAACTAAATTTTTATAGTTGGTGAAAAATAGCATAAAAATACATAAAACACAAAGTACCGAACCAAATAGTGACACATAACATCTCCAGATAGCTTGGATCTGAGCGTACATTATGACCTAATGGCGCTCAAATCCTATACACATAGTCCAATCGTCAGGGAGCCAAAGTCTTTCACATAGTGTTTTGGTATGCACGGCTCCATGGCACAGCTATCTGAGGATAATGTCTTTCGTGTGGTACGTACCGGACAGGCCGGCGTTCGTATGCAGAAACGAACCAAGAAGGGAGGCTGGCGGCTTTCAGCGGTGTTCGGGAAAAATAGTATCTGTTTTGCGTTCCATAGAATCGTCATCGAACACCGCTAGGCATTCGTGTGTCCAAGATGGCCACCGCCTCGTGGTTGGTATGTGAACGACGACCACCCAGTTCACGTTCTAATGGGGCCAAAAGGTTAACAAGCAGCACACTTCCATGCTGGGTGGCCGGCCGTTCGGTAGATCTTCGGTAGAAAAGAAGGGAAAAACTGGGGCCTGTAAGGGCAAGGCAACAGCCGAACAAACAGACAAATGGAGGGAGAATACAAGCAATCCATAGACAGACGGTTCTGTCACACGTGGTCTAGCAAACACGGGCATGAAAGGTGCATAACTTTTACTGCCCACTATGTGAACCTTCTGTCGGATGTCAAGCATGTAACCCGTGGCACCCGTATGGATTTGATGTTACTGCCATGGATTGTATGCAGACCTACCTCTTCTTCTCCTCCTCTTACTCCATCCTCTGTCTCCTCCTTGGCTGACTCCTCCTTTTCCACTGCTACCGCCTCTTCCGTTTCACCCCCAAGCTCCCCAAAAGCTATTTGACATTGCCATGCTGTGCTGCGGCTGTTGTGCCTGGAAGCAAAGCATATACTGCTCTTGCACTGCTTTCAGCTCTGCGGTAACCAATCAGTGGCTAACCCCACTCAATTTGACAGTTGGTAAAGTGGTGTGCGACAACGGAGCGTTGAAACAGGGCAAAATGACACACGTGCCATGCATGGCACACATCCTGAACTTAGTTGTGCAGTGTATCATTGCCAAATACCACGGGGTTCAGGACGTCTTGTGGCAGACCAGGAAAATCTCTGGTCATTTTAGAAGATCTTACATGGCCATGGCTCGCCTTACTGACTTTCAGCGGCGAAAACCACCTGTCCGTCAGATGTCTGATTTATGGCAGCCCGATGCGCTGGAACCCCAACTCGTATATGCTTGCTAGGCTGCTCCAGCAGCAACATGCAGTTAACGACTACCTGTATGAACTCTGCAGCTGGACAGGTTCTGGGGAGCTTTGTTTCTTTTCACCAATCCAGTGGCTGCTCATGTACGACACATGCAGACTTCTGCAGCCATTTGATGAGATAAACAAAATGGTCAGTCACAGCCAGGGCACCATCAGTGACATTGTACCTTATGCCTTCTTTCTGGAGCAAGCATTGCATTGTGTCATTGATCAAGCTGTCGTGGAGCAGGAGCTGGAAGATGAGGAAGTTGCAATGCTGAATGAATTCCCAGGGGGGGGGGCTTCTCCTTCTGAGATAAGTCAGCAGGAGTCTGAAAAGGAGTCAGAGGAGTATGGAGGCTGAAAGAGGAAGGAGGAGCAAGAAGAGGAGGCTTTGAGGGGGACTTTAAACTTTTAGGGGATCCCTGGTGTTGTCCATGGTTGGGGGGTAAGAGAATGAGGATGACATTTTCCTGGGCGATGAACAGGAGCCAGGGCGCTCCACTGCTTCTAATTTAGTGCAAATAGTGACCTTCATGCTCTAGTTATTGAAGAGGGACCCACGTAAAAAAAGCATGAAGGGCAAGGACCAGTACTGGGTGGCAATGTACTTAAACCTCCGGTACAAACACAAAATGGCGGACATGTTGCCAGCTTCACAGAGGGCTGTCAGAATGCAGTATTTTCAGGCCTTGCTGCGAGAGATGCTGCATTCTGCTGTTGTGGGCGCTGGCAGAGGAATTTCCACCCACAGTGAAACAGGTGCGGGTACCAATCCTACCACAACTGCAACCATTCTAGCAGCCAACCCATCAAGAGCAGCCCTCCGGATTCAGCCTCAAGGAACGCCTAAACCAACAGGTGTCCTACTACATCGGTTTAACGGCCGATGTGGATGCTCTGAGAAGCAAGGAACCCCTCGACTACTGGGTGTACAGGCTTGACCTATGGCCAGAGTTGGCATAATTTGCCATGGAACTCTAGGCTTTCCCCTCGTCAAATGTTCTGTCTGAAAGGACAATCAGCGCAGCATGGGGGATCGTGCCCGATAAGCGCGCTCGCCTAGCTCTCGACAGTGTGGATTACCTCACACTTCTAAAAATAAATGAGGCATGGATCTCATAGGAATTCAACACCTGTGACGACCATGTGTAATTGAATTTCCTCATGCCAGCCCACACATATTTGCCACCACACAGAACAAATAATGGTCCTTGTCTTCTGTATATATAGCGGCATAAAAGGCCTTTTCTATCAGGTGAATGCCTAATTTTTGGGGCCTCTACTCCAGTGGCCTACAGTAAAAATGTTATCCAGTGACTGCCTAACGTACCTCCAGACACATAGTCATTAGCACCTTTCTATTAGGTGAATTCCTAAATTTTGGGGCCTGTATTGGCCTACAGTAAAAAAAAAAAAATTGCTGGTGACTTATTGTACCTCTAGCCACATCATCACAAGTTATTTTTTGTTAGGTGAATGCCTTATTTTTGGGGCCTGTACTCCAATGGCCTACAGTAAAATTGTTATCCACTGACCAACTAATATACCTCCAGCCACATAATCTCTTGTTCTTTTCTGTCTTGTGAATGCCTAATGTTTGGGGCCTGTACCCCAATGGCCAGCAGTAAAATTGTTATCCACTGACTACCTAATATTCGTCCAGCCACATAATCACTTGTTCTTTTCTGTCCGAAGAATGCCTAATGCTTGGGGCCTGTACTTCACTGGCCTACAGTAAAATTGGTATCCACTGACCGTCTAATATACCTCCAGCCACATAATCATTTGTTCTTTTCTGTCCGATGTATGCCAAATTGTGGGGGCCTGTACTCCACTGGCCTACAGTAAAATTGTTATCCACTGACCGCCTAATATATCTCCAGCCACATAATCACTTCTTCTATTCTATCAATTGAATGCCTAATTTTTGGGGCCTGTACTGGCCTACGGTAAAATGATTATGCACTGACCACCTAATATTCCTCCAGCCACATAATCACTTTGTTCTTTTCTGTCCGGTGAATTCCTAATGTTTCGGGCTTGTACTCCACTGGCCTTCAGAATTTTTATTTTTTTAATGACCACCTGATATACCTCCAGCCACCTAATCACTTGTTCTTTTCTGCCCAGTGAATGCATAATTTTTGGAGCCTGTACTCCACTGGCCTACAGTAAAATTGATATCCACTGACCGTCTAATATACCTCCAGCCGCACAATCACTTGTTCTTTTCTGTACGGTGAATAAACAATTTTTGGGGCCTGTAGTCCAATGGCATACAATAAAATTGATATCCAATGACCGTCTAATATACCTCAAAACACAAGATCACTTGATGTTTTCTGTCCGGTGAATACCTAATGTTTAGGGCCTGTACTCCTGTGACCTAAAATAAAAAATTTCTTGGGTCCAGCAGGGCACATCTTTGAGATGCATAAAAATAGCTCCTGATTAAAATGCATATTTTTTGTGGGAATTTTGTCATTGATGCCCCTCTAGTATGTCACTTCCTATGTTCTGGGACTATTTTTGCACTTCTAGTAAGTATTTGGTGGCTGAAAATATGACATGAAGGTTTTTCACGTTCGCCTTACATGGTTTGCAAACCTTTGATTGTGAGCGCACGTTCACAAAACGTTCTGGCCGATATTCGTCCATCACTACTCTGTAACACATTTAAATTCTCTGTGTTTATATAGTGTTGCAGATGATAAATCTGTGAGTTATCACATTACAACATTTTTCAAGGAGCTGTGATTTATCTTTAATATTCCACATTAATTATATTTTCATGTAGAAAATGTGCATTCTGACAAAAATATCTAGTGGCTGAAGCAGGCACATAGCAAGATTTATTAACACAATGGGCTCTGTCGATCATAAGATCCATGTCTAAAGTATCCAGCAGAGCAGAGGACATCAAGTCCCATATGTAGCATAGTAAATCTGCTACTTAAATAATCTCTAGGAGTCTTCTTCAAATGAGCAGAAATTTCACCTTTTAAGTTTTGCATTTCTTGAATATGGTGGCTGAGTTTTCTCTTTGCTCAGAATTAATAATTTTATTAGATCTTGTAATGAATATGAAGAGTTAGCAGACATATTCAGTGCATCACCATGCCTTAGTTAAGTAAACTCTGCAATAGTCATTGTTAGGCCACATGCACACAACCGTATGTATTTTGCGGTCTGCAAAAAAAGTATCCGCAAAAAATATGAATGATGTTCGTGTGCATTCTGTATTTTGCAGAACAGAAGCAGCTGGCCCCTGATAGAACAGTACTATTCTTGTCCGTAATGCAGACAATAATACGAAATGTTCTATTTTTTTGCCGAATGGAAATATGGACATATGGAAACAGAATGCACACAGAGTAACTTCAGGTTTTTTTTGCGGACCCATTGAAATGAATGTTTCCGTATTCGTTCCGCAAAAAAGATTGAACGGACACGGAAAGAATATACGTTCGTGTGCATGAGCCCTTAGTTGTTTGAGCAGAAGTGATTGTCTGAGTCTACCTTATCTACTTCACAAGGTAGTAAGTGGTTAGCTTAATTGGTCTTTGTGTCTCCTTTTTAGTACCTCCAGTAATACAAAAGGTATCAGCACCAAATTTAGGCTGGGTTCACATCTGCACTTTTAACTCCAGTAGTTTGACTGCTGGAGTTTACTGTATCCAACACAGATACACCATGCATCTCCGGATCCCCATTCGATGTAATGGGTCAAAAGGCAATCTAGTCACTTTCTGGCATATATGCCGGCTTTGGACCGGACAAAAAGTTCTGCATTTAGTATTTTTTTCTCTGGCTGAAAGCCGGCATGTATGATGGATACAGTGAATTTTGGCAGTCTGCTCCTCTGCCGGAAAACACTGCTGGAATTAAAAGCACATATGTGAGCCTTAGGCCTCTTTCACACTACAGTATGGCAATTTCAGTGTTTTGGTTTCCGTGTTTCACGGATCCGTTGTTTCCGTTGTGTTTCATGGGTACTGTCGTATGTCTGTGAACAGCTTTGACTTGTTGTTAGAGCCCTGCGCCCTGGCCTCACACGTCAGGACACACATCTCAGGCGCTGCATTTCTCCTAGAGGAACGGCTCATCGTCAAGTTGAGGTATGTATATTTATCATTATTTATATATTTATGTGATAGTGTAGATGCAATGTGATCATGTGCATCTAACGATAAATGTTAAATGTGGGGAGTGACAGTATATGTGTGTTGCATTACGCTTTTTTTGATTGTGTCTTTCAGATTTTTGGCAACTGGGAATTCATTTTCATCTCTGCATTCTGAGTTCCTGCTGGGAGTCTCAACAATTTCTGGGATAGTTAGTCAAACCTGTGATTTGATTTGGCAGCGACTCCGGGAAGTGGTGATGCCAGAGCCCAAGGCTTAGGGTTTTCATGTCAATGCACATTTTCCTAACTGCATTGGGGCACTGGATGGCAAACACATACGTGTTAAGAAGCCTCCTCACTCAGGGTCCCAGTACTACAATTATAAACAGTATTTTTCTGTTGTGCTAATGGCCTTGGCTGACAGTACTTATAAGTTTATAATTGTGGATATTGGGGCCTATGGGAGCACTGCAGATGCGTGAATTTTCAGTACTTCTAGAATGTGCTGAGAGACTTCGAGCCTACCAGCTTGCCCTCCCAGAGCCCAGATTGCTGCCAGGTTCTGCGGGCCCACCGGCTCCATTTGTTATTGTGGCTGATGAAGGGTTTGCTTTGACACCACATGCCATGCGGCGCTACCCCAGACGCAACCTGGATGACAGCAGACGTATATTTAACTATCGGCTGAGTCAAGCATGTCGGTATGTTGAATGTGCATTTGGAATACTCTCACACAAGTGGAGAGTATTACTGTCATCCATACAGATGTCGCTGGACAATGCCACCCGGGTTATTAAAGCATGTGTGATCCTGCATAACTCAGGATTCATGATGCTCCGTCAAAAATTGAGGATGTTGTACCTGGTACTTCTTCATCTGGAGGGTTGGACCAGACCCTACATGGACCACCTGGAACAGCAGGGCTTGCAGTTCGGGCCCTCTATAAGCAATATTTTTCAAGTTCTGAGGGTGCATTGCCGTGGCAGATGGATGTAGTTCATGGCAGACTATGAAGTGTCTGGACTCTGGTCATCTTAGTATTTTTTGTTTTCTAGTGATGCTTTTTTTTTTTTGGTGGGGGTGGGGGTAGAGGTACATGTTACCTCTAAAATAAGTAATGTTGTAATCGGTTTGTAGAGTTAGCAGACGTGCAATGATAGTTTGTGAAATCTTAACGCATCTTTTCTTTCTTTACGCAGGCAGATTATTTCACACTGCTGTGCAAGGTCCTACCATTTGAGTTGATGTTCACACTTTTTTTTTTAGAGAATTGGCTAGCAATCCATGAGCCATAGGTATGTTTGTATTACAGCAGAAATGGTCATCCTGCTGCCCTCCAGCTGATGCCAAACTTCATTGCCCAGCATGGCTGCACATCCTACAGTTAAAATTGACATGCCAGGATTAGTATAAAGCTGGTGCCCATCAGGTTGAGCATAGTTATCAAAGAATATATGCCCAGTCCTAGTTGTATGCATGTGCATAATCAAATAAAGACTTCATACAATATTTGCACTGTATGCATGTGATCAAATACATTGAGAGTATAACATTAGAGCTTATAGTGAATGATTTTAAAAAAATCGACACAGAATGTTTTTTAGTTTTTTTTTACAGTCATTAAAACATAACCAACAAAAATCTGGATTTATCTTCAGCTTTTATAGACAACAAAAAGTAAAAAACATTAATTAACAAATTACAGGTTGAAAAGTTCCTGTGTAAAAGGACCTTGCCCTTGGTGATGAGGGGCAGCCACATGACTTGGGGGTGGGGAGGTGACGGCTCCAGGCAAAGTTTGGTGGGGCATAAATGGCTGCTCCTGTGAAAAAATGTGGCTGTGAAGTTGAGCTGGGCCTAGCATGTTGAGGGACCATGCTGGGCCCTGGTTGTGGTTGTGTGCTTAACCAGAAAGCTCTGTTTTTAAGGTTATCCACACAACACACAACCTCATGTGGATCTAATGAGGTTTTTAAAATAGTCACAACAGATGTCAGCAAAAAGGGTTTGCTTATATAAAGGCAGCTCTTTCAAAAGATGAGCAAGCCCGCTTAGCATTCTCCTCCTCATTCCCTTCTGAATGTCTCTGCTGCAAATACTCAAGCACCTGAGTCTGTACCTGTGCCTGAGTATATGTGGCAGAATCAGGGTTCAGAGGTGCCACCCTTCTCTTGCGTGGCTGTCTCCTTCTGGGCTGGGGACTGGATTCTAGGGCTCCAGATGGTCCCTCCATAGCAGAGAACTTCTCCCTCTCTTCATGTGGCAGCTGCTGTCCAGGTTCCACCTCTTGCTCCCCAGGACGAGGGGAGTCCGGCCCATACACTGCCTGGTCCGACTCACTGCTGCTGTTGGCAGTTTCCCTCGGTGGCTCCAGGCTGTCAACAATGCTGTGGAATGAGAGAGAATGTTATACAAACAATGTGTATATATGAAGTGTATAATAATTTGAAAACACATTCCCATAACTCTCAGCCACAGAGAGCATCCGCTGTCAGCAGTCTCAGCACCACCACTCAGTGCCAGCTGTCCCCTTCACATTTAATATACAGTTGTGGCCAAAAGTTTTGAGAATGACACAAATATTAGTTTTAACAAAGTTTGCTGCTAAACTGCTTTTAGATCTTTGTTTCAGTTGTTTCTGTGATGTAGTGAAATATAATTACACGCACTTCATACGTTTCATAGGCTTTTATCGACAATTACATGACATTTATGCAAAGAGTCAGAATTTGCAGTGTTGGCCCTTCTTTTTTAGGACCTCTTCAATTCGACTGGGCATGCTCTCAATCAACTTCTGGGCCAATTCCTGACTGATAGCAACCCATTCTTTCATAATCACTTCTTGGAGTTTGTCAGAATTAGTGGGTTTTTGTTTGTCCACCTGCCTCTTGAGGATTGACCACAAGTTCTCAATGGAATTAAGATCTGGGAAGTTTCCAGGCCATGGAGCCAAAATGTCAATGTTTTGGTCCCTGAGACACTTAGTTATCACTTTTGCCTTATGACACAGTGCTCCATCGTGCTGGAAAATGCATTGTTCTTCATGAAACTGTTGTTGGATTGTTGGAAGAAGTTGCTTTTGGAGGGTGTTTTGGTACCATTCTTTATTCATGGCTGTGTTTTTGGGCAAAATTGTGAGTGAGCCCACTCCCTTGGATGAGAAGCAACCCCACACATGAATGGTCTCAGGATGCTTTACTGTTGGCATGACACAGGACTGATGGTAGCGCTCCCCTTTTCTTCTCCGGACAAGCCTTTTTCCTGATGCCCCAAACAATCGGAAAGAGGCTTCATTGGAGAATATGACTTTGCCCCAGTCCTCAGCAGTCCATTCACCATATTTTCTGCAAAAGATCAATCTGTCCCTGATTTTTTTTTTCTTGAGAGAAAAGTGGCTTCTTTGCTGCCCAGGCCATCTCCCAAAAGTCTTCGCCTCACTGTGCGTGCAGATGCGCTCACACCTGCCTGCTGCCATTCCTGAGCAAGCTCTGCACTGGTGGCACTCCGATCTCGCAGCTGAATCCTCTTTATGAGATGATCCTGGAGCTTGCTGGACTTTCTTGGACGCCCTGAAGCCTTCTTAACAAGAATTAAACCTCTTTCCTTGAAGTTCTTGATGATCCTATAAATTGTTGATTGAGGTGCACTCTTAGTAGCCACAATATCCTTGCCTGTGAAGCCATTTTTATGCAACGCAATGATGGCTGCACGTGTTTCTTTGCAGGTCACCATGGTTAACAATGGAAGAACAATGATTTCAAGCATCACCCTCCTTTTAACAGGTCAGTTTGCCATTTTAACCCAATCAGCCTGACATAATGATCTCCAGCCTTTTGCTCGTCAACATTCTCACCTGGGTTAACAAGACGATTACTGAAATGATCTCAGCAGGTCCTTTAATGACAGCAATGAAATGCAGTGGAAAGTTTTTTTTGAGATTAAGTTAATTTTCATGGCAAAGAAGGACTATGCAATTCATCTGATCACTCTTCATAACATTCTGGAGTATATGCAAATTGCTATTATAATAACTTAAGCAGCAACTTTTCCAATTTCCAATATTTATGTAATTCTCAAAACTTTTGGCCACGACTGTACACTTTTACACACAATGCTGTCACCTCCTTCCTCTACATACGTATGCTGTTCACAGAAGGCAGAAAAAGCAAATATGTAATTGTACAGAATACAGTTTTCATTGAATCTTTTCCTATAAAAACATTTATCAATAAGTTCAGAAGTAGGATTGATTTCCTGAATTTAATTATCTAATTATATTATATTGCACAAAGGGTAAAAAGCATCCAGTTGCATAAGTCAGAACTGTTCACTAAAATAACTTGCCAGCTTGTGCCATAATATAGGATGGGATTACTCATTTAATAGGGCAAATTGACAGATTTTAATCTGATGCGACAAAACTGCAATCAGAATAAAAATATACACATAGATAAATAATCCTTTATCAAAGGTATTGTTATATACATTTTTATATTTTATTTTTAAAAGGTTCCCTATAGTTTATAAAAAAAATTCAATACTCACCGAGCCCCCACCAAGCCTCATAGTCCCCACTGTTCTCTGCTTCCTGCTCCCTCTTGATATGCAGGAAAATGCCTGTTCAGCCAGTTATCACCCTTAGTGGTAACCCATCTATATTCAGTACTTGGCTGAGGGAGCATTGTCTACAGGGACAAGAAGGCTGTGAGCAGTGGGTAACTGAAACATCACAAGGGAACAGTGAACTTATCATATTGATTCAAACGATATTATTCAAAAATATAATATGGATGGCCAACCCCTTTAATGTTATTTTCATATTTGTGTAAAAAAAAATGTTTTATGTTAAAGAGAGGTGGAATATGCAGCTTAACTATTGATAAACATTAATGTTAGAAGTTATTCATCTGAATAATTATCCGATAAAGATAACAATAATAATAATAGTAAAAAAAAAAAATATGACAGCAATCGTAATAGTTTCACTAACTATTGGTTTGAGTGATCTTTTGTTCTGGCAAATGGTCCACCTTTGAATAAAATACATTTTGAATTCTACTCAGGAGCCATTCCTCTTTCATATGCAAAGGCAAACACGAACATATCAGCAATATAACATGATGGTGGGTTCAGATTTATTAGTGAAGACAACAATTAAATGTATTGTTTACTCCAGAGGAAAGCTGAATAGACATCACTTTATTTCATCATTTAAAAACAATTAGCTATATTTTGGTCTATAACACTTTCTGGGCAAAGAACCAAGTAACATGTCTGACTTACTAATGCAGGAAGACGTAAATATCACTTACAATCTAATGGTTTCCTAAGACTTAAAACCACTTATTTGTTAACCAACAAAGTTTAACTAGGTCTCAGCTTTTCTGTTGAGTGATATTGAAATGACCTGAAAAGAAAGCTTAAATATATTTCAATTGAATTGAACTTTCATTTTCAATTTTTCTATGTTGCCTTTATTTTTTACAATATAATGTAATACCATGCTAGATTATATGAATTTCTGTTAATTATGTTCAGTTTTTTCAGTAAAAGCTGATGGGCTCCTCATATAATTTATGGAACCTTTATGCCATTCTACCTCTCTATAGCAGCTAACGTTTAGGAGAGGTGGTCGCACAAGCATAAACAGTATCTTTCTCCACTGAAATCTATGGAATTTATGGAGACAGCTGTTAATATATTACAGCGAAGTCACATGCAGAAATTTTCCACTTAGAAATTGCCTCCAAAACAACACCATTCAGAACAATGGAACAGATTTTTCATAAGAAATTACTTCGAAAAATCTGCTATAGAACATTTATAGCACAGACTTAGATCTCCTGATTTAGACAGACTGTTGCTATGATGTAATTTATTTGAGCCAGACTTTGTGTTAGTGAGTCTGACTAACTGGTTTGACATTGAGCAATTTCTCAGAGTGTTGTCATAAAGGTTCCCTGTTATTCATCCTTTAATCCCCATACAGGGATCTGGACTTCGCTGCAGGGGAGCAATTAGGCAGCTACATCTTGAATAGTCCTGGTTATATGCTGACCGACATGGATCAGAGACACCGGTGGGTGGCACTGAGGGATCATGCAATGCATGTATTCAATGATAGTTTTTGCGCAGCCATAAAACAATCCAAACAATCCAGAGGTCAGGTAGGTGGCACAGAATCAATACGGTTAATGAGCACAGGTCTGGAACCAGGAATCAAGCAGAAAAATTGATAATAGCTCTTTTATAGGCTCCAGCTAGCTAGAGATAGACCTGGCAAGACTATTGTTCAGGGAAAGACTACTGAAAGAAACAGCCAGGTGTATAGGGACAACTAATTACAATTTGACACAACCATGCAGCAGATCACAAAGAGAAGTTTAACGCTAGCAGTGATAAAGACAGAGGTACAATGAATACACGCCCTAATTCACACACAGGAAGCAGCCATGAATCTCCATTGTAACAGTGGTAAGTACATATAGATGCTGCCAAGCTAAACTTAATGGTTAACTCATTGGCACAAAAAATGGCACAAAAGGTTAACTCTTTCAATGTGCTACAATGGCTTTTACCACAAGATAGTATGAGATAATAATGTGACGTGTTAGCAGAGTTATCAGAATTAGGAATGAGCGAACACGAACTGTAAAATTCGGGTTCGTATTGAACTTTACGATTTTTGGACTATGGACCCGAACCCGAACATTTCAGTAAAAGTTCGGGTTCGGTGTTCGGCAAGTTAATGGTGCTTTTTTAAAGGCTGCAGAGCAGCCAATCAACAAGCTTGTGTACCCTTAGAAGCCATCACAGCCATGCCTACGAAAGGCATGGCTGTGATTGGCCAGTGCAGCATGTGACAAAGCCTCTATATAAGCTGGAGTCACGTAGCGCTGCAGGTCACTCTGCTCTGATTAGTGTAGGGATAGGATGCTGCTGCTGCTGTGAGGGAGAGAATAGGAAAGAATCTTTAATCAGAAGTGCTTGTTAACTCAGCGATCTACCTAGATTTTGTTTTGTGGATGCAGTGCGCAATCTTTTTTACCCTGCCCTGAGCCCAGTGACACAGAAAAATAACTTTTATCCGTCTGTTAGTTAGGTGGGCGGTGGCCATTTTATGCAAGTTCTTTGCAACAGCACAGCATATGTGCATTTGTGACAGTCAAATAGAAGCTTGAACTACTGCAATTATATTCTGGGTTTAAAAAAAAAACACCCATTTTTGGCAAGACTCTACATCTGTGGCCTTTGCAGCATTAGTCAGTGTGCAATTTAAGCTAGTAATACAGATATCATTTTTGGGCAAAATACTTAATTTTACAGCCCTTGATGCATCTGTCAGTGTGAAATGAAACCATTATATACTGCTGGCATATTCTGTTAGTAAAAAAAACACCACTTTTGTGCAAAAAAAATAATACATTTTAAAGCCCTTCCAGCGTCTGTCATACACGCTTTAGATACTGTTGTCATATTCCGTTATTTAAAAAAAAAAAACACCCATTTTGGGGAAAATACTTAATTTGCAGCCTTGTCTTCTTCTGTCATTGTGAGATACACCCTTTAGATAATGTTCTATTTTGTTATTAATAAAAACACCCATTTTGGGCAAGATCCTAAATTTTAGAAATTTGAGGAGAGCGTCAAATAAGGGACATGGCGGTCGTGGTGCTACTAGTGGAGCTCCTGTTGCAGGGAGAGGACGTGGTCGATCTGTGCCAGCACCAGGCACAAGTGAAACACCTTCCTCAGGTGCGAGTAGGTGACAGAACCTTTGGCGGTATTTGGTCAGGCCTAATTTGGCTCTATGAATGGTGAGACCAGAACAAGTACAGGAGATAGTAGATTGGGTGGCTGACAGTGCATCCAGTTTCTTACATTGTCTCCCACCCAGTCTCCTGCTGAAAGAGTTGGCACCTGCAGTCTTTCACCTCAGTTGTCCATCAGTCTTTCACCTCACCCCCTTGCAAAGTCATGCAGCAGTCTCTTCTGCTTTTTTATTACTCTGCTAGCAGGGTTTCCCAGGGCCATCCACCAAGCCCTGCCCCAGAAGTGGAAGAGATTGAGTGCACTGATGCCCAACCACTTATGTTTCAAGATGAGTACATGGGAGGACCACTGCAGCATGTCTCGGATGATGACGAAACACAGGTGCCAACTGCTGTGCTTTTGAAAGTGTGCAGACTGACAAGGAGGGCAGGGGTGAAGACTAGTTGTGATCACGAATATTCGAATTGCGAATTTTAATCGCGAATATCGGCACTTCGAGAATTCGCAAATATTTAGAATATCGCTAAATATATTCGTAATTGCGAATATTAGATTTTTTGAAAATACCAGTTTGTATGCGAATTTTATGCGAATTCTCGCAATCAAGAAAATAATGCCTGAAGATTGCGAATTCGCGAATTCTCGAATATATGGCGAATATTCGCCCAAATATTCGCAAAGTATCGCAAATTCTAATATTGCCCCGGCCGCTCATCACTAGTGAAGACTGGGTGGAAAATGATGTGGAGGACGAAGAGGTGGAATCAAGGTCATGCGAGTGACCTGTGTAGTTAGGAGGAAGAGGCGGTGGTCGCACAGAGCCCACAGCACAAGAGGGAGCAGGGTGCAAAAGAGGAGCGGCTGTTCCCTAGACAGTATGCCTGCTACTGCCCACCGCAGCAAGGGACCGAGCACACCACAGCCAGCTCCAAGGAGTTCCCTGGCGTGGAAGTTCTTCAGACAATGTGCTGATGGCAAGACATGAGTGGTTTGCACGCTGTGCAATCAGATCCTGAAGCGAATAAACATTCTCAACCTAAACACAAACAGCACGACCAGGCATCTAAGTGCAAAGCAAGAGCTGAAGTGGAGTAGACACCTCAAAAACCAAGAAAGGTCTTTGGCTCCTCCTGCTTCCTCTTCTGCTGCAGTCTTCATCCACCTCTGGAGTGACAGTGCCACCTGCCACCCCGCAAACAGAGGATCTGCCAGCAACACCACCACCTGGGTCACCAAGCATCTCCACAATGTTCCATGCAAGTGTTCAGCTCTCTGTCTCCCAAACACTGGAGCGGAAGAGGAAATACCCCCTTACCCACCCGCGATCCCTGGCCCTGAATGCCAGCATTTTAAAATTACTGTCCTTTGAAATGCTGTCATTCCGTCTGGTGGAGACGGAAAGTTTTAAAGGCCTTATGGCCGTGGCTGTCCCACAGTATGTCGTGCCCAGTCGCCACAACTTTTTCAGACGAGCCATCTCTCCCATGCACAATCAAGTGGGATACAAAATCAGGTGTGCACTGCGCAACCCCATCTGTGGTAAGGTCCACCTAACTACGAATTGGTGGACCAGTAAGCACGGTCAGGGATGTTATATCTCCCTAACAACACGCTGGGTAAATGCAGTGGAGGCTAGGCCTGAGGCGGATAGCAGTTTGGCGCATGTCCTTCCACCACCGAGGATTTCAGGGCGCTTCAGTTTGCCTCCTGTTGCTTCCTCCTCCTACTCCGCTTCCTCATCCGGTCAGCGTAACACCTTCACCACCAACTTCAGCACAGCCAGGGATAAACAATAGCAGGCAGTTTTTAAGTTTATCTGCTTGGGGGACAAACCCCACACCGCGCAGGAGCTGTGGACGGGCCTTGAACAACAGACCAATGAGTGTTTGGTGCCAGTGAGCCTCAAGCCCGGCTTAGTGATGTGCGATAATGGGCAAAGTCCTGTAGCAGCTCTGGGACTTGCACATTTCATGCACATCCCTTGCCTTGTGCTTATGCTGAATTTGGTGGTGCAGAGGTTCCTTAAAAATTGCCCCGATATGTCAGAGCTGCTGCATAAAGTGCGGGTCATCTGTGCGCGCTTTCGGCATTCTCACCCTGCTGCTGCTCGCCTGTCAGCACTGCAGCGTAACTTCAGCCTTCCCACTCACCACCTCATATGTGATGTGCTCACAAGGTGGAACTCCACCTTGCACATGCTGGCCAGACTGTGCGAGCAGCAGCAGGCGATAGTGGAGTTTCAGCTGCAGCACGCACGGCTGAGTCGCTCGACGGAACAGCACCACTTTACCATCAATGACTGGGCCTCCATGCGAGACCTGTGTTCCTTGTTGCGCTGTTTCGAGTACTCCATCAACATGGCCAGTGCCGATAATGCCATTCTCAGCGTTACTATCCCACTTCTATGCCTCCTTGAAAAACAGGAGGAGGAGGAGAAAAAGGGATAATTTTGTAGGGTTTCCGGTCAGTCATTCCCAAGTGGCTCTGAGGGTCGGTTCCTGCACCCACAAAACCAAGGTACACAATTATCCAGCCAGGGCACAGTTCTGAAGGATGAGGAGGTGGAGGATGATGAGGAGGAGATGGAGGAGGAGGAACCATGTTCACAGCAGGGTGGCACCCAGACCAGCTCATGGCCATCACTGGTGCGTGGATGGGGGGATAAAGAGGACACAGACGATACACCTCCCACAGAGGACAGCTTTTCGTTGCCTCTGGGCAGCCTTGCACACATGAGCGATTACATGCTGCAGTGTCTCCGCAACGACTGCCGAGTTGCCCACATTCTAACTTGTGCCGATTACTGGGTGGCCACGCTGCTGGATCCCCGTTACAAGGACAACGTACCGTCCTTAATCCGTCACTGGAGCGTGATCGTAAAATTTGCAAGTACAAGCGAACGCTGGTAGACACGCTGCTGGTGGCATTCCCACCTGACAGCGGGGGCACAGTGGAAGCACAAGGCGAAGGCAGAAGATGAGGAAGAGGTCGCCAACGCAGCTGGGGCACCACCAGCACCTCAGAAGGCAGGGTTAACATGGCCAAAATGTGGAAAAGCTTTGTCAGCACGCCACGATAACCAGCACCACCAGCTGATATGGAACGTCTTAGCTGGAAGCAGCATTTCACCAACAAGGTGGAGCAGTATGTGTGCACACGCCTACACGTACTGAATGACAGATCTGCCCCCTTCAACTTCTGGGTTTACAAATTGGGCACATGGCTTGAGCTTGCCCTTTACGCCTTGGAGGTGCTGGCCTGCCCTGCAGCCAGTGTATTATCTGAACGTGTGTTTAGCACGGCAGGGGGAGTCATCACAGACTGGCCACCAATGATAGTACAATAAAGGAAGGGAGGGGGGGCGGGAGGGCCGCACACTGGCCACCAATGATAGTACAATAAAGGAAGGGAGGGGGGGCGGGGGGCCGCACACTGGCCACCAATGATAATACAATAGAGGGAGGGGGGCCAGGGGGGCCGCACTGGCCACCAATGATATTATATTACCAATGATAAATACAATAGAGGGAGGGGGGGCCGGGGGGGGCAGCACTGGCCATCAATGAAATTAAATCTGGGGAGGAAAGGGGGTCTTCCCCCTGCTGCCTGGCAGCCCCTGATCTCTTACAGGGGGCTATGATACACATAATTAACCGCACCTGAAGGGTTAATTGTGCGGATCACAGCCCCTTCTAAGATTTGGACTCATCAGACCAAAGCACAGATTTCCACTGGTCTAATGTCCATTCCTTGTATCCTTTTGCCCAAACAAGTCTCTTCTGCTTGTTGCCTGTCCTTAGCAGTGGTTTTCTAGCAGATATTCTACCATGAAGGCCTGATTCACACAGTCTCCTCTTAACGGATGTTCTAGAGATGTGTCTGCTGCTTGAACTCTGTGTGGCATTGCCCTGTTCTCTAATCTGAGCTGCTGTTAACCTGTGATTTCTGAGGCTGGTGACTCGGATGAACTTATCCTCCGCAGCAGAGGTGACTCTTGGTCTTCCTTTCCTGGGGTGGTCCGCATGTGAGCCAGTTTCTTTGTAGCGCTTGATGGTTTTTGTGACTGCACTTGGGGACACTTTCAAAGTTTTCCCAATTTTTCGGACTGACTGACCTTCATTTCTTAAAGTATGGATGGCCATTTGTTTTTCTTTACTTAGCTGCATTTTTCTTGCCATAATACAAATTCTAACAGTTTATTCAGTAGGACTATCAGTAGGGATGAGCGAACTCGAACTGTATAGTTCGGGTTCGTACCGAATTTTGGGGTGTCCGTGACACGGACCCGAACCCGGACATTTTCGTAAAAGTCCGGGTTCGGGTTCGGTGTTCGTCGCTTTCTTGGCGCTTTTGTGACGCTTTCTTGGCGCTTTTTGAAAGGCTGCAAAGCAGCCAATCAACAAGCGTCATACTACTTGCCCCAAGAGGCCATCACAGCCATGCCTACTATTGGCATGGCTGTGATTGGCCAGAGCACCATGTGACCCAGCCTCTATTTAAGCTGGAGTCACATAGCGCCGCCCGTCACTCTGCTCTGATTAGCGTAGGGAGAGGTTGCGGCTGCGACAGTAGGGCGAGATTAGGCAGATTAACTCCTCCAAAGGACTTGATTAACTGATCGATCTGCAGCTGTGGATCATTGAGCTGCTGATCCTCAATTGCTCACTGTTTTTAGGCTGCCCAGACCGTTTGTCAGTCACATTTTTCTGGGGTGATCGGCGGCCATTTTGTGTCTTGTGGTGCGCCAGCACAAGCTGCGACCAAGTGCATTTAACCCTCAATGGTGTGGTTGTTTTTTGGCTAAAGCCTACATCAGGGTGAAGCTGTCACACCAAGTGCATTTAACCAGCAATAGTCTGTTTATTTTTTGGCCATATACTACATCAGGGGCAAGCTGCGCCTGTCACCAAGTGCATTTAACCCTCAATGGTGCGTTTGTTTTTTGGCTAAAGCCTACATCAGGGTGAAGCTGTCACACCAAGTGCATTTAACCAGCAATAGTCTGTTTATTTTTTGGCCATATACTACATCAGGGGCAAGCTGCGCCCGTCACCAAGTGCATTTAACCCTCAGTAGTGTGGTTGGTCAAGCTATCACACCAAGTGCATTTAACCAGCAATAGTCTGTTCATTTTTTGGCCATATACTAAATCAGGGGCAAGCTGCGCCCGTCACCAAGTGCATTTAACCAGCAATAGTCTGTTCATTTTTTGGCCATATACTACATCAGGGGCAAGCTGCGCCCGTCACCAAGTGCATTTAACCCTCAGTAGTGTGGTTGGTCAAGCTGTGACACCAAGTGCATTTAACCAGCAATAGTCTGTTCATTTTTTGGCCATATACTACATCAGGGGCAAGCTGCGCCCATCACCAAGTGCATTTAACCAGCAATAGTGTGGTTATTTTTTGGCCATATCCCAGTCTAATTCTGTCACTAAATCCATACCGGTCACCCAGCGCCTAAATACTAGGCCTCAAATTTATATCCCGCTAAATCTCTCGTTACCGCTGTCCTGTTGTGGCTGGGAAAGTTATTTAGTGTCCGTCAAAGCACATTTTTTGTTCTGGGTTGAAATACAATTCCCAATTTAGCAATTTAAAAATTTAGTGGTTTCTGCTGTATCAGAGCTATTTGAAATCTATCCCTAAAAGGGTATATAATATTCAAGGTGCACATAGGGTCATTCAGAATAACTTCACACACCCGCTACTGTGCATTTCCAAGTCTAATTCTGTCACTAAACCCATACCTGTCACCCAGCGCCTAAATACTAGGCCTCAAATTCATATCCAGCTAAATCTGTCCTTAGTGCTGTAGCTGGGCGAGTTATTTAGTGTCCGTTCAAGCACATTTCTTGTTCTGGGTTGAAATACAATTCCCAATTTAGCAATTTCATAATTTAGTGGTTTCTGCTATATCAGAGCTATTTGAAATCTATCCCTAAAAGGGTATATAATATTCAAGGTGCACATTGGGTCATTCAGAATAACTTCACACACACCCGCTACTGTGTATTTCCAAGTCTAATTCTGTCACTAAACCCATACCTGTCACCCAGCGCCTAAATACTAGGCCTCAAATTCATATCCAGCTAAATCTGTCGTTAGTGCTGTAGCTGGGCGAGTTATTTAGTGTCCGTTCAAGCACATTTCTTGTTCTGGGTTGAAATACAATTCCCAATTTAGCAATTTCATAATTTAGTGGTTTCTGCTATATCAGAGCTATTTGAAATCTATCCCTAAAAGGGTAGATCATATTGAAGGTGCACATAGGGACATTCAGAATAACTTCACACACCCGCTACTGTGCATTTCCAAGTCTAATTCTGTCACTAAACCCATACCTGTCACCCAGCGCCTAAATACTAGGCCTCAAATTTATATCCAGCTAAATCTGTCCTTAGTGCTGTAGCTGGGCGAGTTATTTAGTGTCCGTTCAAGCACATTTCTTGTTCTGGGTTGAAATACAATTCCCAATTTAGCAATTTCATAATTTAGTGGTTTCTGCTATATCAGAGCTATTTGAAATCTATCCCTAAAAGGGTATATAATATTCAAGGTGCACATTGGGTCATTCAGAATAACTTCACACACACCCGCTACTGTGTATTTCCAAGTCTAATTCTGTCACTAAACCCATACCTGTCACCCAGCGCCTAAATACTAGGCCTCAAATTTATATCCTGCTAAATCTCTCGTTAACGCTGTCCTGTTGTGGCTGGGAAAGTTATTTAGTGTCCGTCAAAGCACATTTTTTGTTCTGGGTTGAAATACAATTCCCAATTTAGCAATTTCATAATTTAGTGGTTTCTGCTATATCAGAGCTATTTGAAATCTATCCCTAAAAGGGTATATAATATTCAAGGTGCACATTGGGTCATTCAGAATAACTTCACACACACCCGCTACTGTGTATTTCCAAGTCTAATTCTGTCACTAAACCCATACCTGTCACCCAGCGCCTAAATACTAGGCCTCAAATTTATATCCTGCTAAATCTCTCGTTAACGCTGTCCTGTTGTGGCTGGGAAAGTTATTTAGTGTCCGTCAAAGCACATTTTTTGTTCTGGGTTGAAATACAATTCCCAATTTAGCAATTTCATTATTTAGTGGTTTCTGCTATATCAGAGCTATTTGAAATCTATCCCTAAAAGGGTATATAATATTCAAGGTGCACATTGGGTCATTCAGAATAACTTCACACACACCCGCTACTGTGTATTTCTAAGTCTAATTCTGTCACTAAACCCATACCGGTCACCCAGCGCCTAAATACTAGGCCTCAAATTTATATCCTGCTAAATCTCTCGTTAACGCTGTCCTGTTGTGGCTGGGAAAGTTATTTAGTGTCCGTCAAAGCACATTTTTTGTTCTGGGTTGAAATACAATTCCCAATTTAGCAATTTCATAATTTAGTGGTTTCTGCTATATCAGAGCTATTTGAAATCTATCCCTAAAAGGGTATATAATATTCAAGGTGCACATTGGGTCATTCAGAATAACTTCACACACACACGCTTCTGTGCATTTCCAAGTCTAATTCTGTCACTAAATCCATACCGGTCACCCAGCGCCTAAATACTAGGCCTCAAATTTATATCCTGCTAAATCTCTCGTTAACGCTGTCCTGTTGTGGCTGGGAAAGTTATTTAGTGTCCGTCAAAGCACATTTTTTGTTCTGGGTTGAAATACAATTCCCAATTTAGCAATTTCATAATTTAGTGGTTTCTGCTATATCAGAGCTATTTGAAATCTATCCCTAAAAGGGTATATACAGTCATGTGAAAAAATTAGGACACCCTTTGAAAGCATGTGGTTTTTTGTAACATTTTTAATAAAAGGTTATTTCATCTCCGTTTCAACAATACAGAGAGATTAAAGTAATCCAACTAAACAAAGAAAACTGAAGAAAAGTCTTTTTTTTAAGATCTTCTGTAAATGTCATTCTACAAAAATGCCTATTCTAACTGAGGAAAAAGATAGGACACCCTTGCCCCTAATAGCGAGTGTTACCTCCTTTGGCTGAAATAACTGCAGTGAGACGGTTCTTGTAGCCATCTACCAGTCTTCGACATCGGTCTGAGGAAATTTTACCCCACTCCTCAATGCAGAACTTTTTCAGCTGTGAGATGTTTGAGGGGTTTCTTGCACGTACAGCCCTTTTCAAGTCACCCCACAGCATCTCAATGGGATTCAAATCTGGACTTTGACTTGGCCATTCCAGGACTCTCCATTTCTTCTTTTTCAGCCAATCTTTGGTTGATTTACTAGTATGTTTTGGGTCATTGTCATGTTGCATGGTCCAGTTCCGCTTCAGCTTTAATTTTCTAACTGATGGTCTCACATGTTCTTCAAGCACCTTCTGATACACAGTAGAATTCATCGTGGATTCTACGATGGTGAGCTGACCAGGTCCTGCTGCAGCAAAGCAGCCCCAAACCATGACACTTCCACCTCCATGCTTCACAGTTGGTATGAGGTTCTTTTCTTGGAATGCTGTGTTTGGTTTACGCCAAACATGTCCTCTGCTGTTGTGTCCAAATAATTCAATTTTGGACTCATCTGTCCAAAGAACATTATTCCAGAAGTCCTGGTCTTTGTCAACTTTATCTCTGGCAAATGTCAGTCTGGCCTCGATGTTTCTCTTGGAAAGCAAAGGTTTCCTCCTTGCACACCTCCCATGCAAGTTAAACTTGTACAGTCTCTTTCTGATTGTAGAGGCATGTACTTCTACATCAACAGTAGCCAGAGCCTGCTGTAGTTCTCGAGATGACACTTTAGGGTTTTTGGAGACCTCTTTTAGCATCTTGCGGTCTGCTCTTGGGGTGAACTTGCTGGGGCGACCAGTCCTGGGCATGTTGGCAGTTGTTTTGAAAGCCCTCCACTTGTAGACTATCTTCCGGACAGTGGAATGGCTGATTTCAAAATCTTTTGAGATCTTTTTAAATCCCTTCCCAGACTCATAGGCTGCTACAATCTTTTTTCTGAAGTCCTCTGACAGCTCTTTTGCTCTCACCATGGTGCTCACTCTCACTTCAACAGTCAGGAGCACACCAAACTAAATGTCTGAGGTTTAAATAGGGCAAGCCTCATTCAACATGCAGAGTAACGATCTACTAATTATGTGCACCTGGTGTGATATACCTGTGTGAGATCTGAGCCAATTTAAGAGGGAATACATGTGAGGGTGTCCTATCTTTTTCCTCAGTTAGAATAGGCATTTTTGTAGAATGACATTTACAGAAGATCTTGAAAAGACTTTTCTTCAGTTTTCTTTGTTTAGTTGGATTACTTTAATCTCTCTGTATTGTTGAAACGGAGATGAAATAACCTTTTATTAAAAATGTTACAAAAAACCACATGCTTTCAAAGGGTGTCCTAATTTTTTCACATGACTGTAATATTCAAGGTGCACATTGGGTCATTCAGAATAACTTCACACACACGCTTCTGTGCATTTCCAAGTCTAATTCTGTCACTAAATCCATACCGGTCACCCAGCGCCTAAATACTAGGCCTCAAATTTATATCCCGCTGAATTTGAATACAATACATTGGGCCAAATAATATATTTGTTGTTGTGGTGAACCATAACAATGAGAAAAACATCTAGTAAGGGACGCGGACGTGGACATGGTCGTGGTGGTGTTAGTGGACCCTCTGGTGCTGGGAGAGGACGTGGCCGTTCTGCCACATCCACACGTCCTAGTGTACCAACTACCTCAGGTCCCAGTAGCCGCCAGAATTTACAGCGATATATGGTGGGGCCCAATGCCGTTCTAAGGATGGTAAGGCCTGAGCAGGTACAGGCATTAGTCAATTGGGTGGCCGACAGTGGATCCAGCACGTTCACATTATCTCCCACCCAGTCTTCTGCAGAAAGCGCACAGATGGCGCCTGAAAACCAACCCCATCAGTCTGTCACATCACCCCCATGCATACCGGGGAAACTGTCTCAGCCTCAAGTTATGCAGCAGTCTCTTATGCTGTTTGAAGACTCCGCTGGCAGGGTTTCCCAAGGGCATCCACCTAGCCCTTCCCCAGCGGTGAAAGACATAGAATGCACTGACGCACAACCACTTATGTTTCCTGATGATGAGGACATGGGAATACCACCTCAGCATGTCTCTGATGATGACGAAACACAGGTGCCAACTGCTGCGTCTTTCTGCAGTGTGCAGACTGAACAGGAGGTCAGGGATCAAGACTGGGTGGAAGACGATGCAGGGGACGATGAGGTCCTAGACCCCACATGGAATGAAGGTCGTGCCACTGACTTTCACAGTTCGGAGGAAGAGGCAGTGGTGAGACCGAGCCAACAGCGTAGCAAAAGAGGGAGCAGTGGGCAAAAGCAGAACACCCGCCGCCAAGAGACTCCGCCTGCTACTGACCGCCGCCATCTGGGACCGAGCACCCCAAAGGCAGCTTCAAGGAGTTCCCTGGCATGGCACTTCTTCAAACAATGTGCTGACGACAAGACCCGAGTGGTTTGCACGCTGTGCCATCAGAGCCTGAAGCGAGGCATTAACGTTCTGAACCTGAGCACAACCTGCATGACCAGGCACCTGCATGCAAAGCATGAACTGCAGTGGAGTAAACACCTTAAAACCAAGGAAGTCACTCAGGCTCCCCCTGCTACCTCTTCTGCTGCTGCCGCCTCGGCCTATTCTGCTGCTGCCGCCTCGGCCTCTTCCTCCGCCTCTGGAGGAACGTTGGCACCTGCCGCCCAGCAAACAGGGGATGTACCACCAACACCACCACCACCACCTCCGTCACCAAGCGTCTCAACCATGTCACACGCCAGCGTTCAGCTCTCCATCTCACAAACATTTGATAGAAAGCGTAAATTCCCACCTAGCCACCCTCGATCCCTGGCCCTGAATGCCAGCATTTCTAAACTACTGGCCTATGAAATGCTGTCATTTAGGCTGGTGGACACAGACAGCTTCAAACAGCTCATGTCGCTTGCTGTCCCACAGTATGTTGTTCCCAGCCGGCACTACTTCTCCAAGAGAGCCGTGCCTTCCCTGCACAACCAAGTATCCGATAAAATCAAGTGTGCACTGCGCAACGCCATCTGTAGCAAGGTCCACCTAACCACAGATACGTGGACCAGTAAGCACGGCCAGGGACGCTATATCTCCCTAACTGCACACTGGGTAAATGTAGTGGCAGCTGGGCCCCAGGCGGAGAGCTGTTTGGCGCACGTCCTTCCGCCGCCAAGGATCGCAGGGCAACATTCTTTGCCTCCTGTTGCCACCTCCTCCTTCTCGGCTTCCTCCTCCTCTTCTTCCACCTGCTCATCCAGTCAGCCACACACCTTCACCACCAACTTCAGCACAGCCCGGGGTAAACGTCAGCAGGCCATTCTGAAACTCATATGTTTGGGGGACAGGCCCCACACCGCACAGGAGTTGTGGCGGGGTATTGAACAACAGACCGACGAGTGGTTGCTGCCGGTGAGCCTCAAGCCCGGCCTGGTGGTGTGTGATAATGGGCGAAATCTCGTTGCAGCTCTGGGACTAGCCAATTTGACGCACATCCCTTGCTTGGCGCATGTGCTGAATTTGGTGGTGCAGAAGTTCATTCACAACTACCCCGACATGTCAGAGCTGCTGCATAAAGTGCGGGCCGTCTGTTCGCGCTTCCGGCGTTCACATCCTGCTGCTGCTCGCCTGTCTGCGCTACAGCGTAACTTCGGCCTTCCCGCTCACCGCCTCATATGCGACGTGCCCACCAGGTGGAACTCCACCTTGCACATGCTGGACAGACTGTGCGAGCAGCAGCAGGCCATAGTGGAGTTTCAGCTGCAGCACGCACGGGTCAGTCGCACTACAGAACAGCACCACTTCACCACCAATGACTGGGCCTCCATGCGAGACCTGTGTGCCCTGTTGCGCTGTTTCGAGTACTCCACCAACATGGCCAGTGGCGATGACACCGTTATCAGCGTTACAATACCACTTCTATGTCTCCTTGAGAAAACACTTAGGGCGATGATGGAAGAGGAGGTGGCCCAGGAGGAGGAGGAGGAGGAGGAGGAAGAGGGGTCATTTTTAGCACTTTCAGGCCAGTCTCTTCGAAGTGACTCAGAGGGAGGTTTTTGGCAACAGCAGAGGCCAGGTACAAATGTGGCCAGCCAGGGCCCACTACTGGAGGACGAGGAGGACGAGGATGAGGAGGAGGTGGAGGAGGATGAGGATGAAGCATGGTCACAGCGGGGTGGCACCCAACGCAGCTCGGGTCCATCACTGGTGCGTGGCTGGGGGGAAAGGCAGGACGATGACGATACGCCTCCCACAGAGGACAGCTTGTCCTTACCCCTGGGCAGCCTGGCACACATGAGCGACTACATGCTGCAGTGCCTGCGCAACGACAGCAGAGTTGCCCACATTTTAACCTGTGCGGACTACTGGGTTGCCACCCTGCTGGATCCACGCTACAAAGACAATGTGCCCACCTTACTTCCTGCACTGGAGCGTGATAGGAAGATGCGCGAGTACAAGCGCACGTTGGTAGACGCGCTACTGAGAGCATTCCCAAATGTCACAGGGGAACAAGTGGAAGCCCAAGGCCAAGGCAGAGGAGGAGCAAGAGGTCGCCAAGGCAGCTGTGTCACGGCCAGCTCCTCTGAGGGCAGGGTTAGCATGGCAGAGATGTGGAAAACTTTTGTCAACACGCCACAGCTAACTGCACCACCACCTGATACGCAACGTGTTAGCAGGAGGCAACATTTCACTAACATGGTGGAACAGTACGTGTGCACACCCCTCCACGTACTGACTGATGGTTCGGCCCCATTCAACTTCTGGGTCTCTAAATTGTCCACGTGGCCAGAGCTAGCCTTTTATGCCTTGGAGGTGCTGGCCTGCCCGGCAGCCAGCGTTTTGTCTGAACGTGTATTCAGCACGGCAGGGGGCGTCATTACAGACAAACGCAGCCGCCTGTCTACAGCCAATGTGGACAAGCTGACGTTCATAAAAATGAACCAGGCATGGATCCCACAGGACCTGTCCGTCCCTTGTCCAGATTAGACATTAACCACCTCCCCATAACCATATATTATTGGACTCCAGGGCACTTCCTCATTCAATCCTATTTTTATTTTCATTTTACCATTATATTGCGAGGCTACCCAAAGTTGAATGAACCTCTCCTCTGCCTGTGTGCTAGGCCTAAATATATGCCAATGGACTGTTGCAGTGGTGGCTGACATGAAGCCTGATTCTCTGCTATGACATGCAGACTAATTCTCTGCTGACATGAAGCCAGATTGTCTGTTACGGGACCTCTCTCCTCTGCCTGGGTGCTGGGCCTAAATTTATGACAATGGACTGTTGCAGTGGTGGCTGACGTGAAGCCTGATTCTCTGCTATGACATGCAGACTGATTCTCTGCTGACATGAAGCCAGATTGTCTGTTACGGGACCTCTCTGCTCTGCCTGTGTGCTAGGCCTAAATATATGCCAATGGACTGTTGCAGTGGTGGGTGACGTGAAGCCTCATTCTCTGCTATGACATGCAGACTGATTCTCTGCTGACATGAAGCCAGATCGTCTGTTACGGGACCTCTCTGCTCTGCCTGTGTGCTAGGCCTAAATATATGCCAATGGACTGTTGCAGTGGTGGGTGACGTGAAGCCTCATTCTCTGCTATGACATGCAGACTGATTCTCTGCTGACATGAAGCCAGATTGTCTGTTACGGGACCTCTCTGCTCTGCCTGTGTGCTAGGCCTAAATATATGCCAATGGACTGTTGCAGTGGTGGGTGACGTGAAGCCTCATTCTCTGCTATGACATGCAGACTGATTCTCTGCTGACATGAAGCCAGATCGTCTGTTACGGGACCTCTCTGCTCTGCCTGTGTGCTAGGCCTAAATATATGCCAATGGACTGTTGCAGTGGTGGGTGACGTGAAGCCTCATTCTCTGCTATGACATGCAGACTGATTCTCTGCTGACATGAAGCCAGATTGTCTGTTACGGGACCTCTCTGCTCTGCCTGTGTGCTAGGCCTAAATATATGCCAATGGACTGTTGCAGTGGTGGGTGACGTGAAGCCTCATTCTCTGCTATGACATGCAGACTGATTCTCTGCTGTCATGAAGCCAGATTGTCTGTTACGGGACCTCTCTGCTCTGCCTGTGTGCTAGGCCTAAATATATGCCAATGGACTGTTGCAGTGGTGGGTGACGTGAAGCCTCATTCTCTGCTATGACATGCAGACTGATTCTCTGCTGACATGAAGCCAGATCGTCTGTTACGGGACCTCTCTGCTCTGCCTGTGTGCTAGGCCTAAATATATGCCAATGGACTGTTGCAGTGGTGGGTGACGTGAAGCCTCATTCTCTGCTATGACATGCAGACTGATTCTCTGCTGACATGAAGCCAGATTGCCTGTTACGGGACCTCTCTGCTCTGCCTGTGTGCTAGGCCTAAATATATGCCAATGGACTGTTGCAGTGGTGGGTGACGTGAAGCCTCATTCTCTGCTATGACATGCAGACTGATTCTCTGCTGTCATGAAGCCAGATTGTCTGTTACGGGACCTCTCTGCTCTGCCTGTGTGCTAGGCCTAAATATATGCCAATGGACTGTTGCAGTGGTGGGTGACGTGAAGCCTCATTCTCTGCTATGACATGCAGACTGATTCTCTGCTGACATGAAGCCAGATTGTCTGTTACGGGACCTCTCTGCTCTGCCTGTGTGCTAGGCCTAAATATATGCCAATGGACTGTTGCAGTGGTGGGTGACGTGAAGCCTCATTCTCTGCTATGACATGCAGACTGATTCTCTGCTGACATGAAGCCAGATTGTCTGTTACGGGACCTCTCTGCTCTGCCTGTGTGCTAGGCCTAAATATATGCCAATGGACTGTTGCAGTGGTGGGTGACGTGAAGCCTCATTCTCTGCTATGACATGCAGACTGATTCTCTGCTGACATGAAGCCAGATTGTCTGTTACGGGACCTCTCTGCTCTGCCTGTGTGCTAGGCCTAAATATATGCCAATGGACTGTTGCAGTGGTGGGTGACGTGAAGCCTCATTCTCTGCTATGACATGCAGACTGATTCTCTGCTGACATGAAGCCAGATTGTCTGTTACGGGACCTCTCTTCTCTGCCTGTGTGCTAGGCCTAAATATATGCCAATGGACTGTTGCAGTGGTGGGTGACGTGAAGCCTCATTCTCTGCTATGACATGCAGACTGATTCTCTGCTGTCATGAAGCCAGATTGTCTGTTACAGGACCTCTCTGCTCTGCCTGTGTGCTAGGCCTAAATATATGCCAATGGACTGTTGCAGTGGTGGGTGACGTGAAGCCTCATTCTCTGCTATGACATGCAGACTGATTCTCTGCTGACATGAAGCCAGATTGTCTGTTACGGGACCTCTCTCCTCTGCCTGTGTGCTAGGCCTAAATATATGCCAATGGACTGTTGCAGTGGTGGCTGACGTGAAGCCTCATTCTCTGCTATGACATGCAGACTAATTCTCTGCTGACATGAAGCCAGATTGTCTGTTACGGGACCTCTCTCCTCTGCCTGGGTGCTGGGCCTAAATTTATGACAATGGACTGTTGCAGTGGTGGCTGACGTGAAGCCTGATTCTCTGCTATGACATGCAGACTGATTCTCTGCTGACATGAAGCCAGATCCTCTGTTACGGGACCTCTCTCCTCTGCCTGGGTGCTGGGCCTAAATTTATGACAATGGACTGTTGCAGTGGTGGCTGACGTGAAGCCTGATTCTCTGCTATGACATGCAGACTGATTCTCTGCTGACATGAAGCCAGATCCTCTGTTACGGGACCTCTCTCCTCTGCCTGGGTGCTGGGCCTAAATTTATGAAAATGGACTCTTACAGTGGTGGGTGACGTGAAGCCTGATTCTCTGCTATGACATGAAGACTGATTCTCTGCTGACATGAAGCCAGATTGTCTGTTACGGGACCTCTCTCCTCTGCCTGGGTGCCGGGGCCTAAATATCTGAGAATGGACTGTTCCAGTGGTGGGTGACGGGAAGCCAGATTCTCTGCTATGGAACCTCTCTCCAATTGATTTTGGTTAATTTTTATTTATTTAATTTTTATTTTAATTAATTTCCCTATCCACATTTGTTTGCAGGGGATTTACCTACATGTTGCTGCCTTTTGCAGCCCTCTAGCCCTTTCCTGGGCTGTTTTACAGCCGTTTTAGTGCCGAAAAGTTCGGGTCCCCATTGACTTCAATGGGGTTCGGGTTCGGGACGAAGTTCGGATCGGGTTCGGATCCCGAACCCGAACATTTCCGGGATGTTCGGCCGAACTTCTCGAACCCGAACATCCAGGTGTTCGCTCAACTCTACTAATGATCTTTCCCTAAACTTCTATTCAGCAAAATAAACGTTTTCAAATTTTTTCTAGCACTTTCCCTAGAGCCTGCTAATGTCTCTCCCTGCACTAAGTATACTGATAAATTGTAGAATCCAAAATGGCTGAGGGCATTTATAGGGCTGTGACATCACACGGCTGGCTAGCTGCTGATTGGCTGCATGCATGGCATTGTGGGTGATCCCTTGTTCCCAGAGTTCCTTGCTCCATGTCCTAACATGATCAGCAGCCATTTTTGGTAAAAAATGTGATTCGTTACTATGAAGCGTGAAGCTCTGCAAATCAAATTTTTCCTGAAATTCCTATTGAATTCCACTTCGTCAACTTTGATTTGCTTATCTCTAATCATCATCTGCATCTGTTTGGTTGTCACCTGTCTCTTGTGCACATCCCTGACCTCTCGCAACATATGCTCCCACCCAACTGTCATCATCAGTAGTTGCATGCCTACAATAGTCTCCAGCGGACCTCTCCTCCAAATCTGGGATGGCCTGTAATAGCTGACTGACCTCACAAAGCTCATTGTTGCTGTAAAGTGGAGTAGAGCTGGAAGCATACAGATGGAGCAGCAAAAGCAAGGGTCAGGTTCAGGATAGGCAAGGGCACAGAAGCAGCTCCTGGGCCATGCCAACTAAGCGTGGTGTCAAAGGAACCCACCACTTTCTGTCTGTGAAGAGAGAGATGAGATGATCTTGAAGGGTGAGTCAACCATTCCAGTACAGCTGTATTGTTGGTCAAAACAGTGCCAACCAGGAGCGTAACTACAATAGTGGCAGACCATACGACTGCTATGGGGCCCAGGGCAAGAGGGGGCCCAGTTGGGATCATCCCCTTTTATACTGGGGTTGAAGACTTGGTAAGGACTCTTCCCTCTAAAGGAAAAACTTTTAGCAAATGAGACAATGGAAAAAAAAATGGCCCAAGGGTCATTGAAAGAGGTTTAGGCGGAAACCCTTCTGTCCTGTGTGGGGAGCCTGGTTTGATCGTTGCTATGGGGACCTTACGTCTCTATGTACACCACTGGTGTCAGCTCTGGCTTGTTTGCCATGGTTGCTGCAACCACCACTCCTTCTTCTGCTGTTACATGTGCTGGCTATGACAACATTTTTTTCCACTGCCTGTTGTTGGGACCCAGCAACTGTCTGTTGACCATGGTGTACAGTACAGTAAATGTATCAGTAGTGTAAAAGATTAATTATAAATGTTGCAGCATTGAACAAGATAAAAGCTGCATTGTATTAGACTGCCCTAGTTTAACGCACAGTAAGTCTCTTTGTAAAATGACAGATTAACTATGATTGACACAGCAGTTGAATAAGATAAATGTGGCTATGTATTAGACAGTCCTTTAATACTGAGTCTGATGTACAGTAAGTCTATGTGTAAAATGACAGATTAAGGCCTCATGCACACGGCTGTTGTTTTAGTCCGCATTCGAGCCGCAGTTTAGATGTGGACCCATTCACTTCAATGGGGCCGCAAAAGATGCGGTCAGCACTCCGTGTGCTGTCCACATCCAATGCTCCGTTTCGTGGCCCTGCCAAAAAAATATAACATATCCTATTCTTGTCCGCACTTTGCGGACATGAATAGGCAGTTATATTAAAGGCTGTCCGTGCCATTCCGAAAATTGCGGAATGCGCACAGACGACACAGATCCGCGATTTGCAGACCGCAAAACACACCACGGTCGTGTGCAAGTAGCCTAACTGTGAATTGTGCAGCAGTTGAACAAGATAAATTCTGCAATAATTTAGACCGCCCTTTATGACGGAGTCTCACACACAATAAGTCTATGTGCAAAAGGACAGATTACCTATGAATTCAGGAGCAATTGAACAAGATAAACAGAGCAATTACACTTAATCTGCAGTCTCACTATGCTCTCCCTATAGTCTCAAAAAACTCTCCCTATGATCTCCCTGCACTGTCCCTGCACTCTCCCTCTCCAATATTCTTTTTATAACTGTTTGCAGCAACACTGTCCCTAGCGCATTCATGCTTGTCACGTCTCTCCTTATGCTCAGATCGCAGTGAAATTGCAGAGATTGTGCAGGATATAGCTTTTATAGGGCTATGACATCACAGGGGATGTGGATTGGCTGGCTGCACAGCATTTTGGGCTATCTCACACTCCCGGGCTTCTTAATATCAATTTGTAACATGTTTAGCTGCCATTTTAGAGAAAAAAAGATCTGTTACTGCGAAGCACGATGAAATTCGGACTTGTGGTGAATCAAATTTTTCCTAAACTTCAGATCGAATTCCCCTTCAGATGCTTTGATTCGCTCAACACCCATCAAGGACAATATATGTTATTCACTGTCCACTGGGTAAATGTCATTTCAGGCCTGGCACACCAGCAACTTGGCTAGGAGATGGCAATGCCACCCCCTTGTTGTAATGCTGAGATTTTTGTGCCAATGTCCTCCAATGCCTCCTCATTTTCCACCTTATCATCACCGTCCACTGTAGACACCATTCACAGTGGTCCTCCAGTATATCACCTATGCAAAGCAAAGCATTTTTACGCTGTTCTGTCATCAATAAAGGAATTGAACACTGGCAGTCTCCTCGTCAACTGGAAATAGGAACCATGGTTACTGATAACAGGAAGAACATTTTGTCAGTGCTGTTTCAGGGAGGGCTGACCGATGCGCCCTGCATAGCACACATCTTCACTCTAGTCTTCCACTGAACTGCAAGAGCTGTTAAAAATATCCAGGAAACTGTGCATGCACTTCAGCCACTCTTATTGTGCAAAAAAAAACATCCTCCTTGAGCTGCAATGCCAAAATGTTAATTCCCAACATTGCCTGATATGCAACTTCGCCATCCTTTAGAACTCTACACTTCATATGTTAGACCACCTGTATGAGCAGAAGAAGACGGTCCATGATTTCTTTGCTGCAGACTGACCTGTCTATTCACCAGTCTAACTTCCACATTAGCCAGTGGCAGCTCATGAGTGACAAGTGCCATTTGCTCAGGCCCTTTGAGGAGGCCACTTTATTTATCAGTCGGCAGAACTATGGGATGAATGATGTAATTCTGCTCCTTCACGTCTTGGGGCGGATGCTGACAAATCTGATTGGTGAGAGGACAGAATAGGTGTCATCCTGCATCTCATGGCCACTTGAGCCCCAGGGAGGATGAACTAGCAAAGGAGGGGAATGAGGACAAAAATGCTCAGGAGTTTTATACACAACTAGGTGGTTTATCTACCCAAGCGACAGTAGATAAGCAGGATGATCATGAGGAGCTGGATGAAGATGGATGAAGATGCAGATAACCTTGACAGACCGTGGCAGTATGCAGTGGAGATGACGGCAAGGAGGCCCTCTGAGTCCCTTGTGCACATGGCTATATACACGGTTTCTTGTTTGCGCAATGCCAGCCACAATGTCAGGTTTCGGTAGAGAGATGACTACTAGCTATCCACATTGTTAAACCCTTAATACCAATCAAAAATTGGTGCATTTTTTAGACCTTCTTAGAAGGATGCAAAAATGTATCACTATAAAGACATGCTGTGTTATTTAGTTGCTGCCTATGAGCGCAATTGCCCAACCTCAAGAAGGTCTGACCGGGGGAACACTCTGCGCTCACACTCCACTGCCATGACTGGTGTGGGGTGGGGGGGGTTAGGAGCAGCACCAGCTCCATAAGGAGCAACTTCAGTCTTGAGTCTTTGATGAGCATTTTTTTTCAGCCGTCTACTGAAGAAACCATCCAGCGGCAGCGGGACACCCAGCAGAATTTCAACCAGCAGGTGGTGGCATACTTGGACTTCACTCTGTCATACATAATCCAAGATCCCCTCACCTACTGTGCAGCCAAAATAGAAGTGTAGCCATGGGCATGGTTTCTTGCCCAGCCAGTAGTATAGCATCAGAGCGGGTGTTCAGTGCATCGGGTGTTATAGTTACCCTAAGAGAACTTGTCTTTCTTCCAAAAATGTTGAGAGACTAACCTTCATAAAGATGAATCAGTCATGGATCAACCTGGATTTTCAAAGACCATTACCTAATGGAATAGAATATTATAGATCATTCTGTCACTAATGATCACATTGTAATGTACTGGCACACCATAATATTCTGCAAAATGGGCAGTTACTTCTGGCCATGGACACATGCTGATGTCACCATTGTTTTGCTGCCACCGACTGATGTCACCTGCCTGCTGAATCTTCTGCCATTTTTACAATGGGGCTTCTTAGCCTACTGACATGTGTTACATTTTTACAAGGATATGCAGACCACTGACTTTTGCTATTACACCACTGTTGTTGGGTTCTGCTACTAATGCGATCTGCCACCATCTTGTGCTGTATGCCACTGCTGCAACCCCTCCCCACTTTGTCATGGGGCCACTACTGTCACTAGTACCACTTTGCTATTTTTTGACAGTCAAAACTTTTGTTACATCTTGGTCTACAAAGCTGTATGAGGGCTTGTGTTTTGCTGGACAAACTTTAGTTTTTATTAGTACCATCAAGCCTCATGCACATGACCATAGCAGGTCTTTGCCCATATTGCGGCCTGCATTTACTTGAATGGGTCTGCACTCCGGAACATATGGTGCAGTGCGGAATGGAGGCACAGATCGGAAGCCCATGGAAGCACTACTTTTTGTGGTCTGCGTCTGCAGATGGCCAGCACACGGTCATATGCATGAGGCCCTATTCAATTTTTTAGTGGGGAAAAGGTGACTAAACAAAAGCGAAGATCTATTAAGGTGAATTGCATTATACCACACTCCCTGCTGAGCTGTGCCTTGTGCACAGTGCAGCATGGAGCTTACCATGGTAGGACTGGAAAGGTTCAGAAGCATCCAGGCTGCCATGTTAACTGATCGGAGCCCCGCAATTTCACTGTGGGGGCTCCGATCAGAAAGCACAGGGAGCCACATCCCTCTGCCTTACCTCACAGATGCTGTGATCTCTGTTTTGATCGCTGAATCTGAGGGGTTAAATGACAGGGTTCAGTAGGATCGCCATTCTCCGTCATTGAGGCCGGGTGTCTGCTGTATGATAAAGACAGCACCTGCTGCATATGCAGTTGGCTCACTGCAGCAGTCCACTCCATATATTCCCTCAGCCACCATGACGTACCTGATTTATAAAGATTGGTGACACATTAATTTGGAACTTCAGGGAATCGCCTAAATCAGAATTTCCAAAACTTCACTCATCACTACTACTAATAATAACTGACATTACTAATGCTAATGCTGAACTTGAAAGGGGATAGATGCCATCCTAGGAGACCTCATAATGTCATATACAACTTTTCAAGGCAATTGGGGAACTTTTAGATCGGGTCACACTTATTTGGACTGAATCAAATTCCATTGCCGAATCAGTAGAATCAGAAATGAAAATAATTTTTAAAAATGCCCTCATCTCTAATGATGACCAATGTAAATGTTTAGATAAAATGATTACTGTTGAAGCTTGACATTAAATGCCTTTGTAAATAAACATGTCAATATAGATGAGCTAATATAAAAATGGAATTGTTTATTAAAAAGTCTAAAATTCTCAACACATATACTTACTTAACTACTTACCGCTACTCTAACGCCGAAAGGTGTCATCTCTGCGGCGCTCCCAGGCTACGCTAACGCGTAGAGCGTGAGCCGAAATTTCCTGTGAACGCGCGCTCACAGGAGCGCGCCTTCACAGGATCGCGCAGTTCACAAGTTCATCTGCAGCCTGCCGGCCGCGATCATTGGCTGGCAGGCTGTAGATTTTTGAATCGTCCAATGAAATGGTTATGTCAGACGCTATTTTGAAAATAGCGTCTGATATAACTGCTGCCTGGTCCTCTGGTGGTCCCTTTCGCTTGGATCGACCACCAGAGGACACAGGCAGCTCAGTAAGTAGCACCAAACACCACACTACACATTAGATTTTACGCTGTCATTTATTAACCCCTTATTTAGCACCTGATCACCCATATTAGACTCCCTGATCACCCTTATCACCCCCTTGTCCACCCCCCTGTCATTGATCACCCCCCCTGTAAGGGTACCTCATCCCTGCCAGGTAGTTAGCTACTTGCTAGGTAGTTTAGCGCCCACCGCACCGCACCGCAGTCACCGATTAGTCGCTGATTAGCGTCATCGCTGTCGCTAATCAGCACTAGTACTATATAGTATCTGTAAGTGATCAATACTGATCGCAATCAGATCTATATAAGTACATTAGGGTCACCTTAGGTTCTACAAAAAACGCAGTGTTCGCCCGATCAGGCCTGATCTTGTGCGCACACTTGCGTTCAGTCCGCCCCGCCGCAGTGACAGAATTTTTTTTTTCTGATCACTGCAAAAACACTGTAAAATCGCTGCGCCGCTATAAAGATCACTTTTGAGCTTTTTGGATCTTTATTAGCGATCGCAGCTTTACTTCGCAAGCACTCCTTTTTACTAGGTAGGTTTGCTCTTTTTCCCGGGTAGTCTCAGAGGAATACCCCCTAAATTTAGTGAACCCAAAATGTCAAACAAGGGGTATTCCGCTGAAGAGGCCTACAGGATTCTGGCCGTGATCGATGAAAGCGATGGGGACGCCTCATCCGCTGAATCCAGTGGTTCAGAATATGAACCTGTAGACAGCAGTGGCACTCTAACGGCTAGTGAGGATGACGAGGTAGAGGTCCCTGCTACGGCCAGACGTACCCGATCCCATGTAAGAGTTCTGCCTACCCTGCATGATGATCCTCATTTGCAGCAGAGTGGTGCTAGCGCTGATCTTGTTTATGGTGCGGCATACACCAGCAGCGCAGCACAGCCTGGACCTTCTACCAGCACTGCCGTATTCCCTGGTGAAGTGGCGAGCACCAGAAGTGCAGTTCCAGCTGGTACGGTGGCACGTGCAATAACTCCCCCGTCGCAGCCACCGCGTTCACAGGCCCGTAGAACCCTTAGTCTCCCAGAGGTGCTGGCAAATCCTAATTGGCAATCCCCTGATTCCGCCGCACCCGCATTGCCCCCTTTCACCGCCCAGTCTGGAGTTTGCGTGGAGACGGCTCATTTAGGATCGGCCCTTCAGTTTTTTGAGCTGTTCTTCACCGCGGATCTCTATGACCTAGTTGTGGCAGAAACCAACCGCTATGCCACACAGTTTATTACCGCCAATCCGGAAAGCTACTATGCCCAGCCTTTCCGGTGGAAACCAGTCACCGTTTCCGAGTTTAAATTTTTTTTGGGCCTTCTCCTCAGCATGGGTCTTACTTAAAAAGATGTATTGCGGTCATATTGGTCTAAAGACCCAATACATTTCATGCCCATGTTCTCTGCTGCAATGTCTAGGGCACGTTTTGAGGCCATCATGTGCTTTATGCATTTTACGGACAATAGCACCTGTCATCCAAGAGGCCACCCTGCTTATGACCGGCTCCATAAAATTCGACCCCTCATAGACCATTTGTCATCCAGATTTGCAGATGCGTATACCCCTAATCAAAACATCTGCATAGACGAGTCCCTAGTACATTTTACCGGGCGCCTTGGCATAAAACAGTACATCCCCAGCAAGCGCGCCCGGTATGGGGTCAAACTGTATAAGCTCTGTGAAAGGGCCACAGGCTATACATATCGTTTTAGGGTCTATGAGGGAAAAGACTCAAAACTGGAGCCGGTCGGATGTCCTGACTACCTGGGGAGCAGTGGCAAGATTGTTTGGGACTTGGTGTCACCCTTACTCCACAAGGGGTACCACTTATATGTGGACAATTTTTACTCAAGCGTGGCCCTCTTTCGGCACTTACATCTAGTCGGAATTCAATGCTGTGGTACCGCGCGACCTAGTCGCCGGGGCTTCCCCCAACGGCTCGTTAGTACCCGACTTGCACGGGGGGAGAGGGCTGCCTTGTGTGACCAAGTACTGCTCGCGGTGAAGTGGAGGGACAAGAGGGACATTTACCTTCTGTCCACCATTCACGCAGACACGACTGTCCAAATTGAACGGGCAACTGGAGTCATTGTGAAACCCCTCTCTGTCCACGACTATAACCTTCACATGGGAGGGCTGGATTTCAATGACCAGATGTTGGCTCCCTATTTAGTTTCCCGCAGAACCAGACGCTGGTATAAGAAGGTGTCTGTTTATTTGATCCAATTGGCGATGTACAATAGTTTTGTTCTCTACAGTAAGGCTGGGAGAACAGGATCCTTCCTAAAATTCCAGGAAGAGATCATTTCGGAAATCCTGTATCCAGGAGGGTCCGTGCCCCAAGGCCCTGATGTAGTGAGCCGGCTACATGGCAGAAACTTCCCGTCTGTCTATCCTGGTACCCCAACTCAGCGTTCCCCAAGAAAAAGATGTTGTGTCTGTAGCAGGGGTGGAATAAGGCGTGACACCACCTTTTTTTGTCCTGACTGTCCTGACCAGCCTGCCCTATGCATAGGGGAGTGTTTCCGCAAGTTCCACACTCGTGTCTAACTTGCGACAAAAAATAAAAAATTCTAGGAACTCTCTATGCCCCTCACGGAATACCATGGGGTGTCTTCTTTCCAAAATGGGGTCACTTGTGGGGTAGTTATACTGCCCTGGCAATTTAGGGGCCCATATGTGTGAGAAGTAGTTTGAAATCAAAATCTGTAAAAAATGGCTGGTGAAATCCTAAAGGTGCTCTTTGGAATGTGTGCCCCTTTGCCCACCTAGGCTGCAAAAAAGTGTCACACATCTGGTATCGCCGTACTCAGGAGAAGTTAGGGAATGTGTTTTGGGGTGTCATTTTACATATACCCATGCTGAGTGAGATAAATATCTTGGCAAAAGACAACATTTCCCATTTTTTTATACAAAGTTGGCATTTGACCAAACTATTTATCTCACCCAGCATGGGTATATGTAAAATGATACCCCAAAACACATTCCCCAACTTCTCCTGAGTACGGCGATACTAGATGTGTGACACTTTTTTGCAGCCTAGGTGGGCAAAGGGGCACACATTCCAAAGAGCACCTTTAGGATTTCACCAGCCATTTTTTTACAGATTTTGATTTCAAACTACTTCTCACGCATATGGTCCCCTAAATTGCCAGGGCAGTATAACTACCCCACAAGTGACCCCATTTCGGAAAGAAGACACCCCAAGGTATTCCGTGAGGGGCATGGCGAGTTCCTAGAATTTTTTATTTTTTGTCACAAGTTAGTGGAATATGAGACTTTGTAAGGAAAAAATTAAATAAAAAATAAATCATCATTTTCCGCTAACTTGTGACAAAAAATAAAAAGTTCTAGGAGCTCACTATGCCCATCAGTGAATACCTTAGGGTGTCTACTTTCCGAAATGGGGTCATTTGTTGGTTTTTTCTATTGTCTGGGCATTGTAGAACCTCAGGAAACATGACAGGTGCTCAGAAAGTCAGAGCTGCTTTAAAAAGCGGAAATTCACATTTTTGTACCATAGTTTATAAACGCTATAACTTTTACCCAAACCATTTTTTTTTTTACCCAAACATTTTTTTTTATCAAAGACATGTAGAACAATAAATTTAGCGAAAAATGTATATATGTATGTTTTTTTTATTTGCAAAATTTTACAACTGAAAGTGAAAAATGTCATTTTTTTTGCAAAAAAATCGTTAAATTTCGATTAATAACAAAAAAAGTAAAAATGTCAGCAGCAATGAAATACCACCAAATGAAAGCTCTATTAGTGAGAAGAAAAGGAGGTAAAATTCATTTGGGTGGTAAGTTGCATGACCGAGCAATAAACCGCTAAAGTTGTGGAGTGCCGATTTGTAAAAAAGGGCCTGGTCACTAGGGGGGTATAAACCTGTGGTCCTTAAGTGGTTAAATTGTTTTTTAGCCATAGCAAGTCAAATACAAGTTGTATATGAACATATCTTTCACACTCCATTAAGGAAGATGGACATATGCAGACCTTCTAATTGCAGGGCTTTCCTTTATACAAAAAGATGATTTACCCTAGTGAGACAACTGCTTTAATGCTTTTGGTTTGGAAATCAGTAGTTATCTGTGATGCTACAGTATATTAACCTGTATTGGTTCTGAGTTCATATCCAAATACATTTATCTACACTGTAGACTTTGTGAATGAAACCTGTGTTTTGTTTACCCCCCCCCCCCCCCAATTATACTTTTAATGGAAAGAAGAATCATGTTTTGTGAATCTGTTCTGTTGAGATATCATTATCAACCATGTGCAAATACAATAAGAAATTGCTAATAAACATTTAGGCATATTTCAAAAAAGATCATTTGTAATGTTTTCATTAATTTTCCGAAGACAGCATGCTGCTCAATTTTTATATATTTTGCAACTAATTTATTCAATATGAATGTCTCATTACAAAAGAGACATGAAATAACATTAAATTCTCCAAATAATAATATTATCCACATTACTTGCTTTTTTCCACTATTATAACAAATTGGAAAACTAAAAATGCTTACCGACTCTGAGTGAATAAAATGTCTCACCACAAACACAAGGTTCCTCATCATTATGGTAGAAACGTGCTCAATTTGAATGTTTGAATATTGGACTTTCTCTCTGAAGATACCCTGGTTGCCCGATGTATTTACAAAAATCACTTTAATCAATTTGAATAATTTATGAGCCGGAACTCAAATGCTAGTCAGGATTGAGCAACATGTATTCTTATTTTAGAGCTTGTCAAGCAAATCTAAGTTTGGTACAAGAAAACATCAGGCTAGTTTTTAGTTTCAAGCTGTCCGAACACATTCTAGCCAAGAGTGGATCTAGAGGAGAGAAGATAGGGACACATGTCTTCTTTCAGACAATTGTGCTGATTTTTTTAATCTGTCAGCATCTTACCTTCCATGTACCCGGGCTCCTCTTCAGATGCCACTGCCAGCATTAGGACCATATTTACAGAATCAGGAGATGAAACCTGGGAGTTAGACGAATAACCCTATAGAGGGTTATGAATGTAAGTGTCTAGCCTGGGGATCAAAATGTATTTCTTTTATTTAGGGCTATGGAGTCTGAATAAATTTTGTGATCTGTATGGGGTCTGAACTTAATTTAGGGTTTTAAATATCTTTGCATTGGGTTCACATACCTGGTATGATCATGTGAGCAGAATGGAATACAATTCCACCCTTTGTGACAACCATGTTGAATGCATCCTGGTGAACCTGTGTGTGTGTGTGGAGGGGTATCTGATCTGATGGCAGCTATCTCTTGAGTAGACTGCTGAAGACTTTTAAGAAGTGTGTTTCACTGAGCTTTGAGCCTTCAGACTGCCTGTCTACTGCTCTGTCCCTTCTCCATGCTTGATGTAACTAAAAGGTCTCATCCAGCCGGCATCTGCAGACATACCAACCACTCTTTTGTGTGTTGCAGTATCTCACAAGTGTAAATCTGCAGTTAGATCCTAAAAAACTTTATTTATCTAGCAAAATTGTGTGGACACAGATTTTTGCCAAGCAGCTTGTCAACCATCCATCTTTCTTGTCTTGATTTACTCAATATTATTGTCTAGGTGTTCAATTTGTCAAACATCCAATCTTAGCAGACAGAATAAGGGCTCATGCACACAACCGTGCCTCGACCGAGTGGCCGCCTCATGCAGGTTGAGGACCCATTCACTTGAATGGGGTTCACGATCCGCATCTGACTGTCCGTATTGCAAAAAAAGTAGTGCATGCACTACTTTTTTGTGGTGCAGAGTTATGGACAGAAACCCCACGGAAGCACTCTGTAGTGCTTCTATGGGCTTCCGATCCATGTCTCCGTTCCACACTGTATCTCCCAGTGATGCAGGGTGCACACGGTGCCTGTGTATTACAAACTCCCTGTTAGCGGGCCGCAATACGGCAATGGTCGGGCAATGACCGTGTGCATGAGCCCTAATAATGCCTCTGGAAATTCCTCTTCCCTTGCCCAGCACAGTCCTCTTTTATTTTAAGGACTTTTATTTTAAGGAAGTAGAAAGTGCTTTATATAAGGGAAGAAGGATAGTACGCAGTTATAATTAGACTTTAAAAAGAAAGAAAATAATACTTGTCAGTAAAATATAACACTTTATTCTTACATAATGAGGTGACTTACAGAGCAAAATCACCACCAGGCTGCCACAGAACACCCTGAGTACCCTTTGCTCCGACATTCTCATTGCCTTATAGAGGTACTGCTAAAGTGGATGTTAGTCCCTCGACTTACTTCTATGAGAGGATATAAATGAAGCATAGAAAATGCTGGAATATGCTGGAGCTTCCTGTAATATTTGTCTTGTATTATAAGCTATGAGACTTGTCAGAAAGCACTTGTTTGCATTTGAGGAGATTAGTCAAAACTGGTGTAAAGGAAAATGACTTAGTTGCCCATAGCAACCAATCAGATTCCATGTATGAATAACGAAATATAGCAGGCAGCACTCACCACTGTAAATAATTGAAGTCCTTTATACCTCCAAAAATGTATAAAAAGTACAAGGCTGGGGCAGACAACTCATACACATGTAAAAGTAGCGACGGCCGTTTCATGCTCACACGCTTCCTCATGCCACTATCGTCATCACGCACATACATGCTTCATTTTATGAAGATAGATATTCCAGACACTACCCCATAATGACAACTCTAAAAACAATACTGACAGGTAACCACATGTATAAACTATTGGCAACTGCACATCACAAAAATAATTTTTATCATTTAACCCTATAGGGCCCAAAGCTCTGGAGCGCATAATCCACTTGGTCTATTTCTGTAGCAAGAGACGATGCCTATCACCCCCTTGTGGTGGGTTCGGAACTAACTGAATACCCACAAAACTTAAATATCCTGGGTCTCCACCATGTTCATCTCTTACATGCTCTATCAATAAGGGACACCCTTTTCCTAACTTAATTGAGTTAGTATATTCTCTGAACCTCTCATACATGCATCTTATTGTTTTCCCAATATAAAAGCATCCACACTGACATGTCACCAGGAACACCACAAATGTGCTCTTACATGTAATAAGACTAGTCACCCTATGGTAAATACCTCTAAAACTGAGAACTTTACTTTGAGAGTTGTACTTACAGAACAAACAATTACCATTCTTAAAATGACCCTTAGGCCTCCAGTCTTGCAACCAGTTCTTGTTCCTATTCTCCACATAGCAACTTCTCACTAACTTATCCTTGATGGTATGGCTCCTCCTAAAAGTGATCAAAGGTTTGTTCTTAGTGCAATCAGATATACCACTATCGCTCTTTAAGATGCCCCAATTGTTATATATTGCCCTCTGTATGCTGTCTACCATGGGGCTATACTTAAATAAACATGTGAATCTTTTTTTTTGTTACTGCTATAATTTTTTACAATATTTTTTTATACTCCCTAACAACAATTGGGAGAAATCCCATAGCTGCTTCAATAATCTTTTCAGGATACCCCCTATTAAGGAGACATTCTTTTAGTTATAGGGCCTGTGTCCTATACCCTTCCTCAGTGCTGTTGATCCTCGTTAGTCTGATAAATTGTCCATAGGGGACTGATTTTTTTTCACATTTTGTGGATGAAAGCTCTTGTAGTGCAGCAAAGAATTGGTCGCCTTGGGCTTATGATACCCTCTCGCGACCAAGTCGTTGCCATTAACCACAACAACCACATCCAAGAATTCCAAGGTAGTACCTCCATAATTCAAAGTAAATCTCATGTTCATGTAATTGATCTCATTAAGATATGTTACAAATTCCAGACATTGAGTTGAGTTTTTGAGTCCCTGACCATACTATGGAGCGAACCAAATTGCATATGCAAATAGGGGAGCCATGGTGTCATGGCACCCAAATTAGTATAATATAAGTAAATTATATCTTACCTGATCATAGATGGCTTTGGTCCAGTCTAAGAAAGTTCTGGAAAGTCAGGAGACACTGTAAGCGATCTTGATTGGAGGTTGAATAAACAGTTCCATCTGATGACACCTATAAAAAGAAGATAACATCATTAGTGGCGCTTTCGTGTAAGTAAATATGAACAGAACTCCCACCCCTCAATTCAAATGTTGTGATGCTATTGAATGGGGTAAAGTCGCTCATAATTGAGTGGATTATATTGGTCAGTTTAGTTTATGGAAATAATTTTATAGATTTTTTTGTTGGTTATGATAAATATATCTAGGCAACATGTTAGCATTGCAGCCAATTATTTCCATTATTAACAATTGATAAACATTTTGAAACTAACAAATCTGTTTGTAGTCATTATTAATTTATAACATATTTAACTTGGGTTTCAATGGTATATCCTACATTGTGCCTATGACACCATAAAAATGTCATCCACATATCTAAAAAAAACAACTGGGTGTAGCGTAGCTAGGGATAACTAGTGGAAAATATGTATTTTTATTCAAACCTGGTTCTTCAAACCTTCAAATAGATGTTAGCAAATGTACAAGACACTGGGGACCCCAAGGCAGTACCATGCTTATGCCTATACCACTGGTCCCCAAACTTAAAAACATTACTAGTTAAACTAAAATCCAAAGCTTCTCTAATGAATTTGCAAAAGAGACCACTTTTTATAGTTTTGCCTAGGACTTCCATAACAGCTGTTATACCCACTCCATGTGGTATCTGGGTATACAAACTCTCAACGTCCAAAGACACAAGGCTGAAACTCTCCTGGCAATGGAAATCTCCCAAGGCCATGAGGAAATAATTTGTGTCATGTAAATAAGCAGGAGCACTACTCAGTAGTGGTCTCAATAGCCAGTCCACATATTTAGATAATGATTCAGTCACCAAGCCAATCCCTGCCACAATAGGGCGGCCAGGGGGTTGGCTCAGTGACTTATGGATCTGAAAAATACCAAGATGGCCTTGTGGGATACACAGGTAGAATTCTCTCTAACATGCAACTAGGCAAGAAATCTAATACCACATACTTATGCAAAGGAATCCTAAGGTGATGCTGGATATCTGCCACAGGGTCCATATAAAGCATTTTGTGCGTTTGATCATTCCATAACATAGTAATCTCTGGTCATCAGTACCACATTTCCTCCCTTGTCTGCTGGTTTCACCAACACATCCCTTTTGGAACAAATCAACTCCAAGACAGACTTCTCTTCAGTGCTTATATTATCAATGACTGCAGGGTACAATAATGCCCTGATGTCCTTTAAGACCTGGTGTGAAACATTTCTATACTGCCCCTAGCAGACAAGGGAGAACAAAACGTCGATTTCATCCCTCCATCAAATCTGTCACTCACGCTTCCATGTCTGGTTTTATAATCAAATTTAACATTAGTCAGGAGTTCTAAACACGAGATCTCAACTTCATCAAACTGAGTAGTAATATTAAAACCTAAGGCACCAACATTCACTGTGATTTATCACTGCTTTTTTTTTTTTTTTCCTCCTGTTTGGGTATATCACTGAACATTTTATGAAGATTTATTTTACGTATGGATCTAAATAAGTCAATTTCAAAACCAACCAAATAAAACTGTTCCACTAAACTGTAGCCCAGTCCTTTATTTGGGACTGAGACACAGCCTGGTGGCAGCTCATAATCAGTGAGATTAATAACAGTGTTCTCTTTCAGTATGGAATTCATGGATGAAGTTACTGTCTCCAAGAGACCTGTTTCTTCTTACTGGTGGATTTTCTGAAAATTCTTGACTTTTCTTCGACCCCTCCTGGCACCGTGTCTAATGGGTCCTTGCCTTGTTATGGATTAGGATGGTCACTGTGGTTGTTCGATTCAGCAGACAGGCTAGAGTCCGAATCTGTTGTCCAGTACTCACTTTTTGTACGACGTTGATATAATTTTGTATAATGCTTCTTTTTATTGTTCCTATCGAAAATCCTTCCTTGTAGCATAATCTTGTTTATCTCTTATAAATGTATCTCTTTTTCATTCCTTTATCTCCATTTAACCAGCAATAGTGTGGTTATTTTTTGGCCATATCCCAGTCTAATTCTGTCACTAAATCCATACCGGTCACCCAGCACCTAAATACTAGGCCTCAAATTTATATCCCGCTAAATCTGTCGTTAACGCTGTACTGTTGTGGCTGGGCAAGTTATTTAGTGTCCGTCAAAGCACATTTTTTGTTCAGGGTTGAAATACAATTCCCAATTTAGCAATTTCATAATTTAGTGGTTTCTGCTATATCAGAGCTATTTGAAATCTATCCCTAAAAGGGTATATAATATTCAAGGTGCACATAGGGTCATTCAGAATAACTTCACACACACGCTACTGTGCATTTCCAAGTCTAATTCTGTTAGTAAATCCATACCGGTCACCCAGCGCCTAAATACTAGGCCTCAAATTTAAATCCCGCTAAATCTGTCGTTACCGCTGTACTGTTGTGGCTGGGCAAGTTATTTAGTGTCCGTTAAAGCACATTTTTTGTTCAGGGTTAAAATACAATTCCCAATTTAGCAATTTCATAATTTAGTGGTTTCTGCTATATCAGAGCTATTTGAAATCTATCCCTAAAAGGGTATATAATATTCAAGGTGCACATAGGGTCATTCAGAATAACTTCACACACACGCTACTGTGCATTTCCAAGTCTAATTCTGTTAGTAAATCCATACCGGTCACCCAGCGCCTAAATACTAGGCCTCAAATTTAAATCCCGCTAAATCTGTCGTTACCGCTGTACTGTTGTGGCTGGGCAAGTTATTTAGTGTCCGTTAAAGCACATTTTTTGTTCAGGGTTGAAATACAATTCCCAATTTAGCAATTTCATAAATTAGTGGTTTCTGCTATATCAGAGCTATTTGAAATCTATCCCTAAAAGGGTATATAATATTCAAGGTGCACATAGGGTCATTCAGAATAACTTCACACACACGCTACTGTGCATTTCCAAGTCTAATTCTGTCACTAAATCCATACCGGTCACCCAGCGCCTAAATACTAGGCCTCAAATTTATATCCTGCTAAATCTGTCGTTACCGCTGTCCTGTTGTGGATGGGCAAGTTATTTAGTGTCCGTCAAAGCACATTTTTTGTTCTGGGTTGAAATACAATTCCCAATTTAGCAATTTCATAATTTAGTGGTTTCTGCTATATCAGAGCTATTTGAAATCTATCCCTAAAAGGGTATATAATATTCAAGGTGCACATAGGGTCATTCAGAATAACTTCACACACATGCTACTGTGCATTTCCAAGTCTAATTCTGTTAGTAAATCCATACCGGTCACCCAGCGCCTAAATACTAGGCCTCAAATGTATACCCCGCTAAATCTGTCGTTACCGCTGTCCTGTTGTGGATGGGCAAGTTATTTAGTGTCCGTCAAAGCACATTTTTTGTTCTGGGTTGAAATACAATTCCCAATTTAGCAATTTCATAATTTAGTGGTTTCTGCTATATCAGAGCTATTTGAAATCTATCCCTAAAAGGGTATATAATATTCAAGGTGCACATAGGGTCATTCAGAATAACTTCACACACATGCTACTGTGCATTTCCAAGTCTAATTCTGTTAGTAAATCCATACCGGTCACCCAGCGCCTAAATACTAGGCCTCAAATTTATATCCCGCTAAATCTGTCGTTACCGCTGTACTGTTGTGGCTGGGCAAGTTATTTAGTGTCCGTTAAAGCACATTTTTTGTTCAGGGTTGAAATACAATTCCCAATTTAGCAATTTCATAATTTAGTGGATTCTGCTATATCAGAGCTATTTGAAATCTATCCCTAAAAGGGTATATAATATTCAAGGTGCACATAGGGTCATTCAGAATAACTTCACACACATGCTACTGTGCATTTCCAAGTCTAATTCTGTTAGTAAATCCATACCGGTCACCCAGCGCCTAAATACTAGGCCTCAAATTTATATCCCGCTAAATCTGTCGTTACCGCTGTCCTGTTGTGGATGGGCAAGTTATTTAGTGTCCGTCAAAGCACATTTTTTGTTCTGGGTTGAAATACAATTCCCAATTTAGCAATTTAATAATTTAGTGGTTTCTGCTATATCAGAGCTATTTGAAATCTATCCCTAAAAGGGTATATAATATTCAAGGTGCACATAGGGTCATTCAGAATAACTTCACACACATGCTACTGTGCATTTCCAAGTCTAATTCTGTTAGTAAATCCATACCGGTCACCCAGCGCCTAAATACTAGGCCTCAAATTTATATCCCGCTAAATCTGTCGTTACCGCTGTACTGTTGTGGCTGGGCAAGTTATTTAGTGTCCGTCAAAGCACATTTTTTGTTCTGGGTTGAAATACAATTCCAAATTTAGCAATTTCATAATTTAGTGGTTTCTGCTATATCAGAGCTATTTGAAATCTATCCCTAAAAGGGTATATAATATTCAAGGTGCACATAGGGTCATTCAGAATAACTTCACACACACGCTACTGTGCATTTCCAAGTCTAATTCTGTCAGTAAATCCATACCGGTCACCCAGCGCCTAAATACTAGGCCTCAAATTTATATTCAGCTGAATTTGAATACAATACATTGGGCAAAATAATATTTTTGTTGTTGTGGTGAACCATAACAATGAGGAAAACATCTAGTAAGGGACGTGGACGTGGACGTGGTCGTGGTGGTGTTAGTGGACCCTCTGGTGCTGGGAGAGGACGTGGCCGTTCTGCCACATCCACACGTCCTAGTGTACCAATTACCTCAGGTCCCAGTAGCCGACAGAATTTACAGCGATATATGGTGGGGCCAAATGCCAATCTAAGGATGGTAAGGCCTGAGCAGGTACAGGCATTAGTCAATTGGGTGGCCGACAGTGGATCCAGCACGTTCACATTATCTCCCACCCAGTCTTCTGCATAAAGCGCACAGATGGCGCCTGAAAACCAACCCCATCAGTCTGTCACATCACCCCCATGTATATCAGGGAAACTGTCTGAGCCTCAAGTTATGCAGCAGTCTCTTATGCTGTTTGAAGTCTCTGCTGGCAGGGTTTCCCAAGGGCATCCACCTAGCCCTTCCCCAGCGGTGGAAGACATAGACTGCACTGACGCACAACCACTTATGTTTCCTGATGATGAGGACATGGGAATACCACCTCAGCATGTCTCTGATGATGACGAAACACAGGTGCCAACTGCTGCGTCTTTCTGCAGTGTGCAGACTGAACAGGAGGTCAGGGATCAAGACTGGGTAGAAGACGATGCAGGGGACGATGAGGTCCTAGACCCCACATGGAATGAAGGTCGTGCCACTGACTTTCACAGTTCGGAGGAAGAGGCAGTGGTGAGACCGAGCCAACAGCGTAGCAAAAGAGGGAGCAGTGGGCAAAAGCAGAACACCCGCCGCCAAGAGACTCCGCCTGCTACTGACCGCCGCCATCTGGGACCGAGCACCCCAAAGGCAGCTTCAAGGAGTTCCCTGGCATGGCACGTCTTCAAACAATGTGCTGACGACAAGACCCGAGTGGTTTGCACGCTGTGCCATCAGAGCCTGAAGCGAGGCATTAACGTTCTGAACCTGAGCACAACCTGCATGACCAGGCACCTGCATGCAAAGCATGAACTGCAGTGGAGTAAACACCTTAAAACCAAGGAAGTCACTCAGGCTCCCCCTGCTACCTCTTCTGCTGCTGCCGCCTCGGCCTATTCTGCTGCTGCCGCCTCGGCCTCTTCCTCCGCCTCTGGAGGAACGTTGGCACCTGCCGCCCAGCAAACAGGGGATGTACCACCAACACCACCTCCGTCACCAAGCGTCTCAACCATGTCACACGGCAGCGTTCAGCTCTCCATCTCACAAACATTTGAGAGAAAGCGTAAATTCCCACCTAGCCACCCTCGATCCCTGGCCCTGAATGCCAGCATTTCTAAACTACTGGCCTATGAAATGCTGTCATTTAGGCTGGTGGACACAGACAGCTTCAAACAGCTCATGTCGCTTGCTGTCCCACAGTATGTTGTTCCCAGCCGCCACTACTTCTCCAAGAGAGCAGTGCCTTCCCTGCACAACCAAGTATCCGATAAAATCAAGTGTGCACTGCGCAACGCCATCTGTAGCAAGGTCCACCTAACCACAGATACGTGGACCAGTAAGCACAGCCAGGGACGCTATATCTCCCTAACTGCACACTGGGTAAATGTAGTGGCAGCTGGGCCCCAGGCGGAGAGCTGTTTGGCGCACGTCCTTCCGCCGCCAAGGATCGCAGGGCAACATTCTTTGCCTCCTGTTGCCACCTCCACCTTCTCGGCTTCCTCCTCCTCTTCTTCCACCTGCTCATCCAGTCAGCCACACACCTTCACCACCAAATTCAGCACAGCCCGGGGTAAACGTCAGCAGGCCATTCTGAAACTCATATGTTTGGGGGACAGGCCCCACACCGCACAGGAGTTGTGGCGGGGTATAGAACAACAGACCGACGAGTGGTTGCTGCCGGTGAGCCTCAAGCCCGGCCTGGTGGTGTGTGATAATGGGCGAAATCTCGTTGCAGCTCTGGGACTAGCCAATTTGACGCACATCCCTTGCTTGGCGCATGTGCTGAATTTGGTGGTGCAGAAGTTCATTCACAACTACCCCGACATATCAGAGCTGCTGCATAAAGTGCGGGCTGTCTGTTCGCGCTTCCGGCGTTCACATCCTGCTGCTGCTCGCCTGTCTGCGCTACAGCGTAACTTCGGCCTTCCCGCTCACCGCCTCATATGCGACGTGCCCACCAGGTGGAACTCCACCTTGCACATGCTGGACAGACTGTGCGAGCAGCAGCAGGCCATAGTGGAGTTTCAGCTGCAGCACGCACGGGTCAGTCGCACTACAGAACAGCACCACTTCACCACCAATGACTGGGCCTCCATGCGAGACCTGTTTGCCCTGTTGCGCTGTTTCGAGTACTCCACCAACATGGCCAGTGGCAATGACGCCGTTATCAGCGTTACAATACCACTTCTATGTCTCCTTGAGAAAACACTTAGGGCGATGATGGAAGAGGAGGTGGCCCAGGAGGAGGAGGAGGAGGAGGAAGAGGGGTCATTTTTAGCACTTTCAGGCCAGTCTCTTCGAAGTGACTCAGAGGGAGGTTTTTGGCAACAGCAGAGGCCAGGTACAAATGTGGCCAGCCAGGGCCCACTACTGGAGGACGAGGAGGACGAGGATGAGGAGGAGGTGGAGGAGGATGAGGATGAAGCATGGTCACAGCGGGGTGGCACCCAACGCAGCTCGGGTCCATCACTGGTGCGTGGCTGGGGGGAAAGGCAGGACAATGACGATACGCCTCCCACAGAGGACAGCTTGTCCTTACCCCTGGGCAGCCTGGCACACATGAGCGACTACATGCTGCAGTGCCTGCGCAACGACAGCAGAGTTGCCCACATTTTAACCTGTGCGGACTACTGGAATGCCACCCTGCTGGATCCACGCTACAAAGACAATGTGCCCACCTTACTTCCTGCACTGGAGCGTGATAGGAAGATGCGTGAGTACAAGCGCACGTTGGTAGACGCGCTACTGAGAGCATTCAGAAATGTCACAGGGGAACAAGTGGAAGCCCAAGGCCAAGGCAGAGGAGGAGCAAGAGGTCGCCAAGGCAGCTGTGTCACGGCCAGCTCCTCTGAGGGCAGGGTTAGCATGGCAGAGATGTGGAAAACTTTTTTCAACACGCCACAGCTAACTGCACCACCACCTGATACGCAACGTGTTAGCAGGAGGCAACATTTCACTAACATGGTGGAACAGTACATGTGCACACCCCTCCACGTACTGACTGATGGTTCGGCCCCATTCAACTTCTGGGTCTCTAAATTGTCCACGTGGCCAGAGCTAGCCTTTTATGCCTTGGAGGTGCTGGCCTGCCCGGCGGCCAGCGTTTTGTCTGAACGTGTATTCAGCACGGCAGGGGGCGTCATTACAGACAAACGCAGCCGCCTGTCTACAGCCAATGTGGACAAGCTGACGTTCATAAAAATGAACCAGGCATGGATCCCACAGGACCTGTCCGTCCCTTGTCCAGATTAGACATTAACTACCTCCCCTTAACCATATATTATTGGACTCCAGGGCACTTCCTCATTCAATCCTATTTTTATTTTCATTTTACCATTATATTGCGAGGCTACCCAAAGTTGAATGAACCTCTCCTCTGTCTGGGTGCCAGGGCCTAAATATATGCCAATGGACTGTTCCAATGTTGGGTGATGTGAAGCCTGATTCTCTGCTATGACATGCAGACTAATTCTCTGCTGACATGAAGCCAGATCCTCTGTTACGGGACCTCTCTCCTCTGCCTGGGTGCTGGGCCTAAATATCTGACAATGGACTGTTGCATTGGTGGCTGACGTGAAGCCTGATTCTCTGCTATGACATGCAGACTAATTCTCTGCTGACATGAAGCCAGATTGTCTGTTACGGGACCTCTCTCCTCTGCCTGGGTGCTGGGCCTAAATTTATGAAAATGGACTCTTACAGTGGTGGGTGACGTGAAGCCTGATTCTCTGCTATGACATGAAGACTGCTTCTCTGCTGACATGAAGCCAGATTGTCTGTTACGGGACCGCTCTCCTCTGCCTGGGTGCTGGGCCTAAATTTATGACAATGGACTGGTGCAGTGGTGGCTGACGTGAAGCCTGATTCTCTGCTATGACATGCAGACTGATTCTCTGCTGACATGAAGCCAGATCCTCTGTTACGGGACCTCTCTCCTCTGCCTGGGTGCTGGGCCTAAATTTATGAAAATGGACTGTTGCAGTGGTGGGTGACGTGAAGCCTGATTCTCTGCTATGATATGAAGACTGATTCTCTGCTGACATGAAGCCAGATCCTCTGTTATGGGACCTCTCTCCTCTGCCTGGGTGCTGGGCCTAAATATCTGACAATGGACTGTTGCATTGGTGGCTGACGTGAAGCCTGATTCTCTGCTATGACATGAAGACTGATTCTCTGCTGACATGAAGCCAGATTGTCTGTTACGGGACCTCTCTCCTCTGCCTGGGTGCCGGGGCCTAAATATCTGAGAATGGACTGTTCCAGTGGTGGGTGACGGGAAGCCAGATTCTCTGCTATGGGACCTCTCTCCAATTGATTTTGGTTAATTTTTATTTATTTAATTTTTATTTTAATTCATTTCCTTATCCACATTTGTTTGCAGGGGATTTACCTACATGTTGCTGCCTTTTGCAGCCCTCTAGCCCTTTCCTGGGCTGTTTTACAGCCTTTTTTAGTGCCGAAAAGTTCGGGTCCCCATTGACTTCAATGGGGTTCGGGTTCGGGACGAAGTTCGGATCGGGTTCGGATCCCGAACCCGAACATTTTCGGGAAGTTCGGCCGAACTTCTCGAACCCGAACATCCAGGTGTTCGCTCAACTCTAGTTAATAGTGATTTACTTTGGATTTTACACTGATGGAACAATAAAGAGTGTATTTTTACTTTTTGGAAGTTGGGTTCACTATATTTTTCTTTTTCCTATAGAGTGCAAGCACAGCCACATCTGATGGATTACATGGTGGTCATAATTATGGAACCGAGCAGTGTATAATGTGATGGAAAAATGAGTCTAGACAGTCAAGGAAGAAATATGGATAATACCAATACAAGTAAGCAAGTAAGTGCCTTACATTAACTTTGTCTACATGATATATGTCACTTGCTGACAGGGGGGAATTGTCCATAGACCTTACAGGGAAATTTCCCAGTGGGCCGATGCCTAGGGGGCGGCCTGGGCCCTCCTCACGGCCAGCCAGTGGAAGTTTTTGGGGATGTATTTTGTGCTGCTGGCAGTATTTTGTGATGGACTGTGGTATTTGCTCTTTCCTTGGGATGCCACAATATGCCATTGCTGGCCCTGCCTTCCATAAACTACAAAACGGGGCCACTTTTAGGATTTTCCAGGATTTTTCAAGTCCCCAGGAAACCCCTGATTGATGTGACAAAACCCGTTTAGGCATGTACAGTCATGGATTCTGTCCATACTCTTGTTGACTAAGGTGGTTAAGATCAGCTGAGAGCAGGACTACGTAAGTATGAGTTTGCAACCTGTGAAAGTAAGGTCTCATGCACATGGGCATAGCCATTTTTGTAGTTCACAAATTGTGAATCCACAAAACATGGATACCAGATGTGTACTTTACACATCTTGCAGAATGGAATGTTCGGCCCATAATAGTATTGTCCATAAAACTGACAGAATAGTAGTTTTTCTTTGTGGTTGCCATGGAACAGATATATACGGATGTGGACATCTTTTGCGGTATCATTGACGTGAAGGGCGCAAAAAATGAAGATCTGATGTGGACAAAAACAATGGCCATTTGCATGAGCCCTTATGAAGAGAGACAGAAAACAAATATAATGAAAATAGTCAGGAAATGAAACACAATAAATCAGCTTAATTTACATAAAACTGTGAACCCTCTTAACTCACGCACATTTCCATCTAGTAGTATGGAGAGATAACACGTTAGGTAACATTTGCTTATGTGACAAACCCTTCTGGATCAATATGTGCATATTTCAGACAAAACATGACGTTGGAAATTGCCAGGGTTTTATCTTATCCTGCATTTTGTCAAATTAAGGATTAATAGTGATGATGCTATTGTATATTTGTGAGGAAGCAACAATCAGGCAATTAATATTGATAAAATACAGTGCAGTAACATGGTTATTAGCAAAACGGATGAGCTGCATTTGTTAACAACGGTAAAAAGGCTATAATAAAGGAAGAAAATCCAATAGGCAGCATATTATTAAAGCTTTGCTTTTGTTAGCCATAGCTCAGCATATTTAACAGCAGTTTTATTTGATTTTTATATGTTTATCTGCTTGGAGACAAACAATTTAAGTTAAGCAATCTGACAACATTTATATTTTGTTCATTTAATAAGCCTTGAGAAAAATAACTACAAAACCTGCTTCTGTTTCATGTGTTCCTTGCATCTTTTTGCCTGTTAATACTCACTGAAAATAAATTGTAGTCACTTACCTAAAGAGTTCCATGTTTTACATCATGTTTTTTAGTTTTGTGTTTTTCCTAAAAAATAAAAGTGAGATATATAAGAAACTTTATATTAAAACTGAAATTTTCTTGTTTAGATTGCTTGTTGTTTATTGTATTTGTATACCCTAAAATGTAGTCTTTATTGAAAGACTTAAATTCCTAATAATGGTGATGGCAGGTACAAATTCTGATACTCCATTACACCACTCTGTTTGTAGTCACTCGTTTGTTCCCTTCACTATATATCCGCCAAACCTTATTATTTGCCTCTAGGACTAACTCCTTTTAGGCCAGTCTCTGTGCACGGAAAATTAAATCATTTGTTGCTAGGGCCCCTTGCACAATGCCCAGGGCTGGATTAAGGTTGGTGGAGACTAGTGAGATGCTGTGCTCACATCAGTGCCACAGCAGGAGTGGATTCATTATGGTACCTGGCACCTGGAAAAATAGCAGCACAAAACGCACACTCTAATAATGGTCTTCCAATGCCTGAAGTGAAAACCTAAATGGCAACACAGAACACACCCTTCGCCCCCCTCCCAACACCAGGAACCTCTAGAATGCATATATGCACAAATTCCTAATCTGTTTTATCCTTCTTTTTTAGCGGAAAAAAATCCAGCAGTAAGGAAATGTAATGGAACATGCAACATTTGTGGGTTTTTAGTTTTTTTGTTTTTTTTTTAGCTGCCGTTCATACCCGTCTGCTAGAGATGAGCAAATTATTGGAAAAGTAAATTTGGCTGCTTTGTCGCATTTTGCAAAGAAAATTGCTTTGTGACTAATTACTTTTGTGACTTACTTTGTAAGTAATGGGTGCAATGACAGAGAGTGGCAATGACATACTTACCTGATCTATTTGCTCGTGACAGGCAGGCTGCCACAACTTGCTTGAAGATCTTGTCCAAAATCTTGTGTGGCCCGAGTTGATGTTATTACGCTGGCTGGAGCGGTGACGTCATATGTCACTGTGCACGGGATTTGTTTACTGAACGTGTTAACCATCAAGTTTAGCTCGGCTGCATCTGAGTTGCATGCAAGCCTTACAGTCAGAAAGCACAATGCCAAGCATCATATGGAGTGGTGTAAATCATGTCACTACTGGACTTTGTAGTAGTGGAAATGTGTTCTGTGGAGTGATGAGTCACGCTTCTGTACCTGGCAGATTTATGGACGAGTCTGGATTTGGCAAATGCCAGGAGAACATTGCCTGCTTGACTGTATTGTGCCAACTGCACAGTTTGGGGAAGGAGGGACAAAGCTATGGACTTGTGTTTAAGGGGTTGGTCTAGGCACCTTAGTTCAATTAAGGAAATTTTAATGTTTCGGTAAACTAAGACATTTTGGACAATTGTATGCTATATTTGTGGGAACAGTTTGGGGAGAGGCCCTTTTCTGTTCCAGCATAACTATGCCTCAGTGCACAAAGCAAGATCCGTAAGGGCCAGAAATGGTGTGTTTGGTGTGAAAGACCTCACATAGTCATGACCCCAACCAAATACCTTTGCGATAAACTAAAACAGTTATTGCGAGTCAAGGCCTCTTGCCCACCATCATTATATGACTTCACAAAAGCACCTCTGGATGAATGGACAAAAATTCCAACAGACACATTTTTAAATCTTGTAGAAAGCCTTCCAAAAAGAGTGAAAGCTGTTTTAACTGCAAAAGGGGGACCAACTCCATATTAATGTCTATCGATTTAGAATGGGATGTTATAAAAGCTCCTGTATGAGCAATGTATACAGTAGATGTTCCAGACTCCCAATATATTTGTCCATATAGTGTATTTCCAATTTTACCGCACAGTGGATCCGTGGTTAGTGGGGTTGAGTGAACCAGAACTGAAAAGTTCGGGTTCGTACCGAACTTTAGTGATTTTTGTACCCGGACCCGAACATTTTTGTAAAAGTTCGAGTTCGGTGTTTGGCAATTTAATGGCAATTTTTGAAAGGCTGCAGGGCAGCCAATCAACAAGCGTTTAACTAGTGTGCCCTTAGAAGCCATCACAGCCATGCCTACTAATGGCATGGCTGTGATTGGCCAGTGCAGCATGTGACCCAGCCTCTATATAAGCTGGAGTCACTAAAACCGCAAGTCATATCAGCTCTTACTAGTGTAGGGAGAGGATGCTGCAGCTGTGAGGGAAGATTAGGAAACATTTCTGGTGTTCTTGGTGTTAAATATGCAAACTTATTTTTGTGGGTGCTATGCTACATTTTTGTACCCCTGAGCCCAGTGCCACATAGAAATAAGCTTTAATCAGTCTGTGTGTTAGGTGGGCGTCAGCGACCATTTTTGCAAGTACAGTGCACTTGCAACTGCATGTGTGCCAGGGACATTACATTAATCCTGTTCTGGTAGCTCAGTGGGCAACATCTAGGCATTTTTTAAGGACACCAGGAGAAGGGAAAATAATATAGGTAGAGTTGAGCGGACACCTGGATGTTCGGGTTCGGCAGGTTCGGCCGAACTTGAAAAAAAAGTTCGGGTTCAGGACCCAAACTTGACCCGAACTTGACCCCGAACCCGAACCCCATTGAAGTCAATGGGGACCCGAACTTTTGGCCACTAAAATGGCTCTAAAATAGCCCTGGAAAGAGCTAGAGGGCTGCAAAAGGCAGCAAAGTGTGCTTAAGAGCATGGCAAATGCTCTGCAAACAAATGTGTATAGGGAAATGATTTAAAAAAACATAAAATACCTTAAAAAAAGAAAAATTAGGAATGATGTAGGAGGAAAAAAATTGAGGAGGCGGTGAATGGGTGGATGTGGCCGTGTAGGCTCATGTGGTGGTCTAGGTGGAAGCGGCGGCAAAGGAGGAATAGGTAGCCAACACAGATGTGTGTTATTTTGCATTTTTACATAGGGCTATCCCCCAAAATATTGGGACATGCAGTACAGACCAAAAGTTTGGACACACCTTCTCATTCAAAGAGTTTTCTTTATTTTCATGACTATGAGATTCACACTGAAGGCATCAAAACTATGAATTAACACATGTGGAATTATATACATAACAAAAAAGTGTGAAACAACTGAAAATATGTCATATTCTAGGTTCTTCAAATTAGCCACCTTTTGCTCTGATTACTGCTTTGCACACTCTTGGCATTCTCTTGATGAGCTTCAAGAGGTAGTCACCTTAAATGGTTTTCACTTCACAGGTGTGCCTTGTCAGGTTTAATAAGTGGGATTTCTTGCCTTATAAATGGGGTTAGGACCATCAGTTGCTTTGTGGAGAAGTCAGGTGGATACACAGCTGATAGTCCTACTGAATAGACTGTTAGAATTTGTATTATGGCAAGAAAAAAGCAGCTAAGTAAAGAAAAACGAGTGGCTATCATTACTTTAAGAAATGAAGGTCAGTCAGTCTGAAAAATTGGGAAAACTTTGAAAGTGTCCCCAAGTGCAGTCACAAAAACCATCAAGCGCTACAAAGAAACTGGCTCACATGCGGACTGCCCCAGGAAAGGAAGACCAAGAGTCACCTCTGCTGCGGAGGATAAGTTCATCCGAGTAACCAGCCTCAGAAATCGCAGGTTAACAGCAGCTCAGATTAGAGACCAGGTCAATGCCACACAGTGTTCTAGCAGCAGACACATCTCTAGAACAACTGTTAAGAGGAGACTGTGTGAATCAGGCCTTCGTGGTAGAATATCTGCTAGGAAACCACTGCTAAGGACAGGCAACAAGCAGAAGAGACTTGTTTGGGCTAAACAACACAAGGAATGGACATTAGACCAGTGGAAATCTGTGCTTTGGTCTGATGAGTCCAAATTTGAGATCTTCGGTTCCAACCACCGTGTCTTTGTGCGACGCAGAAAAGGTCAACGGATGGACTCTACATGCCTGGTTCCCACTGTGAAGCATGGAGGAGGAGGTGTGATGGTGTGGCGGTGCTTTGCTGGTGACACTGTTGGGGATTTATTCAAAATTGAAGGAATACTGAACCAGCATGTGTCACGGAAGGTGTACAGAAAACAAGAAGACACAAAATGAAGATCCGACTGACTGGATCCAAAACTAAGGAACAAAAGGGAGAGCCCTGCAACAGACCTGGCTCTCTCCCTAACTGCTCAGCCTATGCGAAAATCTCAATGGTAGATGATCGCATATCCTCGTACCTCGACTGTATAACACCTGAACACCCTATAATAGTGAGGGGACACGACCACCGGCTCCCTACACTTGATACGGAGGGAGTCAGGGTCCCCTCTACAGAGTCGAGAGGGTGTCAGCAGTAAGTTTGTGTTGACGTCACTGATTAATTTGCCCTTCCTCTGATCCGTCAAACAATAACCCACAAAAAACGGATCCTGTCTGTGGAGCATAAGCCTTCACTCGGTCAGCATTTGCTTTATAATCCAACAGTATTGCTAATGCCCAAAAAAAAATAACAAGAGTGGATCTAAAACAGAGATGACACGTGAATGGAATTTTTGCCTGTCTTCTGTGTTTTGTACCCACTCCTTCTTTTGGATACCAAATCATACGGCAATTCTGAAGGGACCATACAGGCCTTACAGCTGCTACACAGACAGTATCCATTGTGCGTCTCAATTTTCCTTCCTTCTGACAGATAAGACGAAGAGTTAAACAAATGATGATGTCAGCCAGGCCGAAAGGCAAAATCGTGGCCCAGTCATGAAGTGGGGAGGGTGGGAACAGCATGAGGAGACCACAGAGTGGCCCAATGACAGGGTCTGGAGGTTGCAGCAGCATCAGGAGGCCACATAGTGGCACAATGACAGAGTCTGGTGGTGGTGGCAGCATGAGGATACCACAGAGTGTCACAATGACAGTCTGGAGGTGGCAGCAGTATGAGGAGGCCACCGAGTGGTACAATTACAGAGTGTTGAGGTGGCAGCAGTATGAGGAAGCCACCGAGTGGCACACTTAGAGTCTGGAGGTGGTGACATCAGCAGCATCAACATCAGGAGAAGGCCACCAAGAGGTACAATGACAGAGTGTGGAGGTGGCAGCATTATAAGGAGGCCACTGAGTGGCACAATGACAGAGTCTGGAGGTGGCGGCAACAGCAGCATCAGTCGGAGGCCAGAGAGTGGCACAATGACATAGTCTGGAGGTGGTGGCAGCATGAGGAGGCCAGAGAGTGGCAGAATGACAGTCTGGTGGTGGTGGCAGCATGAGGAGACCACAGAGTGTCACAATGACAGTCTGGAGGTGGCAGTAGTATGAGGAGGCCTCCAAGTGGCACAATTACATAGTGTTCAGGTGGCAGCAGTATGAGGAAGCCACCGAGTGGCACACTTAGAGTCTGGAGGTGGCGGCATCAGCAGCATCAACATCAGGAGAAGGCCACCAAGAGGTACAATGACAGAGTGTGGAGGTGGCAGCAGTATGAGGAGGCCACTGAGTGGCACAATGACAGAGTCTGGAGGTGGCGGCAACAGCAGCATCAGTCGGAGGCCAGAGAGTGGCACAATGACATAGTCTGGAGGTGGTGGCAGCATGAGGAGGCCAGAGAGTGGCAGAATGACAGAGTGTGGAGGTGGGGGCAGCAGCATCAGAAGGAGGCCACAGAGTGGCACAATGACAGAGTGTGGAGGTGGCAGCAGTATGAGGAAGCCACCAAGTGGCACGATGACAGAGTCTGAAGGTGGCGGCAGCAACAGCAGTAGCAGCATCAGTAGAAGGCCACCGACTGGCACAATTACAGAATGTGTAGGTGGCGGCGGCATCAGGAGGAGGCCACTGAGTGGCACAATGACCGAGTGTGGAGGTATCGGCAGCATCAGAAGACCACAGCGTGGCAAGGTGACATAGTGTGGAGGTGGCGGCAGCATCAGTAGGCTACAGAGTGGCAACTTGACAGTGTGGAGGTGACAGCAGCATGAGGAGGCCACAGAGTGGCACAATGACGAGAGATTGTGGAAGTGGCAGCTGCATGAGGAAGCCACAGAGTGGCCTCTATGTCTATTCATTAATAGGGAATATGGGACAGAACAGAAGATTAAAATTGCTCAACTTTATAAAAAGTGTTGCTTAAAACACGATTTAATAATACACGTTCTCCGACACAAAAGGCTTGGAAAACTGACTGTACGGGAATTTCCCTCGAATATTGGGATAATATATTGGCAAATTTAAGTTCATTTTCTTATAATTTTAATCAATTTTTGGTTCAATTAATTATTCAATATTTAATAAATTTAATGATAAAAATTAAGTGTTGCTTAAGACAGGAGAGAATCCTGTAGAATTGAGTCTATTAGACGACGTGGTTACAATGGAGAAAGCTTCCCAAAAAACAATATCTCTCCACCTGGAGACGAATCCTGTCAAGATTGATGCAAGTGTGGTATCGACTGCTCATCGACCCAGATACTTCTGTGGGAACCTGCCTGGCATGAACAGGCCTCTAGTAGCTACAGACAATGAGAAGATAAAGCGTCAAGATAGCTTTCAGCTATTAAGATTCGCAAAGTTCATCAAGATAGGTCACTAAAGATTTTACCCCATATAACCGCTGCCCTGACTGCTGAATAAATTTAGTTTTTCGACCAAAATACGTCAATAAAGATTTTACCTTATATAACTACAGCTCTGAACGCTGAATAAAATGTGTTTTTCAACCTAAATACATAAATAAAGATTTTACCACATATAACTGCAGTGCTGAACGCTAAATAAAATTTGTTTTTTGACCAAAATACATCACAAAAGGTTTTACCACATATAACTGCAGCGCTGAACGCTTAATAATTTTTAATTTTTTTTGCTACTGAAATACATCACTAAAGGCTTGGGACTCTTGGTATCACCACTTGGAAAGGGAAGGACTGCAGCACCAGTAACTTGGACAGCAGCACGTTCAACTTCTGCGCCACTAAAGGCTTGGGACTCTCCACCTCGGCTCGCCACAAGCCATCAGTTCTATGAAAGGTGCAGAGTCCACCACTTGGAAAGGGAAGGACTGCAGCACCAGCAGCTTGGACAGCAGCTTGGACAGCAGCATGTTCAGCAGCATGTTCAGCTTCTGTGCCGTTGGATGCATGCACACATACTGTTGTCTCTTGGAAATCGCTTCGATGATCGATTGCTGAAGGAATGACTAACGAGGAGTAGGAGAAGCCGGAGAATCAGGACCAGCAGATGATGGGAATGACAGACAGCTCCCTTCGCCTGAGGTGGTGGAGCCTTGACTGCCTGAAATTGGGTGTGGCGTGCCACTGGGTGATGCAGCGGTTGCTGCAGTCACCACATCGGAGCCACAATTATCCCAGGCCACTTTATGGTGACACTGCATATGTTGATGCAGGGCTGTGGAGCCAACATTGGCACACTGGCCATGCTTCACCTACTGCCCACAGATTCTACATATGACCATGTTCACCTCCGCCGGAGCCTGTAAAAAAAACTAGGTATTTTACCGACAACACTATGCATTGACTGACTGCTACCACAGCTGCTTACGTGAACCCTTGGACCCCTCCTTAATAAGGATACATTTTTATAAGAATACATTTTTAATTTTCTACTGAAATGCGCAACTAAAGGCTTTACCAAGTATAACTGAGGTGCTGAACGCAGAATAAATGTATCGTTTTCTACCGATATACGTCACTAAAGATTTTACCACAAATATTACTGCAGCGCTGAATATATTTTTCTTTTTGACTGAAATACGTCACTAAAGGGTTTGCCACATATAACTGCAACAGTGAAGGCTGAATATATTTAGTTTTTGTACTGAAATAATAACTGCAGAAGTGAAATGTGTATATATTTTTCATTTTGTACTTAAATAGGCCACTAAACTCTTTCACCACAAATAAATGCAACAGTGAAGTGCATATATATTTTTTCCTTGTTGCACTAAAATAGGACACTGAACACTTTCACTGCATATAACTGTAGAAGTGAAATGAGTAAATATTTTTCCTTTTTGTACTGAAATAGGCCACTAAACACTTTTTCCAGAAATAAATGCACCAGTGAAGTGTGTATATTTTTCTTTCTTTACTGAAATTGGCCACTAAACGCCTTTGCCACAAATACATGCACCAGTGAAGTGCGTACATTTTTTCTTTATATGCTGAAATAGGCCACTAAATGCTTTCAACACATATAACTGCAGAAGTGAACTGATAATACATTTTTCTTTTTGTACTGAAATAGGCCAGTAAATGCTTTTGCCAGAAATAAATGGACCAGTGAAGTGCATATATATTTTTCTTTCTGTACAGAAATAGGCCACTAAATGCTTTTGCCACAAATAAGTGTACCAGTGAAGTGCGTATATTTTTTCTTTCTGTACTGAAATAGGCCAGTTAACGGTTTTGCCACAAATAACTGCACCAGAAAAGTGCAAATATATTTTTCTTTCTGTACAGATATAGGCCACAAAACGCTTTCAACACATAGACACAACTGCAGAAGTGAACTAAGAATATATTTTTATTTTTGTACTGAAATAGGCCACTAAACGCTTTTGCCACAAATAAGGGCACCAGTGAAGTGAGTATATTTTTTCTTTCTATACTGAAATAGGCCAGTAAACTCTTTTGCCACAAATAACTGCACCGTTGAAGTGTATATATATATTTTTGTACTGAAATAGGCCACTAAATGCTTTTACCAGAAATAAGTGCACCAGTGAAGTGAGTATATTTTTTTTTGTCGGTACTGAAATAGGCCAGTAAACGCTTTTAGCAGAAATAAATTCACCAGTGAAGTGCGTACCATATTTTTCACCCCATAAGACGCACTTTCCCCCCCCAAAAGTGGGGGAAAGTCCCCCTGCGTCTTATGGGGCGAATGCTAGCAATTTGCATCACAGTCTGCGATGCTACAGCATCACAGACTGCGATGTATTAGTGAGGAGGGAGGAGGGTCTGTAGTAGGCGGGGAGAGAGGGGGGGGGCGTGCAGGCACTGTACTCTGGCCCCGGAGCTCAGTATGTACTGTATTATACGTAGTGTTAATCATCAGATCTAAACTAAATAATGATGCGCTCCCCCTGCTCCCCATGTGCTTACCGGTACATGTCACGCTCCTGTAGTAAGCACTAGCAGCTAGCAGGCAGGCCGGGCGGCCGTAACTCACTGAGGTCACGTGCCTGCTCTGCCTACTTCATTCATAAAGTAGGCGGAGCAGGCACGTGACCTCCTTGAGTTACGGCCGCCCGGCCTGCCTGCTAGCTGCTAGTGCTGACTACAGGAGCGTTACATGTACCGGTAAGCACATGGGCAGCAGGAGGAGTGCATCATTATTTAGTTTAGATCTGATGATTAACACTACGTATAATACAGTACATACTGTGCTGCGGGGCCAGAGCACAGTGCTTGCACTGCACGCCGCTCTCCCCACCTCCTACAGTCCCTCCCTAGGAATCTGTGAATGGGATAATGATGGGGGGGCGGGGGGGGGTCTGTAGATGGCATTATGATAGGGGATCTGTGGATGGGATTGTTATGGGGGGATCTGTGGATGACACATATAGCAGTGTCATCCACAGATCAACCACCCCATAACAGTACAGATCCCCCCTTCATAATGCCATCCACAGATCCCCCCCACCATCATAATGCCAGCCACAGATCCCCCCACCATCATAATGCCATCCACAGCTCCCCCCATAACAGTGCCATCCACAGATCCCCCACATAACAGTGCCATCCACAGATCCCCCCCATAACAGTGCCATCCACAAATCCCCCACCCCATAACAGTGCATCATCCACATATCTCCCATAATAGTGTCATGCACAGACCGCCATTAGTTCAAAACCCCCAAAAGCACACCTTTTGGTTAAAAATATTTTTTTCTTATTTTCCTCCTCAAAAACCTAGGTGCGTCTTATGGGCCGATGCGTCTTATACGGCGAAAAATACGGTATTATTTTTCTTTCTCTACTGAAATATGCCAATAAACGCTTTCAACACATATAACTGCAGAAGTGAACTGAGAATATATTTTTCATTTTGTACTGAAATAGGCCACTAAATGCTTTTAGCAAAAATAAATGCACCAGTGAACTGCGTATATTTTTTTCTTTCTGTACTGAAATAGGCCAGTAAACACTTTTAGCAGAAATAAATGCACCAGTGAAGTGCATATATTTTATTTTCTGTACTGAAATAGCCCAATAAACGCTTTCAACACATATAACTGCAGAAATAAATAGAGAATATATTTTTCTTTTTGTAATGAAATAGGACACTGAACGCTTTTACCACATATCACTGCAGAAGTAAAAAGCGTATATATTTTTCATTTTGTACTGAAATAGGCCACTAAAGTCTTTCACTGCAAATAAATGCAACAGTGAAGAGCATTTTTTTTGTACTGAAATAGGGCACTGAACGCTTTTACCACATATAACTGCAGAAGTGAAATTTGTATATATTTGACCTTTTTGTACTGAAATAGACCACTAAAGGCTTTTCAGCATAGCACTTGCACCCCAATAACAAGAGCAAATTGCTGGAATGCCAGAGCTGTATAATGGCTATTTGGATCCCCAAATAATGTTTCCCTGCACTTGTAAATCACTATTTTTTTTTCACAAATGGGATTTTCTGGCACTGTCCCTAGCGCCTTCTGATGTCTCTCCCTGCACGAAGAGGCTGTGAAATGATTCCTCTCCATCCTTTCCCTGTACTTATTTAAAAAAATATATATATATATTTCACAAGGAGGTTTTTCCTTTTGCTGTCTCTAGCGCCTTCTCACGTCTGTCCCTTCACTCAGAATGCTGGAAAATGTCTGACTCTAAGATGGCCACAGTATTTATAGGGCTGTGACATAACAGGGCTGGCTGCTGATTGGCTGCATTCATGGCATTATGGGTCAGCCTGCCTTCCCAGAGTTCCTTGCCCTATGTCCTCACAAGTGTAGCCGCCATTGTAGCTGCTATTTTAGGAAAAATTGTGATACGTTAACACAAAGTACAAGAAAATTCACATTCATTGCAATTTTTCCTGAAATTTGAATCGAATTTCACTTAATCTGATTCCATCCGCTCATCTCTAGATGTCAATTATACTCCCTTCCTTGAAGATATTAAGTCTTGCTTAAATAATCTTAACCTCCACTCTCTATCATTGTTAGGCAAAATTGCGGCAAAAAAAAAAGATTATTCTACCAAAGATACTTTACATAATGCTTCTATTCATAGAATTATCAGAGAAGTAGACAATAATTGCTAGTTCGAAGGTGCCTGGGCATCGTCTAATTACAAAACATAAGTTTTCCACCACAGATGGAAGGCCTGGCTTGACAACAGAATGTGTAATATTCCTGCTGATTACTTCATTAGAGAATAGACTTATCTGGGTTACTAGTTTCCCTTAGGAATTAATGTGCATTACGTACTTATGTGATGTCCAGCACACCACCCCCTACAAAATTTCTTCCCTTTTTTCCCTACCCTCCTTCCCTCCCTGCAATCACCCTTTTTCCCTCCCCCTCCCTATATCCTCTTATACAGATTTCATACATATTTCCATTCTTGCCATGTATTTATATTAAGTGACATCTTTACTGGAATTTACATACTGTTTATGATGTGTAATGTACGTTTCCAGGAATAATTCCAGTTGCACTTCTCAGAATTCTGGCTTCAAACAGTTACAAGTAGGTGTTTTTTTTTTTTTTACTTTTTGGGATCACTTGCGCAAAATTTTTATGAATGCTTGAACACTGTGCTTTCCAACACAATCTAAAGATTTGAAGTGGTTAAACTGTACTCCATTTTTATAAAATGGACTGGTTCACATAGCAACTCAAATCTAAAAACTGATCTCAAATACATTCTCTCCTTATTCTTTTCATATGACATTCATTTTATAATATACATTTTTAAATAAGATAAATTTGTCCAGACACTATGCAGAATATAAAAAACATATTTATTTTTCAGTTCACTCTTGTGGGTCAATTTCCTCACATACTCTACATTATTGTTAAACTAGCCTCTATATATATTTTTTTTCTTTTTAAGAAGTCACGGCACTTGCACACAATTTTTTCCCTGGATAGTTACCCAACAGTTATTATGCTCTGGCTCAAATTGCCAAAGCAATAATAAACTGCTGACCTTTTAATATGTGCAGTTGTTTTTTTTTCTGTGAAGCAGGACACAAAAGGAAGGTAAAGGATACATCTTACCTGAAATTCACCTCCTTTTGTGTGGCATGGGGTCACCATCTGCACCCTGGTAATGATCATGCTGTCATCTTAGAGCCATCTTCTCTTCTTGTTGCATCTCTTCCCTCTTCCAAAGCACAGCATGGAATCTGTAGTCATATGTCATGTATGGAGGAGCAGTTAAAACTTATTTCCCAGAATATCTGCAATATGTTTCAAATAAAACAATAATAGATTTGAGAAATGAGCTGAACGTGCAAATAAGAGTAATCTATTAAATGAAAATAATACCAAAACTAGTAAACATGATAAGGTTAAACTAGAGAAATATGAAAAATATTTCTCTATTCCATACCTAATATGTCCATATCTAATATGACAATGAATATTAGTTTGACTTTTTACCCTGTGTACAGTACTTTGACTAAGCAAATATAGAACTGATGTAGAAGTAGAAAAGGTATTCTGAAAGCTGTTTCACAAAACAGAATGCTTCCACCCATTTTCATATGTACAGTGGATACAAGTCTACACACTCCTTTTAAAATGCCAGTATGTCATATAAAAAAATCAGACCAAGAAGATCAGACATTTAACTTTTAATCACCTATAGCCAGTACAATTCAATTAAAAAACAAGGGACAAATAAAGAACTGAAATAGTGTGGTTGCATAAATATACAAACCCTTAAACAAATACTTTGTTGAAGTACCCTTTGAATTTATGACAGCATTCAGTCTTTCAGTCATCTTGACTTCCTTGCAAAAGTGCTCTAGTACTGTTAGATTCCAAGGGCTTGTCCTGTGTACAGTCTTCTTCAAGTCAATTGGATTCAGGTCTGGGATCCAGTTGGGCAATTCAAAAACTTTGAATTTCTCCTGTCAAAACCATTGTTTTGTGGATGGAGGTATGCTGTTGGTCTTGCTGAAAGTAAAATTCCAATTTATATTCAGCTTTTTAGTAGAGCCCAGAAGTTTTTTTTTTTTTAATTGACTGATATTGTGAACTGTTCATAATTCCCTTCACCTTGAGAAAAGCCCCAGTTCCAGCTACAGAAAAACAACCTCAAAGCATAATGCTGCCTCCAATATGCTTCACTGCGGGTATGCTACTCTGTAGGTGATATGCAGTGTTGGCTTTTGCACAAAACATATGGTACCTTTTGTAATGATGGTCAAAAAGTTTAATAACACATTTTCTCACGTGATTTTGGCAGACTTGATGTAGGTTTTGGCAAAACATAGCCAGAATTGGATGTTTTTCTTTGTAAGAAAAGGTTTCCGTGTTGCCCCCCAAACCTCACAACCCAGACACAACCCAATTTTGCTATAAGACTCTTGGCAACCTCCTAAACCAATTGTCTTTTCCTGAAAATTTGGAGAGTTGTGCCGTTCTTGGTAATGTCACTATTTTGCCAAATGTCATCCACTTCTTGATGAGTGTCTTCACTGTTTTCCATTGTACACCTGATGCCTTGAAAACATTTTGTACCCTTCTCCTGATTGAATCCAGAGGGGGAGGGAAACAGAAGTCCAGTTTGAAGTTGTGTGGGATAAGCACCTGTATTAAACAGAGTTTGTGAGTGTTTGCGTGGTTGATTTCAAGTGTGTGACTTAAGAGAAGTGAAGGAGTACAGCAACTATGAGAGGCTTAGAAAATATTTGTTTGCATTGCTAAGTGTCTGTGCCTGACTTTATTGCATTGTATACCAAATCAGAGCAGGGCAGTATAGTTTATAGACTGTAACTTATTTTTGCTTCCAGGTGTATTGCATACATAGCAGCTAAGAGTATGCTGTTAGTATATATATATATTTTTTCTCTTTCTCCAGTGTGTTGCACAGGTGAATAATTAGGATATGGTTGTCTAATTAGGAGAAGGTAAATAGCCAATCTTGAGGCCAGCCCAGTTCTTTTGAATCCAGAGGGGGGAAAAATTGTAATCTAGTTTGAAGTTGTCTGGGAGCAGCACCTATATAAGCAGACAAAAAAAACATGAATTTGTGAGCATTTGAGTTCAACTGTGTGTTTGTAATACTGTAAGCGTGTGATTTAAGATTAAGTGAGGGAGTAACTGTGAGGCTGGTAAATTATTTGTGCACATTGCTAAGTGTCTGTGCCTGACTTTATTATGTTGTGTACCAAGTCAGAGCAGTGCAGTATACATTATACAGCACACAGTAACTTTTTTTTTTGCTGCCAGGTTTATTGCACAGCAGCTAAGAGAACACTATGAGTATAGCAATCTGGTTTGAGGTTGTCTGGGAGCAGCACCTATATAAGCAGACAAAAACTGAGAGTTTGTGAGTGTTCAGGTGTTTGAGTTCAAGTGTGTGTTTGCATTATATGTGTGATTTAAGATTAAGTGAACCCAGATTAAGGGACTTTACTGTAGGTGGGGACTACATAAAGTCAGTTCCATTTCATTGCACTGTATTATTTTTCTTCTTTCTCTTTTCTGATGTAATCCCCATTAGTAAGTATGTGTACCATTATTGACAATTTAGTCCAGTGCACATATTGTCAAATGTATGAAGTTCTGGAACAGCTGTTTGAGGGTGCATATCTTTATTTGAAATGTGAGCAAATTGCCAGGTTGGAATCACACATCCTGTATCTCAGCGATACAGGAAGTGAGAAGTGTTGACAATTTGGAAAATAGTTTGCTGCTCACTGAGCAGGCACTCTATGGGGGTAGATGCAGGAGAAGCTGGTTGCATGGAGGATCAGGAAAGCTAGGTAGGTAGCTGGATAACAAAAAGCTTGGTAGATGTAAGAGAGCCAGGACGACTAGCCTGGATCTGACACATCCCAATAAGTTTGCAAGGTTGGCAGATAAGGGGGATGTCAGTTCAGAGAGAGCACTGCTTCAGCCAGACACTTCCTCTGTCAGTCTGGGAAATGTCAGCTTTAGTAAGCAGAGGACCAGGAGTGCAGGGCCTTAGGCTTTACAGGGTTGCTCACAATTTAGCCCCGCCTAAAATGCCAGAACAGTAAACACACCCCACAAATGACCCCATTTCAGAAAGTAGACACCCCAAGGTATTCATTGAGGGGCATAGTGAGTCCGTGGGAGATATATTTTTTTTCCAGAAGTTAGCAGAAATGGAAACTTTATTTTTTATTTTCTATCCTCAGAAAGTGTCACTTTCCGCTAAGTTGTGAAAAAAATAAATAAAACATACATAAACTCACCATGCCCCTCTGCGAATACTTTGGGGTGTCTTCTTTCTAAAATGGGGTCATTTGGGGGGTATTTATAATATCCTGGCATTCTAGCACCTCAAAAAACATGACAGGTGCTCAGAAAGTCAGAGCTGCTTCAAAATGCGGAAATTCACATTTTTGTACCATAGTTTGTAAACGCTATAACTTTTGCGCAAACAAATAAATATACAGTACAGACCAAAAGTTTGGACACACCTTCTCATTCAAAGAGTTTTCTTTATTTTCATGACTATGAAAATTGTAGATTCACACTGAAGGTATCAAAACTATGAATTAACACATGTGGAACTATATACATAACAAAAAAGTGTGAAACAACTGAAAATATGTCATATTCTAGGTTCTTCAAAGTAGCCACCTTTTGCTTTGATTACTGCTTTGCACACTCTTGGCATTCTCTTGATGAGCTTCAAGAGGTAGTCACCTGAAATGGTCTTCCAACAGTCTTGACGGAGTTCCCAGAGATGCTTAGCACTTGTTGGCCCTTTTGCCTTCACTCTGCGGTCCAGCTCACCCCAAACCATCTCGATTGGGTTCAGGTCCGGTGACTGTGGAGGCCAGGTCATCTGGCGCTGCACTCCATCACTCTCCTTCATGGTCAAATAGCCCTAACACAGCCTTGAGGTGTGTTTGGGGTCATTGTCCTGTTGAAAAATAAATGATGGTCCAACTAAACGCAAACCGGATAGAATAGCATGCCGCTGCCAGATGCTGTGGTAGTCATGCTGGTTCAGTATGCCTTCAATTTTGAATAAATCCCTAACAGTGTCACCAGCAAAGCACCCCCACACCATCACACCTCCTCCTCCATGCTTCACGGTGGGAACCAGGCATGTAGAGTCCATACGTTCACCTTTTCTGCGTTGCACAAAGACACGGTGGTTGGAACCAAAGATTTCAAATTTGGACTCATCAGACTAAAGCACAGATTTCCACTGGTCCAATGTCCATTCCTTGTGTTCTTTAGCCCAAACAAATCTCTTCTGCTTGTTGCCTGTCCTTAGCAGTGGTTTCCTAGCAGATATTCTACCATAAAGGTGTCACCACCAGACATCTGAGAAGCTCTGACAGACGTCCTTCAGAACCTCCTCCTTGAGGTTCCTTTTGTTTTGCTTTCATTTTCTCATCTCGTTAGCCTCTCTCAGCTGTCATGTAGTTGCACTGGTTGCATCCCTTTAAATCCCTTCCCATACTTCATCACTTTACGGTTTATAGAACTTCCTGGAGTGTGTGCATGTTGGATGCTACTACTGAGTCTTCTACAGATAAGTTTTGTTCATTCATTTGTATTTTCCTGTTTGCTGGATCCCAGGTGACCCTGACTCCCTCCGTATCAAGTGTAGGGAGCTGGTGGTCATGTCCCTTCACTATTATAGGGTGTTCAGGTGTTATACAGTCGAGGAACGAGGATATGCGATCATCTACCATTGAGATTTTTGCATAGGCTGAGCAGTTAGGGAGAGAGCCAGGTCTGTTGCAGGGCTATCCCTTTGGTTCCTTAGTATTGGATCCAGTCAGTCGGATATTCATTTTGTGTCTTCTAGTTTTCTGTACACCTTCCGTGACAAAAGGCCTGATTCACACAGTCTCCTCTTTACAGTTGTTCTAGAGATGTGTCTGCTGCTAGAACTCTGTGTGGTATTGACCTGGTCTCTAATCTGAGCTGCTGTTAACCTGTGATTTCTGAGGCTGGTGACTCGGATGAACTTATCCTCCGCAGCAGAGGCGACTCTTGGTCTTCCTTTCCTGGGGCGGTCCGCATGTGAGCCAGTTTCTTTGTAGCGCTTGATGGTTTTTGTGACTGCACTTGGGGACACTTTCAAAGTTTTCCCAATTTTTCAGACTGACTGACCTTCATTTCTTAAAGTAATGATGGCCACTCGTTTTTCTTTACTTAGCTGCTTTTTTCTTGCCATAATACAAATTCTAACATCTATTCAGTAGGACTATCAGCTGTGTATCCACCTGACTTCTCCACAATGCAACTGATGGCCCCAACCCCATTTATAAGGCAAGAAATCCCACTTATTAAACCTGACAGGGCACACCTGTGATGTGAAAACCATTTCAGGTGACTACCTCTTGATGCTCATCAAGAGAATGCCAAGAGTGCAAAGCAGTAATCAAAGCAAAAGGTGGCTACTTTGAAGAACCTAGAATATGACATATTTTCAGTTGTTTCACACTTTTTTGTTATGTATATAATTCCACATGTGTTAATTCATAGTTTTGATACCTTCAGTGTGAATCTACAATTTTCATAGTCATGAAAATAAAGAAAACGTGTGTCCAAACTTTTGGTCTGTACTGTACACTTATTGGATTTTTTTTTTATCAAAGACATGTAGCACAATAAATTCTGACACAAACTTGTATAGAAATGTAATTATATTTGAACAATTTAACCAGAGAAAGTTAAAAATACACTTTTTTGGAGAAAATTGCAGCCTATTTGATTAATATCGGAAAAACTAAAAATCTTACCAGCAATAAAATACCACCTAAAGAAAACTGTATTTGTGAGAAGAAAAGATGGTAAAATTCATTTGGGTGCCAAGTTGCATGACAGAGCAAAAACTGTTAAAGTTGTGAAGTGCCGATTTGTAAAAAAAAGGGCCTGGTCACTAGGGGGGTATAAACCTGTGGTCCTTAAGTGGTTAAAAAATGTCAATTTCCTGGCTGGGGAGAGACTTTGTAGTGGTGTAGAACACTGTACATTGCAGTAACACGCATAGAGAGTTTGCTTTGGTAGTGAAATAATATTGTGAGTCAATATGATATGCAGATGACAGGCGTCACTCTTAGAATCACTGCACCCTTCAATTATTTGGGCAGTCACTGGGACAAAACTGACTAAATAACTCAGGTATGAACTCAGCCTTACAGGTTGATTTTAGCTCCAAGAAGGAGAACACTCCTTTTACACCGTCGTCAGCTGATTCCACATAGATGTCTATAGAACCTGTTCAATTAAACACTTATACAAGTAGAACCCCCCGACAAAGTGGAGAGGGTGTCAGCAGTAGGTTTGTGTTGATGTCACTGATTATTTTGCCATTCCTATGATCTGACAGAACAATAACCTACAAAAAAAAAGTTTTCCTGTCCTTGGAGCATCGGCCTTCACTCGGTCAGCATTTGTTCAGTAATCCATCAGTATTGCTAATGCCCAAAAAAAAAACAGAAGTGGATCTAAAACAGAGATGACACAGAAACAGAATATTTGCCTGTCTTCTGTGTTTTGTACCCACTCCTGCTTTTGGCTACCAAATCACAAGCCAATTCTAATGGGACCATAAAGGCCTTACAGCTGCTACACAGAGAGGATCCGTTGTGTGTCTCATTTTGTTTTCCTTCGGACAGATCAGAAAAAGGGTCAAATAAGTGATGATGTCAGCCAAGCCAAAAATAGTGGCCCAGTCATGAAGTGGGGAGGGTGGGAACAGCATGAGGAGGCCACAGAGTGGCACGACGACAAAGTGTGGAGGTGGGTGGTAATAACAGTACCCGCTGATAGTGGGTGTAAGAATGAGCACTTGGCATCAGGCAGGTGGCAGCATCAGAATAGTAGCTGAGGCAGGTAGCCAGAAGAAACCAGTCTCTTTTGTCAAGGTTTGGGTGAGGCAGCATGGATTATCAAATCTGATGCATCAGGCACTGGTGGGTGGAAATCCTGGCTGATCCACACCTGATTTATCTTGACAAAGGTCAGTCTTTCCACATTTTGGGTGGACAGGTCAGTTCTTCTTGGGGTAACTATGGCCCCCGCCATACTAAACCACCGCTCTGATGCCACACTTACTGGCCGGGTATGGCCGTGGTGCCAAAATTGGCACCCTCGCCAGGCTTCACCTTCTCTGCCCACATCTTCTATATATGGCCATGTTGACCTCCTCCGGCGGCTTAACAAAAAACTGCCACACCGCCGAGTAGGTGATTTTACCCTATTACACACTTAACTGACTGCTACTGCCACTGTCTCTGTGAACCCCTGCACCTCTACTTCCCGGGCAGGTAGCCTCCTGTGAAGCGGGTGATCTACTCCAGGCCCTTTGGGTCCCGACCTCCCCCTGCTGACTCCTGGCCACGCTAGCGACTTATTGGCTTCTCCGCTGGCTCACGAGCAAGTTGCCACCCTCTTCTCCCGATAATGATGAAGCCCCTTCGTCGCTCGTCTCCCAAGTGCGATCAGCTATATCATCATCATCGAGTACTTTCTGCATGTCACGGATGTACTCCTCAACCGTCTCTGGGTCTGACCGCTTGCAACACCAGCTTCCATGCCACTCTCCACATAACTACTTGTCCGCCTAGTGGAGCAAGCGGCAGATGTCTCCTCCAGATCTTGGCTGGGCAATAGCTGCTGACTGTACTCTAGTACTCTGGAGCCGAGCCCACAGCATATACTACTTCTCTGGCTGATGGAAAAGAAAAGGACAGAGGCAGGTTTGGGACAGGTGAAGGCACAGGGCTTGCTCCAGGGTCATGCCAACTAAGTATTGTGTCAAAGGAACCCACCGAATCTTGGCTGGGGGTGTCTGATGTCACTTAGGACAAAGTGGATGACAGAGTCAACCATTCAAGAACCACTGGGTTGCTGGTCAAGACACGGCCGCTAGATGACATCGGGAGCTCAGGCCTCTCGCTGTGACCCCTGCTGCCACACTCTCTTACTCTGCTGCGACCTCTGTCTGCGCCAGAAACATTTAAGCCTTTGCCACTCCCCTGTGCAGCGCCTGGCACTTCTTTTGTCTGACATACTGTTAGATCAAATAAGCAAATGTTAGATCAAATATTTTTTATTTTGCCACTAATACACGGCAACCTGGGCTTTAGGATATATCACTGCACCTCAGAGCGGCAATTAGACCCTAATTTTTTTCTACTTTTACACAGCACAATAGGCTTTTCAACAGATAAGTGCAACAATGACCGGCAAATATATTTTTATTTCGCCACTAATACATGGCAAACTGGGCTTTAGAATATAACACTGCACCGCAGATGACAATTAAGCTAAAAAAATATTAAACTTTTACACAAAAGGTTTTTCAACAGATAAGTGCACCGCTGAACGGCGAATATATTTTTCATTCGCCACTAATACACGGCAAACTGGGCTTTAGAATATATCACTGCACGGCAGAACGGCAATTGGCCCTCATTTTTTTCAACTTTTACACGACACAAAAAGCTTTTCTACAGATAAGTGCAACACTGAACGGCGAATATATTTTTTATTTCACCACTAATACAAACCGGATTCCAAAAAAGTTGGGACAATAAACAAATTGTGAATAAAAACGGAATGCAATGATTTGGAGATGGCAAATGTCAATATTTTATTTGTAATAGAACGTAGATGACAGATCAAACGTTTAATCCGAGTAAATATATCATTTTAAAGAAAAAATACGTTGATTCAAAATTTCACGGTGTCAACAAAATCCCCAAAAAGTTGGGACAAGTAGCAATAAGAGGCTGGAAAAAGTAAATCTGAGCATAACGAAGAGCTGGAAGACCAATTAACACTAATTAGGTCAATTGGCAACATGATTGGGTATAAAAAGAGCTTCTCAGAGTGGCAGTGTCTCTCAGAAGCCAAGATGGGTAGAGGATCATCAATTCCCACAATGTTGCGCAGAAAGATAGTGGAGCAATATCAGAAAGGTTTTACCCAGCGAAAAATTGCAAAGACTTTGCATCTATCATCATCAACTGTGCATAACATCATCCGAAGATTCAGAGAATCTGGAACAATCTCTGTGCGTAAGGGTCAAGGCCGTAAAACCATACTTGATGCCCGTGATCTCCGGGCCATTAAACAACACTGCACCACAAACGGAATTTGTGGAATGCTACTGTAAAGGAAATCACAGAATGGGCTCAGGAATACTTCCAGAAACCATTGTCAGTGAACACAATCCACCGTGCCATCCGCCGTTGCCAGATGAAACTCTACAGTGCAAAGAAGAAGCCATTTCTAAGCAAGATCCACAAGCTTAGGCGTTTTCACTGGGCCAGGGATCATTTAAAATGGAGTGTGGCAAAATGGAAGACTGTTCTGTGGTCAGACGAGTCACGATTCAAAGTTCTTTTTGGAAATCTGGGACGCCATGTCATCCGGACCAAAGAGGACAAGGACAACCCATGTTGTTATCAACGCTCAGTTCAGAAGCCTGCATCTCTGATGGTATGGGGTTGCATGAGTGCGTGTGGCATGGGCAGCTTGCTGTCTGGAAAGGCACCATCAATGCAGAAAAATATATTCAGGTTGTAGAACAACATATGCTCCCATCCAGACGTCATCTCTTTCAGGGAAGACCCTGCATTTTTCAACAAGATAATGCCAGACCACATTCTGCATCAATCACAACATCATGGCTGCGTAGGAGAAGGATCCGGGTACTGAAATGGCCAGTCTGCAGTCCAGATCTTTCACCTATAGAGAACATTTGGAGCATCATAAAGAGGAAGGTGCAACAAAGAAGGCCCAAGACGATTGAACAGTTAGAGGCCTGTATTAGACAAGAATGGGAGAGCATTCCTATTTCTAAACTTGAGAAACTGGTCTCCTCGGTCCCCAGACGTTTGTTGAGTGTTGTAAGAAGAAGGGGAGATGCCACACAGTGGTGAAAATGGCCTCGTCCCAACTTTTTGGGGATTTGTTGACACCATGAAATTCTGATTCAACATATTTTCCCCTTAAAATGGTACATTTTCTCAGTTTAAACTTTTGTTCCGTGATTTATGTTCTATTCTGAATAAAATATTAGAAGTTGGCACCTCCACATCATTGCATTCAGTTTTTATTCACGATTTGTATAGTGTCCCAACTTTTTGGGAATCCGGTTTCTACAAGGCAAACAAGGCTTTACAACATAAAACTGCACCGCACAAGGGCAAATAAGACCTACTGTAGAAATATTTCCTTGTAATAAACCCTGTTAATGGCTGTATGAAACAGCACTTGCACCCAAATAACAAGAACGGTTTGCTGGAATGACAGAGCTGTATAATGGCAATTTGGATCCCCAATCAGTGCACTAAGGTGTAATAGGATTGTTCCTGATACCAAGTTTGTAACCTCCCCTACTGAACCCTGTTCTAGATAAATGCTGTGGAACAATTCCTCCCTATTCTTTCCCTGCACTTATAAATTGTTTTTTTTTCACCACAATCAAGTATTCACTATCACTGCAGACACATCTCTCCCTGCATTAAGTATGCTGGAGAATGGAAGAATCTAAGACGGCTGCCACTATTTATAGGGCTGTGAAATCAAAGGGCTGGCTGGCTGCTGATTGGCTACATGCATGGCATTATGGGTGATGCTGCCTTCCCAGAGTTCCTTTCTTCATGCCCTCACACGTGCAGCAGCCATTTTAGGAAAATATATATTTCGTTACCACGAAAGTTAGGGAAATTCGGCTGTAGTGATTGTACACCTCCTTTTGCTGTATGGACTGAATTACGTCATTGTGGGTCCTGCAGTAAACCCATAAGACGCTGATGACAACACACCAGCAGACTTCTCCTTTACCATCTATTCACAATTAAATCAAGCAGCTTCAGTGCGTGTTTTTATCTGCTCCGTCTGCATTCGATCTCCACAGCACACAAGACACGACAGGCGAGCCTCTGCTTTAGAGTCCAAGTTCAGTTTCTTAAGATTAGTGATGAGAGGCAGGGGCAATATTCAAATTTGTGATATTTTGCGAATATTTTGTAGAATATTTGTCATATATTCTCAAATTTGAGAATACAAGATTATATTCTTGATTGTGAAAATCGGCAATGTAATATTCACGTAAATGCGCACAAAATACAGGAGTGGGTCACCTATGCTATATTTTTCAAGCTGGTATTATAAGTTTTCTGAGACTGAAGAAAATGGTTGGCATGGCAGAACATTAGAATAGCTTTATATGCAGTGTGGGAATTCGCTCTGGTAGGCAGGTTAGCGGATGCAGTATAAAGGCAACCACAAAGTCTTTAACCTAAACAGTTCAGTGTTTATTCACACAGAAGGTGAAACAAAATGACAGTTTGCAGTCTTGGTGTTCGTTTGCACCATGGAAAGTCCACAGAATAAAGCATTAACCTTGTTAGCAGTTTTTTATCAGCAGTCCTTAGCAGGCTTTAGGGGCCTGTTTTCCAGCATGCGGCTCTCAGCCCTTTAGCACGACACACATCTTCAGATCCCAAAACACAGAGACTCCACAGCTTCACTGTGAGATGGAGGATAATCCACACCACTTGAATAATGGTTACTGCTTTTTATAAGCCTCCCAAGACCTGGCCTGAAACGTGGGGAGAAGCCACCCATCCAGCACTTTGGCTACTCCCAGTAAGAGCCGCCCCGGATCGGCTTTACAGCCATACTTACCAGCTGAAGTGTCCGACTGCAATAATGACATTTCAGGAAAAAAAAACGGCTCTTACCTCATACCGCTAATCAATGAACCTCATACCGCCAATTAATGACAACCCCTTGTTCCTTCCTACAGCAGATAAAGTGCTCCAATATTTTTGCGCTTCCAAAATTTTGGCAATATCTGCTCCTCTATAGATCAATCTAACCTACACTGACTATCTACCAATAATATAATATATAGCACTATATTCTAAATAGTGGCAATGTTCACGATAAAAATTCACTATTCGAATATTCGCGCTCAACACTTCTTAAGATCAGGAGTTTCATCAAAATTGTGCATAACATTATTGCTCCCTGTGCAAAGCCATAACAAAAGGACTCCATAGGCATACACATCAGAAGAAGATGAAGCTGGTTGCCCCAATTTTAATTCAGAAGCAGTAAACAGGGGGAAGCAAATAGAGGTGGTTGAACTCCGCTGCTCTGTATCTCTTGTGAAGTCAAGGTTTCCAACTGTGCCCCTCTCGCAATTTACAGCAAATACATTAATTTCATGTAGTGATCCAAGAATTATGTTGGAGGCATGTAGTGTAGGCAAGCCATGTGTGACCCCTCTCATCACTCTCACGCTGGTCTGCACCTGGTTTCCCTGGGCAAAACGAGTCATACAGGGGAGGAACTGCTCTGTGTCCTTCAGCAAGCAATCAAATCCTGGCTTTCTCTGCGACAACTCAAAATCAGAACCATGGTGACCGACAACGGGAAGAACATGGTGTCGGTGCTGTGTCAAGGAGGGCTGAGTCATGCGTCCAGGATACTTTGCATGCACTTGAGCCACTTGTACACCGCAAACCACACCCTCCTTTAGCTGCAGCGGCAGAACGGCATACTCCAACATAGACCCATTGGAATTCCACCCTCCATATGTTGTATCGACTATACGAACAGAGAGGCCATAAATGATTTCTTGATGATCCAGGCGGACAGGAGCACTTCCCTGTGTAACTTCGATGTCAGCCAGTGGCAGTTCATGCGTGACACCTGCTGTTTGCTCGGGCCCTTTGAGGATGCCACATTTTTTCTCAGTCGCCAGGACTATGGGATGAACAACATCATTCAACGTCATGTCCTGGAAAAGACAATAATAAATCTGGCTGGTCAAGGGACTGGAGATGTGGCGCCTACATCTCAAAGCCACATAAGTCCTGTGGCCCTGAACTGAAGGAGGAGGACATTGGAGCACAAGCTCCCGCCTAGTAAAGAAACTACTCACCAGCAGATAGACGTAGAGCAGACCCTGAACCAGCAGGTGGTGGCATACTTGGCATACCTGACAGCCGTCATTGAAGAGCCGCTGGACTACTGGGTAGCCAAACTGGATTTGTTTCTGCAACTGGCCGAGTTTGCCCTGGAAAACTGTCCTGCCCGGCCAGTAGTGTGGCATCAGAGCGAGTGTTTAGTGCAGCGGAGGCCATAGTTACCACACGAAGAACTCACCTGTCCATCAAAAATGTGAAAAGATTGATTTTTGTCAAGATGAATTAGGCGTGGATCAGCCAGGATTCCCACCCACCAATGCCTGATGCATCAGACTAGATCATTCATGGTGCCATACCAGCACTTTGACAAAAGAGATTGGTTTCTTCTGGCTACCTGCTTTAGCTACTATTCTGATGCTGCCACCTGCCTGATGCCATATATCTGATGCCAAGTGCTCCTTCTTTCACCCACTATCTTCAGCTTGTACTCGTATTGCCACCCACCTCCACACTATGTCACCTTGCCACTCTGTTGTATCCTCATGCTCTCATGCTGCTGCCATCTACACACTGTGTCAACTTGCCACTCTGTGGTCTCCTCCTGCTGCTGCCACCTCTACACTATTTCACCTTGCCACTCTGTGGCCTTCTCATGCTGCTGTCACCTCCACACTATGTCACCTTGCTACTCTGTGGCCTCCTCATGTTGCTGCCACATCCACATTATGTCACCTTGCCTCTCTGTGGCCTCCTCATGCTACTTTCACTTCCATACTTTGTCACCTTGCTACTCTATGGCCTCCTCCATCTTCTGCCACCTCCAAACTATGTCACCTTGCCACTCTGTGGCCTTCTCATGCTGCCATCGCCACACTGTGTCACCTTACTACTCTGTGGCCTCCTTATACTGGGGCCATCTCCACACTATTTATTCTGGCTACCTGCTTCAGCTACTATTGTGATGCTGCCACCTGCCTGATGCCACACATCTGATGCCAAGTGCTCCTTCTTTCACACACCATCTTCAGCTTGTACTCATATTGTCAACCACCTCTGCACTATGTCACCTTGCCACTCTGTGGTCTCTTCAAGCTGCTGCCATCTACACACTATGTCACCTTGCTACTCTGTGGCACACTTATACTGCTGCCCTCTCTACACTGTGTCATCTTGCCACTCTGTGGCCTCTTCTTGCTGCTGCCACCTCCACACTGTCAGCTTGCCACTCTGTGGCCTCCTCATGATGCTTCCATCTACACACTATGTCATCTTGCTACATACTCTGTGGCCTCCTTATGCACACTATGTCACCTTGCCACTCTGTGGTCTCCTCATGCTGCTGCCACCTCCACACTATGTTACCTTGCCACTTTGTGGCCTCCACATGCTGCTGGCATCTCCACATTATGTCACCTTGCCACTTTGTGGCCTCCTTATGCTGCTGCCATCTACACACAATGTCACCTTGCCACTTTGTGGCCTCCTCATGCTGCTGCCATCTACATACAATCTCACCTTGGCACTCTGTGGCCTCTTCATGCTGCTGCCATCTTCACACTATGTCACCTTACCACTCTGTGGTCTCCTCATGCTGCCGCCACCTCCACACTATGTCATCTTGCTACTCTGTGGTCTCCTCATGCAGCTGCCACCTCCATACTATGTCACCTTGCCACTCTGTGGTCTCCTAATGCTGCTACCATCTCTACACTGTGTCACCTTGCCACTCTGTGGTCTCCTCATGCTGCCGCCACCTCCACACTATGTCATCTTGCTACTCTGTGGTCTCCTCATGCAGCTGCCACCTCCATACTATGTCACCTTGCCACTCTGTGGTCTCCTAACGCTGCTACCATCTCCACACTGTGTCACCTTGCCACTCTGTGGTCTCCTCATTCTGATGCCACCTACACAATCTCTCACCTTGCCACTCTGTGGCCTTCTCATGCTGCTGCCATCTCCACACTATATCACCTTTCCACTTTGTGGCCTCCTCATGCTGTGGCTCCCAGTATTAATAATGCCCCCATTAGTGCTCCCCAGTAATATTAATGCCCCCATTAGCGCCCTCCAGAATGAAAAATACTCCTATTCGGGTCCCCAGAATTTATAACACCCCTATCAACGCCCCCTAGAATAAATAGTGCCCCCATTAATGCTCCCCAAAATTATAATGCCCCGTATGTGCCCCTCAGTAATATTAATGCTCCAATTAGAGCTCCCCCAGAAATAATAGTGCCCCATTAGAGCTCCAGTAATATTTATGACCCCATTAGTGCCCCCAGTAATTCTAATACCCCCATTAATGCCCCCAAAAATTACTAATGCCCTTATTAGTTCCCCCTAATATTAATCATGCCCCTTTCTTATAAATAAACAAGCGACTGGCTTGATCCCAAACTAAGGAGCTATTAGGTGAGCCCTATACAACCCTAAGAGCTCTCCCTGACTGCTATGCACATACAAGGGTCTCGATTGTAGACAATTGCATGCCCACGTACCTAAGTCTGTGTGACACCTGAAAACCCTATAATAGTGAAGGGACACGACCACCGGCTCCCTGCACTTAATACGGAGGGAGTCAGGGTCACCTAGAATCAAGCCAGCAAGCAAACACAATAAAGTAAAGGACTTGTCTGAGCAAACAGCAGAAGCAGCCTCCAGCAGTTGAACACTTCATCCAGGAAGTAGTATAAACCACAAAGTGAGGCAAATGGGAGGTAATATAAAGGAAGATTATTATGTCTAAATAAGTGACACCTGGCAGAAGGAAAGGCGATGAGAAAGTGAAACCAAGACAAAAAACATCAATTAAGGGGTAGAGAATAACATCTGCCAGACCTTCTCACAGAAGTGGTGGTGACAGTACCCCTCCCTCTACGGGTGGACTCCGGACACTCAGAGCCCACCTTCTCAGGATGAGACCTATGGAAAGCCTGATGAGACGAGTGGCCTTAATGTCCGCCACTGGGACCCACATCCTCTCGTCAGGACCATAACCCTCCCAATGAACGAGGTACTGGAGAGAACCACGGATAATGCGAGAATCCACAATCCTAGAGACCAGAAATTCTAGATTACCATCAACAATGATCAGAGGAGGAGGAAAAGAGGAGGGTACAGTGGGTTGGACATAAGGTTTTAATAGGGACTTGTGAAAAACATAATGGATGTTCCAAGTCTGAGGAAGTTCAAGACGGAAGGCAACGGGATTGATGACGGACAAGATCTTAGGACCCAACTTCCAGGAGGGAACCTTCAGTTTGATATTCTTTGTGGACAACCACAACAGATCACCCACATTCAGGTCCGGACCAGGCACACGTCTCTTATCCGCCACACGCTTATATCTCTCACTTATCCTCTTCAGATTACCCTGAATCTTTTGCCAAATAAATGACAAAGACAAGGAAAATCTCTCCTCATCAGGTAAGCCAGAAGACCCCTCTCCAGAGAATGTCCCAAACTGCGGATGAAACCCATATGCACCCAAAAATGGTGACTTATCAGAGGACTTCTGGCGACGGTGATTTAAAGCAAACTCAGCAAGGGACAAAAAAGAATACCAATCCTCCTGATTCTCTGCCATAAAACAGCGCAGATATGTCTCCAGAATCTGATTGACACGTTCGGTCTGACCATTCGACTGCGGGTGAAAAGCAGAAGAGAACGACAACCGAACCCCCAAGCGAGAACAGAAGGCCTTCCAGAATCTGGAAACAAATTGCGTGCCCCTATCAGAAATAATGTCTGAAGGGATGCCATGCGATTTAACAATATGATCAACAAACACTTGTGCCAGCGTCTTAGCTTTTGGTAACCCAGGAAAGGGAATGAAATGTGTTCATTTTGCTAAAACGGTCCACTACCACCAGAATCACAGTCTTTCCCGAGGAACGAGGCAGGACTGTAATGAAGTCCATGGACAGATGCGTCCAAGGATGGGAAGGAATGGGTAACAGGAGGAGAGAACCCGATGGCCGTGAATGAGGGACCTTGGCACGAGTGAAGGTCTCGCAGGCTGCCAAAAAAACCTCAACCGTCTTACGAAGAGCCGGCCACCAGAATCTCCGAGCAATGAGATTTACTGTGGCTCTACTCCCCGGCTGCCCAGCAAGGATAGTATTGTGGTGCTCCTTAAAAACCTTGTGTCGTAAAGCGAGAGGCACAAAAAACCTCCCAGGAGGACAAAGATCAGAAGCCTCTGCCTGGGCTGCCTGAACCTCTGCCTCCAAATCAGGATAAAGAGCAGAGACGACCACCCCTTCAGCCAAAATGGGAACCGGGTCTTCAAAGTTCCCCCCTTCCGGAAAACAACGTGACAGGGCATCCGCCTTCTCATTTTTTTTTTTTTATTATGTTTTTATTGGTTTTTCAACAAAAAACAGGGGGTAACAAGGTACCAGGGTATAGGCACGCAGGCCTGCATAGGAACTCAAATAAGTACATTATTGTTTAGCATGAAGAGTTGCACAAGGTCAAGTCATACAGTTTATACACCATAGAAAGTACTATAGATAATACCTAATCAGCAAGGGTGTGTTTGTGGGGGAGGCAGGGGCATGGTATTCAGCAAGATTGAAGCATCTGTGGGCAGAATCATACAGACGTGTCGGCTGGAGAGGACACCTAATCCCATTCAGGACATTATCTATAAGGGGCGAGTTGGGCGAGTTTGTGCGTACAGCCGCCAACCCCAGGGGGTAAGTAACCAGCCCAATGATCACCGTAGCAGAAGGCTGTCAAGAAAGTGAACTAACGAGGCAAAGCCCCAGAGCATCGAGTAGATGTCCTCAGGCGAGACTCAGTTACTTATGAGGGTCTCTGTAAGCCGACCATATGAGCCACTTCTTGAGAAAGGTTCCATGAGAGCACATCTCCCACAAAGAGAGCTCTTCAAATCTATGAAGTTGATCTATTTTTTGAAACCAGTTTTCAATAGTCGGGACATGGGATTGTAGCCAATGCCTGGGAAGCAAGAGGCGGGCAGCAATTAGCATTTGAGTAAACACGTATGGCAGTTTTGCCGCATGTACTGCTGGAGGGATGGAAAGGAGAGCTAGCTGAGGTGAGGTGGGAATAGAGGTCCTACAAATCATGTTTGACTGAGCAAAGATCTCCGTCCACCATTTGTAAATAGGGGGACAGGACCACCATATATGGAAAAAAGTTCCCTTCTCCCCATGGCACCTCCAGCAGACGTCAGAGGCTGAAGCAGAATACAGTGATGTCTTGTCAGGGGTATTATACCATCTGGTGAGGATCTTGTAGTTGTTTTCCTGGATTCGTACGCAGCGGGAGGCACCATGGGGAGAGCACAGCAGTCGGGACAAACTGCTAAAAGGGATCACAATATTGAGATCTTTTTCCCAACAGCTGACAAATGATGGCTTGGCAAGCATAGGAGGCGAGCGTAGTCTGCTATAAATTAACGATATGAGCTTCCTAGGGACTGAGTGGTGAGAGACAATCGACTCAAACCACACCATGGGGCGAGACAGGTCCCCTATATCTACATGTTGCTTCAGGTAGGCTCTAATATAGGCGATAGTGAAGATATCACAAGGATGGGGGTTTAAAAGGGCACTCGTTGTTTGATGGTCCATCCAGTCACCCGAGGGGAGTGCCAAAGCGTTGATATACAAGGAAGAAGACTTTAGCCCCTGGGAGGTCGCAGATCTTATGGGGTAAGGAGCTGTATCTACAATATCCTTTATTGTCAATAGGGGGGATGGGAATGGAACAGAGCAGTGCGAGGACGAGAACCATTTCCAGGCCTCTAGCGTGGCCTTTATTATTGGGTAATGGGAATATTGTCCAGAAAGAACCATTTGGGAACCAAGGAGTAGGGCCCTAGGGGATTTCTCCAATATAGCCAAATCAGTGTCCACCGAAAGAGAGTGCGGAGGAGGACGCAGCCAGGCTACCACTCGGGTAAGGAGGATAGCCTTACCATAAATTTCGGGGTTTGGCATTCCAATCCCTCCTGCGTGTCTAGGCCTGGTGAGTAGGGAATGAGACAGTCTAGCTTTTTTGTTATTCCAGATGAAAGATCTAAACTTCTTGGAGATTTGCAAGTAGTATTGTTTGGGAACTGGGATAGGTAGGACTTGTTGTAGATATGTCAGTCGAGGAAGGATTAAAGATGTGAGGAGATTTTTGCGGCCGAACCAAGACAGAGTCGGGTTGGATTGTGCCAGTTTATCAATGGCCTCAAATATGGATTTTTGTAGGGGGATATAATTAAGGGAAAAAAGGTCATTAATATTAGGACAAAGTTTAATCCCTAAGTATGTAATAGTGGGAGAAGACCAGTTAAAGGGTGAATCCCTCTTTAAATAGTTCTGCGTGGATTGGGGAATTCCCCTACATAGGACAAGGGATTTACTTGCATTGATTTTGAAGTCTGATGCTAAACTGAAGACATTCAGATGGGCCTGAATCCGTGGTAGGGAAGTTTTAGGGTTAGTCGTCATCATGAGGACATCGTCAGCAAATGCTGCAATTTTCTATTCCCTGCCTCCCAAACATAGACCTGAAATCTCCTCATCTCGCCTAATGTTAGCAAGCAGCAGCTCTAAAGCCAAGACAAACAGGAGGGGTGAGAGGGGGCAACCCTGTCTTGTCCCATTACTTATCGGGAAAGGGGTAGATAGACCACTGTTAACCTGTACCCTAGCTGATGCCTGCTCATACATGGCGAATGTTGCTCTGACAAAGGGGTCAGGGAGGTCAAATTTAAGCAAGATGCGCTTTAGGTATTGCCAATTGACCCTATCAAATGCTTTCTCCGCATCCGTACTAAGGAGAAGCAGGGGGGAGGAGCACTTCTTGGCATAACAGAGGACGTTGATCACTCTGGTAGTGTTGTCTTTGCCTTCTCTGGCCCGGATGAAGCCAACCTGGTCACCATGTATGAGGAGGGGAAGGAAAACGGCAAGCCTATTAGCTAACATCTTAGCCAGGAGTTTGAGGTCTATGTTTAGGAGGGATATGGGCCTGTAATTGGAGCATTGTTTGGGGTCTTTCCCTTCTTTAGGTATAAGGGAGATGTGCGCCACCGTCATATCTCTGGAGAGTGGACAGCCGAGCAGAGACTGATTACAGACCTTCAAGAGATGGGGGAGGAGGAGGTTCTGAAAGGTCTTATAATATGAGAGTGGAAGGCCGTCAGGGCCCGGGCTCTTCCCTGGGGGCATTTGTGACATAGCGGTCTTAAGTTCCAGAATGGTAAACGGGGCCTCTAGTTTTAATTTCTGTTCGGGTGAGAGGTGGGGCAACTCGGATGAGTCTAGGAAGCTTTCTATAGCCGCTCCTCTGCTGTCAGTAGAATCAGGGGGGGAAAGGTTATACAGACCATTATAGTAGTCCCGGAAGTGAGCTGCTATCTGGGAAACCGAGAAGATCGGTTTACCACCAGAGGAAGATAACTGGTGAACATAATTGGAGGACCTTCTCCCTCTGATTCTACTCATCAAAAATTTGGTGGCTTTATCCCCATGAGCAAAAAACTTATGTTGCATGCTCATGAAATATTTAGCTGTTCTTGCCGAAAGTAGGGATTTAAGTTTTGCCCTGTATTCAGAAAGCTCTCTTAACTGGGGTTCAGTGGGGGAAGATTTATGGCTAAATTCTAGGCTCTGTATTTTCTTCAGGACTTCGTCTATGGCTTTTTCTTGTAGTTTTTTCCTATAGGACCTAATGTTAATAAAATGACCCCTAATTACCGGTTTATGGGCGTCCCAAAGGGTGTTAAATGAGATGTCGGAGCCCTCATTTAAGGAGAAATAGTCAGCCAAATGTTTTGAGATTTGGTCTATTGAATCTTGGGAGCCTAACAGGGTCTCGTTTAGTCGCCAATTAAAACACGAAGGATTTTTTACGGGGGCTAAGACCTTAATAAATATAGGAGAGTGGTCAGACAAATGGATGGAACCTATCAACGCTGCGCTACATAGATGAAGGTGTTCCTTTGAGATAAAAAAGTAGTCCAGCCGGTGGTATGTGCCATGGACTGGGGAGTAGAAGTTGTAGTCCAGGTCATTGGGGTGAAGGGAACGCCAGGTGTCAATCAAATGGAGATCCCAGAGGGTTTTCCTGATAAATTTGAGGGATTTGTCAGAGTGGGACGACTTGTGCGAGGATATATCGAGATGTGGGAATAGGGCAACGTTTAGGTCTCCTCCCACTACTACAATCCCTTCACTAAAAGGGTTGATAATAGGAACTAGGCTGGCTATCCAATGGGACTGGTTGGAGTTAGGACCATAAATGTTAACGAAGGTGTAAATTTGTTGGCCAATTGAGCCCTTAATCAGCATATACCTTCCCTCTGGGTCAAGTACTTGGTCAGCGAGCTTAAATGGAATCTTTTTATGAAAACCTATGCTCACCCCACTGGACGCGGAGGAGTTACCTCCACAGTGATACCAATTGGAATAATAGGAGTACTGCATGTTGGGGTAGCGATTAAATCAATAATGCGTCTCCTGGAGGAACACCACTTCGGCCTTGGCTTTCCTTAGAACGGCAAAAACCTGACTCCTCTTGGAGGGGGAGTGAAAGCCTTTGACATTATAAGAAGCAATAAGTAGTTCAGCCATATGACATATTGTGATTGGGGTTACCTCTAAGCCAATGGTGTCCCCTCCAGGAGAACAAAGGGGTGTCGTGTAGTCTCTTCTCAAAATGCGTTAGCAGGTTCAGAATGCAGCAGTGGACGCATGGTGTAAATAGGAGTGTCTCATACCCTGGGGGAAGAGATAAGTAAGGAAATAGGACAGAACATAACAAGGGAAACAAAAAAGAACTAAACATAATTGCATATGCAATGTACATGAGGGGGGAGTGAGGTCTTGTGACCATGTAAGAGGTCGTATAACACATCAGAAATCTAATGGGCAGTCGGGGAGAATGAGTCTGCCTGGTTAGTATAGCAGTCATATACATTATAATGGTTAAACCATGGAAAGATAGTTAGCAGAGAAAACAAGTGAGGACCTACTCAGGGAGGAAAGCAATATGACATAAGTCCCATACATACAGAGAGGAGTCACTACAAAGTAGGTTGGTGATCTCGGGAAGTGCTTCTGGGGGTAAACTGCAGACCTCTCTTCCTGGATCTGGATGCCTTCGGGGTACGCAGAACCTCAAAAGGAGCTATTGTAGGTAGATCTGGTAGATCGTTTAAGTCCTGGTAGAGCTCCCAATTTTCAATCGGCAATGGGTCGATGCTCAGGACGTCTTAGGCAGCTTGCAGGTCTGTGTAAGATGAAATGAAGACTTTTTTCCCTGCGCAGGTAAATGAGAGTCCAAAAGGATAGGCCCAGCGGTATACGATCTTGTTGGAACGAAGCCAGTCGGTCAAAGGCTTCAATGCCCTACGTTTCCTCAGAGTAGAGGGGGCCAGATCTTGATAGATTTCGAGTTTAAAGTCTTCATAAGATAGATCTGTGCTGTTTCGGGCCGCTTCTAAAATGGCTGACTTAACCGGGAAGTTCAAGAATTTACAGATAACATCCCTGGGCGGGTCAGAAGGCTTGGGTTTCGGGCGCAGGGCCCTGGGTGCCCTTTCGATGATCACCTCTTGCGAGAAATCAGGGCCCAATAGTGAGCTACAGATGGTCAGGACGGTCGCCGGAACGTCCCCCGGTAGTACCGCCTCTGGGATCCCACGGAACCTCAGGTTGTTGCGGCGCCCTCGATTTTCCTGGTCTTCAATCGTGTTGTGAAGCCCATTCAGGTAAGTAGAGCATCGGCGTAAGGCATCAGACACTGCCGTATGGTGGTTCAGGGACGCTGTTTGGCGTGTTTCTAGGGCCTCCACCCGGTCCCCAATGTGCCTTACCTCCTGCCTAAACGCCGCGAATTCCATGAGGATAGGTTCCATTACTCTGCTCAGGGCCCGGTCCAGATATCTTCTGGTTAAGGGTAAGTCAGAGCTGACCTGGGGATCTTCCGACTCGCTTTCTCCTTCCGACGGGAGTGGAGCACGCTTTGGAGCTTTAGGCTGTGGTATCGGCGCCATCTTGGTTTCTTTCTGCGCGACCGTTGCTGCAGCCTTCCTAAGAAATTTCTCCATGTCACCCGGAGGAACTTGACTTTTAGAGGTAGCGGAGTGGTCCCCTTGTCTTGGGTTACCGATTTTGACCATTCTCACCCAAAGGCGCTGCTGATAGCTGGTGTTATACACAATCCTCTTAGGAGAGCAGTGAACTATGCGGCCATCTCCGTCCGGCGCTAGCTCCGCCCCCCGCCTTCTCATTTTTAACCCCAGGGTGGAACGTAACTGAGGAGAGGAGAGAGACCCTGAGACAAGACCGCACCCACACCCACCTCAGAAGCATCCACCTTAACAATAAAAGGTAGAGAGACATCAGGTTGTACCAAAATGGTAACGGAAGCAAAACTCTCTTTAAAAGTAGAAAAGGCTTTAAGCGCATCTACCGACCAAGAGGAAAAATCCACCCCCTTTATAGTCATATCAGTGAGTGACTTAACAACAGAGGAATAATTCAAAATGAACTTTCTGTAATAATTGGCAAAACCCAAAAACCGCATCAGCGCCTTCTGATTCTCAGGAAGCTCCAAATCAAGCACAGCACGGACCTTCTCAGGGTCCATCCGAAAACCAGAAGTGGAGAGAAGAAAACCAAGAAATCGAATCTTCGGAACCGCAAACACACATTTTTCCAGTTTAGCGTACAATTTATTCTCCCACAGAATCAGCAAGACCTAACATAGGTGGTCCCGATGAGTCTTGAAATCAGGAGAAAAAAATCTAAATGTCATCTCGTTACACCAGTACAAACTTCCCCATTAAATGATAAAAAATGCTGTTCACAAAATGTTGGAAGACGGCCGGAGCAGTCATCAAACCAAATGGCATAACCAAATTTTTGAAATGACCCTCAGGGGTATTGAAGGCCGTCTTCCATTCTTCCCCTTGCCTGACCCTGACTAGTTTGTATGCCCCTCTTAAATCCAACTTAATGTACTTTCGCACTTGCGGCAGGACGGATCCGGCAGGCTGTTCACCGTTTCGGATCCGTCCTTCCGCTGTTTCGCCATGCTGCCAGACCGCCGCTCCGTCCCCATTGACTACATCCATTTTCCTCCCACTTAATATATACCACACACTATATACCACACGCTATATATCATGCACACACACACACTATATATACAGTATATATATATATATAGAGAGAGAGAGATTATATTTTATGTCCATGAGCTTTCTTTGTCTGACCGTAAGTATTTGCTGGTTCATTTAGCGTTACCCAGGGTGCACCACAGGTAGGCGAACCAGCAGTACACCCAATACCGTACGATCACTTAACTAGACAGGTACATCTCTGCTCACCTGGCCAATATCTGATTGCTCAGACCCCACACACATACAATCACAATACAATCCGATTTTCTAATGGTAACATTAAAACTAATATTTCTCCTTCAAAGACGTAACTACTTTTTGCTGTTTTGTTGAGGACATTTTTTTTAAAACTTGTATTAAAAAAAAATGGGATTATATGTGTGCATGTTTATCCTGCAGCGAATGTTGGTGTGGGGCTATGACAGGACAGAAAAAAATGTTAGAAGCGCTTCCACTATGATCGGGTCAAAGAGATTAGTGAAATATTATGCCCAGGTACAATGCTTACATGAATTTTGTATCTCTCTCTACAACACTCTGTAATGTATATATTCAGTTTTGCTGCTAATCCGTACAGATGTAGTAGGGTTAACACACAACCTCTTAACTCAAATTTCTTAACTCATCGCGCTATCTTGAAACAAAAGACATAAAAAAAAATAGCTTAACGCATTTAATTGCATTTAGTTTACATAACACGTCTCATAAAGCATGCGTTTTAACCCTACTACATCCGTATTTAAACCTTTTAAAAATAATTACTTAATACCTGGTGTGACACAAACAAAATCATCCGGTTACATCATACATCTCTACCTCACTGTGAGTGTATATATATATATATATATATATATAGTTATACACATAGCGCGGTACAGATGTATGATGGATGATTTCATACTGTACGTTTCACACACACATAACTATATATATATATATATATATATATATATATATATATATATTTCTTTTTGTTTATATATACAGTACAGACCAAAAGTTTGGACACACCTTCTCATTCAAAGAGTTTTCTTTATTTTCATGACTATGAAAATTGTAGATTCACACTGAAGGCATCAAAACTATGAATTAACACATGTGGAATTATATACATAACAAAAAAGTGTGAAACAACTGAAAATATGTCACATTCTAGGTTCTTCAAAGTAGCCACCTTTTGCTTTAGTAGCCACCTGCTTGCTCTAGATACATTCACGCCTCTACCACTCCTCTGTATATGGCCTGGCACTTCTCATCCTGACTTACTTGTAGCTGAACTACACAAATTTAACAGAAATTGGAACACCCCATAAAGCGACAAATATATTTTTATTTTTGTACTAAAGTAGTCCGCTAAACGCTTTCACTACAATTAACTGCAGAAATGCACTGATAATATAATTTTCTTGTTATACTGAAATACGACCCTATATGCTTTGACCATAAAAAAACTCAGAGTGAAGTGTGTATAAATTTTTCTAGTAATACTGAAATAGGCCACTATACGCTTTGACCAGAAAACAATTAAAGAGTAAATAAAATATATTTATTGGAGTACTAAAATACGCCCCTATTTGCTTTCACCAGAAATAACTGCAAAAGGGAAATGCGTATATTTTTTGTTGTTGTACTGAACTACGCCCCTATATGCTTTCACCAGAAATAACTGCAACAGTGAAGTGCGTATATATTTTTCTTATAGTACTGAAATACGCCCCTATACACTTTCAACAGAAATAACTGGAACAGTGCAGTGCATATATATTTTTCTTTTTTTTACTGAAATACGCCCCTATTTGACTTCACCAGAAATAACTGCAGAAGTGACTTGAGAATATATTTTTTTCTTGTAGTACTGAAATACCCCCTTATACATTTTCACCAGAAATAACTGCAGAAGTGACCTAAGAATATATTTTTCTTGTTGGACTGAAATAGGCCACTATATGCTTTGACCAGAAAACAATTAAAGAGTAAAGTGAGTATATATTTTTTCTTGGAATATTATAATACTCCCCTAAATGCTTTCAACAGAAATAACTGCAGAAGCGAACTGAGAATATTTTTTTCTTGTTGTGCTGAACTATGCTCCTATACGCTTTCACCAGAAATAACTGCAACAGTGTAGTGCTTATATATTTTCATTTTTTACTGAAATATGCCCCTATAAGCTTTCACCAGAAATAACTGCAGAAGTGAACTGAGAATTTATTTTTCTTGTTGTACTGAAATACGCCCCTATATGCTTTCATCACAAATAACTGCAACAGTGCAATCCGTATATATTTGTATTATTTTACTGAAATATGCCCCTGTACATTTTCAAAAGAAATAACTGCACAAGTGAAATGTGTATATACTGTATTTTTCTTGTAATACTGGTATAAGATACTAAAGGTACTAAGATATAAGCTACTAAAGGCTTTTCAACATAACACTTGCAGCCCAATAACAAAAAGCTGGAATGACAAAGCTGTCTAATGACAATTTGGATCCCCAAATAATTGTTCCCTACACTTTCTTATCAATGTCCCCAGTGCCTTCTGACATCTATCCCTGCACTAAGATCTTGTCAAATGATTCCTCCCTATCCTTTCCCTGCACTTATAAATCATTTTTTCTGTCCACAATTGTTTTTCCTCTTGCTGTCCCTAGCGCCTTCACACTTCTGTCTGGCCTGGTCTGGCTGTCCCTTGTGAGCTTTCCTACATAAGTTATTATTTGGATTGATTACCTGCATATGATTTTTGTTCTGGACTGTACTGCCGTCATTTAGTAAATCCACTATTGTTTAAACGCTGGTTGTTTAGGGTTCTGCACCATTACAGAAATTAGCCTAGTGACAAATTTCTTCTTCATAAACCGCATTTCTTTTTAAGTAGCAGGCTCAATGATGGGGAATGGCGATTGCTCAGTCCTTGTCATTGAACCCCTTAGATACCGCATTCATCGCTAATTGAAAAATCGCTCATTAAAAATTAGGGCTTTCAGTGCGAAGAAGCCACCATGTCCATCTTGATTGAAGAATGAAGATCCCACACAAAATATCACGCAGTGCGTGATAAAGTCATTACGTTGGCTGGTGTGGTGATGTCATACGTCACCGCGCACAACATTTGGCACGGGATCTTCAATCAAGATGGCTGCAGCGGTCTCTTCATGCTCAAATGGATGAAGTTAGTATGCAGTTTTTTAACACCAGTTCAGGGAAAATTGATTTGTTACCATGAAGCACGAGGAAATTTTGCTTTGCAGTGAATCAAATTTATCCTGAAAGTCGGACCACTTCAGATACTTTAATTCACTCAACCCTATATAACATAATAGAAATACATCAGAATCCCATCGCAATAGCAGCCCACACCTACTGTACTTGGACTTGATCCCTTTGATTAACCAATATTAAGTGGTTAACATTAGTTCTTGACTGAAAATTTCATAGTTTCCATATTCGTGCAACCATTTCTAATAATAATGCCTGTGATTATGTTTTTCTAATGAGCTAAACCTTGTTAATTTTTACAACCCTTGCTATCAATCATCTTACCTCAGAAAGCTGTTAACATGCTATCTCTGATCCAAAGCCGAGTGAAGTCTAGATTTCTCTCTTTTCCACAAATGTGTGTGGGGGAAGAAAATGCAGCAAACATGTATAATGGAGTGCTCGAAAGCAAGGTCAGTGTAGAATTAACACGTTTAAGTACTAAACAATATACTTCCACCGTAATATTAACCTATTTTAACTATGTTTTTAATTTTTTTTATATGTTTATCCAAGGGAAAAATTATAGTCAGGAGCATGTAGCATTTAAAGTTATAATGCATTCAACATGCTATAGTTTTCCATTTTCATCTGCATAAAGTATGCTACAAAATAGGGGGAAAAAAAAGAATTTCATATTTCAAAAAGTGGAGCTGTCAATAGAGGAAAAAAATGCAGATGAAATGGTAGCTGAGGACTGAATGCCTAATCGGAAAATGCATATAGTGAAAGCCTTACTTTTTACTCTTTACACCTCTTAAAATTGCATGACAAATATGCTCATGAGATTTCAACAGCCGGGATGATATGCAATGTCACCTTTACAGCTGTCTCTGAAGACCAGCTGAAAAGTGAATATTCTAATGAAAGCTATAAAGTACAGAGAACAAAAACATGGTCACAAATCTGTAATTAACTAAAGAAGACATAAATCAATAATTACAGTCAAGCTTTGCGGAAATTGCTCTGTCCTGTAGTCTTCCAGTAGACAATTGTGCGGCAGTATTTTGTTAAAAGTTACCCAGTGGGATCAGGCTGCAGAGGACACTTGACTGGGAAAAAGAGAACAGTAGGAAGAATAGTATGATTCATGTTCTGCATCTCAAGTGGAAGATGAAGTGCAAGGATTGAATAATGAAACAAAGACAAGATATTCCGCATGCCAGGAAGGTTCCTGTTAGAGAGCTGCTAGAATTATTTAAAAAGGTTAATCTATGAATAAACATGCTTCATCAAGGTCTCTTACACTTGCAAAGAGAGATGCTAATGAATAATAAAACAGTAATGGGGACACGCAGAGAAATTAATGTTAATCTTATCCGAAGCAGATACAAATTAATATTGGAGCAACATTTTTGTAATCACTTTCGAAAGTAAAAATTCAATTAATTTGACAAAATCAATATTTCACATCATCGTTCCCTGGAAATAGAGTTTCTTTTTTTGTATCAGTATTCTTGTCAATGTGACTGATCTTCACTATTTAAGTCTGTGCTCTGAAAGACTCCCAAATCATCTGCTTTTCAGAAATGTGGTTAACTTCAAAAATCAATAGTTGTAGCTTTTAAGCTTTTCTCTGGGTCTATTTTGCAAGAAGGATTTTTTATTTATACAGTATAATAGTTGCATAGACAGTAAATATAAGTGAAATGGATGAGTGTTGTTCTGGCATAGTATTTCTCATTTGCTGTTCCCTTTTTCCCATTATAATAGGATAAAAATAAAAATAACATAGTGACAAGTTCTATATACAATATCCCTACAAACAATACCTGTCCAATTCTTCTGATGTAGTATAGCAAAATTATTTCTGAAATATAAACCCCTAATGATGGAGTGTAGAAAAATGGCAAGCATCATCGGTACAGAATCAAAAATTTGTGTATTGTTGAAAAATATGGGCAAGTTCATTCTGGATGTCCTGAATAGTGTTATGCTCGGCTGCTTGAGTAGAACACCTTGGGATGCTCGGGTGCTCTAGCGAGCACAATGGAACTGAATGGGAGAACCTGAGCATTAGCCACTTCACATCCACCCATAAGATATACAGTAAACGTCCTATGGGTGGACGTTCTGGAATGTCCATTCAGAGATGGCAGCTGCATGTTAATCGTGCAGCTGCTGAGCGGGAGGCCCGCTGTCAGTGACAGCAGGGCAACCCAGAGAGAAGGCAGGGGCAGTTCCTAACGCTGTGTATATGTATCAGGAAGCACTGAGCGCTTCCTATCCCGGCCCGGTGGTCATGTGGCCGCGGGGGCGGGAGAGTGGGGAAGCTGTTGGGTCTTCTACAGACCTGGATCAGCCCTACCCTGAGGCTGTACAGCGTTTTATTCTGCTATACAGCCTCTCTGGAGGCTGTATTTCCCCTGTAACTGGGGCTACTATTTCAGCCCCAGTTACAAAAAAAATCAATGGTGAGAAAGAAAAAGAAGTGAACGTAAATATCCCCCAGAGGTCTTGTATGACCTTATGGGGGACGCAAAGTGTAAAATAAAAAATAAAACAATAAAGCGCTTTAAATGAAAAAAAATAACAAAAAAAAAACAATATATGTTTCACATGTAAAAAAATAAAATAAATCCTGTATTTAGTAATAAAAAAGTTAAAAATAGAAAAAATAAAAATAAATAAATAAACATACGGTATTTGGTATTGCGTGTCTGTAACAACCGGCTCTATAAATATATCGTATGATCCACCCCGTCCCATAAACACCATAAATAAAAACTGTGTCAAAAAAGCAATTTTTGTCACCTTACATCACAAAAAGTGCATCTCCAAGTGATCAAAAAGGCAAATTTCCCACAAAATGGTACCAATAAAACTGTCACCTTATCCCTCAAATAGTGAGCCCCTACATAAGAAAATTACTTTAAAAAAAACTATAGCTCTCAGAACATGGACACATTAAAACATATTTTTTGTCTCAAAAATGCTATTGTTGTGTTAAAGTGAAATAAAAAAAAAGGATACATATTAGGTATTGCCACATCCGTAGCAACCAGCTCTATAAAAATATCACATGACCTTACCCCTCAGGTGAACACCATAAAAAATAAACTGTGCCAAAAAAAGCCATTTTTTGTCCCCTTACATCACAAAAATTGCAACATCAAGCGATCAAAAAGGCATATGCGCCCCAAAATAGTACCAATCAAACAGTCTTGATATGAAACCACAATGAAATTCCAGCACTCACGATTTTGGTAGCTAAAATCTTCGTCTTTTATTCAGGCAGTAGACATATAAACAGGACATCCACCCACAAGTGCAGCAACCTTGACGCGTTTCGAACAGTAGTTCTTAGTCGTAACAATGAGCAGTGTCTCCTCTGGCACCTTTATACCAGTCTGAACTAACAATGTAATTACTTTCCCCTCACCTGAGGGGTGGGGGAGTGTAGGAGGCAGGGAACATTTTAACCTCTTGTTTTCCAGGTGAGGCACTGCTCATGTGTTTCACAATAGAAAATTCATGCATCTATACAAAGTCACTGATTATTACAAAAATTTGTATTGAAAAATAACCATTAGATAAAAACAGTGAACATATTAAAATTGTCAAAGAATGTCAATTGTCAGGATAGCATCAGAACACCACATTGGTTATATATAGCCAACTTATTTGTATGGATCCACATATGTTAGTGCTGTGTTGCTAATTCTGGCATGGATCCTTTTTCTCTATTACTGCTCTTAGTTAAATTGAAAAAATGCATACATAGCTATGATGAAAAAAATATATAAACGGGATCCCTGGCTTATATACAAGGATTTCACCAGATGCGGAAGTTTGCGCTGCCACACTTGTACATACGCAGTAAATACCAAAACTTTCCACGATGCGAATAACTCACATATATATCCAATCAAATCTTATAATAATTGTAATTCTATAGGGGTGGTATATATCATAAAATGTATAGCCTGTGACATGTTATATGTGGGATGCACCACTAGAAAATGTAAGGTCCGAATTCTAGAGCACCTCAACTACATAAAAAATCTGCACAGTGTGAACACATCCAATGCGGCTAAACACTTTATTTGCAAACACGAAAGCCAGGTGCGCAATTTCAAAGCCTTTGCAATTGAACAGGTGAAATTACCTAGCAGAGGAGGAGATTTTAAACGTTTAGTGAGACTCAGAGAGGCTTTTTGGATTTTTAAGTTGAATACCAGACATCCAAATGGCCTCAATAAGAAAAATGAACTTATGTATTTCTACTAACTCATGACTTTCCTATTTTTCACTTTTTTTCATCATAGCTATGTATGCATTTTTTCAATTTAGCTACCAAAATCGTGAGTGCTGGAATTTCATTGTGCTTTCATATCAAGAATATATGGGCTTGCCAGCCTTTTCCGTGCACGCAGGTGTTTGAACAATTGGGTGAGCTGGACTTTTCTTTGTGCATATTCATACCAATGAAACAGTCACCTCATCCCGCAAAAAATTAGATCCAACATAAGACAATCGGTTAAAATTTTTAAAAAAAAACGATGACTCTCAGACAATGGAGACACTAAAATGTTTTTTGTCTTCAAAACTGCTAATATTGTGTTAAAGGGAAATAAATAAAAAAGTAGACATATAAGGTATCACCGAATATGTAATAAACAGACCTAACCCCTCAGTTGAACAACGTAAAAAAAATAAAAAAAAAAACAGTGCCAAAAAAACATTTGTTTGTCACCTAACATCACATAAAGTGCAACAACAAGCGATCAAAGAGGTGTATGCTGCCCAAAATAGTAGCTATCAAACAGTCAACTCATCCTGCAAAAAAATGAGACCCTAGCTAAGACAATCGGTCAAAAATTAAAAAAAGCTATGGCTCTCAGACTATGGAGACACTAAAACATCATGTTTTTGTTTAGTAACATAGTACATAAGGCCGAAAAGACATTTGTCCATCCAGTTCGGCCTGTCATCCTGCAAGTTGATCCAGAGGAAGGCAAAAAAAGAAATAAACTGTGAGGTAGAAGCCAATTTTCCCCACTTTAGGGGAATAAAAAATTCCTTCCCGACTCCAATCAGGCAATCAGAAAAACTCCCTGGATCAATGACCCCTCTCTAGTAGCTATAGCCTGTAATATTATTACACTCCAGAAATACATCCAGGCCCCTCTTGAATTCCTTTATTGTACTCATCATCACTACCTCCTCAGGCAGAGAGTTCCATAGTATCACTGCTCTTACCGTAAATAATCCACTTCTATGTTTGTGTACAAACCTTCTTTCCTCCAGATGAAGAGGATGTCCCCTCACCACATTCACAGTCCTGGGGATAAATAGATGATGGGATAGATCTCTGTACTGACCCCTGATATATTTATACATAATAATTAGATCTCCCCTCAGTTTTCTTTATTCTAAAGTGAATAACCCTAATTTTGATAATCTTCCAGGGTACTGTAGTTGCCCCATTCCAGTTATTAAATTAGTTGCCCTCCTCTGGACCCTCTCCAGCTCTGCTATGTCTGCCTTGTTTACAGGAGCCCAGAACTGTACACAGTACTCCATGTGTGGTCTGACTAGCGATTTGTTCTTATCACGGACATCTATGCCCCTTTTGATGCAACCCATTATCTTATTGGCCTTGGCAGCAGCTGCCTGACACTGGTTTTTGCAGCTTAGTTTGCTGTTTATTCAAATTCCTAGATCATTTTCAATGTCAGTGTTACCGAGTGTTTTACCATTTGTATGTATGGGTGACTTGCATTATTCCTTCCCATGTGCATAACCTTACATTTGTCAGTGTTAAACTTATCTGCCCAAGCCTCCAATCTATCCAGATCCCTCTGTAGTAGTATACTGTCCTCTTCAGTGTTAATTATTTTACACAGTTTAGTGTCATCTGCAAAAATTGATACTTTACTATGCAAGCCTTCTACAAGGCCATTAATAAATATATTGAAGAGAATAGGGCCCAATACTGACCCCTGAGGTACCCCACTAGTGACAGTGACCCAATGTGAGTGTGCACCGTTAATAACCACCCTCTGTTTTCTATCATTGAGCCAGTTACTTACCCACTTACAGACATTTTCTCCCAGTCCGAGCATTCTCATTTTATATACTAACCTTTTGTGTGGTACAGTGTCAAATGCTTTTGAGAAGTCCAGATATATGACATCCATTGATTTGCCGCTGTCAAGTCTAGAACTTACCTCCTCATAGAAACTGATTAAATTAGTTTGGAATGACTGATCCCGCATGAAGCCACGCTGATATGGCATTATTTGTTTATTTCCGTTGAGATGCTCTAAGATAGCATCTCATTGAAAAACCATTCAAACAATTTACTCACAACAGATGTTAGAATTACCGGCCTATAATTTCCATGATCTGTCTTTGGACCCTTTTTGAATATTGGCACCACATTTGCCATGCACCAATCCTGTTAGACATTCCCTGTCAGTATAGAGTCACCAAATATCAGAAATAAGGGTCTGGCTATGACATTTCTTAATTCCCTTAGGATACGGGGGTGTATGCCATCCGGTCCTGGCGTTTTATCTATTTTAATCTTTTTAAGTCACTGTTGTACTTCTTCCTGGATCAGACAGGACACTTTTAATGGGGAATTTATTTTTACATTCTGCATGTCATCTGACAGTTTATTTTCCTCAGTGAATACATTGGAGAAAAAAATATTTAACAGCTTTGCTTTCTCCTCGTCACTCTCTGCGACTCCCCCCTCATTACTCTTTAAAGGGCCGACACATTCAGATTTATACTTTTTAACATTTATATAATTAAAGAACATTTTAGGGTTAGTTTTACTCTCTTTGGCAAGTAATCTCTCGTTCTCTAGTTTGGCCACATTTATTTATTTTTTACATGTTCTATTTTTTTTCTTTATAGTTTTTCTTGTAAAAATCTTTTTTAATAATTTTTTAACAAAATAATACAGCAAAAGTAAACAATAATGTCGCAGGAGAAAATGAGAATCAAACATTCACATTTCAACATAAGTATAAGAACAAAATAACAATAACCAAAACAACCTAACAAAATCTTAACATGAATCTGTAGGAGTAGCCCTCATAATTGAGACCGATAATAAGTAGTTTCCATCCACCCATCCCATCTGTAGTGGAATGTAGATGATTTATTTTGAATCCGTGCTATTGTCTGTTCAAATACACAGGTATTATTAACCACTTGCCAGACCTCTTTCACATGTGGGGTGTCAACGGACTTCCAATGTCTTGTAATAACAAGTTTGGCAGCCATGACCAGGTGTGCCACAATCGATCGAGTTTCATCTGGAAGATCCTCTAATCCTATCAACAGAAGTGCTAACTGCGGAGACAGATCAAGATGTATATTCAAGATAGAGTCAATAAGAACTTCAATGGCTTTCCATAGAGGTTTTATGGATTGACACTCCCAGAGAATGTGTAGAAGTGTACCCCTTTCTCCACATTGTCTCCAGCATCTGTCTGAGGTATCTGGAAAAATCCAGTGTAATTTGGACGGGGTGTGATACCATCTCATAAATGTTTTAAATAGGACCTCTCTATGGGCAGTGCTTTGAAAATATTTGTGAATATTGGAGAAAGTTGCATGCCATTCACGTAGTTGTATCTGCAGTTGCAAATCACTCTCCCATTTTACCATGTGTTTATTTGTCACCAGATTTAGAGATTCAGTCAGTTGGGTGTAGAATATACTGATTCCCCTTTTGCTCTTAAATAAATCCTTTACGAATGACATATGGGATGTTTGAGTCTTCTCTACTATTTTACACTTGTTTACAAAGTCCCTGACATTTAAGAACCTATAAAAATCATCCCTTACAAGTTTAAATTTGGTTTTAAGTGTCAAGAAGGAAACTAACTCTCCCCCTTCAAAAAAATCCTGTAGGGAATTTATTCCAATAGCTTTCCATTCAGAAATGGGGACTAAAGGAACCTGATCACGCAGAACTTCCAGTGAGAGATCAGTCAGGGGCGAATGGTATTTCCCCTTTTTTATTTTGAGGAATGTTCTCCAGATTTCGTCCGAGATACTGATAGTGTTAATAAGTGGGGTGGAGGGGGAAAATCCCAGGACAGGGGCAAGCAGTCTAGATCTCATCGAGTGGAGGCCACAAATACTACGCTCGATTTCTACCCATAGCTTCTCTGGGTTGTCTGACCACCAGTGGGACAACTGATCCAAGATAGCCGAAAAATAATAGTATTGTAAATGTGGTACTCCTAGTCCCCCTTTTTTCTGATGGCCAATGATGGTCCTAAATGCAACCCTAGGTTTTTTATGATCCCATATAAACAGACGTAGTTTAGCATTCAAGGATGTAAAATATGAGTCTGGTATAGTAATTGGTAGTGACCTGAAGAGGTATAAAAGCCTTGGTAAGAGCAGCATCTTGTAGGCCGCGATTCTTCCCAGCCAGGACACAGTATTTTTAGAGAACTCAGCAATATCTTTATTAATATCGGAGGCTAATTTAGGGTAGTTATATTCAAAGAGTTTAGATGAAGGATGCGACACCTGTATGCCCAAGTATGTAATGTTATGTTTTTGCCAGTCCAGGGTATGTCCCTCTTGAAGATCATGCAGTAAGGCCGGATTGATATTGAGTGGAAGGGCCTGGGACTTATCTTGATTGATCTTATAGTATGAAATGTTACTGAATGATCTAGTAGTTTTAAAAAAAGCGTCCAATGAGGTTTGGGGATTAGTTAATGTCAAGATAATGTCATCAGCAAATAGTGCAAGTTTATATTCACTATGACCTAGTTTCACTCCTGATATGTCAGGGTTTGACCTGATAGCAGCTGCTAAAGGCTCCATCGCAAAAACAAATAGGAGGGGGGAAAAAGGGCAACCCTGGCGTGTACCATTGGTAATTTTAAATGCATTAGATAATGAGCTGTTTGCATAGACATTTGCTGTAGGGCAGCTGTAAAGTGCCCTAATACCTGTATGTATGTCTCCAATGATTCCAAACTTTTCCAAGACTGTAAACGCATACGCCCAATTAATCCGGTCGAATGCTTTCTCAGCATCAACTGTGAGAAAGATAGCTGGTATAGTATGGCGCTCACAGTGTTGGAGCAGTGAAATGATGCGTCGAGTGTTATCTGGGCCCTGTCGCCCCTTCAAGAAGCCCACCTGGTCTTTATGGATCAATTTTGGAAGGATGTTCTGGAATCTTTCAGCTATTATTTTTGCATAAATTTTCACGTCTACATTTAATAGTGAAATAGGTCTGTAGTTTTTGACCTCAGATTCCTCTTTACCTGGCTTCGGAATAGTCACTATTGTGGCTCTCAGCATATCTTCCGGAAATCTGCCTGACTGAAATGCTTTATTAAATATCTTGTGAAGATATGGGAGGAGAAGAGTGTTGAATTTTTTGTAATATTCGGCTGTGAAGCCATCCGGACCTGGAGATTTTAGATTAGGAGATGTCTTTATTGCCTTGGAGATTTCCATAGTAGTGATTGGGAGATTCAAATATTGATATTGTTCTGGGGTAATTTTAGGTAGGTCTAACATATCCAAAAAGTTAAAAATTTTCGATTCATCAACGGGTGATGCAATATCCTCAATTAAATTGTATAGCCCCTCATAATAGTCCTTGAATGAATTAGCGATGTCTCTAGGAGCAATCTTCTCCTGCCGTGTAGTAGGATGAATAATGCGTCTAATTTTTGATCTCTGAAATTTGCTTTTTAAGCGCCTAGCAAGTAGAGCTCCAGCCTTGTTATCATGTGAATAACATTTTATCTTAGTCTGTCTCAAGGACTTCTCATATTTGAACAATAAGAGGTTGTATAATTTGAATCTGGCCTTTTGAAGTTCCGCAGTGGTTAAGTATGAGGGATTTAATTTATTCTTATATTCCAAATCTTTTATTAATTTCAATGATTCCGTCATGTCCTGTTCTCTTTGTTTTTTAAGATAGGAGCTCATAGAAATGAACGAGCCCCTGATTTTGGCCTTATGTGCACTCCAGACTATATATGGGTCCATATCTGGGGTGTCGTTGATATCAAAGTATTGTCTCAGGTCTGATTCTATCGATTCTGCTAGTTTATTGTTACTTAAGATGTATGGGTTCACTCTCCAGACGTAATCATTTACAGTCATGTGAAAAAATTAGGACACCCTTTGAAAGCATGTGGTTTTTTGTAACATTTTTAATAAAAGGTTATTTCATCTCCGTTTCAACAATACAGAGAGATTAAAGTAATCCAACTAAACAAAGAAAACTGAAGAAAAGTCTTTTCAAGATCTTTTGCAAATGTCATTCTACAAAAATGCCTATTCTAACTGAGGAAAAAGATAGGACACCCTCACATGTATTCCCTCTTAAATTGGCTCAGATCTCACACAGGTATATCACACCAGGTGCACATAATTAGTAGATCGTTACTCTGCATGTTGAATGAGGCTTGCCCTATTTAAACCTCAGACATTTAGTTTGGTGTGCTCCTGACTGTTGAAGTGAGAGTGAGCACCATGGTGAGAGCAAAAGAGCTGTCAGAGGACTTCAGAAAAAAGATTGTAGCAGCCTATGAGTCTGGGAAGGGATTTAAAAAGATCTCAAAAGATTTTGAAATCAGCCATTCCACTGTCCGGAAGATAGTCTACAAGTGGAGGGCTTTCAAAACAACTGCCAACATGCCCAGGACTGGTCGCCCCAGCAAGTTCACCCCAAGAGCAGACCGCAAGATGCTAAAAGAGGTCTCCAAAAACCCTAAAGTGTCATCTCGAGAACTACAGCAGGCTCTGGCTACTGTTGATGTAGAAGTACATGCCTCTACAATCAGAAAGAGACTGTACAAGTTTAACATGCATGGGAGGTGTGCAAGGAGGAAACCTTTGCTTTCCAAGAGAAACATCGAGGCCAGACTGACATTTGCCAGAGATAAAGTTGACAAAGACCAGGACTTCTGGAATAATGTTCTTTGGACAGATGAGTCCAAAATTGAATTATTTGGACACAACAGCAGAGGACATGTTTGGCGTAAACCAAACACAGCATTCCAAGAAAAGAACCTCATACCAACTGTGAAGCATGGAGGTGGAAGTGTCATGGTTTGCGGCTGCTTTGCTGCAGCAGGACCTGGTCAGCTCACCATCATAGAATCCACGATGAATTCTACTGTGTATCAGAAGGTGCTTGAAGAACATGTGAGACCATCAGTTAGAAAATTAAAGCTGAAGCGGAACTGGACCATGCAACATGACAATGACCCAAAACATACTAGTAAATCAACCAAAGATTGGCTGAAAAAGAAGAAATGGAGAGTCCTGGAATGGCCAAGTCAAAGTCCAGATTTGAATCCCATTGAGATGCTGTGGGGTGACTTGAAAAGGGCTGTACGTGCAAGAAACCCCTCAAACATCTCACAGCTGAAAAAGTTCTGCATTGAGGAGTGGGGTAAAATTTCCTCAAACCGATGTCGAAGACTGGTAGATGGCTACAAGAACCGTCTCACTGCAGTTATTTCAGCCAAAGGAGGTAACACTCGCTATTAGGGGCAAGGGTGTCCTATCTTTTTCCTCAGTTAGAATAGGCATTTTTGTAGAATGACATTTACAGAAGATCTTGAAAAGACTTTTCTTCAGTTTTCTTTGTTTAGTCGGATTACTTTAATCTCTCTGTATTGTTGAAACGGAGATGAAATAACCTTTTATTAAAAATGTTACAAAAAACCACATGCTTTCAAAGGGTGTCCTAATTTTTTCACATGACTGTATTTGTTTTAGTTTAGTAGATATTGTAAGATCTAAAGGGGCGTGGTCTGACCAGATAATATTCCCAATAGCTGTCCTGGATACTAGATCAATGAGTGGTCGTTCGACTAAGAAATAATCAATTCTTGAATATGAATTGCATTTATTAGAGAAATGGGTATAATCCCGTTCTGATACATGTTGAAGTCGCCATATATCATAGAGATCATTCATCGTCACCAATTTTTGAAATGCTGAGTCTCTGTACCTTCCTATATGCGTAGTATCCAGGACAGAATCCAGGACCGCATTAAAGTCGCCCCCTAGCAAAAGATATCCTGATTTCACACTGTTTATTTTTTTTAATAATCTCTTCATAAATTTTGTCTGACCAGTATTGGGGGCGTATACATTTACCAAAGTAAGCGGTACATTATCAATTAAAGCTACGATTATTATAAATCTCCCCCCGGGATCTATGTACTGTTCCTTAATGTCCACCGAAATAGAGTCTCTGAACGCAATCAGGACCCCCCTTTTCTTCTGCTTATATGTGGAATACACTACTTTCGGGAACTTTATATGTCTTAGCTGAGGGGTGCTGTTTTGTGCTATATGAGTTTCCTGGGCATACAAAATGTCGCATCCCCTTCCCAAAGCCTCTCTCCACAGCTGGTTACGTTTAAACGGGGAGTTTAAGCCCCTCACATTAATAGAAGTTACATTAATGGCCATACCGAAACATTAAACACTGCTGAGTACTCACTCTCTCCAGGTCACCATATAAATCATACTCAATGAATTTTACATCTTTTACAACTTTCAGGCAGACGGATTCAGAAAAGGAGGAATGGATGCTAATATCAAAGTAATTGTGGATTCCTACATGCAGCAAAAAAATCTGGTAGTTATAAACAACAACATTAAATAAAAACAAAAACAGAAATAAAAAAAAAAATGTCGCCCTATAGTGAGTAGGGCAAAAGGAAAAGGATGAACCATTGTCATCAACAAGTTGAGTAGGGCGGGTTTACTCTAGGCAAACATGAAGTAATCCTTCCTCTGCTATGAGTCATGCTCCTTGTTGAGGCCTCAAGGATTTTCCCTTTGTTTCTGAAACTTCCTTTGTTCTCTACGGTCATAGGACTTCTCAGGGTGTCGGCTGTCTTGAAATCCTCCAGCAGTCTTATCTCTATGGGTTGGGGGTCGCTCAATTTGGAGATTCCATTCCTTCAATGTGTTCAAAGCCGATTCTGGGGTCTTCAAAACATGCAGTACTCCATCTTTAAAAACCAGTATTTTAACTGGGAAGCCCCATCTATAATTAATGCCATTCGCCATTAAAGTTCTGGTGACAATTAGAAACTCTTTTCTGGCTCTGATGGTCGCTGCAGACAAATCTGTAAATAGCTTAATTCCAGTGTATTGTTTTGGCAGAATTGGGTCCTTCCTCATTTCTCTCAGCAGTTGTTCTTTTATATGGAAGAAAGTAAACCTGGCGAGAATATCTCTAGGGATGTCTTTATGCAAGTACTGCGGTTTAGGCAGTCTATGTGCTCTATCAATGGAGAGTTCAAAGTCCTTTGTATGAGGGAGCAGTTCCTTGACCAGGTTCTGAATGTGTGGAATCAGGTCATTATTGAATATATTTTCAGGGACTCCTCTAAATTTAACGTTGTTCCTCCTACTACGGTCTTCTAAATCGGTAATTTTTGCCTGCATTAAATTGACCCGATCCTCTAACTCCTTATGCCGATCGATCACCTCATTTTGTGAAGCTGCGAAATCACCCATTTTGTTCTCTATGTGGGAGACCCTGTCTCCCAGCTCCTCTACAGCCTGTTGGAAGGGTACTATAGTATTTTTCAGATCGGAATTGATCGACGATCTTAAAGCCAGGAGCATGTCTTTAATGAGGTCGGCTGAAAGTTCCTTATTAGTGGCTTCAAATGCAGCAAAATGGTCTGTTACAGGCTCATGCATAACATTGATACTCACTGTGTCTCTGCTCGATACTTGGTGACTATCAGTCTTTTGCCTTTGAGGAGTCCCCAGTAATGTATCATCTTCGTGCGCTGATGAATCGTGCACATTTCCCTTTCTATCAGAGTCCCCTTCATCCAGGGAATCGGAGGTTTGCAGTATAGTTGCAGGGTCGGGCGCCCGAGCGCCCCCCTCCTCCCCAGCAGCAGTAGATCCGGGCTGGTCTCTGTTCAGGTTGAAATCAGTGTTTAAGTTCTTTTGAAGCCTTTCCTTCGATTTCCCCTTCTTAAGCGGGGTGGTAAGAGGCAATTGTAGAGTTTTCTTCTCCGAATCGATCGGTGTGCTGAACATCGATTTCTTCATAGAAGCGCTGGTATGCTTGTTGCCGGAGCTCGATGAAGCATCCGACATTGCCGCAGGGTCGTCCCGGTCTTCACAGTCGTGGCTTGAAAATGACCTATTCCTTCGCATATGACGATCAGAATTTTTAGGTCTCCTGCTCCTTGACTGTCTCGATCTTTTAGAGCTAAAATAGTAATCCATTTTGAGGTATTTGTGGGTTTTTTGCCGCTTTTGGAGCTAGAGTGCAGAGGAGCTCCTACCTCATGCGGCCATTCACCTCTGCAGCCAAGCCACGCCCCCCTCTTTATAGTTTTTCTGTGTTTCCGTGCTCCCCTCCTGTTTTAGTGATTTATATGCTTTCTTTTTGTCATTTATTGCTTTCTTTACAATTCAATTTATCCACATTGGTTTCTTTTTGTTCCTTAACCTTTTATTCTCATACGGTATGTACCACTCACAATAAGATTTTAGGATGCTTTTAAAGATATCCCATTGTGTGGCTGTATTTTTATTTTTGAGGACTTTGTCCCACTTAGTTAGGCCTATGGCCTCTCTTAGTTGGCTAAATTTTGCTTTTTTGAGGTTTGGTATTTTTGTTCCTCCTTGTAGAAACACTTTTTTGAATGATAATTGGAAGGTTATTACTTTATGGTCACTATTTACCAGGTGTCCACCAACCTGCACGTCTGTTGTTCTGTCAGGCCTATTGGTTAATACTAAGTCCAGTATGACCATCCCTCTAGTCGGGTCCTGAACCAGTTGGGAGAGGTAATTGTCTTGTTTTCCTTATGACATATATAAGTTTCAGTTTCCCAGTCTATATCTGGGAAGTTGAAGTCCCCCATAATAACCACCTCATTAAAAAATGCTATTGTGTAAAACTTAAATAAATAAGAAAAAATATACATATTAGTTATTGCCAAATCTGTAACGATCTTCTCTATAAAAGTCACATGACCTAACCCCTCAGGTGAACGCTGTAAAAATTAATAAAAACTGTGCTAAAACAACCAATTTTTGGGTCACCTTGCCACTTAAAGTGAAATATTGAATGATCAAAAAATCATTTGTACCCAAAAATGGTACCAATAAAAACGTGAACATGTCCTGCAAAAATGAGCCCCTGCACTAGAAAAATTTAAAAAAATATGGCATTCAGATAATTGAGACACACAAACATAAATTTGTTTCAAAAATGCTTTATTATGTAAAACTGAAAATAACAAAGAAATTAGACATATTTGATATCATTACATCCGTAGCTACTTGGTCTATAAAAATAGCACATGATCTACCCATTTTTTTTGTTAACTTGCCTCACAAAAAATAGTACCAATAAAACTGGCTCCTTATCCAGTTTCCAAAATGGGGTCACTTTTGGAAGTTTCTACTGTAAGGGTGAATCAGGGGGGCTTCAAATGGGACATGGCATCTAAAAACCAGTTCAGGTAAATCTGCCTTCCAAAAACCATACTGAGCCCCTTTTCTTCTGTGCCCTGCCGTGTGGCCTTACATCAGTTTATGACCATATGTGGGGGGTTTCTGTAAACCACAGAATCAGGGTAATAAATATTGAGTTTAGTTTGGCTGTTAACCCTCGATAAGTTAAAGCAAAAATGTATTAAAATGGAAAATCTGGCAAAAAAGTGAAATTTTGAAATGTCATCTCCATTTTCCTTTAATTCTTGTGGAACACCTAAAGGGTTAACAAAGTTTCTAAAATCAGTTTTGAGTAAGGGTGCACTCACACGACCGTGTTTTGTGGTCCGCAAATTGCTGGTTCGCAAAACACGGATACCGGCCATGTGCGTTCTGCATTTTGCTACGCACGGTCTGCTACATACCCCTTCACCATCTTCCAAAAATGTTCCCTCCTTGTGACAGTAGGCCGGGCATCAGGGTGAGGGTGCTGGCGGGGTGTCATGAAACTGTCCCAGGCCTTGGAGAGTGTTGCCCTGCCTCTGTTGGAACTGCTGTGTGCTTCCCTCATCTCCCCTCCTCAGTTGCCCATGCCGCCAGCGTTGTCAGCTGTAAATTTTTTGAGCAATTTTTCCTCAAGGACCTTCTGGTATTGCACCATTTTGCTAGTCCTCTCCACCACAGGAATGAGAGATGAGAAGTTCTCTTTGTAGCGTGGGTCGAGATGGGTGAACAACCAGTAATCGGTGTTATCCAAAATGCGTATAACGCGAGGGTCACGTGGAAGGCAGCATAACATAAAGTCAGCCATGTGTGCCAGATACCCAACAGACAAGACTTTGCTGTCCTCATCAGGATGATGACTATCAATCTCCCCACCTCTTCCTCCTCTTTGGCCCACCCACGCTGAACAAATGGAATAAACCAGGTATGGGTACTACCCTCTGTAGCGGAGGCAACCGTATCCTGCTCCTCCCCCTCCTCCTCCTCATCATCCAATTTGCGCTGAGAAGACAAACTGAGGGTGGTCTGGCTATTACCCTGTGTACTGTCTTCTCCCATTTCCATCTCTTCCCCATGCAAAGTGTCTGCCTTTATTGTGAGCAGCGAGCGTTTCAATAGACACAGAAGTGGGATGGTTGCGTTGATAATAGCGGCATCGTTGCTCACCATCTGTGTTGATTCCTCAAATTTGCATACATCCTCACAGAAGTCAGACATCCATGCCAACTCGTCGCTTGTGAAGAGCGGAATCTGTTAAGGCTACTACCATGTTGCAGCTGGTATCCCACTTCTGCTGCAGCGCTGACAGACCGACGGCAGCTGTAGATGACTTTCGGAAATGGGCACACACGAGGAGCACCTTCACCAGTAGCTCAGGAAAATTGAGGTAGGTTTTGAGAAACCGCTGAACCACTAAGTTTAACACGTGGGCTAGGCATGGTATGTGTGTGAGCTTGTCTAGCTCCAAAGCTGCCACCAAGTTATGGCCATTATCAGACACAACAATGCCTGGTTGTAGGTTGAATGGCGAGAGCCAGAGCTCAGTCTGGTCCCTTATACCCTGCCCTGCTGTGTGTTGTTTGTCACCTAAGCAAATAAGTTTCAGCACAGTCTGTTGCCAATTTCCCACTGCAGTGCTACACTGCTTCCAGCTACTGACTGATGGATGACTGGTGCTGCAAGATGAGAATTCAGAGGTGGTAAATGGAGGAGGAGGTGGGGAAGGGGAGGTTACAGCCACTAATGTAGGTGGTGGCAGAAACCCTGATAGAAGTATGGCCCGCAATCCTCAGCGTCGGTAGCACCTGTGCCATCCCAGGGTACGACTCACTCCCAGCCTCCACAACGTTCACTCAGTTTACCGTCAGGGAAATGTAGCGTCCCTGGCCACAAGCACTTGTCCATGTGTCAGTAATTAAGTGGATCTTCCAAATAACTGCGTTGGTCAGGGCACGGGTGATGTTATGGGACACATAGTGGTGTAAGGCTTGGATGGCACACCGGGCAAAATAGTGACGTCTGTGGACTGAGTAACGAGGGACGGCCGCCGCCATCAGGCTGCGGAAATCCTCAGTATCCACAAGCCTAAAAGGAAACATTTCCAGGGCCAGCAATTTGGAAATGTGGGCATTTAGTGCTATGGCCTCTTTTGGGTATTTGCGCTTTCGTTCAAAGGTCTGGGGTATGGACATCTGTATGATGCGCTGGGACACAGAAGTGGATGTGCTAGCTGATGGTGCTTGCAAAAGTCCAGGTGCAGGGCGGGAGGCCCGCACATAACACAGGGGAAGAGGAGGCAGTGCTGTGACCCACAGACACTGATTGTGTACCCAGGTGTTCAGACCACCCATTAGGGTGCTTTGATGCCATGTGGCGGATCATGCTGGTGATCGTGAGGTTGCTAGTGTTCACACTCCTGATCATTTTGGTACGGAACAGGTTGCAAATAACAATTATTTTATCGTTTGCACTTTCATTAAAAAAGCGCCATACTGCGGAACACCTACCCCTTGACAAGGGATATTTACGCAAGGGGATGCTCCGGGGAACAGTTGCGGGCCTGTTAGGTGTGGCCTGCCTTCTCCCTTTTGCCACCCCACTGCCTCTTCCAGCCTGTTGCGGTGCTGCGAATCCCTCCCCCCCTCCCTGGTTGGGTCAGTGATTTCATCGTCCACCAAATCCTCTTCCACTTCCTCACTCTGGTCATCCTCCTGACTTGTTGACCTAACAACAATTTCACTTATTGACAACTATGTATCATCCTCATCATCAACCTGAGACACTAATTGCCGTTGACTTATTGGCAACTGTGTCTCATCATTATCATCCACCTCGTGAAACACTAATTGCCATTCCCCACCGCCATCTTCTTCTGACTGTGGATGCTCAAGAGTTTGGGATTCAGGGCACAAGATCTCCTCATGTCCCTCTTCAAGCAGGCTTAGTGAGAGGCCCAAATTAAGGAATGGCGCTGAAAAGAGCATTATCTGCTACAATCCAACCGACCACCTTCTCGCACTGGTCTAACTTCGAAAATGGTGTCCTGTGCCATCATTCAAAATGGGACATGAAGCTAGGTATCGCCCAGAGCCACGACTTCTGCATGCTCCATTAGCAGCACAGCCACTTCCCTGTCCCTTACTGCTCGCCTTCATCATATTAAATGGGCGCACACGTTAAACAGGAGATGTAGCGCAGATAATGTCACTGTCTGCAGCGTCTACAGAAAAGTACACTGGATGTCACAGATATTTTTACAATGCGCAAACATTATGCAGGAGATGTAGCGTAGGTAATGTAATTGTCCGCAGCGTCTACGGAAAAAGTACACTGGATGTCATAGATATTTTTAGGCTGCGCACATGTTACACAGGATATGGCACAGATAATGTTACTGTCTACAGCGGCCAAACAATTGCAAGCTATTTAGCGCAGGATGCGCTAAAAATATTTATTTTGCTGCTAGATACAAGGACTTTTGGGTATCTAACAGTTGCATGCAATTTAGCGCAGGTTGTGCTAATATACAGTACAGACCAAAAGTTTGGACACACCTTCTCATTCAAAAAGTTTTCTTTATTTTCATGACTATGAACATTGTAGATTCACACTGAAGGCATCAAAACTATGAATTAACACATGTGGAATTATATACATAAAAAAGTGTGAAACAACTGAAAATATGTCATATTCTAGGTTCTTCAAAGTAGCCACCTTTTGCTTTGATTACTGCTTTGCACACTCTTGGCATTCTCTTGATGAGCTTTAAGAGGTAGTCACCTGAAATGGTCTTCCAACAGTCTTGAAGTAGTTCCCAGAGATGCTTAGCACCAAACCATCTCAATTGGGTTCAGGTCCGGTGACTGTGGAGGCCAGGTCATCTGGCGCAGCACCCCATCACTCTCCTTCATGGTCAAATAGCCCTTACACAGCCTGGAGGTGTGTTTGGGGTCATTGTCCTGTTTAAAAATAAATGATGGTCCAACTAAACTCAAACCAGATGGAATAGCATGCCGCTGCAAGATGCTGTGGTAACTATGCTGGTTCAGTATGCCTTCAATTTTGAATAAATCCCCAACAGTGTCACCAGCAAAGCACCCCCACACCATCACACCTCCTCCTCCATGCTTCACGGTGGGAACCAGGCATGTAAAGTCCATCCGTTCACCTTTTCTGCATTGCACAAAGACACGGTGGTTGGAACCAAAGATCTCAAATTTGGACTCATCAGACCAAAGCACAGATTTCCACTGGTCTAATGTCCATTCCTTGTGTTCTTTAGCCCAAACAAGTCTCTTCTGATTGTTGCCTGTCCTTAGCAGTGGTTTCCTAGCAGATATTCTAGCATGAAGGCCTGATTCACACAGTCTCCTCTTAACAGTTGTTCTACAGATGTGTCTGCTGCTAGAACTCTGTGTGGCATTAACCTGGTCTCTAATCTGAGCTGCTGTTAACCTGCGATTTCTGAGGCTGGTGACTCGGATGAACTTATCCTCCGCAGCAGAGGTGACTCTTGGTCCTCCTTTCCTGGGGCAGTCCGCATGTGAGCCAGTTTCTTTGTAGCGCTTGATAGTTTTTGTGACGGCACTTGGGGGCACTTTCAAAGTTTTCCCAATTTTTCGGACTGACTGACCTTCATTTCTTAAAGTAATGATGGCCACTCGTTTTTCTTTACTTAGCTGCTTTTTTCTTGCCATAATATAAATTCTACCAGTCTAGTCAGTAGGACTATCAGCTGTGTATCCACCTGACTTCTCCACAACGCAACTGATGGTCCCAACCCCATTTATATGGCAAGAAATCCAACTTATTAAACCTGACAGGGCACACCTATGAAGTGAAAACCATTTCAGGTGACTACCTCTTGAAGCTCATTAAGAGAATGCCAAGAGTGTGCAAAGCAGTAATCAAAGCAAAAGGTGGCTACTTTGAAGAACCTAGAATATGACATATTTTCAGTTGTTTCATACTTTTTTGTTATGCATATCATTCCACATGTGTTAATTCATAGTTTTGATGCCTTCAGTGTGAATCTACAATTTTCATAGTCATGAAAATAAAGAAAACTCTTTGAATGAGAAGGTGTAATAGAAATAAAAATAAAACAGGCACTCAACAACTGGTATGTCTATAGTAGAATATTTATATAATATATAATAAAATTTGCAATAAAATATCACATAAAAATTATAAAACATATAAAATAATCATATATGCACAGAGCTTAGTCTAGCTTATCTATATTTATCAAGTACTGTTAGGATTCAGAAAATAGCTTACATCAATATATGCATTGTGATGTAGATATTTGGTGAAATGTGGAATATAAGGAAAAAAGATTATTGGAAAAAACTTTTAAGAAAAATTGATGTGAGAGTAAAATAAAAATAAATGGTGATAAATTGTGTCCATTAAGAATTGTTGTAGCAACTTGTTTTCAGTCCAGTATTTGGTAACAATGCTGTAGCAGGGTGAAGATACAAATGTAACAGCAAGCAAAGTCCGCACTCCAAGTACAAGGATATAAATAATATTTGGGTTATTTGAATGGGGCGTCCCCCTCACTGTGAACCCTCTTACCTTGACTTTCAGGGTGCTTGTTGCTGTATATAAGGTACTTTATAGCGTTCGGTTATAGAGCTTTCAAACTTGCCGCTTATTCCTCTCTGGTCTCGGCGTTACCACGTGATGTTGATGCGTGTCACCTTCCAGGAAGCAGCGTGCAGGAGTCGCGTAGTCTCGCGATAATTCCTATCAGCTTCTGTATCGCTGGTATCAAGAAGCTTGTGTTCGCTGATATTGTTACCGATAATGTATAAGTCTCTTTCCTCGGGTTCAGATGGGTAGTATATCACTCGCAGGACCAGCCAGACGCGTTTCGAGGGGTCTCCCTCTTCCTCAGTGGCTATGTCTAAACTTTTGGTCTGTACTGTATATTGCCAGATTCAACAATAGTCTTTAAAAGGATTTTTGGGTCTCTACAATTGCACACAATTTAGTGCATGTTGCACTAATAATATATATTGCTGCCAGACACAACAACAGTCCTTAAAAATTGGGTCTCTAACACCAACCCTGCCTAACAAAAAATAAATATAATTCAATTCCCTACACTGTCTGTCCCTTCTATAGCACAGCTCTCCCTGACTAAGACTGAGCCAAACCACGTGTCATCGGGTGTTTTATAGAACCCAATGACGAGTTCCGGCCAGCCAATCACTGTAAAGCAAGTAACCAACATGGCTACGGCATTACAGTGAGTGGCAGTACTTACCTGCACATTTAGGGTTTGCGGAGAGGAGACTCAAGCATCGCGCTCGAGCACACGCGGTATTCGGCCGAACACTGCAATGTGCCGTGCATCGTGATGCTCGAGCCGAACTGGTGTTCGGCCGAGCATGCTTGCTCAACACTAGTCCTGAACTGTTAACATTAAAAGTATTGGATTTGAACAGTGAATGGCATTGCAACCATAAGGGCTTGTTCACACGACCATGTGTCCCTCGTGGCCGTTTTGCGACCCGCATGCGGTGGGTCCGCAATACACGGGGCACCAACCATGTGCATTCCGCATCCTGGATGCGGACCCATTCACTTGAACGGAATGGAACGGAAGCACGGAACGGAAACACACGGAAGCAATATGGAGTACTTTCGTGGGGTTCCGTTCCGTGCCTCAGCACTGCAAAAAGATAGAACTATATCTTATTATTCTTTTTTCGGAAGGGACGGATTGTGGACCCATTCAAGTGAATGGGTCCACGATCCACATGCGGCTGCCTCACTGTCATTGCCCATGCATTGCGGACATTAATTTGCGGTCCTCAGCATCGGCACGGGCAGCACACGGTCGTGTGAACAAACCCTAAGTTGAATTTTTATGTTTATTCCTGACATACTGCATAAGAAACAAATATGAGCTGTAGCTGAGTGGACTAAGGATTGGATAGTATAAAAATAAATCATTACTATTTAATCCATCATGAATCTATAAAAAAAAATTGCACTAAAATCTGTGTTAGGGCTTGTTCATATGACCATTTTGGATTCCGTTACAGTTTTTCGTCTTTTTAGCACATAAAAGCGGAAAATAACGGATTCGTTTTGCAGACCATTGATTTAAATGGTGACAGAAAGGTGTCCATTTGTTTCCGTTATAGGCATTTACGTCACGGATCCGATATTCATGATGGAAAGTAAAGTCTTGCCTGCAGGACTTTTTTTCCGTTTCAGATAACGGATCTGTCACATTCCGTTTTAATTTTTATAATAGTGATGATCACGAATAATTCAAATTTTTATCGCGAATATCGACACTTCGATAATTTGCGAAAATCTAGAATATAGTGCTATATATTAGCAATTGTGAATATTCAAGTTTTTTTTTTTTTTCATCAGTGCTACTGCTTCTTGCTTATGGGCCAATGAGAAGGCTGCAATATCTTTGTCAGAGCTTAGCAACATCCCTAGAAACCAATAGGATAGTTGTCTACCCCTTACTATATAGAAAATCCCAATTTCTGCTGTTTTTGCAGGTCTGAGAGAGAGCAGTGTCATTGCTGAGCTCTGTGCTTTGCAGACTCATCTTCATCCTTATTTAGTTACATTAGATAGTTAGCTCATGTATATAATACAGATAGTTAGTGGGATATAGTCAGTGTAGGTTAGATAGTGATATAGTGTAGCTGATCCAGTGCAAGGTGTTAGGTAGTGTGATAGGAATTACTGTTTCTCTACTGTCCATACGTACATGCTACAGACATAGTGCTGTGATGTCACAACAATACTTTGTGCACCAATCAGCAATATCTACTCAGGCCTGATAAAATGCATGTATTGTGCAAAAAATGTGCATCATTAGTGCCGTTTTGCACAATCGCGAAAATTATCACTGGAGATCACAAATTCTAGAATTTGCATAATTTATTGCAAATATTATGCAAAAAATTTGCAATATATTGCAATAACGAATATTGCCTATGACGCTCATCACTAGTTTTGAATAGAAGTCAATGGCAGACAGACAGTAACGGATTGCAAATTAATGGTTTCCGTTATGATTTCTGTTTTAGTATTCCGTTTTTTTGTTCACACATGCTCAGAACAACTTTTGAGGTTTGTAGAGATCTCTAGTTTAAATAGGAAATTGACAGGACACAATAAAACAGGAAATAAAAATGCAGCCATTTTAGACACAGGTTGCAGCATTGTGTGCAGGGAGCTCTCCAGCAGTGTTCACTAAGGTATTTGTGGAAGATGCAAAACAGAATAGGTCTCTATTTCATGGTATAAGTTCTCTGTCTTCACCACTACATCTCTAAATATAATCTGTGGATAGTATATGATGTTAGCCCTTATGTCGGTTTATATTGCCTGTGTGTAACAGCAATGGTATTTTTCTACACTTACCCTCCTGTATATTTATATCCCCCAGTTGTTTGTTTTATTTCATTTGGTTGTCATACGGGCTTGCATTTAACCCCTTCAGGACATTTTTCACCTTAAGGACCAGGTCATTTTACTTATCCAGGCCATTCTGATATTGTTTTCTCGTTACGTATTATACTTCATGACACTGGTAAAATAAAGTAAAAAATAATAATTTTTATTTATAAAAAAAATCAAAATTTACCAAAAATGTGGAAACATTTCCAAATTTCAATTTCTCTACTTTTATAATAGATAGTAATACCTCCCAAATAGTTATTACTTTACATTCCCCATATGTCTACTTCATGTTTGGATCATTTTGTGAATGCCATTTTATTTTTTGGGTACGTTAGAAGGTTTAGAAACAAATCTTGAAATTTTTCTGAAAATTTCTAAAACCCACTTTTTCAGGACCAGTTCAGGTCTAAAGTTACTTTGTGAGGCTTACATAATAGAAAGCTCCCAAAAATGACATTTTAGAAACTACACCCCTCAAGGTATGCAAAACTGATTTTACAAACTTTGTTAACCCTTTAGGTGTTCCACAAGAATTAATGGAAAATAAAGATGACATTTCAGAATTTAACTTTTTGGGCAGATTAACCATTTTAATAATTTTTTTCCAGTTACAAAGCAAGGGTTAACAGACAAACAAAACTCAATATTTATGGCTCTGATTCTGTACTTTACAGAAACCCCATATGTGGTTGTAAACTGCTGTACAGGAACACGGCATTGTGCAGAAGGAAAGAACGCCAGAAGGAAAGAAGGCAGATTTTGCTGGACTGATTTTTTTAAACCATGTCCCATTTGAAGCCCCCCTGATGCACCCCCTAGAGTAGAAACTCCCAAAAAGTGACCCCATTTTGAAATCTACAGGAGAAGGTGGCAGTTTTGTTGGTACTATTTTAGAATACATATGAGTTTTGGTTGCTCTATATTACACTATTTGTGAGGCAAGGTAACAATTTTGGCACAGTTTTTTTTTTTTGGGTTGTTTGCTTCTTTTTTAGATAACAAAGCATTTTTGGAAAAACAATAAAAAAATTCAGTGTCTCCACATTCTGAAAGCTGTAGTTTTATTTATTTTTTGGGCGACAGTCTTGTATAGGGGCACATTTTTTTGGGATGAGATGACGGTTTGATTGGTACCATTATAGGGTGCATATGAATTTTTGATCGCTTGCTATTACACTTTTTGTGATGTAAGGTGACAATTTTTATTTATTTTTTTAACGGTATTCACCTGAGGGTTAGGTCATGTGATATTTTTATAGAGCCGGTTGGTTATCAGGGACGTGGCAATACCTAATATGTCAACTTTTTAAATTATTTATGCAAATTTTACACAGTGATTTCATTTTTGAAACAAGAAAAATCATGTTTTAGTGTCTCCATGGCATATTTGTGTCTGAGAGTCATATATTTTTTTTTCTGTTTTTTGGCGATTATCTTAGGTAGGGTATGATTTTTGCAGGATGAGATGACGGTTTGATTGGCACTATTTTGGGGTGCGTATGACTTTTTGATTGCTTGCAATTACACTTTTTGTGATGTAAGGTGGAAAAAAATGGCTTTTCACACACCGTTTTTATTTGTATTCACCTGAGGGGTTAGGTCATGTGGTATTTTTATAGAGCCAGTCGTTACGGACTAGGCAATACCTAATATGTATACTTTTTTTATTTTAAGATTATTTGAGGCTGCGCGTCTATTCCTTCCACAACTTATTTCAGGAATTTAATCTCTCACTCCCCACAGTGAAGTCGGGTCTAACAGACGTCTTCTATCTTAGAACCTCCTGTGAAATATCAGAAAGGTGCAGTGATAGTGAAAAACCATTTAAACATACACCACTATATCTTTGCCAGAATACTCACAAATAGAGTTAAGCGAACCCGAACTGTAAAGTTTGGGTTAATACCGAACTTTAGGGTTTTCGGCACCCGGACCCGAACCCGAACATTTACATAAAAGTTCGGGTTCGGTGTTAGGCGATTGCCGCTTTTTGAAAGGCTGCAAAGCAGCCAATCAACAAGCGTCATACTACTTGCCCTAAAAGGCCATTACAGCCATGCCTACTATTGGCATGGCTGTGATTGGCCAACTGCAGCATGTGACCCAGCCTCTATTTAAGCTGGAGTCACGTAGCGCCGCCCGTCACTCTACTCGGATTATTGTGGGGAGAGGATGCAGCTGCTGTGAGGGAGATATCAGGGAAAAATCTTATGAAGAACTGCTTCTTTACTCAGCGATCTACAGCAAATGTGTTTTGTGGTTGCAGTGCACAATTCTTTTTTAAGCCAAATGCGGCTTTCTCATACTGGGGCATACGGGGCGAAAAAAAACATCTGTTTCATATAGTGCACATCTAGGATTATACATGCATAAGTGAGTGTCACATTTAGTCCAGAAATACAGCTTTTTGCTTAATGGGGCTAAAAAACTCTCTGATATACTGCACATCTGGGATTATACATGCATAAGTGAGTGTCACATTTAGGCCAGAAATGCGGCTTCGTGCTTACTGGGGTGAAAAAAAATACATCTGATTCATATAGTGCACATCTGGGATTAGACGTGCATAAGTGAGTGTCACATTTAGGCCAGAAATACAGCTTTTTGCTTACAGGGGTTAAAAAACCCTCTGATATACTGCACATCTGGGATTAGACGTGCATTAGTGAGTGTCACATTTCGGCCAGAAACACGCTTTTTGCTTACTGGGGTTAAAACACCCTCTGATAAACTGCACATCTGGGATTAGACATGCACAAGTGACTGTGAAATTTAGGCCACAAATATGGCTTTTTGCTTTCTGGGGCATACTGGGGTGAAAAAAACATCTGTTTCATATAGTGCACATCTAGGATTATAGGTGCATAAATGAGTGTCACATTTAGGCCAGAAATATGGCTTTTTGCTTACTGGGGTTAAAAAACCCTCTGATATACTGCACATCTGGGATTAGACATGCATAAGTGAGTGTCACATTTAGGCCACAAATACGGCTTTTTGCTTTACTGGGGCGAAAATAAAACATCTATTTCATATAGTGCACATCTAGGATTATAGGTGCATAAGTGAGTGTCACATTTATGCCACAAATACGGCTTTTTGTTTAATGTGGTTAAAAAACCCTCTGATATGCTGCACATCTGGGATTAGACGTGCATAAATGAGTGTCACATTTATGCCACAAATACGGCTTTTTGCTTACTGGGGTTCAAAAAAACTCTGATATAGTTCATATCTGGGATTAGACGTGCATAAGTGAATGTCACATTTAGGCCACAAATACGGCTTTTTGCTTACTGGAGTTAAAAAAAAAACTTCTGATATAGTGCACATCTGGGATTAGACATGCATAAGTGAGTGTCACATTTAGGCCACAAATACGGCTTTTTGCTTACTGGGGTTAAAAATAAACTGTGATATAGTGCACATCTGGGATTAGACGTGCATACGTGAGTGTCACATTTAGGCCACAAATACGGCTTTTTGCTTACTGGGGTTAAAAAAAAAACCTCTGATATAGTGCATATCTGGGATTAGACGTGCATAAGTGAGTGACATATTTAGGCCACAAATACAGCTTTTTGCTTACTGGGGTTAAAAAAAAAGCTCTGATAAACTGCACATCTGGGATTAGACATGCATAAGTGAGTGTCACATTCAGGCCACAAATACAGCTTTTTGCTTACTGGGGTTAAAAAAAACCTCTGATATAGTGCACATCTGGGAATAGATGTGCATAAATAAGTGTCACATTTAGGCCACAAATACGGCTGTTTGCTTACTGGGGTTAAAAAAAAAAAAATGATATACTGCACATCTGGAAGTAGACATGCATGTGTGAATGTCACATTTAGGCTACAAATACGGCTTTTTGCTTACTGGAATTTAAAAACCCACTGATATACTGCACATCTGGGATTAGACGTACATAAGCGAGTGTCACATTTAGGCCACAAATAGGGCTTTTTACTTACTGGGGTTAAAAAAAACTCTGATATACTGCACATCTGTGATTAGCCGTGCATAAGTTACTGTGAAATTGAAACCACAAATACCGCTGTCATATAGAGCTAAAAAAAAAAATTGTGCAATACCCTACATCGGGTTTTTTGTTGGCGGTTAATTATTTAGCAGATAACAGATTTAGCCACTTTTTCCTTTGCTTGGTGAATGCTAACTATGAGGCAAAAATCTAATATGGGACGTGGTCATGGTCGTGGTGGTGGTGTTGGTGGAGCCTCTAGTGCAGGGAGAGGACGTGGCCATCTTGCAACAGCTACACGTCCTACTGAACCTACTACCTCAGGTCCCAGTAGCCGCCAGAATCTACAGTGATATTTGGTTGGGCCTAATGCCGTTCTAAGGATGGTAATGCCTGAGCAAGTACAGGCGCTAGTAAATTGGGTGGCCGACAGTGGATCCAGCACGTTCACATTATCTCCCACCCAGTCTTCTGCAGAAAGCGCACAGGTGGCACCTGAAACCCATGCCCATCTCAGTCTGTCACATCACCCCCGTGCATATCGGGGAGCCTGTCTGAGCCTCAAGTCATGCAGCAGTCTATTATGCTGTTTGAAGACTCTGCTGGCAGGGTTTCCCAAGGGCATCCACCTAGCCCTTCCCCAGGGGTGGAAGACATAGAATGCACTGACGCACAACCACTTTTGTTTCCTGATGAGGACATGGGAATACCACCTCAGCATGTCTCTGATGATGACGAAACACAGGTGCCAACTGCTGCGTCTTTCTGCAGTGTGCAAACCAAAAAGGAAGGTCAGGGAGAAAGAATGGGTGGAAAACGATGCAGGGGACGATGAGATCCTAGACCCCACATGGAATGAAGGTCGTGATACTGACTTTCAGAGTTTGGAGGAAGAGGCAGTGGTGAGACCGAGCCAACAGTGTAGCAAAAGAGGGAGCAGGGTGCAAAAGCAGAGCAGCCATCGCCAAACAGTTCGCCTGCTACTGGCCACAGTCACCAGGGACCGAGCACACCAAAGGCAGCTTCAAGGAGTTCCCTGGCATTGCACTTCTTCACACAATGTGCTGATGACAAGACCCGTGTGGTTTGCACGCTGTGCCATCAGAGCCTAAAGCGAGGTATTAACGTTCAGAAACTTAGCACAACCTGCATGACCAGGCATCTACATGCGAGACATGGGCTGCAGTGGATTAAGCACCTTCAAAACCAAGAAAGGGCTTAAGCCCCTCCTGCTCCCTCTTCTGCTGCTGCCTCGGCCTCTTCCTCCGCCTCTGGAGGAACGTTGGCACCTGCCGCCCAGCAAACAGAGGATGTGGCACCAACAACACCACCTCCGTCACCAAGCATCTTCACCATGTCACACGGAAGCGTTCAGCTCTCCATCTCACAAACCTTTGATAGAAAGCTTAAATTCCCACCTAGCCACCCTCGATCCCTGGCCCTGAATGCCATAATTTCTAAACTACTGGCCTTTGAAATGCTGTCATTCAGGCTGGTGGAGACAGACAGCTTCAAACAGCTCATGTCACTTGCTGTCCCACAGTATGTCGTTCCCAGCCACCACTACATCCATAGGAGAGCCGCCCCCTCCATGCACAACCAAGTATCGGATAAAATCAAGTGTGCACTGCGCAACGCCATCTGTGGCAAGGTCCACCTAACCACAGATACGTGGACCAGTAAGCACGGCCAGGGGCTCTATATCTACCTAACTGCACATTGGGTAAATGTAGTGGCGGCTGGGCCCCAGGCGGAGAGCTGTTTAGCGCATGTCCTTCCGCTGTCAAGGATCGCAGGGCATCATTCTTTGCCTCCTCTTGCCGCCTCCTCTTCCTACTCGGCTTCCTCTTCCTTTTCTACCACCTCCTCATCCGGTCAGCAACAGACCTTCACCACCAACTTCAGCACAGCCAGGGGTAAACGTCAGCAGGCCGTTCTGAAACTGATGTGTTTGGGGGACGGGCCCCACACCGCGCAGGAGTTGTGGCGGGGTATAGAACAACAGACCGACGAGTGGTTGCTGCCAGTGAGCCTCAAGCCCGGCCTGGTGGTGTGCGATAATGGGCGAAATCTCGTTGCAGCTCTGCGACTAGCCGGTTTAACGCACATTCCTTGCCTGGCGCATGTGCTGAATTTGGTGGTGCAGAAATTCATACACAACTACCCCGACATGTCAGAGCTGCTGCATAAAGTGCGGGCCTTCTGTGTGCGCTTCCAGCGTTCTCATCCTGCCGCCGCTCGGCTGTCTGCTCTACAGCGTAACTTCAGCCTTCCCGCTCACCACCTCATATGTGACGTGCCCACAAGGTGGAACTCCACCTTGCACATGCTGGAGAGACTGTGCGAGCAGCAGCAGGCCATAGTGGAGTTTCAGCTGCAGCACGCACGTGTGACTCGCACTGCGGAACAGCACCACTTCACCATCAATAAGTGGGCCTCCATGCGAGACTGTGTGCCCTGTTGCGCTGTTTCGAGTACTCCACCAACATGGCCAGTGGCGATGACGCCGTTATCAGCGTTACAATACATTTCTATGTCTCATTGAGAAAACACTTAGGGTGATGGTGAAAGAGGATGTGGCCCAGGAAGAGGAGGAGGAAGAGGGGTCATCTCTAACACTTTCAGGCCAGTCTTTTTGAAGTGGCTCAGAGGGAGGTTTTTTGCAACAGCATAGGCCAGGTACAAATTTGGCCAGCCAGGGCCTACTACTGGAGGACGAGGAAAAGGAGGATGAGGAGGAGGAGGAGGATGGGGTTGAAGCATGTTCACAGCGGGGTGGCACCCAACACAGCTCGGGCCCATCACTGGTGCGTGGCTAGGGGGATACAGAGGACGCAGACGATACGCCTCCCACAGAGGACAGCTTGTCCTTAACTCTGGGCAGCCTGGCACACATGAGCGACTACATTCTGCAGTGCCTGCGCAACGACAGCAGAGTTGCCCACATTTTAACGTGTGCTGACTACTGGGTGGCCACCCTGCTGGATCACTGTTACAAAGACAATGTGCCATCCTTAATTCCCTCACTGGAGCTTGATCGGAAGATGCGCGACTACAGGCGCACGCTGGTAGACGTGCTCCTGAGAGCATTCCCGACTGACGCCAGGGGACAAGTGGAATCACAAGGCGAAGGCAGGGGAGGAGGAAGAGGTCGCCAACGCAGCTGTGTCAGCGCCAGCACCTCAGAAGGCAGGGTTAGCATGGCTGACATGTGGAAAAGCTTTGTCACCTCGCCGCAACAACCAGCCCCAACTGCTGATATGGAGTGTGTTAGCAGTAGGCAGCATTTGAACAACATGGTGGAATAGTACCTGTGCACACGCCTAGACGTACTGACTGATGGTTCTGCCCCATTCAATTTCTGGGTCTCCAAATTGTCCATATGGCCAGAGCTTGCCCTGTATGCCTTGGAGGTGCTGGCCTGCCCTGCAGCCAGTGTACTCTCTGAACGTGTATTTAGCACGGCAGGAGGCGTCATTACAGACAGACGCAGCCGCCTGTCCATAGCCAACGTGAACAAGCTCACGTTCATTAAAATGAACCAGGCCTGGATCCCACAAGACTTGTCTGTACCTTGTGCAGAATAGACAGTTCTAACAGCCTCAACCATCCATCCTTGTACTCAAGTGCACTTATTCCTTTTTTTTTATGTCCCAATATTTTGGGAGATACCCCTATGTAAAAATGCAAAATAACACACATCTGTGTTGGCTGCCTATTCCTCCTTTGCCGCCGCTTCCACCTAGACCGCCACGTGAGCCTACACGGCCACATCCACCCATTCACCGCCTCCTCAACCTCTTCCTCCTGCATCATTCCTAATTTTTATTTTTTTAAGGTATTTTATGTTTTTTAAATTCATTTCCCTATCCACATTTGTTTGCAGAGCATTTGCCATGCTCTTAAGCACATTTTGCTGCCTTTTGCAGCCCTCTAGCTCTTTCCATGATATTTTTACAGCCATTTTAGTGCTCAAAAGTTCCGTTCCCCATTGACTTCAATGGGGTTCGGGGTCAAGTTCGGGTCCCGGGCCGAACCTGAACATCCAGGTGTCCGCTCAACTCTAATAGGCACATAAGTTAAAATTAAAACGGGCTTCACTTCTTCCCAGCATGGTCCTAAACTTCCACTTATGGGTACACTGCAATAGAAGCTAGTTCTCAGACCATAACTCTATATAAATATATCACATTTAGTGCATCAGGGGCATGCCAAATATGAAACTTTGCCCAAAAATGCTCAGTCCACTGTTGGAGAATGTTTGTGTGTCTGCACATGTCATTCATTTCAGGGATCTGTTACATCCTTTGGTCTTGTTCTCTGCTCTTTGAGTTGCCCTGGTCTGACATCAGGTGTGATTACCGGTATGTCTCTCTGTGATGAACATCAGTAGCGCATATTCTTATGCAATGGTTAATCTTGATTCTTTAGGACTTTCTGCTGTAGCTGTAATGCCTGCCTTTGCTCCTTAGGGTCCTGAAAGGTGTGTATAGATCCATCGGGGTTGTAGACCCTCAAAATTGCAGGATAGATAAGGGCAAATTCAATCTGCGCATGATAAAAATCCGAATAAATCGACGAGAATTCTCGTCTACGTTTGGTTATTTCTGCCGAAAAGTCTTCAAAAATAAGTATCCGAGAGCCTCAAATCTCTTGTAGTGCCGGTTCCTTGTAGTTTTTTGCAGCCTTTTCACTTAGTGCATAGGCTTTGAGTGTAGGAGTCCCACTACCAGAACAATTGTACCACAATGTGAATGAGTCCCTCCTTTATGTGATATACAGATTGTATTGGAGTGCCTCTTGCTTGTAATTTTTGGCAGCACTTACACTTTATATACAAGTAAATATATAGGAAAAAATGTTTTCTAACAATTATTTTGCTAAAAATCAATTTTATCTTAGGTTTTGGGCGTATTATTGTCAGTCTGTAAAAGTGGCGTACTACTCGCTCAACATTGTTTCCAACAGCGACCTGGGAGTCCAAGATGCATCGAGACATCCTCCCCATGCTGTTCCCGAGCAATTTAGGTGGTGTTTCCCTCAATTGCTGACCTTTTCTTATGATACAGAAACCCTCCCCTTTTGAGAGCAGGGGTTCCTGGTTTAATGCTCAGTTTCTCCCATTGACTTCCATAATACTTAGGTGCTCAGTAGAGCACCCGAGCATCCCGAGGTGTTTGGCCAGAACACACAAACACTTTGATGCTATATCAATACTACATAGAACATATTTAATGTTGGACATTTTTGAAAAATATTTTTGTGTTCTGCTGTGCATTTCTTCCTAAAAAATTGATTTTTGGCCAAATGTGTTGGCCTACAAACAATTGGCCTTTGAGTGCACAGTTTGTAAAAGCCATACAGTGGTTTGGCTAGCCAAGCCATTGTTTGGCAGGCAACCGTCTCATCTAGAGTTGAGCGGACACCTGGATGTTCGACTGGTTCGGCCGAACTTCACAAAAAAGTGATCCGAACTTAACCCGAACTTGACCCCGAACCCCATTGAAGTCAATGGGGACCCGAACTTTTGAGCACTAAAATGGCTGTAAAAATGTCATGGAACGGCTAGAGGGCTGCTAATGGCATCAACATGTGGTTAAGAGCATGGCAAGTGCTCTGCTAACAAATGTGGATAGTGAAATGACTTAAAATAACATAAAAAACGTAACAAATAAAATAAAAATCTTGATCTAGGTGGATAAGGTCCATATGGAGTAGAAGGTTGAGGAGGCGGTAGAAGTGGTAGTGTAGGTGGAAGAGGCGGTGGAGCAGGAGGAGGTAGCCAACACTGCTTTTTGGTTTGTATTTTTAATTTTTTAAATTAGGGTACACCCCAAAACATTGGCAAATATAACCTGTCATAATCCCCTCCAGTCATGCTAAACACACGTTCAGACAATACACTGGCTGCAGGGCAGTCCAGCACCTCCAAGGCGTAAAGGGCAAGATCAGGCCATGTGCCCAATTTTGAGACCCAGTAGTTGCAGGGGGAGGACCCATCAGTCAGTTCATGTAGGCGTGTGCCAACATACTGCCCCACCATGTTTCACGTCCCGTGATGTTCACGATCCAATTGGTATCCGCTCTATCAACTTTCGATGTTCTTTTCTGCGCCTAGCATGTTGATCACGGATAGCAGCGAATCAGGGTTCCACCCCGGAGAGGGAGCTTGAGAAAGAGAGACCACATCCAAGGGAGATCAATGGGTGAAATTTAATTTTGATCGGGCGGAAATGTGGGAGAAGCTATTAAAACGGAGGAATTGAAGGAAAAGAGGGTACGCACAGCAATTACCCACTCCCAACTTGGGGAGGTAGTGACTATAAATAACAATACAGGACTCTTAAGATGCCCTGTTATTTGAATGATTAAATAAAAATTGCAGGGAATGTCACTGCGGTATTTTGGATTAGGAAACGTTAGACAGGAGAGGCCCTGCTGGCGCTTTGTTGACTCTAGATAACTTCTGCCTGATCGCACGTCCCTGTGACGTCCACCATCCATTTGGATATCTTCTCTATCAACTTTCAATGTTCTTTTCTGAGCCTACCATGTTGATCACGGTTATCGGCGAATCAGGATTCCACGCCGGAGAGGGAGTGTGAGAAAGAGAGACCACATCCAAGGGAGATCAATAGATGAAATTTAATTATGATCGAGCAGAAATATTGTAAAAGTTATTAAAGCAGAAGGATCGAAGGAAAGGGCCAATTAAAGACAAATTTTAGAAATTTAAGTCCCTGTCACCTGTACAAAGTAGGGGTTTTTCATCCCCAGAAATGTCTTAATGTCACCCACCAATAGAACAGATTATTAAAAAAAAATAAATCGGTCCCTGTCACCTATGCAGAGCAGGGGATTATTCACGTCAAAAATTGTTAAATGTCAACCCAAGAATGTAACAGAAAAATTAGTGAAATTGCTTAACCTGTCTACTAGGTAGAGCAGGGGTCTATCACAGCCAAAAATTGTTGAATGTCATCCGAAAATGTAAAAGAAAAAATAAGTGAAATTTATTAAGCTGTCAACTAAGTAGAGCAGGGGTAAATCACAGCCAAAATTTTGTTAATTTCACCTGAAAATGTAACAGACAAATTAGTGAATTTTTAACCTGTCTACTAGGTATAGCAGTAATATATCACACATATCATCATAAATTGGTGAATTTCACCCGAAAATCTAACAGACAAAGTCATGATTTTTTTTTTACCTGTCTACTAGGTATAGGAGTGGCATATCACACCCAAAAATTGGTGTATATCACCTGAAAATGTAACAGACAAATTCATGATTTTTTTAAACCTGTCTGCTAGGTATAGCATTGGTATATCACACCCAAAAATTGGTGAATTTCCTTAGAAAATATAACAGACCAATTAGTGAAATTACATAAAATAAAATACATACAAAAAAAAACTTGATTTATTAGCTGGAAGTCCATATGGAGCAGGATTTTGAGGAGACGGTGGAGGTAGCGGTGTAGGTGGAAGCGGCAATAGAGGAGGACGAGGTAGCCAACACTGGTTTTTGGTTTTAATTTCTTTTATTTTTTTTTATTAGGATACACCCCAAAAGAATGGGAAATATAAAAAAATACAAGAATGAGCAATTAAGCTGTAGTATAACAATGGCTGGGTAAGGCCGGTATACATCTCTCTTCTGCACAAGGTACGGACAAGTCCTGTGGGATCCATGCCTGGTTTATTTTAATGAACGTGAGCTTGTCCACATTCGCTGTGGACAGGCAGTTGCGCTTGTCTGTGATAACACCCCCCTGCCGTGCAAAACACACGTTCAGATAATACACTGGCTGCAGGGAAGGCCAGCACCTCTAAGGCGTAAAGGGCAAGCTCAGGCAATGTGCCCAATTTGGTGACCCAGAAGTTGAAGGGGGCATTCAGTACATGTAGGCGTGTGCACACATACTGCTCCACCATGTTGCTGAAATGCTGCCTCCTGCTAAGACGTTCCATATCAGCTAGTGGTGCTGGTTGTTGTGGCGTGCTGACCAAGCTATTCCACATTTTGGCAATGCTAACCCTGCATTCTGAGGTGCTGGCGGTGCCCCAGCTGAGTTGGCGACCTCTTGCTCCTCCTCTGCCCTCGCCTTGTGCTTCCACTCTGCCCCTGCTGTCAGGTGGGAATACCACCAGCAGCGCGTCTACCAGCGTGCGCTTGTACTCATCATATTACGATCATGCTCCAGTGAGGGAATTAAGGACGGTATGTTGTACTTGTAACGGGGATCCAGCAGCGTGGTCGTTGTGGAGACACTACACCATGTAATCGCTCATGTGTGCCAGGCTGCCCAGAGGCAAAGAAAAGCTGTCCTCTGTGAAAGGTGTATCTTCTGTGTCCTCTGTATCACCCTAGCCATGCACCAGTGATAGACATGAGCTGGTCTGGATGCCACCCTGCTGTGAATAAGGTTCCTCCTCCTCCATCTCCTCCTCATCCTCCACCTCGTCATCCTCCAGAACTGTGCCCTGGCTGGACAATTGTGTACCTGGCATTTGTGGGTGCAGGAACCCACCCTCAGAGCCACTTGTGAATGACTGCCCAGAAAGCCTACAAAATGATCCCTCTTTCTCTTCCTCCTCCTGTGCCACATCCTCTTCCATCATCACCAGTAGCAATTTTTTCAAGGAAGCATAGAAGTGGGATAGTAACGCTGAGAATGTCTTTATGGGCACTGGCCATTTTAATGGTATACTCGAAACAGTGCAACAAGGAACACAGGTCTCGCATGGAGGCCCAGTCATTTGTGGTGAAGTGGTGCTGTTCCGCAGAGCGACTCACCTGTGCGTGCTGCAGCTGAAACTCCACCATCGCCTGCTGCTGCTCGCACAGTCTGGCCAGCATGTGCAAGGTGGAGTTCCACCTTGTGGGCACTTTGCATATGAAGTGGTGAGCGGGAAGGCCAAAGTTATGCTGCAGTGCTGGCAGGCGAGCAGCAGCAGGGTGAGAACGTTCAAAAGCACGCACATATGGCCCACACTTTAAGCAGCAGCTCTGACATATCGGGGTAATTTTTAAGGAATTTCTGCACCACCAATTTCAGCACATGTGCCAGGCAAGGAAAGTGCGTCAAGCCATCTAGTCCCAGAGCTGCTACGAGATTTTGCTCATTATCGCACACCACCAGGCCAGGCTTGAGGCTCAATGGCACCAACCACTCATCGGTTTGTTGTTCAAGGCCCGTCCACAGCTTCTGTCCCCCAAACAGATAAGTTTTAAAACAGCCTGCTGTCATTTACCCCTGGCTGTGCTGAAGTTGGTGGGGAAGGTGTTACTCTGACCCAATGAGGAAGCGGAGTAGGAGGAGGAAGCAACAGGAAGCAAACTGAAGCGCCCTGCAATCCTCGGTGGTGGAAGGACATGCGGCAAACTGCTATACTGGTCCACATATCTGTAGTGAGGTCCACCTTGCCACAGATGGCGTTACACAGTGCACACCTGATTTTGTCCCCCACTTGGTTGTGCAGGGAAAGAATGGCTCGCCTTGAAAAAGTTGTGGTGGCTGGGCACAACGTACTGTGGGACAGCCACCGCCATAAGGCTTTTAAAACTCTCCGTCTCCACCAGACGGAATGACAGCATTTCAAAGGCCAGCAATTTTGAAATGCTGGCATTCAGGGCCAGGGATCGTGGGTGGGTAGGGGGTACTTTCTCTTCCACTCCAGTGTTTGGGAGATGGAGAGCTGAACGCATCCGTGGGACATTATGGAGATGCTTGGTGACCCAGATGGTGGTGTTGATGCCAGATCCTCTGTTTGTCGGGTGGCAGGTGGCACTGTCACTACATAGGTGGATGAAGAGGCCGAGACTGCAGCATAAGAGAAAGCAGTAGAAGCCAGAGACCTTTCTTGGTTTTTGAGGTGTCTACTCCACTGCAGCTTGTGCTTTGCACTTAGATGCCTGGTCATCAAGGTTTGAGGGATTCGTGGATTTGACGGATTTGTCGTCCCACCTCTAATATATATATATATATATATATATATATATATATATATATATATATAGTATATATGTGTATGGATGTATATATATATATGTTGTATATATGTGCATATATGTGTTGTATATATGTGCATGACCCTCCGTTTCACACATCTTCCATTTGCCACTGGTGTCGATATCTGTTTATAAGAACTGTTCAGATATCAAACCCCCTAATCCTGTATCTGTCTTATTACAGGGAGCAGCAGTTTTTGGAACTCCATATTCACATGGAGACATGGGTGTCCGTAGCACAGCACCTCCCTCCCCCCTTTGCGTTCCGTGTATCCCTCCGCCGAGGCATAGATGCCGTATAGCCCTTCTGCTATGGCGACTGATAGAGAACCTTTTCTGCTAGGCTCTAATCCTTGGAAGTCCTACTCTCCCGAACTGATTGCGAACTCGGTGCGGCCGCGTGTGGAGTGCTGTGTCCTGATTGGTCGCCCCGCCATGCATGCCCAGTTTAAAACTGAGTACACACACACAGCGCACTCACACCGTGATTTTATTATATAGGATGCTGGTCTCTACATAACTTCAGCGTATCCACCAAATGTCTAAATCTACGCCAGCTCCCTTACTGGTGTAGATTTAGACCATTTTCTATGCCTAAAACAGGCTTAGAAAATGATAAATGTCCCCTTTTTTTTTAGACGGGACATGACTGTACATTGCAAATTGCAGCATAAATAACCTTTCCTCAGAAACATGGCATACATCTGTTAGTAAACGACTCCTATACTTTCTACATTTGATTGCAACACTGCCATATTAGTCAAAGCATCAAGCCAATTTTTCCCTTAAAGATTATATTTCAACCATCTTCCTGTGCATTAGGTTTAAAATAATAATATGCTATTACCGTGAGAAAAACATGCTATGAAATGTTTTCCATGAGCTCTCAAGAGGTTTTAAAGATATACTTAAAAGCCGTAGCTATCTATAGGAAAACCTATTTTACTGTATTTTCTTCCCATCAGGGACAAGCAAGTTCAGGCAACAACTTTACTTTGGCTAAACCTGCAAAACTGAAAATAGAAACTATAAACAAGATATGGCACTTTTCTGTTTAAATACAACAGTCCCTTCCAGCCCCCCCCCCCCCCCCCCAATAGAAACACAACTTGTATAGGACATTAATTAAACTATAGTGGGGTCAAATTGGAGCATATGTAGGCACAGTAGAGCCACCATATTTTGATTCATATTAAATACGTAGTGATTTGAGCGTCTTGAAAACGAGACTTCTATTATTGAGACTAAAATTACCTTGTAATAGGTAAATCCTCAAAAAAATTAGAAAAGTATACAATATATCTCTTATATATAAAAAAAAATGAGTTTCTGTCTGTCTAGACGTCTGTCTGGACGTTCTTTATGCGCAACAAAATGACCTGACTGATCATTACCAAATTTGGCACACAGGTACATCAGGTGTCCGGGAAAGTTTTAGACCGCGTCTCAGCTCTCTAGGATATTCCCCAAAAATGAGCCCCCCCCCCAAATACAAGCCTGCAAGTCTTTCTCTTCAAATCCCAACTGCTATAAACACAGTTTTACTCCAGGTTTCCATAACAACCCAGACATTTTTATTTACTGCTTAAAGGGGCGGGCAAAGTGGAGGTCACTGTTTTTAGAGGGGCGGGCACAGTGAAGGTCACTGTTATTAAAGGGGCGGGCACTGTGGAGGTCACTGTTATTAAATGGGCGGGCACTGTGGAGGTCACTGTTATTAAAGGGGTGGGCGCTATGAAGGTCCCTGTTAAAGGGGTGGGCACTGTGAAAGTCGCTGTTAAAGGGGCGGTCACTGTGAAAGTCACTGTTAAAGGGGCGGTCAATGTGAAAGTCAATGTTAAAGGGGCGGTCACTTTGAAAGTCACTATTTAAAAGAGACTTTAACAGTGACTTTCACAGTGACCGCCCCTTTAACAGTGACTTTAAGGGGCGGTCACTGTAATAGTCAATGTTAAAGGGGTGGTCACTGTGAAAGTTACTGTTAAGAGGGCAGTCACTGTGAAAGTCACTGTTAAAGGGGCGGTCACTGTGAAAGTCATTGTTAAAGGGGTGGTCAATGTGAAATTCAATGTTAAAGGGGCAGTCACTGTGAAAGTCACTGTTAAAAAGTCGGTCATTGTGAAAGTCACAGTTAAAGGGGCGGTTACTGTAATAGTCAATGTTAAAGGGGTGGTCACTGTGAAAGTCACTGTTAAGAGGGCAGTCACTGTGAAAGTCACTGTTTAAAGGAACGGTCACTGTGAAAGTCACTGTTAAAAGAATGGTCACTGTGAAAGTCACTGTTAAAGGGGCGGTCACTGTTAAAGTCACTGTTAAAGGGGTGGTCACTGTGAAAGTCACTGTTAAAGGGGCAGTCACTGTGAAAGTCTCTGATAAAGGGGTGGTCACTGTAAAAGTCACTGTTGAAGGGGCAGTTGCTACGAAAGCCATTGTTAAAGGGGCGGCCACTGTTAAAGGGGCGGTCACTGTTAAAGTCACTGTTAAAGGGGCGGGCACTGTGAAAGTCACTGTTAAAGGGGTGGTAAATGCTAAAGGGGCGGTCACAGTTAAAGGGGTGGGCACTGTAAAGGTCACTGTTAAAGGGGAAGGCACTGTTAAAGGAGCGGGCACTGCGAAGGTCACTGTTAAAGGGGCAGGCACCGTGGAGGTCAATGTTAAAGGGGGGCCATGTGGAGGTCACTGTTAAAGGGGCGGGTACTGTAGAGGTTACTGTTATGGGGGAAAATGTCGATATCTTTTTACGACACACGGAAACATGAAATACATGAAATATACCTGTGCGAAGTCGGGTCCTTCTGCTAGTCTCTTATATATATAAAAATGAGTCTAGACGTTCTTTATGAGCGACCAAACGACTGCACCTATCTTCACCAAATTTGGCACACAGGTACAACAGTTGTCTGGGAAGGTTTTAGACTGGCTCTCTAGGATGTAACGTTCCTGAGATAGCAAACAAAATTGCCTGCATTAGCCAATAGAAGCCAGCAAGCCTTTTTACTTAAATCCAAACTGCCATTTACATGGTCACACGCATGGGGGGCAGGGGCCACTATTAAACGGACAGGTGCTGTGGAGTTCACTGTTAAAGTGGTGGGCACTGTGGAAGTCACTGTTAAAGGGGCAGGCACTGCAGAGGTCACTCTTAAAGGGGCAGGTACTGTGAAAGTCACTGTTAAAGGGGCGGGTACTGTGGATGACACTGTTAAAGGGGCGGCAATTATGAAGTAACTGTTAAAGGAGTAGTCATTGTTAAAGGGGCGGGCACTGTGGAGATCACTGTAAATGGGGCGGGCACTGTGGAAGTCATTGTTAAAGGGGCGGGCACTGTGAAGGTCACAGTTAAAGGGTTGGTCAATGTTAAAGAGGTGGACACTGTAGAGGTCACTGCTAAAGGGGCGGTCTCTGTGGAGGTCACTGTTAAAGGGGCAGGCACTGTGAATGTCACTGTTAAAGATGTGGTCGCTGTTAAAGAGGTGGGCTCTGTGGAGTTCACTGTTAATAGGGCGAGCACTGTGGAGGTCAATGTTAAAGGGACGCCACTATGGAGGTCAATATTGAAGAGGCAGCCACTGTGGAGGTTACTGTTAAAGGGGCGGCCACTGTGGAGATCATTGTTAAAGGGGCGGGCACTGCAGAGGTCTCTAGTAAAGGGGCGGGCACTGTGGAAGTCACTGTTAAAGGGGCAGGCACTGTAGAAGTCACTGTTAAAGGGGTGGGCACTGTGAAGGTGACTGTTAAAAGGGTGGTCAAATGTAAAAGAGGCGGGTGCTGTGGAGGTCACTGTTAAAGGGGTGGGCCCTGTGGAGGTCACTGTTAAAGAAGCGGGCACCGTGAAGGTCATTGTTGAAGGGGTGGTCGATGTTAAAGGGGTGTGCACTGTGGAAGTCACTGTTAAAGGGGTGGGTACTATGAAGGTCACTGTTAAAGTGGCGGCCACTATAAAGGTCAGTGTTAAAGGGGTGGTCAATGTTAAAGGGGCGGGCACTTTGGATGAAACTGTTAATGATGTGGTCAATATAAAAGGGGCGGGCATTTTAGAGGTTTATGCTAAAGGGGCGGGCACTGTGGAAGTCACTGTTAAAGGGGTGGTCGATGTTAAAGGGGTGAGCACTATGGAGGTCTCTGTTAAAGGGGCGGGCACTGTGGAGGTCATTGTTAAAGGAGTGGTCAATGTAAAAGGGGCTGGCACTGTGGGGTCACTGTTAAAGGGGCAGGCACTGTGAAGGTCACTGTTAAAGGGGTTGTCAATGTTAAAGGGGGGCATTATTAAAGGGACGGGCAATGTGGAGGTCACTGTTAAAAGAGCGGACACAGTGGAGGTCATTGTTAACGGGTCGGGCACTGTGAAAGTCACTGTTAAAGGGGCAGGTACTGTGGAAGTCACTGTTAAAGGGGCAGGTACTGTGGAGGTCATTGTTAAAGTGGTGGCCAATATGAAGGTCACTGTTAAAGGAATGGGCACCATGGAAGTCACTGTTAAAGGGGCAGGCACTGTAAAAGTCACTTTTAAAGGGGTGGCCAATGTTAAAAAGGGCAGGCACTGTGCAGGTCACTGCAAAAGAGGCGGGCACTGTGGAGATCACTGTTAAAGGAGCGGGCACTTTGAGGTCACTGTTAAAAGGGCGGGCACTGTTAAAGGAGCGGGCACTGTGGAAGTCACTGTTAAAGGGGCGGGTACTATGAAGGTCACTGTTAAAGGGGTAGTTGATGTTAACAGGGTTGGGCACTGTGGAGGTCTCTTTTAAAGGGGCGTGCACTGTGGAGGTTACTGTTAAAGGGGTGGTATATGTTAAAAGGGCGGCTATTATGAATGTTGCTGTTAAAGGTGTGGTCAAAGTTAATGTGGCGGGCACTGTGGAGGTCATTGTTAAAGGGGTGGGTGCTCGGGAGGTCACTGTTAAAGGGGCGGGCACTGTGAAGGTCACTCTTAAGGGGGTGGTCACTGTTAAAGGGGGCACTGTGGAGGTCACTGTTAAAGGGGTGGTCACTATTAAAGGGACAGGCAATGTAGAGGTCACTGTTAAAGGGCGGGCACTGTGAAAGTCACGGTTAAAGGGGCAGGCACTGTGAGATCATTATTAAAGAAGCGGTCACTGTTAAAGGGGCGGGCACTGTGGATGTCACTGTTAAATGGGTGGTCAATGTTAAAGGGGTGGACAATGTGGAGGTCACTGTTAAAGGGGTGAGCTATGTGAAGGTCACTGATAAATGGGCGGTCACTGTTAGAGGGGCGTGCATTTTGGAAGTAGCTGTTAAAGGGGCTGGTAATATGAAGGTCACTGTTAAAGGGGCAGCCACTATGACGGTCACTTTTAACCCCTTAAGGACTCTATTTCACCTTAAGGACTTGGCCATTTTTTGCAAATCTGACCAGTGTCACTTTAAGTGCTCATAACTTTAAAACGCTTTGACTTACACAGGCCGTTCTGAGATTGTTTTTTCGTCACATATTGTACTTCATGACACTGCTAAAATTAGGTAAAAAAAAGTTAATTTCTTTGCATAAAAAATACAATTTTTACAAAAAATTTAGAAAAATTTGCAAATTTCAAAGTTTCAGTTTCTCTATTTCTGTAATAAATTGTGATGACTTTACGTTCCCCATATGTCTACTTCATGTTTGTAGCATTTTGGGAATGATATTCTATTTTTTGGGATTGTTACAAGGCTTAGAAGTTTAGAAGCAAATTTAGAATTTTTAAGAAATCTTCAAAATCCCACTTTTTATGGACCAGTTCAGGTTTGAAGTCATATTGTGAGGCTTAGATAATAGAAACCTCCCAAAAATGACCCCATTCTAGAAACTACACCCCTCAAGGTATTCAAAACAGTTTTTTCAAACTTTATTAACCCTTTAGGTCTTCCACAAGAGTTAATGGCAGATTGAGAAACAATTTCAAAATTTCTATTTTTCCAATTTTATTTCCATTTTCCAATATAATCAATTTTTTCCAGGAGTAAAACAAGGGTTAACTGCCAAACAACACTCAAAATGGGTTGCCCTGATTCTGTAGTTTGCAGAAACACCCCATATGTGGTCGTAAACTACTGTTTGGCCGAACGGGAGCACATAGAAGGAGGGGAACACCATATGGGTTTTGGAAGGCAGATTTTGCAGGACTGGTTTTGTTTATACCATGTCCAATTTGAAGCCCCCTGTTGTACCCCTAGAATAGAAATTTCAAAAAAGTGACTCCATCTAAGAAAGTACACCCCTCAAGGTATTCAAAACTGGGTTTACAAACTTTGTTAACCCTTTAGGTGTTCCACAAGAGTTAATGGTAGATGGAGAACCAATTTCAAAATTTCTATTTTTTTTGAAAATGTTCCAATATAATACATTTTTTCCAGGAGTAAAACAAGGGTTAACTGCCAAACAAAACTCAATATGGGTTGCCCTGATTCTGTAGTTTGCAAAAACACCCCATATGTGGTCGTAAACTACTGTTTGGCCAAACGGGAGCACATAGAAGGAGGGGAACACCATATGGGTTTTGGAAGGCAGATTTTGCAGGACTGGTTTTGTTTATACCATGTCCCATTTGAAGCCCCCTGTTGCACCCCTAGAATTGAAATTTCAAAAAAGTGACTCCATCTAAGAAAGTACACCCCTCAAGGTATTCAAAACTGGGTTTACAAACTTTGTTAACCCTTTAGGTGTTCCACAAGAGTTAATGGCAGATGGAGAAACAATTTAGAAATTTCTATTTTTGGGGAAATTTTCCATTTTAACCCTTACTTTATTACTGGAAAAAATGGGTTAACAGCCAAACAAAACTCAAAATGGGTTGCCCTGATTCTGTAGTTTACAGAAACACCCCATATGTGGTCGTAAACTACTATTTGGCTAAACGGCAGGACATAGAAGAAGGGGAACGTCATATGGTTTTTGGAAGGCAGATTTTGCTGGACTGGTTTATTTACACCATGTACCCTTTCAAGCCCCCTGATGCACCCCTAGAGTAGAAGCTCCATAAAAGTGACCCCATCTAGGAAACTACGGGATAAGGTGGTTGTTGTTTTGGGACTATTTGAGGGGTACATTTGATTTTTGGTTGCTCTATATTACTCTTTTTTGAGGCAATGTAACAAAAAAATTACATTCTAATATTGTTTCTACATTCGCTATTTAGTTTTGTGGAACACCTAAAGGGTTAACATAGTTTGTAAAGTAACTTTTGAATACTTTGAGGGGTGTAGTTTCTTAGATGGGGTCACTTGTTTGGAGTTTCTAGTCTAGGCTACATCAGGGGGGCTTCTAATGGGACATGGTGTAAAAAAAAAAACTGTCCATCAAAATCTGCCTTCCAGAAACCGTATGGAGTTCCCTTCGTTCTATGCCCTGCCGTGCGGCTATATAGCCATTTACAAACACATATAGGGTGTTTCTGCAAACTATAGAATCGGGGCAATAAATATTTAGTTTTGTTTGGCTGTTAACCCTTGCTTTATTACCGGCAAAATGGATTCAAATTGAAATTTTGCCCAAAAATTGGTGTTTTGGCACCATTTTTATTTTATATTTTAACACCATTCATCCGAGGCGTTTGGTCAAAAGTTATTTTTATAGCGACGACTTTTACGCACGTGATGATGCCCAATATGTATGGCTCTGAGACTCTGGAGACACTAAGCAGGCATCCTAAAACTGCGGCCCTCCAGATGTTGTAAAACTACAATTCCCACCATGCCCTGTTGATGGCTGTAGGTTGTCTGGGCATGCTGGGAGTTATAGTTTTACAACATCTGGAGGGCTGCAGTTTGAGGGTGCCTGCACTAAAACTAATATTTTTTTGGGAAAAAAAATTGTTTCCGTGTCTCCAAAGTCTGAGAGCCATAGTTTATTATGTTCTCTAGTGGACTGTTGGGGATTATAAAAATGTTGTACTCCATGGAAGTGTGATACTCCCTGAAGCAATCGATAACTCAGAGGCCCGGATGATCGGGGCATGTGTCGCACAGAGTGGTGGTGTCCTTCCGTATCACCCTCCTGCGACACACTCTGCACTTTTTTTGGGTTCGTCCCTTCTTTCCAGTAGGGGGGACCACCAGGTCCTTGAGGACTGCCTCATAGAACTGGAGGAATGTCCCTGTGCTGCCAGATTCACGCCATACCTCACCCGCTTTGTGGGAATATATTGGCGGAAACTGAGGCGGTGGGGGGCTGGTGGGGGGGGGGGGGACAAGTGGCAGGGGGGGGTCTGGGGTCTGATAGATGGATCAAAGAAAGTTTTGAATCAAAGTACTTTTTCTTTTTCCTAACTTTTCCCTTCTTTCCCTGCCTAACGGTGCCTCTCGCTCACTGACCCTAACCTACCTGGGTGGCGATGGGTGCAGGATGGTGATGGATGCCGATTAGGGGGACACAGGAGCTGGTGCTGGACGATGCTGCCGGGTGCTTGTGCAGAACAGGAAGAGGAGGGGAGAGAGGAGCGCAGGAAGTTTGAATCTCGCGCCTCTCTCCCCTGCACCAATCAGCCGGCATCCCGTTGCAATTAACCCCCGCGGCGCCGGAACCTCGATTTTAAGTTAGGATGTACCGGTACGCCCTGAGTCCTTAAAGACTCTGGAAATAGGGCGTACCGGTACGCCCTGCGTCCTTAAGGGGTTAAAGGGGCGGTCACTATTAAAAGGATGGGCAATGTGGAGGTCACTGTTAAAGGGGCAGTCACTATTAAAGGGCTGGCACTGTAAAGGTCACTGTTATAGGGGTGGTCGATGTTAATGGGGCGGTCACTGTGGAGGTCACTGTTAAAGGGGTGGGCACTATGGAAGTCACTTTTAAAGGGGCTGACACTGTAAAGGTCACTGTTAAAGGGGTGGTTGATGTTTAAGGGGCAGGTACTGTGGAGGTCACTTTTAAAGGGGTGGCCACTACGAAGGTCACTGTTAAAGAAGTGGTCACTATAAAAGGGATGTGCAATGTGGAGGTCACTGTTACAGGGGCAGGCAGTGCAAAGGTCGGGCACTGTGGAAGACACTGTTAAAGGGGCAGGTATTGTGGAGGTCACTGTTAAAGGGGCGGCCAATATGAAGGTCACTGTTAAAGGGGTGGTTAATGTTAATGAGTGGGCACTGTGGAAGTCCCTGTTAAAAAGCAGGTACTGTGAAGGTCACTGTGAAAGGGGTGGTCATTGTTAAAGGGGCAGACACTGTGTAGGTCACTATTAAAGGGGTGGGCACTGTGGAGATCACTGTTAAAGGGGCGGGCACTGTGTAAGTCACTGTTAAACGGGCGGGCACTGTGAAGGCAACTATTAAAGGGGTGGTCAATGTTAAAGGAGCGGCACTGTGTAGATCAATGTTAAATGGGCAGGCACTGTGGAGATCACTGTTAAGTGTGCGGGCACTTTGGAGTTCATTGTTAACCACCTTCCATCTGCCCATAGACTATAAACATCCGGGAGGGGGTTCTTTATCTCTGAATGGACGTTTTAAAACATCCATTCAGAGATAGCTAATAGTGCAGCTGCTGATCGGGTTGCCCTCTGTCAGTGACAGCAGGGCAACCCTTAGAGAAATCATGCACAGTTACCAGGTGTCTCCGCCTTCTAGAGCGCTGTGTATACAAAGCAGGAAACTATGTGCTTCCTGTTCCGTCCCGGTGGTCATGTGACTGCCGCGGCCGGGTGAGAGCAGGAGCTGTGAGATCTTCTACAGACCTTGATCGGCCCTGCACTGAGACTGTATAGCATAGTATAGTGCTGTACATCCTCTCTGGGGGGTGTATTTCCACTGTAACTGGCGCTACTTGTATTGGACTGTCAGAAATGCAGTGCTGTACGATGTAGCACAAAAAGGGTGTTTTTTTTTAACTAAAATATAACAGCAGTATTTAACGGTTGTATTGGACTGTCAGAAATGCAGCGCAGGCCGCAAAGATACTTTCTGGCAAAATAAATATAATTTTTTCACCCACAGTGAAACAGATGGATTTATCAGATTTGCAGTGCAGGTCGCAAAGGTACTTTATGGAAAAAAAAGATATGATTTTTTCACCCACAAATGAAAGCGAGGGATTTAACAGATTTTCTTTCACTATCACAAATGCAGTGGAGGGCACAAATGTACTTTTTAGCAAAAAATATATTTTTTTGTCCCGCCAGATTCTAACAGATGGATTTACTGAATTGATTACACTCACCTATGCAGCACAGGGGTACATTACAGAAAAAAAATAAAATAAAATGTCACCCCCTGAATTCACAGACGGATTACCTATATTATTTTCCTTTCCCCTGGCACATATGCAGTTCAGGTGCACTTAAAAAATGGGTATATGTTGCACACTGAACTAAAAGAACAGAACTAAATTATTGTCATTATTGTCCTGGCACATATGCTTTGCTGGTGCACTGAACATGCACAAAATGGCCGCTGACGCTCACCTAACTAACAGAGGGATAAAACTTATTTTTCTGTGTTACTGGGCTCTGGGCAGGGTACAAAAATGTTGCATTGCACTCACACAAAAAAAAGCGCTGTAGATTGCAGAGTTAACAACAAGTTCTGATATCAGATAGATTCTTTCCTATTCTCTCCCTCACAGCAGCAGCATCCTATCCCTACAGTAGTAAGAGCTGAGTGACGTGCGGCGCTACGTGACTCCAGCTTATATAGAGGCTGGGTCACATGCTGCACTGGCCAATCACAGCCATGCCATTAGTAGGCATGGCTGTGATGGCTTCTAAGGGCACACTAGTTAAACGCTTGTTGATTGGCTGCCCTGCAGCCTTTCAAAAAGCGCCATTAAATCACCAAACTCAAACCTGAACTTTTACTGAAATGTTCAGGTTCAGATCCGGGGTCCAAAAATCCTAAAGTTCGGTACGAACCCGAACTTTACAGTTGGGGTTCGCTCAACCCTACTAGCAACTAATACAGCTATTTTACCAGAGAAGTGGCCTTGATTGGTTGGATCTGAGTCTGAGGCATTGTATGTTGAGTCTAGTTTCAACTTAGGCTGGGTCAGAAAAGACCATTGTATGTTGAAAATATTGTATCCTGAGGACATTGTACCTTGAGGGATCACTGTATATAAAGATTTGTTTGAATAAAATACAATCATGAAGCGTTACGCTTCATTCACCCCAAAACTTATTTCATTTATTTCATTTAAGGCTGAATGCACACAGCCGTTTTTTCACGGCCGTGAGCGGTCCGTGGAACCGCGGCCTGGATTCCTGCTCTCAGCAGGAATCCAGGCCGCGGTTCCACGGACCGCTCACGGACGTGAAAAACAGCCGTGTGCATTCGGCCTTATATGGTATAATTTTGCTTTACTTGGGTTTTGGGCAGCCCTGGTGTGGTTCTTACTAAAACTATGTGGGGACCACATGTCGGCTTCCCTTGTCAAAAGGCCTTGTGCAGTTACCATTGTGCAGGACTGATTGAGAAACCTAATTAAATTTTATTATTTTATTATTTTCTGTTTTGTTTTAATCAGGATGTAGGTTTGAACATGATGTTGTCTGTCGTCCTGAACAGGATGCCTGACTTCCATGTTGACCTCTCCATATGGTTGGGTGTGACTGGTCCTATACTTATCTATGTGGTAATCCTGTTTTGGGATTGGAGCATTATTGCCACATGCAGATATCTAAATATGCACTTTTATTTCATGTTACTTCTTGACAACTATGTAATGATAATTTGTGCACGTGATTTTATAGAATCAAAGCTTTTCACTTTACAATATAAAATGTGGTATATATAACATTATTGAAGCCATGATACCATTTTGGGAGTTATTCTACTCATTTTAATGGTTATCATGTGGCCACATAGACGGGATGCATTTGTGGCTCAGCTTGCATTCAATTTCAGGTGCAAACACGTGATCTACGATCATGTGAATGCCCTGTCTATGGACACTCGCGGCCTGTGTGTGTTCCTCTGTCGATGCAATCACATGATTGCATCACATTTTTCTTTACGTAATGAGGAAGCAATGTGCCAACATGTGCAGTAAACCAAACGGGACACTATATTGGATCCATGCTGGTTAGTTCTTGGCCTCCTCCATTATGTTTTTAATCGGTACAACTGATATTTTAATGAAAAAATTGCTTTTTTTTTTAATGAATTTGATAAATTAAGGAGATAATAATAATTCACATACTTTAATGGAAGGTATTCATCTCTTAACAGTATGGATACTTGTATATTATTGCATTTTTTAAACTTTTTTTATGTTTAGACAAAATATGAATCAAGCACATTAAAAGCAATTCAATTATTAATAGTTTTCATTAAATAATCACCTGAGTTTGTATTTGTACTTGGCACCATTCATGTTTGTCACAGCTTGAGAAATTTCCCATGGTGTGGACTGAAACATCACTTTTGGTTGAATAAACACACATTTTCTCGAGGCTGTGCCGTTCTCATGTTTTTATAAAAATAAATATATATATTTTTTTTTTATTATTTCTTGTGGCCTTTACAATATGAAAAATCCTTTGAAATGAAATTTTTCAAAAGAATATATTGGAATTTGTATGAATAGAAACACATTCCTGCTGCCAACAAAGAACATGCTGCTGTCAAAAGTGTCTAAGTTTATTTTTGGTGTTGCCCCAGTCTGGTGTTGACCCATTCCTGGGAACACATTCCTGCTGCAAATAAAGAACCTGCTGCTGTCTGTTCCTGCTGTGTTAGGTCGAGCTATGTGTAGGCCTTGCACTCTACCATTACCATATACCTGCTGCTGTCTGTCCTGATCATGCAGAAGTATCTGTAGGCCTTATACTTCACTACCTGCGTTACCATTACCTGTTGGTGCCTGCCTGTCCTGATCCTGATGAGTTTGCCCTGGACTAAAGGGGTCTTACTGTAACCTTATATAAAATTTGACAAACTAAAATAGCTCTAAGGCAATTGTTTTAGTTGGTGAACAAGGTCAACCAACTCCTGCATCCCATTTTGCTCCTCTAACTTCTTTGCACATCTGGTGAATGAACGACAGCCGCATCTCCCGCATCTTGCGCTGCTGCTGCTGCTCCCGGAACTCCCTCATAAGAGTTATAGTGTTCCTTTTGCAGCAGGGGCATTTTTTTATTTAATGTAATAAGTACTGTTTGGATAAAAAAAATATAATGAAAATACTTTCAATTCAGATTAAGAGGCAATTAGTGCATTGTGTGGAGTATTTTTTAAAGCACTGACGATTTACATTTAGTTATTTAATGATATTTATGAAGATTATAAAGTTTGTTAGTAATAGTTCAGTAGAGTATAATGTTATATAGTTGGTTAGTTACTGATAGTTTAGTAGAGAATAATGCTATTTAGTTGGTAATTTAATTGTTTTTATGTAGATTACAAAGTTAGTGTCAACTGTTTATGTTTTCAATTACTGTAGTGTGTGTTGTCCCCTCATTGTTGGCCCTTGTAATGTTTATGTACATGTTATTTATACATAATTATATTTCTGTGTGCACATATTTACCCTCCTGGCGGGGGCTGGTGACATCCTTCTCCTCCTCATCATCATGAGCTGGGGGAAGATCCAGCGGCTGGGAGGGTCCTGCCTTTTCCGCCTCCACCCCCACCACTTCGCCAACATAAGGTGGGGGGGGGGCGCATCTACATGCTTGGATGGTCTGGCCTCCTCTCCCTCCTACTCCTCCTCTGCGGAGACCTCCACCACCTCCATATCCTCTGTTGAGGTCCTGCGGCGGACAGAGGAAAGGGGAACACATGTAATCGCGCAATGTTCAGATAAGGATTATCCCAAGGGGGGCTTAGGCTCGTTTTGGCGGTAAATTACCCACCAAAACCAGTAGTAACAATGGCTACAAATAGTTTAAGTTGCTAGGTAGGATGAGGTAACATAGGCAAAAAAAACTGTGAGGTAGAAGCCAATTTTCCCCATTTTAGGGGAATAAAAAAAACATCCTTCCCAACTCCAATCAGGCAATCAGAATAAATCCCTGGATCAACGATCCCTCTCTAGTAGCTATAGCCTGTAATATTACCCTCCAGAAATACATCCAGGCCCCTCTTGAATTCCTTTATTGTACTTACCATCACCACCTCCTCGAGCAGAGAGTTCCATAGTCTCACTGTTCCTACCGTAAAGAATCCTCTTCTATGTTTGTGTACAAACCTTCTTTACTCTAGACACAGAGGATGTCCCCTCGTCACATTTACAGTCCTGGGGATAAATAGATGATGGGATAGATATCTGTAATGACCCCTGATATATTTATCCGTAGTAAATAGATATCCCCTCAGTCGTCTTTTTTTCTAAAGTGAATAACCCTAATTTTGATAATCTTTCAGGGTACTCTAGTTTGGCCACTTTTATTTTATTTTTTACATGTTCTATTTTTTTCCTTATAGTTTTTCAGCGCTTCCGTGCTACCCTCCTGTTTTAGTGAATTATATGCTTTCTTTTTTTCATGTATTGCTTTCTTTACAGTTCTATTTATCCACATTGGTTTCTTTTTGTTCCTTAACCTTTTATTCCCATACGGTATGTAGTTCACACAATGAGATTTTAGGATGCTTTTAAAGATATCCCATTTTGTGGCTGTATTTTTATTTTTGAGGACTTTGTCCCAGTTAGTTAGGCCTATGGCCTCTCTTAGTTGGCTAAATTTAGCTTTTTTGAAGTTTGGTATTTTTCTTCCTCCCTGTAAAAATGCTATTTTGAATGATAATTGGAAGGTTATTATTTTATGGGCACTATTTTCCAGGTGTCCTCCAACCTGCACGTCTGTTGTTCTGTCAGGCCTATTGGTTAATACTAAGTCCATTATGGCCATCCCTCTAGTCGGGTCCTGAACCAGGTAGCAGGGGATTGGTTAGGAAGGTATCCTATAGTGTACTGTTGCTGGGTTATTGAAGTTTAGGGGACCCCAGCAACAATTAGGACATTGGATAAGGGGTTATTAGGTGGTGTTATTGTGGGTATATAATTGCAGTGGCTTCCAGCATTATGCTGTCTGCCAAGCGGTATTTTGAAGATCAGCTGCCCGCCCGCCCTCCCTTTTTTTGTCACGGTCACTTTATTAGAAGAAGGGGTAAAGTCGCTTGCCGATAGTTGGCGAGCGGACTAGATGTTTTTATGGTATTTTTTTCAAAGCTTACAGCTGGTCTATTCAGTGGTTAATATGTCTTATGGAATTTATTCTTTTGTTAAACTATTCTTTAAAAATGCTGTCTGTGGCCTAATTTAACCATTTATATTATGTGTCCAGGTTTCTGATTTTATTATTGGTTTGTGAGGTTAAACTACTGGGGTGTGGGGTGCATATATATATATATATATATATATATATATATATATATATAATCTATAATATCATGCAAATTAAGTGGGGGATATATCTAATGTAATGATGGACGGGGCCTTTTACTGGAATACAGAATGATTGCAGTTTATGTATATACATATATATATATATAGATAGATATATATTTATGTGTGTGTGAAACGTACTGCGATGGACCACCTAGTACCCCAACTGGGTACCTCTGTCAGAAAACAGCTTCCACTCCGCTGGAACCCGAATTCCAGTGTCCTCAGCCCAAACCTGCCTAATAATTTGACAGAGCCAATATATGAGGACAGAACGCTAAACTCCTCAATCATCAGGCAACACCAATGTTGAAGAGTAAATCAAGAACTCCATTTATTGAAGATCAACTAAGTATATATATATATATATATATATATATATAGTTCAAGAAGTCATACAACATAACTCAATCGAACATGAGCAGCATGCAAACAGACATCCCCTCCCGAGTCTCTTTAAGAAATAATAGGGAGATAGGAGACCCATGTGATAGGATTATCTCCTGAGAGTATCATAGGGTGATCTACTACTCTACACCTGCTACATCTAGAGTCAGCTATCTTAAATTCTTAATCCCACCACTAACACAATAAAATAAAGGGACAAATAAATTAACACATTCATTGGGAGTCTCAGTGCAGAGTTTACCCTGTTTGTGTTGCTGGATTCACACCATGCAACTTTAATGGAGAATAGGAAAGATGTGGAATATAAACTCCACACATAAATCAGGGTTAATAGTTCCCTCTAACCCCAAGAGGTCTGAGGGGGGGTCTCCATAGTCCTGGGTGCATTGTCCATAGGAAGGAGGCTAGCACTCAGGCTTCTTTAGCAGCCCCAGTGTCGGTTCAGTCAGTTACACGTACAAAATCAGCCGATTACATCCTAAATCTATACCTCACTGTGTTTAAATATATATATATATATATATATATATATATATATATATATACATATAGTACAGACCAAAAGTTTGGACACACCTTCTCATTCAAAGAGTTTTTTTTATTTTCATGACTATGAAAATTGTAGATTCACAAAACTATGAATTACCACATGTGAAATTATATACCTAACAAAAAAGTGTGAAGCAACTGAAAATATGTCATATTCTAGGTTCTTCAAAGTAGCCACCTTTTGCTTTGATTACTGCTTTGCACACTCTTGGCATTCTCTTGATGAGCTTCAAGAGGTAGTCACCTGAAATGGTCTTCCAACAGTCTTGAAGGAGTTCCCAGAGATGCTTAGCACTTGTTGGCCCTTTTGCCTTCACTCTGCGGTCCAGCTCACCTCAAACCATCTTGATTGGGTTCAGGTCTGGTGACTGTGGAAGCCAGGTCATCTGGTGCAGCACCCCAACACTCTCCTTCATGGTCAAATAGCCCTTACAGAGCCTGGAGGTGTGTTTGGGGTCATTGTCTTGTTGAAAAATAAATGATGGTCCAACTAAACACAAACCGGATGGAATAGCATGCTGCTGCAAGATGCTGTGGTAGCCATGCTGGTTCAGTATGCCTTCAATTTTGAATAAATCCCCAACAGTGTCACCAGCAAAGCACCCCCACACCATCACACCTCCTCCTCCATGCTTCATGGTGGGAACCAAGCATGTAGAGTTCACCTTTTCTGAGTCGCACAAAGACACAGTGGTTGGACCAAAGATCTCAAATTTGGACTCATCAGACCAAAACACAGATCTCCACTGGACTAATGTCCATTCCTTGTGTTTTTTAGCTCAAACAAGTCTCTTCTGCTTGTTGCCTGTCCTTAGCAGTGATTTCCTAGCAGATATTCTACCATGAAGGCCTGATTCACACAGTCTCCTCTTAACAGTTGTTCTAGAGATGTTTCTGCTGCTAGAACTCTGTGTGGCATTGACCTGGTCTCTAATCTGCTGTTAACCTGCAATTTCTGAGGCTGGTGACTCGGATGAACGTATCCTCCTCAGCAGAGGTGACTCTTGGTCTTTCTTTTCTGGGGCGGTCCCCATGTGAGCCAGTTTCTTTGTAGCGCTTGGTGGTTTTTGTGACTGCACTTGGGGACACTTTCAAAGTTTTCCCAATTTTTCGGACTGACTGATCTTCATTTCTTAAAGTAATGATGGCCACTCGTTTTTCTTTACTTAGCTGCTTTTTTCTTGCCATAATACAAATTCTAACAGTCTATTCAGTAGGACTATCAGCTGTGTATCCACCTGACTTCTCTACAACACAACTCATGGTCCCAACCCCATTTATAAGGCAAGAAATCCCACTTATTAAACCTGACAGGGCACACCTGTGAAGTGAAAACCATTTCAGGTAACTACCTCTTGAAGCTCATCAAGAGAATGCCAAGAGTGTGCAAAGCAGTAATCAAAGCAAAAGGTGGCTACTTTGAAGAACCTAGAATATGACATATTTTCGGTTGTTTCACAATTTTTTGTTAGGTATATAATTTCACATGTGTTAATTCATAGTTTTGATGCCTTCAGTGTGAATCTACAATTTTCATAGTCATGAAAATAAAGAAAACTCTTTGAATGAGAAGGTGTGTCTAAACTTTTGGTCTGTACTTTATATATATATATATATATATATATATATATATTCCCCACAGAGGCTGGCCCCTCCTCCACGATATATACTTAACAAATGACGAGGCAGCACTTCCAGCTTTTGGTGACAGGGTGAAAACTCCAAACCTTAATCCAAGCAACGTTTCGGCCTGCTCAATGAGGCCTTTATCAAGCTACATAACAGTGCATACAACCAGGTATATATACCCACAACTCAATGCAAGTCAATTACAATCAGTGATTACACATGTCATCAATCAGGTCACATGATCTCTAACTATATCATCACATGACATTAGTGTGTGATAAACAATACAAATACACTCTTACAAGGGCATACAAAAGTTACAAAAGTGATCATATATCAATATTATAAACAGTGTGTACCAATTCATATGTACCTCTATTTTATTTACACGGCATTTACGTCCCTTTTGTACATAACTCCAAAAGGTGAATGCCGTGCATAAGTGCTCAGTGCATAAAGGGTTAAAATCAACTATTATTGATGCAGCTGCATCATATCTAAAGTTAAAAACAACAAGATGGAGCTCACCACCCATGGACCCATAGAACCAGCCAGCGTTGGCGTCCCTCAGTCAGCGGTGCGCATGCGCCGGGCCAGACGTCTCTAGCCCCGCCCCCGACGTCGCCGTCCACCAACGTGTTCACTCCATGGACCGCAGCATCATCCAATGGAGCGCACCGTAGGCACAGCAGCAGAGAAGGGAGGAAGGCCAGGTCATGTGACACGGCAGCAGTCACACCGCACTGGGGGGCGTGTTCAGTGTCCATGGAGATGTACAATGAGTGTCAACATGCGGACGATCGCAGAGGTGCCAGGATAAACACATATGCACAAAAGTCTCAATATCAACACAGCTTAAGTGCGTGGGGACGGCCAGGGGGGAGAGCAATCGAACCCGGCCAATTGGCCAGAGGTGATCACATCATTCCCACCGGCCCCCCACTAAAATATACCTTACTTGTGTGCCGTTACAATGGGACAAACCCTTCCCATCTGCTTGCACATAGAGCAATAATGTATGTGCACAACCACCAGCTTCCAGATTTGTGGCTAGTATAATGACAAACATCACCTCAACAAATAAATAGCTGTAAAAGAAGTCAATAGACATATTGTGCATCATGTAACCCACCCAGGCACTCAGCCACCATCTGTCAGATCTCCTCACAATGGTCACTTCTTCACTAGCATGGTCGGGGTCCTTAGGCGGCTCCATCCAGTAAACAGACAAAGGGTCATTAAGTTCATCCGAAAGTAGTCTGAAATGAATGAAAATTGTATCAACATACAGTAATTTGCAAAATTTTCAAGAAAGCGAGTACTGTTATGTATCCCCCATACCAGACAGGATGGTCGAGGACCCCCATGTTCAATAAGCTCACTGCACCTTCAGTACCCACATAATTCCCATCTACATTCTGCATTGAGGCCATCAGGCTTCAATGTGTGTAACCTATGTATCCACATGATCTCACGTTGTTTAAGTAATCTTTCCCTGTTGCCTCCCCTTTTGAGTGGAGGGATATGTTCTATCACCCTAAATTTGAGGTCCTTCTCCCTGTGTCCATCCTCAACAAAGTGCTTGGGCACAGGGAGATCTCTCCTCTTCTGACGGATAGAATACCTGTGATAGTTCATTCTGGTCTTAACGTCACAGATGGTTTCCCCTACATATAAAAGATTGCAGGGGCAAGACAAAAGATAGACCACAAATGAACTATAACAGGTCAAGAAATGTTGTATTTCAAATTGCGTGTTCAATACTGGGTGTGTGAATCTCTCCCCTTTCAGCATGTAGCTACAATTAACACAGCTTAAACACGGATAACATCCATATTTTTTACGACCTATGTAGGTCTGAACGGGGGCCCTACCTCCAGCCACCTCTGCTCTGACTAACTTGTCCCTCAGGCTATCGGCTCTCCTGTATGACATTAGAGGGGGTACGGCGAATTCTTTGACCTTACCGAAGTTGCTACTGAGTATCGGCCAATATTTTTTGATGACACCTGGCCTCAATGCAGAATGTAGATGGGAATTATGTGGGTAATGAAGGTGCAGTGAGCTTATTGAACATGGGGGTCCTCGACCATCCTGTCTGGTATGGGGGATACATAACAGTGATCGCTTTCTTGAAAATTTTGCAAATTACTGTATGTTGATACAATTTTCATTCATTTCAGACTACTTTCGGATGAACTTAATGACCCTTTGTCTGTTTACAGGAGCCGCCTAAGGACCCCAACTATGCTAGTGAAGAAGTGACCATTGTGAGGAGATCTGACGGACGGTGGCTGAGTGCCTGGGTGGGCTACATGATGCACAATATGTCTATTGACTTCTTTTACAGCTATTTATTTGTTGAGGTGATATTTGTCATTACACTAGCCACAAATCTGGAAGCTGGTGGTTGTGCACATACATTATTGCTCTATGTGCAAGCAGATGGGAAGGGTTTGTCCCATTGTAACTGAACACAAGTAAGGTATATTTTAGTGGGGGGCCGGTGGGAATGATGTGATCGCATCTGGCCAATTGACCGGGTTCGATTGCCCTCTCCCCTGGCCGTCCCCACGCACTTAATCTGCGTTGATATTGAGACTTTTGTGCATATGTGTTTATCCTGACACTCATTGTACATCTCCATGGACACTGAACATGCCCCCCAGTTCGGTGTGACTGCTGCCGTGTCACATGACCTGGCCCTCCTCCCTTCTCTGCTGCTGTGCCTACGGTGCGCTCCATTGGATGACGCTGCGGTCCATGGAGTGAACACGTTGGTGCATGGCGATGTTGGGGGCGGGGCTAGAGACGTCTGGCCCGGCACATGCGCACCGCTGACTGAGGGACGCCAACGCTGGCTGGTTCTATGGGTCCATGGGTGTTGAGCTCCATCTTGTTGTTTTTAACTTTTAATATGATGCAGCTGCATCAATAATAGTTGATTTTAACCCTTTATGCACTGAGCACTTAAGCACGGCATTCACCTTTTGGAGTTATGTACGAAAGGGACATAAATGCCGTGTAAATAAAATAGAGGTACATATGAATTGGTACACACTGTTTATAATATTGATATATGATCAATTTTGTAACTTTTGTAAGCCCTTGTAAGAGTGTATTTGTATTGTTTATCACACACACTAATGTCATGTGATGATATAGTTAGAGATCATGTGACCTGATTGATGACATGTGTAATCACGGATTGTAATTGACTTGCATTGAGTTGTGGGTATATATACCTGGTTGTATGCACTGTTATGTAGCTTGATAAAGGCCTCATTGAGCAGGCGGAAATGTTGCTTGGATTAAAGTTTGGGGTCTTCACCCTGTCACCAAAAGCTGGAAGTGCTGCCTCGTCATTTGTTAAGTATATATATATATATATATACTTACAGCGAGATAGAGATGTATGATGTAACCTGCTGATTTGCTACGTGTCACACCAGTTACTAAATAATAATTTGTAAAGGGATGAAATACTTATTTGCATAACTGTATATATACATTACAGAGTGTTGGCTATAGATACAAAAGTAATGTAAGCATTGTACCTGGACGTTTACTGTCCCGGATCTCTGTGATCCACTCCAAATTCCTCCACTTCAAATCCGACCACTTTTTCAATATGGCCATCAGAGGGTGCTTGAGCTTAAACTTTGTTTTGAGCTCGGAACGGAGCTCCTTTACATTGGCCTGTTTGTCTGCCTGGACCTGGGTGCGGTCATATCCCCGCACCAACATGCGCTGCAGGATGAAGACACAAGCATATAGTCCCATTTTTGTTTAATACAAATATTGAAACTAATGTCCTCAACAAAACATCTAAAAATATTTAAGTGTTTGAAGGGGAAATATTAGATTTAATGTTACCATTATAGGATCAGATTGTATTGCAATTGTATGTGTGTGGGGTCTGAGCAATCGGATATTGGCCAGCTGAGCAGAGATGTACCTGTTTAGTGAAGTGATGGTATGGGGCAGGCATCCTCAAACTGCGGCCCTCCAGCTGTTGCAAAACTACAACTCCCAGCATGCCCGAACAGCGTACAGGTATCAGCCTACAGGAGGGTATTGTGGGAGTTGTAGTTTTACAACAGCTGAAGGGCTGCAGTTTGAGAATGTCTGGTATGGGGTGTAAAGCTGGATCGCCTCCCCGTGGTGCACCCTGGTAACTCTAAATGAACCAGCAAATACTGGCGGTAAGACAAAGAAAGCTTCTCCTGAGTCCTGACCAACAGGACACAAACTGTAATCTATAGACTGTGTGTGTGTTTGGGGGTATATAGTGTGCGGCAGGAAAATTGATGTGCAAAGTACATGTGAGAGATATTTCTATGCTGTCCATACGTACAGTCGTGGCCAAAAGTTTTGAGAATGACACAAATATTAATTTTCACAAAGTTTGCTGCTAAACTGCTTTTAGATCTTTGTTTCAGTTGTTTCTGTGATGCAGTGAAATATAATTACAAGCACTTCATACGTTTCAAAGGCTTTTATCGACAATTACATGACATTTATGCAAAGAGTCAGTATTTGCAGTGTTGTCCCTTCTTTTTCAGGACCTCTGCAATTCGACTGGGCATGCTCTCAATCAACTTCTGGGCCAATTCCTGGCTGATAGCAACCCATTCTTTCATAATCACTTCTTGGAGTTTGTCAGAATTAGTGGGTTTTTGTTTGTCCACCCGCCTCTTGAGGATTGACCACAAGTTCTCAATGGGATTAAGATCTGGGGAGTTTCCATGGACCCAAAATGTCAATGTTTTGGTCCCTGAGCCACTTAGTTATCACTTTTGCCTTATGGCACAGTGCTCCATCGTGCTGAAAAATGCATTGTTTTTCACCAAACTGTTGTTAGATTGTTGGAAGAAGTTGCTGTTGGAGGGTGTTTTGGTACCATTCTTCATTCATGGCTGTGTTTTTGGGCAAAATCGTGAGTGAGCCCACTCCCTTGGATGAGAAGCAACCCCACACACGAATGGTCTCAGGATGCTTTACTGTTGGCATGACACAGGACTGATGGTAGCGCTCACCTTTTTTTCTCCGGACAAGCCATTTTCCTGATGCCCCAAACAATCGGAAAGAGGCTTCATCGGAGAATATGACTTTGCCCCAGTCCTCAGCAGTCCATTCACCATATTTTCTGCAGAAGATCAATCTGTCCTTGATGTTATTTTTGGAGAGAAGTGGCTTCTTTGCTGCCCTTCTTGACACCAGGCCATCTTCCAAAAGTCTTCGCCTCACTGTGCGTGCAGATGCGCTCACACCTGCCTGCTGCCATTCCTGAGCAAGCTCTGCACTGGTGGCACTCCGATCCCGCAGCTGAATCCTCTTTAGGAGATGATCCTGGCGCTTGCTGGACTTTCTTGGACGCCCTGAAGCCTTCTTAACAAGAATTGAACCTCTTTCCTTGAAGTTATTGATGATCCTATAAATTGTTGATTGAGGTGCAATTTTAGTAGCCACAATATCCTTGCCTGTGAAGCCATTTTTATGCAACGCAATGATGGATGCACACGTTTCTTTGGAGGTCACCATGGTTAACAATGGAAGAACAATGATTTCAAGCATCACCCTCCTTTTAACAGGTCAAGTCTGCCATTTTAACCCAATCAGCCTGACATAATGATCTCCAGCCTTGTGCTCGTCAACATTCTCACCTGAGTTAACAACAAGACGATTACTGAAATGATCTCAGCAGGTCCTTTAATGACAGCAATGAAATGCAGTGGAAAGGTTTATTTGGGATTAAGTTAATTTTCATGGCAAAGAAGGACTATGCAATTCATCTGATCACTCTTCATAACGGGAGTATATGCAAATTGCTATTATAAAAACTTAAGCAGCAACTTTTCCAATTTCCAATATTTATGTAATTCTCAAAACTTTTGACCACGACTGTACATGCTACAGACATAGTGCTGTGATGTTACAACAATACTTAGTGCACCAATCAGTAATATCTACTTAGAACTGATAAAAAGTAAAGTTGTATGTATTGCAAAAAATATATTTGCATCATTTTCACTATTAAGAACACTCTATCTGCATATAAAGTGATTGGTCTGACATGCATGTAAAATGTAACCTAATACACTGGTGTAATGTGAAATTACTTACAGTGATCAGGAGTTCTTCCTCACTATCACAAATTTTTATTTGGCAATTTTTGCATTAAAAAAACGGTGAACAAAGATAACAAATTCACTAATTAGTGAATATATGATGAATATTCGCCCACATAGTCACAAAATATTGCAAAATCAAATATTGCTTATCACTAATAAACAGCAGCAGCCCCTGTTTGGTCACCATATTATATAGCAGCTACTAGTTTCAAGGCTCCTGTCTAGTATTGATCGAGCACCCGAGTATAATGCAAGTCAATGGGAGAACCCAAGCATTAAACCAGGTACCCCCTCTTCTGAAAAGGAGAGGGTGTATGGTTTACAGAAAAAGGTTAGACATTGATGGAAACACCACCAAAATGGTTTGGAAACAGCATGGGGAGGACATATGGATGCATCTTGGATTCCTAAAACATACAATAGACCATCACACAAGGGCTATATGCCAAAAGCCGGGTATGTGCAAGCCACCAATCTATTCATGAGACAGATACAGTCAGCATGCCTTACAATGGCAGCCTTGTGGACTATAAGACATTCAAAACCAGCTCTCATCCGACTGAGAGACAGTACGCTTCAAAGTTGCTTCATATCTGTTGGATGGCTTGGGTGGACCTGCACACCTAGATCATTATCATTTGGGTGACAAAAAGTTTTCTGATTGTCCTAACATTATATTCAATAACCTTTCTATACAGTTTTGTCATGTAAACTCATTTGAATAAACATGGGCCTATTGGAAAGACATGCAAATGAGCAGAATCGGCCTTGTTTTTCAGCTGAAAAACCATTTGCATAGAAAATTTTCAATAAAAATTCACGATTACATTATTTGTGATTTACACTACTCATTAACAGCGGCACCTATTGGAATCATAGTCTTGTCATATGAAACCAATAACCAATAAGACTATGAATCCAATAAATAGTGCTGTTCGTGAGTAGTGTTAATCGCGAATAATCTAATCGCAAATTTTTGTAGCAAATTTTCCATGCACATGGTGTTTCAGCTGAAAAACAAGCAGGTTCAGCAAATTTTCATATGCCCACGATTATGCAAATTAGTTAACATGAGAAAACTGCATAGAAAGGTTATTGAATATTATGTTAGGACATATGTGTAAAAGTAGAGGGATGGCACTCAAACAACTGAGGTGTATGGAAAAATATTCATTTAATGAGGAATAGCTGATGTTAAAATATATCAGATATAATGGCTGTGTATGCACATGATTAAATAAATCAATACATGATGGTAATAGAGATAATAAAAGAAAATAAAAGAAAATAAAATAAAAAGACACCAAGTAAGATGGTTCGATGTCAATTCAATAGAAATCGGTTGAATGTCAATTCAATAAAAAATTCAATAAAAAATTCAATAAAAATCCTGCTGGAAAAAAGAGAGAGGAATCCTGTTGGAAAAAAGAGGGAGACACTCCGCTGAAAAAAAAAAAAAAAAGGTCACTTCCAGTATTATAATGACCAATAATATCCTAGTACAATGTCAATAGTGTATAATCCTGTTGGAAAAAAATTGTATAATCCTGTTGGAAAAAAGAAGAGGTGCTCCTGGTATGGAGGGAGAGGAGATAGTCTCGTAAATCTGTTTTATCAACCTGTTTTGGGAGAGAGGTATGTACCTTCCTAAACAGGTCTAATTCATATAGCCCAAGATTTTTTAGGGTTTAGAGATTAATCCGGTTTCGGTCCAGTATTGATGGGCTGTGGAATAAAGACTGCTTTGTAAGCAGGTACGTTACCCTCCTTGTGGTTGTTGGTGCGCTGATCAGCGGCTCCTGTCCGGGCGGCGATATCCACGTGTGCCGTTCCCGCTCTCTGGTGTCTCCGGCCGTTAGTTGTTATTAGGTGTCGTCACTTCCGGTGACGTCACCAGCGTTCCTCGGATCTCCCGCTCAGTGCTGATGGAGCTTGCCACGTGGAGGCTAGTGGCGGGAAGCGGAGGCGCTGTAGTTTTTGGGTAGCTCCGGAGCTGATCTGTAGTAGTCGGATCCTTCTTGTTTCGTTGCTAGCTAGATGACATAGACTTACTCAATGGGCATTGAGTAAGTCTATGTCATCTAGCTAGCAACGAAACAAGAAGGATCCGACTACTACAGATCAGCTCCGGAGCTACCCAAAAACTACAGCGCCTCCGCTTCCCGCCACTAGCCTCCACGTGGCAAGCTCCATCAGCACTGAGCGGGAGATCCGAGGAACGCTGGTGACGTCACCGGAAGTGACGACACCTAATAACAACTAACGGCCGGAGACACCAGAGAGCGGGAACGGCACACGTGGATATCGCCGCCCGGACAGGAGCCGCTGATCAGCGCACCAACAACCACAAGGAGGGTAACGTACCTGCTTACAAAGCAGTCTTTATTCCACAGCCCATCAATACTGGACCGAAACCGGATTAATCTCTAAACCCTAAAAAATCTTGGGCTATATGAATTAGACCTGTTTAGGAAGGTACATACCTCTCTCCCAAAACAGGTTGATAAAACAGATTTACGAGACTATCTCCTCTCCCTCCATACCAGGAGCACCTCTTCTTTTTTCCAACAGGATTATACAATTTTTTTCCAACAGGATTATACACTATTGACATTGTACTAGGATATTATTGGTCATTATAATACTGGAAGTGACCTTTTTTTTTTTTTTTTTTCAGCGGAGTGTCTCCCTCTTTTTTCCAACAGGATTCCTCTCTCTTTTTTCCAGCAGGATTTTTATTGAATTTTTATTGAATTTTTTATTGAATTGACATTCAACCGATTTCTATTGAATTGACATCGAACCATCTTACTTGGTGTCTTTTTATTTTATTTTCTTTTATTTTCTTTTATTATCTCTATTACCATCATGTATTGATTTATTTAATCATGTGCATACACAGCCATTATATCTGATATATTTTAACATCAGCTATTCCTCATTAAATGAATATTTTTCCATACACCTCAGTTGTTTGAGTGCCATCCCTCTACTTTTACACATATCTCCTTACCACAAGCGTTGGGTACGCTTTGTTTGGATTGAGCACCTAATCCATCCTCTTGCCAACAGAGAGCCGCCTCACTTCTATTCTTCAAACCATTATGTTAGGACAATCAGAAAACTTTTTTGTCACCCTAATGATAATGATCCTGGTGTGCAGGTCCACCCAAGCCATCCAACAATTATGAAGCAACTTTGAGGCTTACTGGCTTTCAGTCAGATGAGAGCTGGCTTTGAATATCTCATAGTGCACAAGGCTGCCATTGTAAGGCATGCTGACTGTATCTGTCTCATGGATATATTGTTGGCTTGCACATACCTGGCTTTTGGTATATAGACTTTGTGTGGTTGTCTATTGTATGTCATAGGTAAGGGGAGTCCAATATGCATCCAGACATTCTTCCTATGCTGTTTCCAAACCATTTCAGTGGTGTTTCCATCAATTTCTAACCTTTTTCTGGGAACCAGACACCCTCTCTTCTTCAGAGCAGAGGGTGCCTGGTTTAATGCTCGGGTCTCCCATTGGTTTCATTGTGTTCAATTGTGATCGAGCATACACAGTATTCGGCCGAACACTGTGATGTGCCGAGCATAGTGATGCTCGAGCCGAACTGCTGTTAGACCGAGAATGCTAGCTCAACACTACTCCTGTTCCTTATGGCAATAATCCTGCGGCCATGTTTGATTCATCTACCAAGTTCGGCCCATCTGGTTTTAACCCAAAGACATGTTGAAAGCAAAATACCATTAAGTTTCTAGTATGGAGGGATCCCAGACCTTATGGAGGGAACCACACATGTTAAAATTTTATTGAACTGCACAGTGACATAGAATTTGTTTAAAATCTGTCATGGCTGTCAGAGTAATGCAGAAGACAATTTTCGATAACAGAACGTGATAGCTAGGAATGATAATTTGTCTAGTAATACTGTCGTATTAATGATTGCAATAACGAGACGGACTAATTTTTTTGTTAAAAGAACATATTAGCTACAATGAATTTGGGTTGAGTTGGTGGAGCAATTTGTTTGGTTCATTCCGATAGTCGATGGAACTCCTTCGTGATAAGTAGCTATTTGATCCCAGGCGGTCAAATAACCAGCCACAGACCCTGTTTGGTCACCATATTATATGGCAGTTGCTTTTCAGGCTCCTGTCCCTTATGGCAATAATCCAGCTGCCATGTTTGATCCATACAGCAAGTTTGGCCCATCTGATTTAACCCAAATACAAGGAGTTATTTGACCTCAAGCATGTTTAGAAAAAAATTGCTTGATTACAGAATTCCCTCTAAAAGGCCCTTTACACAGGCTGAGAATCCTAAAGGTAATCAGTAATGGGCATTCATAGGAACTCTCGTTACCGAATATCTGGTGATGTAAATGTATCACTGATTACCCGATGAAAAAGCAAAATGCTTGTTCATCAGGTAATTGGATTGCTTGTATATACACAAAAATCATTGTTTGCTGGCAGCAGATCATGCTATGTAAACACGATCTGATGCCGGCAAACAACACGTCAGTATAGGGACGAGTGATGGCATTAACGATCGCTCCTCCCCATACTGTGGAGGGGATCACTGCATGGAAATGCAGCGGTCTCCTCCACCAGCGAGCTGCAGATTGTCAGAAAGGGATGTTCCCTTCTCAACTATCTGCTGCTCTGTCGTCCCTTGTAAAGGGATCTTTAGCCATACAGAGAGTCAAAACAACATACTAGGAACATTAACAGCTTTACCTATTATAGATGATTGCATGTTTAACTTTTTCCATTCAAGGGGGATAGCTTGGAGGGAACAGTTTTTGACTAAGTTATTCAGAATGAAAATATTGCTTAACATTTTCAGACATATAGTGCACATTTTGGGCCAACTATTTTTGGACATATTTGTACTGTTTTTACTTTATGCAGGATGATGACATGATCCACATTGCGAATAATCAATTATTGGAAGTATTTTAGTCTTTTTCATCCAAATATCCATTTTTTTTTCTTTTTTAAACTTTGTAGTACAGCATTTTATTAAAAGTAAACATCTCTTAAAAGTAAACATCTCTTAAAAGTAAATTTGCAAAAGCAAAATCTGTAATCAGTTTCCTTGCTCTTAAGACATAGAAAATTGTAAACTTTTCAAGAATGGGATAGCATGATAGCTCTTAACATGATGAAAATTGTTCCTGTCAGATGGCTTTCTGTATAAATCAGTCTCAATTTTATTATTCATACGGGTAACCATAAATGCCTGATTAATGCTGTGATGCATAGAAAATCTAATATCCCCAGCAGTCCAATTCTAATCTTTCTGTAATGCTTCCAGGTGATCAATGTCAGTTTCATGTTGACTTGTCAAAAATGTTCCAGTGCTAATAGTGCTTCTTAGAAATGTAAACTGAATATTCTGTGTCAATCGAAAATATGTAGTGATAAGCACATACATTATTCAATTGTCAATTCTTTTGTCAGGCTGAAGAATAAATGTCAACTGGAAAATGTATAGATAAGCATACATGTAATGGACTGTTCTACTGTATTCACCTTTGTGGCAAATTTCATTTCAGCAAGATATATTTCAAACCTTGGACATCACTGTATTATGCAAATGAGTGTGTCAAGGACTTCACTGTAAAATGCACCCTGACATTAATTTAAAGGGAGTCTACTACCAGTTTTATGGTGTCCTAACTAAGGGCGGCATAATCTAGCGACAGATCCACTATTTCAAAATGCTAGGTCGCTTTTTTTAATTAACCCGACCCTTTTGCCAAAATCTTGTATTGAACTCCCCCAGTGCATGATGAGTCCTGAATAAGGTTGAGCGAACCTGAACTGTAAAAGTTTGGGTTCGGTGTTCGGCGATTTTTTGTAGCTTTTTGAAAGGCTGCAGAGCAGCCAATCAACAAGCGTTTAACTATGTGCCCTTAGAAGCCATCACAGCCATGCCTACTAATGGCATGGCTGTGATTGGCCAGTGCAGCATGTGACCCAGCCCCTATATAAGCTGGAGTCACGTAGCGCTGCACGTCAATCTGCTGTGCTTAGTGTAGGGAGAGGATGCTGCTGCTGTGAGCAATCTACATAGATTTAGTTGTGTGGGTACAGGGCACAATCTTTTTACCTGCCCTGAGCCCAGTGAGAGAGAAAAATAACTTTTATCTGACTGTTAGTTATGTGGGCGGCGGTGGCCATTTTAAGCAAGCTCAGTGCACCAGCACTGCATATGTGCTTTTGTGACATTGAAATCCAAGCTTGAAATACTGCAATAATAATCTATGTTTAAGAAAACACCCATTTTTGGCAATATCCTACACCTGGTGCCTTTGCAACATTAGTCAGTGTGCAATTTAAGCTAGAAATGCAACTATAATTTTCTGTGTTTTAAAAAACACCCTTTTTTGGCAAAATACACAATTTTACAGCCCTTGCTGCATCTGTACGTGTGAAATTCAAGCGTTATATACTGCTGTCATATTCTGTTAGTAAAAGAAAACACCCATTTTGGGCAAAGTACTTAATATTGCAGTCTTTGCTGCATCTGTTATTGTTAAGACAAGCTTGAAATACTTCAATAATTTTCTGGCTTTGAAAAAAACACCCATTTTTGGCAATACCCTCCATCCTGGGCCTCTGTCACATTAGTCAGTGTGCAATTTAAGCTATAAATATAGTTATATTTTTCTGGGTTTTAAAAAACACCCTTTTTGGGCAAAATACACAATTTTACAGCCCTTGCTGCATCTGTATGTGTGAAATTCAAGCGTTATATACTGCTGTCATATTCTGTTATTAAAAAAAACACCCTTCTTGGGCAAACTAATTAATATTGCACCCTTTGCTGAATCTGTTATTGCTAAAACAAGCTTTAAATACTTCAATAATTTTCTGGGTTTGAAAAAAACACACATTTTTGGCAAATCTGGGCCCTCTGACGCATTAGTCAGTGTGCAATTTAAGCTAGAAATACAGCTATACTTTTTTTTCTGGGTTTTAATAAAACACCTACATGTGAAATTCAAGCGTTATATACTGCTGTCATATTCTGTTATTCAAAAAACACCCATTTTAAGCAAAGTACTTGCAGCCTTTGATACATCTGTTATTGTTAAAACAAGCTTGAAATACTTCAAAATCTTTCTGGATTTGAAAAAACACAAATTTTTAGCAATAACCTCAATCTTGGGCCTCTGCCGCATAAGTCAGTGTGCAATTTAAACTAGAAATACAGCTATAATTTTCTGGGTTTTAAATTTTTTTACAGCCCTTGTTGCATCTGTACGTGTGAAATTCGAGTGCTATATACTGCTGTCATATTCTCTTAGTAAAAAAACATCAATTTTGGGCAAAATACTTAAATTTGCAGCCTTTGCTGCATCTGTGATTGTTAATAACAAGCTACAAATACTTCAATAATTTTCTGGCTATGAAAAAACACACGTTTTTGGCCATACCCTCCATCTGGGGCCTTTGCCGCATTAGCCAGTGTGCAATTTAACCGCCTCCGGACCGCCTAACGCAGATGTGCGGTCCGGAGGCGGCAGCGCTGCGCACAACGACGCATATACGCGTCATCTCGCGAGACGACGCGCTATGCGGGCCGCGCATGCGCAGTTCGGGCCGGCATTTCGAAGAGGACCATTTCGTCATCAGCTTGCCAGCCAATTATCGCGGCTGGCAAGCTGATGATTTTCAAAAAAAAACAATCACAGCGCCAGATAACAGATCATATTTGTAAATATGATCTGTTATATGGCTGCCTGCTCCTCTGCTGGTTCTTTTCGTCGGTTGGATCCAGCAGAGGAGCAGGCTTCACAGTGAGTACACCAACACTACACACTTAGCCCCAGATCACCCCCCTGAACCCCAATTAACCCTTTGATCACCCCTTTGTCAATCACTAGTGAAAGGAAAAAAGTGATCAGTGTAAACTGTCACTTTTTTTTTTCACTGGTATTGACCGTTAGGTTTTAAGTATAGTTTAGGCCCCTTGGTTAGGTAGTTAGCGATCAGTTAGCGCCCAGCCCACCGCACCGCAGTCCGTTATTCGCTGATTAGCGTATCGCTAATCAGCATTTGTACTTTTATAGTATCTGGAAGTGATCAAAACTGATCACGGTCAGATCTATAATAGTACTAGTGTCACTTTAGTTCGCCCTCCACCCAAAACGCAGTGTTTGCCCGATCAGGCCTGATCGGTCGCCCACACGTGCGTTCACCCACGCCCGCCCCACTGCAGTGACAAAAAAAAAAGTTTTTTTTGATCACTGCACAATCACTTTACACGCACTGCGGCGATAAAAAAAAATCAGTTTTGATATTTTTTATCAACCGCAGCGGCCTCCGGTACTTCGCTAGCCTCCCCTTTGTAAGACAAGCTTGCTTTTTTTTTCTTGGGTAGTCTCAGGGAATACCCCTAAATTTAGTTGCCCAAAATGTCAAACAGGGGGTATTCCTCTGAAGAGGCCTACAGGCTTCAAACCCAGTCGGATGAGGAGTGGGAACCCTCATCTGATGAATCCAGCGGGTCAGAATATGAACCTGTAGAAAGCAGTGGCTCTCTGACCCAAAGTTCGGACGAGGAGGCTGAGGTCCCTGATACTACCAGGCGTACCCGGCCCCGTGTCGCTAGACCACAGGTTGCGCAGGATCCGCTTCAAGAGAAGCAGAGTGGGGCTGGTGCTGTCGGATTACGTGGTGAGGCATACACCAGCAGCCCAGCCCTCCCTGGACCTAGTACCAGTACTGCCGTACAACCTGGTGAAGTAGCGAGCACCAGAAGGGCAGTTGAAGCTGGTACGGTGGCACGTGCAGTAGTGACCCCGTCGCAGCCACCGCAAAGACGTGCCCGTAGAGCCCCTAGAATCCCAGAGGTGCTGGCAAACCCTGATTGGCAGTCCCCAACTTCAGCCGCACCTGTAGTTTTCCCTTTCACTGCCCAGTCTGGAGTTCGGGTTGAGACAGCTCAGATCGGTTCGGCCCTGGGATTTTTTGAGCTGTTCTTGACTGCGGAGCTCTTAGACATAGTTGTGGCCGAAACAAACAGGTATGCCACACAATTTATCACCGCTAACCTGGGAAGCTTTTATGCCCAGCCTTTCCGGTGGAAACCAGTCCAAGTTTCCGAAATTAAAACTTTTCTGGGCCTCCTCCTCAACATGGGCCTGACAAAAAAGCATGAATTGCGGTCATATTGGTCCACGAACCCGATTCATCACATGCCCATGTTCTCTGCTGCTATGTCCAGGGCATGTTTTGAGGCCATCCTGCGTTTCCTGCACTTTAGTGACAACACCGCCTCCCGCCCCAGAGGCCACCCTGCTTTTGACCGGCTCCACAAAATTCGGCCCCTCATAGACCATTTCAACCAGAAATTTGCAGATTTGTATACCCCAGAGCAAAACATCTGCGTAGACTAGTCCCTGATACATTTTACCGGGCGCCTTGGCTTCAAACAATACATCCCAAGCAAGCGCGCCCGGTATGGGGTCAAATTGTATAAGCTCTGTGAAAGGGCCACAGGCTATACCCACAAATTTCGGATCTATGAGGGAAAAGATCAGACCCTGGAGCCGGTCGGTTGCCCTGACTACCTGGGGAGCAGTGGGAAGACAGTTTGGGACTTGGTGTCACCCTTATTCGGCAAGGGGTACCATCTTTATGTGGACAATTTTTACACAAGTGTGGCCCTCTTTAGGCATTTGTTTCTAGAACGGATTGGCGCCTGTGGTACCGCGCGAACTAGTCGCGCGGGCTTCCCCCAACGGCTCGTTACCACCCGTCTTGCAAGGGGGCAGAGGGCCGCACTGTGTAACGAAGAACTGCTCGCGGTGAAATGGAGAGACAAGCGTGACGTTTACATGCTCTCCTCCATTCACGCAGACACGACAATACAAATTGAGCGAGCAACCCGTGTCATTGAAAAGCCCCTCTCAGTCCACGACTATAATTTGCTCATGGGAGGGGTGGACTTCAATGACCAGATGTTGTCTCCGTATTTAGTTTCCCGCAGAACCAGACGCTGGTATAAGAAGGTGTCTGTATATTTAATTCAATTGGCTCTGTATAATAGTTTTGTTCTCTACAGTAAGGCTGGGAGAACTGGATCCTTCCTCAAATTTCAGGACGAGATCATCGAGAACCTCCTGTACCCAGGAGGTTCCGTGGCCCCATCCACCAGTGTAGTTAGCCGTCTACACGAGCGACATTTCCCCAATGTCGTTCCTGGTACCTCAACCCAACCGTCACCCCGAAAAAGATGTCGTGTCTGTAGCAGGAGTGGAATAAGGCGTGACACCCGCTATTTCTGTCCTGACTGTCCTGACCACCCTGCCCTATGCTTTGGAGAGTGTTTCCGGAAGTACCACTCACAGGTACACTATTAGCATAGGGATCATCTCACCAGGACAGGCACACAGGGCTATTAGGGCCCATTCACTCACTGCTGCTGCAAACGTCTCCTTTCACATGGGACAAAGTGCATAACGCACTTCGCCACATCTTTGGGCGCTTTGCGCTTTGCACATTGACCCATGGGGAAGGAGAGGTTTGTTCTATAAAGGTAAAAAAAAAAAAAAAAAACAAACACCAGTAAGCAAAAAGGTTAATGTTCAGTTAAAAAAGTTAAAGTTTATATGTTCTGTTGCAAAGTTAATAAAATTATTGCGTTGCGGCCTGGTTTTTTTACCTTCCAGGTGGACCAACCGAACGATTAGCTGCAGCACTGATGTGCATTCTGACAGAAGCATTGCGCTGCTGTCAGATTACACGCAAGTCGGTGTATGCGGCGCTGCAAGACGAGATTTTCTCCTCTGCAGTAACAGATACGTTTCCTGAGGCATACGAGCTGAGGAGGAGGCGGCGTTCCTATGCTTTGGCAAACACTTTGTATATATATAAAAAAAATAAAAAATCCCGGCAATGATTTATTCATCCACATCGATTGATGTGAATTGAGAAATCTGGTTTGCCAGGGCATACGAGCTAAGTGGGTATGGATGTAGGGCGGAGCTCCTATGTTCTGGAAAACGCCTTTCCCCTCCATTTTTATTTTTTGGGCAGAGATTTTTTCATCCACATTGATCGATGCGAATGAAGAAATCTGTGCCGTTCATTTTTTTCTTTCAGCCCAGAGGCTGAACGGAAAAAAAAATCTCATTACCTGTATGCTCAATATAAGGAGAATAGCAGAAACTCCTAATGCTGGCCATACATGTAATGATTGCGGAGACCCTCAAATGCCAGGGCAGTACAAACACCCCACAACTGACCCCATTTTGGAAAGAAGACACCCCAAGGTATTTGCTGAGGGGCATATTGAGTCCATGAAAGATTTAAATTTTTGTCCTAACTTAGCGGAAAGTGAGACTTTGTGAGAAAAAACAAAAAAAAAAAAATTTCCGCTAACTTATGCGAAAAAAAAATTTCTATGAACTTGCCAGGCCCCTCATTGGATACCTTGGGGTGTTTTCTTTCCAAAGTGGGGTCACATGTGGGGTATTTATACTGCCCTGGCTTTTTAGGGGCCTAGAATTTTTTATTTTTTGTCGCAAGTTAGTGGAATATGAGACTTTGTAAGGAAAAAAGAGAAAAAAAAATCATCATTTTCCGCTAACTTGTGACAAAAATAAATAAATTCTAGGAACTCGCAGTGCCTCTCACGGAATACCTTGGGGTGTCTTCTTTCCAAAATGGGGTCACTTGTGGCGTAGTTATACTGCCCTGGCAATTTAGGGGCCCAAATGTGTGAGAAGTACCTTGCAATCAAAATGTGTAAAAAATGGCCTGCGAAACCCGAAAGGTGCACTTTGGAATATGTGCCCCTTTGCCCACCTTGGCAGCAAAAAAGTGTGACACATCTGGTATCGCCGTACTCAGGAGAAGTTGGGGAATGTGTTTTGGGGTGTCATTTTACATATACCCATGCTGGGTGAAAAAAATATCTTGGTCAAATGCCAACTTTGTATAAAAAAATTGGAAAAGTTGTCTTTTGCCAAGATATTTCTCTCACCCAGCATGGGTATATGTAAAATGACACCCCAAAACACATTCCCCAACTTCTCCTGAGTACGGCGATACCAGATGTGTGACACTTTTTTGATGCCAAGGTGGGCAAAGGGGCACATATTCCAAAGTGCACCTTTCGGATTTCACCGGTCATTTTTTTACAGATTTTGATTGCAAAGTCCTTCTCACACATATGGGCCCCTAAATTGCCAGGGCAGTATAACTACGCCACAAGTGACCCCATTTTGGAAAGAAGACACCCCAAGGTATTCCGTGAGGGGCATGGCGAGTTCCTAGAATTTTTTATTTTTTGTCGCAAGTTAGTGGAATATGAGACTTTGTAAGGAAAAAAGAGAAAAAAAAAAATCATCATTTTCCGCTAACTTGTGACAAAAAAAATAAAATTCTAGGAACTCGCAGTGCCCCTCACGGAATACCTTGGGTTGTCTACTTTCCAAAATGGGGTCACTTGTGGCGTAGTTATACTGCCCTGGCAATTTAGGGGCCCAAATGTGTGAGAAGTACCTTGCAATCAAAATGTGTAAAAAATGGCCTGCAAAATCCGAAAGGTGCACTTTGGAATATGTGCCCCTTTGCCCACCTTGGCAGCAAAAAAGTGTGACACATCTGGTATCGCTGTACTCAGGAGAAGTTGGGGAATGTGTTTTGGGGCGTCATTTTACATATACCCATGCTGGGTGAGAAAAATATCTTGGTCAAATGCCAACTTTGTATAAAAAAATGGGAAAAGTTGTCTTTTGCCAAGATATTTCTCTCACCCAGCATGGGTATATGTAAAATGACACCCCAAAACACATTCCCCAACTTCTCCTGAGTACGGCGATACCAGATGTGTCACACTTTTTTGCTGCCAAGGTGGGCAAAGGGGCTCATATTCCAAAGTGCACCTTTCGGATTTCACCGGTCATTTTTTACACATTTTGATTGCAAAGTTCTTCTCACACATTTGGGCCCCTAAATTTACAGGGCAGTATAACTACCCCACAAGTGACCCCATTTTGGAAAGAAGACACCCCAAGGTATTCTGTGAGGGGCATGGTGAGTTCCTAGAATTTTATATTTTTTGTCGCAAGTTAGTGGAATATGAGACTTTGTAAGAAAAAAAGAAAAAATCATCATCATTTTCCGCTAACTTGTGACAAAAAATAAAAAGTTCTATGAACTCACTATGCCCATCAGCGAATACCTTAGGGTGTCTACTTTCCGAAATGGGGTCAGTTGTGAGGTTTTTCTACTGTTTGGGCATTGTAGAACCTCAGGAATCATGACAGGTGCTCAGAAAATCAGAGCTGTTTCAAAAAGCGGAAATTCACATTTTTGTACCATAGTGTGTAAATGCTATAACTTTTACCCAAACCATTTTTTTTTTTTGCCCAAACATTTTTGTTTTATCAAAGACATGTAGAACAATACATTTGGTGAAAAATTTATATATGGATGTCGGGTTTTTTTGCAAAATTTTACAGCTGAAAGTGAAAAATGTCATTTTTTTGCAAAAAAATCGTTACATTTTGATTAATAACATAAAAAGTAAAAATGTCAGCAGCAATAAAATACCACCAAATTAAAGCTCTATTAGTGAGAAGAAAAGGAGGTAAAATTCATTTGGGTGGTAAGTTGTATGACCGAGCGATAAACGGTGAAAGGAGTGTAGTGCCGAAGTGTAAAAAGTGCTCTGGTCATGAAGGGGGTTTCAGCTAGCGGGGCTGAAGTGGTTAAGCTAGAAATACAGCTATAATTTTCTGGGTTTTAAAAAACACCCATTTAGTTCAAAATACTTAATTTTCGGCCTTGTCTGCATCAGTCATTGTGAGATACACCCTTTACATACTCCTATGCTATTCTGGTATTAAATAAACACCCATTTTGGGCAAAATAATTAATTTGCGGCCTTGTTTGCATCCATCGATGTGAAATGCAAGCGTTATATACCGCTGTCATATTCTAGTATAAAAAAAAACACACATCTAGGGGGAAGAAAAAAATAATTTGTAGCCTTTGCTGCATCTGTCATTGTGAGATACACGCGTTAGATACTGTTGTTCTATTCTGTTATAAAAAAAAACACCCAGTTTGGGCAAGATCCTAATAAATTTAGGAAATATGAGGAGAGCTTGAAATAAGGGACGTGGCCACAGTCGTGGTGCTGCTGGTGGAGCTCCTGTTGCAGAGAGAGGACGTGGTCGATCTGTGCCAGATACACGCACAAGTAAAACACCTTCCTCAGGTACTAGTAGGCGACAGAACCTTCAGCGGTATTTGGTCGGGCCTAATGCGGCTCTACAAATGGTGAGGCCTGAACAAGTACAGGCGATAGTAGATTGGGTTGCTGACAGTGCCTCCAGTTCCTCTACATTGTCTCCCACCCAGTCTCCGGCTGAAATATCAGCGTTGGCACCTGCATCCGATGTCCATCTTTCTTTCACCTCACCCCCTTGCAAATCAGACAAGCAGTCTGAGCCCCAAGTCATGGAGCAGTCTCTTCTGCTTTTTGATGACTCTGTTAGCCCAGCCCCAGAAGTGGAAGAGATTGCGTGCATCGATGCCCAACCATTTATGTTTCAGGATGAGTACATGGGAGGACTATCGCAGCACGTCTCGGATGATGACGAAACACAGGTGCTAACTACTGGATCTTTCGAAAGTGTACAGATCGACAAGGAGGGCAGGGGTGAAGACTGGGTGGAAGATGATGTGGAGGGCGATGAGGTTCTCGACCCCACATGGAATCATGTTCATGCGAGTGACCTGTGCAGTTCAGAGGAAAAGGCGGTGGTCGCACAGAGTCACCAACACAGCACAAGAGGGAGCAGGGTGTAAAAGCAGAGGGGCTGTCCCCAAGACAGTACGCCTGCTACTGCCCACCGCAGCAAGGGACCAATCACACCAAATCCAGCTCCAAGGAGTTGCCTGGGGTGGCAGTTCTTCAGAGAATGTGCAGACGACAAGACCCGATTGGTTTGCACGCTGTGCTATTAGAGCCTGAGGCAAGGCATAAACGTTCTCAACCTGAGCACAACCTGCATGATCAGGCATCTAAGTGCAAAGCACGAGCTGCAGTGGAGTAGACACTTCAAAAGCCAAGAAAGGTCTCTGGCTCCATCTGCTTCCTCTTCTGCTGCAATCTCGGCCTCTTCATCTTCCTCTGGAGTGAGAGTGCCACCTGCCAACCCGCAAACAGAGGATCTGCCAGCAACACCACCACCTGGGTCACCAAGTATCTCTAAAATGTCCTACGGAAGCATTCAGCTCTCCATCTCCCAAACACTGGAGTGGAAGAGGAAATACCCCCCTACCCACCCGCGATCCCTGGCCCTGAATGCCAGCATTTCAAAATTACTGGCATTTGAAATGCTGTCATTCTGTCTGGTGGAGACGAAGAGAGCTTTAAAAGTCTTATGGCGGTGGCTGTCCCACAGTATGTCATGCCCAGCCGCCCCTACTTTTCCAGGTGTGCCATCCCTTCCCTGCACAACCAAGTGGGGGACAAAATCAGGTGTGCATTGCGCCACGCCATCTGTGGCAAGGTGCACCTCACTACGGATACGTGGACCAGTAAGCACGGTCAGGGGTGTTATATCTCCCTAACAGCACACTGGGTAAATTCAGTGGCGGCTAGGCCTGAGGCGTATAGCAGTTTGGCGCATGTCCTTCCACCACCGAGGATTGCAGGGTGCTTCAGTTTGCTTCCTGTTGCTTCCTCCTCCTACTCCGCTTCTTCATCTTCTACCTGCTCCTTATCCGGTCAACGTAACACCTTCACTACGAACTTCAGCACAGCCAGGGGTAAACGACAGCAGGCAGTTTTAAAACGTATCTGTTTGGGGGACAAACCCCACACCACGCAGGAGCTGTGGACAGGCCTTGAACAACAGACCGATGAGTGGTTGGTGCCAGTGAGCCTCAAGCCTGGCCTGGTGGTGTGCGATAATAGGCAAAATCTCGTAGCAGCCTTGCCTGGCGCATGTGCTGAATTTGGTGGTGCAGAGATTCCTTAAAAATTTCCCCAATATGTCAGAGCTGCTGCATAAAGTGTGGGCCGTCTGTGCGTGCTTTCGGCATTCTCACCCTGCTGCTGCTCGCCTATCAGCGCTGCAGCGTAACTTTGGCCTTCCCACTCAACGCCTCATATGCGACGTGCCCGCAAGGTGGAAAGCCACCTTGCACATGCTGGCCAGACTGTGAGAGCAGCAGCAGGCGATAAAGGGGTTTTAGCTGCAGCACGCACGGGTGAGTCGCTCTGCAGAACAGCACCACTTCACTATCAATGACTAGGCCTCCATGCGAGACCTGTGTTCCTTGTTGCGCTGTTTCGAGTTCTCCACCAACATGGCCAGTGCAGATAATGCTGTTCTCAGCGTTACTATCCCACTTCTATGCCTCCTTGAAAAAATGCTGCTGGCGATAATGGAAGAGGATGTTGCACAGGAGGTGGAGGAGGAAGGGAGATAATTTCATAGGGTTTTCGGCCAGTTATTCACAAGTGGCTCTGAGGGTGGGTTCCTGCACCCACAAACACCAGGTACACAATTGTACAGTCAGGGCACAGTTCTGGAGGATGACGAGGAGGAGATGGAGGAGGAGGAACCATGTTCACAGCAGGGTGGCACCCAAACCAGCTCATGGCCATCACTGGTGCTTGGCTGAGAGGATACAGAGGACACAGACAATACACCTTCCACAGAGGACAGCTTTTCGTTGCCTCTGGGTAGCCTGGCACACATGAGCGATTACATGCTGCAGTGTCTCCACAACGACCGCCGAGTTGCACACATTCTAACTTGTGCTGATTACTGGGTGGCCACGCTGCTGGATCCCCTTTGCAAGGACAATGTACTGTCCTTAATTCACTCACTGGAGCGTGATCGTAAGAGTATGAGTAGCGCTAGTAGACGCGCTGCTGGTGGCATTCCCACCTGACAGCGGGGGCACAGTGGAAGCACAAGGCAAAGGCAGAGGAGGAGGAAGAGGTCACCAATGCAGCTGGACCACAACCCGCACCTCAGAAAGCAGGGTTAGCATGGCCGAAATGTGGAAAAGCTTTGTCAGCACGCCACAACAACCAGCACCACCAGCTGATATGGAACTTCTTAGCAGGAGGGAGCATTTCCCCAACATGGCGGAGCAGTATGTGTGCACACGCCTACACTTACTGAATCGGGTCTGCCCCCTTCAACTTCTGGGTCTCCAAATTGGGCACATGGCCTGAGTTTGCCCTTATCGCCTTGGAGGTGCTGGCTGCCCTGCAGCCAGTGTATTGTCTGAATGTGTTCAAGGTATGTAGAGATATGAGGCGGCACTGCCAATCTGTCCAGTACTTTCAGAGACAGGGAACTGTGCAGCTCAGTCAGCTATCAACATTGTGTAGTGTCCCACTAGGTAGGAGTGGGCACTACACAATGGTCAATTGGGTAACTTGTTACTTCTGCTCACAAGGGACAGTGATGTTATCTTTATCCATGCATTGCAATGTATTTTCTATGTGTTTTTGCATTGGTATATTTCCCTGTTCATGTTTATCAGGCCTAGTTGGGTGTAGTTAGACATTCCAGACACTAGAGGGAGATAGGAAGCCCCTAGTATAAATGTCCAGGCCCAGACAGGGAGGGGTTAGGTCATAGTCAGGAGTCTGTGGAGACAGAAGTGAAAAGGCACCAGCCCAGGATATGCTGAGGGCCTCCTCCTGACATGCAGCTGGATAGTCCTGGTTCCTAGCTGCACCAAGAGGCTAGAAGGAGTACAGCCTGCTTGGAGACCGAGTGTATTCCAGGGGACTAGAGGAGTTACCTCGTCAGCCTGAAGCTCCTGAGGCTAAGCATAGCTCAGTTGAGATACCCCAGTAGTAGGAGAGCACCTCCTGGGAGCAACCTGCAGTTTCCCTACCAAGAGAGGAGAATACAACCAAGTACAGATAAGTAACCTGATGGGCAGAAGCACTATAAAGTGAAAAGCAAGGGTCTATACTGAAGGAAGGAATTTATACCAAGGATTTAAGCCAGTTAGGCATCCGGGCCTTGGGATCCAGCCAGCTAGAATAGCTGAGGGGATAGAGCAGCATTGTACTGCAAAGCATTCACTGTTTGCCCTCCAAGTATCTTGCATGATTTATACCTGCCATCATTGTGAAGTAAGCCTGCTTGGGACATATTGTTCAAGGGACTGTATCATCATCCGTAACTTCTGTAATTGATTGTACAAAGTTGGACTGTTTTCAAGTAAAGCAACGTTTGGTTCACCATACAATCTGTGTACCTCAATTACTATTCCTACCAACCGATGTGCCACCGTTACAGGCACTGGCGTCACGATCCTTAAAGGGACCTTGCCTCAGGCACTCTAAACACCTGCAACAACCAGAGCACCTCACCCAACATCAGGCCAGGTCTCTACACCCAGAGTGTGCCCCAGAAGAACTAGTGTCTGCCTCCCATTCACTGCTGCATGCCTGCCCAGGATCCTCCAAAAAGTGAGTAACCCTCGATTGCCCATACCGTGACCTCACTGTCGCTATACCCTGCAGGTCTGGCGTGCTGCAATTGTTCAGTGGTGCTCTGCTAGCAACAGGAGGTCCACAATAAACATGCAATAAGTAGAAAGAATAACGATAGCGGCACTCGCTCAAATGTTGCAAGTTGAATCTTTATTTGTGTACAATCGAATACAAAGTTCAGCGGGCTGGGGCGGACATGTGCGTGTGTTTGCTGAGTGATCAGCTGGCGATGGCCGTTTTGCGCACCTTGCGCTTCCTCAGGCCTCTGACCCTCTGGGTCAGCTGGCGACGAAACGGCCGTCGCCAGCTGATCACTCAGCAAACACACGCACATGTCCGCCCCAACTTGCAACATTTGGGTGAGTGCCGCTATCGTTATTCTTTCTACTTATTGCATGATTGTCTGAACGTGTGTTTAGCACGAATGGAGGGGGTTATCACAGGTTATATTTCCCAATGATTTGGGGTGTACCCTAATTTATAAATCACTGAAAAAAATGCACCAAATGGACCGCGCTGGCGTCCTCTTTTGTACGCATTATTTGCTCGGGATGGTCGTTTGCTGCGGTCCACATGCGGTGGGACTGCTCCCCCAATGAGAAACACGCTACAGTGTTTGGGGTTTGAGCAGCTCCCCCATACTTGCCACTGTATTTCTGTGGTTCACATGTGGTGGGACTGCTCGCCCAATGAGAAACACGCTACAGTGTTTGGGGCTTGGGCAGTTCCCCCATATTGGCCACTATAGTTCTGTGATTTTGTTTTAGATGTATTGAATGTGCGCCTTTATTTGGCAATTGAACATTCTTTTGCACCTGGAGACCTCCATCACATGGTCTGATATGGGTGTGGCTCACAGTCTTGCTTTGTTCACATTGCATTAGTTGTCCTGCTATGTGGTTGTGTGGAAGCTTGGCTGTGAGCTGGATTTCATCACCTTCAGACCCTGTTCACACCAGAGTTAGTGCAGTGGTAGGACCCCTGGCCATGCTGAGTGACCGTGACGTGGTGCATGATGGGCTCCGATATCTTCCTGACAGGAATATATTGGCAAAAGTCTCAGCTTTTAATATCTGCTTGTATGACCAGCTAGTATAGTCAGTGATATATCCGTTTGGTGCATTTTTTTCAGTGATTTATATAATTGTATTTTCATCCGCACAATGCTCCAGTCTGTGTAGGATGCTTCTGTGGTGCATGTGGACCGCGCTGGCGTCGTCCTTTGTACGCATTATTTGCTCGGGATGGTCGTTTGCTGCAGTCCACATGCGGTGGGACTGCTCCCCCAATGAGAAACACGCTACAGTGTTTGGGGTTTGAGCAGCTCCCCCATACTTGCCACTGTATTTCTGTGGTTCACATGTGGTGGGACTGCTCGCCCAATGAGAAACACGCTACAGTGTTTGGGGCTTGGGCAGTTCCCCCATATTGGCCACTATAGTTCTGTGATTTTGTGTACCCTAATTTAAATTTTTTTTTAAAAAAAATTAAAACCAAAAAGCAGTGTAGGCTACCTCCTCCTCCACCGCCGCTTCCACCTACACCGCCACATCCACCGTCTCCTCAACCTCCTACTCCATATGGACCTTATACTCCTAGATCAAGATTATTACTTTTTACTTTTACATATTTATGTTATTTAAAGTCATTTCCCTATCCACATTTGTTTGCAGATCACTTGCCATTCTCTTAACCACATTTCACTTGCATTTGCAGCCCTCTAGCCCTTTCCATTTAATTTTTACAGCCATTTTAGTGCTCAAAAGTTCAATGGGGTTCAGGTTCAGGGTCAAGTTCGGGTTCCGAACTTGAAATTTTTTGTGAAGTTCGGCCGAACCCGTCGATCCCGAACATCCAGGTGTCCGCTCAACTCTAGTCCTGAATATTCATGAGCTCCAGGCTTTCCTCACCCACCTACTGCTGAATCAGTTGGAAAAGACGTGTTAATCAGAAGTAGGTGGATGGGGAGAGTGGTGAGCTCAAGAATAGAGATGATCAAATTTTTCAAAAATATTATTAGATGGATTTTTGTTGAAAATGTTGTTGTTCCAAATATATTAGCGGCAAATTTTGTTTAAAAAATGGCTATTTCCTGGCTGCAGAGAGCCTTTATAGTGGTGTAGAACACTGTGCCTTGCAGTAACACGCATAGGCAGTCTGCGTTGGTAGTGAAATAATACTGTGAGTCAGTATGACATGCAGGTGACAGACACACTTCACTTATTTGGGAAGATCACTGCACACTTCACTTATTTGGGAAGTTATGGGGCCAAATCTGACCAAATAACTCAAGTATGAACTCAGCCTTGCAGGTCAATGTTGGCGCCAAGAAGAAGCGCACTCCTTTTACACCGTTGTCAGCTGATTCCACATATATGCAACAGAACCTGTTCTATTAAACGCTTATACAAGTAGAGCCCCCCAACAGAGTGGAGAGTGTGTCAGCAGTAAGTTTGTATTGACATCACTGATTATTTTGCCCTTTCTCTGATCCATCAGCATTAATAATGGCAAAAAAAGCAGGAGTGGATCCAAAACAGAGATGACACGTGAATGGAATATTTGCATGTCTTCTGTGTTTTTGAATAGCAGAACATATTACAAATGTCAAGAATGGATACGAGAAACATTCATTAGACATTTCAAAATGATACACAACAAAGATCCGAAAGGCATAACATTTGCAGCATTTGAACAGATTGACCAACATTGGAGGGGCGGTGATCATGTTGCTAGGATGTCAAGGGCAGAGTCTAGACGTATATTTGAATTTGGAAGTCTGTTGCACAATGGACTAAATGCAGATCTCAAAATGTTTGACTTCCTTTGAATTGTGGGTGGGTGCCCCCCATTGATGTGATAACCCTGTGAGTTTTTATGATGCAGGGATTCTGCCTTGATGGAGGGCCCCCACCCAAGTCAACCCAAGGGAAGTCAACTATTAGTTGAAAATTTGAATATATTTTATGGCTCCACATGTCTTTAGATTTTGTGCATTCTATATTCTTTTATTTATTTAATTCATTTTTATGTAATTTTAATCACAAATTTTATTGTATTTAGTGAAAGCAATGTTTATAATAGAAAGTGATCTATCAGTTATGATGTTTGGGTCGATTGGGAGCTATATACCAAAAAAACACATTGAACACAAAAAATGCATCAAAACTGCATTAAAACCGCAACCTTATTCATAAGCGAGTTTTACTACTCCAGTTGTCTATTTTAGATTATGTTCAATAAATCGCAATATATTTGAATTCCCATATTTCGATGTGATTCCATGTGTTGAGTGCCCTTCTACATATCTCCATTTTATAACTTTTAGCTCTTGATCTGTGTGCATCAATTGCAGTTGGAGCACCATAGAAATCCTAAACCATGGTGAGCCGCCCCATATATCCTTGTCTTCTGTGTTTTGTACACACTCCTGCTTTTGGCTACCAAATCATAAGCCAATTCTGATGAGACCATAGTGGCCTTACAGCTGCTACACAGAGAGGATCCGTTGTGAGTCTCATTTTACCTTCCTTCTGACAGATCAGAAGAAGGGTCAAATAAATGATGATGTCTGCCAAGCCAAAAAGGCTACATAGTGGCCCAGTCATGAAGTTGGGAGGGTGGGAACAGCATGTCTGTAGTCTGTAGGTGGCGGCAGCATCAGGAGGCCTCAGAGTAGCAAGGTGACATAGTGGGCAGGTGGCAGCAGCATGAGGAGACCACAGAGTGGCAATGTGAAATAGTGTGGAGGTGGTGGCAGCATCAGGAGGCCACAGAGTGGCAAGGTGACATAGTGTGGAGGTGGCAGCAGCATGAGGAGGCCATAGAGTGGCAAGGTGACATAGTGGTGAGTAGTGATGAGCAGCAGGGGCTATATTTGAATTTGCAATATTTTACGAATATTTAGGTGAATATTCATCATATATTCACAAATTCAAAATAATTTCTTGATTGCAAAAAATCAACAATGTAATATTTGCGTAATGCGCACGAAATACTGGTGTGGGTAACTTTTGCTACATTTTTCAAGCTGCTAGAAGATTCCTGAGACTGGAGAAAATGTTTGCATGGCAGAACATTAAAAATGGCTTTATATGCAGTTAGAGTGCTCCAATATATTCGCAATTGCGCTAATCGGCACTAATGATGCAAATATTTTGGCGCAATATATGAAATTTCACATTTTAGCAGGTCTGCATGTATGTATGGACAGCAGAACCTATCACACTACCTGAAACCCTGCAATGCAACAGCTACACTATATCAGGATATAACCTACACTGACTACCTCCCACTAACTATCTGTATTATATATAAGCTCTCCAACTATCTATCTAGGCACAGAGCACAGCAATGATGCTGCTGTCTCTCTCAGAACTTTTAAAAGTTTAGAAAATGGCTGCTGGGGAGGTTCTTATATAGTAAGGGATAGACAACTTTCCTATTGGTTGCTAGGGATGTTGCTAAGCTCAGACAAAGACATTGCAGCCTTCTCATTGGCCCACAAGCAAAAAGGGAGGTTACTGATGAAAATAAAAATCTAGAATATTCAAAATTACAAATATATATCACTATATTCTAAATATTTTCAAGTTGTCAAAGTGGTGATATTTGCGATTCGAATATTCACACCCAACAATAGTGTTGAGGTAGAGGCAGTATGAGTAGACCACAGAGTGGCCCAATGACAGAGTCTGTAGGTGGCGGCAGTATTATAAGGCCACAGAGTGGCACAATGACAGAGTTTTGGGGTGGCGGCAGCATTAGGAGGCCACAGATTGGCAAGGTGACATAGTGTGTAGGTGGTGGCAGCATCAGGAGGCCACAGGGTGGCAAGGTGACATAGTGTGAAGGTGGCAGCAGCATGAGGATTCCACAGAGTGGCAAGGTGACATAGTGTGGAGGTGAGTGGCAATACCAGTACCCGCTGAAGATGGTGGGTGAAAGAACGAGAACTTCTTGGGGTAACTATGGCCCCCTCTGCACTAAACACCCACTCTGATGCAAAACTACTGGTCGGGCAGGACAGCTTTTGCATGGCAAACTCTGCTAGTTGTGGCCACAAATCCAGTTTGGCTGCACAGTAATCCAGCGGATCTTCAATGTGGTATGGCAGGGTGCTGTCCAAGTATGCCACCACCTGCTGGTTCAGTTCCTGCTCCAGGTCTAGCTGCTGCTGGTGAGTAGTTTCTTCACTATGCAGGTGAAGAAATCTGCTCATCAGCGACTCTAGACTCAGGCTGCTGCTGATAAAGCTGGTACTGCTCCTTCCACCCCACGACCTCCCCAGCAGCCATGGCAGTGGAACGTGAGCACAGATGGTCCCCCAGTCAGACCTGCGAGAGGATGGATGATGGCGCACATATGCAGCGGCCAACTGACTACATAGGATGCCTCTATAGTAGTTCAGTTGGTCCTCCCTCTCAGCGATTGTAATAAAGGACCCCATTTTGGACCGGTAGCTAGGGTACAACAAGGTCGGGGGCCAGAAGTCACCCCTCTGCCAAATGGTGACAATTCGGCTGTCACTACTCAAGCAAGAGAGCATGCAGCGGGTCATTTGTGCAAGTGACTTGGAGGGACTCCCAGCCTCCATATCCACTGCATACTGCCACAATGTGTCTGGGTCCTCTGCCTCATCTTCCTCATCGCCCTGTAGCTCCTCTGGATGCTCCTGGTCCTCCTCTCCTGTCAGCTGTGTAGCAAAACCACCGATTTCGCTACACATTGCTTGTGCTCCAATGTCCTCCTCCTCCAGTTCAGCCCCCACAGGGCTCATTTGGCCGCGAGATCTAGTTGCCACGTCTCCAGTCCCCTGACCAGCCAGATTTACCAGCATCTGATCCAGGACATGAAGCAATGGAATTACATTGTTCATCCCGTAATCCTGGCGAATGACAAATAAAGTGGCCTCCTCAAAGGGCCTGACCAAATGGCAGGTGTCACGCATGAGCTGCCACTGGCTGACATCAAAGTTACACAGGGAGGTACTGCTGTCCGCTTGGATCATCAGAAAATCTTTGATGGCCTTTCTCTGTTAAGTACAGTCGGTCCAATATATAGAGGGTGGAATTCCAATGGGTGGAAACGTCACATATCAGCCTATGTTGGGGATGACGTTCTGCCGCTGTAGCTTAAGGAGGGTGTGCTTTGCGGTGTACGAGTGGCTGAAGTGCATGCAAAGTTTCCTGGCCATTTTTAGGATGTCTTGCAGATGGGTGGAAGACTTCAGGAACCGTTTGACGACCAGATTGAACACGTGTGCCATGCAGGATGCATGGCTCAGCCCGCCTTGACGCAGCTCCAACACCATGTTCTTTCTATTGTTGGTCACCATGGTTCCGATTTTCACTTGTCGCAGAGAAAGCCAGGATTCAATTTCTTGATGAAGGACATGGAGCAGTTCCTCCCCTGTGTGACTCCGTTCACCCATGCAAACAAGGTGCAGAACACCGTGATACTGCCGTGCTCTGCCCATTTGGTATGCTAGAGGGGCACTGTGAATTGTCCCTGCAGTGGTGGCTGAGGACACAGTGGAGAATGAGAAGGCAGAGGCGGACATTGTCGCTGGACCAATGGTGTGGCAACGTTGAGGCGGAAGCAGCATCACCTGGCCAAGCTGCTGGTGTGGCTGTGCAGGAACCACATTCACCCAGTGGGCCGTAAAGGACATGTATTGTCCCTGACCGTAGTTACAGATCCACACGTCGGCGCTGCTGTGCACCTTGGCAGACTCCAACAGGCTCAAAGACTAGTCTACCTTCTGTTCTACATGTGTGTGTAGATCTGGTACTGCCTTTTTGGCAAAGAAATGACGGCTTGGGACTCTCCACCTCGGCTTGGCACAAGCCATCAGTTATCTGAAAGCTGCAGAGTCTACCACTTGGAAAGGGAGGGATTGCAGCACCAGCAACTTGGACATGAGCACATTCAGCTTCTGCAACATTGGATGAATGCACACATACTGTTGTTTCTTGGCAACCGCTTTGGTGATCGATTGCTGACAGAATGACTGACTAGGAAGAGCAGGAGGGTGAGGAGCAGGAGCATCAGGACCAGCAGATGATGGGAAGGACAGTCAGCTCCCTTCAGCTGATGTGGTGGAGCCCTGACTGCCTGAAACCGGTTGCGTGCCACTGGGTAATGTAGCAGTTGCTGCAGTAGGCTGGACCACCACATCAGAGCTACGGTTCTCCCAGGCCACTTTATGGCGAAGCTGCATATGTTGAATAAAAGGGCCTTGGTGCCAACATTGGCATCCTGGCCACCATTCAGCTTCCACCCACATATTCTACATATGGACATGTTCATCTCCTCCAGTGGCTTTAAAATAAATAAAAAAAAACTGCCACACTGCTGAGTAGGTGATTTTACCCTTAGTATTTCACAGGTGCAATTAGATACATATGTATTTACAGCCGTGGCCAAAAGTTTTGAGAATGACACAAATATTAGTTTTCACAAAGTTTGCTGCTAAACTGCTTTTAGATCTTTGTTTCAGCTTTTATCGACAATTACATGACATTTATGCAAAGAGTCAGTATTTGCAGTGTTGGCCCTTCTTTTTCAGGACCTCTGCAATTCGACTGGGAATGCTCTCGATAAACTTCTGGGCCAATTCTTGACTGATAGCAACCCATTCTTTCATAATCACTTCTTGGAGTTTGTCAGAATTGGTGGGTTTTTGTTTGTCCACCCGCCTCTTGAGGATTGACCACAAGTTCTTAATGGGATTAAGATCTGGGGAGTTTCCAGGCCATGGACCCAAAATGTCAATGTTTTGATCCCCGAGCCACTTAGTTATCACTTTTGTCTTATGTCACTGTGCTCCATCGTGCTGGAAAATGCATTGTTCTTCACCAAACTGTTGTTGGATTGTTGGAAGAAGTTGCTGTTGAAGGATGTTTTGGTACCATTCTTTATTCATGGCTGTGTTTTTGGTCAAAATTGTGAGTGAGGCCAGTCCCTTGGATGAGAAGCAACCCCACACATGAATGGTCTCAGGATGCTTTACTGTTGGCATGACACGGGACTGTTGGTAGCGCTCACCTTTTCTTCTCCGGACAAGCCTTTTTCCTGATGCCCCAAACAATCGGAAAGAGGCTTCATCGGAGAATATGACTTTGCCCCAGTCCTCAGCAGTCCATTCACCATTTTTTGTGCAGAAGATCAATCTGTCCCTGATGGGTTTTTTTTGGAGAGAAGTGGCTTCTTTGCTGCCCTTCTTGACACCAGGCCATCTTCCAAAAGTCTTTGCCTCACTGTGCGTGCAGATGCGCTCACACCTGCCTGCTGCCATTCCTGAGCAAGCTCTGCACTGGTGGCACTCCGATCCCGCAGCTGAATCCTCTTTAGGAGACGATCCTGGCGCTTGCTGGACTTTCTTGGATGCCCTGAAGCCTTCTTAACAAGAATTGAACCTCTTTCCTTGAAGTTCTTGATGATCCTATAAATTTTTGATTGAGATGCAATTTTAGTAGCCACAATATCCTTGCCTGTGAAGCCATTTTTAGCAACGCAATGATGGCTGCACGCGTTTCTTTGCAGGTCACCATTGTTAACAATGGAAGAACAATGATTTCAAGCATCACCCTCCTTTAACAGGTCAAGTCTGCCATTTTAACCCAATCAGCCTGACATAATGATCTCCAGCCTTGTGCTCGTCAACATTCTCACCTGAGTTAACAAGACGATTACTGAAATGATCTCAGCAGGTCCTTTAATGACATCAATGAAATGCAGTGTAAAGTTTTTTTGGGGATTAAGTTAATTTTCATGGCAAATAAGGACTATGCAATTCATCTGATCACTCTTCATAACATTCTGGAGTATATGCAAATTGCTATTATAAAAACTTAAGCAGCAACTTTTCCAATTTCCAATATTTATGTAATTCTCCAAACTTTTGGCCACGACTGTAGGTATATATCCAATTCTAATCACTGAAAAAAATTAAACTACTTAAAACATAACTTTTATATTTACTTCTTAAAATAAATCCCAGAAAAGTAATTTATATAAATCTTATAAATATACTGCAGGAATAATAATAATAGCCTACAATTAGACCTAATGGGATCACACCTCCATCATGAAACAAAACCTAAAAAAATTGGTTTGCATACCCAACAAATTACCACGTGAGTCCAACAATGTAGCAAAATTTAATTTATTACATATCATTAAAAAAAAAAGTATATATAGCAAGGGGAGTAAACATGAACCAGTGTGGTAGCAAGAATATGAGGAGAGCACATGAGAAGGGGATAGCAATAATCTTATACAAGTGCAGAGAGTCATATGTGGTAATACTGAATGGAGGCTGGAACGTGCCTGGTCCACTGCACACCACCGGTATGAAGAAAATGTGCAGGGATCAAGCAAGCACACAGCCTGCAAGTGTAACAGCAGTCCTGCACAAGGTTTACAGAATGTAAATACAATCAGCAAGTTACAAAGTTAATCAAACAAGATAGTGATCCCCTTCCCAGTGTCACCTCACCTTTCCAACGCGTTTCGCCAAACAGGCTTCGTCATGTGGACTGAGTATATAAAAAATAAGCATAGGTGGTTGCAGTGGGACGAAAACAAAATAACATACATACATATACACACATATATTACCACCACCTGAGGCCGCAGTAGGATAGTAATGGGTGGATCTTACCCCGTCCTGTAGACACACGACCAATAGACAGTGGATGGCGTCAGTGCCCTGGTATAATGATGGGCACTGGTGACCAATGCTTTTTTGGGTATGACAGTCTGGACACTCCTATAATGCCCTGGTCTAGAGCCCTCCCTATATGGATGGTTAGGGGCTACCCTCATAGACCTGCCTCAATGACACAGAGCACCCGCCCCGATAGGGGCGACCCGATATGGAACCTGTCCTTATAATGGGGCCTAGTCCCTGTAAAGCCCTTACTGTATTGCCCTACATGCCATGTTTCATTCCATTGGAATTGGAACTCATCAGGGGCTTATTGAAGTCAAAGGTTTTCTACAAAAACACAGAAAAAGACACGCAAAAAGACAGCGTTCACTAAATGTGCTTAGTCTTATATACATTCAAGAGACATTATTAAGTATGTGTCCTCTACTTACTACTTCAGGATAAAGTTTCTTTCCTTGTAGGTAGGAGGAAGTATGGACGGTCAGTGCTACTCGTCCTTACCAGGGTATGGGAAAGTGTCCCCAAAAATACCCACACCTCACCGCAAGATGCCAGAAATGCGGAGACATAGCATACACCGCTGTGTCACCTTTTAAATCCAGCACCTCCGGCTGTCCCCACCTGATTACTACACCTCCTCGCACGGTAGAACGCATATGGAACGCACGCTGTTACTCTGCGCTCCATTTCCATCGGAAGTCGGCGTAACATGATCAATGGGGCCACCGGAAGCTCCATGTGTCTGTGTCTGTGCATCCCCCGCTGCCTAGCAACCGGGTGACGCGCAGGCACTGCACGCTCGCATGCCGTCTCAAGTGTCGGACGGTAAATTTATTCAATGCGATCATTCAGATATGAATTTATTTGACATGCCCACATGAGGTTAGCTGTGGGATACAGATGGGAGGGATATGTAAGACAGATGGTTATAGTCTTACACCAATTGGTTCATTCGGGATTACATCATCATTGGTGGCCACTCGAACGAAGCACGCGACCGTATGTAAACCAGATCATTATAGTCCTACAGCAGTTGCGTCATCATCATCAGTGGTCGCTCAAATAAAGCAAGTGAAACTCTGTTGCTCATTGAGGCCATTGGGATATACCGTCTTTAGATAAAAAATCCATCTTGCCTCACACTGGAGAATTCTCTTATCCCAATTGCCGCATCTCTTTTTCGATGCCCATAAAAGAGAGGCACCTCGAGTCCCCACCATGCTCAATACGTACATGGCGCGAGACAGAGGTGTCCCTACAATTATTGATGTCACTTATATGCTCGCCCATCCTCCTTCTCAGTTCCCTCTTTGTTTTGCCAACATATTCCTTGTTACAGGAACATGTGATTTTAGTCTCCTATAGTCTTGCAGTTGATCAGGTCTCTGATCACATACGTTTTCCCCGTATTATTGCTCCTAAAGGATTTTCCACACTGCATATACTTACATGCTATGCACCCACTACATCTGTAGTTACCATGGATTCCTTTTTCCACCCAAGTTTTAGGTGCTGGTTTTGGGGAGAAATGACTGTTCACCGTCCAGTCACGTACACTTTTTCCCCTCCTGTATGTTATACTTGGGTGTTCATTTATGGTAGCACAGAGGTCAGGGTCCATCCTGAGTACATGCCAATGTTTCGCAATTATTTCTCTTATGCCTGTAGAGGCCTCATTGAAAGTACTGATTAAACGTATCTCTTGGGTCTTTGTTGGAGACACATTGTCACTGCTGGTTGTCTTTTTGGGGGTAAGAAGGGCGCTACGAGTACGAACTTTTGCGGCCTGAAAAACAAACAAACAAACAAAAAAAAACATCCAGACTGCTGCCTAATATGCCCAAAGTAATCCATTAAAGTTACTTCACCTGCTTACTGCATGTGTCCATGGCATGTGTTCTAGCCCACTGCACCTGCACCAGGTCACTTGCCTGTATTGAAAGCTCCAGCATCCTTATTGGAACACAAGGTGTCACTATTATATGCTTTCCTACGTAGGGACGTACCCACGTCATATATGTGCTCCTGCGCTGGAAACGCACTCCTGCACCAGGCGCACTAGATAATATTCTGGCGCCTGCGCAATAGAGATCCCGGGCTGATGTACTGGGAGATATTTTTGGAAAGAGTGACGCCTTGTGTTCGAATAGGCCCTAATTGTTTTCTACTTTTATACAACACAAAAGGCTTTTCAACAGATAAGTGCAAAGCGAATATGTTTTTTCTTTGCTACTATTACACTGTAAACAGGGCTTTAGAATATATCACTACACCACTTAACGGCAAATAGGCCATCGTTGTTTTCTACTTTTACACAACACAAAAGGCTTTTCAACAGATAAGTGCAACGCTGAACGGGGACTACTGTATATTTTTGTTTTGCCACTAATACACGACAAACAGGGCTGTAGAATATATCACTGCACCACTGAAAGGAAAATAGGCCATCATTTTTTTTTTTTACTTTTACACAACAGCAAAGTCTTTTCAACAGATAATTGCAATGCTAAACGGCGAATATTTTAATTTTTTTCCACTAATACACAGAAAACAGGGCTGTAGAATATAGTGCAACACTGAACGGGAGATACTGTAAAAAAAAATTATTTTGCCACTAATACACGGCAAACAGGGCTGTAGAATATATCACCGCACCGCTGAACGCCAAATAGGCCATCATTTTTTTCTACTTTTACATAACAGCAAAAAAAATTCAACAGATAAGTGCAATGCTGAACGGCGAATATATTTTTATTTTGCCATTAATACACTGTAAACAGGGCTTTAGAATATATCACTGCACCACTGAACGGCAATTAGGCCCTCATTTTTTTTCTACTGTTACACTATAAAAAATGCTTTTCAACAGATAAGTGCAACGCTGAACGGGGCACACTGTAATTATTTTTTTTGCCACTAATACAGGGCTAACAGGGCAGTAGAATATATCACTGCACCACTGAAAGGCAAATAGGCCATCATTTTTTTCTACTTTTACACAACAGCAAAGTCTTTTCAACAGATAATTGCAATGCTGAACGGCGATTATATTTTTATTTTGCCACTAATACACTGTAAACAGGGGTTTAGACTATATCACTGCACCGCTGAACAGCAATTAGGCCCTAATTTTTTTCTACTTTTACACAACGCAAAAGGCTTTTCAACAGATAAGTGCAACGCTGAACGGGAAATACCCACCTCTTCGACACTGTTGACTACTCCCTTCTGTGGCAAACTCTCTCATCTCTTGGCATCACTGACCTGGCCCTCTCCTGGATCACATCATACGTCACAGACCGGATGTTTAGTGTCTCCCACTTCCGCACCACCTCCTCGTCTAATTCCATCTCTGTTGGTGTCCCGCAAGGCTCTGTCCTAGGACCCCTGCTCTTCTCTATCTACACTTTTGGCCTGGGACAGCTCATAGAGTCCCATGGCTTTCAGTATCACTCCTACGCTGACGACACACAAATCTACATCTCTGGTCCAGACATCACCACCTAACTATCAAGAATCCCACAATGTCTATCTTCTATATCATCCTTCTTCGCCTCTCGCTTTCTTAAACTTAACATGGATAAGACAGAATTCATAATCTTTCCCCCATCTTGTTCAACCCCCCCAAAAGACTTATCTATCATGATCAATGGCTGCACACTCTCCCCAGTCAACAAAGCCCGCTGCCTTGGAGTGACCTTGGATTCTGCCCTTTCCTTCCGACCGCACATCCAAGCCCTTTCCACCACCTGCCGCCTCCAACTCAAAAACATCTCCCGCATCCGTGCTTTCCTTAACTTTGAATTTGCGAAAATGCTTGTACATGCCCTCATTATCTCTCGCTTAGACTACTGCAACATACTCCTCTGTGGCCTTCCATCTAGCACTCTCGCACCCCTCCAATCTATCCTCAACTTTGCTGCCCGACTAATCCACCTCTCACCCTATTACTCCTCTGCCTCTCCCCTCTGCCAATCCCTTCATTGGCTCCCCATTACCCAATGAATTCACTTCAAAGTACTAACAAATACATACAAGGCCGTCCATAACCTGTACCCTCCCTACATCTCTGAGCTACTTTCCCGATACACCCCAACACACACTCTCCGATCCTCACAAGACCTCCTTCTCTCCTCTCCTCTTATTGCCTCTCCCCACAATCGACTCAAAGATTTCTCCCGTGCATCCCCCATACTCTGGAACTCGCTACCCCAACATATAAGACTCTCACCTACAGTGGAATCCTTAAAAAGAAACCTGAAAACCCACCTCTTCAGACAAGCCTACAACCCATGATCCTGCTGCCTCTATACCGCCATGACCAACTTAACCCGCACCTACTGTGTCCTTCTCCCATACCATGTAAATTGTAAGCCCTCATGGGCAGGGCCCTCTCTCCTTCTGTACCAGTTTGTAACTCATCTTGTTTATGATTAGTGCAATTGTCTGTATTATGTATGTGCACCCCTTATCATATGTACAGCGCTATGGAATGAATGGTGCTTTAATAATAAATAATAATAATAATAATTATAAATACTGTAAATGTTTATTTTGCCACTAATACACGGCAAACAGAGCAGTAGAATATATCACCGCACAGCTGAACGCCAAATAGGCCATCATTTTTTTCTACTTTTGCACAAACAGCAAAATCTTTTCAACAGATAAGTGCAATGCTGAACGGCAAATATTTATTTTTATTTTTCCACTAATACACTGTAAACAGGGCTTTAGAATATATCACTGCACCACTGAACGGCAATTAGGCCCTCATTTTTTTCTACTGTTACACTACAAAAAATGCTTTTCAACAGATAAGTGCAACACTGAATGGCGAATACTTAATATTTTTATTTTGCTACTGATACATGGAAAACAGGGCTGTAGAATATATCACTGCACCACTGAATGTCAATTAGGCTCTATTTTATTTCTACTTTTACTCAACACCCAAGGCTTTTCAACAGATACAGTGTATTTTTTTGTATTTTGGTGCCTTGCAACCTGGAATTAACATGGATTGTTTGAGGATTTGCATCATTTAATTTACAGAACATGCCTACAACTTTGAAGATTATTTATTTATTTATTGTGAAGCAAACAACAATTAGGACAAAATAACAGAAAAAGTCAATGTGCATAAATATTCACCCCCTAAAGTCAATACTTTGTAGAGCCACCTTTTGCGTTAATCACAGCTCCAAGTCGCTTTGGATAAGTTTCTATGAGCTTGCCACATCTTACCACTGGGATTTTTGCCAATTCCTCCTTGCAAAACTGCTCCAGCTCCTTCAAGTTGATGGTTTGCACTTGTGAACAGCAATCTTTAAATCTGACCACAGATTTTCTATTGGATTGAGATCTGGGCTTAGACTAGGCCTTTCCAACACATTTACATGTTTCCCCTTAAACCACTCAAGTGTTGCTTAAGCAGTGTGTTTGAAGTGTCCTACTGGAAGGTGAACCTCCATCCTAGCCTCAAATCATGCACAGAGTGGAACAGGTTTTGCTCAAGAATATCCCTGTATTTAACAGCATTCATCTTTGCCTCAACTCTGAGCAGTTCCCCAGTCCCGGCTGCTGAAAAACATCCCCACAGCATGATGCTGCCACCACCATGTTTCACTGTGGGGATGGTGTTCTTTGGGTAATGTGATGTATTGGGTTTGCGCCACACATAGCGTTTTCTTTGATGGCCGAAAAGTTAAATTTTAGTCTCGTCAGACCAGAGCACCTTCCTTCTTACAGTTTGGCTGTCTCCCACATGCCTTTTCGCAAACTCACAACATTCCTTTTTGTTTTTGCTAAAAGTAATGGCTTTCTTCTGGCCACTCAACCATAAAGCCCAACTCTATGGAGTGTACGGCTTATTGTCATTCTATGTACAGATACTCCAGTCTCTGCTGTAGAACTCTTCAGCTCCTCCAGGGTTACCTTAGGTCTCTATGCTGCCTCTCTGATTAATGCCCTCTTTGCCCGATCTGTGAACTTTGGTGGGCAACCGTCTCTTGGCAGGTTTTCTGTTATGCCATGTTCTTTCCATTTGGTTATGATAGATTTGATGGTGCTTCTGGGGACAACAACATATGTCCATTACTTGTTTGGAGAGTTCCTTGGTTTTCATGGCAGTGTTTGGTTAGTGATACCTCTTGCTTAGATGTTGCAGCATTTGGGGCCTTTCAAAAAAGGTGTGTATATGTAATGACAGATCATGTGACACTTAGATTGCACACAGGTAGACATCATTTTGCTAATTATCTTTAGCTAATTATAATTGTTTGCACCAGAGCCTTTTATGGGCTTCCTAACAAAGGGGGTGAATACGCACAGGCCAATTTTCTGTTTTCTATTTCTAAACAATAGTTTTTTTAGATATTTTTATAATTTCACTTCACCAACTTAGACTATTGTGATCTGATCCATCACATAAAATTCAGATTAACAAAACTTTGAATTTAAGTCTGTAATGTAACAAAATATGAAAAAAGTCAAGGGGGTGAATACTTTTGCAAGGCACTGTAAGTGCAATGCTGAACAGCAAATATATTTTTATTTTGCTACTAATACACGGCAAATAGGGTTGTAGAATATATCACTGCACTGCTAAACGGCAATTAGGCCCTATTTATTTATTTTTTTGACTTTTACTCAACACAAAAGGCTTTTCAACAGATAAGTGAACGCTGAATGGGGAATACCGTATATTTTAATTTTGCCACTAATACACGGCAAACAGGGCTGTAGAGTATATGACTGCACCGCACAATGACAATTATATTTTTCTTTTGCCACTAGAACACAGCAAAAAGGGCTTAATAACATATAACTGCACCGCACAAGGGCAAATAAGACTTACTGTAGAAATATTTCCTTGTAATAAACCCTGTTAATGGCTGTATCAAACAACTTTTGCACCCCAATAACAAGAATGGTTTTCTGGAAGGACAGAGCTGTGTAATGGCAATTTGGATCCCCAGTAAATGCAGCAAGGGGTAACAGGATTGTTCCTATTACCCAGTCTGTAACTTCCCCTACCGAACCCTGTTCTACATAAATGCTGTGTTATGATTCCTCCCTATCCTTTCCCTGCACTTATAAATAATTTTTTCACCACAATCAAGTCTTTTCTATCACTGTCCCTAGCGCCTGCAGACGTTTCTCCCTGCACTAAGTATGCTGGAAAATAGCAGAATCTAAAATGGCTGATGCTATTCATAGGACTGTGACATCACATGACTGGCTGACTGCTGATTGGCTGCATGCATGGCATTATGGGTGATCCCGCCATCCCAGAGTTCCTTACTCCATGTCCTCACACATGCAGCAGTCATTTTAGGAAAAATGTGATTTGCTACCACAAAGTGTGAGGCTATTCGGATTCTGTGAGAATCAAATTTTTCCTGAAATTCGGATCAAATTCCACTTTGTCAACTTTGATTCGCTCATCTCTACTCATATTTATAATTTCAAATGCAGTATTAGTATATATATATATATATATATATATATATATATATTGCATTTAGTGCCTTGAGAGTGCTGCTATGGTCTTTAACCACCTCCGGACCGCCTAACGCAGATTCGCGTTCCGGAGGTGGCAGCCCTGCGCACAGTCATGCATATATGCGTCATCTCGCGAGACGCGAGATTTCCTGTGAACGCGCGCACACAGGCGCGCGCGCTCACAGGAACGGAAGGTAAGCGAGTGGATCTCCAGCCTGCCAGCGGCGATCGCTCGCTGGCAGGCTGGAGATCCGAATTTTTTAACCCCTAACAGGTATATTAGACGCTGTTTTCAAAACAGCGTCTAATATACCTCCTACCTGGTCCTCTGGTGGTCCCTTTTGTTAGGATCGACACCCAGAGGACTCAGGTAGGTCAGTACAGTCGCACCAAACACCACACTACACTACACTACACTACACCCCCCCGTCACTTATTAACCCCTTATAAACCCCTGATCACTTATGATCACCCCATATAAACTCCCTGATCACCCCCCTGTCATTGATCACCGCCCTGTCATTGATCACCCCCCTGTCAGGCTCCGTTCAGACGTCCGTATGATTTTTACGGATCCACGGATACATGGATCGGATCCGCAAAACGCATACGGACGTCTAAATGGAGCCTTACAGGGGGGTGATCAATGACAGGCGGGTGATCACCCATATACACTCCCTGATCACCCCCTGTCATTGATCACCCCCCTGTCATTGATCACCCCCCTGTAAGGCTCCATTCAGATGTCCGAATGATTGTTACGGATCCATGGATACATGGATCGGATCCACAAAACACATGCGGACGTCTGAATGGAGCCTTACAGGGGGGTGATCAATGACAGGCGGGTGATCACCCATATACACTCCCTGATCACCCCCTGTCATTGATCACCCCCCTGTCATTGATCACCCCCCTGTAAGGCTCCATTCAGACGTCCGCATGATTTTTACGGATCCATGGATACATGGATCGGATCCGCAAAACACATGCGGACGTCTGAATGGAGCCTTACAGGGGGTGATCAATGACAGGCGGGTGATCACCCATATACACTCCCTGATCACCCCCTTGTCATTGATCACCCCCCTGTAAGGCTCCATTCAGACGTCCGCATGTGTTTTGTGGATCCGATCCATGTATCCATGTATCCGTAAAAATCATGCGGATGTCTGAATGGAGCCTTACAGGGGGGGTGATCAGTGACAGGGGGGTGATCACCCTGATCACCCCCTGTCATTGATAACCCCCCTGTAAGGCTCCATTCAGACGTCCGCATGTGTTTTGTGGATCCGATCCATGTATCCATGGATCCGTAAAAAATCATGCGGATGTCTGAATGGAGCCTTACAGGGGGGTGATCAGTGACAGGGGGTGATCACCCTGATCACCCTGATCACCCCCTGTCATTGATAACCCCCCTGTAAGGCTCCATTCAGACGTCCGCATGTGTTTTGTGGATCCGATCCATGTATCCATGGATCCGTAAAAAATCATGCGGATGTCTGAATGGAGCCTTACAGGGGGGGTGATCAGTGACAGGGGGGTGATCACCCTGATCACCCCCTGTCATTGATAACCCCCCTGTAAGGCTCCATTCAGACGTCCGCATGTGTTTTGTGGATCCGATCCATGTATCCATGGATCCGTAAAAAATCATGCGGATGTCTGAATGGATCCTTACAGGGGGGGTGATCAGTGACAGGGGGGTGATCACCCTGATCACCCTGATCACCCCCTGTCATTGATAACCCCCCTGTAAGGCTCCATTCAGACGTCCGCATGTGTTTTGTGGATCCGATCCATGTATCCATGGATCCGTAAAAAATCATGCGGATGTCTGAATGGAGCCTTACAGGGGGGGTGATCAGTGACAGGGGGGTGATCACCCTGATCACCCCCTGTCATTGATAACCCCCCTGTAAGGCTCCATTCAGACGTCCGCATGTGTTTTGTGGATCCGATCCATGTATCCATGGATCCGTAAAAAATCATGCGGATGTCTGAATGGAGCCTTACAGGGGGGGGTGATCAGTGACAGGGGGGTGATCACCCCGATCACCCCCTGTCATTGATAACCCCCCTGTAAGACTCCATTCAGACGTCCGCATGTGTTTTGTGGATCCGATCCATGTATCCATGTATCCGTAAAAAATCATGCGGATGTCTGAATGGAGCCTTACAGGGGGGGTGATCAGTGACAGGGGGGTGATCCGGGAGTCTATATGGGTGATTACCCCCCTGTCATTGATCACCCCCCTGTCATTGATCACCCCCCCTGTCATTGATCACCCCCCCCCCCCCCAGTAAGGCTCCATTCAGACATTTTTTTTGGCACAAGTTAGCGGAAATTTTTTGTTTGTTTTTGTTTTTGTTTTTTCTTACTAAGTCTCATATTCTACTAACTTGTGTCAAAAAATAAAATCTCACATGCACTCGCCATACCCCTCACGGAATCCAAATGCGTAAACATTTTTAGACATTTATATTCCAGACTTCTTCTCACGCTTTAGGGCCCCTAAAAAGCCAGGGCAGTATAAATACCCCACATGTGACCCCATTTCGGAAAGAAGACACCCCAAGGTATTCGCTGAGGGGCATATTGAGTCCATGAAAGATTGAAATTTTTGTCCTAAGTTAGCGGAAAGTGAGACTTTGTGAGAAAAAAACCAAAAAAATCAATTTCCGCTAACTTATGCAAAAAATAAAAAATTTCTAGGAACTCGCCAGGCCCCTCATTGAATACCTTGGGGTGTCTTCTTTCCAAAGTGGGGTCACATGTGGGGTATTTATACTGCCCTGGCTTTTTAGGGGCCCGAAAGTGTGAGAAGAAGTCTGGGATCCAAATGTCTAAAAATGCCCTCCTAAAAAGAATTTGGGCCGCTTTGCGCATCTAGGCTGCAAAAAAGTGTCACACATCTGGTATCGCCGTACTCAGGAGAAGTTGGGGAATGTGTTTTGGGGTGTCATTTTACATATACCCATGCTGGGTGAGAAAAATATCTTGGTCAAATGCCAACTTTGTATAAAAAAATAGGAAAAGTTGTCTTTTGCCAAGATATTTTTCTCACCCAGCATGGTTATATGTAAAATGGCACCCCAAAACACATTCCCCAACTTCTCCTGAGTACGGCGATACCAGATGTGTCACACTTTTTTGCTGCCAAGGTGGGCAAAGGGGCACATATTCCAAAGTGCACCTTTCAGATTTTGCAGGCCATTTTTTACACATTTTGATTGCAAGGTACTTCTCACACATTTGGGCCCCTAAATTGCCAGGGCAGTATAACTACGCCACAAGTGACCCCATTTTGGAAAGAAGACACCCCAAGGTATTCCGTGAGGGGCATGGCGAGTTCCTAGAATTTTTTATTTTTTGTCGCAAGTTAGTGGAATATGAGACTTTGTAAGGAAAAAAGAGAAAAAAAAAATCATCATTTTCCGCTAACTTGTGACAAAAAATAAAAAATACTAGGAACTCGCCATGCCCCTCACGGAATACCTTGGGGTGTCTTCTTTCCAAAATGGGGTCACTTGTGGCGTAGTTATACTGCCCTGGCAATTTAGGGGCCCAAATGTGTGAGAAGTACCTTGCAATCAAAATGTGTAAAAAATGGCCTGCAAAATCTGAAAGGTGCACTTTGGAATATGTGCCCCTTTGCCCACCTTGGCAGCAAAAAAGTGTGACACATCTGGTATCGCCGTACTCAGGAGAAGTTGGGGAATGTGTTTTGGGGTGTCATTTTACATATACCCATGCTGGATGAGAGAAATATCTTGGCAAAAGACAACTTTTCCCATTTTTTTATACAAAGTTGGCATTTGACCAAGATATTTTTCTCACCCAGCATGGGTATATGTAAAATGACACCCCAAAACACATTCCCCAACTTCTCCTGAGTACGGCGATACCAGATGTGTGACACTTTTTTGCTGCCAAGGTGGGCAAAGGGGCACATATTCCAAAGTGCACCTTTTGGATTTCACCGGTCATTTTTTACACATTTTGATTGCAAACTTCTTCTCACACATTTGGGCCCCTAAATTGCCAGGGCAGTATAACTACGCCACAAGTGACCCCATTTTGGAAAGAAGACACCCCAAGGTATTCCGTAAGGGGCATGGCGAGTTCCTAGAATTTTTTATTTTTTGTCGCAAGTTAGTGGAATATGAGACTTTGTAAGAAAAAAATAAATAAATAAAATCATCATCATTTTCCGCTAACTTGTGACAAAAAATAAAAAGTTCTATGAACTCACTATGCCCATCAGCGAATACCTTAGGGTGTCTACTTTCCGAAATGGGGTCATTTGTGGGGGTTTTCTACTGTTTGGGCATTGTAGAACCTCAGGAAACATGACAGGTGCTCAGAAAGTCAGAGCTGTTTCAAAAAGCGGAAATTCACATTTTTGTACCATAGTTTGTAAATGCTATAACTTTTACCCAAACCATTTTTTTTTTGCCCAAACATTTTTTTTTTATCAAAGACATGTAGAACAATAAATTTGGCGAAAAATTTATATATGGATGTCGTTTTTTTTGCAAAATTTTACAGCTGAAAGTGAAAAATGTCATTATTTTGCAAAAAAATCGTTACATTTTGATTAATAACAAAAAAAGTAAAAATGTCAGCAGCAATAAAATACCACCAAATGAAAGCTTCATTAGTGAGAAGAAAAGGAGGTAAAATTCATTTGGGTGGTAAGTTGCATGACCGAGCGATAAACGGTGAAAGGAGTGTAGTGCTGAAGTGTAAAAAGTGCTCTGGTCATGAAGGGGGTTTCACCTAGCGGGGCTGAAGTGGTTAATTATAGCCATATACATCTGCATATCTATTTAACATATCATGTAGTATGTGTTTTTTGTCTTTGTAGTACATAAATGGAGGTATCGCTGCCTCCAATTCTGAATGCATTCCTATCATGTCATCCTGTCCACAAGTGCCTTTAATTAGTATGATACATTTAGCTGAGTTTGCTCTTCCTCTCATTGGATGCCTGTGGCAAAGAGGTAACAACTGTAGCAACACAGTACATGTGTGAGGTCTGCTTTCCTGAATTGAATTACCTACTGGCATAGAGATAGGTATTAAAGCAGATGTGTAATTAGAAAATGACCTATTGTTTAATTCACATTTTTATGTTAAACACATTTTATGAATTCTTGGTGGTTATTTTTAATTTTCCATGTCACTATCTATATTCAAACAAAAACTATAAAATCCTGCAGTGTTCGCAATGGCCACTAATCCTAATAATAGGCGCTACTTCTTGGTCAGTACAGATCACTTTACTGCAGTTACCTGCTTATGTGCCATTCTAATTCTGCCTATAATTATATCACCTTTGTTTATAGATAAGACAGGATCCTCCATTCACAATAGGTGATTTTAAAACCTTATCTATTCTTTCTTTGTACAATGACCTCTGCACAGGTCACACAGCATGCTGAGAAAACTCTCCCATAGAAGTCAATGACATCCCCTCCAGACCATTGTCTCGATGAGCCATGGGGCTGCCATAAAGCAGTTTTCTTATTGCTTTCGAAATGCTCAGGCAAGATGATGCTCAGGTATAATGATGTTCATGAAACAAAATACATAAATCTGCAATTAGAAAGTAAAAACTGATTATAAAATTAAATGTGTTTCTATCTGGTTTTAGATGGCAGATACAATTTTTGTTGACACATTTCCTTTAAACAAAAATAGTTTCCGACCTGGATTGAAGTCAAGTTCCTGAGGTAGATAGGTACAGATATTTTTGATGAAAATATATTTGCTAAGAATCTCATATTTATTATATAAATTATGTATTAGTTTATATACTGTATATAGTTTGTGTTTAGTGCCTTGATACTGCTGCTATGTTCTGTGATTTTCAAGTCACTGTCGTTTGGAACGCTATAATTCTGTTAAAACTGTTACTTTATTAATCAGAAAACAAAGGAAAGGGGGACTAACCTATATTAAAATTCTAGGACGCCATCCATTCAGTATAGGGTCGATGAATAGGACCTATAAACCGCAACTGCGGTGGATACAGCTGTGGATGGGGTCACTAGAAATTCCGCAGGCTAGTGCTGTACTGCTGGTTGAAGCATAGGGCCATGGGGCCGTGCTACATCAATACCACAGAAGTAGGCACTATGGCGTGGTCGAGGTGCTCTGAACCACTGCCAGCTGTTGGATCCCTGGACTAAAATTATTCATAGACTAATCCAGTGATAAACATCTGCCTGCAGAAGCCGATCTCAATTGAAACCATCCGTTCAGGTGAAACGGGTGTCTGAGAATCGGCCCTGCAAACACGAATCAATGGATCTAAGCTAAAGCTGGGTGGAACAGAAAAAAACTGAATTGCCGTTGCTCATCTACCTGCAGAGGGCTGAGAGCCGCAGACCTCAACTGCAGTGTGAGCGCAATGCAGATACATATGAACATTATTTCATCCCCACACCACACTCGACGCGTTTCGCCATAAGGCTCGTCAGGAGCGTGTATCTGTGGTTATCAGGAGAAATATTCAAAGCTGCTGAGCCTCCGTTACAGAGACTGCAGCTGTAAGTACGAGGTGGCCGAACGCGGCCGCTCAGGTGCACAGAATATGAGGAGAGTCCTCCTCCCCTCTGCTGAGCCACGCCTACAGAACGGCCAATGAGGATACAGGAGGCGCGGCATCGCCGCATCATCCGTCCCACCCCCATTGTGCCGCCCCCTCTATGAGACCGGCCCAGATGAATGTCATGACATTCTACATTAGAATTAGAGTTGATATATACGGCGACTTATTAAAACGGCGACGTACGTACAGCACCGATCGGGACGCGGATCATAAAGTGGTATAGACTACATTATATTTTATTTTATTTTATTTAATTTTATTTTATTGAGGACATCAATCGGTAGTTGTAGAGACAGCACAACAGGATCACAGAGGACCCTGCAGCATTGTTACTCGGTGGTGATACTGTGATCAGGCGGATGTACATAGCGATCCCTTCATAGATTGCAGGGGCGGTGTTTGGTATGATGTGGTATAGGTAATCCACAACCCATGATTATACTACCATACCCCTACTGTCTCCTGGCCTCATCAGTGGCCTAGGTGATCACCTGTTGTGCTGACCTAATGCCATGGGGTCATTAGTGGTCAGTCCTACTAGGACACATGGATCGTGGGCAGTATATCATCACCCCTAATGTTCCCCTGTTGCACTCCAGTTCCAGGGATCTAGAGAAAACACACAAAGGAATTATACTCATTCAATCCCTGGGGCTGGAGCGCACACAGGCGGTAAATCCACTGTGTCTCTTTTTGTAATAAGCGCCTGTCGAAGTCGCCTCCTCTTGGCGATCTTCTGACCACCTCCACAGCCTGAAATTTGATGACATCCACATCACCATTGTGCATGGTTGATATGTGTCTAGCAATCTGGGTATCAGCCCCTTTGCGGATGTCATTTAGATGTTCTGCTACTCTTCTACGGAATTCTCTTGTGGTTTTACCCACATATTGCTTTCCGCAAACACAAGTGGCCAAATATACCAGGCCTCTTGTTTTGCAATTAACAAATGACCTAATAGTGAACCTCTGTTCGGTGACGCTACAGATAAATGTGGCGCCAGTCTGGATCGCAGGGCAGGCCACGCAACTGCCACAGCGGAAGGTCCCTTTGAGACTAGTGCTCAACCATGTGGATGTAGTCGGGGCCTGAAAGAAGCTGTGGACCAGGCGATCTCTCAAACTACGTCCACGTCTGTACGTAATTAGAGGTACATCGCCTATCATATCGCCAATGTCCGGGTCTGATTTAAGAATACCCCAGTAGGTTGTCAGCAACTCACGCACTGTGTTGTGTGCTTCATCATATGTGGCTATAATGCGCAACTGGTCCATTCCAACCGATCCCGACCTAGGGGTAAGAAGGGTATCCCGGTTTTGTCCTAGCGAATGCTGGTACGCCTTAGTTAATACATGTTGTGGGTACCCCCTACTCCTAAATCTGGTTCATAGATCACTGGATGCCGTTCTGAAATCCGACTGGAGCAGTTGCGCCTTACCCGAAGGTATTGCCCTTTTGGAATTCCCCTCTTCAGGGGCAAGGGGTGGCAGCTGTCCCAACTAAGGAGGCTGTTTGTCGCAGTCTCCTTGCGGAACAGTCGTGTGCCAATGTTGCCCAACCTGTCCCTGAAGATGGTCAAATCCAGAAAATTGATTTGAGATTCCTGGATCTCCGATGTAAAGAATAATCCCATAGTGTTTATGTTCAGGTCTGAAACAAACCGATTGAAGTCCTCAACACTCCCAGACCATAAAATCAAAACATCATCGATGAAGCGTAACCACAAATTAATGTGGTCAGCACATCTCTGATTACCCGCGAACACAACTTTACGTTCCCACCAGCCCAGGTAGAGATTGGCGAAGGTCGGGGCACAGGGGCTCCCCATCGCCACTCCCCTGAGCTGGTGGTACATGCGATGGTCAAAAATGAAACAGTTGTGCTCAAGGATAAATTTCATTAGTTCAAGGATAAACTCGTTATGCTGCCAGCAATGGGTGCCACGTTGACTGAGAAATGAGGCCACAACTCCACACCCCCTATCGTGGGGTATGGAGCTGTACAAGGCCTCGACATCCAGGCTGGCCAGCATAACGTTCTCACCAAGATGTATTCCTTCCAATTTTTTTATCACATCCATGGAATCACGTACATACGAGGATAGGGACACCGCAAATGGACGTAAAATCCTATCCACGTATGTACTGATTGGATGTGTCAAACTCCCAGTCCCTGACACAATGGGACGTCCCTTTAGGGGGGCAAGTCCCTTGTGCACCTTGGGTAACCCATAAAAACAAGGGGTCTGGGGATGTTTGGGGAACAAAAACTCAAACTCAGACCTACTGATAAGGGCATGATCGTGTGCTGTGTCCAAGAGGTCCTTCAATTGCCTCCTGAACGTCTCAGTTGGATTTGATTCCAGCACGCGGTAACATGATTCGTCACTGAGAATGTTCAGACACATTGTCTTGTACTGATCACAATTTATTACGACAATATTCCCTCCCTTGTCCGATGGTTTAATGACAAGGGAGTTGTCGCGTTCCAGTGAGATAAGGGCATCAATCTCCCTTTTACGGAGATTGGGCTCAGACCCCCTGGATGTGTCGAGCATTCTCAGTTGGTCTGTCACGACCTTAAGAAAGATGTCAGGTGGTGTACCATCACTAAGGGGCTGATTTTTTGTAGAGGACAGTTTGAGGTCCGTAAATGGACCCTCACCAACATCCCTACTCCCTTCCTCCAAGAGGGATGCCAGTAGTTGAATATCCGGCAGGTCATGTATGTCCACACCCAATTCATTGCATTGTTGTTGGGGCGGCACAATGGGGGTGGGACGGATGATGCGGCGATGCCGCGCCTCCTGTATCCTCATTGGCCGTTCTGTAGGCGTGGCTCAGCAGAGGGGAGGAGGACTCTCCTCATATTCTGTGCACCTGAGCGGCCGCGTTCGGCCACCTCGTACTTACAGCTGCAGTCTCTGTAACGGAGGCTCAGCAGCTTTGAATATTTCTCCTGATAACCACAGATACACGCTCCTGACGAGCCTTATGGCGAAACGCGTCGAGTGTGGTGTGGGGATGAAATAATGTTCATATGTATCTGCATTGCGCTCACACTGCAGTTGAGGTCTGCGGCTCTCAGCCCTCTGCAGGTAGATGAGCAACGGCAATTCAGTTTTTTTCTGTTCCACCCAGCTTTAGCTTAGATCCATTGATTCGTGTTTGCAGGGCCGATTCTCAGACACCCGTTTCACCTGAACGGATGGTTTCAATTGAGATCGGCTTCTGCAGGCAGATGTTTATCACTGGATTAGTCTATGAATAATTTTAGTCCAGGGATCCAACAGCTGGCAGTGGTTCAGAGCACGTTCGACCGCGCCATAGTGCCTAACTTCTGTGGTATTGATGTAGCACGGCCCCATGGCCCTATGCTTCAACCAGCAGTACAGCACTAGCCTGCGGTATTTCTAGTGACCCCATCCACAGCTGTATCCACCGCAGTTGCGGTTTATAGGTCCTATTCATCGACCCTATACTGAATGGATGGTGTCCTAGAATTTTAATATAGGTTAGTCCCCCTTTCCTTTGTTTTCTGATTAATAAAGTAACAGTTTTAACAGAATTATAGCGTTCCAAACGACAGTGACTTAATTTTGATAGGTGGAACGTATACCTTATACCAGTTATACCAGTGAAATGTTCTGTGATTTTCCACTAATTATGGCCATGCATATCTATTTATCATATCATGTAGGATATGTTTTTATGATTTTTGTGTTCTTACAATTTGATGTAATGTGTGATTGTGCATGATAGTGTTTGTGTGTATAATGTACTGACTTGACATTTCAACAACGTGCCAGGTGTCTACTTATTCCTTAATTAAAACTGCAAAAAATAGTCCTGGCTCATTCAAACACATTTGGCCTTGGAAGGGTTATTAAGGTGCCAAACAATTTAAGCCTAAGCCTGTGTAATAACAGCACGTATGGCAAATTGCTGGCCTAATTAATTAGAGTATTGCAGTAGATGCATTTGGTTGTATGGTTTATTTACCCATACTAGTGCCCTGTCACAGACATTCCCGTGCCAGGTGCCAGGAGATAGGTGAGACTAGCAACACGTGGTTTGATATGACAGGTTACTTGTGGATCAGTTTGTGTCCGTTTTGTTCCTGGTAATGGCCACACCTCTTGCTTCAGGTGTTGCTTATGTGGTCATTTAACCTTCCCTATTTATCGTGGCTTCTCCCACCATGCTGTGCGGTTTATAGCTTCAGTCCTGTTGTGGTTTGCTGGTGTTTGGATCTCGGCAGATTTCCTGTGCTTACATAGCCATTTGAAGTTAAGTGTCTTCTTTCCCTTTTGTTTATTTTGTGGGTTTACTTGTGTTGCTCTTATCCCTGTCATTTGTATTTAGGCCTGAGGGAGATTCCTGTTCGTCCTACCGTTTGGAGGAACAGGTTGTCTCTTGTTCTGAAATTAGTACCAGTGTCCTACAGGGTGAGTTAGGACTTTAGGTTCATACCTCCGGGATCAGTTCATACTTGCAGTCAGTCAGGACTTTTATTAGGGTTTCTTTAGGATGCAACCTGCTCCTTTCACTAGTTTCCAGGCCTTTTGCCCTCACCCCTTTCCCTCCTACATTCGGTGCAGGTTTCCCTCTCACACTGAAGCGTGACATTCTAAACCTCCCAAACCGTCATTTTTTGCTTGTGTCAGTATAGCCATGGATCCTACCACTGCACTGTCCGAACAGCTGCAGGTAGGTAGCTGATCTCCGCATGACCGTCTTGCAGATCCAGAGACTGCAGGCTGCTGGTCCTAGTGGTGGTGGTTGTTAGTGGCCATCCTGGACAGATTCTCTGGGGGGAGTGATAATTTCATTTTGTTCAGAGAGGCGAGCAAATTGTATTTTAACCAGCTCCCAACCGCCTAACGCAGGGATGCGTCCTGCGGGCGGTCGGTTTATTCCTCGTTGACGCATATATGCGTCATCTCGCGAGACGTGAGATTTCCTGTCAACGCGCGTTCACAGGAGTGCGCGTTCACAGGATCGAAAGGTAAACGAGTTGATTTACAGCCTGACAGCGGTGATCATTCGCTGGCAAGCTGTAGATGCAATTTTTTTAACCTTTGAATGGTATATCAGATGCTATTTTGTTAACAGCGTCTGATATACCTGCTACCTGGTCCTCTGGTTGTCCCATTTGCTTGGATCGACCACCAGATGACACAGGCAGCTCTGTAAGTAGCACCAAGCACCACACTACACCCCCTGTCACTTATTAACCCTTTATTAACCCCTGATCACCCCCCTGTCATTGATCACCCCCCTGTAAGGCTCCATTCAGACGTCCGTACACTACGTGCAGAATTATTAGGCAAATTAGTATTTTGACCACATCATCCTCTTTATGCATGTTGTCTTACTCCAAGCTGTATAGGCTCAAAAGCCTACTACCAATTAAGCATATTAGGTGATGTGCATCTCTGTAATGAGAAGGGGTGTGGTCTAATGACATCAACACCCTATATCAGGTGTGCATAATTATTAGGCAACTTCCTTTCCTTTGGCAAAATGGGTCAAAAGAAGGACTTGACAGGCTCAGAAAAGTCAAAAATAGTGAGATATCTTGCAGAGGGATGCAGCACTCTTAAAATTGCAAAGCTTCTGAAGCGTGATCATCGAACAATCAAGTGTTTCATTCAAAATAGTCAACAGGGTCGCAAGAAGCGTGTGGAAAAACCAAGGCGCAAAATAACTGCCCATGAACTGAGAAAAGTCAAGCGTGCAGCTGCCAAGATGCCACTTGCCACCAGTTTGGCCATATTTCAGAGCTGCAACATCACTGGAGTGCCCAAAAGCACAAGGTGTGCAATACTCAGAGATATGGCCAAGGTAAGAAAGGCTGAAAGACGACCACCACTGAACAAGACACACAAGCTGAAACGTCAAGACTGGGCCAAGAAATATCTCAAGACTGATTTTTCTAAGGTTTTATGGACTGATGAAATGAGAGTGAGTCTTGATGGGCCAGATGGCTGGATTGGTAAAGGGCAGAGAGCTCCAGTCTGACTCAGACGCCAGCAAGGTGGAGGTGGAGTACTGGTTTGGGCTGGTATCATCAAAGATGAGCTTGTGGGGCCTTTTTGGGTTGAGGATGGAGTCAAGCTCAACTCCCAGTCCTACTGCCAGTTTCTGGAAGACACCTTCTTCAAGCAGTGGTACAGGAAGAAGTCTGCATCCTTCAAGAAAAACATGATTTTCATGCAGGACAATGCTCCATCACACGCGTCCAAGTACTCCACAGCGTGGCTGGCAAGAAAGGGTATAAAAGAAGAAAATCTAATGACATGGCCTCCTTGTTCACCTGATCTGAACCCCATTGAGAACCTGTGGTCCATCATCAAATGTGAGATTTACAAGGAGGGAAAACAGTACACCTGTCTGAACAGTGTCTGGGAGGCTGTGGTTGCTGCTGCACGCAATGTTGATGGTGAACAGATCAAAACACTGACAGAATCCATGGATGGCAGGCTTTTGAGTGTCCTTGCAAAGAAAGGTGGCTATATTGGTCACTGATTTGTTTTTGTTTTGTTTTTGAATGTCAGAAATGTATATTTGTGAATGTTGAGATGTTATATTGGTTTCACTGGTAAAAAAAAAAAATTGAAATGGGTATATATTTGTTTTTTGTTAAGTTGCCTAATAATTATGTACAGTAATAGTCACCTGCACACACAGATATCCCCCTAAAATAGCTAAAACTAAAAACAAACTAAAAACTACTTCCAAAAATATTCAGCTTTGATATTAATGAGTTTTTTGGGTTCATTGAGAACATGGTTGTTGTTCAATAATAAAATGAATCCTCAAACATACAACTTGCCTAATAATTCTGCACTCCCTGTATGTGTTTTGCGGATACACGGACACCGCGTATCTGCAAAACACAGACACCGGCAATGTGCTTTCCACATTTTGAGGATCCGCACATTGCCAGAACTGTATAGAAAATGCCTTTTCTTGTCAGCAATTGCAGAGAAGAATAAGACATGTTCTATAGGCTCTACAAAAAACGCAGTGTTCGCCCGATCAGGCCTGATCTTGTTTGCACACTTGCATTCAGTCAGGCCCACCGCAGTGGCTGAATTTTTTTTCTGATCACTGCAAAAACACCGTAAAATCGCTGCGGCGCTATAAAGATCACTTTTGAGGGGCATGGCGAGTTCCTAGAATTTTTTTTTTTTTTGCACAAGTTAGCGGAAATAGTTTTTTTTTTTTTTTCTTACAAAGTCTCATATTCAACTAACATATTCACATGAACTCACCATACCCCACACGGAATCCAAATGCGTAAAAATTAATTAGACATTTATATTCCAGACTTCTTCTCACGCTTTAGGGCCCCCCTAAAATGCCAGGGCAGTATAAATACCCCACAAGTGACCCCATTTTGCAAAGAATACACCCCAAGGTATTCCGTGAGGGGCATGGTGAGTTCCTAGAATATTTTTTTTTTGGCACAAGTTAGCGGAAAATGATTATATTTTGTAATTTTTTCTCTCACAAAATCATTTTCCGCTAACTTGTGCCCAAAAATGTGCCCAAAAATTATGAACTAGCCATGCCCCTCACGGAATACCTTGGGTTGTCTTCTTTCCAAAATGGGGTCACATGTGGGGTATTTATACTGCCTGGAATTTTAGGGGCCCTAAAGAATGAGAAGAAGTCTGGAATCCAAATGCCTAAAAATTCCCTCCTGAAAGGTACTCATTGGAATTTGGGCCCCTGTCATGTTTCCTGAGGTTCTACAATGCCCAGACAGTAGAAAGACCCCACAGATGACCCCATTTCGGAAAGTAGACACCCTAAGGTATTCGCTGATGGGCATAGTGACTTCATGGAAGTTTTTATTTTTTGTCACAAGTTAGCGCAAAATTATTATTATTATTATTATTATTATTATTATATTTCTTACAAAGTCTTATATTCCACTAACTTGTGCCAAAAAAAAATTAAAAATTACATGAACTCGCCATGCCCCTCACGAAATAACTTGGGGTGTCTTCTTTCCAAAATGGGGTCACTTGTGGGGTATTTATACTGCCCTGGCATCTTAGGGGACCTAAAGCGTGAGAAGTAGTTTGGAATCCAAATGCGTAAAAAATGCCCTGTGAAATCCTAAAGGTGCTCTTTAGAATTTGGGCCCCTTTGCACTCCTAGGCTGCAAAAAAGTGTCACACATGTGGTATTGCCGTACTCAGGAGAAGTAGGGCAATGTGTTTAGGGGTGTATCTTTACATATACCCATACTGTGTGTGAGAAATATCTCTGTAAATGGCAACTTTTTTAATTTTGTATACAAAGTTGTCAATTTACAGAGATATTTCTCTCTCCCAGCATGGGTATATATAATAATACACCCCAAAACTCATTGCCCTACTTCTTCTGAGTACGGCGATACCAAATGTGTGACACTTTTTTGCAGCCTAGGTGCGCAAAGGGGCCCAAATTCTAAAGAGCACCTTTAGGATTTTACAGGGCATTTTTTACGCATTTTGATTCCAAACTACTTCTCATGCTTTAGGTCCCCTAAGATGCCAGGGCAGTATAAATACCCCACAAGTGACCCCATTTTGGAAAGAAAACACCCCAAGGTATTTCGTGAGGGGCATGGCGAGTTCATGTAAAATTTTATTTTTTGTCACAAGTTAGTGGAATATGAGACTTTGTAAGAAATATAATAATAATAATAATAATTTTCCGCTAACTTGTGACAAAAAATAAAAACTTCCACGAGGTCATTATGCCCATCAGCGAATACCTTAGGGTGTCTACTTTCCAAAATGGGGTCATTTGTGGGGTGTTTCTACTGTCTGGGCATTGTAGAACCTCAGGAAACATGAAAGGTGCTCAGAAAGTCAGAGCTATACTATAACTTTTGCGCAAACTAATAAATATACACTTATTGCATTTTTTTTTTATCAAAGACATGTAGAACAATACATTTTGAGAAAAATTTATATAGAAATGTAGTAACAAAAGTTGAGGGCAGCACACCTTGTTGCAAGTAGTTTGAGTGCCAGCGATTTTTGCACTTTACCAAAGTGTTAAATCCAGATAAAATAAATACACTGCAGCATGTTCAATGGTGAAAAAATAGTGGGAACCTTTATTCACCCAAGCGACGTTTCGTTCCGCTTGCTGGGACCATTCTCAAGCAATAAATCATAAGCAACTGTGGGTTTTTATGTGATCACATCAAATTGACATACATAAGTGGTAATTGACAATAACATTCAAAATATGCTACAATGTATCTCATGTGAGTGTATCAAAACATCATACCCGGAAGACAATGTGATTAGATGCATAAATACATTCATATAGCTAAAACATCCAGGTATATTAATTCATAAATAATATTTAACATAAGTGGTAATCAGTAGTGAATAATCATCACCTGTATATGTGCAAACATAGGAGGGCCAGGCGTGGAATCAGGCATGCTCAGTGGTAGGAGGATACAGTGTTACAAACTGCGTCACATGGATACGGCGTCCCGGAACTAAAACTGTGCATGTCTGTGATGTCATTCTGGGGAGAATCACGTGATCCCGAGTAGTACATCACATGACACATTGCTTCACAAGTCGCATAAGTAAAGCGCAAAATACAGGTACATTTGTAATAACAGTGTATGAAAGCCAAATATAAGTCCAAACGAGAATTTCTGTGGCGTTCAAGGAGAGGAGGTCTTTGAAAACGTTTTTTGTTTTTGAAGCCCTTCAGTCTCAGATGCCGTCTGATAGTTATGGGGCTGCAGTCAGCACCAGTAAGGGCCTTAATTTGGGTCGAGGATCGTCCAGTGTCTTGACGGACAGCCAATTGGATCCTCCGGCTTAATGCTGATGAAATATTTTTTCATTTTCATATATTTTTCATAAGTCTTCCACTTTTTTTTCATTTTCATATATTTTTCATAAGTCTTCCACTTTTTTGTTCCATAACCCTCAGGATCATTTAAGAATTTAAAAAATTCCAAATGACTGCGTCCCACCTCAGCAGCGATGGCACGCTGTGAGAGACCCTGCTTTTTTTTGCCTTTGCCATCACAATGTGTGACTACCTGACAGAAAATGACAATTAATCCACATCTTTGCACAGATTTGGCCTTTTAAAGGCATGCGGTCCATGCGGTCCAAAACTTTTGATCAGCTGAAAAACAGCCTGTTTCAGTTTATTCATTGTTTTCATTAAATTGAATGCTTTAAAAAATGTTTTGTCTCACTCCCATTTCTTCTTGTTGCATGTTGAAACTCTACTTGGAACCTTGTTAAGATCCAGCCATGCTAAATATGATTTTTTGCAATTTTTCAAGTGGTCTTAAACTTTTGATCAGGACTGTATTTGCAAATATAAAAAGTATGCAATAGCAGACATAAAGTAACAGACTTAAATGAAAACACTCAAATAATTTTTGTCGTTGAGTCCCAGGAGGCTGAGAGCGGCTGCCTTGATGATCCACCTGGCTTCTCTTCTTAGGAGCGCCCTGTGTCTGTCACCCCCGCAGGGCATGACAGGCTCCAGTTCAATACCGGAGAATGTTAAACAGTGCGGATCACGGCCATGCATCTTGTAAACATGCTCAATGAGCCTGGTGAAGCCTTTCCCAGTCTTCAGGGAATTAAGATGTTCCTGGAATCTCTCAAAAAGGGGGCGTATTGTCTTCCCACTGTAAAAGGCCGCACATTTACATTTAACCAAATAAACCACGTATGCACTCCTGCATGTCATAAATTGAGTGGTGTTATGCAAGACCCCTCCAAACATATGATGTTTAAGCTGGCTGTTGAAGCTGCAAAAAGAACAAAAAACACATTTGTAATTGCCGATGGATTTATGACTAGTTAACCAATTGCTGGCTGTTCTCGCCTGCATTCTACTACAGACTAATTTGTCCTTGATAGTATGGCAACATCTAAAGGCAATTATGGGTCTGCTCTTAGTCAGGCCCGACAGCCCAGCCTCATCCTTCAGTGTATCCCAATTTTCATAAATAATGCGTTTGATCAATTCAGCCGCAGGACTAAACCTGAATGTGAACACAAACCTATCTTCATTCTTATGTATTCTGTCTATATAGAAGCTCCTCTTGTGAGAATGACCCTGCCTTCATCCTGGCATCTTCTATCTCTTCCTCCACAAAAGCTCAACATAATAACCTATGTTTTAATTCATGCAATTGTTTTGTGTAGCCTTCCTGTGTGCTGTTAGTTCACACAAGGGCGAATAAATTGGCCATACGGGACCGACTGTTTCAGGTTTCTATGGTGGAAGCTGTTGAAATGCAGCAAAGAGTTTGTGGCTGACGGCTTGCGATAGCAAGTGGTGTGTAGGTGGTCACCTTGTATGGACACTAAAACATCTAAGAATTCCAGGGAGGAATTCCTGAAATTCAGAGAGAACTTCATGTTCATGTTGTTGCCATCTAAGTAAGCCACAAAGTCTTTGCATTGGTCTTCTGTGCCAGACCAGATTATAAAAATGTCATCGACATATCTAAGGAAAAGTTGAATATACTGCGTAAAAGGATTGTCCAGAGAGAACACGCATTTATCCTCAAATACAGCCAAGAACAAGTTGGCATATGTACATGATACAGGGGTACCCATTGTGGTACCCACTTTTTGCCTGTACCATTGTTCGCCAAACTTAAAGTTATTATTATTGAGGACAAACTCAAGTGTCTCCCTGATAAAATCTATGTATGCAGCACTTTTATCGGTCTTATTGAGTACCTTACCTATAGCTTCTATACCAGCACTGTGGGGTATACGTGTGTAAAGGCTCTCCACGTCAAGGGACACCAGACTGAACCCCTTGCGCCAATGAAAACCTTTAATGGCACGGAGGAAGTCACTGGTGTCTCCTAAATAAGTGGGAGCACTAGTAAGCAATGGTCTAAGTAGCCAGTCGAGATATTTAGAAAGGGGTTCTGTGACTGACCCAATCCCTGCCACTATTGGACGTCCGGGCGGCTTAGTGAGAGACTTGTGTATTTTAGGGACAAAATACCAAGTGGGCTTTCTGTGAAATTCAGGTATAAGTTTATCCAGCAAATTGTCTGGAATAAGGCCAAACCCGACATACTTTTGCAGAAGTGTTCTCAGTTCAGACAACATGGCAGCTAAGGGGTCCTGCCTTAGCTTTTCATACGTTATACTATCTCCTAGTTGTCTATCTGCTTCCTGCATATAATTAGTACGGGTCATTAAGACTATGTTGCCCCTTTTGTCCGCCGGCTTGACAACGACATCATCCATGCCGTCTATGTATTTCAATAGATATAATAAAATCAACAGCAGCCTTGATTATCGATGCTTGGGTACATTTATTGATGGTAAATTTTCATATGCGACAGTATTGATAACGTTTCGGCAAACAAAATGCCTTCGCCAGATTCTACAGAAAAAGACAATTTGAAATCATATTAAACATAATACAACACATGACCAGTGATCATACAAAAATTATATCAGGGTCATTATGGCATATGCATCACATTTTGCGGAAGTATCAAAGAAACAAATCAATAATTTCGGTATAGGTAATCCGTAAATCGGGTCCTGCACAATACGCAGAACCAAGGAATCCAGACAGGCAAGGTGAGGTGATCCCACATTGACCAAACGGACCAATGTGACATACTGAATTTTATCTATTAGCCAGGTATTAAGGAATATAGGAGATGTATAATGTTAATAAGACCCTAAGACCATTGGTAGTAATTAACACATGTTGCTAAAATACTGATGTCACTTACCTGTGCCGCAGGGAGAGAGAAGAAACAAGGTGAAGGGACGCAGGTGAGGTATGCATGGACTGTGCATGCTAAACCTGGAATATATGTATTTCAAGGCAGCTCTCTCACCAGGGGAGAGGTTGTCCCATGCTAGAGGGTATCTGGGGTCCTTAATGTCTTTAATAAGGAAGAGCAATCTGTGAGTGTCGGTGTCGTCTTGACAACCAGAAGCAGTGTTTAAGAGGCACGGACGCATGTTTGCGCAGTGAGGTCAGATGCCAGAAACGTCCATCGCCGTAACTATGTCCGTACTGATGCTTACCTGCTCCTGTCTGCTGTTTTTATGAAACTATGCGAATAAAGGATTTTTCATTACAACAGTGGTGATTGCCGCCCTGCTTTTGCGTCTCTTCTCTGTTTTCATAATATAATGCACTTTTAACATTGTTGCACTCACATTTCCCACGTTTCCATTTACTGCACAATGCTCCCTAATGAGACCTGTACTTCAGTCATAAAACTGCCAGACTTCACAATTTTATTCACCGAATTCCAGACACTCACCCAGGACCATTGTGCAGAGCATCACAACATCCTATTTTCCTCCTCTAAAGTTGGTATCCTTCGAAATGTTCTAATCTTAAAAAAGATTACAAAGTTGAATAGAGTCATTAGTATAAAAAGTATAAACAACACTACTACAGGTTGAAAGACATAATGCATAATCTGTTGAGCAGAAGGGGAAAACCTTGAGAATATATCATACCAATGATGGACAGTCAGGTCCTGGATGCTAGAGGCAAGATGCAACAAATTATTTTGTGATATTATAGCCTGTTACTGTACCTCCATCAATGTTCCTTTAAAATTATCTATTGCCTTTTTGACTTCACGTAATTTCCTTAAAATGTTACGCAACTTGGTTAGAGAGAATATTTTTGGATGGAACACCTCAAACAGTTGATCTATTATTACTGGAAGGAAACTGATAGTACTATTTTTCCAAGTAATATGTGAAATGTTCATTAAACATCCTGAGAAAGGATCTGTCAAATTATATTCCTTTAGGGTTTGTGCATCGTTTTTGACTATACACACACTTTGGGGCACTACTTCTACATACATATTAAACATGTTTGCTGATAGACAGTGCTCATTCATAACGGAGGTAGTTAATCTGCTACTTGTCTCTTCACACAGGTCAGTATTATGAATGTTACTTTCTTCGAGAATATATGTCCTCTCCATTTTGGGCCACCAATATTGAGTTGTCCCCCTATCATCATTTTTCCTAACTATTGGCATGGTTATAAATTTGCAGAATTCAGTATAATTATGTACAATATACACCAATATTACTCCAGTACAGATGGTGTCTGTGCAATACTTGTGATATGGGTTTATCTTTAACCGTACTCCACTAGCATTTAGTGAAGGGAATATCTTAACCATTCTTCCATATTTCCTGTTCTCAATACATTTTGGACTCTATCTTTCTGTTACATTTAGTACAGAGTCTGTAGGGTACATTGCGTCCAGTTAGCAAATGCAGAGATGTTTCCTTGTTGTCTAAACTGTTGCCATAATGACAGATTGTATAGTGATAATGCTGGTTCATCTTGTCTTAATCCATTGATTTGTGCTGAGGGATGGCAGGTGTGCAGGATCTTTATCAGACCTTGTCTTACCAGTGTTAACCTGGGGTTGGTCCATAATACTCGCATGAAGAATACCATATAACCTCTACCTGTTATGGTAGTACTAGTTACACACATAGCCCTCCAGTTAGTGGTATTCAAACTTATTGTCCCGTCTCTGTTACCTTGTGACACACGCCATTTCATCAAGGCTAAATGTTCATTATTACCAGTCCTTTTTTATCAACTGCTCAGTTGTCTCTGTCAAATTATACTCATTCATACCAGTCATTTTCATCAATTTAGTATAATTCATATTTTCAGTCTTTCCTTTTTCTATCTTTACAAAAATGGTTGCATACTGTCCCTTAAACAACCTGATATCTCGACTTTTGATTAAGTTCATAATTACACAGGGGGTATTGGTTTGGCAAGTAAAACAATCCTGAGTCCTGTTCTTTGTGGTACTTTTCCAGTATATGTGAATTGTATCCTAAAAGCCTTGTGTTAGAGTGTACCCTAATTTAAAAAAAATTAAATTAAAACCAAAAACCTATGTTAGCTACCTCGTCCTCCACCGCCGCTTCCACCTACAACGGTACGTCCACCGCATCAAAAAAATCCTACTCCATATGGAACTCCACCTCATAAATTAAATATTTTTATTTTATTTGTACGGATTTTATATAATTTCAGTACATTGTCATTTACATTTTTGGTGTAAATACACCAATTTTTGGGTGTATAGTACCACTGCTATACCTAATAGGTCGGTAAAAAAAAAAAATAATAATAATTGTCAGTTACATTTTCTGGTGAAATTAACACATTTGTGGGTGTATAGTACCACTGCTATACCTAGTAGACAGGTTAAACAAAAAAAAATTGTCATTTACATTTTAGGGTGAAATTCACCAATTTTGGTGTGTATAGTGCCACTGCTATACCTACTGTAGTAGACCGATAAAAAAATAAAATAAAATTGTCAGTTACATTTTCTGGTGAAATTAACACATTTTTGGGTGTATAGTACCACTGCTATATCCAGTAGATAGGTTAAACCCCCCAAAAATTGTCATTTACATTTTTGGGTGAAATTAACCAATTTTTGGGTGTAAAGTACCACTGCTATACCTAGTAGGTCGGTTTAAAAAAAATAATAAAAATTGTCATTTACATTTTAGGGTGAAATTCACTAATTTTGGTGTGTATAGTACCACTGCTATACCTACTGTAGTAGACCAGTAAAAAAATAAATAATTAAAAGATGTCAGTTAAATTTTCTGGTGAAATTAACAATTTTTTGGGTGTATAGTACCACTGTTATACCTAGTAGACCTTTAAAAAAATAAAAATAAATTGTCAGTTACAAACCGGATTCCAAAAAAGTTGGGACACTAAACAAATTGTGAATAAAAACTGAATGCAATGATGTGGAGATGGCAAATGTCAATATTTTATTTGTAATAGAACGTAGATCACAGATCAAATGTTTAATCCGAGTAAATGTATCATTTTAAAGGAAAAATAGGTTGATTCAAATTTTCACGGTGTCAACAAATCCCAAAAAAGTTGGGACAAGTAGCAATAAGAGGCTGGAAAAATTAAATTTGAGCATAACGAAAAGCTGGAAGACCAATTAACACTAATTAGGTCAATTGGCAATATGATTGGGTATAAAAATTGCTTCTCAGAGTGGCAGTGTCTATCAGAAGCCAAGATGGGTAGAGGATCACCAATTCCCACAATGTTGCGCAGAAAGATAGTGGAGCAATATCAGAAAGGTGTTACCCAGCGAAAAATTGCAAAGACTTTGCATCTATCATCATCAACTGTGCATAACATCATCTGAAGATTCAGAGAATCTGGAACAATCTCTGTGCGTAAGGGTCAAGGCCGTAAAACCATACTGGATGCCCGTGATCTCCGGGCCCTTAAACGACACTGCACCACAAACAGGAATGCTACTGTTAAGGAAATCACAGAATGGGCTCAGGAATACTTCCAGAAACCATTGTCAGTGAACACAATCCACCGTGCCATCCGCCGTTGCCAGCTGAAACTCTACAGTGCAAAGAAGAAGCCATTTCTAAGCAAGATCCACAAGCTCAGGTATTTTCACTGGGCCAGGGATCATTTAAAGTGGAGTGTGGCAAAATGGAAGACTGTTCTGTGGTCAGACGAGTCACGATTCGAAGTTCTTTTTGGAAATCTGGGACGCAATGTCATCTGGACCAAAGAGGACAAGGACAACCCAAGTTGTTATCAACGCTCAGTTCAGAAGCCTGCATCTCTGATGGTATGGGGTTGCATGAGTGCGTGTGGCATGGGCAGCTTGCATGTCTGGAAAGGCACCATCAATGCAGAAAAATATATTCAGGTTCTGGAACAACATATGCTCCCATCCAGACGTCATCTCTTTCAGGGAAGACCCTGCATTTTTCAACAAGATAATGCCAGACCACATTCTGCATCAATCACAACATCATGGCTGCGTAGGAGAAGGATCCGAGTATTGAAATGGCCAGTCTGCAGTCCAGATCTTTCACCTATAGAGAACATTTGGCGCATCATAAAGAGGAAAGGTGCAACAAAGAAGGCCCAAGACGATTGAACAGTTAGAGGCCTGTATTAGACAAGAATGCGAGAGCATTCCTATTTCTAAACTTGAGAAACTGGTCTCCTCGGTCCCCAGACATCTGTTGAGTGTTGTAAGAAGAAGGGAAGATGCCACACAGTGGTGAAAATGGCCTTGTCCCAACTTTTTGGGGATTTGGTGACACCATGAAATTCTGATTCAAAATATTTTTCCCTTAAAATGGTACATTTTCTCAGTTTAAACTTTTGTTCCGTGATTTATGTTCTATTCTGAATAAAATATTAGAAGTTGGCACCTCCACATCATTGCATTCAGTTTTTATTCACGATTTGTATAGTGTCCCAACTTTTTTTGGAATCCGGTTTGTACATTTCCTGGTGAAATTAACAATTTTTTGGGTGTATAATACCACTGCTGTACCTAGTAGACAGGTTAAAAAAATTATAATAATCAGTTACATTTTTTGGTGAAATTCACCAATTTATGGTTGTGATGTACCAATGCTATACCTAGTAGACAGGTTTAATAAAAAAAAAAATTTGGGTGAAATTCACCAATTTTTGGGTGTATTATAACCCTCCTCTACCTAGTTGACAGCTTAATAAATTTCAATTATTTTTCTGTTGCATTCTTGGGTTGACATTATACTATTTTAGACGTGAATAAACAGCTGCTATGCATAGGTGACAGGTAATAAAATGTTATATATTATTCAGTAATTAATGCGCGCCACATCCTTACATTCAATGCTTAAACTTTTAAAAGTTGTCACACTTTTATGCTTTCAACTCTATAATTTTAAATTTGAAAAAATGAATACTCCCTTGGATGTGGTCTCTCTTTCTCACTCTCCCTCTCTGGTCTGGATCCCTGATTCCCCACAACCTGTGATCACCATGGTAGGTGCATAAAAGATCATCGAAAGTTGATAGAGCAGACATCAAATTGGATTGTGAACATCACGGGGGCCTGAGCTTACCCTTTACCCCTTGGAGGTGCTGGCCTGCCCTGCAGCCAGTGTATTGTCTGAACGTGTGTTTAGCATGGCTGGAGGGGATTATCACAGGTTATATTTACCAATGTTTTGGGGTGTACCCTAATTTTTAAAATAAAATTTAAAACTAAAAAGCAGTGTAGGCTACCTTCTCCTCCTCCACCGCCGCTTCCACCTACACCGCCACATCCACCGCCTCCTCAAACTCCTACTCCATATGGACCTCGTCCTCCTAGATCAAGATTATTATTTCTTATTTTTACGTATTTTATGTTATTTAAAGTGATTTCCCTATACTTGCCATGCTCTTAACCACATTTTGATGCCATTTGCAGCCCTCTAGCCCTTTCCATGACATTTTTCGGGTCCCGAACTCAAACTTTTTTCTCAAGTTTGGCCGAACCTGTTGAACCAGAACATCCAGGTGTCTGCTCAACTCTACTCAAATATCCTTCCTGCAGGAAGCAATAATACATAGGGTACCTTATCCTATTTTCCCACTCAGGGTGACAGTGCCATCTTCATTATATTGTTCATTGGCCTGGGTTTCCTTCAACACATCCGCTCCTAGTAAATTGACTGGGGTGGTGGCACTAACTACCACCTTAGTGATTACAGAATGATTTGGTCCTAGGGACAAGAATATTGCTTTGGTTAACGTTTCTTCAAAAGGGTGTGCCACGTGCACCAACACAGGCTTAAGTTTCTGAAGTTATGACCCCTGGATCTACATGTTGAGTTTTTATAACAGTAGTGGCTGCTAACATATCAATAAGGAAAGAGACAGGTCTTTTCCCCTCTACCGACACTGGTATGGTTGGAGCTGGACATAATTGTTTAGTCAGTACATTTACTACGGGATTTACGGGAGTACAACACAAAAGAATGATACAGGCTGATGTTTTTAAGGTCATAAATATATCCCAAAAACTAAAAATTTAATCGACCCCTTAAAACTTATTTTATTTACTCACTTAAAAGGACTGGACACCTATTCCAGACTTCACAAGGTAAGTGCGAAAAATTATTTTTAAAATAATTAAATGTATTCCTGTTACAATACAGGCTGCCAGTGATTATATGGACGGGATGGGCAATGCAGTCCATAAAAGGGAAACCGATGCCCTAAAGTGGCCATGCTAAATCCTCAGCCCGGGGGGTGACCCCTAAAGGTGGAGTCTCCTCGTACCTAGGCCTGGCTGGCCCTATTATGCCCTAAGGTGGATTTCCCTACTGTCCCAACGTGCTTCCCCCACCTGGGTTCATCAGGATGTCGTGTGGAAAAAAAAAGAAGGTATAGGGCCCAACAAAAACTAAATATCATAAAATAAATTAAAACAGGATAATACGTTACATAAAGGAGATTGGCACTGATGATTTATACAGTCATGGACATCATATGTCATTCCCAACAGTCAGGGTTTAATACTGACACCTAAAATAGGGAAGTAGGTCAGAAAACCAAAGTTAGAGAAGAGAAAACTAGAGGTGGTGCTTGATCGCAATGCTCCTCCTTTTTACTCACATGTGGTGGGATGCAAAAGTTTGGGCAACCTTGTTAATCATCATGATTTTCCTGTATAAATCGTTGGTTGTTACGATAAAAAATGTCAGTTAAATATATTATATAGGAGAAACACACAGTGATATTTGAGAAGTGAAATGAAGTTTATTGGATTTACAGAAAGTGTGCTATAATTGTTTAAACAAAATTAGGCAGGTGCATAAATTTGGGCACCACAAAAAATAAATTAAATCAATATTTAGTAGATCCTCCTTTTGCAGAAATTACAGCCTCTAAACACTTCCTGTAGGTTCCAATGAGAGTCTGGATTCTGGT